>NC_058372.1:48267500-49530000 GCF_018350175.1 Felis catus
CCGAATATACTAGATTGCTGTGGAAAGTAAAGAATCGCAAATGCAACTCTCAAAATTTTACCCCAAGGAAAAAAATCTGCACAACGCCGTTTACCAGGTTGTGGACTTGAGCCTAATTCTCTCTAAGGAGCCCTCCCCCCACCCCCAACCACCACCCAGTTGGGTAATTCACAAACTTTATTTTTCTCACCAGGTTATTAACTTTTACATAAGATGCAACTCCTTAAAAAGAAAGAAATGAAGAAATAAAGGAAAAGAGAGAAGGGAAAAAAGGGGGGGGAGGAAAGGAGAAACAGGAGGGAAGAGAGAAAGAGGAAAAAAGAGAGAGGAAAGAAGGACCGAAGGGAGGAAGAGAGGGAGGGAGGGAGGGAGGGAGGGAGAAATACAGATACTGTGGAGGCCATCAATCAGATGTATCTGTCTCCTACTCTCTTCCTCAATGTATTTTTGCACATTCTTTGCCAACAATAGAATTTATAATTTTGCAGACATATGCCCCCAGCCATATTTCAAGCAAATAAACCCACAAATATCTAAAAAAGAACTTAGAAGACATGAATTTGTATCTTCTTTTGGCTGAAAGAGGAGCCGTAGATGAGTCCCTACTTTTTCAGTCTGCACAAAGGGGGCCAGCTTCTCCACAGCCTCCACAACGAAAGGGTAGATACGGGAAGAGCACAAGTTGGAGACATAAGAGATCCCTTGTTGCGCACAGAAAATCTTTTCCCTTCATTTACCTCTGACCAAGGGATTATTTTGAAATTAAAGTGAAAGCCCTTACAGTCCCAACAAAGAACCATAGGTGCAAGATCGGCACACGAGAAAAGAGATTTGGCTCCATAAACCTTGACTTTCTCCACTTGTATACACAAAATAATTTTATACACTCAGAACATTTTTACATTTTTCACAAGGATCCCCTTATGTCTCGAGGGGAAAACAAATCTGCCATTCAATGCTTAGCTCAACTAAAACCTATTTACTCCTTTTAATAGCCGCGTCTGCTGCTGATTTTTTTGTATCTGTACAAATTTTTTTTCTGTGCTAGGCACAAAGCCGGGCATTTTTCAAAAGAGGGGATTAGAACATTTGCAAGCACCAGACAAAGAGCGAATCCCGTGCAAAAGAACACCGTAGTTTATCCAATTTTCGACTTAGTGCCATTCAACTGGTCATTTATGCAATGTCATCCGACCAAACAACATGTTTTACTTATGAGGGGGAAAAGTTTGTTAAGTGTAGAGACCAAGATTCGTTTCTTCTAAGGAAATAAACATCTTAACAGTGTGCCAGAGAATGGGAGAGAAAGCGGTTCACTCCCTTGGAGAGCTTCAAGGCCCGTTACCTTCTACATTTCAGATATTTCGAGACCTTTTTTTAAGTCTATATCTTTTTTATATTCTCGGTTCCCTCTTTTCAGTTTATTGCTCATACTGAGGGATATACTCCAAGATACTAAAAGAATTTGAGGAGTATGATACATGACATATTTATGTATCTATGTCTATAGACACATCTATATATGTATATATCATTGTTATGTATGTAGATACATGCCATATATATATATATATATATATATATATATATATATATATATATGAAGCAAGTTGTAAATCTGGCAAGTTATTTTCTTCCACTCCTCCTGGACGTAGTTGGCAGAATGAAAAAGAAAGAGAAAAAAAGTAATAGCTACTTTTAAAAAGAGAAATAGGGAGGGGATGTGTGGGAGAAACCCGTCTCTCTCCTTTTATTTCTTCCTTTTTAAAACATTCATCAGCATATGCCTCATTTCAAATGCAACAAATGTAAATATACTTTTCCCTGCACAGAATTTTAAGTGAAAGTCCAATGGTTTGGAGGGCGGTCTAAGTCTGCCTAACAGATGCAAACAGTCTTGTGGCTTCAGTTCCATCTTTGAGTCCCCTAAAAAGATTTGCTATGGCCAACAAAGGAAACTGTCACACCTTTTCCCATCACTGCTTTAATTTATGCTCAGTCTCCAAGTTTTTTTTTTTCATATTGATTTGATAATCACTTTAAGGCAGAACATTTAAAATAAGAAAGAGCTCGTGAGTAGGTTGAAAAGGGGGGTCTTACAGGCCTGCCTCAATATGGTGAAAATGGGGAAGCGAAAGGGAGCCAGGGCTGTAAAGGTTGTTTTGTAAAGTGGGTTTTTATTATGCACCGACTCTCTCCGCATTTACTTAACTCTTCACGGGCTGTTGGGTAGGTTAACACCCTTCAAGGCCTCTTTCATGTCCAATACCTCGTTTGTTTGTAAAGGAAAATGAGCCTTTAACACATTTCAACTCAGGAGAAAAAAGACAGAGAGAGAAATTTTTTATTTTTCTTAATAAAAAATCAGCAAACCCTTTCCTTCTTCCCAGCTCAAATGATCCCTCAATCCATTAGGAGCCTGAAGACCTACAGTGAGTGAACCTGAAGGTGTTTCCTCTCTAAGGCATATTTTGGGTAGGATACTCCTACTCTGTGGTAAAGCAGAACCAACATCAGATATCTTGAAGCCTGCACTTGAAATGGCTCTTCTGAGCTCCCAAGAAACCCACAGTGCCAGACTTGACACTTTCAGAGTAATTTGCTCCACGCAGAAAGTGCCGTGGAAACTGTCTGTATATATGCTATGTGCCTTGATGGGGACTCAAAGGGCTTCTCATTCCCTTATGCCAAGATGAAAGGCACTCAGGTGCTTTGAAGTGCAATATTGTATGGTGCTGCAAAATGCATACCTTAAGATTTATACAACTTTTAGATTGTGGTTTTTCTGGCACTTTTTTCCCCCTTGAAATCACGTGTGCTGCCAAACTTGCTCCAGCTCAATGGTTGCTTTTAAATGTCTACTACAGGGTTATTGGGATATGGGGGTTCAAGGAATGGGGCAGATTGAAAGACTTAACTCATGTGTTCACACCTATTAGTATCTATTTGAGTGCTTTTATTTCTTTTTCTTTTATTAAGGGCTCCGTGGAAGCCCAGTGTGGGCTTGTTCTCAATGGTCAAGGTGGAGTGATAAGAAGAGGTAAGTGACATGTTAAAATGAAACATTCTTCTCTCATCTGATACTTTGTTTTGAAGATCTGGTGGTGCTTGTAACCATCAGACACTTGTCTGATGATTAAGAAAACAATTACTCTTGGTCAATTACTTTTGTCCAACACAGGCATAGTCCCTTTCTCCATTGAGGCTTGGATCTAGCCTCTTCCCAAAAGACCTACAAAAGAAGAGATTTGCTGTTTCTCATGGAACAATGACAGAATCAAAGTTAGAAGGGGGAAAAAAGAAAAAAAAATAAAGGGAAAAAATCCTTGTCACACCTCCTTTCCCCATCACCACATCCTCAAGCAGAATTTCTGGTCTCTTTTAGCCCCAAATGTGCCAGCCACCGCCTGGGTGATTGAGGTGATGGTGTTAGCTTGAGGCTTTGAAGGATACTGTGAAAGGCTAGATTCGTTGAGGCTTCAGGGAAGGCTAATGAAACACCAATATTGTAGCTGCCCTTATTTTTCTAAGTGTCCAGAACATTTCTTTCTTTAAGGGAGGTGGGAGGAGGAGGTGGTGTTAACTGTACCGGATAAAGCTTTCTTGTTCCCATCTGTTGAGGAAAACATCTGAATCCAGAGTTACCCATGGAATCGGAAGGTGGGGGGGGGGGGGGAAGGCCAGAGTTGAGAGCTGTTGATTTTGGCTCAGACACTGAAGGGGGCTGCATCTCAGATGTTCCATTCTGACAAAAGGTTTTGAACTATGGCATTTTAAGGGCCTCAAGGCAGTGCAGATTTTGCTGGCCTCCCCACTTAACTGTACCCAGAGCCTCTGAAGCTCATTTTCCCAGCAAGCTGAGTAACCCGAGGAGCACACAAGGCAAGGGGACCAGCTGTTATCCCAACTTCATACGAATTAATAAGATGTGGCCTATTCACCAGGACTAATTCCAGCTCCAGGGTCGCAGTTGTCTTTAGTAACTGAACTGCTAAAGACTGAGTCACTTCTGATGGCACCAAATAAACGTCCTTCAGTCCCTGTCCATCTCTTTCAAAGCTTGTTGAAAGATTCCAGTGCTTTTCCAAAGAAAGCAATGGATTCTTTCATGTTTAAACGGCAGGCTTTAGAACCCAATGTCCAATGTGAAATTCCATTTAAATTGAGGAAGAAAGATTGCTTTTTTTTTTTTTTGGAACTTGACGCTTGTCATAGTGGGTACTTGGAACTTCCATTAAATGCAAAATAGCCATTCAACTCTGTTGTTTCACCCCATAGAGGTTTTTCAAAAAATTACTAGTGTTGCTCGATGAGGAGTTCTTAAAATGAGCAATATTATGCTTATCAGCCAGGCTAATATTCAGCCATATTGAAGTGACATGAAATAGGCCCAGACTAGAGAAAATTGAAATGAAATACACATACTGTTGAAGGGAGGGATTAAAAATGCACGATGAAAGAGGGGTCAGGTGAGGTGTGCTGATCTGGGTCTGTTGGGGCGGTCACACTAAAGGTGAGGCTGAACACTGAGGGCGCATGGAGATGTCGGTGGTGCTGAAGGACAGCGCCACTAATTAGCGCCCAGAGCCGGCTCCTCCCAGAGTCCGGCTGGCGCTACTGCGGTCGACGCGTTCAGTTCCGCACTTGTTCCAAGATCACCTTCTCAAATGCCTGGAAATTGCATCAGATCTTACAATAGCTGCCAGAGGGTGGGAATTATTTGAGATCGAGGGCGGGAGCTGGAAGGGAGGTGGCTGTGTAATTAGTTGAATTTTTGGAGAGAGATTTAAGGGACACCTCCGCAGCATGCCCCAAAGAAAGGTCAACGCTCTTGGGTAACTATAAAATGAGAACTGCGGTCCGGTCCTATTACAGGCACATAAATGGTCTTCCTTAGGTGATGTTTTATTGTTGTTGTAGAATTTGGTGTCACTCCGTATCACCTGAAAATCAGGTGGAGCCTGCTATTTTAAATCAAATATTGATCTTTTAGGAGAATAGCATGGCTTCAAAGAGGAAGGGGAGTTAACTTGGGGTTTCTGTCTGTATTGTGTGACTAAACCCTAGTCCTCCCTCCCTCAACCCCTGCGAAGGAATTCAGAATTTAGCTGCTGAGTTTATTCCATTTCCACACGTTTAAGAGAAAAAAAGCCAGTTAAATTGGTTGAGCCCAGGAGACCAAGTGTGTGTCTGTGTGCGTGTGTTACTCTGAAACAATCAATGTTCATGACAATTTACAAATGGATAGCAAGGAAGTTTTGCCTAAAGGTTGTGTACATCGTGCTGGATCCCACACAGCCCTAAATCTCAGGACTCCCCATTTTTGAAGAAAAGTTAAGGAAGCCCCTTCTCTCTGTTGTCATGGTAGTGCATTGGATTCTTAATATAAACAACTCAAGTCACCTTTGTTCATCTAAAATCAGGAGGACACTAAGTCAAGCACTCTGCCGTATTCTGTAATGGTTTTGTTTAGATAGGAATGCCTGTTTCTCTTTTAATCCATACTTTCGAGGTGACTCTCCACAGGAAACATGATTTCTTGAAAAGCACAACTTTTTGCCATTTTTCCTCCCCTGCTAAGTTCTCTGATAAACTTACATTTCTGACAATTTCCAGAATTTACTGTGGGAGGAACAAAACAGATTTCATTTCCAAAGACTCCTAAGTGTTCTTCTAGAAGAAAGATCCCTAAGTGCCCCACATGAGTTCACCAGGGAGAGATTGTCCTGGTTTGCTGTGTGTGTGTGTGTGTGTGTGTGTGTGTGTGTGTGTGTGTGTTGGAGGACGGAAGAGCACTCAGTTCTTTAAATTTGGCCACTTCTATTAGCAAAGAACAAAATACCATTTCTCTGACTCACTTCAGTAAGTGGTAGTTACATTGTTTTTGCCTATAATGAAGGCCGGATAGCCAAAGAAAGCCCGGAAGAGGGGCACCAACGAGGTAATTACCACCTAGATAAAATATTTGCCACCGCCTCGGAGGTGCCGCTCCCGCACGCTCACTCTCGCTTAATGGTGTGCGCGATTTTGCCCGCAGCTCCGCTACTCCAACCATCAGAACCAATAATCTTTACTTTACCCTGTGCTTGAGTATCGATAGCTTCTCTCGCCTCCGGCTTGGGCTTTGATATGTTAATATTTCTGAGTAGCAAATTCTGCAGAGATCATATTAATGTTGTACGTACAGAGTGGGGCTTTGCCTTCGTTGAATATTCAGATACTGGGTTTCAAAAGGCATCTTGAAGAAATGAGGCTTCTATTTACAGGAGTCGTCTGTGTTTTTAATCATTAAAAAGAAAGGAAAGCCCACTCTTCTTTTCCCCAAGAATCTTCTGAGGCTCCCTCATGGCCCCCTCCCCTTTGTCAGGTGCTGGTCCCTTTCATTTCTTGCTCTGAGAATTTAATAGTAGGAGAACAATGTTGATGATGACGACGACTATGATGATGATGCTAATAATGAGTGGATACAGAGTGGAATCGAGGGGTTAGGGGTTCAATTGGGTAGGGGGCTATGGCCTTGAGAAGAGGATGGAGGGGAGATGAGAAGACCCAGCTTTCCCATATTTGGGTGGAAAGTGACATTTTGGCCCTGGTCTTTTTTGAGAAATCAGGATGGCAAACTCAAAAAAAAAAAAAAAAAAAAAAAAAAGGAAGAAAGAAAAAAATGAAAAAAAGTGAAGAGGGGGAAGCGCCCTTGTTTCGCTTTGTGATCACTCTGCCTTGCAGCCCCAGGCTAATTTCAGACGCTTAAATACCGCCATAGCCTCTGGGCCACGCGGAGAGGGAGCGGACCAGGCCACGGGCAGGCAGGAGCGCTTTCTGGATTGCCCGTGGCTACACAAAATACAAACTACTTTGAATCAAAACATTTTTGGGGAATTAATATGATCTGAACTCTGCACGTTTTAAGAGAGCTGGAGTTTGTCAGATCGCTTAGAGGTGACTGGCACGCCAAGGAGGAGGCAGTTACGCTGTGGTACAAACATTGTCAGATCTGATTTAATTTTTTTAAAAATGCTTCTGTAAAATGGAGTTTAGCATCAATCACCCAGCCTGCCAATAATGGGGTAGATGAACCTGCCTGCTGTCCCCTTCTACAGACCCCTGCCCCCCCACCACCTGGCTGCCCACAGTCTGCCTGGGCCAAGAGGATGAGCTGCTTCTGCTCCTTCAGTTTTGTGAGAGCCCTGAGCTTTGGAACTCGACTTTGGAAGAGCCAAAGTCTCTTTCAGCAGCTCCCAGAACTCGTTAAGATTGGAGTGGGGTGGAAAGCCTTGTTTCTCTTTTGTCAGAACCCCCAGAATCTCTCTTTATGAGAATCTCCCAAACTCATCTCTACAGCTCATCCATTTTGAAAATAGAGCCAGAAACACACCTGGAGCCTTGCCTGCGTCTTTCGTCCCCAAATACAGACGCTGGAGAGTCGAAATCCAGTCTCCTTTATATGAAGTCTAAAACTCATATAGTAAAGGGTCTATAGGCATGGTTTCTTGGAAATCTTTTTTTGCTGGCAAGGGGAGATCTTTTTCCATAGCCTACTGTCTTCTCTCTAATTTCTTTATTGCTTTGAAAATCACCAAAAGCCAGAGCACTCCCTGCATTGGGAAATGGGGATTAATTCTCTCTCTCTCTCTCTCTCTCTCTCTCTCTCTCTCTCTCTCTCTCTCTCACACACACACACACACACACACACACACTCACACAGCCACATTAAACCAGTAGGTCTCCCCGCTCAGACATCCCTTTCTTTTGTTCTGCCTCGAATCTGCACGGGAAGAAACGCTTTTAAACCTGGTAATCCATTTATACCTGTAAGGGTATATCCTTCCCTGAAATAGGGCAGTTAGCAGCTGATGCCTCATCTGAGGCCTATTTGATTGCAATTAAACCACTATCCCTTTGCCGTTTGATTACAATTAATATCTGCTGTGGGAGGAGAGGAGCGAGGAGGGTATTACACCAGGGATTTGGGATTGAGAAGGGAGAGGGGCTAGAGAGGAAGCAGCCGAGAATGATCCTACCCCACCCAGCTTCCACGCGCACCTCGCAGAAATGCACCCGCAGAACAAACAGGGACAGGAAACTCCTATAATCGCTTACACATTTTTAATGTGTCAGAAAAAACGAGCGATCACTGGAGATGAAGAAGGGGAGAAAAAAAATCCCTGCCGTTTGTATTTCTTTCATTTGAATTGTAAACATCTGTTTGGCTGTAAGGCGAACAGAACATTTATTTTGCTCTCAAGATTTGGTCTAATTATGTCAACACCGAAGCGGCAGGGAGTGGGGCGGCGCTGCGGCTTTGGAGAGGCTGAGCGCAGGGGCCCCGCGCCCAGAAGCCAGCCAGGAAGTATTGATCGCACCTGGAGAGCGCACAGGGCCTCTAGCCATCAGCAGCTCTGTTCTTAGAGAGGAAGGCACCCAGAGGGGGCGCGTGGCTTAGAAACAGCTTTGGGGGCGCCAGGAGAGCCACAGTTCCTTGGAGACTGCCGAGCCTGTTTCCTCTGCCCTAATTGCCTTGGATGAGAAGGGAAAAAGCGCATTCAGACCTCAGCCTTTCTCTCGGATAGCCCGGCAAAAGGTGGGTGGGGGTCTTGTTGCGCTGCACAGGTAGCGCCCTGAGACGCGGTAGTTGTTTGACACAGTGGTGGAGTTGGGTGGGCTTTACTTAGGTTGCGGAGCACATGTGCATCCATTTCCTGTTGTACCTCCTGACGAGCTGGGGAAATAAGTTGAGCAGGTGTGAACATCCCCATTTTTCAGATGGACAGATCAAGGCCCAGAGTTGTTACTCATCTAAGGTTGCATGGGTCGCTAGTTGGCCAACCTCTTACTTGCAGCCCCGTACTTTTTTCACTCCCCCCACGCGGTGCTTGCACACACAGGGCCAGAGGTCTGCAGGCATACCAGGAATGGCGCAGCCCAACCCCGTTTTTCTTCTTGCCTCATGGGATCTAACAAGGTCTGGCAGCCGAAGAATCTGTGTCTGTGTGTCTCATGCCTGGTTTTGTCCCCAGCACAGTAATTCTTTGGCTGACTTCCCTGTAGCTGTGGCAAAGTTATCCCTTTTATGATAGTCATGTTCTAGACAAGTGACCTTAAATAGATAGTCCCTGATTTCTTATGCTGTTTCTATAGCTACAGATCTGAGTTTGAGCATCACTGGAAATAGGAAGCCCCATCTCCAAATTTCAATTTTAAAAATAGTGCCCTCCATGGAAGTATTGCTTCTGTGCACTATGAATGGAAAAGAGATGTACTCTAGAGAAGTTCTGCATGAATACCTTGGTTGTGGCACCAGAGACACC
The DNA here is from genome assembly GCF_018350175.1 of Felis catus. Lineage (NCBI taxonomy): Eukaryota > Metazoa > Chordata > Mammalia > Carnivora > Felidae > Felis > Felis catus. The sequence continues at coordinate 48,276,809 of NC_058372.1, forward strand.
TCTAACTGGAGTGCTGGATCTAGAATGAATGTTACATCATTTCAGTAAGAGCTGACATGCAACACAGGCACCATGAGGAACTTCAACTGGTAATACTGGGGATGAATACTGTAAATGGCTTGGTATGGTTGACTCTCATGTCTTTCCTCTGAAATCTCATCATTGCTATCTGTAGTCTGGATCTCCAGAATGAAACCCCACCTCCTTGGTTCTTCATTCTAAATGCAAACATCTGTTATGTTGACCTATCACCCTTTTCTTCCTCCCCCCTCCCCAAATAAACCACTGGGAAGATAGCAGGTTCCCCATGCTGCTGTAAACTCTACAAGTTGCCAAATCTTTAGCCAGGACGAGAGAGTTCCCCAAGGCTGCAGCAATGCCAACTATCAAAGCAACAGAAATTCCCTTTAAAGATGCTGTGACATAAAAAATAAAAGACTCTAGAGTTGATGGCTAATCCTGAATACAAAATAAATCCTCCAGGCAGTTTGTGTGTGCATAAAGAATACTCTTAATATGCAGGCTGTGTAACTTACCTAATAAATGCTTATTTGAGCATAAGCCAGAAGCCCAACCTGGGCTGGATGCAGGAGAGAAAGACCCAGAGCCCAGGAAGATAGCACTTGGCCACATAGCAGATCTAGTGACTTCTCTGGGAGCAGCTGGCTTTCAGTGCATGGGGTTCATTTTGCTAAAAGGGGGTGATTTTCCAAGTGGAGAAAGCCTGATTTAACTTTAAAAAAAAAAAAAAAAACAATCTTTTAGAGTCTTCTCCATCTCCCTAAAATAGGTTTCTAACCCACTGTAGACTAGTAAAGATAGGAAAGGTCTAAAATTTTGTCCTTCTTTTCCCTTGACCGGCTGGGAAAGTAACACATGCACAAACACTCTTCTCTCATAATTGACTTGAGACCTATTGGGTGAGATTCCTTGTGTCCTCAGTTGTGTATTGGCTATTTTACAAGAGGAGGGGGTTTATGTAAGAATGTACATTTACTTATGATTCTATGACCATGGGTGGAGGCCTATTTTTGGGAAAGAGCTCTGTGAATTTTGAATGTAGATATTATTTCTTAATATTTTTTGCTTTGGATGACCTCATAATGGCCTAAATTCTTAACTTTTGGGGATCCTGATTCTCACAGTATGATGCTAAAAGCCAGCTTCATTGATATCCTGTTCATCTCAACATTTGAGAAGTCACTTAAGAGTTTGTTTGTAAAATGCATTTTGCATCTATAGGTATAAAAGGAGAGAGCATCAATGAAAGGATGATGGTAGTTTTGGGACCCCAAATCTGGGGATAATGATGATGACGATGATTAGTTTTAAAAATTCTCTATGACAGGGGCAGCTGGCTGGCTCAGTCAGCAGAGCAATCAACTCTTTATCTCAGGGTTATGAGTTCGAGCCCTGAGTTGGGTGTAGAGACTACTTAAAAATGAAATATTTAAAAAATAAATAAAATAAAATTCTCTATGACAATGCAAAGTGGGGAAGCACAGGTGAGTTTGTGTTTCGAGCTCCTGAGACAAACATTTGCATGATTTCCAATATGTTGACCACAAGGTTAATGCCAGGAAAAGGACTTTGTGTGTATATATGTATGTATGCATTTTGAGAGAGAGAGAGAGCATGCTATGGGGAGGGGCAGAGAGAGAGAGAGAGAGAGAGAGAGAGAGAGACAGAGACAGAGACAGAGAGGGAGAGAAAGAATCCCAAGCAGGTTCCGAGCTATCAGAGTGGAGCCCGACATGGGGCTCAATGTCACAACCATGAGATCCTGACCTGAGCAGAAATCAAGAGTTGGACGCTTAATTGACTGAGTCACCCAGGTGCCTCCAGGAAAAGGATTTCAATTTGACAGTTAAGACTGTGACCTCTCAGATTTCAAACTAAGGACCAGCTTCCAGGCACTAGCATTGGAAATTTAGCCAAGCATACAGGACTCATTTCCCAGTCTGGAGAGGTCTGGCTACTTTAATATTCTCAATATCCTGTATTCTGTTTGAGGGGTCATTAAGAATGATCACCAGCCTCAGAATGCTTAAGGAGAAAGACATTGATCCCAGTACTCTCAGGGGAAGCTTGGATGACAATAAGACAACCTGGAAGAATTCCAGGTAGTACAAGGGTAGAAACACTTTAAGAGTAGGGTAAAGTTAACTTGTTCTCTGCACCCAGGTCCAGGACCCCTTTGCCTTTTTAAACACCCTCCCAGGTTCCTTAGCCACTGTGCTCAGAGAACACACCCAAATCTGAATGCCAGAGACTCTAGCAACACAGCATTTCACCTGAGCAGCTTAGTAAAGGAGGTGAGGACCTATGTAGGAGGCAAGTGGTGAGTCCTGGACCAGGTCTTCTCAAACCTTAACATGCACGTTAACCACCTGGGGATCTTGTTAAAATGCAGATTCTGACTCAGAAGGTCTGGAGTTGGGCCTGAGAGTGTGCATTTCTAACAAGCCCCTAGGAGATGCCAGTGCTGCCAGTTGAGGAACATCCTTCAAGTAGAAAGATTTTGGATAACACTCCCCTGCCTGTTTGTCTTCTTCCACCTACTTCTTCCTCTTTTCTCTCACTGAACTTGACTTTTGGGGAGATGAGTCTTAAGATCTCCCATAGCTGAAGAAATCAAATGTATGCTCAGGAAAGCAAACCTTGAATTTGAATTTGCCAGTGAACCTTAAAAACTATGTCCTCAGATTGCTCAAAGCACAAGGAGGCAGCCTTGGACCCCAAGGCTATTTAGCACAGTGTTAGTAATATGGATATTAGGTCAGGATTTTTGCAGTAAGGAAGGATTGGGCAGAGGGAAACTCTCCTCAGTGATGACCAGCTTGGGTCTTCAAGTCTACTTCAGGTACCTGGGGTTGGGGAATGTACTCTGGTGTCCTGGAGGAGAGCAAAGTTCAAGGATCTTTCTGGAGCTTGGAGACAAAGTCTTCTGCCCCGGGAGGCCCAGCATGGCAAGATTGCTTTGGTGATTTTGCCATTAGCAGTTATCTTTGCTTTGTTCTCTAATAGTAATAATGATAACAACAACCAAAACAATATTATTGGCCACCAACATTTAATGTGACTGTTACTATGTTCTAACTCTTGCACTGTATTTGACTGTGTGTGCCAATCCTGACAGCTGACATATGGTAGAGAGCTGTGACCTATCATCCCCCGACATGAGTTGAAAGTTTATGACAATAGGAAAATTATTTTTGGTGGTACCTGGGAACTGAGTGACTCAAGTACCTATAGTTGGCAGGTGGATGAGGGAAAAGAGAAGGAAGTTTTCAAATAATTCAGAAAAGAGCTTTCAAACTTTTGTCTATATAACAAGTCACAAAATATATCCATCCATTGTATGTATGTGCACATCTATGCACACACATACACAGAGCCATGGAAAAACAATACATACCCTCTGTGGGGTTCACTGATGGATTTGGGTTTTTTTTTATTAATTGAAGTGTTTCTTGGTGTGTATGATGTCAACATTAGCACTGGTGGGCCAGTCAACACTCTATAGAAAGCTGGTTTTTGTTAAAATTAAAAAAATAGTGCCCCCACAAACATGTACTGTATGATATTTGAAAGATGAAGCCTTGTTATTTGAAAGGACATCTTCAGAGCAGCTTTCTGAGATGATCCTGATGGTGTATGTATGGGAGCAATTGTTGCCATGTATTCCCAAATCCCAAGTAGTGGCTTGATATTAACTGTCTTTCAATGATCTCCTCTCACTGTCACTAATATGTGATATACTTCCCCCCCCCCCCCAAGGTGGCACCTGTGTGGTCAACCCCACAGACTTGTTTTGCTCTGTCCCTGGCCGTTTGTCCCTTCTCAGTTCAACTTCCAAATACAAGGTGACCATTGCTGAGGTGAAGAGGCGCCTCTCACCACCCGAATGCCTCAATGCTTCACTGTTGGGAGGCATTTTGAGAAGGTAAGACATTGTTTTCTGGCTGTACTGATACCATATTCCTCAACCCTCAGTCCGTAGACCTCCTATCTCATGTTGAATTCCCCATCTGGTCAAATTGCCTCATCATTTCCCTCAGAATGTGAACTTTTGAAACTTAGTTTTTATTTGTTTCTGGACAGAGCAAAATCCAAGAATGGGGGTCGCTGCCTGAGAGAGAAACTGGATAGGCTTGGCCTGAATTTACCAGCAGGAAGACGGAAAGCAGCCAATGTTACCCTCCTTACTTCCTTAGTTGAAGGTATGATTTTTCAGCTCTGCAAAGTAATGATGGGAAGTTAGCAATCCTCTGGAACTCAGGTTTGTTAGATTATGCTGTTTCATTTTTTGTCTATAGTATTAAGCAAGACAGTTAACAGTTACAGGTGAATTTCCCAATTAATCATGACATACATGATTAAATTAGACAACATAAGGCTTAAGTAATTCATAAAATGTTGTTTAATTTACTGATCTTGGCAAAAATACAGAAGACAATGCAAGATTTAAGTATTTCACTGGTACTTCCTAAGTAACAGCAACAAAAAAACTGGCTGTGCTATCGTCATTTTTATTATTGTTTATTTTAGAGCTCAGATAAATCTGGCTTACCTCATTATAATTCAGTGCAACATGATCTACAGGATAAATAGTAATCCTTTATAGAGGGTTCACAGGAGTTGAGACATGATACCAAGCCTGAGAGCATATTGTATTAATCCTAGTAGCCATCTCTTAAAGTACAGTGAAGTTCCATGGCTTTATGGTGGATAAAATGAGTTACAGAAGGGTTAAGGCTAACCAATGGTATAGACACAGAAGTAAAAATATATTCCCAGAAGTTATTGTTTTCCAATTTACCTTTTCCTTTTTGTTTCTTCTGTGAGGACAAAATTACATATTCTTATTCAAACTTCTTTTAAGAAGAGGTATTACTAGGGACTTATTTTTAACTTTGTGGGAGAGCTTTTGAATGTCAAATGCTATTGTCTTAAATATGAACAAAGAGGCCTTGTTACCAAGACTCACCTGAACATACCTGTGACACTTTTCTTGCACTTGTTACTTTCTTCTTTATAAGGCACTGTAGGAAGTGAAAAGTAAGGGAAACACAAAAACAAACATTTTGCCTCTTTCCAGATTATCATTTTATACCATTTACCATACAATTTTGTGAAGCAGTATGTTCTAGACATTTGTTTTAGCAAAATTGCTTCGCTAATTTTGCTACTAATAGTTACCTTTGCTTTGTTCCCTAATTGTGATAATGATAACAACAACAATATTATTGGTCACCAACATTTAGTAAGTGTTACTGTTACTATGTTCTGTGTTTTGTGATGTGTTTGCTTGTGTGTGCTGTTACTGAGAACTGACATATCATAGAGGAGGTTGACCTGTCATCTACACATATGGGTTGAGGGTACTGGGAAAAGGACAAAGTAGAAAAAAAATGACTAATGGGTTGATTCTAAAGGGAGACAGATTGCTGCTCAATTTAAGTAAGAAGATAATTGTAATTATAGCTATTTAGTAATAGAACAAAACATTTGTTCAGAATATAATGAAGTGGATTCAAGAATCCTATGAGTGTGGGCACCTGGGTGGCTCAGTCAGGCACCCAACTTCGGCTCAGGTCATGATCTCCTGGTTCATGAGTTCAAGCCCCATGTTGGGCTCTGTGCTGACGGAGCCTAGAGCCTGCTTCGGATTCTGTGTCTCCCTCTCTCTCTCTCCCTCCCAGCTCACACTCTGTCTCTCTGTCTCTCTCTCTCAAAAATAAATAAACATTAAAAATTTTTTTTTTAAGAATCATATGGGTGGTAGGACTTGATTAGTTCTTAAACTCAATTCTGCAGGAGAATCAACTCAGGAGGTTTATTAAAAAATGCCTGGGCCCCTTCCCTAAACCAATTGGAACTCAGTCTCTGGGGATATGATCTAGGTACGTATATATTTTTTAAACATCCCCAGTGATTCTGATGTATAATGAGGCTTAAGGGATCATTGGTCTAAATGTTTGTTTAGATTCTTTCCACTTCTTTGAAGGACTGACTATGAATGCTCATGAAATTTATAACTGGTGTGAAAATTAAAGGCCCTATGAAAGACCTTTTCCCATGGTGTCTGTGAATATACTGGCTAATTTGAACTGAAGAGCCATACATAAAAGGGTATATTCACAATTTTTCTTACTGATTTTTGTGGTGGCCAACCACTGAAGTATCCTCTGTGGGAATCGTCAATGGTACTAACAGAAGGATTGCAGGTTAAATATGTGAACTCCTAGGATGATCTTTGTGGTTTTGCCATCTACTCTTTCAACATACTGTCCTACCATAGGAGTATCTAACTGTGTTCTATTCATTTGGTTTGTGTTCATGGAGGAGTCACATCAGCCTTGGCTGATGAAACATAAGATTTTATTCTTTCCAGGTACTTTAATTGGCTGCTTTTGAAATCCCCCAAATCTTTGTGCTGTAGAGAAATAAATCTTTTATTGTTGAATTCCAGGCACTGTGATGGAACTGAGGAAAAGGTATTTAGAGGCAAAGGGACGTTTTATATCCCTCAACCCCTCACATATTATAACCCACAAACTACATATGCACACTTGCCCTTTCTCTCTCTTTCTTTCACACACACACACACACACATACACACACACACACACACACACATTAGAAGTTTCATTACCATGTGTTCTCTGATTTTTATTCTACTTCCTATTTTTGTGTTCTTTTTAAATGCTGATTATAGACCTACTGAATTTACTTCAGGACTCATGCTGGATCATGAGTCATGACCCACAGTTTAAAAAAATTACAAGTTAGGGGCGCCTGGTGGCTCAGTCAGTTGCATGCCCAACTCTTGATTTTTACTCAGGTCATGACCTCAGGGTTGTAGGATTGAGCCCTGCATCAGGCTTCACAGTGAGCATGGAGCCTGTTTAAGATTCTCTCTCCCTCTCCCACTGCCCCTCCCTGGCTCATGCATGCTCTCTCTCTTTTTATCTCTCTCTCTCTCTTTCTCAAAATAAATAAATAAACATTTAAAAATAAGTAAGGAAATTTTAAAAAGTACAAGTTGCCTTAGGATATGAAGAGGACCTAATAGTTGAAGAACAAGGACATGCCAATCTAAATTAAAATAGGCTTCCTTTTATTCCTGAGCTGACAGGCAGAGCAGCAGTTTCATTGTTGAGGACTCTACTGTATATTTTATTCCCACATTTTAGTTGGGTTGGTGATGACAGTTGATGACTCTTTCCAGCCAACAAGATGCCATTTTCTACATTAGGCTCAGAGTGTTGGGAATCCTATAGATGATGCTATAGGATACAAAATAATAGTGCCTCAATTCTGATTTATCAAGCTCCTGGAAGATTTACATAGTGAATGCTTCTCTTCAGTACATTTGGGACCTTGATTATTTTTGAGCTAACATGGGTCTGATTCAGTTCTTTCAGGTTTGTTTTGATTTTCGTTTTAAGTGGTAAATTAAAACTTCACCATATCTACAATTGGTGTTGGTAAGACTTTGAATTGACCATGTCTTTGGGTGATACTTTACTCCTTCCATCAAACATTTTTTGCAAGCACCAGCAACATTTCAGATTAGTCATCAAAAATGGTCCATCAGCTTTCCTATAAATCTCTAGTCTTGTGGGGAGGAATAGTATTTTTCTTACCATTTTTATTGATATCTCCCCTTTATCTTCCAGATTTTCTACAATAACCCACAGTATATTTGAAAAACAATACCTAGTAATTTAGTTTCTCTTAAGTGGCTTATTTTTTCAAGTTTTTATTTTAATTCCAGATAGTTAACATACAGTGCAATATCAGATTCAGGTATACAACATAGTGATCAACACTTCCATACAATACTTGGCACTTATCATGACAAATGCACTCTTTAATACCCTTCAGCTATTTTACCCATCCCCCCCAACCCCTCATCTCTAGTAACCATCAGTTTGTTTTCTATAGTTAAGAATCTGTTTCTTGGTTTTTCTCTCTCCTTTTCTCCCTTTGCTCATTTGTTTTGTTTCCTAAATTCCACATAGGAGTGAAATCATATGGTATTTGTTTTTCTCTGACTGACTTATTTCCCTTAGCATTGTACTCTCTAGCTTCTTCCATGTCATTGTAAATGGGAAGATTTTCATTCTTTTTTATGGCTGAATAATATTTCATTATATATATATAATATGTATATATATATATATACACACACACACACATACATACATACCACATCTTTTTTATCTACTCATCAATTGAAGGACGCTTGGACTGTTTCCATATCTTGGCTATTGTAAATAAGACTGCTATAAACATAGGGATGCATATATCCTTTTGAATTATGGTAAATACCTAGTATCATGATTGTTGGATCATAGGGCAGTTCTGTTTTTAGAGTAACCTCCATACTGTTTTCCCCAGTAGCTCTACCAGTTTACATTCCCACTAACACTGCATGAGTGTTCCTTTTTCTCTACATTCCAATACTTGTTGTTTCTTAAATTGTTGATTTTAGCCATTTTGACAGGTGTGAGGTGATATATCATTGTACTTTTGATTTGCATTTTCCTGATGCTAAATAAAGAACATTTTTTCATGTATCTGTTAGTCATCTGAATGTCTTTAGAAAAATGTCTATTCAGATCCTCTGCCCATTTTTTAATTGGATTATTTCTTTTTTGGGTGTTGAGTTTTATAAGTTCTTTATGTATTTTGTATACTGACAATTTATTGGATATATCATTTGCAAATATCTTTTCCCATTCTGTAGGCTGCCTTTTAGTATACTTGATTGTTTCTTTTGCTGTGCAAAAGCTTTTTATTTTGAAATATCTTAAATGTCTCTTAAGACTGTTGATTGAGACTCTTATATAGTTATTTCTCAAATATCCTGATGGTTCAATATATTATTGGCATTCAATAACACACCCTTAAGCACAAGTGAGATAATATTTAACTGGCTTTATTCCTCATAGGCCAGATTTAGTAATAAATCTCACGAAGGTCAACTTTCCATCATGTTATAGTACTTTTATCTGCCCTTTTCCGGGGATAGATTTGAATATAGCCTTGCCATTGTTTCTATTTTGATAGAAATTCAAAAAAAAAAAAAAAGTAGCGTATGGAAACCCTCGTAGGCATTCCATGTAGAGATGATATAACCTTTGTAAAGGTCCAATCAGTGAAGAGCAAGGTGCCTTATAACGGGGATTGAAATCAGCAAATGAACATTTGTTTTTCAAAAACTACCCCTGTCACTGACATAATGGTAGTTTCGTCAGGATATTCCAAGTTTCCATGCTTGTCCTGGGCTTTCAATCATTCTGTTTGTATTTGTTTTATAATAATTTCCCCCTGTATTTCTTTTAAATTGAGTCACTCAATTAATAGTGCCTTCCTAACATTGTTCTCAAATCAACATATTAAAGTCATTATTTTAGGGATTATTTTAGGAATTTAAAGGAGAGGGCTATTTAATACAAATTTGTAATATATTTGTATAATTCACAACATTTCTGTTACAAATATCATTGCAACTAGTAACCAATGAGATGAAGAACTTGAGACTGATATCTTTTCACCTCACAAAACTGTTTGAAAAGTGAACATTTTGGTAGGGCAGATGTTGAGTGGGGGTTTTTTTGGTCCATATAACAGATATATCTGGCCTAGAGTGAGATATGAATTTTTGAATCCAGAGACCCCAGAATGTAATAGCAGATCATATCCCACTTTTATCCACATGTCTTCATCTAATAAGTTTTAGATATATAACTAGTGGTTGATAGATTCCTTGTACCCCACTTTATCATAAACTTGATATTCTATTCCCTTTAATTGTCTCACCTTGGTATCTATGACATCAGAGAGATGTTACTCTCTGGAAAATATAGTGGATTAGGGTTGTTTAACCCAATACCCTGATCTTCTTGAGGAGATCCTAGGATAATCCCAGACTCTTCTATAGTGGAAATAATTCTATCTCTGGAGATTCAGAGAATTTGGCCAATATTATTATTCTCATTCTAATACTCTTACTATATATTTATTATTTATGAATCAGCAGCTTCTGTTAGTAGCCTCCTCTGTATTTTATTCCAGAACAATCTTTGCAGAGTTGGTAGTTGCTAAACATGAGGAGTCAATGATCTAGTTGTTCCCGCCCATTGCTCCCTCCTCACTTGAGGTTTTCCAAGATGGCCAAGGTTACAGAGTGTTGCTGGAGGGTAGTTTTGTTCCCTGGGGTAGGGTGCTTTCCTGGGACAGTTCTGCTGAATTTGCAAAAGTTGGTATAACATTCTCAGGCAACACCAGGAGTTCTGGAAGCACAGTTTGAGTCCTTAAACATAAATACCTTGGCTTGTAGTTTGCTGTGACAGGGAGTCAAATTCTGTGTGTGTGTGTGTGTGTGTGTGTGTGTGTGTGTGTGTGTGTTTGCATTTAAAAACAGTGGAGCAGAGAAGGATGTGAATATACATCAGGAAAAGAAAGGGGACTATTTACAAATGTTATATATTATCTCCATTGAGTTTTCAAGTTTGAATCCTTTGTCACTGTTGTTTCCTTCTTTAGTTTTAAACACTGTAAACTTCCAGACCTTGCCCTGCACTTCTTACTTCATGTGAACAGTTGTCCCACTTGCAAAATGTATTCTCTCTTGCGCTAGTACCACCTCCCCCGCCCCCCAGTAATGTCGCCTTTGAAATTTTGTCAGACTTTGAGCTGGTTACTGAACCTGACTCAGCTTCATTTTCTTTTTCTTTTTAAAATTTTTTTAATGTTTATTATTTTTGAGAGAGAGCGACAGAGAACAAGCAGGGAAGGGGCAGAGAGAGAGGGAGACATAGAATCGGAAGCAGGCTCCAGGCTCTGAGCTGTCAGCACAGAGCCCGATGTGGGGCTTGAACTCACAGACTGTGAGATCATGACCTGAGCCGTAGTCGGCCACCCAACCAACTGAGCCACCCAGGTGCCTTCATTTTCTTTTTTTTTAAGTGTATCTTTTTTTATTTTTGAGAAAGAGAGAGAGACAGAGCATAGGAGGGGCAAGAGAGAGAGGGAGAGAGATAATCCCATGCAGGCTCTGCAGTGTCAGCACAGAGCCCGATATGGGGCTCAAACTCATGAACCGTGAGATCATGACTTGGGCCAGAATCAGGAGTTGGGACAGGTGTCCCTTAGCTTCATTTTCTTAATTTATAAATAAAGATAATAATACTTATAATGGTTGAGAGAATGCTAGCTGTTACAGCAGTTAATACCTAAATTTTCAGTGGCTTCACATGATAGAAGCTATTTCTCACTGTAGTCTGATGTGGGTGTTCCTCACCAGGGGTCTTTTCTCACAGTTTCATTCACGGGCCCAGAGTCCTTCCCTCTGTAGCTATGCCCTTCTGTAGGTCCTAGGAGTCCTATTCATTCAGCTCACCATGAGGAGAGACAGGATGGAAAAGTAAGCAGCTTCTTCTCTCCGTGGCCAGGGAGTGACCCACGTTACTACTGTTCACATTCTAAGAACTACAGCCACACTCAATTCCAGAGGTGGGTGTGGGGTATACTGGAAAATGTAGTCTCTAGCTGGGCAGAGTCTTCTCAGCAGCAATGCTATAATATATAAAGAAAGGACAAGGTCCCTCACTCATCTCTGCCGCATCTGTCTTGTATGTCTTTTGTTGGATTAAATAGACTCGCATAGCCTAGAACTGATTTGGTGATGAACTCTTTCCTATAGAGAGGTATAGTGAGTGAGTTTAGGTATATCAAGTTTTCTTGATGTGTTTAGTCAATGGCTTTTTATTTTAGGAAGAAGTATTGTTCACTGCTTGAGGCTTATAAGATTCAAACACCAAATCCTTTTGCAAAGTATTAGTGATAATATATGCACAGGGCATGCTTAGTATTAGTTGCTCTTCTCATGGAATTTAGGACAAAACTGATATCCTCATTGCCTTCACACGGTACCCCAGTGGGTTTCTGTGGAAATGTGGAGCTTAAGGCCAGCCTTTGGGGACTCACGGCATGATTATCAGTCTGAAAGGACCTTCATCCCCAAATAACTCCTCTGCTGGCCATTCCACACCTCACATTCCCACTTTAGTCCCTCCTTCAGGATAAAGGTTTCCAGCTTTCTTCTAAAACTATATGTGATATAAAAAGGATAATAAATTGCCCCTTTGTAATAATAGCTCTAATTGGTGCTCACTTTGGTCAGACAGTCACATGGAACAGTGCAATCACTAGGAGACCCTGGTGTTCCCTTTTGCACACAAACTCTCTGGCTTTGACAATGTCTTGGGCACAGTTTTTGCGTTTCAGAACTGACAGTGGAAATGAGCTAAAAAAGTAAATGCTAGGAGAGCCTATGTTACTCATTTTAAGCTCTGTCTTGGAAAAGTTGTTGTTGTTGTTGTTGTTGTTGTTGTTGTTTTCTCAGACTAATAAGTATCATCTTAACTGTAAATTTCTTATTCTAAATTATGGAAGAGTTTCTGAGAGACTCTGCTTTGATAACTGGTAATTAGATATTGTGTCTGAGAACTAGCACTTACCAGAATTTCAATAGTTGATCTCAGTGACCCAGAGATTGTAGCATACAATGTTATGGACAAGTAGACCCCATCTTAGGGGATATGCTTTTAAATTATTTGCTTACTAATGCTTCCTAATATTACTTCCCTGATCTGCAGTTTATGATTGCATTCACCTTCAGGGAAAAAAGTTGTTTTTCATGTAGGGGCAGAGGAAATAAGCTACTGTCCATATGCCTTTGTGTCTGCCTATGTGCTTGGAGTGGCCTTAAATTACTGGTTTTACTCATTGCAAAAAGCAAGTGTATCCAAGCCTTTTTGGCTCAGTCCTGCCCTTGTCCACTTTGGGCTCACTTAAAAACTCATGTCTCGGGGCGCCTGGGTGGCTCAGTCGGTTAAGTGTCCGACTTCGGCTCAGGTCATGATCTCACAGTCCGTGAGTTTGAGCCCCACGTCGGGCTCTGTGCTGACACCTCAGAGCCTGGAGCCTGCTTCAGATTCTGTGTCTCCCTCTCTCTGACCCTCCTCCATTCATGCTCTGTCTCTCTGTGTCTGTCTCTCTGTGTCTCAAAAATAAATAAACATTAAAAAAAAATTAAAAAAAAAACTCATGTCTCTGCATGACTTCCCTGGTGATTTGATTTTCTTCTTTCCATTATTCTCTCTTCCAACATATATGCCTGGACTAATGTGCTTTTCAAACACTCAGTTTTTGCTTTATTTCTGTTTAACAAAATTCGTAGGTATTTAAATAAAATTACAGATGGTAGTTATTCCTTTTTAAAATTTTTTAATGTTTATTTTTGAGAGAGCAAGAGCATGAGCAGGGTAGGGGCAGAGAGAGAGGAAGACACAGAATCTGAAGTAGGCTCCAGGCTCCGAGCTGTCAGCACAGACTCTGATGCAGGGCTTGAACCCACAAGCTGTGAGATCATGACCTGAGCCGAAGTCAGGCACTTAACTGACTGAGCCACCCAGGCACCCCTGGATGGTAGTTATTCCTATCAATGTCTACATCCTACAGAATACCAATGGCAGTTTTCATATTGCCTGTGTTTTAATTTACAACAAATATTTGAGTTTAGAATTAAGTCTCTCTGAGAACAGAGTCAGAGAGTAATTTTACTTTAGAAGTAATATAATTAAAAAAATTTTTTTTTCAACGTTTATTTATTTTTGGGACAGAGAGAGACAGAGCATGAACGGGGGAGGGGCAGAGAGAGAGGGAGACACAGAATCGGAAACAGGCTCCAGGCTCTGAGCCATCAGCCCAGAGCCCGACGCGGGGCTCGAACTCACAGACCGCGAGATCGTGACCTGGCTGAAGTCGGACGCTCAACCGACTGCGCCACCCAGGCGCCCCATAAGGAATATAATTTTAAATAGATCATTTCTTCAAATAGTAAAAAATTTAAAAGCTACAGAAGACTATAGAGTAAAATATCTCCTTTTCACTTTATTCCCTAGCTGTTCAGTTCCCCTCCTGGAAGAAAACAATTGTTTTGTTAAACAAATGGTTTCTCTATTTCATTCCAGGGATATATGTGTGTATGCATGGGCTTTTTAATTTTTAAAAGAAATTTTGGTATTCTCTACACATTATTCTGCATGTTGGGGTTTTTTCCCCATGCCTTATAATAGTGTTTTTTTTTTTTTCAGTGCTTACAAGTGCTTCCATTCTTTTAAACACTCATGGTATTCCCTTATTTGAGTGTTTCATAATTTATTTAACCAGTTCTCTGCTAAATATTATATAGATGTTTTCAATCTTCAGCTATTATAAATAGTGCTACAATGAATAACCTCACATTTACGTAAATAATTTTGCAGATGTGCAAGTACATCCACTCATACATTGCTAGGGATGTTGCAAAGTCTAAAGATATTAGCATTTGTGATTTGAGCATATTATTGGAAGATTGTTTTCCATGGTGGTCATACAGTTATAATCCCATCAGCAAAGGGGATAAGGAGCATATGACAGTACTTCCCTGAACTTGAGCCCAAACAGAGTGTTGTCAACTTTTTGATCTTTGCTAATTTTATTGGTTAAACAAACCAACAAACAGACAAACAAAAAGGCTACCTTGGTTATGAAGGAGGTTGGGTTGAGTTGAGTATTCCTAGAAGAATTTAATGAACTTTGCTGTCTGTTCATTTACTTTGTCCTTACGGGATAATTTTAAATTGTTTTCTTATTGATTGGTACTCATTATAAAACAGAAAACTGGCTGTATGTCTCTGATCTGAGTTGCAAAGCCTCCCCATCACTAGCTTTGGTTTGTCTGTTTGCTGTTATAAGTTTTCTGTTGGTTTGCTTATTTGTTTAGGTCTATGCCATACAGACTTTTTGATATTAATATAATCATATGTCTCATATATTTTATATCATGGTTTTTAGTTTTAATTGTAATATTTTAAAAGATGTTTTATCCCAAGACTATAAAAGAATCCTCCCATGTTCAATTACTTTGCGGTCCTGTTTTTTGATGTTTAAATTGTTGGTCCATCTGGACCTTATTTTGTTGTTAGATGCATGGTATAGATCCAATTTTATTTGTTTTTTTTCCAGATGGCCACCCAGTTGTCCCAACACCTTTTATTGAAAATCCATCTTTTCCCTACCAGTATGAAAAGCAGGCTTTATCTTACACTAAATCTCTCTATACAAATAGACTTTTTTTAAGTGGACTGATGACTTTGTTTCCCTAGCAATGTTGTCTGTCTCTACGTCTACCACCACATTTCCTTTTTTATGTTTTGGGTTTTTAAAAATTTATTTCTATTTTTATTTTAAGTAGGCTCCATGCCCAAGCAGGACTTGAACTCACCACCCGGAGATCAAGAGTTGTATCTCTAATGACCTAGCCAGCTCTACCAACTAATCCACCCCTCTGTTTTTGTGTTTAGAGTTTATACTGTTATCAGCCAAATAAGGCAGAACTCTTTATGCAAGAGCCCAGATAGAGGTCTTTACAATTTAAAATGTATTTATTTAGTGTAATTTATTGCCTTCCTTTTGTATAAGCCACAGAATTCTTGAATTTTCTGAAGATGTATCATTCATCCCTACATAATACTTTCCCTTCACCTTAAGACAGTAGTTCTTAATGTTGACTTGATATTTATTACTTTAGGAGCTTTAAAACATTCACATACCTAGAGGTTAATTGATATGGGGTGACACCCATACATTAAAAACAAAAATAGGGGCACCTGGGTGGCTCAGTAGGTTAAGTGTCTAACTTCAGCTCAGGTCATGATGTTGTGATTCGTGATTCCAGTCCCACATAGGGCTCTCTACTGTCAGCATGGAGCCTGTTTTGGATCTTCTGTCTCCCTCTCTCTGCCTCTCCACTTCTCTTTGTCTCTCTCTCACTCTCTCTTTCTCTCTCTCTCTCTCTCTCCTTCTCTCAAAAAGTAAGTAAACATTTAAAAAAATAAACAAAAAAACAAAACCAAAAAAAAAAAAAACCCAGGTTATGGGAGCAGCAAGTGTTGCAAAGTATAAGTAGACTTATTTTATAAAATGGCTCTGCTGATATAATGATATACTCTATTTTTATGGATTTCCTATACAGTTTATTCTTCCTAGAAATTCTCTTTTGCTCTAGTTTTTCATTATTTTCTTTAAAGGAGTGCCTCACAAGACTATTGTTATAATTAACCAATAAGATATTTGAAAGATTTTTCACTTAACAAATGTTTACTGAGTACTTATTATGAATCAGGTGCTGTGCTAAGTGTAAGGTGTGGAATAGGTAACAAAATTATCACTTTAAAAAACAAAGTGTTGGTGTTTAAACAAAATTATCATTAAGCCAGGGAACTACCACATTATAAGACCTTTATTCATATATGATATGTAGTGTACGTATCATATCATATATAGAGTACATTCATTTCAGAATACTTTGGGAACCCTATAATATATTAACTTTGTCCTTCAGCTCTAGGGATTACTATAGCTTGATATTATGAGACAATTTATTTAATAGAATATCTTTTTAAAATTTTTAAATTTTTAAAAAATATTTTAACGTTTATTTATTTTTGAGAGACAGAACGAGACAAAGCACGAGCAGGAGCCAGCAGAGGGGGAGACACAGAATTCGAAGCAGGCTCCAGGCCCTGAGCTGTCAGCACAGAGTGTGACGCAGGGCTTGAACTCACCAACCGTGAGATCAAGACCTGAGTGGAAGTTGGACGCTTAATCGACTGAGCCACCCAGGCACCCCTATTTAGTAGAATATCTTATTCAGGTTTAAAAATATTCTCAATTTTGCTTTTTTTTCTTTTAAGAATTTATTTTTAAGTAATCACAACCCCCAGTGTGGGGCTTGAATTTACAATCTCGAGACCAAGAGTTGCGTGCTCTACCAACTGAGCCAACCAGGTGCTCCTCAAATTTGCTTTCTAATC
The DNA here is from genome assembly GCF_018350175.1 of Felis catus. Taxonomy (NCBI): domain Eukaryota; kingdom Metazoa; phylum Chordata; class Mammalia; order Carnivora; family Felidae; genus Felis; species Felis catus. The sequence continues at coordinate 48,293,746 of NC_058372.1, forward strand.
GGTACTTCTTGGAATAATACCAAAGATAGATTTGAATGTGCTAGTTTTCCATATATATAAATAAAATTGAAATCATAGCTATGTGACTGGAATTTAACACATATGAATTGTTGCTTTTATTTAATAACATTAGGTATTGCAATACTAAGTTAGACAAATTGTTTTTAAGGCAATATTGTTACAGTGACAGTTGACCAGAATTATCTAGTGATAACAATGTACAAGTATCTTTTAGTGCAAATTAGTGTACTAGATGTTGATTTTTAATTGTCTAAAGTACATTTTCCCCAAAAAACAATAATTCTAAAGGAAGGAAAATCCTTACTGACTTATAAAAGTTAAAAATCGGGTGTATTTATTTCTCTTTAAAAATACATTTAGATCTTCCTTTTATAAAATAATGTGGGAGCCCAGAAACTCAGTAAAACAAGTGATCCAGAAAGCATTTTCCCATTAACTTTCCACTTCTAGGCTGCATCAGTGATGGACAGTGAAACTTTTCTTAATATTTTCCCCTAGTTGTTCACTTTTTGCTTTCAAGTGTGAAAAATGAGTGTCCTGAAACCGGGAGCAAATTCCTTTTTTATGCTCTTCTCAGATTCTGAATTTTGACCTCTGTTGGCTTTTTGAGAGTTACTCAGTATGAGTCACCCACTGTTGATGCTGTTTTTGAAAAGCTGAATACTTTTAGTGGTTTCTACTCTTTTGGAAGGGGGGTAAGCACTACTTGGCTTATAGACCGTAAAGCCTTATACTTAAAATACTCCTGCACAAGCAATAACCCTAATCCCCCAACATCCACCCTACTTCTAAAATATTCTTGAAATGACATGACATAAAATGGTCACACATGCCAAAGTTGGGGTGTTGCTTTGGTGGTTGTATAAAAACGAATGAGGGGAAGGGGATACTGGTTTGTCAAGAGGCACAATGCATTGAAATTTTTAAAAAGGCTTAAACCTGTTTTGCAAACAAAGAATTAGGGCGTCCTCCCTCATCTTACAAAGATAGGAGGTGACACAGCAGTATTTGCCAGATGGAAACAGAAGGAAACACATTCCTGGCCCTTCCTGGATCACTGTTCCACCACAGATTACTGTACCTGCTTGCTGTTCACGTGGGCATTTTGTCCCTCCACAGAGACAGAGAAGCTCATTGATCTTTATCTTCACGGATCAGTCAGATCCCTGAGAGCCTAATTCACATGCTTTTTTGATCCTAAAATTTCTATTTTTCTCAAACTTGTTGACTCTAAAATACCTCCCGTACAGGATTTAACTATAGATTTGTTCTCCTTACTATCATGTGTATGTTAATTCATGGATTCTTTCATTCATTCTTGGGCCCTCACACACAAAGCTTTTGTGGCATGATACACACATTTTAACTACTTATCAGAGTGTCTTCACTTGCCATTTCTTTTGATGTAGCATCGCTATACGTCCAGTAACAATGTTACATTGCAAGGGAGGGAAAGCAGTAAACAGAACTAAGGCAAGGAGGGATCTGGCTGTCAGTGTAAATGTAAATAGCAGCTGTTCCATTCAAACTGTTTTTAAAACTACCACACGGTGAGAGCTTTGCATATAATGGGCCAGAATCAGGTTTTAGCATAAAATTGAGGCGACATGCTGCCACCCTCCTGTTTGTGCTGTTTCACTTCTCCCACTACTGCACTCGTGGGGGGGGGGGGGGACACACAAAGATATATTGTATATAACATTCTGTGAGAATGGTATCTAAATATCTCTTCCTGTGATAATATTGCAATATACAGACTTATCAGGATACATAACTCAACATGCTGTGTGTACAAAGATGATACTGAATGGGTCATTGTGTTCTAGGCGAGATGCTTATAAGTCTTAAGTTCACATGAGTGTATCCTTTGTCACGTGCTGTTGCCACTGTTTCATCAGGCTTTTAGACTTTATACCTGAAATTTGAAAGGTCTTGAATTATCTCCCTTCTATCATTTTTCTAGCAAAAGTGACCATCCTATATGGCATTACTAGATCCTTAAAACAAAACAAAACAAAACAAAAAAAACAACAACAAAAAACTTGGTGCCATTGTTCTGCCAAATATGCACACGTTTTCTTTCCTAATCGGTTAGCATCATAAGCCACTGGTAACCAGCACTTTAAAAATATTGCTTTTACATTGCAACTTTATCTAAAACTGTCACCCTTCACCAACTAGCACTATTCAGACTAATCAGTAAACAGACCCTTTCCATTTAGTTATGTCATCTTCCTATTTAGAATGTTTCCTACGGAGTGAATATAAAAATCTTAAGGAAAAACCTGCTACTGCTTTGATACAGTGTGTGAGGGGTGAGGGGGATGGAAGTCATAATCGGTAATTCACAAAATGTGATCTAATTCTCTATGATTACCACCTTCTCCTTTGAACTTCTGTAAAACATTTTATCTGTAACACTCATTTGGGACTTGCAGTACAGAAGCGTGTGTTATATATAATATCAATGTAAAGGCAGTAAACATGAGCAGATTATAGTGTTTATATAGGTTGCAATATAAATTATAAAGTACTATTAAGGTGTTTTTGCTACTATTATTGGGACAATTGCCATCCTCCTAGGAACAGGGATGGCTCTTTAAATCCGTCATTACTCCTACATAGAACTGCACCTTAAACAAAATATGTGCTCAGTATACGCGCAATGAAAGCTCACTTTTTTTTTTATTGCTCAGGTAAAATTTGGCTTGAGCTTTGAAAGTACTATTGTTTTCAAGGTTGAAATACATTGCCAAAACTTACTTTGCTGATAAGCCATTTTTACCTCATTTCTCAAAAATTTACTCAGGTTTAAGATTTTTGTGAAAGACCAAAATTTCTTTATGATTTTATTATACTTAAAAGGATTGTATTTTTAACAATGTACTTAAGAAGCATTGTGCATACGCTAAAAGGTACTGAAGCCTGCCAGAAAGCCCAATAATGCTGTTACTATAATCACACAATATAGTGTCTTTGGCAACATCATGGTAGGAAGTTGATAAAATCCATTTATCTCCCCTTTCCAAAGTGTTTCAGCTTCTTTGAAGAGTTACGTGGACCTTTTGCCAATATTTTGATAGATCTCATGGGAAAGATATCTGAATATGTCGGATATACTAAGAATAGATGGGAGGGTGAACAGCAACGAATGGCAAGCCCACGGAGCTTTTTCCTTAGGGCATTGACGTGTAGGATCTGAGAAGCCAATCTGGTCTAATGGCCAGAACCCCTAGGGGAGTCAAAACTCCCAGATTGTGGTTCTGGTTTTCCCCCTTACTTTTTCACATACACCTGCCTGGTAAGTAGCTTCTGTTTCTCAGTTTCCCTTCATCCTACCCCATTCCCACTCCACCCCCAAGAGTCCTTTCCCTAGGATTGTTTGGAATAAATAGAAACCGTGATCCATCAGACCACAACCAGGAATGAGGCTTGAGGAAAATATAAAGTGTTACTCTTACTGAGTTTAGACATTTGTGGAAAACTGACTTTTATTTTCTGCCAACAGGGGAAGCTTTGCACTTGGCTCGGGATTTTGGCTACACTTGTGAAACAGAGTTTCCAGCCAAAGCTGTAGGAGAACATCTTGCCAGACAACATATGGAACAGAAAGAACAGACAGCAAGAAAAAAGATGATCCTAGCGACCAAGTAAGCAGAATGGGAAGTCTCTGTGTGCCTTATCTCCGTTTTTCCATTTTCTTTGAATGAGTCTAGTAAGTACCAGCTCTTTACAACAGGGTGTCTCACACTTCAGTAGCTAGATGAGTTATACAAGGACATTCCCCACTCCTGGCCTTGTGTCCATAGCAAGACTTACAAACTGCCCTTGTTTAGGAGCTATCATTGACACTGACGAAAACCTCTCCAGAATATGCAGGAATTCCTAGGAGAAAAGTAGGTTTAGGAAATGTAGATTCCAGGCAAGTATGTCATTAGCTGCTATGTAATTTAGCCCAAACCACTCACTGTGCCTTAGTACACAAGAGGGGAAGATCTCAAAACACTATGAATGTTTGGAGAATGTGACAAGAGGACCGAAATGTGTGAGAGGTAAAAGGGAGATCTGTGGGACCAAGGATCACCATCAGTACTCTCATCTTTTCTTGGGTGTAATTAGGTAAATAATGCCTGTACTGCTCTACCTACAATAATGATACTGTTGAAAAGGAAAAGTATAATGTATGAGAAAGCTTCTGAAAATTGTAAGAAGCCCAACAAAAATGTGAATTAAAATAGTGACAGAGATGATGTAGGAAAAGGGAAACTTATGCATAAGATGACTTCAAATTCCCTCAAACTTGAAAAATGTTCCTTGAAAAGGAATGGAAGAATGCCATTTATTGCGTGAAAGCCCAACAGAACAGAACAGTAAATTGAAATTTTTAGAGAATAATCTTTGAGGCATTAGCAAATTTTTGCTCTTTTCTTTATTAAATTAAGTTCTGGTACATAATAGATGATTAATAATTTTATTTAATTTCCTAACTCTATGATCAGATTTTAGAACTAATAGTCCCAGGTGGGTTAAATTATTTCTAAATTAGTCTCTTACTTGGGGAAAACTTATATATATATTTTAGTATTTATTCTGAGAGAGAAAGTGCATGTACTTGCGTGCATGTGGGGGAGGGGCAGAGAGGGAAAGAGGGAGAAAGAGAATCCCAAGCAGGCTTGCCTCTGTCAGTGCAAAGCCCAGTGCAGGGCTTGATCTCAGAACTGTCAGATCATGACCTGAGCCAAAATCAAGAGTCCAACAATCAACAGACTAAGCCACCCAGGTGCCCCTTGGGGAAAACTTCTGAAGAGATAGTATAAGGTAGACAGTGTTAAAGACATTGCTTCTTAGAAACTGATGAAACATGACTTCCCATGACATTGGCTAAAATTTAAATGGGCTCAAAATGCATAAAACCAAAACTAAATATTTCTTCTTCTACCAACTTCTAATGTCACACAGTTATTATTATTATTTTTTTTTACAAGTTTAAGGGTTTAAATGGGACACCTGCCACCCAACGGTCTAGCCCAAGATACTTGAGTCTCTTGTTAGGGATTTGTGCTGCTTGTGGCTGGCACTGTTTGGGTTTAGGATATATTTGTTTAGGACAGTAACTCAGATGATTCATCTCGCCCCAAAGAGAAGGAAAACAAAAGGTGCTGGCAAAGGAGAAAAAAGGTAAAACAAGGAAATGAAGGGGAAAGGAATAGCAGAGAAAGAAAATTATACGGCAGTTATAAAATGTGGACTTAAGATTTTGGGAAACTTTGTTCTGTGCAAGCTCCTGAAAACTTCTTGGTAGAACGAGCTGGATCTGGATTATTTTGTGTGGTGTATCTCCTGGGGGATATTTACTTCTGTTTTGCTTCTACTCTTGCCCTCTTCCAAGGGAAGACCCAAAGGGGTCTTCATCAGTAAGATTTCAGTTTCTCCAGAAGGAACTGAAAGTACATGTAGTCAGTTTGAATCCTTGATATAGTCTTGGGAGAAATATAAAGACATGTTACAGATCAAGAGAATACAATGCTAGGGGCATCTGGGTGGCTCAGTCGGTTGAGCGTCCAACTTCAGCTCAGGTCATGATCTCACAGCTCGTGAGTTTGAGTCCTGCGTCAGGCTCTGTGCTGACAGCTCAGAGCCTGGAGCCTACTTCAGATTCTGTGTCTCCCTCTCTCTCTGCCCCTCCCCCGCTCATGCTCTGTCTCTCTCTCTCTCTCTTTCTCTCTCTCTCTCTATCAAAAATAAATAAACATTCAAAAAAAATTTTTTTTAAGAGAATACAATGCTAGGATTTAGGTAGTATCCTCCAGGTGTTCCCAAAGCATAATATCATTCGGGCTGGCAGGATTATACTGATTTTGCCAATATGTGCACTCATGTGACAGCTCTGAATGACAGTTATCCCCAAATACAAATTATCTAAGAAAAAACACCTTTATATTTTCTACCTCAAAATTAGTTGCTTGAGGTTTCATCATGCATATTCTTTTTTTTTTTCTAATGTTTATTTATTTTAGAGGGGAGTGGGGCAGAGAGAGATGGGGACAGAGGATCTGAAGCGGGCTCTGTGCTGACAGCAGAGAGCCCAATGCGGGGCTCGAACTCACAAACCGTGAGATCTTGACCTGAGCCCAAGTCAGACGTTTAACTGGCTGAGCCACCCAAGCTCCCCTCATCATGCATGTTCTAAGACCTTCACTCCCTAATCTAGAGAAATCCTTCTTTTTGTCCTCCTTCCCCCAGGAATTCTTCCACAGCTGCCCACCCTTGCCACCTGCAGCAATGCCACCATTAACGTTTGAAATAGAGGTTCTTATTTTCTTGCGAATTCCCATAACTCTGTTTAAATGTTCGTGCATTCAAACTGATGTGGAGATTTCATTTTCACAGAAGTCCAGTGTTAGAAGCACTTTCGGGGATTAGGAGAAATACTTCCATATTTGTCAAAGTAATGCTGAGATGTCTATTTTAGAGTAGTGAATTCTTTTTTGATGATATTGTGGTTTCATACAATATTGCAAGGACATGTACTTTCCTTTGATCCTTCTGGCCATAGCTGGACATTTGCAAACCATTAAATATCAAGAATTGAGTTCACTGATTCCAAATAACTTATTTTATGTAAGTGTAAAGAGGCCATAAGCATCTAGAAATTAGGAGATAGCCTGTATAATTTTTTTGTCTTTTTGGTTGTTTATACCCATCCCATCTTCCTATTAGACAATGTGAAATGAGAATTAAAGAATCAGAGACAATGCAGTCATACAAGCACACACAATACAAGCAGTCATCAATAGAAGTAGATGAGTTAAGGGGTGTGTAGGAATAACATGCCTTTCCTGCAATGTATAGATACATTTAACGTGTGTTCTGAGCAGTTTCTTGTTTTCCAAAGGTAACTCATTGGATATTTTCAATTAAAATGCTCGACATTGAAATGGTCAACTACGTGGGTATTCATTGCATCCTAGTTAGCTCACCTTTGTTCGTAAGACCATGACAATTGCATCAAAAATTCATATGAAATTCAAAATCTTCGGATGAGAGATCCAATAGCTGATCTGCATTGTTGGATTGGCTCACATGTTTCTTTTTTACCTCTGTGAATAAACAAATTCAGTTCTATTTAATTATGTTGCCAACTGTACAATTATATGAAGGGCCCATTGACTAAGGGGCTAGCCTCCTAATTCCTCTTAATTTCTTATGTTTTGTTGATTAGCCAAATATTTTGGTGTAATTAGACAATTATATATAGGAGGGATAGAAACTGAATTAGACAATTTTTTAATTCAAACATGTACAGACAAAACATTTGATATGTGGAAAAACACATTTGAACTTCTTCACTGAATTTATAACTAAATATGCTTAACATTTGATCTGCATTAGGGTAAAGCAGAATTGTTAACAAGTTTTAATTGTTACCGTTACAATAATCGTCAAAAGGAGAAACACCAACTTGAAATTCAGACATCAGCTTAAAAATTATGTCCTTAAGGACAATGACGTAAGTGATAAAGTTAGAATTTATGATTCACCAAAGATCGTGTTACATAATTCATGTGACATTTTGTTTTGAGAAGTATTTCTTATTGTAGCTTTATAAATAAAATTTTAAATAAGGATGAAACTAGTCATAAAAATAATAGCCCCATAACTGTCATAATGAGATGATGATCATAATTGCCTAAGGGGAGTCTACAAAATTGTCATCTGTTTTTAAGTCGAGAGGCTGTCCTAAGTCAGTGAGTTAAGCAGCAGAATCAAATACCAGAGGCTGAGAATTCTGGAACTTCTCCAGATACAGCTTCCTGTGTGGTGTAGCTGAATTGCTCAGCATGAGTTAAATTTTTCCACCCTTTGCCTCTTCCTCATTTCTTCATCGACTTTTGGTTTATTGTAACTTGCTATAATGTTTATATGGTAAGGAAGTTTATTTACCAACTTATAAATTCATTTATTCAATTATCCAAATAATTCCTAAATCCTAACCATAAGAACTAAAGCAATGTTTCAACTTTTATTTTAGTTTTTAAATATATTTTAATCTGATATAAAATTAAATACTTGTCTTTAAACAACTCCAGTATTTTTTTTTTGTAATAATGGATCACACTGATCATCTACCACATAGTAATTTCTATTGCCAGTCTGAGAAATGATAGCATGAGTCTGTATTTAAAATTTTAGTTAGAAATTTCCTAAAAATAAAGCTAACACAAAGCATAACAGATAATGATGCCCCACCAAATGACATTTTTTGATGCCACCGATCAACATAAAATAGTCTAATACTGCTATTCATCTATTAAAACATAAGCAGTACAGTTGGCAGTCAATCAGCTAAGTCTAACTCAGAACAGAAAAAGGGAGAAGTTCAGATCAAGTATCCTCAATGAAAGTATATACATGCAGTTGTTCAAAGTGTGCATTTAGATGCTACATCTCAGAGATTCAACTAAAACATTAGCTGGAGGATATGGAGAATCCTGTTTGATTTAGATCAGGTAAGGGCTATCTCTGTTTTTTTGTTTGTTTTTCGTCTCCTTATGGCCCCTTTTACTTTCAGCTGTGATCAGAATGAAAGAGGCAAATTCTATGAAATAACACAATATGAAAATAATGGTGACAATAAACCTGAGGATTATTGTTCATAAAAAAAAATCACAAATGATCTTCAGAAGAAATTTTAGGCACCTAATAATAAAACTCCACTGGTTTTAACTCAGTGATAAATTATTTGTGCCACAAGACATTTTGTCACTTTTTGGTAGTTATTTGTTAATGACACAAATGCTTTGGAGAGGAATTAGTGGCTGGGTCCATGGAGGGACATTCACTTGGAATAATTGGACTCTTTTGTACTTGTCTTTGGCTACATTGATAATTATAGTCAGGGCCAATGGTTAGATTTTATGACTACCCATTGTAAACCCAGAAGAAAAGGACTAATCGCTATCTCATTATCTCTTGAATATGGAGTAGCATCACTTTAGATGTGTTCTTTTGAACAGTTCCTTGGCTGTCCTTTACTTCATTCTTCAGCTACTGTATTAATCTAGTGTTTTGTTGTTTGTTTAAAAAAGAACTGTTTTCTTCATATGTTTTGCTTCTTTAGAAATACAGCATTTCTATTACGTTTCACAAAAGCTTTACTGTTAGTCAACATACTCAGGAATGTGGTAATTAGAAGTGAAACCAGTGACCAGAAATCACGATTGTTTAGTGTTAAGAAAAGTAGCAGGAAAATGCTATTAAGGGTACCTTTTGCAAGGAACCATCTTACATGGGACATAGCAATCATTTTTTTTTTGAGGCTAGTGGTCTGAATTGTGGCAAATAAATATATACTTTAAATATTAAAATATAAATTCGGTTCACAGGAGTCTGAATTATAATGAAATGCTGGGAAACAGGATTTTCCAAAGTCCACTTGAATCATGCCTCTGAAAGAAGCCTATATAACTTGATTTAAACTTATTTATAAATGTGATATCCCTTCCAAAGATCATATTTTAATTTTATAAAAAGCAATGATTAAGTGTGATTCTTTCATATAGATTTTTCCTTATGCTGAGGTTAATCTATGAATATTCACCTTAAAAATGAACACTGGTTTTGTCAGTGCTCATGGGCTGTGAGTCACGTCAAAAATTTTACAATCATCCTGTAGTGCTTGAAAACAAAGTTGCTATTGTGAACCTTACCTGCGTGTTATAGATGGAACTTTGGAGGTTGCTTTATGAAAGTTTACTCCTCTTTTAAATGAGAAAACAAGCCTTTGGTAAAATATCACGGGATGAAATTAAAGCCCCATGTTGAGTTCAACTTCAATGTTGAATCTTTTATTCTAGACAAATTTGTAAAGAATTCCAAGACCTCTTGAGCCAAGATAGATCACCATTGGGATCCTCCAGACCCACTCCAATCCTAGACCTTGACATCCAGAGACACTTAACACATTTCAGGTAAGACTGGTTTTCCAATTTCCTCAGACTCTTTTTAAATTGTTAAACCATCCTTATTAGCCCAGGCATTTTTATATTCATGTCACAGTTCCGTTTAGAGATATCACTTATATATTCATATAGTGACTGACTGAATCTTTTGAAATTGCAAACATCTAAGGTCAAATTATAAAAATAACTAATGCATGAAGCATTTTAGATCAGAAAATCTAGTGTCTGTGCGATCTTCAGGAAATTGTGACTTTGAAAGTGAACACTATTATTTCAAATAATGGTACTTTTGAATGAGGATTCTGAAATCATTTAAATAGTACTTTATCTTGGTGAGGCACATTGTTGAATGGACAGATGATATGACACAAATTAATGGGATATCATACACTGATTTTACAGGCGTGTGTTAATTTCTGCCCAATTAGAAATTGCAAATGGTTCTTAAATTAGACCACACAAGTGTATTTTAAACCTTCTGGAATGTGTTACTGAAAGCATATTCAAATTTTATTTTCTGAGTTTCTTTGGAAGATAGTAGAATTTTTTTTTCTAGATAATTTATGCCCTAGATGCAATGTGGAAAGGAATATATTAACTACTCAGGTAATTTCCGGTTTTAAGACTCTAAAATTCTAATGTCTTTCATGATATTTCTCATCAGTGTAAAAAATATGTTATCCTCTTTTAATAATTATCATTTAGTTTAAAAAACAATGCTAAGCAAAGACTATTACACATTAAATTTTAAAATGTTTTCAGTACCTCTCACTGATTATAGTGCTGTTGAGGAAGATACTCTATTATATAAAATAATGGGTATTTAAATGAGTTGGAATTTTATCTGCAACGTCAGATGCTTTTAAATAGAATATTTTATTTTGTATAATGCCACAAGGCTCCTCAAATTGTAATAGATACATCTTTGAAGAATAAACTTAGGGTTTACCTTCTAACAATGCACCAGATGTACCAAACATATATCTCACAGGACTTTTTTCCTACCACTTAGTTGGATTAGTGAAAGTGAGTGTAATAAAACTGGTAGAAATGGCAATGCCCAGAAGTTAAGAGAAAAAGGCTTTGGAGTAGAACCGTCTTCAAATCTGGACCCTGATACACATGAGCTGGGTTGTTTTGAGGTAACATGCATTCTTTCCAAGCCTTGATTTCCCTAGCTTTAAATGCAATAAGGACCGTGTGTTATATGGTGGTAGTGAGCTAAAGTGAGATAATGATTATAGACACAGGCACCAGGCTTGGTAGAGCATGCAACTCTTGATTTTGGGGTCATGAGTTCAAGCCCCACGTTGGGCATAGAGCTTACTTCAAAAAAAAAAACAATAAAATAAAATAAGATAAAATAAGATAATGAATATAAAGTAAGCATTTAGTAAATAATGTACTGTTTACCACTGATCCAGACTTAAAAGGTATGGTTTGCTTCACTGTCATATCCATACAGATATATTTTTTTCATTTTTTTTAAAGTTTATTTATTTATTTTGAGAGAGAGAGTGAGAGAGGTGAAGGGGCAGAGAGAGGGGTGGGGGGAGGGGGAATCTCAAGCAGTCTCCACACTGTCGGTGTGGAGCCTGATGCAGGGCTCGAGCCAACAAACCCTGAGATGGTTACCTGAGCCGAAATCAAAAGTCGAACACTTAACCAACTGAGTCACCCAGGTGCCCCAATATTTGTCATATTTTTATTTGTATAAAATACAAATTTTATATACTTTATGTATTTTATTTGTATAAAATACAAATACAAATATACTTTATTTGTATTTGTATAATTTTTATACAAGTTCAATTCAGAGCTTAATAAAAATTTTTATACAAATTCAATTCTCAATTTAAGGAGGTTTGTTAACTTACCAATATACTATAAGGAAGAACATACTGTTAAAACTTGGAGAACTCAGATTTTATATGATAGCTACCAGGTTATTTCCAGTTACAGGTGCCACAGTCTTCATCAGACAGTGAGCTGTCCTTTTTCAGGCTCAAAACAAAATACAGCATCAATGTGTAAATTGAATATTAGTGACAGTGTGAAATAAATGGGCAAACCATTTGTTTGCTCAGCATAGGCACAATCTGCTAATTTGTTGATACTTTAGTTAGTTGCCAACTTAATGCCACAGAACTCCTTAGAGAAAACTTTCACTTCTAAACTTGAGCTGAATGTTTCCTATGTGGGCTTTATATGCTCTTGCTTATCTTTCCTCATGCAGAATATGGTAACAAGCTAGTCTGGTGTTGGCCAGAGAAGGGATAAATATATTGAAAATGGCTCTCCCCATCCTCAGCAAAAAAGGCATTATATTTTGAATGCAAAACTCTTAAGATTATGTATGGCTGCAGATTCTCAATCACAACAATTTGAAACACACAACCATACCTTAAAACAATTTAATACCACATGGTATCATATATAAAATTTTAAAAAAAATTTTTTTAACGTTTATTTGTTTTTGAGACAGAGAGAGACACAGCATGAACGGGGGAGGGGCAGAGAGAGGGGGAAACACAGAATCAGAAGCAGGCTCCAGGCTCTGAGCCATCAGCCCAGAACCTGACGTGGGGCTCGAACTCGCGGACCGTGAGATCGTGACCTGAGCTGAAGTCGGACGCTTAACCGACTGAGCCACCCAGGTGCCCCTAAAATTTTGGTATTATTATTTATATATTGAGTATTTTGTTATCATAAAGTTGTGATTTCCTATTTATGTATTTACTGGGAGAGAGAGAGAGAGAGAGAGAGAGAGAGAGAGAGAGAATCTCAAGGAGGCTCCATGCTAATAGCGATCCATCTCATGAACGGTGAGGTCATGACCTAAGCCAAAATCAAGAGTCAGACACTTAGCCAGGTGAGCCACCCAGGTTCTCCTGTGATTTCCTATTTATTATGCCTTTCTAATATTTGTTAGATTTTTCATTTACTTTGCTTTACTACATTCCAGATTACTTATTTTAATGACATCTTCTGATTTCATAATGGAAGGTAGAAGGACGATAGAAATCACTTAACTAAAATTCGCTTTATAGCAAACTTCCTAAATTGTATATTTTTTTATTGTGATAAAAAGCATATAATTATAGGGGTACCTGGGTGGCTTAGTCAGTTAAGTGTCTGGCTTCAGCTCAGGTCGTGATGTCCCAGTTTGTGATTTCAAGCTCTGCATCAGGCTCTGCGCTGACAGCTCAGAGCCTGGAGCCTGCTTCAGATTCTGTCTCCCTCTCTCTCTCTGACCCTCTCCCACTCATGCTCGCTCTCTCTCTCTCTCTCTCTCAAAAATAAATAAACAGTAAAAAATATTTTTAAAAAAGCACTTAATGTAAAATTTACCATCTTAACCATTTCTAAATGTATGGTTTAGCAATGTTAAATATATGCACATTGTTGTGCAACAAATCTCCAGGACTTTTTCATTTTGCAAATCTGAAACTCTATAACCATTAAACAACTCCCCATTTCCCTCTCCCGCTAGTCCCTGGCAACTACCATTCTACTTTCTGTCTCTGTGATTTTGGTCATTCTAGATGCCTCATGTAAGTGGAATCATACAGTATGTCTGTTTGTGACTAGCTTATTTCACTTAGTATAATGTTCTCAAGGTTCATCTGTGTTGTACCGTGTGTTAAATATCCTTCCTTTTGAGGCTGAATAATACTCCATTGTATGTATATGCCACACTTTGCTTATCTATTCATTCATTAATGGTACTTGGGTTGCTTCTACCTCTTGCCTGTTGTGAATTATACTGCTATGAATATGGGTATGCCACTATCCCTTTGAGATCTTGCTTTCGATTCTTTGGGATATAAACCAGAAGTAGAATTACTATATTATATAGTAATTTTTAATTTTTTTTATTTTTTGAGAAACTGCCATAGACTTATAATATATGAGAGAGACTTTATCATACAGGATTAAGCAGGGCACAGGTAATGACCTGGGGTAATTAGGAAATGCTTTCATCTTTCAATCCACAGTACTTAGCACACAGAGTATGTCCAATAAATATGTTAATTCTTTCTCACAGTGACTGCACCATTTTACATTCTCACCAACAGTGTACAAGGGTTCTAATTCCCCGACATCCATGCCAATACTTATTATTTACTATTTTTGTTTTTGTTTTTGATAGCGGCTATCCTCATGGGTATGAGGTGATATCTAATTTTGGTTTTGACTTGTATTTTTCCAGTGATGAATGATGTGAAGCATCTTTGCATAAGCTTGTTGACCATTTATGTGTCATTTTTGGAGACATGCCTATTCAAGTTTTTTTGCCCATTTTTCTGGTTATTTGCTTTTGTGTTGTTGAGTTGTAGAAGTTCTTTATGTATTCTGAATGTTAGCACCTTTTAGACATATGATTTGCAAATATTTTCTTTCATTCTGTTGGTTGTCTTTTTTTATTGTGCTGATTATGTCCTTCGATACACAGAAATTTTTGTGTTGTTCAACTTGCCTGTTTTTACTTTTGTTGCATGTGCTTTTGCTGTCATATCCAGGAAATCCTTGCCAAATCCGAAGTCATGAAGCTTCCCCCATATGTTTTCTTCTAAGAGTTTTATAGTTGTAGGTCTTAAGTTTAGTTAGGTCTTTGATCCATTTTGAGTTAATTTTTATACATGGTATAACATAAGTGGCCATTTTTTGCATGTTTTAAACTATGTCCTTTTAAATAAAAGATACGTGGTTGACATTTCCAATTAAAACCCAAGTTGAAGTCTCCCAATGTAGAGCAAATTTAAATGTATGTATTTTTTTATTGTGCATTTATTAAAAGAAACCTCAATAGAATAGCTTAATAGGACAGTAAAGGTCAGCTTGCTGCCTAACCTTGAAAAAGACTTCATGCTTTTTAAGTAAGCCCTTAAATCTTTCTTGGAGCTTTTTAAAAATCTCAAGGACACAAACACATTTTAAAAGATCTAATTTAATAGGTCAAGTTTAGCATTGAACTTGGGCATCTGGGTTGTTTGCAAAGCTCTGAAGTTGTTTCTGATAGTTAGACATCTTTAAGAAACAGAGCCCTAGGATGTTTCTAGACTATTAACTTTTTTTTTTAACTTTGGAAGAGAAACAATTCTAATTCATTTTTAAAATGACACTGAGAATTGTATAAAGCTCTATCTTGTATACTAACGTGTTAAAAGGATTCTACATTTATTATTCTTCTAATAATCTGGGTAAAAATATGTCAGCATAGAATGTGTCTCCTTCATAATTTCCAACTGACAGCAGTAACTTTAATTTTGATAGTAGTATAAGCTCAAGAGAAAAATGAATTAGAAAGGAAGCATAACACAACTTTGAAAACAGTCCATTGGTAGTCTTATTTTCTACTATTTTTGCTGAGTTCTGGGTGGAAAAGAAGTAAGGATACAGCATGGTTGAATAGGCATAGAGAATGCTGTCATTAGTAACATCAACTTGTGCTATTTTACTTGGTCAAAATACTGTTCCCAATGCAGACCACTTGAATTACACCTTACAGAGTGGCTGATTTGGTACCTTGAGAACTGTGGCTTACTTTCAGCACATTGAATGTGTCCAGGCAAAACTAGGGAATGATCTGACCTTATAAAGCACAGATAACTACTTCCAGTTTTCTGTGGTAGTTGACATATTAGTGTGATCTGGGTAACTGTATAGCAGTGACCCTTCTCCAAATTCATACCCTGGAAAGCTGCTTGTTTCCATCAAAATGACAGGAGGCAGGTTTATTCATTATTTATAGTTTACTGAATACCATCAAAAGTGTGGAGAAGACAGCAGACACCATAATACCTACTGGAAGGGGGACGAGAATTGATTGAAATCTGCAGAAGACCCTGCAAATACAATTCCCAGGAAGAGTGGTGGCAGTTAGACCAAGGTGGCATTGGGCCTCTGGACAGAACACACTCAGCTCAGACAGAAACCTAGATGCCTACTTTTCTGAAATGTTAGGAATTCCCCTCTTTGCGATCTTAGGAAATCTTAACAACTTTTCCCTTCTTTGTCTCTTACATTCTCATAATTGCCTTGAATCTAAGGTCCAGTAAAAGTGTGTCTAACAACGTAAATAAGGGAAGGAAGTTAGACTATCTTTAAAGCTCAGTTCTGAAAGAGAAGCCTATTAGAAAAATGAGGAAATTTTCTTTCCCACCTTGCCTGAAATTTTATTGTTTCTTGTATTTTACTGTGGTAATGGCCAGTGGTACAAAAATTGGAACTAAAGGATTGTCCCATTCCTTGGGAACTTGTAATGTGGAGGAAAATTACTTACAAAGACTTGCAATATATGAGAAATTTTGTAATGAAGGATTAAGCACAGTAGAGGTAATTACCTGGGGTGATTAGGAAAGGCTTTCATCTATCTATCCATAGTATTTAGCACATAGTATGTACCCAATAAATATGTTAATCAATGTAGATTATGATAATATCTCTATTAGGTCTTGGATGTATTCTCCACTGGCTTATTCCCAAGGCCATGGTGTTTTAATTGAACCATGGGCTGGGGAAGTGAAATGATCAATGTGCTTAATTCTTCTGTTTGAGTCAAAAAGTGTATTGACATCACACCTTCTCAGAAATAGACCTTTCTACTACTCCCATAGTTCCTGGAAATAAGAAATGTATAGGCAGTCCCAGATAACTGTATTTTGCTTGTGATTACATTTTCTTCATTGATTCTCAATGTTGGAAGGCCCCTTACATTTCCCACTCTCCCTCAACATTTGGATCTTCTCTCCAACATCCTTGTCAGGTTGTCACCCATTCCGGGCTTAAAAACTTTCAATGATAGACTGCTCTTTTATTACCTAGACATCCCTTCTATCACCACCAACTCTATTTGAAATGCCTTCCTTCCATGGAGGCAACGTCTGTCTCCCTAACATCCCACTCCTTGGGGGCCTTCCAGAGTCAGTTTAGTTCTGTTTCCCTCCCAATTTCTAAAGACAGCTCTGGTGTCTGAGTTTTCTCTTTCTGGGCTGTTCATCCCCCTTTGCTTTAGTATTCCACATATGACATGAATTCCAGTCAGCTCGACTACCTTCTCCGCAACACCCTCAAGAGAGGATGTGTGTCTCTACTTAAACATGACATGTTTGGTTTTCTCCAGAAACCGAAACTCCCAAAGTGTGTATGTTTTGTTTCTTGTTTTTATTTTTCTCATTTTGTAGGTGGGGGGTGGGGGGGTGGGGATGGAAAAGTGTTAGGGAAGGTAATCAGCAGTGGATGATTTTATTAATCTTGTGAAAGCATTCTTGCATGTCACAAGAGAAATGAAGGCATTTCAATTAAATGTCTAATTTCAAAAGAGAAAACGCCATGAAATTATACAACTAGGATTGGCATTTAAGAAGTTAAATTATTAAGCCTTCTTCAGGATGTTCTGCCAGTTCAAGGGGTCTTTCAAGACCATTTTATTTAAGAATATTCAAAATAATGAAGGATGCATGGGTGGCTAAATCAGTTAAGCCCCTGCCTTCAGCTCCGGTCATGATCTTACGGTTCATGGGTTCAAGCCCCACTTTGGGCTCTGTGCTGATTTAGTATTCAGCCTGGAGCCTGCTTAAGATTCTGTGTCTCCCTCTCTCTCTGTCCTTCCCCTGCTTGCACTCACTCTCTCTCTCTCAAAAATGAATAAACATTTTAAAAAACTAAAAAAATTAAGAATATTCAAAATAATGGGACCGAATTGTGAAGAATAAAAGTCCTATATTTCCCAAACTTAAGCTCCTTTATGTAAGGTTGAAATTAAACTTCAAAACTTTAGCTTAAACTTCAAGAAACTGGGGACAATTCCCATGTGCAAAGAAAGCAACACATAACTGTAGGTGGTCACCTTTTATTCACTAGTTAAATAAGGACAGTTTCTATTTACATAAGAGTAAAAATAGTCTCCTTTGAAGTAAAAAATTTCCTAGTAAAAATGTAGAGTAAAAATAAAATGTAGAGTAAAAAGTAAACAATTTCACTTCCTTAGCAAACAGGTGGAACCATGATGAACTTCTTGTAGGAACCTACATTAAATTACTTAGATTAACTTAACATTGGGCAAGAAATTTAAGAGTTAAATCAGTTGTCAATATTTATCATACTTCACAAGCTGCATGGCACCAAAGCAAATGCCGCAGGAGATACACATATAAAAGCATCCCTTGAAGGTCACTTGATGG
This sequence comes from Felis catus, assembly GCF_018350175.1. Taxonomy (NCBI): domain Eukaryota; kingdom Metazoa; phylum Chordata; class Mammalia; order Carnivora; family Felidae; genus Felis; species Felis catus. The sequence continues at coordinate 48,311,915 of NC_058372.1, forward strand.
CAATTTAATGGATTTTTAGGGTCAGCACATAGGAAACTAGTAATTCAAACAATAGAAACCAGAAGAAATTGTTTCCTTTTTATTTCAAAAAAAATTTTTTAATGTTTATTTATTCTTGAGTGAGTGACAGAGCATGAGCAGGGGAGGGGGTCACAGAATCTGAAGCAGGCTCCAGGCTCTCAGCTGTCAGCACAGAGCCCAATGCGAGGCTCGAACCCACAAACTGCAAGATCATGGAGCTGAAGTCCAACACTCAACCAACTGAGCCACCCAGGCACCCCCTGAGGCAACTGCAAGTCGCAAACATGGCCCTGTAAAAACAACACATGTGAATTATTGCCTCAGGAGTGCATAGTTGGTAAAGAAGTTGGATACATTTTTATTTCAATAATTTCTATCTTTGTTGAGCTCTGGATTTGGGGAGGGCCTGGGGAGACAACACAGGATTGTGGGAAGCACTCAGGATGGGTTTCAGGGACCTAACTCTGTCTCCTCTTGTTTCCAGCTGATAGTATGGTTTTAGAGGTGACATTTTACCAGTCTGGCCTCTGCATGTTCATCTATAAATTAATACATTTAAGTTGGATGATCCCTAAGGTTCATTCTACACCAATGATCTTTTACCCTATTCTCCATTTTCTGCTCCCTGTTAAATCATTATTCTATTCTGTGTTCCCATATGATCTCATTTTTTTCTCTTTATGTTTCAGAAAGTTGTTCATTTTAAAAAGTTGACAATTGAATAAAATTCATCTAAGAAAGCACAAAGCCCTAAGCTTAGCATTTCCTTTCCCTTATTCTAAATAGAAAATATAAATTGCCTGATAGGGAGAAATATAAGGAGATGGTTAATTTATTCCTAAAAACTCTATTCTTATATGCAAAAATAGGGTGCAGATGTCAAAAATATCTTCACCTTCAAAGAGTTGACTAGAATGTGACTGACTTGGGTCTTTCCTAATGCACATGCAATGATCATATCTTTAGCCTCCTTTGCTAATGAGCTGGATTGAAGTAAAATGGAATCACAAGGACTCAATCCCCTTTGGGACCTGAGTAAGTGGCTGAGAAGAGCAGGAAGAATGAGACCTTATGATGGTAGATGGGCAACACATCACCCAGTCTGGCAGAGATTCAGGGATGTCATAAATACACTTCTCCAAAGTGAGTTTTGTAGAACATTAGCCTCATGAGATGCTCCTTGAAAGTGTCTCATGGTCAAGTGTTTTATGGTTCAGGAAACCCTGCCTATTATACTCTCCTTGAAGTATGCCAGTTACACATTAGCATATCAAAAGCTCCCAGAACCCTTTATGAATGGAAGAAATGCTTAGCCCCATGTTTCCAAAACGCGATCACAGGAACTCTTTTTTTTCTCAGAATAACTATTCACATCCCATGAAACTCAGGTTCTACAGAAGTTCTTGGGGGAAATGCTAAGTTCTTCATTCTCTTTCTGGGAAGGATAGCAGACATGGTAGTTAGGTGTTACTTCTTGGCGCTAGGGGCACATACCCAACTACCTGGTTGCATTAAATTGAATAGGTACCATTTAAAAAATACTAATGTTTTGGGGGCGCCTGGGTGGCACAGTCGGTTAAGCGTCCGACTTCAGCCAGGTCACGATCTCGCGGTCCGTGAGTTCGAGCCCCGCGTCAGGCTCTGGGCGGATGGCTCGGAGCCTGGAGCCTGTTTCCGATTCTGTGTCTCCCTCTCTCTCTGCCCCTCCCCCGTTCATGCTCTGTCTCTCTCTGTCCCCAAAAAAATAAACATTGAAAAAAAATTTAAAAAATACTAATGTTTTGGACCTATACCAAAGTAATTAAATCAGGATCTTTGGAGTCGGACCCGCACTTTGGTATCTTTTAAGAAGCTCCCTGGGTGGACTTTGGTAGCTGTATCTGGGGATACCACCAGCTGAAGGAAGCACAGAACACTTGTGAGTGCTGGTAAGGCCTTGCTAATGAGTACATCTCAGTAACTTGTCACCACCAGAAAACTATATACCTTAATTATGCTCCTTAATTAAATTCCATTTTAAAAGCACTTAGGACCATGGGACAATATAATCTATGTAGAAAATAAGCTCCATCAGACAGTTTCTTTCTTCCTCTATATCTGCAGCCAGTTAGGCTACAAAGGGTAGATGCCATCAAGTTTTGGGAGGATAAGCCCCAGCTACTTTCCTCTGGGTGAGGTCTCTGTCCATGGCCTATATTCAGGGTTTGTGCTACCTCAGAGAGATGAAGCGCCTTACCCTCACAGCCCTGAAAAGAAGTAAGGTTTTGCAGAAAAGCCCCACGATCCTTTGCTGGTGTTCTCCAGGGGTTGGTTCCCAGCCATCTGCCTCACGACTGTTCTCAGGAGTAGAAGAAGGCATTTTGCTGACTGTCACCTGAAACTGTAGTGGGGAGTACGGACTAAGCCTCAGGCTACATTTGGACCTAAACCTGCAGTAGCTGAATAATCCGGGAGGGAAAGAGGAGGCTTGTCTTCCCTTTAAACCTTGCTGCCTGCAGCCTCTAGAGGCCAAAAAACAAAAACTGAGGTTGGTGACAGTGGCATTTGTATGAAATCTGGGAAATCAAAGATCTATGATAGCAAACACCTATTGGAACGATGCAACATAACAAAATAATGAGAATAATAATCCAGACTGTTTCAACCTTTACAAAGAGAAGTTTGCTTGTCAAACATTTTCCAGGTAGAAAGTTGGAATTTGACAAAATGAAATTAGTTTTTACTCTAAGTACCTGAATGATGATGGGGGTGATTTTCTCTTGATTCTCTGTCTTCCAGTGTGTAGCATAATAGTATCTATTATATCCATCTTTTTGTGTCCCACAAGAAAGCTAAAAAAATCCATCCATGGTTGTCAGACACACCTGAGTGACCTAGTCTTCAGTGGCAAATACTAATGAGGCTTCCATCTCCTTTTCAATGCATTTTATTTATTTTTTTGTTTTTTAATTTTTTTTTTCTATTAAGTAGGCTCCACACTCAATGTGGGGCTTGAACTCAAGACCTAGACATCAAGGGTAGCATGCCAGGCCCCCCACCCTTTCAATATATTTTAATTCAGTATTTGCTTATTTTTTAGAAAGAATGTGCTGAATCCTAGGTCCAACTGTTGCCAAGATAGGAAGAATTCAGGGGAAGATTCCATAGGAGTTTGCTTTAGGCTATGTTTTTATTAATTGCTGTTTTGTTTAAATTAGTTTAGACAAATCAATTAAAGTAATGATAGTGTATTTCTGAAGGACAGCTAGAACAATATGGGAAAAGTTTTGTAACATTTCTCTGGCCTACAACAAAGCTAGTGGAATATAAACCATATTTACTTAGATTAAGAAAAGTAAAATAGCTCTTGTTCCTCAGGTAGTTATCTATTGAGAATCCTATGTTAATTTATATTCCAAGTAAGCATTGAAGCTTTGGAGACTTTCAAGATAAACATATAAGGCCTTAGCCAGAAGCAAAAAATGCACTTACCCAGAGATCATAAGGTGTGAAGAGAAGTTTGTGAAATTTCTATTATATGCAAATTTCCTGATAGGTTCTCATCAATAATGTCAGGTAGTTTATAAGTATAAACACTGAGTTAAAGATACACTGTTCTTAACATCTTATTAGCAAAATCACACGGGGAAAAAGAAGAAAGGATTCTAATTTATTCTCTTTCAAATAGCAATCTCTTCTTTCCCATCTGTTATTTCTTTTTAATTTTTTAAAAATGTTTATTCATTTTTGAGAAAGAGAGAGAGATAGGGAGAGACACAGCATGAACAGGGGAGGGGCAGAGGGGAAGGCACAGAAAGCAAAGCAGGCTCCAGGCTCTGAGCTGTCAGCACAGAGTCCCATGCGGGGCTCGAACTCATGTACCATGAGATCATGACCTGAGCCAAAGTCGGACCCTTAACGGAGTGAGCCACCCAGGGACCCCATCCCATCTGTTATTATTACCTCTTGCATTTCTGTCTCAATTTCTTCATTTTTAACCCTACCAATAGAGAACAGAGTTTGAACTGCTGCAGTACATTTTCCCTTAAAAAGTTAAATTCTATCATCAGTAGAGCTTATTCAGGTCAAGCCCATTGGTCAAGAAGAGATTAGGATGACACCCTATAAAAAGACAAAAAGCAGTATAAGTCCACAGGTACACATGCACACACAGACATACTCCCTCCTTAGAAAGGGTGGTTCTAACCCTGTGCTCTCCCTCCAATTGCTGAAATGGGAACATACCCTAACGCTCAGGGGGAAAGTCCAAAGTAGAACATTACCTTTTGGATCCAGCATAGTTACTATTTTCCTGAGCTGAGCCAATTTGAAAAGATGGTTTATATTGCAGAAAGATGCTCTTGAGAATGTTAATTGGGGGGACCTAGCAGAATAGGAGTTTTTAAAACCATGAATAAAATTAAGAAAATGACTATTAAATAGAAGTTACATTTTCTCTAACATCAGGTGCCATAAATGATAGCAGTCTGGATTTTCTCAGCAGGTAATTGTATTGCTCACAGTCAGTTGTCAGACCCTTCCTGCTCCTCAGTGTGAAATTAGTAATAGGAAAATGAAGTCAATGAGCTGGAATCTATCTAGTTAGACAGAGAGAGAGAGGGAATAGATGAAGGTAAATATAGCTTGTAAGCCTGACTAGCTGTGATCTAAACCTCAAATTCTGACCTTTGCTTTTTTAGTTTAGACTTACTGATTTGGGGAGCCTTTCTCTGAGAATTGCTCTTGGTGCAGATCTCTCTGTCAGTATACTGCAAGTGGATATGTTTCCCTTAATCTCACCTAAATTTCACACCATTGGTTTTGGCCCACCACCTACACTTTTTACCACATTAAGGTATTTTAAAATTTTGGTTCCATTATCCAACATAGGAATTTTCCTCTCTATTTTCATGCCAGCACTTAAATCTATGATGCCTTCAACCACATTGTCAATTAACATGGCAAGCAGAGTGTGATGAATGGGAGAGTCTTGCAGAACTCCACTGGAAACACCCTTCAAGGTTGACAAATGCCCTCAGTCTGCACTTTGGGCATCATTATCCAACCAGCTGTGAGTCTATCTAAGTTGCCCTCATCTAGCTCACTTGCCCCCTCTCCTTATTTGGGGAGATTTTGTCAGATGCTTTGGTAAAATTCTATAGTAAAGTACATTGTTAGTCCTTTAATAACACTTTTATTTAAAAAAATACAGTTACTGGGGCATCTGGCTGGCTCAGACAATGGAGCATACAACTCTTAATCTCAGGGTTGTAAGTTCAAGCCCCACAGTGGGCGTAGAGATTACTCAAAAATTTTTAAAAATCTTAAAAAAAATACAGTTACTTTATTGGGCTCGCCACTGAACCCATGCAGCACTTCTGTGGTCACTTCCCTTTTTAAAATATTAATACTTCAGAATTCTAAGAACCCATCATATGAACAAAGTGTGATAAACCCATTAAGTGGACTACTTAATCAACAATAAAAAAAAAATCTATTGATAAACACAGCATGGAAGAATCTCAGAATTATTATGCGAAGTGAAAAGAGCTAGACTTTATTAGACTTATTATATAGACTTCATTATTTGGTTTATATGACAGTTGGGGAAAACTATAGACTTTATTATTTGGTTTATATGACAGTTGGGGAAAAAGGAAAAACTGTAGGGATAGAAATTAAAGCACTGATTCCCAGGAGCTGGAGGGGAAGAGGGGAATATTGACTGAAAAGGAACATGAGAACACATTTTGGGTAACTGTAGTGATTACACAAGTGTATGAGTTCATCAAAATTCAACAGACCATATACCCGAAAAGGATAAATATTCCCCTACGTAAATTTAACCTCAATGTACCTGATTTTAAAAATGTCCCATTACAAGAACCTTGTTAAAGGATGAGTTAAATGTAATTAAATATGCTAGAGTTTCTGAACTCTGTCTCTTTTTCCCTTCTTTGATTACTTAAAAAATTTTTTTTAAGTTTATTTATTTTGAGAGAGAGAGAGAGAGAGAGAGAGAGAGAGAAAGAGAGAGAACAAGTGGGGGAGGGGCAGAGAGAAGGATAGACAGAATCCCAAGCAGGCTCCACACCATCAGTGCCATGGCCAATGCAGGGCCCAAACTCAGGAACATGAGATCGTGACCTGAGCCGAGATCAAGAGTCATAGGCTAACTGCGCCACCAAGGCACCCCATCCCTTGCTCTGATTATTAAGGCGGGTTACTCTGTTCTATTTCATGCTTCCTCTCCAATCTTCCAGGAGTTTTCAAAGATTACCTAACAACTCCAGTGTCTCAAAAACACATGCGTGTTTTCTTTATCCTGAAATAGTTTCCTATACTTAAAAAAAAGTCTCAACTCCATTCCTTATACCATTGCCAGTTTTAAAGATTAAACTCTCTGAAAAGAAAGCAAAGTATCTTACTTACCATTTAATCTTTCATATGCTAACATAGCACTGTGTTCCCTCCAAACACAAGGCCCTTGTGTTTGGCCTTGTGTTTGGCCTCCAAACCTTGGGCCCTTTTCTGCAGTGTTCCTCTTCCTCGGTCTTGGAACAGAAATTTAAACTACATCCTACTACTCTGGGCTTCAGAGACTCCCAAATGAAATCAGGAAACTTTAGCCTTCTGTTAAGTCAATCATTCTGGACACTGAGGTACCCAGCCCCTTCTCTTCCCAGGGGCTGCTGCCTCAGGAGGTCACCAGAAGCCACTGTGCTGACAGTGGGCAATGTCAGGAAGAATACGGGTTGATGATAGTGTTGCATCTCAGCCCTGTTTGTTTTCATTGTTGTTGTTCGTTTGTGGTTTATTTTTATCTTGACAACTCTTCATTTTTTTTTTTTTTAAGATTAGACTACAACTTTTGATTACCGATTTATAGTAAGAGCTCAAACCGCAAAGTTTTAGAGATACAGATAACATCTTATTTGCCACTACATTAAGATCTAGTGTACTTTGGGGTGCCTGTGTGGCTCATCTGGTTAAGCATCCAACTCTGGATTTCAGCTCAGGTCATGATCTCACAGTCTTGGGATTGAGTCCCACATCCGGCTCAGTGCAGAGACTGAGTGGGATTCTATCTCCCTCTCTCTCTGTCCCTCCCCTGCTTGTGCGCTCGCTCTCTCTCTCTCTCTCTCTCTCTCTCTCTCAAAATAAATAAGCTTAAAAAAAAAAAAGAAAGATCTGGTGTACTTTGATTATCACTTGGGCTCTGAGGTCACCCATATAGCTCTCAGTCCTCCTCCTTACTTTGGTGACTGAGATCTTACCCTCATCTGTCTGTTGTCGTCCCATGGTCTTGCCAGGCTCTAGTGTTACAATTTTGGAGGGTATGTTACTCCTTTCTCCTCAAAATTCTTTTTAAGTCCTCTCATAACTTTGGCGAGTGTCTACTCTTTGGCAGGAGCACACCTTCTATTTCTTAATCATGGGACCAGGAAACTGGCACATGTTTTTCAACATCATCCAAGGAGCTTTGATGGGTGGGTGGACTTTGGATCAGCTGAGGAGAAGAAGGAGGGCAAACAAAGGTGCCCAAGTAGGAATGGCCATCACAGGTTTGGGGATAGAAAAGCTTAGAGCCTGAGATAAGCCTTTCAAAATAAAGAACTAGAATACATGATCACAAAGGGTGGAGGAAGGAGGCCTGAGAAATGCAAATATGATATGAAATCTGATGCGGTGTTTGTATCGTCTGCCACCTTCAGCAAAAATGTTGAAAATGTGGCATGAAGATGACACATTGAGCGCAGTGCTAGTTGTCTCTTTCACTTGTCTGGTTCGGGAGGAGAAACTTTTCGATGAATTTGAATTAGAACTTTTACATTTTGACTATCTACTTCAAACCGTCAGGGCAACTGTTTAACCCAGGTAGTAATATTTGTTTGTGAAATGCTCTCTGAGATTAATCTGATGAAAATATATGCAAATGCCAAGTATAACTTTAATATTAAGCCTGTGGCTGAAAATATTATTTTCCAAAGGCAAAAATTGATCTCTGTTGTAAAAGATTTTGGGGATTTGACTAACAGATCACCTTAGTTTGTTTTCTGTCTAGGACTGAAAGTCAGCCTCATCCTTTCTGTTTTTACTTTTATTTTTCTGTAGATTCTACATTATTCCTCTTCTCTTTTTTTGTATGTCACTATGAATGAAATATAAACCTATTTTTTCTGGAGTGGTTGGTGCTAACAGAATAGCATAATGTTTCCAGAAATTTCTTTTAATCATCCTGTGATTTCACACTTTTTTTGTGTGCTATTCTAATACAACATTACATTACTTGAAATATTTGGATTTATAAACCTCATTGAAAACTGCTAGAACAGAAGCCATCTTTTGTACTTATTATCATCCTATGCAGTCTGCCCTGTGTGTTTTTTAATGTGCAGGTAATGTTAAATGAAGGAATGAACACAATTTACATAACATATTTTTCCATGTTGAAAGATAACATTATAAACAGTTACTTTTCTTTAAGTTTTATTCATTTATTTTTATTAAAGTCTAATTAACATACCATGTTATATTAGTTCTGGGTATACAACACAAGAAATACCTTTTCTCATGTTGAAGATTCTACAATCAATTTTAGGCTCTTCTATTGAGCTCCAATTTCCATAACCTTCTGTTCATATCCTGGGCTTAAAGGAGAGCATCCTAAGCTTTAGTACCTGTGGACTGAGGCTTAGGGTTGGAAAGAACCTTGCAGATGTTTTAGTAAGACTGTTATCATCTTACAAAGCTAAAAAACTTCCTCCAGATCACAAAGTGCCTAAAGTCAGAGCCCGAGTGAAGACTTGGCACATTTGGGTCTCAGTGCAGGACAAAGGTGACAACACATCCTGCTAATGATCAGTTGCATATTATAGAAGCAAGAAAGGCCATCTGCCAAGAAAGGAGACCAGCTTAAAAACTGTTCGTCATGGTGACAACTCTTCTCCACATTTATATACGCCTGTACACTTTGTTCTTGAGTTTTAAAAACCTTGATCTTAGACAGAACAAGTGAGTAAGAAGAATGATCATCTTCCAGAACTACAAGTCTGATAAGATCTATCAGACTCGCTGATAGATCTTAAAGCATATGGATTCCTTTCCAGTTTTCTCATTGAGATATGGAGCTGAAGTCAGTTTTCCCACTCAGCAATGCAAGATACTATAGCAAAGATATGCAGATGTTTGAACTCAAAGTTTGAGAAACTAAGCTAAAACTGCCAATAGAATGTGATTTCTCAAAAAAAAAAAAAACCCCAAAAACAAAAAACGACGACGACAAAAACAAAAACAAACAAACAAAAGAGTAACACATACCCACATCCTGGGAAGAACATAAGCACAGAGGCAGTACAGAATGTTAGATTTGTCAGGCAAATTACCTAACTTCTCTGGGCATTAATTACTTCATCTGTAAAATGGAAATAATAATACCTCATTTTTAGTGTTGTTTCCAGAATTATATACAGTGATACAGAATGAAGCACATAGAACATGGCCTGGCATAGATTCAGAACTCAAATATTGGCTATTAACTTTAATATTTAACCTAGTAAAACTAAATTCTGCATACTCTTCCATAGATAAAGAGGGCAGTTACAACCAAGAGAACATGGCACTATGGAGGAAAATAAAATTCATCCAGTGGTACAAAGAGCTCTAAACAGGAATAAAGCATGAGAAGAGAGGCAGTTTGTAATCAGAGCCAAACATTTAGACATTAATGGATATCTTCACTCAGTTATTTTTGTGGATGCAGCCATGATTAATTCTTCTCCTCCAATCAATTCCATTTATTGTCCAGACTCCCTGATAGACCTTAAAGCATATGGATTCCTTTCTAGCTATCTCATTGAGAAATGGAGCTGAAGTCAGTTTTCCCACTCAGCAATGCAAGATATTATAGCAAAGATATGCAGATGTTTGAACTATGATGATATCTTATATTTCAAATTTTGGTGTGCATAGTTGTCTAAGCACTGACTATTCTTATCTTCTAAATAAATGAAGTCTTAAGACTTTTTCCTTTTTTTTAATTTTTTTAATGTTTATTTTTGAGACAGAGAGAGACAGAGCATGAATGGGGGAGGGTCAGAGAGAGAGGGAGACACAGAATCTGAAGCAGGCTCCAGGCTCTGAGCTGTCAGCACAGAGCCCGACGCGGGGCTCGCACTCACGGACCGTGAGATCATGACCTGAACCAAAGTCGGACACTTAACCAGCTGAGCCACCCAGGTGCCCCAACTTTTTCCTTTTTAAAAAAAAATCTTTATGTATTTACTTTTGAGAGAGAGAGAGAGAGAGAGAGAGAGTGGGAAAGGAGCAGAGAGAGAATCCCAAGCAGGCTTCATGCTGTCAGTTGTGGGCCTGAAGTCACAAATTGTGAGACCATGACCTGAGATGAAATCAAGAATCAGATGCTTAGCTGACTGAGCCACCAAGCACTCATTTCTTAATGAGATAGAGAATCAGAGCTAAATCATGTATTAAACACCTAGACTTGCTAATCATTAATGTATATCAAGTCTATCAATGACAAATCTTCTAGATGCATCCTGAATTTCTTATGGTCAAAAGCAATACATTGACTTGTGTTCTGCCTTTCATTATGGTTGACACTATTTAGGACCACAATAAATGCCTGTTTAATTGAACGTTCTGGGTTAAGTGGTTGTTCTGTATCATACTGTAAGTTGTTCATTTCTTTTTTTCCTACCACTTCTCATTTCCAGTTTGATCACTCATGGCTTTGGGACTCCAGCAATATGTGCAGCCCTAAGCACTTTCCAAACAGTCCTCAGTGAAATGCTGAACTACTTGGAAAAACACACTACCCACAAAAATGGCGGAGCGGCGGATTCTGGCCAAGGACATGCCAACTCGGAGAAAGCCCCCCTGCGGAAAACTTCAGAGGCTGCCGTGAAAGAGGGCAAAACAGAAAAGACAGACTAGCTACATCAAACAGAATCTATTTCTAGAGAGTCTTGCTGCTGATATTTTTTCTAATATATATATCATTGAGGGTGATTAATCTTCAGTGGACCAAATCTCTACCCTCCCCCAACCCTCCATAAAAAAAATAAAAATGGAAATGAAAAATGAAACAAAAAAGACAACCCCCCCAAAAAAAAGAAAAAAAAAAGGAAAACAGCAGTGTAACCGTGTGATGAAATTGTCACTTTTTAATTTTATGTTATGATAAACTTTTTGTGCACGTAATTTATTGTTCCGGATTATATACATCACAGTTTTTAAGCACTTCTGGACTCTGGAGAGGCAGCACATGCTTTTTCACATCTAACGGATGCACTTTCTTATCCAACTATGTAGTTAGGGATTAGAAAGCATGACCAACTGGAATCCATCACCAGTGCTTACAGCTCCAGTCTTTCTTCACTTAATTCCCTGGTAACAGAAGAGTGCCTCTTTCCATTAAATAGACCAGTCTGGCAATCAATCCATCAATAAATGCTTTGGGAACTGAAAAGGGCAGTCATGAATCTTTGTCCTGTGAATTGACAGAAATTCTAAAATTTTGGTCACCCCACTTATATTTTGGTTAAGCCCACTTAACTACCAGTGCCTTGGTGGTATTTCAAAATTCCAGAAAACTCTGCCCTCTTTATGTATGACCATTCCCACCCCACCCTAAGATCTACCCCCACCCCATAACTAAGAAGACACAGCATAATATTGAAGAGATAAGAGATGAACTCTTCCATTCATTTTCTTTGCATCCCCAGCCTAAGAGTTCAAGGAAGTAGACTGCACTTAGTGGCTCTTGGCAGGATGGCTAAAGGAAAGGGTAGCTTTGCTGCTTTTGGGCTCCTGAAGGAGAAGCAGTGGTATTGTGTTGCCTGGAAAAGCATGGAAATAAGAACAGTGATGTTTCCAGGAATCCTTGCCCCTCAGAGAGAGGAGAGGAGCCCAAGGGACTAGTGGAGGCTCCTTGAAGTGCTGGTGGTCAATGATTGTATGGTTAAAATATGAACCGTTTTTTTCTACCTTTGTGCTTCTTCTACATGCCTGATGGCTGTGTTCTAAACCTTTAGAGGCACAGAAGCATTCGGGTCTGTGTTGAATAAAGAAAACAAAACCAGAATGATCAGAGAAGACTTTTGCTTTTAAGATGCCTCCTTTTTTTATAGCTTGTTCTGTACCTTCATTGTCCTTTAGTTAAGACACTGAAAACGAGGTTCCTGGCTGCAAAGGCCAGGGGCTAATTGAATGAAAGTTTGGTCCATTTAAACCTGAACGTGTCAAGAAACCTGATTCGTACCACACTGTACTGACCTTTCTATTGTTAACAATTGTCAAACTTCTAGGCAAATAAAGATGTAGGTCATCGTCTATGAAAAAAATTATTTTAATAATATATGGACTCCTGATACTAAGGTTAGCATGAAAATATTGTCCTCTTCTTAACGCATTTCAATTACTTTCAAAAAGTCTCTGTTGTATTATAATCCCATGGGGAATATTACTATTATTTTTAATTGAGAAGAAATTGCTCAAGATTTTTCATGTAGAGCACACAAGATATTTTTACCTAATAATAATTCTTAAAGTTATTTGACCTTTATCTTCAATCTTGTACAGAAAAGAAGAACAATAATCAATGAAAATCTAAATTTTCTAGACTAAATTCAATTAACAGAAGACACTACTAAGGCATTCTATAATAAAGGGGTTTTATAGTTATACTGTAGAAGAGCTTAAAATAAATGTAACAGTAATGAGTTGTGATTTCATGTGTTTACCTAGTTCCATGTTTTAAATTTTGCCATTACTCATGGATTAAAAGTTTTTTGAAATAAAATAGAATAAAGCAGGAATTCTGCTGCAGTTCCAAATTTCATCACAAAGTAAATTATTCCATTTTACATGAAATTTCCCATATTGTAAAATATACACATGAAACAGAAATGAATATTTCAGTTTAATAAGTAGTAGGAAGGCTATATACAGATAATGTGGGCTATTAACATTTCCTTAATGAAATTTCCACATTAATACTCTTTTATTCCTTTTATTATTAACAGTTACATATGTATTTAATATGGCATTTTGATATGCATATCTGCTAGATACTTAATGTAGTTATATACCATATCAAATGTTCACCAATAATCAGATGAAAAATTAGATCTGGCTTACAGTACCACCTTCTCCACCCATAGTTGTGACTAGCTGGGGTTCATAACACTTCAATGGGGTGGTATTATTTATTAGCCTTGGAAACAAAAGTATAACTATAAAAAACTACAGTGCATATTATTTATCAGGATTCTGGGTGTCTTAAGAGCCTTAAATGGACAGCACCCATCGTTTAACTTAACCAGCCATTAGGCCATAAATAAATTGATGGACTGGTCATGTTTAGAGTCATTTATTATCATATTCTAATAGACATTGTTAACATACCAACTTTTGCCTTGTATATAATAGGTACTCAACACTTTTTAAATAAATGAGTAAATGAATGTGTGTGTGTTCTTTGTCCAAAATGGGCCAAAGGACCTATTACTTTTGATTTATATTTTATTTTCCCTCAATACTCAGTGCTTCAATCTGGCTTGCTTCTTCCATGGTAATTTATAAATAACTCTTTTTATTTGAATAAGATCACATTTCCACTGTATCACATTAGTTTCAAGTAGATATATTTAAAATAGAACAATAAAGAAAACTAGGTAGGTATCAGAATTTTCACAAAAGTGAAATTATAATCGGTATCATAGTTTATAGTGAAGGTAGCTCACAAAAATCTATTTGATTTTCAGTGTTATACTAAGTAATAAAGCAATGAAAAATTTTTTCAGATTATTGCCCAGAAAAATTGTCCAAATCTCTCATACTTACTCATAATTAATAATAAATGTAAAAATTTTATATTTAAACTTTTGAAAGATGAAGACAAATTCCTACGAAAAGAAATGTCTAAGGCTGTTTCAATAACCAATTTAAATGCCACCTCCATGGCTATCTCATTAGACTTAAGTTTGGTGGTTCTAGAAAAATAAATGAAACTCTGAATTACTCTATTTTTCTCCTCTGGAAAGATCAGCACTGGAAGGTTCCTAGCCCATTCTCCTGCTCTCTTCTTTTCAGATGCTTTGAAAATAGGAATAATTTTTTCTGGCTTTGCAGTTCCCTTTTCCTTTTCCTTCCTGGTGGGCATATTCTCTTCAATGTCTAGGACAGAGTATGACCCTTTAGCACACCCAGGAACCCCCTGACCCTACTGTGACAGTGCTAAGAATTTGACTTTCTGTCACCTGCTGCTTTCAAGATAAATGTGTCAATAAATAACCTTGTTAATGATAAGTAAAATAGTATAATCCCATTTTCCTGTATTTTCTTCCTTCCATGCCTCATTGGAAGCATTTTAGAGCAATGTAATTTTTAAAATGTATCAGAATCCTTTACACAAGGAGCGTGCTGTGTCCTTACAAAATCCAAGTCAATATGTGACAGGTAGCATGGCGTAGTGACTAAGAGTATAGACTCTAAAGCCAAATTACCTGGTTCAAATCATGGCTTTTCCCACTTGCTACTGAACCTCTCTGTGCCTCCATTTCCCCATTTGTAAAACGAGGCTACTAATAGGTACCTACTCTCATAATTACTGTCAGAACTAAAGAATTAATGTTATCTAATCTGTTAAGAGCAAATAGGGGCATAGTTAGTGCTGTGTGAGTGTTAGCTAGTGTCTTTAGTACTTAGCTTGGACAAGCAATTTTTAAAATCTAGATATCAGTCTCTCTTCAGTTTATTGGACCCTTTCTATATGCCAGGCTCTGTCCTAGAGGCTGAAAATACACAGTAGAATAGAACATTTGTTTTCAAGTTTCTCACAGTCTCCTGTGAAGACTCTAGCCATTAGAACATGGTATCATAGTGAAAATGTGCACAAGTTGCCCCAACACAAACCAGAGTAACTTCCAGGGAACTGGAGAGGAGAGCATAGAGGGTGGGAGATGGGGGTTATGATCAGGGAAACAGAAAGGTGATCAAGAAAAGAGGGACGTTATGGTTCTGGGTGATTTCAAAACATTTGGGGCAGGATGCTATTTTGAAAACTAACAGATTTACCTTGTAGTTCTTGTTATTCCTACCTTCCTCATCCTCTCGGAGCAGCTAACATTTTGTCTCTACTGCCTCAAGGCAGGAATGTGACCCAGTGGAATGCAGGCAACAAAAGAGTTGAACTTCTGTACAAGTTTTCAGTTTTAAAATCTCAGGCCCTAAAGGAGGAATTGAGGTTTAAAAGCGTATCAGTCAGGACCTTTTTCTTCCCTACACACACACACACACACACACACACACACACACACTGGAGAACAGAATATAGTCCCTGTGTTGGGGAAAGAATGAGAGAAAAAAGAAAGTGCAGCTATCATTGATCTCTCAGAGAATGGGCTATGTCCTTGAGGGTGAGGTTGGAGACAGAGGCAACTATGCCCCCATCCCAGAGGAAAGCCCAGCAAGGAAGAGGTCCCAGCAGAGTGCAGAACCGGGAACTGTATGTGTTATGTGTTTAGGCAGATGGTTCAGAGCCTCGCAGTGTTTCTCCCAAGGAGTTTCTCTTCAACATGGTACCTGAGGTACCAGGATTTATGGGTACAAGCAGAAAACAAAGCTGCAGCAATTCCTGCACCGCGGAGGGATACAGCAGCAAAAGGGATTTTTAGAAGCACCCAGTGACAACCCGCGTAGTTGACAAGCACACAGTCCTCACAGGTTGGACACAAGTACACGCAGGAGAGAGTGGAGACCACTCTCAAAGACCAGCTGGGAATTTAGGCATACGAGTTAGAGTCCATTTAGGAGAGCAGAAACCCACTAGGGATTTGAAGAAGAAAGGATTTGTTAAAAAGAGTAAGTTGAACAGGTGTTAGAAGGCTGAAAGAGTGAAAAATGAGACACTGAACCACCCAAATATTAGTAATTGAAAAGGCAGCAACCATCCCTATAGATGGCAGAACACAAGGAAGGAGGTAAGGATACCTGCATCTGGGAACTGGTGGGACATCCTTCCCTCCATAGTTGCTGCTTGAACCTAAGGAACTGAGGCTGGTGATACCTCTGAGGGGGTAGAGCTTGGCTAGCTCTGGGAATGCAAAAGAAGTTGGAGGCTGGAGTCAGAACCTTCTGCTTCTGCTCAAGAGAGGTTGACAGAAACCAGAAATAAGTGGAGCAAGCATCCTTTTCACCTCCTCCTTCCTTCAAATTTTTACCAGTGTTTCCCATTTTCTACCAGTGTCTCCCATTGTCAGAGTCCAGTTAGAAGCCAACTGGCAAAGGGTTGTGAGAAAGACAGCTTGCAGACTTCCTCCCCAGCATCACACAATACAGAAGAGTGGGCTTCTCTGCAGTTGCCAGTAGACGAAGCATCAATAGACAAAGATCCAGGGGTGCCTTGGCGGCTCTGTTGATTAACCATCCAACTTTGGTTTTGGCTCAGATAATGATCTCAGGGTTCATGGGTTCTAGCCCCGCATTGGGCTTTGCACTGACAGTGCAGAGCCTGCTTGGGATTCTCTCTCCCACTCTCTCTGCCTCTCTCCTGCTCTCTCACTATCCCTCTCTCTCTCCAAAATAGACTTAAAAAAATACGCAAAGATCCAGACCACATGTTTCCCCACACAACATGGTTCTACATAAGCCCTCCTCCCTCAACTATGGGACATAGATGCAACCCAAGAAGACCCTAAATGGACTAAGATCAAATTACTGCCACATTTAAAATGAAGTCTTGCATATAAAAATTATGTCACATTACAGAAAAAGAAGTGACATTTCTCATGTATCCGAATTGGCAGACAGACATTCATACCTACTACACTTAAAAACGATACTTCAGCTACTTCCCATCTGTATCACAGAGAATTCAAAAAGAACAAGACACTTAGGAAAATTTAAAGTAGTAATCCCCGTGAGAGGCAGAAAAGAATAAAAATAAGTAAAGGTGTATGTGTGAGTCATTGCCAAAGTCTGATGTAAGTTTCAAAGCTATTCTTCCTTTAACATTGTATTTCCTTAATTATTTCTTTCATGTCAAGAGGTATTTGGGGAAAGGGCACTAAGGTGACGGTTATGTTTAGTCTTCCAGGTCTAATGAGGATGCTCTTGCATCAAATAACAGCTAATAATGTGCATAAATGTTGGGATCTCTCATCTTCTTGCCCCACACATTCTCCCTGGATAATATCATCTTGTATCATGGCTTTACTTGTGGCAAAGACCAATAACAATCTAACAAAGTCCATTTCACCTTCATCCTGGGTATATGTGTATATGAGGGGTTGGTAAACTTTTTCTGTAAAAGGCCAGATAGTAAATATTCTAAGTAATGCAGGCCATATGGTTTCTGCTGCAACTACTCAACTCTCCTGTTGGGTTGTAGCATGAAAGTAGCTATCGGAAATATGTAAATAAATGGGCGTGACTGTTCCAAGAACTCTTTCTTTACAGAAATAGGTATTGAGCTTGATCCTGAGGACTGTAGTTTGTTAACCCCGACATAGATTACATTTTTCAGCATTTCTTGCTGTTTGTAGCTATATATTTAAGTTCTTTTCAGTGGGGGAGTGGAAGTCATATTTGATACTTCCAGAGTTTAGAAATTCTTCTCCCAGCTACATGAGATGATAATGAGTCCCTGGGGCAAGGATTCTCAACCTTGGCATTACTGGCATTTGGGGCCAGATAATTCCTTATTGTGCGGGCTACCTTGTGTGCTGAAGGGTGTTTAACAGATCCTTAGCTTCGATACAGTAGATGCCAGTAGCATTTGTTCTAATTGTGACAATCAAAATTGTCTTCAGACATGGGCCACCTGGGTGGCTCAGTCGGTTGAGTATCCGACTCTTGGTTTTGGCTCAGGTCATGATCTCACAGTTTATGAGTTCAGGCCCCATGTTGGGCTCTGAGATGACAGTGCAGAACCTGGAGCCTGCTTCAGATTCTATGTTTCCCTCTTTCTCTGCCCCTCCCCAACTTGTGCACTCTCCCCTCTCCTCTCTCTCTCTCAAAAATAAATAATAAATAAACATTTTAAAACATTGTTTTCAGACATTACCAAATGTCTCCTGGGAGACAAAATCACTCCTAGTTAAGAACTGCTATCTTAGAGATGTCAGAAACACAAGATGGGAAGTACCTGGACCCCCAGATGACCAGGTGGAAGAGAAGTATGTGTTACTTCAACCTAAACTTCTATTATGTTAAACCACTGGAATTGTGGGGTAGGCAGGAGGGTCTATTGGCTAGTATTTGTTAGCTTAGCTTAACACAATGCTGATGAATTACAAATCCATATCTTCAACCCAGACTACTCCTGCACTCCAGATCCATGTAATCAACTTTCTATGGGTATCTCCTTATGAAAAACACCATCTCCAGATATACATATATAGGGACTTCTAATCAATACCCCAATCCCCTTCCTCAATCTCAGGTAATCTTCCTCATCCTGAGTCTTCCATTTCTGTTAAGGATGCTTGTATACAGTAGCCTAAAGGCAAAAACCAGTGAGTTATCTTAAGTGCTTCCCTATCTCTACCATCTTCCTACAGCTAATCACTAGGTTCTGAAAAACTAATACAATAATATAATAATAAATTAATTTTTCAGGACCTAGTGATTGACTGTATGAGGCAGCCATTTTCCTAGTTCAAGATACCATCAACTTATGATTGCATTATTGCAATAGCTTCCTAACTGGCTTTCCTGCCTATGGTTCTGCTCTTCTTTAGAAAAATCTTTCTAAAAAGCAACTCTGCTTTCCACATATTAAATAAAACTCTGAGGTTTGCCACTACCCTTTAAAGTCAAACTCTTCTTGAGGATTTATGATATCCTTCTTACCTGGCCTTTGCTCCCTCCCCCAGCTTCCTCCAACTTTATCTTGTATCTGGGCTTCCTTAATCACATTCCCTCCTCCTGCCTACTGCATACACATTCCATGGTCTAGTCACATCAAGCTTCTTGGAATTCTTGACACTATCCATGATCTACGACTGACTGTATAGTTGTCTAAACTTGGAACATTAGGTTCTACCTAACCTCCTTCACCAAGCCAGCTTCTACTTATGTTTTAGGTATCAGCTTAAAAGTCACTAATTCAGTGCAACTATATGAGTTTTCTATTGCTATGTATTATCACAAACTTAGTGGCTTAAATTAGCATCCATTTATTAGTACACATTTCTATAAATCACAAGCCCAGCCAGGCTCCACTGGGTCTCTGCTTAGTCTTTCATTAGGCTGAACTCGAGATAACAATCAGTCTGGGCTCTTGTCTAAGGCTTCTAGGGAAGAATCCACTTCCAAGCTAATTCAGGTGGTTGGCAAAATTCATTTCCTTGTGATTGTAGAACTAAGGTCCCCCTTTCTTTGCTGGCTGTTGGCTAAGGGTCACTCAGAGTTCCCAGACTCCACTGTTAGCTTTTTATCACATGGCCCCCTCCATATTCAAGGCCAGTGACAGTGCATTGAATCAGTGCTGAATTGGACTTTCCCTTCAGCTATCAGGTGGAGAAAACTTCTGCTTTTAAAGGGCTCACATGATTAGATTGTGTCCATCCGGATGATCTCCCTTTTGATTCACTTAAAGCCAACTGATTAGTAGCATTAATTACATCTGCAAAACTCCTTTATCACCTAAGTTGTAATGTAATTATGAATGTGACACTACATTATATTCAGAGTCCCGGGATTAGATGGGAAATCTTGGGAGTTCATCATTAGAATTCTTTCTACTGCAGGGTCTTTCTCTGATTCTCTAAATCAAGCTGCTTTTCTATCCTTTGTGCTACCTTACCACTGTTTATCCTATGCATGTCACTTCTTAAAGATTTTTTTTAAAGTGGGCATGGAGCCTACTGTGGGGCCTGCTGTGGGGCTTGAACCTATGACCCTGAGATCAAGACCTAAGCTAAGATCAAGAGTAGGACACTTAACTGACTGAGCCACCCAGGTGCCCCTACAGATTTCTTTTAATAATTTGCTTAATTATCTTTCCTATTAGATGATTCCCAGTTCCCACAACTGTAAAACAAGGATAATTATAGTATTTACATCATTAGGTTGTTATAAGAATTAAATTAAAATTTCCATATAAAACAATAATAATAGTGCCTGAGACATATAGTAAGGGCCCAAATTATGTTAGCTGTTAATATTATTGCATATGTGGAATTGTTAATACTAAATATCATTAGGTTTTGAAGAAGGAATCCATGTATCTTGACCATCTCTGTATTTCCAGCAACAAGCCCAGTACTTTCCTGGCAAATTCCTATCTGGCAGGAATGAATGATGAGCAAATGAATGAATATGAAATTCTGTGCTCATCCAAGTTCTAAAGAGAAAATATGTAACACTCTCTGGAAGAAATGGTGACAAATCATAAAATGCCAGAAGCCCTAGGAGTGTTTTCAGATTCACAGTCTCAGAGTAGAAAGTGATAGGCACAAAATATCTCATGCATTAACACAGAAAGTCATTATCACACTCAAGTCTCCAGTGTATAAATCCTAGAAGCACATTGTTAAAACTACACTTTTAAATAAAAGAGTAATGGAAAATAAAACTGACAACTTATGGTCTCATCTACAGCAAAGCATTCTTTGCACAAATTATATCCTCAAACAGCACTGAAATGGGTATAAATGCTTATTGTTCCTAATTATCCTAATTATCTATTTGAAGCCTATTTACTAACACAGTAGAGAGTTTTTTTTTCTGAGGGTAGTTGAGAGGGTATGGAAAGGCTGCATTTCCTTTCCGGCTTCATAAATGTTTTCTCTAATTAGTTAACTTCCATTTTAGAGCGGATAAGTTTTTGTTTTCTTAATGAATGACAGAATTCCACGGGAAATTATAGTCTTTTATCCTAGAGGTTATAAAGCTATTATAATGACTTTGAGACAGAAGACTGTTGTAATGGTTTTATGGAAAGGGATTTGGAGAAGATTGCTTGTAACTTCCTTAGAAGATGGAGGAAAAAGCACTCCTATACTCAGAGCATATAGTGTATGCTTCCCCCCTGTTGTCTGTGTAAACTTACTTTATATGAAAGCATGTATTTAATTGACATGTGGACGTATAATTCCTAGAACACATAATGTTAACTTTGGACCTTCCAGATTTCTTTGCAAATTGGTTAAGCTAAAATTCTAATCGTCAGCGGCAAATCAGATTTATTCAACAAAGACTTTCTTGAACCCAGAATTTTTTTTTTGTTAACTTGTTTTATTTTTTTATTTTTTTTAAATTTACATCCAAAGTAGTTAGCATATAGTGCAACAATGATTTCAGGAGTAGATTCTTTAGTGCCCCTTACCCATTTAGCTCATCCCCCCTCCTACAACCCCTCCCATAACCCTCAGTTTGTTCTCCATATTTATGAGTCTCTTCTGTTTTGTCTCCCTCCCTGTTTATAATTTTTTTGTTTCCCTTCCCTCATGTTCATCTGTTTTGTCTCTTAAAGTCCTCATATGAGTGAAGTCATATGATTTTTGTCTTTCTCTGACTAATTTCACTTGGCATAATACCCTCCAGTTCCATCCACGTAGTTGCATATGGCAAGATTTCATTCTTTTTGGTTGCCAAGTAATACTGAATTGTATATATATACCACATCTTCTTTATCCATTCATCCATCAGTGGACATTTGGGCTCTTTCCATACTTTGGCTATTGTTGATAGCGCTGCTATAAACGTTGGGGTGCATGTGCCCCTTCGAAACAGCACACCTGTATCCCTTGGATAAATGCCTAGTAGTGCAATTGCTGGGTTGTAGGGTAGTTCTATTTTTAGTTTTTTGAGGAACCTCCATACTGTTGTCCAGAGTGGCTGCACCAGCTTGCATTCCCAGAACCCAGAATTTTTTAAAATAAAATCCTTTCTTTGTTTTTATCAGAATGGAGACCAATTAAACTCTTTCATTCATTCAACAAATATTTTTTGAGAACTTAATATATATCAGTCACTATGCTAACCATATAATAGATGTTCAATAAGTTCAGCATTGGATCTTTAAATCTTTTTCAGTTCTTTGCTTCCATTGGTCTTGTTCAAGATTCATATTACTTTCAAGTCCTAGATCTGAGAGCTCATGCTTATTTCTACTGGTTATAAGTAGCAATTCTCATTATGTATTTATTTTTGAGTAAGTCATTGATCACAGACTATAAAGATTTTATTTTATTTTATGTGTTTATTTATTTATGCTTCTAGAGCCTCAAAAATAAGCTTTAATACAGCTTTCAGGAACTTATACAAGTGATAAAATACTATGGCTGAGAAATAAAGAGGCAAATAAATGGTAAAGTGATAAAATAGAGCCAGAAATGAGACTAATAAGATTAGAATTATGAGTGTTTGCTACATACAGGTGTATAACAAATTTAACTCTGGGCTTTCTTTTTTTTTTTAATTTTTTTAAGTTTATTTATTTATTTTGAGAGAGAGAGAGAGATAGAGCACACACGTGAGAGAGGGGCAGAGAGAGAAGGAGCGAGAGAATTCCAAGCAGGCTCTGTGCTGTCAGTGCAGAGCCCAATGTAGAGTTCCGACACACAAACCATGAGATCATGACCTGAGCCAAAGTCAAGAGCTGGAAGCTTAGCCAACTGGGACTCCCAGGTGCCCCAACCCTGAGCTTTCTAATAGCCATTGAAAAATGGAAAAGTTGATTATTTATTCAATTCACTGTGTTTGTGTTTAACATTAAGCCAAAACAATTACTCTGCAGATATACAACTATTTCTGACACTTAGAGGGGAAAAAAATGTTTTCAAAAGAATCTTTGGAAAAAGATCTATGAACAGCATTCTTTCAGCAGATTGGAGTTTCTCAACCTTGGTGCCTTTGATATATTAACTGGGTAATTCTTTGCTGTGGGGTTATGACCCATGCTTTATAGAGTATTTAGCAGCAATTCCTGGACTTTTTCCATTTGATGACAGTAGCACTGTTCCCCTAGCTGTGACAACCAAAATGTCTCCAGACATTGCTAAAAGTCCCTCCCCTATGCTTTGATCATTAATAACCGTTTTAGTAGATCCAACAAGAGAAAGATTGTTCCTTAGACAAATTGCATTATATCAAAACATAGTTTGGTAGAAACAAGACCCTTTTTGGTCAGAATAGTTGTCCAGTTACTTAGCCCTGTACTGGTCTGACTTAAATCCAGGTTATATTAGAGCAGCTAACTGATATCTATCAGGACTTTAAGAAGACTGTTCCTCTCCGCTGAAGTTCTAATGGGTATCAGATTGCAATGACTTCAAAACTGTCCTTCTAGGTAAATAGTATTTCACATTTTGCTTACTGATATACTGATGGTCTAATTTTCCCACCTTCCCTGTACTCACACTCTTTGGTGGTGCCCTCCCACACCAACTCTGGGCTTAGCCATGTGGCTTATTTTAACTAATGTGAAAGTAACAAACTTGATGCAAATAGAGCCTTGAAAAAGCACTTGTTCTCTTTCTCCCTTTCCTTCTCCCTTTCTCTCTTTCTCCCCCCCACCATTTTTAAATTTCTGCCTCTGTCTAGAGGACAAATCTAGACTAAGATACTGGAAAAGATGGGCTTTGTGGAAAAAGAGGTGAGTTACCAGCCAACCTACCAGGTGATCACTTGCTCATGCCAACTTGCTCAAGCCAGATGCATGAGCAAGACCAACCAGCACAGTGGAGATGCACCCAGATCAGTGGGATGGTCCAGGCAACCCTTAGACTTACTAAAAAAAATAATAAATAGTTGCTGTTAACATCCACTAAGTTTTGGGGTGGTCTGTTACCCAGCAATGTGTAACTGATATAGTTACCAATTAAAAACTGTTATACTAGAAGGACTCCTGGGTGGCTCAGTCGGTTAAGCGTCCGACTTCAACTCGGGTCATGATCTGACAGTCCATGAGTTTGAGCCCCGCATTGGGCTCTGTGCTGACAGCTCAGAGCCTGGAGCCTGCTTTGGATTCTGTGTCTCCCTTTCTCTCTGCCCCTCCCCTGCTCATGCTCTGTCTCTCTCTATCTCAAAAATAAATAAAAACATTTAAAAAAATTTTTAAAAAACCTGTTATACTAGAAATGTGTTGACATCATTTTTGAAAAACTGAGGGACCAATGAAGGATGTATGACCTTTGCTCTGAGTGAGCTAATGATTTGTCTGTTGGAAATGCTCCAGAATTGCCACAGGTTTGAACCAATGGTCAATGGGAGGAAACGGTTTCAGAGCTCAATATAAAAAATGTATTTGTAAGTTTTTGGAGAATAATTTCTGATGATAAAATACATGATGATTTAAGCAAACAAAATTTCCAGCCATGATTGAAAAGATTAACCACCATCTTTTCATTCAGAGGACAAATATATGTTGATTCACTCCTCTGACCTTAGCATTGTACTGGGTTAGTGATGCTAAATAAAATTGACACCCATGGAACCAGAGTGGGAGAGCAACACTGGGGGTCATATACAAAACTGGCTTAAAGCAGAGCCTGGAATCAAGTTGCCTGGGTGGTGATCTTGGCTTGGCCACTTTTCAGGAAGGTCCTTTACTTGTGCTAATATGCCATTTCAAATTGCATATAACCTTAGGCAAATTACTCTCCATGCCTTGTTTTTCTTATCTGTGAAATGAGGATGTTTATACTAATAGTATTACCTTCCAAGATTATTGTGAGGCTTAACTGAACAAATGCATGCAAATTGCTTACCAGAGAGGGTAGCAAAGAAAAAGTTATTTTGGAGGCAATTTTGCAAAGGGTTAGGAGTGAGAAGGGTGCTAGAGTCAGACTGCTTTAGTTGGAATATGGGCTCAACCACTCCTAGCTGTGTGCCCCGGGAGTTCCATAACCTTTCTAAATCTTGTATAAGGTGGAATAAATATTAGAAGGAGAATTAAAGGTGATAAATTGTGTAAAGTACTTAGCATATGCCTGACTCACAGTAAATATTCATTTACCTATATTTTTATTAAAGTTAATTAACAAATACAGAATGGCAGAGATTTAATTTAGACAAAGAGAGATAGGGAAAACCTCTCTCATGGATGGGAAGATGGCCTGATGGATGAGTAGTAAAGGGGGAAGGGAAGAGTATTCTGGTAGAGGAACAGTATGTGTAAACCCCTGAGTGGGGAGAGAGCTTGGAGTTTATAGGAACTGCCAGAGATCAGTGAGGTTGCCATACAGCAAGCCAGTGGCAGATGAGCCAGGATTGGGGGTGCAGATGAGGCTACAGAAATGTTCTGGGCTGGGTGGCCCCACTGAAGATCCTGTATTTCATCATAAATACAATAGGGATGGTTTTAAATCTAGAAAGTGGTGAAACCAATTAAGGTTTTCAGTCCTTGATGCTTCTTAACATCTACTCTTTAGACCTTTATCCCACTCTTTTTTTTTTTTTCTTCCAGCTTGCTTCTAGTTGCAAAGCAGATGAGTGATATGGGGAGCTTGAAAATAAATGTTTTTAAATACTTTTTCAATAATAACAAAAATACAATTTTTTTCTGAGAATATCATCATACTAAAAGCAATGTTTGTACCAAATTGAAAAATCTGTGGAGTAGAAATGGATTTTGAATTGGTTGTGATGTAAATGTAATTCACATTGAGTCCAAACAAATTGCAATATTCTAAAACTCAAAATAGAAATTGTATACACCTGAAACTAATGTTAAAAAATAAAATAACATTTTATTAGGAAAGCATGTGTGTGCCCATGGGACCAGATGGACAGGGAGCATTGGCAAGATCCCAAGGGGACACTCTAGTATTTGCCCAGCCCTCAGCACCCACCCTAGCCCTCAGGCACAGAGATACACATGTGAGCAAGATGATGCTCATCTTCAAAACTCAGGGTCGCTGAAGACTTCAGTGAAGACACCCAATGAAAGATCATCATAGAACCACTCCTTTTGGTGTCCAAGGTTTCTAATTCCCTGGAAGGAGGCTTGTTAATAGTGGCTCTGACAACCAATTGATTTGGAAACATAAGCTACATCATCTTTTATCTTCAGTGTAGATTCCTTGAAAAGTGAACTTGAAAGGCACGCCTGGGTGGATCAGTCTGTTAAGTGTCTAGCTTCGGCTCAGGTCATGATCTCCCTATCTGTGTGTTCGAGCCCCCAATCCATGGGTCGAGTCCCATGTCGGGCTCTGTGCTGACAGCTCAGGGTCTGGAGCCTGCTTCAGTTTCTGTGTCTCCCTCTCTCTCTGCCCCTCCCCCCACTCATGTTCTGTCTCTCTCTCTCTCTCTCTCTCTCTCTCTCTCTCTCTCAAAAGTAAATAAACATTTTTAAAAATTATTTAAAAATGAATTTGACATTTTAGACACATTCCAAATATTTCTAGAAATAATAGTTGTGTTTTGTTTTTGTTTTATTTTCATTTGAGATATAATTGACATATAACATTATATTAGTTTCAGGTATACAGCATCATGATTCCATATTTGTATATATTGTAAAATGATCACCATGATAAGCCTAGTTATATCCATCACCATACATGGGCTATATGTTTTAACTGAACTTAATTTTCCATATAGACAAGGTCCATAATTTCCTTGCAGAGCAGTGAAAAGGAGAACAGTATTGGAGACTAAACATGTGTTAAAAAAAAAAACTAATCTGGGCTTAGGGAAATCTTAATTCAAAGGCATCATTGCAAGAAGGAAAGGGGGTCCTGTTGCAATAGAGAGAACATTCCACCTGCAAAGTCTGCAGAGCGTCAATGGTCAAGCCAATAAGGACTTGTTTTCAATATGAATGGTAACCAGGCTGGAGAGAGAGTCTGGTGTGGGAGAGTGGGTGGAGTCACAGGACAGTTGTTCCAGGAATGTCTTTCCTTTGGGTCAGCTGATTCTCAAAGGGCTGTTGGGAGGGGGGGTGGAATTGGGGGCCTGGGGAAGGAGATTAGCTTGGTCAAGGCAGGTACTTTGTTCAGATTAGTCAGTGGTATAAGCAGTTCAAGGAATCATTAATAAGACAAAGAATGGGTATTTGGAGGGTGTGTGTCAGGCATTGTCAGAGATCAACTAGGGGGCATCTAAGTCATTTGGAGAAGGGTGTTTCTTGCCATTAAGCCACGTTCACAAACACAAAAGTGTGGGAGGATTTCTTAACCATTGCTGTTTTTTAAGAACATGGGGCTCACACCAAGTTTAATAGTGTCACATGTAAGAGATTGTTACCAAACTTGATGCACAAAATAAGCAGTTAAATCCTAAGACTGGCCTGAGGAGCTCCAACCTATGATGTGTTAGTTTTTAAAACTATGAGTATTTCTCCGATACCAAGAAATATAAGCATTCATAGCATCAGCATAAAATGCCAACCCTATCATCTTTGAGAGAAAAAAATGGAAAAGTATGCCCATTTAATCCTTGAGGTAAAAGTCTTCTAGATTTACCATGCAATTGTTTTTCCAAAAAAAGAGAGCATGTAGAGTTAAATGTTGTTTTGGATTGAGCAACGGTTTTAAACAAAATGTATCTTTCAAGTGTGATTTCTCTTTTCTAAAATATTCTAAAATATATTTTCTAAAATATCCTATGACTACCTAAATAAGCCATTGGTCTTGTCTCCTACAGTATTTCAAACATACTTTGATTCAGGCAACCCAAAAATTTAGATGTTTCTGTATGTTTCACAAGTATAGCATTTCTTATTTTAAAAATTCATAATTCTTGTTGCATAAAGAACTAAATATGTTCCATGGAAATATTGTAAAATTAAATGTCAAATTAACTAGACTTCTAGAGTTAAAAATAATAAGCCATAATTAAAATATTATACATAAGACTGAAAATCACTTAAAGGCACTGGCAAGATCCATCAAGAGGATCCCCAATCTTAAATGTCTATTAAAAATTTGGTCAGAAAATCCTTCATGACAGTTTCTTAAGAGCTACCACCTTGACCATTTTACAAATTAATTTTTGAGGAGAAATTTATTTCTGAGTACCTTTTATCACACCTAGTTCTTATCATTTCACACAAGCACACAAATTCAACATAAACATAAAAGGCACCCTTGAAGTGTGCTAAAAGGGGTAAAAAGAGACATGAAAAGGAGTATATAGAACCCTCAAACCTCTCAGCCTCTCTGAGACCATGTCTGTAGACAGGACTAAACTGTACAGATCTAAAGCAATGAGGCAGCTATGCAGCTCACCTATAGAGACTCACTAAGGATATGTCTAGTTATACTGTCTCTAATAAAAGAAGCAGTTAAACTTTCAGTCTTGTTTTGGCCATATGATAATTTTGTGGCCCATGCTTTAAGTTGGCTAAAATAAAGACAAACCTGTTGGGAGACAATGCTGCACAGTTCCCTTGAATTTCCACACGTCTTTTGCACTAACTGCTTTCATCTGAACTAGGTCCTCAAGGATGTTTATATTGTGAACAGGCCTGGAAAACAGAGATAGTGTCTCCCTCTGGAACCAAGAGCAGGTTTGCCGACAGCCTTGGCAAATAGAGATGATATCTCTCGTGGGAAATGAAATAGCTATATCCTGGGTTAGGAGATTATAGGGAACATATTGCAAAGCAGAACACTGCTTTCTGGCCTTGCTGAAAACAGCAGGCCAGTATCTAGTTAATGCGTATGTAGGGGTTGGGTCTCTGCCTGTGCTCATGAATTCCTTCGACCATGTTATCTATGGAATATCTTATCTTGTTCTCCACCGGCTTTTCTGCATCTGCTCTTTTGTAGTCTTGGGAACACCTTGTTTTTCTGCACACTTTCTATACATTCTTAATGGTGTAGCCCACTGACCTACTGAGCAATGTTTCCCTGAATATATGCTTAATAAATATGGAAGCTTGACAACAGATCCAGGAGACTTCCCTTAGCCTCCCTCTCACCTCTCTTGGAGTCTTGAGTAATCCTTTCTGCCGTCCTCGGCTTTGCTGGAAAAGGCAAAAGCTGAACCCACAATCTCCTGCTAGGGGACAGGATAGTCATACTTTTTTTTTTAAACTGCCCTTTATAAAAGGTTTATGTTTCATAAACTTGGGTTTCCTCTCTTATAACACAACTCACTGCATGTGTAGTTATCAACTGGCCCTCTTCACATTGTCCTGTGGGAACTAGAAACTGGCCTACATACTTATATTCTGGCTACTGCTATTACCATAAATAATAAAGTCTTTAGTCTCTGACCTAGGAGTCCCATGTCTTCTGCTAGCTTCTGTGAAACTGTCACAGATTAAATTATTAGTTTCCAAGTAAAGTAAAATTTCAGACCATTTACAGTTCTTGACAAAACTATTCCCTAAGGAATTCTCTTCCGATTTATACCTTCAAATGAAGCTCCAGATGGGGGGAAATTTAATGTTTTCTTCACTGATGTATCCCCATCACAAAAAACAGTGCCTTATGTGAAATATTCACTTAAATATTGATGAATAGATGAATGAAATTAAAAGTGTTTTTTGAGGGGTGCCTGGGTGGCTCAGTCAATTAAGCATCTGACTCGATCTCAGCTCAGGTCTTGATCTCGGGGTTGTGAGTTCAAGCCCCACATTGGGGTCCATGGTGGGGTAAACCCTACTTTAAAAAAAGCGTTTGTTGGAAAACTCATGTTTAATACAGGATTAATACAGGGTTCTTACAAAAAAACAAAAAAACAAACTTTCTGCCAATCCCAAAGTAAGAGTTAACAAGGTAGAAAATGGCACCCTGTACCAAAGCATATTTGGAAAATATTTCTCAAAACTTGAAGCAATTCTATTTAAATGAATATTAGTTTCCCACTACTCTTGTGACAAGTCCAAATATCTTAACAAGGCATAGAGACCCTTCATTGGTTTTGCCCTTCCAGCCTCTCGAGCCCCACCACCCACCACACTCATTCAGAGATGGGAAGATGCTGACCATTTTTTAGCAATCGTGTACCTAGATCTTGCACACACTGAAATTCTCTCTTTCCCTTTCCCTCAGGTTCCCTTTCCCTCTCCTACCTGTGAATCCTTTGGACTTTTGTTTACACATCATATCCTTTGGTAAGTATTCTGTGATATCCTTCACTAATACCAAAACTACCCTCTAAACCAAAGTTAGATCCAATCAAACACACTCTTTTCCCATCCAATCCATATTATATTATTATATTTACTTTTTTCATAGCACTTATCACTATGTGAAGTTTTGTTTATTTGTTTACTGATTGATTTCCTGTCTTCATGGAAGTGAGTTACCTGACACAGAGTATGTCATCAATAAACATTAGTCAAATAAATAAAGGTTAAATGGAGGGGCAGCATCATTCTTTTTTTTTTTTTTTTTTACCAAAGGGTATTTGAAGTTCATTTTACTTTTAAGTAGAAGTAAAGTTCATATACAATATTACATTCGTTTCATATGTACAACATAGTGATTTGACACATACACATTATGAAATGGTCACCACAATAAGTCTAAGTTACCATCTGTTATCACATAATTCTTTTTTCTTTATCTGTTCTCTATTCACTTATGATCGCTACTGGACTGTAAAGTCTGTGAGAGAGCAGAGACCTAATGCATCTTATTCCTATAGTGCCTGGGACAGAAGAAAAAGTTGTTGATGAAGATTGTTACATGAGACCATTCAAACATTCAGGTAAGAGAAGCTATTTAGAGAATTTGACACTGGAATGAAGCATCGATGGAATACAACCCGGTCTCTTAGTCCTTTACAAAAAAAGAATTAATACAATATTTTAGAAGCTAATAGCCTTTAAATCTTATCCAGGACACAAGCTGCTGTGTGTGACTTTGCTCAGCAAATCCTTCCTTCTCTTCTTTATGACCCACTCTTTCCCCACCCCTATCTTTCCCCAAATTCCAGTGCCACCTTCATCATGTCCAAGAAGCAGCTAAGTGTCTCCAACCCCAGGATACCTCAAGGAGCTATTGTCTGCAGGAACATTTGGATGGTCTTACTGCTTTTACTCTTTATCTTCCTAACTGAAAATTGCACAGCCAGTGATAACCACAGTGGAAGGAAGGACAAGGGAGGTATAAGTATTTGTGGGTGATAGAGATATGTACATGTGAGCAGCAGAATATGAAAATATGATCAAACAGGCAGTGAGATCAAAAGGCGAAGCCTGAGAAAACTTTCTCCAGATCTTAACACATCTATGGGTTTGGCATGAACAAACAAAGTTTGGAAAAAAAAAAAAAAACAACAAAACTATCTATAGAGTGGGGCTCTAGAAAATGACCTCTGCCTGAAAACATTTTTAAAGATATTTTTTAAAGTTTTTGAAATAACTAATAAGTAAACTGATAAACAAATGAATGAATGAACTTACCTGACTAAATATTTTAGTAACTGTAAGGCAGCTTTACCTTATTAAATAAACTAGTAACTCTAGGGGCAGATTTATATTCCCTATAATCTATTTCACAAGGAAATATAATACAGATAAAATATTATTTGAATATAGAAGATAATTAACAAAAATACTTGAAAAGTACAGAATTTTGTGGTGCTGAATGCTTTTGAACAACGTACCAATGACCAATTCCCTAAAGAAGAAGAAAGTTACAATGAGAAATAATTTTTATTCAGATTTATAACCCCCACTTTTCCTATAAATCTGTTTTCAGCAAAAATTCTCACTCTTTCTTCAAATTTATCTGAACACAGTGCTTCCTTTTAAAATATCGGCAGTAGCTCCCAAGGCCTTGACAAGCTAGAGAGCGTATTCTACTGCCCTCTGCTGGAAGATGAGGGGAGTTATTACCCATCAACTAGATTGCTAGAGCCGGTGGAAGAAATGGCTGCTCTCTCTTTATTTCATATAACAACAAATTATTTATCGCCTGCCAGCCATTGTTTCAACTGATATAGATTATAGAAAGATAGACTATTTTGAGAGACAATCCTGAGTATCTATGTACTGCAACCGTATTAGGCCTCTTTACAGAACTAGACTAAACTTATACAAACCAGCAAAATAAAACTGGGATAACACTTAAAATGATAAGCATTTGATGGGTAGGGAATGCAGAAGGAGATGATTCTAAACAATGTCCAGATAACTGATAAACTGAAGATTCTCTGTAAAGGGAAAAGATCTAGTTTAGAACACAGGAAAATTGGTGTCAAGTAATAAATAAATGAATGGGTAAAGACCTTATCAAAACATCATAATTTTTAATACATTCTTTATTTACTTATGAGCCCTACTGGAATGTAAAGTCCTAGAGAGCACTTAACAGAACATTCAGTAAATAATTGCATGGTTTTGTGCCTTAGTTCACCCACCTCTAAAATTTTTACTCCAACGTTACAAGCATACCAAGGGTGACAAACACTGTGTGTTTGTGTGTATGTGAGAATTTTCTTAAAATACGGTTGTTAGATTTAATCCCATAATTTTATATGAGCCATGGATTTAATTCAAAGTTTCCAGAAGGTTTATTTGAAACATAATGGCTTAAAATTTTAATCAGTGCTAGTTTGGGGTCATGTTGTACATTCCCTTGCGAGCTACTGTTGACATTCACTTTTGAATCATGCATCTTGACTCACTGGGGCTGTGTTTGGGTTTGGACAGTGGCATGTCCGTGTTATTCCAATCCCTAGGCGAGAAACCAGAATGAGTTTCAGATTCAGACAAGTGTGGGTTTGAATATCAGCTCTAACAAAACATTTAATAACTGTTAAAACAAATACTTGCATAGTATGTACCATGAATAAGAGCCCCGAGGGAAGCGAGATTATAATCCCCATTCACGAATGAGGAAACTAAGGCACAGAGAGTGTTAAGTAACTTTTACATACTTAAGTCACTGAGTTAATAGGTGGTGGAGTCAGGATTGAAGACCAGGGCTCAAGGTTCTAGAATCCTTGCTCTCAAGACCTACATTGTGCCACCTCTTTTCCCTGAGTCATATTTTCCTCATTTATAAAATGATAGTAAAGAAACCCAGGTTGCTGGATTTGGGGAAGAATGAGGAAAATACACATTAAGGGTGATGCAGTGATCCTGGTACCAGGTAGATGCTGAGTAAAATCGTTGCTGGTATTTTGTCTTTTAACAACTTGGTGCTTATGGACTAACCTGACAGCCAGTTTTTAATAGTGATGGATCACTCAGTAAGAACACTGCAGAGTCTTCCTGAAGAATTCAGTGCTAGAAAAGAATCAAAAGACTCTCTTTCCCAGACTCACTTTAGAGGTAAGAATAATGATCTAGAGAACTTAGAAATTTTGCCCCAAGCAGCACCAAAGTTGGAGCGAGAACTCCTCATTGTCAGATTGGCGGGTTATTTCTATCACTCTGTTTTCTCCTAATATAGCTTGTTGTCTGAATGGCCCCACTTTCTGAAAGTTTTATGAGGAAGCCTAGCCTGCGGTTTTTGTAACCTCAGACCCTACATCTACTCACATCACAGACGTCAACAGAAAAATAATTACCGGGGCGTCTGGGTGGCTCAGTCCATTGAGCGTCCGACTCTTGGTTGCAGCTCAGGTCGTGATCTCGAGATTCGTGGGTTCAAGCCCCACATTGGGCTCTGTACTGTTAGTGTGGAGCTTGCTTGAGATTCTCTCTCTCTGCCCGTCCTCACTTCACGATTGTTATCTCTCTCTCAAAATAAATAAATAAATAAATAAGCTTAAAAAAGAAAAAGAAAAAGAATTACAGTACATCTTCCCTCCTTTGATTTGGACATCCTTTCTATTTTGTCAAAATAACTTAGCCCTGAATTTCCAGTATGGTCACATTTATTTAAAATAATCTTTCTCTGTCTCCCTCTCTCTCTTTCTTTCTCTCTCCCTCTTTCACACACACACACACACACACACACACACACACACACGGACCCTCCTACAGCTTTCAAAGGACAGCCTGAATCTGAATGTTCTGAAGTCTTTGTTACAAAGAAAATCCCTAGGCGCTACTCCAGATTTACATAATCATGACGTTCAGGGGTGAACCTGAGTATGAACAGTGCGCTCCCCATTAAAGCACCGTCATGTTTGAAAACTACTATCTTAGAATAGGGAACTAAGGTTAGAACGGGGAAGGCAGTAAAGTTCACCTCTGATGCCTGCATCCCCAGG
The DNA here is from genome assembly GCF_018350175.1 of Felis catus. Taxonomy (NCBI): domain Eukaryota; kingdom Metazoa; phylum Chordata; class Mammalia; order Carnivora; family Felidae; genus Felis; species Felis catus. Next base: position 48,346,010 of record NC_058372.1, read on the forward strand.
ACTGGGTCTGTTTTGATTTCCTAATTTTCTTCTCTTCTCCCACCATCCCTCCACCCCCATCCACTATAATATCTCTCTCCTTAACCCTCTCTTTCTTTCTCTCCTTTTTGCCTTTTCTTTCCTTGGTAAAAATCAGAACTGTGTAAGCTAGAAAACCCCTATAACTTTCAGAGCAGTATTTATGAATGAGTATGAGTGTGTGCTAAGGACTGTTGGTTTTAATCACTTTTCTTAATTTATTGCAACATATTTAGATTCAATATCATAATTCATTTCCAACACTGGCAAACTCTCCATGGAAACCACTAGGCAGTTTGGGGTGAGTTAATCACATAGAATGAGGCCATCTCAGGACTTTGTAGGGTTAGGGGGTTTCAAGGACTCCTCTCTGGGCAGTCTGCTGAGAAAATGGATCAGAAGACAGAAAGAAGCATATAAAAGCACACCAATCTCCCTCAAGTAGCTCAAGCACTGCCGGAGAATCCAACCCAACAAAAAGATGGGGATCAAGAAATGGGAGGGTTAGTTGAGAGGGTGGTGGAAGTCCATGAGAATGTGACAAGCTGAGAGAAGATGGAGTCCCCATGGAGCATTGGGAAGGGAGAGACAAATTCCCTACACTTCACATGTGCCATGACATCCCTGGCTCTTCTTTTCCCCTCGCCTGTCTGTGACCAAGATGGTTAAACACAGCCCTAAGATGGTATCTCCTTCCCCTACCTGAAATTCTGTATGCAACCAGAAGATCACACTTTTCTACTTCCAGCACTCACCTCTTAACTAATAGGGCAATCCAATGATTCTCTTAGACTGGGAAAGTTCACTCTAATCCTACTAATTATTTATCGTAAGAATCTACATGTCCCAGACCCCTGGGTGGCTCATTTGTTAAGCATCTGACTTTGGCTCAGGTCATGACCTCACAGTTCAAGACTTCAAGTCCCATATCAGGTGAGCTCAAGCCCCACCTTGGGTGAACCCAAACCCTGCATCGGGTGAGCACAAGTCCTGTTTCAGGTAAAACACAAGCCCTGGGTGGGCTCCACTTCTCTCTCTCTCTCTCTGCCCCTTTGCTCACTTGTGCCCTCTCTCTCTCAAAACAAACAAACAAACAAACAAACAAAAAAACAAAAAAAAAACAAAAAAAAAAAACACAAAAAAACCCCTACATGTCCCAAATGCATTGAACAAGTGAGAATCCATTTATTCTCACAAGTGCTTATTTAGAAGTCATGTAAGATCCAGAGCCCACAGTACAGATATATTAGTTGCCATTCCTGACTCACAGAGCACTCTTGGGCAACACAGGTGTGCTCCCTGCAGTTTCTGTGGTATTAGGAGAGATATCTGTTGTTTCCTGGCATCAAGTCTCTAGCCCTGGTTACTCCAGTAACCATTCCATAATGTCTCCTCCTATACAGAATATTTGTGCTCCTTGGTTGCCTCCACCATTTGATGTGGTTCCTCCAAAGGATCAAAACATAATCTTCAGATCTTTCCTCATGTGTCTGCTGCTCAGGAAGGTTTTGTTACTAATACCTTACTTGTGAGCCACATATTATATGGTTCATTTATAAACCCTCTGGTGAAATAGGCTTTTACGACTCTAAGTTGGGAAAATTTGAGGGGTTTCCATTTAACTTCAGGTTAATTTCCATGATACTAATCAAGACATTCCAGCTGCGTGTGATCTCTATTTTTTTTATTTTTAAAAAATTTATCCATTTATTTTGAGAGGGAGAGAGACAGACAGAGACAGAGATGGAGAGAGAGACAGAGAGACAGCAAGAGAGAGAGAGAGAGAGAGAGAGAGAGAGAGAGAGAGAGAGCAGCATGAGTGGGGAGGGGCAGAGAGAGAAGGAGAGAAGAATCCCAAGCAGGCTCCATACTCAACACAGAGCCCCATGCAGGCCTTCATCTTCAAGAACCATGAGATCATGACCTGAGCCAAAATCAAGAACCAGACATTTGACTGAGCCACCCAAGCACCCCAATATCTCTATTTGTAAAAATACTCTAAATTCCTACCCTTGTAAATAATTCCAAGATTCCCATCATCTATCAATAAGGATGTTATTAATATAGGTGTGATGTTTGTGGATGGTTAATAGGTAAAATCATCTGGTCCCCATTCCTGCATTATCAGTTCGCAGCACTTCAAGCAAACCTGTCATGTGATTATACAAATTTATAGAGAGATAAAGTCACATTTATACAGAATTCTTCACTTCTTAAAATAAATTATTAGTTTCCCTTTTTATAAAATGATTTCTTTTAGAGTTTCAAAAATATGCTTTGTTTCACAAATACAAAAAAATAACAATTTTGCTAACCTATTTATTGAGGCCTCATTAAATCAGCTAAGAACACGAAAGACATAGGTGCTTAATAGATACTTATGCCTAGTTTTATTATAAATTACACCTTCCTTTTCTATTTGCTTCTCACTGTCAAATAGACTAAACTTCTTCTAGCACCTCCTTGAAGATATGTCCATGGTCCTTTTTAATAATGAGCCAAATTTTTGTCTAGGCTCAAAGGCCCCCACTCAGTTAATCAATAAATGTTTATTGAGGACCTACTGTGTTCCAGAGACTCTTGTAGGCACTGGGGATCTATCAGCGCATGAAACAAACTAATCTCCCTGCACTCATGGAGCTAGCATTCGAACATGTGTTACCTAATGGAAGAGGAAGATCCAGGAAACAAGTACTAATTACTATTTTCCAATTTATTTTCTATTAATTATTTCACTTCTTTTAGCCTCCCAGCTTTCTTTCCTACTAAGTGATTGCTTTTTTTTAATACCTTTGGGGTGCCTGGGTGGCTCAGAAGGTTAAACGTCCAACTTCAGCTCAGGTCATGATCTCACTGTTCATGAGTTTGAGCCCCACATCAGGCTCTGTGTTGACAGCTTGGAGCCTGGAGATTGCTTCAGATTCTGTGTCTCCCTCTCTCTCTGCCCACCCCCACTCGCACTCTGTCTCCGTGTCTCAAAAATAAATAAACATTGGGAAAAAAAAAAAGAACAGGCCTGTCCTGACATTGTCAGCCTCTCCCATTGATCAGAAGTCTTCATTTTCCAGATCTAATGAGGTTCTAAAGCCTTGGGATAAGAGGAGAAACATATGTACTACCTACATACCAGAAGAAAGCCATCATCACTACCCCTCTGGGTCATCTACCTGTGCCTACATGGGCAGATCCAAAAGGTAAAGCAAAAGTTTTAACTCAATCTTCCTCCACTAAAGTTAAAGAACAATAACTTAGTCTTCAGCATACACTCTTTCTATAAGGCATTCCAAATTTGAAAGCCTACAGAAAATGTTATTAACATAGGTTTGATATCTTAATATAGTACGTGCCTGGAGAAATTATCTTCTTGATAATCTCAGAGTAATGTGGTCCATCAGTTGGTAAAGGATTTGATAGAAAATCCAAAATATCAATGGCTTATGTGAGATAAAATTTTGTTTCTCTCATATAAAAGAAATTCAGAGGTAAGAAGTTCAGAGTTGGTGTGGTAATTCTGATCATCAATGGCCAGGCTCCTTCCATCCTTCTCCTCCACCATCTGAGCCCCAATTCAATTCATGGTCCAAGATGACTTCCATCCTACCCACCCTGCAGGCAAGAGGGATGGGGGAGAGCGAAAAGACTAGATGTGCCCTCCTTGGCTGAAAGTCAGCTATCTTTGAGCACCCTTCCTGAGGTGTCACACCACACTGTGCTAATGGTTCACTAATCATATGACTCTATGATCAGTTGAGCCTGCGAAAGATAGCCTTTCAGTTAGGTTTATTCCTAGAAAAACTGAGCTCACCAAGACTATAAAGTAGCTGCATTTGAAAGTCTGAAAAAGTCTTTACCAATGGGAATAGAACACAGTGAAAAATGAGAGTGATCATTGAGTAAAGAACAAGATGTCTATGTATTTTTCCTATGATTAGATAAGAATTCAAAACAAGGACCACCTACCAAAACTGGGCCTTTTCTTCTGCCTTATAGATTGCTAAAGTGTGTGTTACTCATATTTTTCAAATATTAACACTGTACTTCATGTGCTAGAGAGATGGATAGATAGATCGATAGATAGATATCCATGTATTATATATATATATATCCATTTGATAATAAATTGCATACATAATGCTTTGTCCCAGTGTGTATTACCTAAATTCAAAGACATTGTTTTATATAGCCACAACACAGTTCTCAAAATCAGGAACTTAGTGCTGATAGAATACTATTTAAATTCTACACCTTATTTAGATTTTGTCAATTACACTGACAACGTCTTTTATACTAAAAGAAAAGTATCAGATCTCACATTGCATTCAGTGGTCATAGCTCTTTCATCTCTTTTACTATGGAATAGGTCCTCAGTCTTTCTTTTATGATATTAGCAATTGTTTTGTAGTATGGCTCTAAATTTTGTCCAGTGTTCCCCCCTCATAAGTGAAAAAGCATGACTTACAGCAGAGATACCCAGCAGACACCGTTTGAGCCAAACAATCAACATTAATATCACCAGTCATAGCACAGATTGACATCATTTGCTTTCTGATATGATGCAATGAGAACACATAATTTCTGTGCTATTCCTTCGAAAAATGCATTAGCTGAATCTAATGTCATTCTTTTATTTCTTGTAATATGCCAAAACCATTGAAGTAAAATGACTTCTTTTCCATGCTTCCCTTGTCTCTGTTGTAATTGCATGATGAACCATGTGAAATTATGTCACAAATACTGAGTTGAACTACCTTCTTTGCTTTAAGATCTAGATCACTTGCAAAAGAAGGGTGAGTGCTACAAAAAGAATGCCAAGTATGTCTTTTCACTCATGTTCACATATGGGTTTCAGAGCTTCCAAAATGTCCTCCACCCTTTGTATCCAACCAATTATGTCCTCACTATTTCTTTGTATATAAATATATAGATACAGAATCTGGGAAGTTGAAGGGAAAATTTAGTTCCCATCCAATGTTTCAGAATTAGAAAGACAGAATATTGCTCAGTGTGTTATTTTTGAACCAACTCCTGAAGTTGGTTTAGGCTTCTTACTCGGATCAAAATATTTTAAAAAGATCTTAAAGTATTTGTTAAAATGAAGTTTCTGTCTCTTTTTCCCACGAGTGCCCAAGTATAATATTTCTATTATTTGCATAGAGAAGGAAAGCTATCTTTTTCCCATTGTCTAATAGCAAAGTGTGCCAAAATTCAAATTTTCAGAGACATATGAAGTTTCATGCCTCTTGAAACCCAAGCTACATGGAAATGAAAAGAAACATGTTTTCTTTATCAGCATTTGTTATTTATCTTCCTTCACCATATTTCATTCATTTTGTTTCTTTCATTTTATATCAGGAGTTAATCTGCAATGTCTGATTTTAATTATAAAGTCCTTTTATACAGAACTTTTTAAATATGATTTTTAATATAATTTTTTCCTGACTTCAAATCCTGTGGACAGAGAATGTCAACAGCTTCTAATAACTTCCTTTTAAAGATTACATGAGTAATGATCTAGGGAATGGGGCAAATGAGAACCACTGGGAAAAAAAAATCAAAGAGGTAAAAGCAAACATAAATCAGTAAGTAAAAATAGAGCCAGATTTACTTTCAAAACAGAATGGTCTCCTCCCTAATGACCCAAATGATGCTTCTCACTCACAGCATGGGCTCAGGATTGTCCCTTAACTTTGCCACTCCTGCTGTTTTCCCTACAGAACGAGATGATAACCAGACCCCTCTCATATTAGGTCAACTTCAGGTAGTCTCCTTCCCTCCCATTATTGTGTTTTAAACATATTTTTAATGAACCACATAATGAAATTTCATACCTAGGCTTTAGTATTTTGCTACGATTTCCCTGGAACGTTGTTTTAAACTAATTAAGTAGTGTTATTAAAACAAAGGTAGTGTTATTACTGCTCTTTTTTTTAAATCAATTCACTGTATATAATATTTGAGTGAGTTACTCTGCAGAACAAAAATATTCAACTACATCAGTGAGCCAATTACACCATCATCCTATGCACATTTCTGGTGCCCTAGATAATTGAATAGTGGCTTTTTTTTTTTTTTTACTCCCATTGAGTGAGATTGTTGGCTAGATGAAGAAACAAATTATTAGATGCACTTTGGAGGTGTGGATTGACTCCATAGCATAATCCTGTTAAGAAAACTCCATTTATGTCTGCATCCCCAAAGATCTGGAGCCTCTCTATTCAGAAGCTCTCCTAGCTCTGGCCAGCTTCCCTCTGGCCTTGCACACAAAAGCTTCAGGTCTCACGTTCAGGGAGGTCAGCTTGAATCCAAGTCACCTTGAGTCATTTCATTAGCTTTAGAACTCCACCTTCAAATACAACCATAAAAAAATATCAATCTATCAAATGCACATTCTAATATCATTAGCTTGGTTTCTCAGGCTTGCAGTTTGGAGGGGGTTTCTTTATGCTTTCACAAGGTCTAGCACACATTCCTCCTGTGTCCCTCTTTTTGTTTTTTCTTCTCCGCTGCCTCCCTTAGGTTTTAGCTTTGCATCCACCTTTTCCCAGCAATCCTCTCTGATTAAGATCATATTGTGACTAGTACTTGCCTTCTCTCCTATCAATTTTCCTTTTAGACTGGGTCAAGTGCTTACATATATAAGTGGGTTTCATCCTCATATGTATTGCTTCCCTAATTAAATACATATTCCCAAAGGACAGGGGAATCCTACTGCAATGTCTTCTCATCTCCAGATTGTATAGTGGCTAGTGCAAGATGTGAGACAACACATAAAATACATACATTTAGAACTTTGCCTGGCACAGAGAAGCACCTGATAAGTATTAGCCATCATCACTACCTAAGTGTGAAGACAAGTAACAGGCAACAAACAAATATCTGTGTATCAGTGCACAGTTCGTTCATGTATTAGATCTAATTTTTGTGTGTGTGTTTATTTATTTTTGAGAGATAGAGAGGGATAGAGCGCAAGTTGGGGAGGGGCAGAGAGAGAGGGAGACACAGAATCTGAAGCAGGCTCCAGGCTCCGAGCTTTTAGCACAGAATCCGATGCAGGGCTCAAACTCATGAACTGCGAGATCATGACCTGAGCTGAAGTCACACGCTTAACTGACTGAGCCACCCAGGCACCCCTAGATTTTAAGCTCCATTCTCCCATGGTTAAGTTACACTGTAAAGAAGTTACATGCATTTGAAGACTGCATTAAATGAAGAACAGCAGTGAATTAGTAGTGTTTTTGTCAATTAGTGTGAGTTATAAAACTTAACAAACTACCATCACTGCAAAACTGTAATCTGGTTCAATCAAAAACAGTACAGGACTTTATTATTATTATTATATTCCTCAGAAGAAAGAGCAAATGTTTTATCAATCATCACAAAAATTTCATGAGAGTCTGTAAATGTTAATGTGTGTGTGTTAGGGATGTGTTCGTGTCCTTGCATCCTCCTTACTAACAGACCTGGGGAACTAAAGGGAAAGATGCTTCAGCCATTTCCACAGTGAGTGTTAATGAATTGCAGGAGCAAATTCAGTGGAGGGGAAGAACTAAGAATTGGAAGGTAGAAGGACTAGAGTTTTGTCCCAGCCCAGCCACTTACGACCTTAGGCAAGTGATTCACCTTTCTGAGCCCTAACTTCCTCCTCTGTAAAATGATGGGCCAGGCATAATGCTCCTATGTTCCTCCCAGTTCTAATGCTAGGCTTCTAAAGTCCTCACAAAGAACACGTAGAACACTGTTCAATCCAGTTCTGCTTCCTTAGAGTTGAGTGAATTTAGCTGAATTGCAATTTATATTACATAACATTATAAAGATATAAAATATATTGCTCTAAAACTACATTATAGAATTTTCTTTCTTGGACCTCCAGGGAAATAAGATTAACAATACTAAGGCTTCTCTCATGTTTTTGTGTACCCCAGGATTGTTTGAAGATTATGATTAAAGATCATTTAGAGAATTAAAATGTCCCATCTTAATGATTGGACCATGAAACTCTAGGGCAGGGTTTCTCAACCTCAGCACTATTGGCATTTTGCTAGGTCTTTGTTCTGGAAGCTGTCCTATGCATTGTTTAATGTTTAGCAGCATTCCTGGTCTCTACCCACTAGAGCACCGGCACCCCATACCCTGCATTGTGACAATTAAAAAATGTCTCTAAAACAGTATGGAGGTTCCTCAAAAATTAAAAATAGAACTACCTTATGACTCAGCAATTGCACTACTAGGTATTTATCCAAAGGATACAAAAATGCTGATTCAAAGGGCACATACACCCCAATGTTTATAGCAGCTCTTTCAACAATAGCCAAATTATGGAAAGAACCCAAATGTCCATCGACTGATGAATGCATGAAGAAGATGTGGTATATGTATACAATGGAATAGTAGTCAGTGATTAAAAAGAATGAAATCTTGTCATTTGCAACAACACAGATGGAACTAGAGTATTATGATCCCAGTCTTTTTTTTTTAATGTTTATTTATTTTTGAGAGAGAGAGAGATAGAGCATGAATGGGGTGGGTCAGAGAGAGAGAGGGAGACACAGAATCTGAAACAGGCTCCAGGCCCTGAGCTGTCAGCACAGAGCCCAACGCGGGGCTCGAACCCACAAACTGCGAGATCGTGACCTGAGCCGAAGTCGGACGCCCAGCCGACTGAGCCACCCAGGCGCCCCTGGAACTAGAGTATTATGTTAAGTGAATAAGTCCATCAGAGAAAGACAAATATCGCATGATTTCACTCATATGTGGAATTTAAGAAACAAACCAGATGAACATAGGGGAAGAGAAGGAAAAATAAGAAAAAAAGAAAAGAGAGGGAGGCAAACCATAAGAGACTCTTAAACACTGAGAACAAACTGAGGGTTGCTGAAGGAGGGGGTGGTTGGAGGGACAGGTTAAATGGCTGAAAGGCATTAAGGACGGCACTTGCTGGGATGAACACTAGGTGTTATATGTAAGTAATGAGTCACTTGGTTCTACTCTGGAAACCAGTTCTACCCTGTATGTTAACTAACTTGAATTTAAGTTAAATAAATAAATGAATAAGTAAGTAAATAACATCTCCCTATGTTTCCCAATGTCTCCTGGGGATGAAGCCCACCCCCACATTGAGGATCATGGCGCAGACAGGAAGCCAACAGCCTACCACATGCTGTATCTGTTTTCTTTCCTTTCTGTCCATTTTCTTACTTTCTTTCTCCATTCGTCTTTCATTTTCTCTATTTGATTTCTTTTTTCTCCTCCTTTTTTTCTTCTCCTTTCTCTTTTCTGTCTCCAATACGTGTGATTTAGTTTTGCAATTATCTAAACCACTGGCCCCGGGCAAGTCAGAGAAAACTGATGCTGGGCCTTGATGAGCACCCTTTAGCTGTCAGGCTAAAGGGACAGTCCTGAAGTCAAAGTTAGACTCAAATCCTGTTTCTGTCATTTACCCGTTTTATGACAATTTGGGAAAGTTGCTTAATCTCTTTGGGCTTTAGTTTCCTCATCTGAAAAACTAGAGAAATAATGCCTTTCTCATGGGCCTTGGGAAGATTAAGTTAGCTCAAAGACTTAAATGTGCTTAGCTTAAGGCATGGGACAGTGTGAGGTTTCAATAGATGGCAGCTATTATTTAGTAATATTAGGTTACCAGAAAGAAGGGAGCTGTACTTTGATCACAGTGAAGAGATTTTAAGAGTAGAATGGCTCATAAGAGAAACTAAAACATTATTGTCAGTCCTCAAGTATGTAGTATCTAATCAGTCTGAAGAAAATAAACATAAAAGGGCAAAGTTAATGATGGTGCTCCTTTGAGTCTTTCTGCCCAGTTAAATCCACAAATTGCTAATTTAATTTGTCTGTAATGTGACCATTTCACATAGGAAAACCTGCATTTATTCTCAAATGTAAGCTGGTGTTACTAGAATTTATTAATATAACAATCATTCCAAAAGCAATGGCTCCCTTCCTCTGTTGAAGAAAAAAAAAATTAAACACTGGCTGGAAACAATAACTGAACTCACCAAATGATGTTCAGAGAAAATTTTTGAAACACCCTGGTTTCAAAATGCTAGAGCTGCTATGCTCCTACCCTTCAGATCTAATATGGCTTGGAAGGCCTTAGACCGGTCTCTATAGCCAAAGTCAGTTTTTAATTGGAATCACTTGAGTAAAAAAAGCTACTTTTCATTATCATCATGTTCTCTAAAATTGTGTTTCCCAGTTTCTGGGACTGTTCTCATGACTAGATCTGAAATGAAAAGTATTTGCAAAAATACCATCAAGCTCACTGATTCAAAAAGAAAAAAAAAAAAGCCATTTCCCCCAAGATACCAGGTTAAGAATAAACAGTGGTCAGACTTGCATTACAGATTTGTGAAAACCAGAAGGGTTTCTGCCAGATAAAGCTGTAAGTCCTAAAACATTTTTTTTTTTTTTTAGCATCTCCAAGTATCTGATTAACCACTGCCTAATCCAGATCTCTCCATGAGCTGTCATTCAACATGCCAGCACACTCAGTCACAGAATCTCACTCCTGGATTCTGAGACCCAAAGAGATAAAAAGACCAGCCAAAGCCAGATAATATATTGGTGTGCAGACCAAGACTTGCCTCCTTATGGGTACACATTCTAATGCTCTTTGTTTTCTAAGGGCCAAGGGCCAAAAGCTATGAGGGTGATAGAGATGTGGTCCTAAAGATAGGCTTCCACTGGTAAGTGCATAAATCAAGACCTGGGAACACTCAGGATGAAACTTTATAGGCCAAAGTCACCACTGGCAGAATATGGAAGTTTCTCCTATTAAAAAATGGAAGAGTCTGGGTCTTAGCACCTGATTGGGAACAAATAGACCCTCCCTCCCCCGCTCCCTCACTCACACAGACACACACACACACACACACACACACACACACACACACTTCACTTATTAATCACTAATTGTGATTTTTAGTGAAAATAAAACAAGGGGTGCCTGGGTGACTCAATCGGTTAGGCGTCCAACTTCGGCTCAGGTCATGATCTTGAAGTTTGTGGGTTCAAGCCCTGCGTTGGGCTCTATGCTGACAGCTCAGAGTCTGGAGCCTGCTTTAGATTCTGTGTCTCCCTCTCTCTGCCCCTCCCCTGCTCATGCTCTGTCTCTGAAAAATGAATAAACCTTAAAAATTTTTTTTAAAAAAGAATTAACATTAAAAAATTAAAAATAAAATAAAATAAAATAAAATAAAACAAAACAAAAGTCTGGGGTGCCTGGGTGGCTCAGTCGGTTGAGCATCTGACTTTGGCTCAGATCATTATCTCATGGTTCTTGAGTTTGAGCTCCATATTGGGCTCTGTGCTGACAGCTCAGAGTCTGGAGCCTGCTTCCGATTCTGTGTCTCCCTCTCTCTGCCCACCCCCAAATCATGCTCTCTCTCTCTCTCTCTCTCTCAAAAATAAATAAATGTTAAAAAAAATGTAAATAAATAAATAAAATAAAACAAGACTCCTAAACAAAAGAAAAAAAAGTAAAATTTGTCAAAAATAGGACATCTAAATACTAGGTAGAATGTGATAAGTTACTTAGAAACTTTAACTTAGAAACAAAATACCAATTAATGTATATAGTTTCATAGTTGAGATCAAAAATCCTCATCCATCCCATTTCATTTTCTTTACTAATTCTAAGCAAGTTCCTTCTCTGATTTATCTTTAGATCTACGTAATGCGTTACAAAGAAAGTAGTACTTAAGACATATTTGTTGAAAGAATGAGCCCCAGAAAAGCATCATATGACTCCAGAAACTGCAAATATGACCTAACTCTAGTCCCCATTTCAATTCCCTGGAAGCTTTCCTGTAGTTTTCACGCTGAAAAGTCCATCTTTCATGTACTGACCAAAATTCTAAAGGAAATCAGTGAGAGAAAAGGGATTAAAAACTGCCCATTCTTAGTTAGGCCTTAAAATATTTTTTTGCATTTTGTTTAGGTCGTAACAGTGGAGTTAATAAAAATAATTAACCATACAGCAGGAAAAGAACATGCTTCATAATTTCTTTGTAAATAATAGTGAAAGTTTTGTGAAGAATCTTCACATTTCCCTACAGTTAGGAGAAATTTTGGAAAGGATTATTTTTCTATGTGTCACGTGTTTATTAAATCACCTAAAGATTTTTTTGTTGTTATTGCTGTTTTTAAATTATTTATTCTTTTAATATACATTTCCATGAGGTAAGATGACTCAGTGTAACTATAATATGGAGAGCAAACGATTTGTTTATACAAACGAACCCAGAAGTAAAAGTTACTGTACATTGTTTAGAGCAACAAAGCTATAATAGTTTAAAGATTTTTGAAAATTGCTCAAAGGAAGTCTGGCTTGGAGTGTGATCATTGGATAAATCTTCCACAAAGGGTTTATTTCTTTTAGGGATCAAACAAATGTTTCTAAAAAGTGATTGCAAATGAAAGCCTAAAAGGCCCTTCATCCATACTCTAAATAAATAAATTTCTTTTTTTTCATTCTATCAAGCCACCCACAGAAACTCTATTAAATATGAGGAAAAAGTGATAATGACGGAAGCAAAACAGAGACTGACAGACCAATAAGGCTATTGAGTATCATTACTGTGATGTTATTTCTACTAATAGAAATCAGATAACATATGCAGTACATGGAAACATGGGCTCAGTAAATGTGTACAATTCCCCAGATAATACTTATACAGATGCAGAAATAATGGGATCTTCCACATATATCTCTCAATGCCAGTCCTTTACAATTATTAATCTGCTAAACTTGAAACACAGTATCAAGCTGAGCACATGGAGTAGAATCACAAGATTGTGGCCTTGTAATGGATCTCCCGCCCAGTGCTATACAGGCAGACCTCCTGCCCAGCACTACCCCATCCCTGACAGAGGTCATCCAGGCTCTGTCCAAATCCTGCAGGGACTGTCAGTTCAACACAATCAAAGCTGCTTTGTCAAGTACTTCCAATTTTTAGAATTTTTTTTTTTTTTTTTTACTCACGCTGAGTTAAATCAGCCTCCTGGAGTAACATCTCTCTGCTGATCTTTGTCCTGTATCATTAGAGGAAGAGAATTATTTCACCTAAAATGCTCTGAGCACATTTGGGCCAGTCACTTTGCTATATGCTGGCTGTATAGCAGTGAACAAGACAAATACCAACTTTCTCCTTTCCCCTCTGTCTACCCCCTCTTCCTCAAGACCAATCCCAAATACTGGAATATAAAGTTCGCATCCTTATGTCTTCTCTGTTCTAAGAGGACTGCCCCAGTTTGCTCAACTCCTTGTCCTATGACCTAGCTTCCAGGACTTTTTAGAATCTGATTGCTTTCTTTTAGAGACCTTTTGATTTACCAGTGCCAATCTCAAAGCCAGGCACTTGAGTTGAATCCAATGCCTGAAATGCAGTTTGACCAGGATATAGGGCTGTGGGATTGCAACTTCTCCAGAACCGAACACGTGAACTTTACTAATGCAACCTGGGAGCACTCACTATCTGTGTTTATCAGTCTCAATAAGTTGTTCGATAGAATTCTGATGTGATTATTGTGCTCTGGAAACCATAAGGACCCTGAGCAGTGGAAAACTATGGCAATTTTCTTACCTTCCTCTGTCAGTTTCTGATTTTCCACTTTACACTTACATTTTTGCCACTTTTACGTTCGTTAAAATTACAGATTTGGGGATTAGCTCCATATTATTAGCCTGTCAAAATATTTTTTATTCCTTATCCTGTAGTCAAATGTATTGACTATTCTCCACCATGTTTAGCACCTGAAAAATAACAAACATGTCTTTTATTTCTTCTTCTAATGCACCAATATATATATTTTTAATATTAGAATAAGATTAAGGACAAAGTCTCATTGAAACAGCTGCCTCAAATGATTTCAATTAATCAATCAACCACTTTGGAAAGAATTATTCAAACAGCTATAAATCTGTGATGGTAACAGTAGATAGGACATACCAAGTGCTTTCCTTATTCTGGAAGCTGTGATAAATATTTTATACGTATTATCTCATTTAGTCATCATGACCACCTCCAGGCAATGGTTACTGCTATGTACATGTTCCATATAATTAATAAGTCTCATATATGGAAGTATGTTTCAGATGTTTCATATAAGGAAATTGAGACTGAGGGAGGTTAAGTAATTTTCCTACTACCCAAGAGAGTAAGGGGCAGATCTGGAATTCACACACATCTGTCCCACTCCGAACCTCATGTCCTTAGTCAAAAGACAAACTGCTTTCAATTTTTTTTTTCAACGTTTATTTATTTTTGGGACAGAGAGAGACAGAGCATGAACGGGGGAGGGGCAGGGAGAGAGGGAGACACAGAATCGGAAACAGGCTCCAGGCTCTGAGCCATCAGCCCAGAGCCCGACGCGGGGCTCGAACTCACGGACCGCGAGATCGTGACCTGGCTGCAGTCGGACGCTTAACCGACTGCGCCACCCAGGCGCCCCGACAAACTGCTTTCAAATACCATGGCATCGCTCAACTCAGGAGCTAATGAGAAATTTTTGAAATGTCTATGTGAGCTCCAGATACCTTATGTCCCTGATACTCTAGTAAACCTGTAACCAAAGGAAATGGGAACACATGGAATGATCTGTTCTTCCTGAATCTATCTTGGTTCCTAGGGATTTCCTTTTTCCCTTCCAGAGTACATGACTAACCACTCTGACAACCCAAACTATCATTTCTCTGGGCACACATAGTATGAGTCTCCACCTGTGGTTTCTGGTTCCCACCCTTTCCCCTCTTTCTGGAAAATTAAGTGCTTTCCAGCCTCTGCTATTAGGCATTGCTTCCCTTTTGCATATTTTATCAAAGGTTAGTGACCATAATTTCAAGATCAAAACCACAAACTCTTTTTGTACATTAGGATGTAATTCCTCTAGACTTAGATGCTTGACCTCTTTCAAAGTGCCTGTTAGGTACTATTAAAATTATATCCTCTTCCCTAGAGCTGTATTCTTATCCTTTCTTTGCTTTCTCTCTTCTCAGATGATATTCCTAAAAACTGTGTGTGAGTGTATATGTGTGTAATTAGTATTTATCAAAAGATCTGGGTCAATTCTCTTAACTCTCTCTTAACTATCTCCACATATAGTTCTAGAGAGTTGAGATTTTGCTGTAATGTGTTAAAAAAGGAACAATTTCGGAGCACATGGGTGGTTTAGTTGGTTAAGCGCCCCACTCTTGATTTCAAGTCAGGTCATGATCTCGCAGTTCATGAATTCGAGCCCCGCATTGGGCTCTTCGCTGACATCGCAGAGCCTGCCTGGGATTCTCTCTCTCCCTTCCCCCCCACTCACACTCTATCTCTCAAAATAAATAAATGAATAAACTTAAAGAAAAGGATCACTTTCATTTTAAACTTTTCATTAATTACTATTAGATGCTTTCATAAATCTCATAAAGTCCGTTTCTAAAGAAGAAATTTGAATATCACCCTATAAATTTGTCTCATTTCATAGATAAGAAAACTGAGATCTGGAAAGGTCAAAGGACATGCCCAAGGTGACATGGTAAGTGGAAGAAGCATCTTATGTTAAGGAAATAAAAAGTCATAAAATGAATATCATTTTCTATTTTTATCAAAATGCATAAATGTGAATTTTAGGAAGTAGTTCCATGGTAATGTTAATTTCTCCCAAATGTCCCTTGTACTTAAGAGACATTTCAGCCCTGATGTTATACATTGTATGTGTTTATTCATGCTTTAAAGGTTATATTTCTGCTCTACATCTTTCCACGTCTTTATTTGCAAATTTTTACTCACAGATATGTATTGGTCTATTGGTTGCATTTTGAAACCAAATTGTTTAGTGTTCTCACCCTTTGAGATTGCTCCTTCTTAAAGCAATAATATGAAAAATGTCCACAATGATGGAAATACCTGTCCTCCTGCATTAGTCACGCCAGCGAAAGCGCGCACCTCTCACATTTTGTATATGAAATATCCATTGGTATTGGGAACAACTGTGCTGTGTCTATTTGCATCATTTACTCCAACCCCCAACCCCTCCCCCCCCGCCCCACTCCCCACCTTCCATTTCTTAACCTCTTTATCTCCAGGAGATAGACATTTGAAAACTGTCCCCTCAGCAACTTCATACCCCCACAATTATACAGAAAAACCAAAGAAACTCAGAACATCTAAAATATGTGATGAATTTACTACTACTCCTCAAAAGTCCACGAGAAAGTAGGAGTTTCCACAGCCACAGTTATTTCCATCCTTACAAGTGATTTCAACTAAATATCGCTTTACAAATTCATAAGAGCACCGCTGACTTACTATTATGATTAAAATAAGAAATGCTATTTCCTTTCCAATGCTTACCTCAGTCTGTATGATCATGAAAAGTCAATCTAAAGATAAGTTCATCCTCATTTAATTTTTTAAAACACTTATGGAAGAATTAGCTCCTCCGATTTTGTTTCCTCATACTCAGATCATGGAAACCTATGTGGTATCCAAGTCCTATAAACCAAAGGCAGGTGCTTGAATTGTGTTTTCACACATTTGACAGTAATTTTTCCAAATCGATGTTAAAATATATGATCAAGGTCACCTGGGTGGCTCAGTCGGCTAAGCGTCTGACTTCAGCTCAGGTCATGATCTCATGGTTTGTGAGTTTGAGCCCCGAGTGGGGCTCTGTGCTGACAGCTCAGAGCCTGGAGCCTGCTCCAGATTCTGTGTCTCCCTATCTCTCTGCCCCTTCTTCACTCACCTTCTGACTCTCTTCCTCTCAAAATATATATATATATATATATATATATATATATATATATATATACATACATACACATACACAGAAAAGCAAGATTCTTGAAAGAATATGATCATGAAAAAACTTCTAGAAACATGTTAGAAAAATAGAGTCAGACTGTCACTAATGAACAGTGCAACTGTCATGTCGTATTAATCCACTCAGTGGACAATAATGGTTCTGATGGGTAATAAGTGGGGGTAGAATCTGGTATGTCAGAGTAAGTCAATGCTCCCTTTTCTCTTCCTTTGCTTGTTTGTAAATCCAGGACAAGAATAACTGCAAAAACTTAATCCAAAAATAAAGTCTTCTTAATTTCAGAAGGAATGTTGGAAGGAAGGAAGACAGCATCATGGTGCTGTTAGGAAAGTGCTGAGGACATAGTTGAAGACCTGAATTGGGATTCCCACCTCCGCTTTCCAACAGGGAGCTTATGCAAGGCCCCACCACCTAGAATGAGAAGGGTCAGCATCTTGACTTGAAACAATAATCCTAATTCTACGTCTTTGCTTTTTCCATTTTATTATTTTTTGTGTTTGTGGAAGATAAAAATAAAGGAAACCCAGGCAGCCCATGTAATGTGTAAAAGAAAAAGTAGCCCATCAGGTAGCTGCAAAGGGAGATAGTTTATGAACCTTAAACTGTAGGTGCCAAGGTGAGGAATAAGGGAAAGAAGGAAGTCTATGAAAATTAGATAATACATAATTATGTTTTTAGAAAAAAGAAAATATGAGAGTACTAATAGTTGATCTTGATTTAATATAATGATGTTTTTAGGTAACAACATTAAAAAAAAAAAAGTTTTAAACCTACTCCGAAAACCGCCAGCAGAGGGCTCTATCCTAGGTGCATTAGCTTTCCCTTAGCGCCTCCTACATTTATGGATAATACTCCCTCCGTTTGAGGCTGAGAAGAGGAGGGCGTTATTAACTGTCCTTTCCGCTGTTATAAACGGAAATAAATATAAGTGAAAGGGTAAAATACGAATGTAGCTATTTTGGATGTCTCCAGCAAGCTTTTTACCTAAGCGAGCGTGTGCGCGCCCTGAAAAAGAAATATAGGCATAAGGCAAGACGAAATGAAAAGTGAAATGATGAAAGTGCATATTTTACTCGTTTATCTCCCATTCCAAAACAGAGTGTTTTGCTTTTACGTTTGCTTTGTTTTGCATTTATTAAAAGGAGATCTTTTCCTACACCATGTGACTGGAAGTTAAAGCGAAATGCAACAGACAGTTAAGAGCAAGAAAAGCAAGCTCAAGTAAGGAAAATTGTCTCAGCAGTGATCGAGCTTTCAGTTGTACATTTTTTGAGACGTTTCAACTTTTTAGATCCTGAAACAGTGGTTTCAAAAATTAGTAGGTATATTAAGAGTTGAACTTTAAAAATGCTTTAAGCGATAACAGGTTTTCAAGAATGGAAAGAAATCGCTGAAAAAGAAATCGAGCCGCCGCGCAGGATTTGCTTGTATAAAATCCCGACAGAGGGCGCTGTTGCCCGTTCGATGACCTACGGAAGACTCCGAAGGAAAAATTTCCCTTGCAATTTCTAGTATTTTTTGAATAATGCCCATGTTGAAAAATTGACTCGGGTTTTAATTATCGTTATGTACTTCTTTGCGTATCCCTTTATATTTATGCTTCATTCTTTATTATTTATTAAATTTATGCTTCATTCTTAATAAACCAGATTTGGTTTCTTTCAGTTTTCCTAAAGAATTTATATAAATTTTAACCAAATATTTAAAGATGTTCCTAATCTTAAAAATATCTAATATTAGCATAAAATAAAATTACATATGCAAATGTTGAAATTAGACATACATAAGGCTATGAAATACACTAACATATATTTTTAGTAGTTTTGCATATAAAGTATCTTTCTTGGGTTTTTGTTTTGTTTTGTTTTAAGCTATAGAGTTTATTTACTTTAGACTAATCAATGACATACCAAAAAAATATTTAAAAGGTTTCAGAGGAAAAACTTAAGATTTTTTTCAAATGCTTTCTATTTGGGTTGAAATGATCTTTAGACTTAAACAGATAATAGAGTTACTGACTTGAAGGAAGAAGACAATTATTCTCATTAATAAATTTGTGTCTAAAGCACCTGAATTTCCAAATCTATAATATTTGTCTTGCAAAATATTGATCTGGGACTGATTTAGTTATGGAAAGGGTGGGAAGGAATGGTCAAACCTGTTTCAAGTCCTACCACACAATAAAATTAGAAAGAATGCCTTCCCATGTCCAAACCAGCTCTGGGGGCAAAGAAGAAAATCTTGGCTCATGCTCCCAGCGGGAAATCGGTATAGATTTTGTATGGTTTAAGGTGTTAATATTTAAAGTAGAGGAAAAGAAGAAGGAAGGAGGGACGGAAGGAAGAGTAACAGGGTGGAAGGAAGAGAGGAGGGAGGAGGGAGGGAGGAAAGGAAGGAGGGAGAAAAGGAAAGACCAAACATGAAAATTACAACTGGAAATGAAGAAAGGGTTTATTTCCTGAAGTTCTTTCTGAAGCACCTTTTTTTGGTGTTCCTTTCATTTGACTTATCATTAAGAAATTAAATTTAAAACCTGCAGAATTGTTGGGTCTGGATTGTATGCAGCTTGTCCTTGGTTTTTATCGAATCCACCGCGGTTGTCCGGAGCCCTCTCCTGGAAGAGCGTCCTTCCCCGCGCGCACACGGTAGCGCTCAGCAGTCGTGAGATTTACAGACAATCGCCCTTTGCAGATTCACTCTTATCAGGTTTAATAACTTCCACCCCAAATTGCCCCGTCCCTCCTCATTCCCTCCTGTCATTTATTTTCTGCCCGGGGGCAGGGATCCTCCACTGGATTTCCCTTCTGGCTGTGGGAATCCTTCCGTACCCTGAGAGGGAGTAGAAAAATAGAGGGGGTGGGAAAAAGGAACGAGGTGAGTATTCGCTTCGGGATGAAATTCGTAAACCTTGTGCCTTTTTAGGGCTCCCGTTTTCAAGGTTTGGTTAACTTTGTTATTGTTGTTGTTTATGTTTTCCTTCTGGAAAAAAAAAAAACTAGACAATTCACCTAAGGAAAAAAAAAACACTCAGAACAAAAACAAACAAAATCCATACATACTAAAATATTTTTCACTATTTCTTTTAAGAACATCCTGCTTAAATCTTCCAAAGGTTCAGGTGACCATTTGTTGACTGTCCATGATTAAAACCACTTAAAAGTTACAGACAACAGATGCAGATATAATGTCCTATGTCTCTACAAAGAAGGCTCGAAATTAAGATTGTGTGAATGTCTGCATGTGTTGTTCCCAACATCTGAAAAAAAAACCAAAACTTCATAATGTGGAGACTCTAGCCAAGAAAAGAATGGCACATGGAATTCGTTGAAAATGCACACAAATAACCCTTAAAATGACAAACAAGACAGATTGAGGTGTTCATACAGTATTTAAGCTTCCAAACATGTAGGACAAAATGACCAAAAAATATTAGAAATGGTCACTGTGGTGAGCTGGCTTTTTTGGTTCTATTCGGACAGAGATACAGTTTAAAAAAAAAAAAGTTTGTAGACATCAATACAGAGAAATTGCCCTAAAAAATCCCCAAATCCAGCTTTCAAAATACCCTCCTGCTGAACACACATGAATAGGAGCTTTTGTGTTTAAAAATCTCAGTAATGGTCCCCCTTTTAAAATCTACATAGAAAATGGGGGACTGCTGGTCCCCTGGTTTCTCATTATGAATTGTAAAGACTTTAGTCAGTGGCTACAATGATTCATCATTTTCCATATAGAGGTTTTTAAATGTGTATGTTTCTATTAATCACACTGCACGCCTATCTCTCCTTTAAATGCATGTTTAGAGTCTGTAGACTCTGCGTGACCCAGGGGTGCTTATATAACTCAATGTGGGTGTCTGGGTGTAAATACGTGTTTATGATTTTTATAATATATATGTCTGTGGGTTGCATCTAACTCCTGTGTGTGTAATAATGTTTTTCCCTCTGCTGAGGCTTACTTCTCCAGCCTATTGTTTGAGACAACAGATATAAGTTGCGATGGGAGAGGAGCGTCGGATTTGGTGTGTATCCCCCATTTCCAATTATAGATGGATCATTACAGACAGCGGAGTCCTGAGAAGCCAGACATCTGCTCCTCACATGAATGCACTCACCTCCTAGAGACCAGGCTGCCATCATGCTCTGGAAGCTCGTGGAGAATGTCAAGTACGAGGATATCTATGAGGTGAGCCGACACCCCCAGATGCATCTTAGAGCTTTGCAGATACAGAATTTGAGCTTCTTGACACCCCAACTGATATATATTTTTCAGCTATTTAGTCGTAGATTTCCGGTCGGTTTTCTCAGCTTTCTCTAACTTTTAGAAAAGCTGGCTGGGGGAGAGACTTCACTATTCGGAAAAAGGGACTTTAAGGTTGAAATCTGGCTACTTTAAAGTTAGGAAATTTCTCTCTTTTCGTTCTTTTTTTTATTTTTTATTTTTCTTTCCTTCTTCTTCGCCCCCCCCCCCCTTAGGCTTTGATGGGGAATGTGGTGCTACTCAATGTGGGCAGAGAAAATAGAGACTGATCAAGGCAGAGGCTCTCCTGGGTTTGAGTATAGGAGAGAATTAGATGTTCAAGCCTCATTCGTAACAGACTCGGGCTTTTAATTTTTATTTTCAATAATATTTCTGAAATCGATAACAAACGGATCCAAGTAGAGGACGGAAAATTAGAAGGAGGGAGGTAGATAGCTAGATGGGTGTCGATAGAGCAGAAGCTAAGGAGTCCTAGCAGACCTTTTTTTCTTTTTTTAAAAATCTTTTTCCTTGTGTTTTGCTTTTTTGAGAGTCAGTGCGTCCAACACCCCGTTTGGGGGTATTTTTAACGCAGTGTTCTGCCCTTGTTGAGCGCGCACGGCTCTCCAGCGCTGGGGTTGGCGCAACTCTTCTGGGGCGGGGGAAGTTGCCCGGAGCCCGGCGCGGCCGGGGCAGGGGCCGCGCTCGCCGCTGCCCTGGTCGGCCTCCGGCGCCGGCTGACGCGGCGGCGGGGCGGCTCCGGGGCTGGCGGGCGAGGCGGGCGGGCGGTCGGGCGGGGCGCGCGCGGCGGGACGGGGAGGGGACGGCGGCGAAGGCCCGCGGAGCTCCGCTCCGAGCGGAATGGCCTCGCAGACCCCGACTTGGGAGCCGTGGGGAAGAGGGCAGCGCAGACTAGAGGAGACGTCGAGGGAGGGAGGACGGGAAGAAGCGCTTGGAGGGAGGGCGCCGCAGAGTTAGGGAAGGGGGCAGGGGGAAGCTGGCGAGCCGGGCGACCGAGACCGTAAAGCGGAAAAGTTGGAGAGAGGAGGAGGACGGGAAGCCAAGTCCTGGGCGACCGGCGCCAAGCAGCGCTCGCTCGGTCGTACGGAAAGGTCGCGGTGGGACGCACAGAGGTGCCCCGAGCCGGTGGGGGAGAAAATGCGACCTCGGCACTCCGGGAAGATTCTGGAAAGCCCGGCCGGGAGGCGCCTGGCGGATACAGGGAACCGGCCGCGCACAGAAGCGGCCGCTAAGCCCCGACTGACGCCGCGGGCCCAGCCTCACCCCCGCGGACTGGGGCTCCGCGGCCCCACCGCCGCCCGGCCGCCGCGTCCCGTCCCGCAGGCAGCCAGTGCCCCCAGCTCCGGCCGGGCCGGAACCCTAAGAGTGTGTGTGTGTGTGTGTGTGTGTGTGTGTGTGTGTGTGTGAGACAGAGAGACAGAGAGAGACAGAGACAGAGAGATGATGAGGGTTTTCCTTTCCTCTTTGTGGCGGTATATCGACTGTAACGTAGAGCCGCGCCTCCGCCTGGTGGGGCTTGTTTCGGTTCGGCCTCCTTTTCTTTCTTTAACAGGCGGGATAATGGTAAAGTCGAAGGCGCTAGAACTATCTTAAAGAATGTGAGCGCCCGAAGTGAGCATGACACTCACGGAGATGGGGTCACGGTGTGTGTGAACAGCTCGGAATATACATAGAGGGATTTCAGTGGATTCCCAAAAGTAAGCAGGATAAAACTTGTTCTTTGCTTACGAGAAGTAAACTGGCTAAATGAGATAGGAGGGAGGGAGAGCAGAAAGAATAGAGGGAAAGAGGAAGAGGGAGGAGTGGAGTGCAAGAGGGGTAGAGAGAGGAGACCAAAATGGGAAGGAGGAGGGAAGAGAGAGAAGAGAGGGGAAAGAGAGGGAGGAGAGAGAACATTGCAGGTACCCTTATCTGGCTAAATTTCCTGATCAAAACTATGGGAGAACCAGCAGCCCTGTGGAAGGAACCTTTTTAAGTCCGGAGGAAGGTTGAACTTTAACAGAAATGGCAGTCAGGCCAGTTGAACGGGTTCCTGAAACATCCCAGAAGGTTTTCTGTTGCCCCTGGCTTTGCCTGGAAAGGATACATTTAGTGTACTTGGAGATTGATTGCATATATTTTAAATTGAGGTAAAAATCACAGACTGAGCAGTGAAAAGGGACTGGTCACACAAGGGATGAAAAAAAAGCCCCATCTCTCTCCAGTCCTTTAATAAATCAGCATAATCTCCAATCTTCGGTGCAAATCTGCAAACGTCACTTGTAAACAACCAGGCCCACCGGTTTACTTTTCTCTCCCCTCCAAATGATGAGGCAACGCCTTTCTATTTTGTTTTTCTAATCTGCACACAAAGCACCTAGGGCGATCAGTTCTTCCCATTAGGAAAGTCCCTCTCCAGGAACAAGGACACCTACATTCTGTACAAGCCCCCAGCGATGCTCTCCCTCACTGCCTTGTCCAAAGTAGCAGGGGCTGCCTTACGTGTGTCCCCGGCTCAGTTAATTGAAGTTCTGCCTCTTTCCTGCTAAACTTTTTCCCCAGTCTGCCTTTGCCAGCCCCCTCGTCTGATTACATCTAGTAATTCTCCACTGAATGAACGTCATTTACAATAGTAGGGGAGCTCTGCGCTCGCTGCTGCTTCACGCTCCATTTGTCCTCCATTCTCCCTTTAAAGTACTCGTGTAATATTAATAGTCATGAATATCAATTATTATGAGGCGGTGTAGGCAAGCGGAGGGAGGAAGGGGCGCTGGAGCAGTCTGAGCCCAGCTTCGGGTGGAAGAGGACTGTATCTGGAGCCCCGAAGAGCGGCAGAAGAAAAGAGGCCAAAAAGACAGCAAGAGACCCGATGAACAGCTCTGTCTGTGTGTGACAGGCATCGCCAATCTTGTTTGGGGGTGGGGGGGGATTTTTTTTTTTTTTTTTGATGGCTTGTCCTGGAAACCCCTCAAGCTCGGCTCCTGTGTCCAGCTCGTTTCTCTGCTGGACTCCTTGATTTTTTTTTTTTTTTAAATCACTGTTTGATTTTGAGCAGTAACCAGGCTTTTTTTTCCAGATGTTAGTCCACACCTATTCATCCATGGTGAGTTTGGATTCACGTTGTACCAGAATTGCATGCTCCCCCCTCTCACTGTCTCTCTGTCTCTCCGTCTCTGTGCGTGCGTCTCACTCTCTCTGTCTCTGTCTTCCTTTGAGCGCCTTTGGCTTGGTAATTTAGCACCATAATTGGAGGAGGCTGCAGCTGCTTCTCTCTGCATTGTGTGTTCTCCGTCTGAGCTCCATGAGTCAGCTGGGGAGGGGGGAGGCCGCAGAGAAAAACTTTTTATTTGCCACTGCAGTTTGGAAATTTAGGTGACAATTTCTCCAGAAAAGAACCACGGGGACTTTACCAAGGCACTTCCACAAAGGACAGGGAGAAACTTCAACACCCCTCTCACACACACACCTCCCCCTTCTCCTTCCACTCAGTTTGCCACTCCAGACAGAACCAACAGTAAGTTGTCTGGGCTTTTACTTGTTTTTCCCTCCCCAGGTCCTTAATTTTCACACCCTGGAGTATCATAGCATTAGATACAGAAAAGCCACCATAGAAATAACTGCTTCGAACCACGACTCAACTTAAAGGAACGTGGGTTCAGGATGTAATTTCAAATGAGATCCATTTCAATCAAACAGTATTTAAATGATTTAATTCCTCTTGGGGAGGGAGGGGTGACTGGGAACTCAGAGTAGGCAGATTTCTCAGAGCTCCTGGAATTATCAGGTTGTGTGGGGAGCACTTGGTCAGCTGGCTGGGTTGCCAGTGAAGGCAGAAGTTGGTTTGGAACAGGAGCAGCAGCAGAGCAAACAGTATGAAGTTTTATTTGTTATGCTTTGCACCTCTGGAGGAGTTAGAAAAGATAGTTTAAAACACCCAGAAGAGGAAACACTGTACGGGAGGCTCCTATATTTTTAATTAAGGAATTTAGAATTCCCCCCATACATTCAGTTACTTGACCCTTACCCCTTTTGCCTGCTTTGCACTCCCAACAGAAGGCTCAGATGTTGGTTAAGTGGGTGGTGATTCTACCCACTTTTCCCCTCAAAGCCTCGCGTTTGGAATTGCTGAAATCATGTGCCCTCTGAGTCAACCTGGGAGTATAAGTTTCAGACTCTTGCTTCCCCTGTCCTGGGAAGAATGTACAGAAGCGGGGCTTCTCCATTAGTCGCTTGTATTTTTTTTTCTTTCTCTCTCTCTCTCTCTCTCTCTCTCTCTCTCTTTCTCTTTCTGTCTCTCTCTCTCTCTCTCTCTCTCTCTCTCTCTCTCTCTCTCTCTCTCTCTCTGTCTCTCTGCTTCTGTCTCTCTCTCCTTCTCTCCGCTCCCAGGACCGGCACGATGGCGTCCCGAGCCACAGTTCCAGGCTCTCACAGCTGGGCTCGGTGTCTCAAGGACCTTACTCCAGCGCCCCGCCGCTGTCCCACACCCCGTCGTCAGACTTCCAGCCGCCCTACTTCCCGCCTCCCTACCAGCCGCTCCCCTACCACCAGAGCCAGGACCCCTACTCCCACGTCAACGACCCCTACTCCCTGAACCCACTGCACCAGCCCCAGCAGCATCCCTGGGGGCAACGGCAGCGGCAAGAAGTGGGTTCAGAAGCCGGCTCTCTCCTGCCCCAGCCTCGGGCCGCCTTGCCCCAGCTCTCGGGCCTCGACCCCCGGAGGGACTACCACTCGGTCCGCCGGCCAGACGTGCTGCTGCATTCGGCGCACCACGGCCTGGACGCGGGCATGGGTGACAGCCTCTCGCTGCACGGCCTCGGCCATCCCGGAATGGAAGACGTCCAGGTAACCACAAACAAACAAATGAGAAGGACAATAAATAAATAGTGAGTGCCCCGGGAGATGGGAGGGGTGGGGGAGGGGCACTCTGCATCCTGGTAGGGGGAGAGAGTTTCCATCTTTAAAACAGGACTAGCTGGACACGACTTATATAACTGTTTATGTGTTATGCGTGTAGTGGCGATTTCTGGAGGTCCAGTTATGAAAGCTGGAACCACTAGAAATGAAATCTTGAAGGAGAAAGAGATGCATGCACGGGCTGATAGTTTAGGGTCATCACAATCAAGGCTAGTTGTTTTTCCTCTTGCCTTAGCTACTTCCTTTTTCTCTTGTACTTTGTGCTGGCAAGCTAGGTACCCTCCCAACCACCACTGCCCCCCGCCATGCACGTTCCATAGTGGGCCTGGCCCCTGACAAGGCAGGTGAAAGCTTGGGCTGCTTAGAGTCTGGGGCTTCAGCATAGAGGTGCAAGGGCCTCTTGGGCTCCAGAGGTTCCTGCTGGATGTTAAGCATGACAATGCACATGGGGCAGAAAAACATATGCTATGATCATCCAAACCAGGTCCTACTTTGAATGTCCCATAAGCTGCTGAGCCCTTTTTGAAGATAAATGAGTTCCAAAGTCATCTCTGGAGAAATGGAATAATTGTAGGGTTGGGGTGACCCAGAAAGCCATAATTCTGCTTGGGAGTCCAAGAGGACACATACCATTTTGGAGAATTGTTTTCACCTCTTGGTGCATCAGACGACTATGGAGCAGTATTCTCCACATCCCTCCTCAGTTCTCCCCTCCATTAATACTCTCCTCTCCCCAAAGCCACCATCCCAGTTAGACAGGCATCACGTGTTTGTTTCTTAAAACAAAAGGCTCAAAACACTCCCCCCACCCACTCCCTAACCCATCTGCAACCTACACAATGGAGCCTGATTTGGTTGAGAATACTTGGTTAAACTAAACAAAGAAACATCAAAGAAATGATTTCGAAAAACTGTCTGGGTGATTCTGAGCAGGTCTCCTTTTGCTCCCTAATTTAAATAGTCTGCAGAAAGGATAAATACGGTTGAAAGGTATTTGACACTTTGGTCTCATTGGCATAGTTGTATATATTATGCATCGTTTTAGACGTACCTCTAAAGCAAAGGAAAATGAAATGGGAAAGGGAAAAGTCCTTCTGTTTTACCTTACTGGGGAAAATATACATTTATTTCGGACAGCTAAAATGTGGTGACAGCATCAGATGCTGCCTGTGTGTAGCCTGTGATGGTTTATTGTTTTAGAAGAAATTCAGTTATTTATTATTTCCCAAAATAATGGGATCACATGATTTGTGGCTGGATTTGCCCATAGTAACATGAACGATAGTTTTGTTGGTTTAATCAAGCTTGATGATCCCTGTCTGGAGATACTGCTCATTTCAGAATACCATACAAGAAGGAAATATTTAATAGCTTTTTAAAAAATGTATTGAGGTAATATGTGTCTGGGAGGGGGCAAGTTTTTAAATTAACCTTTCTGAGTACGGCTCAAAGTGCTAGATAATGAAAGTGGACCAACTCATCACCGCTGCTGTTGGCAATGCTAACGCACTGGCCGTGTCACCACCACCCTGCAGGCCCAGTGACTCAGTCAGTCGAACCCAGGAATTCTCTCAAAACAGGGAATAGATTTCTTTGGTCTCAGTTTAGTTTGGTTTTAGTTTAGTTTAGTTTTTTAGGTTTTTTGTTTTGTTTTGTTTTGTTTTTTTAAGATAGAATTGTGAGGGGTTTTGAGTGTTTGGTCAAATGCAAAGGACGAGGGAAGCACAGGACCAGTTCAGGGTGTACTGGGGAGAACACCCGCATCAAAGCGTCGCCCGGCAGGCTGAGTTGTTGCGTCGAAACAAGGACGGCGGAGGTGCAGAGAGCCCAGAGGAGAGAAGGTGCAGGCCCCGGCCCACGCATGCTCCCCACCTCTACCCAGTTCCTCCCCCAGAGGCTTCCAAACCCGTCATCTGGCGGGGTGGGGTGGCTCGCGGGACTTTCTCTGGACGACCTTCAGTGCACGGGGTCACGAGGGATACATCCTGCGCTTGTCCCAGGCTGCAGGGAGGATCTCTGTCTCCGCGGCGGCGATGACAGGCCTTCAGAGGCAAGGATGCGCTTGACACGACAGGGGGCAGGTGACAAAGAAAGACGGGGGAGAGATGTACCTAGGACCGGGCCCCGAATGCAGGGGCTTCGCCTCAGCTGCTCCATCCCGGAGGATCCACTCCGAGTTGCTGGGGGGGGGGGGGGGGGGAGCGGGTAGGGGTGGGGAGACGGGGGAGGTGAAGTTACCCGAGCCGGTGGGGATTTCACCGTTTCCTGCAGCTACGGATTGGGTTGGCTGCGCCTGACCAGTCTTTAAAAAGGGACCAGAGGGTGCCTCGGCCTGGACCTCAGTCACTTGTACGAACTCGAAGACCTAGTGTGTGTTCCGGATCCCTCTCCCTGCCCCCTCCCAGCCGCGGACCTGACAGGTCCCCAGGGCGCCGCTGGGCCAGAGGGCCTCACCGCGAGGGGTACTCACCTGGCCGAGGGTTGGTTTGTGGGTATGTCGTGTGACCCAGACACACGCGGAGGGCCACCGCCCCGACCGACCGTGAGAGAAGAGGAGGGGAGCTAATTAACCAAATGCTTCTAATATTTTTTTAAATGAAACTATAAAACCCTGTCAATTTCTATTTCAATTTACTCACAGGGGCTATTAAACTAGCAAATCGCAGTTTGGGCTCTGGGTATGCTACATTTCACCCATTTGCGTGTATGTGTGTTGGGGGGTGTGCACTGTTAAGAAAAAAAAACTCCGGAAAAACAGCATCAGAGAGAAAGATGGAGTGAGATGACACCTACTTTGGAGTTTAGTTGTCGTGAACCCCTCTTTTCTTCTTCCAGTCTTTGCTCCCTAACCTCGCGTCACCTCTACTACCCCTGAGTATAAGCATATAAGGACGTTGTCAAACCCCACCACACACACACACACACACACACACACACACACACACACACACACCAGTGTCTTAAAGCAACCCCTGGTATCACTTTTAACTAAAGAAGTCTAGTAATTACGAGTCTGAGTTGTTTTTCTGCGCTTCCGCATGCAGTCCTAATTAAATCTTTACGATCCTCCCTGTGACGATTAAGCGCCAGCATGCTGCGTGAATATCCTGTACAAAAACCCAGCAGGCGGCCGTAATTAGATAGAAAATCAGACAAGAGCCTTCTCATTAACTACCACAACTACCCCACGTCGCTGATGAGGCGTATATACATATTTACGTATCGGCGTGAGGGTGAGGTGTGGGGGCGCCCTGGGTCCCGGCCCCCGAGATCCGGGGCCTGCCCGCCCACAGTCACCGACGACTATTTTGGTCTTGAGTGGACGCCTCGCAGTGTAGACACGTGAGCATGCAAGGCGTGAATCGTGTGTGTGTGTGTGCGCGCGCGCACGCGGGTGTGCAAGGTGGGGGTGTCCTGAGGAGTTCCGAGCAAGTTGTATGAAGTATTTGTTAAAGCGTTTTACTGTCTCTTAATATGGACATGGCATGTTGCAACATGGAAAACGGGTCTTACGGGGAATAACAATTTTCCTCACCTTTCCGACAACTGAAGAGTGACTCTTAAAAACGTAAAGAAACAAATTAACATGCTCCTCCCCCGCTCCTCGTGATTAGATCATCTCGTGTCTAATGTGCTGCTTGTTTGGGGTAGACAGTCTCTTCCTTGTGATGAACACACACCCTGTCTGGGGATGAGGTGTGAGTGGGTGGGAGGTGCTGTGAAAACACAACCTCACTCCCAAGCCGTTTGCTTTTTACTTCTCTGTCGAGTGGGGGACAGATTGGTCCGAACGTAGGTTTCTAAGAATCAAGGAAAGCAGCGGTACATTTCAGAAAGACCTAGCATTTATTTTTCATTTGGGGGGTGGGGTGGGGAGAGGAGGGAATACAGTGCTTTTGGATGCCCTGGGACGCACAGCCAGAACTTCTGTATTTGTGCATCCTGACAGTAAGAAACTCATCCCAACAGCCATTTCCCCTCAGAAGTGCTGCCAACACCCAGGGTTGAAACTCCCCTTTAGGATAAGACTGTGGCACAGAAGATAAATGCTCTTTGCCAGAACCTAGGTGCTCACTGGGAGGATCGGGGGCTCTCTGTGTGTCTGTGGTTACTGTGGCCCTAACAGGTGTGCTTCTTGCTGGGAAGTAGCAGCAGCAGGATTGGGAGGGGAAGCAAACTGTGCAGGTTCTTCTGAGGGATTGTCAGGCAGCAAGAAATTCATAGCACACAAGGACGTGTACGGACTGAAGAGTGTGTGCGGTCCTGCCAGCTTGCAAACGTGTTCCTATGTGTTGCTGTTTGCATTCCATTCCAAATTGCTCAGACTTTAATTAAAATCCCATAATGTAAACTATTATGTATTTGTAAAGTGACTCTGGGGTTAAGATGTGCTGGGATAGAACTGAAAACAGGAATTATCCGTACTTATATTGGTGAAAATCTTTCAGCTGTTGCCAAATTTTCACAATTCATAAGAGCAAGTAATATGAAAGTTTATATGTCTGTGTAACATCTATGTTTAATATAATAACTAAACCAATACTGCATCCCAGATGTCTCTCGCAGTTTCCTTTTTCCTCCTCTTCCATTGGAAGAATTTATAATTTGGGTGACTTTCATTTCTATGTTGATTTGGAGGTAATAATGATAATAATAAAACCTCCCTTTGTGAATTAATATAAATGGAAATAACAGAAACTCCAGTTTGGAATGACATGATTTATGTGTGCAATTCTTTAATATCCAGTCAATTTGAATAGTGATGTTTTTATATTCACAGTCAGTTGAAGATGCCAATAACAGCGGCATGAATCTATTGGACCAGTCTGTCATAAAAAAAGGTATGGATTATTCCTCCCAAAAGTAAGCAAAGTTTTCCTGTGCAGTCATGTCTTTATGAGTTTTCGCTTTGGGGGAATTCGTTCTTTTATAAGAGAGAAATGTTTGTGCACAATCACAGGACAAAGGTGTAAAAGGCCTGGGTGTAAAAGGCATGTTGGGAAGAAGGAAATGGGGAGGGGCAAAGACAGAAACCCAGATGAGAGACAGAGGGACAGAGACTGTTGCCACTTTCTCATGGTACATTTGGCAGCAATTGTAGATACATCTTAAATAACCAAACTACCATCGTGTGTGGAACTGGTTAGGAAACACTACTTTCAAAAATGTGCTATAATTATTTCATTTATGACTGGAGTTTGCTGAGCTAAACCCTAACCTAAGTCATTGAGACAGGTCCTTCTCTTGTTTTTGTATTTGATTTTTGTGTGTGGTAATTCTGTTCCCAGTTCTCTATCTTTTATGAGTTCTTTATTATTTTTAAAAAAAAATCCTGCGAAATGTGTTGCTAAATATGCACATCCTGAGAAGTTGAGACAGCCTATGCACATTTCTAAATCTTCCTACATATGCATTCATGATTTAGTGTGACTGTGGAATCACCCCATACTGTTAAAGGGCATGTGATATTAACAAATGTTTGCAGTCTCTTGTACAGCTGTAAGCAAAATAATTAACTAATTAAACTAATTAAATGTAATTACAATAACTCATTTCGGGCGTATTGCAGCTGCTTAATTTTTCCCCCTCTCTTCTGACAGTCACTGAGAGAATGCCTGGCGATTAGTGTGGCTGCCGAAAGGCCCGAATGTCACTCACATGCCACCAATTTAGGAGCTTGAATGTGTAAACAGTGCAATCTTTAATTATCGCTAGAGCTGGTATTTGGAGATACAGTTTTAACTACTGTAACCCTTTCTTATCGATTCTGGAGAAGGCCCGTCCTTATATTTGATGTCAACAATCCCTAGCTTCCGTCAGTTATGATTAATTTGAACCACATGACAGTCACAAAAACAATTAAAGAAAAGGTGCTTTGGAAAGGAATGCAAAATCAAGCCTGGTACAGTAGAAGGGTTGTGAAGTAAGGATTCCAAACAGGGTGGGGTATTCTAAATTATCTTCCTTTACAAAGACAGAAAAAGTGGCTTTGGAGGTGAAGGATGGGAGCTGGGACAGGGGTGGGGGGAGCTGTACTTGAATAATGCCATTTGGCTTTGGAATGTAATATCCTAAAGAAGAATGGTGAGATTTGGGGCAAAACTATTTATGTTGAGTGTTGCTCCAAACATCTCTCCCTATCTTCTTTAGATAGTGTCATTTCAGTTTTTAATGCCAGCTTTCCGGTTTGCTCGGACACCCAGGCTTGGTGCTTAGATTTGCAACTGTGCTGACAGCTCACTTTCACCATTTCCTCTAGGGTCTTCTCTTTTGGATAACTGCTAGTTGATGGGGGCAAGGCAGGGAGAGTGGGGAGGTACTTCCCCATTGGCTTTTCTGTTTCTTTTTTGTTTTAGCCCCCCCTCCCTTTTCACCGGAGGCTAGAACCCCTTATCTCAGGGTTCTGTATCCTAGAAACAACATTTGGGCTGTCAGTGGGTCATGCCCAACAGATGACCAATCAGAAATGTTATTAATAGGCAGGCCAATAAAAATATTTGGAATTTAGCTTGCTTAACAAAATGGACCTGAAAATATTCTTAGATGTAGGCTGCTTTGGTTTCAGGGCTAGTATATGTTTGTCAGCAAAATATGAATATTTATGTATAAGGGTATCTCCAGGAATAAGGAGAATATTGACTAAAGTGGCTGGTTCTGTTCAAAAACATGCAATACTTTTTATGGCCTCTAAAGCCTTTTTTTATTTTTTTTTTTTAATGTATAGTTTAAAACATCTAAGTGGCACTCCAGTCACTTTATTGATTTAGGGGGCATGGTATGAATATGAAGTGTTAGGTCAACTCCATTATTTAATACTTCAGGTATTTCCTTTATTACATGAAGAAAAGATCTGAGTATCATATATTTATCTGTAGAGTCATGGGTAAAATAGAAATAAGTGGTTGATTTACTTTTCTAGGTAACTGTGAATCATTTAAAATAAGGGTATGGATTTACCTGCTTCTTCCTGGCCCTCTGGTCTCTCATTTTTGTCCCCTCCCCAACCCATATGAAGGATATCTCCCAGAGATTAATTTCATAAAAGAGGAGGTGAGACAGTTTTCAGAACTAAGTTTTCTACATCTCAACAATGGGCAAGGGACTTGGTTGCTTACTTTATTTTCTAATGGGTTTTTAGAGAGAGCTTTAATTTTTATTTTTTGTAGAGGGATTTTTAAAAGTCTACCTCACTAATAAAAGTGCAGCCACTGGCCCAGGTTTCGGTGTCTCTGCTATTATATATACTGAAGCCAGAAGACCTAGGCATAAAAGATAAAGGTCTCTATGTCTCTCACTGTCTCTAATTATGGAGGGACTCTCTCCTAAAATTTAACCAATTTTTCACCCGTGTTGATATCACCTCATAGATTATAGGCTAGCTCTCCTGTTATGTTTGCTATCTGGGCTTAGCTGACATTTCTGAAGTAATTTAGTTAAGAGGAAATGAGTTGTTCCCAGTAGAGAGAGCAAACGAGTAGAGTGAAGGTAGCCAGCGTGATAAATGGCTCTTTCATTTGAAGATCTCCAGAGCTCGTTTACGGCTAATTTTCTGTATTGGCCCCCTTTGAGCTATTAATGCAATCGGCAGGGACCGTGGCCCCTCTCCTCTTAGCTGCCCCATTAGAGCTCCCATTAAGCTGCCGAGTCTCAACTCCGTGGCAGGAGTGGAGGGAGTAATGAAAGGTGCTTTTTAAACTCTCCTAATCTAAACCGGCAGAGGGTGGTTAATACGATTTGAAGGGGGCTGGTCAATGAGCAATCAATAAAGTAATAATGAGAAGGATTCGGTACATTAACAGTCTAAAAATCCAACGAGACATTAAAAAATCATTCTTAACTCTCAGTTCCATTAAGATTAGGATTCTGGGCCGGGGAGGGGCTGCGTTGGTGCCCAGCTAATATAAATGATCCCTGCCACCATCCTATAGCCTAACTAAAAAAGGCTCACCTAGGCTTTAAGAAGAAGTGTTTGGTGCATTCAGAGGCCAAAATGCAATAGGTTTGACACCTTAGAGAGCAGAAAATATGCTGGGATTTCTTGGAAAGGCTAGTGTGGCTGGAGTCCAAGGTTCAAATGTGACTGTGGGGCATTTTCATTGGTCTTGGGGATATCCTGTTTGGTTAGTTTCAGTTCAACCTCAGTTCTTTCCCACTTTTTTCCCCATTAGTTCTGGCCCCTTCCCCATATAAACACTTTGATTTGGTGTGGATTTTCTTTGGGGGGGAGGTAGGAAGAAATTGCCAATTTCAATTACAATGTTGGGATTCTTCCTTCTGACCTAGAAGGTAAAAAAGCACCGAGAGTTATGTCAGAGCCTCTGAAAGGGTTTGAGTTTCCCCTCAAAGGAAGAGGTTCACATTTCCAGAGCTGACTTGGATCCCAATAGGTATTTATTCAACTCAAGACTCTGAGATACATTCCAGCCACCCAGGGAGTAATCAGAGTTCACAGAATTTTTTAAAATTTTTATTTATTTTTGAGAGAGAGAGAGAGAGAGAGAGAGAGAGAGAGAGAGAGAGAGAGAGGAGTAGGGGAAGGGCAGAGAGAGAGGGAGGTACAGAATCCGAAGCAAGCTCCAGGCTCTGAGTTATTAGCACAGAGCCTGATGCGGGGCTCGAACTCACAAACCCGTGAGATCACGACCTGAGCCAAAGTCAGATGCTTAACTGACTGAACCATCCAGGTGCCCCAAGAGTTCACAGAATTTCAAAGTTGGAAAGCTCAGACACTCTTCTCCAACTCCCACCCTCCACCCCCAGTGGGGAGGAGGGGGGAACTGAGATCAAGAGAAGATAAATGACTTTCCCAAGGTCCCACACACCAAGTAAGTGATGGGACCCATTCAGTTTATGGCTTCTTAGACTTTGCCCCTAAAGGATGCTAACACTGGATGTTCGTAGTTCTTTATATGCCACCTTTCTTTGTGAGAATCCTTTTATTTTTCTTTCCAGGATTTCAGTGCTCACATTTATAGATGTGCTGTATATCCATGTGAAATAATATTTAGCCCTCAGGTAGATGAGAGACAATGCAAGTATAAAAAGAAAAGGGTGCTCTGCTGGTAAGAAGTACTTATTTCAAGCAGTATTCAACCTCTTGTTGGCTTCCTGGTGTAGCTTACATATTTAAGTCTGAGTACCTTTCAGAGGGACTTACCTTTGAATCCATTAGATGGGTTCATTTCTTCCTTTCTTCCCCACCAGCAGATCAGACCCACAAAGGGTCTGTTTGCAGTCAAACACAGAGATCTCAAGGCTACGGTTTCATAGTTAAGTTTAAAAAATACACATTAAGAGCTAGTCTATTAACACTTTGGTTCTCTATAGTCCACTAATGAATAATATTTTCTGTAATCAGTTTTCCTTCCTCTCTCCTTAAATAAAACTCCAGTCACTCTAATGAAATACTGATTGGGTTTAAACCTTTTTTCTTCTCCCTAATATAATGCCAGGAAAAAAGGAATGGAGCAAGTTTTGTGGATGTTACATGCAGAAGTTGGCCATGATATGCAACTGAGAACTGAATAGGAAAAAAAAAAAAAAACCCAACCAGTTTTAATGTATGCACAGAAAATTGTAAACATGTAAAGAACTGAAAGCTTCACGCTGAGTTTTGCTATGCTCCATTTCCTTACCATTTCCTGCTGTCGCTTTAAACCTATCTTAGTCATCTCTGGGTTCCATGAGCAGGAACAGTGTGCTCATAATTACTAACAAATCAACCGGGTCCTGTTGCTCTCTGGGTTTATTGATAAGCTGGAGGAAAGCAGAAGGGAAAAGACAAAGAGAATAAAATATGGGGTTAATCAGCTGAGCTAAGCAGGTGTGAAAGTGGAGGGGAAGTTAGATAACACTGCTAGGGATTCAAAGGAAAGTTAGGACAAGAAATGTGTAGGGTATAGTCTAAGATACCAAGATTAAGGTCAGAGTGGGAGAGGGTTAGAACCTGAAGATAAGAGAGTAGAGGGTAGGAACATGATTTATACTTAAATTAGAAAATGGAAGGGCACCTGGGTGGTTCAGTTAGTTAAGTGTCCGACTTCAGCTCAAGTTATGATCTCAAGGTTCCTGAGTTCAAGCCCTGTGTTGGGCTCTATGCTGACAGCTCAGAGCCTGGAGCCTGCTTCAGATTCTGTGTCTCCCTCTCTCTCTGCCCTTCTCCCACTCCTACTCTGTCTGTCTCTCTCTCAAAAATAAATAAACATAAAAAAATAAATTAGAAAATGGAAATATAACCTGAAGCATATCTGCTCAAATGGCTTGCATCTTTGGGGGACGGGGGGGGGGGGGGGAACAACAACAAAAGAGGACAACAATGTGTTGACAGAAGCTGACTGGATTGGTGATATTTAGGTGATAATGCATTTGAGGAAAGGTACAGTCCATGGAACGGAAGAGAACACTATACATTCCCCAAAGGAAATGGCTCTTGTCAGGTAAATCAGGCAATTAACAATAGTGAAATTAGAGGGCAGGTTATAAAGTGTCTCTAAAGGCTTGGTTTTTAGAGACATCTAAAACTGGGACTCTGAGAAGCAGGTAAAATTCCAATCCTAAAGGGTATTGGTTGTTCAGTATGGGAAACGGGAAATGAACTTAGTATTTTCAACTTAGTAAGGTTTTTTCTTCTGTTAAAATATTCTATAGTGAGGTTTATTTTCTGTTAAAATATTCTTTCCAAATAGTATTTAAATATGAAAATATTGCTGATGTCAAGGATGAGATTTTTTTTTACAACTTATTTCTATAGTTCATACCATGTTAAAATTACAAAATTATATCTATATTTTGGAGAAAAGTTTCTCCAAGGTTACTTGAAGCTAATTCCCATGATCGTAAATTATTTGTTTATAGTTCTTGAATACAAATCTGAAATATGGAAATCAAGAGTGCTGTGAAGAATAAGACAGATTAAATTAGATGTGGATGTTGTGTAAGGGAATTAAATGACAGGGTGTTCTCACCAAAATCACTGTCTTTTAAATGACTTTAACTCCGTATTTTACTCAAATGTAATTAATACTCACACTGTGACTTTTCATTGGTTCACTCTCAAAAGGGAATATGAGAATGTGATGAGGGGAATCAGAAAGAAGAAAACATGGTCTGTAGCCCTCCCCCCCCCCCCAACCAGGACAGTGCAGAAGATCCACTCTGTTACCTAACATCACTCACCTGTTCTGAGACAGGGCCTTGAACTCTGCAGATCCAGAAATACTAAAACATCTAAGGAGTAGCAAAAGGAAATACTCCAGGACCTCCATCCATTCTCCTAGGAAAATCCTTTTCCATGAGATGTTTGTAAAGGGCCAAACTGCAATTCCTAATAAATAAGAGATTTGGGACCAACCTGGCTTTCAGGAGTCTCCAAACAATCATGGAAGTCTGAATGCTGGAATCTGTAGTAGAGAGAATAAGCTGTTACAAAAATACTCACTGTTGGTTATTCTATACAAGAGAAGTTGTACAACTTGTTTGACATGTAGAGTTTTAGGCTCTGGATGGTGGAAAGAGCATGTCTTCCCCTACCAGGATGATAGGATAAGACATAATCTTTATTAAAGAGAAGGAATGGGAGCATTCTTTTTCATGCCAGATGCATGTTTCAATAAATCCCCTGAACTGGTGATCAACAAATATTGTTTGAAGATTTGGGGGCTTCATATCCCATTGGAAGAAGCTAAGGTGTAAGGCAAGCCAGGAAAAGTCACCTGCCCTGTGGCTTCTAGAGCCTGCAGAAAGAAAATGAGCTTCAGCAGTGTAGAAGTCCAAGGGAGCAAGACTGCCCGGGAATTGGGAGATTGACCATTCATTGTTCCTCATTCCCAGCCCTTTGGTTCTACTGAGCCCCGCCTCTTCCTGAGGTGCAGATGACACTGAAACACAATTAAACAGAAATACAGGCTGGAGAGACTGAATGCGCCTGGGTAGCAGTGGCAACCAGCTGTCAGCTCTTATTAACTTCTGCATAAAACATACCTTGAGTGCGGTTTGTTATCAATTACTTGCCGAAATGAAACAACTGGGGCAAGGCAAGACCTCCGCTCACATGAATTAGAGTGATTGGTTGATTGATCAGGGCACCTGTTGTAAATCATAACTGCTCCAAACAATCACCAGCCGGTGCTTTAGTTAATTTGTAAACAAAATTCATGTCACTGTGGAATTGCTTTCACTGGAGAGGAGCATTTGGGTTCATTTCTAAATGAATATGTTGTTATGATGTAGGAAAGAATGAGACCCACTTTTACAGAAATGAGCAGCTCTTTCGAGCCCAAGCTTAATGGTATTACTTGGCTGTTCTTGAGCACAGTGTCTGAAAGAGCCCACTCTCCAATGCTCTCCAGTGATGACCATAGATTTGAGTCCAATAAGAAAGGAGGGAGGGGTTCTCATACAGAACATTGGTATTACCATTTTATATCATTGATAATGTAATCACTCCCAGGCTTCAGCACCAAATATGATTATTATCCTTAGGGGATGGATGAGGAATCTAGGATTCAGAGAGGTTCACTGAGCTATCTCAGGTCACAAGCTAGCACATGGTGGAATAGGATTTGCCGGGTTTCACAGCATAATTCAAACTCTGGGCTGTCTGTTTTGATTTTGTATAGTAAGCGGGACTGTGGCAAGGGGGCACTCATAGCTACACACATGGGGTAAGTTTCCAGAGGAGTGATGGCTTTTCCATTTGTTTGTACACAGTGCTCTGAACGCACCGCAGCCCCACTGGAACAAACACTTCCTCCTCCAGCTTTCCACTTGGCGCCTGTCCTGTGGCCTCGCCCCTGCGCACGCACCGACACATTCTATCAGCCGGTCACCAGGATCGAAACCCGGTCACCTTTATGGCATATTTTTTTTCTCCCTAGTTCCGGTTCCTCCCAAATCTGTGACTTCTCTGATGATGAATAAAGATGGCTTCCTGGGAGGCATGTCCGTCAACACCGGCGAGGTATTTTGCTCGGTCCCGGGCCGTTTGTCTCTGCTCAGTTCAACTTCAAAGTACAAAGTAACTGTGGGAGAAGTTCAGAGACGGCTTTCGCCCCCCGAATGCCTCAATGCGTCTCTCCTCGGCGGCGTCCTCAGAAGGTAAAACCCCCAAATCGGTTATTATGGGGTGAAGGAAGAGGGCTCTCCCGGAAGCCAACATACAGCCCGGCGCAGTTGCCTAGCAACTGGGCGTCCAGAGCGCGGCCCCCTCCCCGCCCCCAGCTGCGCGTGCGGAGAGCTACGGCCGCCACGTGCTGAGGGCAGCGCGCGCAAACGCCGCCGCCCCGGGACCCACGCGCCGCCAGCGCGCGCCGCCTCGCCCTCCCGCTGCGATCGGTGGCGGGAGCCTCCCACTTTCCCTGCCCTGTGCCTGGCGCGGGACTCCTTCCCAGCCCCGGGACACTCCGAGGGCGTTCTGTAGCCTGAGTGAAACTCAGAACCGACACACACTTATCTAAAACAGACGTTTCATGGAATAATCCACTTTGTACCAGTAACGTACTGTGATACTTCTCTGTTTTGTTTTAAAGTATGTTTGGCGGCCGACTAAATCGGTCACTAGCCACCAAAGCATTGTTCCCTCGGCTTGAAAAATTCTGCACTAGACTTGCGACCTCTTGTCTTCAGTAAGAACACCGCCAATAATAACAGTGGAATATTAACAGTTATCCCGTGGGGGCATTCAAATGGTCCTCAATATTGGAGGAAGACATTTCATGGATTCCTTGTGAAAAATGGAGGAAGGGGTGGCTTTTATTTTAAGATTTTAAAACCTCTCCCCAGATTCTCTGCCAGTGCCTGGACAGAGGACACTTTGGTAGTGTCTCTGATAGGAAGGTGACGCTGTAGGAGACGAACTTTTCAAGCTGGCCTATTTGGGGGGTTGAAAGTCCCTTTCTTTCCTAAAAGTGGCTGTGTGAACTGTACCACCAGAGAGGTCAGAGTAACTGGGTTTTTTCTTGTATTTTTGCCAAGACTTTAGCACATACAGGGAGAGAAGAGGGAGGAAGTAAGGGGGTGACTCATGGATTTTTCTCACTTTGAATCCTTTTGCCTTGCTCTCCAAGTGAGTCCTTTGAGTCCTGGAGTGTGGAAGTTTCTTTCATTCACCCCCTGGGCATTGAGTGTGTGTGTATAAAACTTGCTATGAGATTAAGTGAGATAATCAATATACAGTGCTTATCGCATAACTAAACTCCCTAAAGTGTTAGTTTAACTGTTATTGCGATTACCATCATCATGTTGGTTTCATGTTTCAGTCTTCCTTCCCCTTTTAACCCAACTCCATCTTACAGCAATTCTTGACCCCTTCCTTCCTCGAAAGGCCCACCTGTTTCAGCTAGTGCCTTCTCTCTGAACCACCCAGTTCTTTCCTTCTTTCCCGCAAGGTAGCGCTTGCCCAGTTTCTGCTTACCAACTGGCTCCATTACAAGGAAAGAGCTTGTGTGTTTGCATGTGCAACTTCTACCTTTTCTGGACCCACAACCTACATCCTAATTATTCCCATCTGGTATCATTTTATTTTCTCATGAGATAAAAAAAAAGACTCAATTTTTTTATGCTCTGTATTGCAGAAATTAAGCAAACCTCAGCAGACTATCAGCAAATAACCACAAGGAAAGGGGGAAAATGTGCTAACCTCAAGTTAAAACCTCTTCAAGCTCCACTGGGCTTTAGATTGCTAAGTCTAAACTTTGTTTCAGGAATACTCTGAGGTTAATCAGAATGTTAATTCTTGCAATTTCAGAGCCAAATCGAAAAATGGGGGGAGATCTTTGCGAGAAAGGCTAGAAAAAATCGGTTTGAATTTACCCGCGGGCAGGCGCAAAGCAGCAAATGTCACGTTACTCACCTCCCTGGTGGAAGGTAAGCAAGACGTGTGGCCATTTCACGAAGTGGCTGAGTTTAACTGTTGGCTGAAGGCTGACATTTTACACGTTTCATGATTAACTGGAAATCACTGCAATTGTTGTGCCCTTATGAGTCGAATGTCAAGAGGCTGCCTGAGAGAAGTTCAAAGGTCCTTTTACTTAGAGGGAACTGGCAATTGTAGAGAGGCCAAAGGACATGTGCAAGAGTGCCTAAGCTCTGGAGAGTGCTCAGGTCCAGACTCTAAGGCAGTGCAGAGGTTACTTGTACCACCATGTGCAGGAGACAGTGTGTGAAACTCCCTCTGTATGAATTCTCGCAAGAGTAACTCTGTAAGCAGCAATCCATTTTATATTCCTCTCCTTCCCAGGTTCTACCTCTGAATCGTCAGTAGTAGAAAGCACATTGTCTTTTTTCATAAGGAAACTTATTGCACTCCTGACCCCTAATGGTTATTTTAAGACTCATGCCACTCCCAGGGTTCTATCTCCTGCTGATTACCTGGGACTTATTATTATTATTGAAATATGGCTTAATAAGGCCAATGACGCCTAGGAGAAAACAGGGTGCAGGGTGGTGCTGAGGAAACATGGAGGGGAGTCACGTATGATCTTCAGTGTAGATTCATCAATTGTGAATTAAAGAGCCATAATTATGACAGGCACATTCTAATTTGCTCATCATTTTGGGGTTGGGGATGATATTTATGGTATGTAATAAACAGGAACTTCTACACAGTTGAGAACAAGAGGATCTGCAGTTAATTTGTGGGACGGGGAAGGGATAGGAAATACAGCCAGATGGTCTTAATGAAGGAAGTTATAGAATTTTCTCTAGAGTCTAACATGTTGGTCTTGTTTTTTTTTTTTCTATTTTTATGGATGTGATATTATGACACTCCTGTGGGGAATTGGTTTTTGGAGGAGA
Source organism: Felis catus (assembly GCF_018350175.1). Classification (NCBI taxonomy): domain Eukaryota; kingdom Metazoa; phylum Chordata; class Mammalia; order Carnivora; family Felidae; genus Felis; species Felis catus. The sequence continues at coordinate 48,387,797 of NC_058372.1, forward strand.
TCTTAGAATATGTAAGCAGCAACCATAAAGTCATCACATTTACAGGCATTGCACTTTGCCATCTTTAAGGCAGAGTTGCCTGGCCCAAACTTACCCTCTGGGGAAGCAGTCACCAAATTTCCAGATCACACTGATTAGCATTGATTCTCAGCCTGGGGGGTTTAGTTTTTGCCCTTCAGGGATTTGTTAGTATCACAATCCTCATTTTAAAAAGCAGTCAAGGTTATCTCTGCCTAAGACTTGAATTTGGGTGTAGAAGGAAGGAAACTGTAAAACTACTGAAGTTACAATAGTTAGTTGGCAATTTTCAGTTTTATGGATCTGGATCGTTGTAAGCACCATGCCTGAAGTCTTTTGTTGTTACTATGATAATGATGATTAAAAGTAAGTCATGCTCCTTAAAAATCACATAGCTATGGGATAATTCACCATATCTCTTTACCATATTCAGGATCTTCCCTGGAACACCTAAGGCTGTGCATGAAGGGCTATTCGTGTTTTATTTGAAAGGTCTTCCACATAAGCTGAGGACTCAGATGTCCAGGTTTTCTATAGTTGTTATGTCATCTCTCTGCAGTAGAAAGTTCTTGAGTAGGAGAATGATGACAGGAACCTCTGAGGAGAGACCTGAAATCTATCAGGGAACTGACAAAGAATACATATTTCATTGTTGGACAGAAACACTCATTCCTTATATGTTTCTTTAATATATGTGGACATGTTCACACGTGGAATTGTTTGTATATATTTGTTATTAATAAGATATTTTTTCCTAATGCAATTATAGGAAATACAAAAGATAACACAAAAGATAGGAATACTTTTAAACTTTATTTAAAGCAGGTATAACGGGTGCTTTTTAAAAAGGGAAGGGGAAAATCTGGCTTGAATGTCTAGCCAACTGTCTAGGTGCAATTGTAAGGTGGCTCCTGAATATATCTGCCCTTAAGTGAAAGCATGGTGTGTAGGAGACCCAAAGCTTTTCAGGGGATGTCTAGCTAGGACTTGGCTAAAAGGATCATCAGATAGAGGCTGGAAAGAGCAGCAGGAGCAAAGTTTTTTCCATCAACTTTATGGCTTGAGAATCCTTTTTATCTGGGCATCAGTCTCACCCTTGCTTTTGCCCCCAACAGCTGGCCTCTTCTATAAATAACAACAGTTGACCAGGGACTGTCTCCTGTCCTAGATGATCAGGGACTAGGTGCTGATTATTACCTCTACTCTCGTCTTTTCAGGAGAAGCTGTTCACTTAGCTCGGGATTTTGGGTATATTTGCGAAACAGAGTTTCCTGCTAAAGCTGTTTCTGAGTATTTGAACCGGCAGCACACGGACCCCAGTGACCTGCACTCCCGAAAGAATATGCTGCTCGCTACAAAGTGAGTATCCCAGACCCTCAGCCCTCCTCTCTGACTCCCACCCTGCTGCTTCCCCTCGCTTGGGAGGACAATGCAGACCTCATTTGTGGGGCTGGGAAGCAACTCAGTGGTCCAAGTAGCTTTTGCAGCCTGTGGATTGCTGGCTAGGATGCGCTCCCAGCTCCACCCTCTCTCTTCTCTCCTCCCCCCCCCCCCCCCACGCAGGTTGATTAAGGGCTGTGGGTTTGTCTTGATCTCCTCTATTACCAAGTTTCTTGGGGAGAATGGCTTTATTATTATGAATCCAGGCTTTTTACAGTTCTTATCCCCAACCCTGGGGATCCCAGGCAGGACTTTTCTGGGTCTTTCCTGGATCCAGATCTTCCCTGGATCCCTAGGTGCACATTTCTTCCTGGTTTCACATCTCCCGTCACAGGCACACTCAGGATGTCTATATGTCACCCACGTGTACCCATCTCCACCCGCAGCTCTAATTATTCTCTTTCCAACGTTGCTGTTTGGCATCTTCCACAGACGTAAAATTTACTACAATTCCAGAGGGGAAAATAGTAAATCTCTGGCTAAATTTAGGTCTAGAGCTCATTTGAACTTTTACAGTGGGTTTTCTATTTATTTGATTTACTCCTGTCTTTGGCTTCGGTGTCATATTGTTGGTGTTTTATGGCCGGCTCAGGACTGCAGTGGGCGGCGCTGTGCGCGTCCGCACGTTTCTCTCCAAGGCTCGGCCCAAACAGCGGCGCTCATTTATTTAGTGCTGGAGGACGCAGTTTGTTCCGTTGACAGCGTAATTTAAAGAAATATATGGAAGGCTGAAAAATCATTTGCTCAAATTTGTCCAGATGTTTTTGAGACGTGATTGGAATTTGATTGCCCCTTTCCGCAGGGTCAAAAAATATTAATGTCCCAGAACTTTAATTGCTTACAGACCCTGCTTTGGGCTTTGAAGATTTAGAATGTTTGACTCTGAGCATTTGTTCCCCCCAGTTCAGAATTTCTTTTTTGGCACTTTGGTAATGAGTACAAACTTAAGGACAGACTTTAACCATCTCTTTCTATGATCAAAACTTGGCTCTCGTCCTGTTTTTCAAAGTTTTTCTTCTGATGTACCAGCTAGCAGTATAATGGATCTGTTGCCCTCCTACCCCTTGCCCTGCTGTCTGGTGGTGGGGGACCTGTTGGTGCTTTATAAAAGAGTAAATGTACTTTGGGGGAAAATAAAACTAAAGTGTATAAATTAGATAATAGGATTTCACCCACCAACTCTTATTTCCCGAAGGAATCCTTGTAACTTCCTCCACCCCATCACTCCTTGAAGCCCTGTGGCTTCACTTAGGACAGCACTTCTTAACCTGGGGTGAGTATCAGAATCATCTGGGGAGCTTTTCCAAGGTATTTACTTGTGGACCTAGCCCCAGGCCCTCTGAATTGGAATCGTGGGATAGAGGCATGGATACATGCATCTGAGCCCCACAGGTGCTTCTGAGGTGCCTAAGAACTGCCCTATTTACTTCAGCACCGTCAGCACCACCGTAACCTATTTCTTCCTGGTTGTGAGGATGTAGGTGTGCATTTTGAATGGAGTAACCAGTAGAGAGAGGGTAGAGAGATGCCTGTCAGTATTATCTAACCACCAGCCTTAAAACTAAAACCTTTTCACCTGCTGCAGGTGGGGGTGGGGGATGTAGTCTCTGTCTTGTTTAGCCATTACTCTTCCTGAGAGTAATCCCCCTGGCAAAGGATGCCCCAGGGTCACTGATAAGGGCCTCTTGGTAACTGCCTTGTTTACCTGTTGGCCAGGCCACGTGTTGCCAAGCGTCAGGCCACACTGGAGGTGAGGGTGGGGGGTGGGGAGGGACTGGGACTGGAGTTGTATAGACCCATGGACTGGTGGAAGCAGGTTGACAGGAGAAGTTTGCCAGTCTGTGAAAGGTCGTAGCCTTTGGGATGCCATGCCATTGGACCTTCTGGGCTAAAACCATCCTATATTAAGCCTCTTGTCCATCTCCTATATTAAAAATTTCTCAAATAAGCTCAATTCGTAGGCACACAGTATTTCTAAGGCTGAGAGTTTCCTCTAAATTGTAGTTGCCCTGAGGAAATAAAAACCTTCAACAAATAAAAGTCTACCCTCCCCAGTGTCTTACCCATCTACCTGTAGGTTTTATTTAAACAATGTAGGAATCCTTTTATATTGACAACAATCCTGTTGTACAAAGATTTTCAGTAGCCTGTACTTAAAAGAAAGGGAAAGGGGGGAAAATACCTTCCTTCCCAAATACTGCAGGTAAACAGATTTTTGCTTTGAATGGAATCAGCATTCTGTCCTGGAATAAACAGTTGCTTGCCCTGGGCCATGCAAGTCTCTGGCAATCTGCTTCTGTGCCAGGGACGGGCTTGTGGTTTAGGGGCCTAAATCTTTCAGGGCTTTTTGAGTCTGATCATCAAGAGGTTAGAGAGGCAGAGGAGAGAAGGGGGAAAGGGCTTTAAAAAAAAATCTGCCAGGTAAGAGCCAAAAATGAATAGTAAAGATCAAACGCTAAAGCCTAGCGGATTTCCCAAGCAGGGTTTAGGCGGTCCTGGAATGAAGGAGGAAAGACTGGATGTGGGGAGAAAGGCAAGGCTTTGGGCTGTAAGGGGTGCATAACTTCCCCACCCCCGCTTTCCTTCTCGTCCCAGCTGCTCTAGAAGGGAGAGTGCCGTGAAGGGAAACAGAGCGGAATCGTCCGCATTAGCCTCGCTCTCCGGCTCTATGGTGACCCGGCGCCTCTGGGCTAGTGTGCGCGTCTCCTTTCTAATGCCAATGACAACGACACCGATAGTGATTTTTTATTCCTCTCCCACCTCTTTGCAGGCAACTTTGTAAAGAATTTACGGATCTGCTGGCGCAGGACCGGACGCCAATCGGGAACAGCAGACCTAGCCCTATCCTGGAGCCGGGGATCCAGAGCTGCCTCACGCACTTCAGCCTCATCACGCACGGCTTCGGAGCCCCGGCCATTTGCGCCGCACTCACGGCCCTGCAGAACTATCTCACCGAGGCGCTCAAAGGCATGGACAAGATGTTCTTGAACAACACCACCACTAACAGGCACACGTCTGGGGAAGGCCCAGGTAGTAAAACTGGCGACAAGGAGGAGAAACACAGGAAATGAAAAATTAAAAAAAAAAAAAAAAAGAAAGAAAGAAAGAAAGAAAAATGTTTTAAATACAAAAGGAAAACAGAAAAAAATTTAATTTTAGCTTTAAAATGTTGGATTGGCTTTGGAAGAATTAATTATATTAGGTAGAATACACATACAATCAAATTTTAAAAAAAGAGCTAAATAACTTAAAAAAAAAAACTGAGGCTTACAACGGAGCAACAATATCGGTTCTCAGTGTCTATTTCAAGATACACTTGGAGACAAACGTCCGGATTTTCCACTTCGGTTCTTTCGAGCTTAGTAATACTGATAATAAAAGAAAACCATGATTTTCCCCCTTTGGAAAAATAAACATAAGACTAAACATGAGAAAACGCTAACTTATTGGAAGAAAATCGGAGAAACATTGTTGGTGTCAGTGCTTTGAGAGTTGGTTGACTGAGACGCACGAACTTTTTAATTTTTAATATTTTTTTAGGAAACTCTCGCAGTCCCCGCCCTTCCCCCTCACCTCACCCCTCTCCCAACCACCCTTTTCTATGTTGCCCTCCCTCCCTCAAGCTGTCACGGGAATTTTCCGGGATGAACATGAGTGTGGTTAGCCCCTTTGCGTTTGCCCCTCGGTTACCCCCGCCCCGCCCTGCGCCCTGCGTTGTTAACTCACCGGTGCCCAGCTCCCGTTGGCACCCTTCGGGGAGGGCGAGGGCGGGCGGGGCGGGAGGCCCGCCGTGGTGCCGGCGGTGGCTGCCGCTTGTGCGGGCCCGCCGAGCAGAGAGGCTCCTGCGGCTGAGGAAAATCCGGATCAATAAGTTGATTCAGACTCATCATCAGTTCCTTTCAGAAATGTTACTAATTCCCAGCCTTGCCAGCACCTGCATACAGAGAATCTTGCATTTGTTATGTTTGTGTCATCTACCAATTTTAAGAACAATAGTAAAAAAAAAAAAAAAAAGCACAATATGAATACGTTGATTAGTATGTAATTCCTTCGGAGGGGTATGTACCATTTCATTCTCTTCTGTTTTCCAAAGCTTTGCCCGCATGGTTTATGAGCTTCTTCAAAGAGGACTTGGGCTTCCTACACAATCTATAAGGTACAGAGAAAAAAAAAATCCGATCCTTTTTTAATCAAAGCCTGTGTGTCAGAATTCTGCAGGTGCACTTCTTTAAAGAAGCTCAAAGGGAATAATTTAGAAAGTGGCCAATAAGAAATTGAAGCAGCTTTGAGTCTAGTTGCTAACAGATACCTCAACACGGAATTCCAGGGGAGGGGGGGGGGAGCTGAAAATGAGTTTTAGGGGAGAAAAGTAAGGATTCGTGGAGTCCAATATTTTAGCAATATTGCCCTGCCTTTGAAATAGATTCCATTTCCTTGGGCTCTTTGGTGATTGCTGTTTTAGCGGGTAAGGAAGCAGCTTTTCGAGTGGTCCTGGGCAAGAGGGTGGTGCAAGCTTCCGTGTTTCAGCAACAATTGTTTTCTACAAGATGCTTTCTGAATGAGGCATCACCGCCCCCCCCCCCAAGACGTGCACTCGTTTTGGCATATGATGGCAAAATAATGAATGCAAAGTGAAAGGAGATGGATTTCAGCTTTGAATTTTACCGTCTGTATACCCTGGGACTATTATTCCCAGTGGATGAAGTTTCATGCATTTACTGTGTCTCATTCTGGCAGCCCAGCCCCTTTCTTGGGCTTCATCTGGGCCTTATCGTGAAAATAAATCTGGAACCTATTGTCCCCACTCTCCCAAAAGCAGTGGGGAAATCCACCCCCAGTAGTCTAAATTTAGTGTTGATACACGCACCTCTTTATACAAAGTAGACCTTAGGACCTTTGCAACATCCCTGGAAGTTAAAGATCCAGATGTCTGTTCTTCAGGATTCACAGAATCCTCTGGGACTCTCAGTTCTGCCGCCCCAAAGGGCTTTGGCCTGTGTGTGTGGGGGGGGGGGGTAGGTTGGAGGATTGGGCTTTAGGCACCTGCTGAGAGCTTTGCGCTGACACTTTCATGGGGAAGGGAGTTAGGGAGCAGGTTTTAGGTCACCTGGAAGGTCCAAGCAACGGTTACTGTCACTCCCCAGCCCAACTGCCGCTAGCTCCTTTGGGGACTTCTGGGTATGCAGGGCTCAGCCCCAGACCGGGTGAAATACAAAGGCCGGGAACTAACCCCTCTGGAGGGTGTAGACGTTCCATCTCTCCCCAGCTCAGAAGCCTGCGCCTTTGTCCGAGGGCCTGGCCGCTTGCATTATATGTATTCTGGTTGCAAAAGGCCAGGAGAAACCACACTGAAAACCATCGTCTCCTTTCCTTGCAGGGCAACGCGCCCCACGCGTGTGACGTTCGAGAGACGCGATGGACGCGCCTTGCTCTTACTGTGCAGGTCCTGAGAGCGTGTGGGCCACTGACGCCCAGTCGTGTTGAGGACATAGAATCAGCCGCTGGAGGGGCCGCGGGCCGCGCGGGCCCTTTTCGCTCTCGGTCTCACCCTAAGGGCTAAGGCGACCGAGAAAGCCCCATTCTCCAGTAGGTAATGGGGCGGCGCCACGCGGGCAGCAGGCGGGGAGGGGTCTCAGCGCTGCCTTTGCCCTTTGCTACCAGCGGCCGCTCCGGGCACTTGCTCCCCGGAGGCAAGTGGCCTAGAAATGTCCAGGGAATCGGAAGCTTCCCCCGCCTTTGCCAGGATGAAAACTCTCCCCCTCCTCACGCTCCTAAAGGCGGGTGATGGGATAGGAATTGTGCTATTTGGCTATGCAGGCCCCCTTCAACTCCCTTCACCCTCATTCGTGTGTTCCTCCGCGCCCCCGCTAAGTAGAGCCCCTTGCGCGCCTCCCCTGCCCCCCTCCCCGCGTGGAGAGAGCTCACTGCCCCCTCTCCCTCCCTCCCTTCTCCTTTTTAGGTACGACCCCCACCCCTTTGCTTTCGTTAGCCAGGCCCGCTACGTTTATCTGATAATTGAGTTATTAAAAGATTTGGTTTCCTTGGGCCCATAAATCAATAAACAGTAGGATTAACGCAAGAGTTTGCCTTTTAAGTCAAGGGAAACGTTTAAAACAAGCTCTTCTGAGCTTTGTTTTCAAACCAAACAGGTGAGTTGCAGCTCTTCCTCCACCCCTGCACTCTTTAGACAGCCGCGTGCCCCCCTCCCAAACGCTCAGTCCCAAACCAACATAGCTAAAGATAGAAAAAAGGAGTCAGGATGTGGCAGCGTTGCCTTCACACTTTCCACTCTGCAAGTTCCTTTGGAGGTTCCAGAGGTCGCCTGACCATTCTCTGTCCGACCCGGCCTCCCCTTACAGGTATTATGGGTCTCAGGAGAGAAACAAAACAAAACAAACAAAAACAAAAACAAAACAAAAAAACGGCGGGGGAGCTGTCCAGGAAAGTATTCCACCATCAAAACGATCTTTAATTTTTCCTCTAAACTGGGAAAGTAACTTTCTCTCACCACCCCCACCCCCAAAATTATCTTCCATTTTCTTTCCTTCTCTCTGGCTCCACATCCTTAGCTTTCTCCACCCCCACATAAAGAACCGAAGAGGCTTTCAAAGACCTGGCTGTTTTATTTTCTTTGGCCAAGGAAACCACTTTCTCTCAAGCAATTATTTCATATCCTATGAAAACTTTGGTTGAATGGAAAACCTGAAGCCTCGGACTTATCTACACACTGTTCCTCTGGTACAAAGCCTTACTTAAAAGGGCAACTCCTTCTTACTTAGAGTGTTTATAGAGAATTTGTCATCACATCTGATATCCTGTATGCGTAATACATTATGTGGAAAGGAAATAATAACCTTAAACCATCTGATGTTGCCTCAAGAGCCCAAACAGTGTTTCCCCTCCTGTGCCAATATATGTTAAATTATCGGGGTAAAAAAGAGAAAGAAAGAAAGAAAGAAAGAAAGAAGAGTAAGAAGAAATATCAAAATTCATTTTTGTTTTCTTTCAAAAGGTGGAATGAACACTATTCTTTAAATGCCAAAATTGACTCCACTGTTGAGTTGGTCTCTAATTCACTAACATTGTTTTTGCCACACAATCGAGAAATATCAATCTATTGGCTCTTCAGAAGAAGAGCTCTGGAGGGTATCCATGTTAAGTTTGTATATATTTATTTATGCTTAATTTAATGGGAATGTGTAAATATGGCAAGTAGTTTGGAATTATTTATCTGTGAATCTATACCTCTGTGAATGGGTGGTTAAAAAAAAAGTAAAAAAAAAAAAAAACCCAAAAAAATAGCTTGCCCCTAGGTAGAATCCTATCTGAATTTTTCTGTTCTTTATAGACGAGCTGTTATGGTAATGGGTAGAAATTGGTTTATTGTCCAGTGTTGATCTGATTTACACAAATAAAAAGACTGTTGTGTTTTTGTTGTGTTTTCATCTTCAGTTTCTTGAATATGGACATTGTTTAATTCTACAGACAGAAAAAATATAGCCAAGAATTTTTTTTTCTTTTTGTCCCCTCTCACTTGAAACACAGGCAATGTTTTCGTTACAGCATAAATACAATAAATTTTGCTTCTTAGAAAAACTGACACTTTGTTTTCACTAGGAGGTGTTTTTTATTTTCTTAATTCCAAGTTGACACTCTTCTCTCTTATTTCGAACTAGATTTGCAATAAAAGCTCATGTTAACTGCATCTCTTGGTTTATTTTGCCCTTTAAAAAATGAGGCGTCAAATTTACTTCCCAGGCAACTAAAACACTCTGTGTCCCAGTAACTAAAGGGCTCTGGTTACAAGTCAAAGATGATGCTCCCCTCCCACTGCTAATGGGATAGCATTCTGGCATGGTGTTCCTTGGAGGAAATGGCGCAGGAGATGCCCACAGGGCCAGGTATGGGCTCCTGCACCCGACACCTTGGGATTTGGAGGAGTTAACTGTCTTATTTCAGGATTGAACCCAACCCTGACCTCACCAGCTGTGCAAAGCCCTCCATAAACAAATGAGGAACGGCTCCTTTGACCCAGAGGAGGAAAAAGGCATAGTTGTCTTAGGAAGTTAGTTCTTACCTTGGGCTCAGAGGCTGCCTAGAGAAGCCAGAGTTTTTCTCATTTGGGTTAATGGGCTGCAGCCCAGCCCTAATGGGCTGCAGTGATCAAACATCTTCTCAATCTGTATTTCATCCCAAGGCTAGGGTGTCTTCCCTCAGGCAAGGAACGTAAAGTCATCCAAGATGTTACACAGTCTGGACAAGTCAGTGTTTCTCTTTGGACCTCAAGGTCTTTATCTGAAAAATGTGGGTCTCCTAGGGTCCTTTCCAACATCAATATTGCCTAGTTTAATTACAAAAAGCAGAAACAGTAATGTGTATATACATTTAAGGATAATCAGCAAAGTCAAATCGTGGTAACTCCAGATTATAAGAGTACTTAGCATATAGTTGGTGCTCAGTTAATTAATTAATAATATGCCTCCCATATCAATTTTCTGTTTTTCAGGTGAATCATTCCCAGTTGGACTTCCCTATAGGGAAAGACAGAAGGGACAATGGATCTGCTTTATGTGAGATTTTCCACTTCTTGCCTTCCTTATTAACTAAAGAAAGGTGGGGAGGGTATCATGGCTAGAACTATAAATGACTAAATCAAGACCCCACCCCGCCCCCCCCAAAAAAGGAAGGGAAGTAGAAGGATGGAAAGAATTGCAAGGGAAATGTGATTAAGAGGGCATGCAATCCATTTATCTATAATGAAAATAGGTGTATGTATTTGTCTCTGGCTCAACTATATTACAGAGTTTCCTTTTCATTTGCTTTTTGGAGAGTGAGAGCTTGGTTACCACTGGGATTATACAAAGTGGGTGGTGAGTAATTTCCCTTTCCTATAGCAAATTTTCCTACAGAAGTGTTACCTCCAACTCTGGAGAAACAGACCTGCCTGCCATCTATTAGCCTATAGGTAAATTCCAAACCCCGCCCCCCCTTCCTACCATTTGACAAGGAGAGTATGTATCCCAGACAATCATCTTTGCTAGGTGAAACCCAGGATCTTGAATGTCTCAAATGCGAGAAAAGAATTAGAAGGCATGGAAAGAAGAACTGGAAAGAGAAGGAAAGGAGTAGGAAGCCTGAGACGGCCTTGTCTAACAAAATGGCCTTGTCACAGCTTCCCACTCCCTTTGTTACTGTTTTACCAAGCTGCGGAGGGAGTATGGAAAGCCGCAGCTGGAACCGCTAGGTCCTGGATCCTGACCACAAGCCCAGCACAGGGACCCTAGGTAACTTGGAGAAAGTGTCCCTGTCCACCCCACCCCTCCCTGCCTGCCAGGAGGCAGCCAGCCCATTTGAGCGGCTTAGAGTGCCCCAGAAGCCCACCTGCCCGCCGGTATTAGAGGCTTAAGGGCCCTGATTAAAAATAATGCTAGGAGGAAGACGATTACTTTTTTATGAGGCCACATTCTTTTCCTTCGTTTGCAAATAACAGCCCCGTGGGGTCCCTGCCCTGGGACCCGGGGGCAGCCAGAGCTTAGAGCCACTAGAGAGATGCCGGCCCGAAGGGACGTGTCCCTTCCCGAGGCTGCTCACGACTCCCGACGCAAGCTGCCTTCCATGCTTGGACTTTGAGGGCGGTTGTCTGTCATGTAGAAGCCTCAGAAATTAAACGCGCAGCTCACAAGTCCATTAATTTTAGCTTCCCATTAATCTATTTATAAGTGAGCCAGCGCTGGCTCTATAAATACAGTCCTATAAAATTGAACTCCTTCCCATAAATCTTCCAAGTTGTTTATTTACATGTATTCCCTCGCCATCTAACGAGCCTCGTTTAAACTGGGGGAAGATTCAGGCTGACTTGACCCGCGATGGGGTGTGCTTCTCCGCCCGCCCCAGCTTCCTCGCTGGAATTGTGGGCTCCCGGGGAAGGAAGGAAATGCATGGAGACGGAGGGGGTGGGGTGGAAAAAGGACGGCGAAAACTCATTTTTCCTTCTTGACTTTGTTTCCTTGTTTCTATCCCAAATTCACGCTCTCCATATTTCCCATCACAAGCTCCACGTTGATTTATATCGTCATAAACAGCATTCTTGAGACTATAGCTTCTTTTATAGCTTGGGGTGAGCTCCTTTTTCACTTCCCTAGCAGCCACTACTTTTAAATCAGGGCTCATAAATAACCCCGTCGCTTCTTTAGGATGAGGTCAGTCAAACGTCTCCTCCGGTCCACTTTCTTGCTTGGATCCCTCCGTGCCCTCCCCCAGCTCACTCTAGTTGGCACACTCCCACCGCCTTTCAGGCACGTTTGCAGAACGCAGCCGCGCACAGCAACGTGGAGGCTGGGCACCACCAGCGCGGTGACACTGACACCCCAGCAAGGTGTCTGCGTAAGCCTGTACCACGCGTGCGCCGCTCCTGCCTCCGCCGAGCCCACGGACACAGAGCGGCTGGCCGAGTCTAGGCACGCTCTCCCGGTGGCAGGGCAGCGCGTCAAGAAGCGCGCACGCGCGGTTGCACGCGCACGCGCCGCGGCGCCCCAAGGTGCGACTCCAGCCCCAGCTTCTGCCCGGGACAGGGCACAAGCTTGAAGAGGTTTTTGCTGTGATCCTTTGGAACCGAGGCACTGAGTTTGCAAAATCGGCTGCAGTGTGGGCAACGGTGTGTGTGTGTGTGTGTGTTTACGTTCATATGGAGGGAGCAGTTTTGTCACAGAAGTTCAATACGTTCCACGTTGGTCACAAGCTATCAAGGTCAGGCAGCGATTTTTGCCCACCTGGTTCTCACCACCCTGCTTCTTTTCGCTTTTTCTCTGCTGTCTGAAGGGCTGCATCCTTCTGGAACTGATTCAGGCGAGAGGCGTCCAGACCCGAGTAGGGGTCACACCTGCTGCTGGGAGAGGCCTCTGCATAAAAATGCTCTTTAAAAATTTTAAAAAGCAGTACAATAGCCAATGGACTTAGCAAAGCGTGACTTGCCCAGACCGCACGGAGGGCAGCTCCAGCAGTCATCTGTGACTCACCCACCAGCTAACGTCCTGGACGTGCCTGTTAGTGGAGATATTAGCCAACATTTCTAGGATGTGGCTGTCGGATGTCATTAGCCAATGCACTTAGCTGGAAGGGGTGTGTGTGTGTGTGCATGGCCACGGCTTATAAGTGTAGAAAACTTTTGGGAGATCAGTATGCTCTCTGTAACAGTCAAATGTTGCTTCTTGTAGGGAAATTTATCAAATGACCAGAGAAAAGCTGGCACAAAAACAGTGGGGTATAGAGACATGGGAAGGGGAGCTTCTTTGGGAAGGAGACTGGGCCTGAGAATCTTTCTGGGGTGGAAACTTGACCCAGGTCAGACCTGTATACTATGTAGACTGAAGTGAAGGAGGATCAAGTCAACCTAATGAGTTCTAGTGCTCACTATGTGAACCATCGAGTCCTGAGCGCTAGAACCTGGCATCCAGCTGCTCAGTTAGAGCCTGGGCAGCTTGGGAACACCTGATTACAGAAGGGCTGGTGGCTGTTCAAGTGGGAAAAGCAAGTGCGACCCTAATCTGAGTTTCCAAGGATAGGATTTTAGAGAGTTTCTACACAGCGGTGGTTTTTACTGCTGAAATGTCGACCATTCTAGGTTTGGAGAGGGGCCAGGAGGGGTTATACAAAATGGCTGGGAAAATCACAGTCAAGACAAAGAAAACAAGCATAAAACTCATCCAAACCTCAGTGTTCTATCAGCACCACTACCACAACCCCCCCCCCCCCAAAATGAAGGAGAAGGAGAAACAGAAGAAGAATCATCAGCAGCCAGCGCTTTGAGATCAAAGTATTAATCTTGGACCAGGATGGATTTTGTGTAAATGTTAGCTAACTTTATAAATGATTCTGCAAGGAAACTAGGTGAGAGACCTTTCTTGGGTGGGGGGAGGGTAGGGTGGGTTACAGTTAAGACTATTTATAGACACACACACTATTACAATATGGGAATTTCCCAAGAACTGGACTAAAGAAAACAGCCTAAACAAAACAACATTTACCAATGTGAATTTTCTTTGCCATGAGAGTCCCATGTGTTGGAAAGATTTAATCTCATGTCTTAGGTTTTAGGGATGTTGTTTTCAAGATAGAATTTTTTGGTCAGAGATTCCTAAAGATAGGACACTTCCAAAAGTTAAGGCAGAAGCCAATTTATTTTCAATGTGTTGCTTCACACACTTACCCTTTTGTTGTCTTTAAGAAGCAGGGGGCACAGGCCCAAGCCCCATCAACAAGATGGGCCCACTGAGTGATTCATTCACTTTTATGTTCAATGTAAATATTCTTTTCTTTTTCAAAAAATAAGGGCCTTTGGGGCACCTGGGTGGCTCAGTCAGTTGAGTCTCCGACTTTGGCTCAGGTCATGATCTCACAGTTTGAGCCTTGCATTGGACTCTCTCCTGTCAGAGCACAGACTGCTTCTGATCCTCTGTCCCCGTCTCTCTACCCCTCCCCTACTTGGGATCTCTCTCTCAAAAATAAAAAAAATGAAAAAAAAGAAAAAATAAGGCCCCTTCAAGACAATAGGGCCAATTAATACAAAGAAGGATCAAGCTGATCTGGGTCTCTGTGACCTTTTACCCTTCTTCTAATCCTCAATAGTGAACATCTGTGTTTGGCGGCCAATGTCTGAAAGTAATAAAGACAATTAGAACATTTTATTTTTTCTTGGGGGAGAGGGGTTTGGTTGTCAGTGTGAAGAGGTAAAAACCTTGTCTATGACACTGTTTTGCAGGATAAAACAAGGGAAAATATCAGCCACTAGGCCTTACTGCTCGATAGGCCCTGAGGAAGTGAGCATAGTGATTACCGAAACTGAAGTTATAGGTAATTCATATTTCTCCTTTGTTTCTCAGTCTGTGGGCAATTTATTTTTAAAAATTTTTAAAGTTTATTTAGTTTGAGAGAGACAGAAACAGTGTGAGTCAGGGAGGGGCAGAGAGAGAGAAAAGAGAATCTCAAGCAGGCTCCACAATGCCAGCGCAGGGCCCGATGCGGGGCTCAAACCCACGAGCCAAGAGATCGTGACCTGAGCCGAAACCAAGAATCAGACAATTAACTGACTGAGGCACCCAGGTGCCCCTGTGGGCAATTTTTAAAGATAACCCTATCGTTTGTCGACTTAACATGAAAAGAAAATAATGTCCACCTGTCTCTAGCCTTGTTCTGAGTTTACTTCCAGTTGTGAGCACAGTTCAGTTAGGTTCCTGAATGTATACATGCTCCCTCTCCCACCCTTTTTGTGAAGACTCTTCTCTCTCTTCCACCTAAGAACAAACTAGCATAAAGCCAAACCCAAACAACTCGACAGAATACGAACACCTGCCGCATGTTAATTAGTTGAAAAGCATTTTAGCTTTTGGTGTGTAAAACTGTGAAATCCACCAATCTTGAGGCCATTAGACAGGGTCAGAAAGTTCTGAGAGAATAAGGTATTCTAGAGATAATCAGTTAGAGAAATTTATCTCCAAACAGATGTCAGCGGTGAAAGCAGGTGTTGGTTTTCTTTGTATGAGCTGTTCTCTTGGCATTCTGCTGTGGGTTTTTGATGATCTAAAACCTATGCTTCCTATGAAAGACATATATCTGATCTTGAAGGAGCAAACCTTTTATAGCATCCATGCGTGAAACTACATCACAGTTTAAAACTCTTGGGTGAAGTTGAAGTTCAAGAGTGACTATATTATAGAGTATATTATATATAGACTATTATATATTATATGTCATATACGTGTCTCCTGGAAGCTCAGTTCAGTGAAACTTTTTTTAAATGGAGATCATTTGGAAACATTTTTAATGTTCTAAAATTTGTAAAAGGGTGTGTATTTAAGAACCGGAACATGGAACTTTAAAATGAGGGTAGAGTTTTCCTGCATGGCTTCTCTGCATATCATCACTCTGATGTGTACGCAGAAACATGACTTTGTGGTTGAATTGTTCTACATTTAATCACATATGTGCATAGGCACACACAGAAGACTGTTTTCATTCACCATTTCTCCTTGATGTTAAACATGTGTTGGGAATTTTGGAACTCTGGCTTCTCTAGATCGTATTTGTGACTTTGTTCTTACACATGCAGTTTAGAAACCTACAAGGTGATAACTAGGTTATTCTTCCTCTCTCTTTTTTTTTTGCCGTTAATAACTCCGTCCTTCTTCCTTTTCTCTCCCCCACTGGTTTCACCCCTCCCCAGCATTCTGTCAAGCAATAGGCTGTAAAATAGTTATCCAGACCAGCAGCCAGGCAAGTGCCGTTTGAGAGTAATTTCTGCCCCAAGCATTTAGCCCAGGGCAAAGCAAGCGTGCTCTCTAACTGATCAACCTGGATATTTCATTATTCATTAATTTACTGTTTAACCAAATCCCACTCATTATCAGAGGCAACGCTTGGCAGAGCCCAGCGAACAGTAGCAGTTGGTGTCAGGCGTGGAGAATTGGCCCATTTGATCCTGGGCTGTTTTATTATTCAACACCACTGACTGAGAAAAAGGTCCATGAATAATAAAGAGCCAAAGCGTGTTTGAACTGAGAAGCATGACACAGCCTTACAAAACAGCAGTTAGAAAATTAAAGGCAAGGTGGCCCAGACTTTGCATTTTTTATCTTGGCTGTGGGCACAGACATTTATATCCCTACATTGTTTTCAGTGATTTTTTTTTTTTAAGTCCTTAAGACAGAGGCATTGGTTTCAGTCAGCCTCACCCTTTCAAAACAGACCATTGAAGAACTCAGGAGCAAACTTACACAGCAAGAAACAAACATGCCTCCAGATGGGAACTTGAAAATGTAATTTCTAACCTTATAATCAGTTAAGTCCTTTGTGGCCTTTCCCAGCTATGGGGAAGATTTGGGTGATTTTAATTCTCCTTTGGACCTGCCATGATTCATACCCTGGTTAGTTTAATAATATAATTCGTGATGCTGATCAAACACATATTAAATTCCTTTTCTGTCCAACTGGTTCCTTGACAAGACTTTGGTTCCATGAGTACCTGGCCACAAAGATCACATACCAAGGGTTTTAGAGATCCTATAGGTGATATCTAAATTCTTGTTCATATGGGAGAAGGGCCTATGAAATATATAGGGATGAAAGGAAGAGTTTATGCTCCCTCAGAAGCACCCTTTTTGAGCTTACAGAGGCAGTAGTGGTCAAGAATTCTTTCAGGCTCTGTTAGGTCTGTAAATGCACAGTTGAATGCACTTGTTGGATCCATTGGTGGTGGCTTAAAAGTATGACTGCCTCTCTTACTACCTGTCCTGTCATACATGTAATCCTTTTTACTCATTGATTTATAGTCTTTGGAAAAGCATGATGAGATCTAAAACAGTCATGATTATAGTAACTTTTGTATGGTATAGTAGACTAGTAACCCCTTCACTTCACCCACACACAGCCATTCTTATGCAGTGAAATAGAGCACAGGGGGTATGGCTTTTCCATTTAGATGAGCAATAGCTGTGTAGGAAAAAGTTTCTTGAGATGCGTAAAGTCCATGGTGCTAAGATGACACATAAAAGACTATCCAAAGATGTTGATGGTGAGTCAAACTTCTAGAGATTTTTTTTCTTCTTTAATATTAGAATCAGTAAACAAAGTTTGAAAACACTAGGGGGAGGCTTGGCTTTTTCTTTCCTCAGGATATTCTCTTGCCTGCCTGGGATGCATTTGGGAACTGTTGTTAATGTGTTGGATTTAAAGTAGGACAGGATGTTAACATGGAAAAAGTTCTTTTAACATCATCAACCTGAACAATTCATTTTACAGATGTTTAGAGAATGACTCATCCAATCTTATGTATGTAGCTCCTGGTGGAACCACAATTAGTTCCAAAGTATTTTTCTGGTATAGGAGGTCTTAGGACTTTGTTTGTTTGTTTGTTTGTTTTTTTCTAGATGAGATTGTTGAATTTTTTCTACATGTATTCTAGTACTTTTGAAGAAGAGGCCTTAAAAACATTCTGATCCCATACAACTGAGATATGGTATTTTGAAGAACACATCTCTTACAATGGATGTTCTTTTGGTATTGCAATTTTTGCCATTATTTATAAGAAGAGGGTGAAAATTGTTCTTCCAACTTAGTTGGGATTGGAGGGTCAGGATAATAAGATAAAGAACGACATTGTTTTCCTTCCTAATGTGGTGGACCGGTTGTTCACTTTTAAATGAAAGTGACGTAAGTGTGAACATGATTGAAACTTATGACAAAGTTAATGCCTTGACTTCTCAGATCATACCAGCTCTTGTTAAATCATAAAACCACACATCCTTGAGTATGACCACATATAAAGGCCTCCCCAAGTGAAGAAATTAGGCAATATCAGGCAATTCATCCACTTGAGAATCACAAGTTTCCTGTTCTCCCTTTTCTTTTTTTTTTTTAACGTTTATTTATTTTTGAGACAGAGAGAGACAGAGCATGAACAGGGGAGGGGCAGAGAGAGGGGAGACACAGAATCTGAAACAGGCTCCAGGCTCTGAGCTGTCAGCACAGAGCCCGACGTGGGGCTCGAACTCACGACTGTGAGATCATGACCTGAGCCAAAGTCGGACGCTTAACCGACCAAGCCACCCAGGCGCCCCTCTCCCTTTTCTTTCTTGAGATATTGAATCTTACTCTCTAGTGAATTGTGTTTAGGACACTTAAGACTCACTGATGCCCCTTTAGGTCCTTGGCATTTAGAACTTCAGAGGGTATGGAAAAGCAGTGTATGGGAGGAGCTGGTCTTCATAGTCCCTGAAGAGGAGACCCTGTTTGAAATTTGGAAACAGAAGAAATCTTAGCGTTTTTCTGGGCTCACTGGATCATAGGGATAAACAGGCCTGGTATGAATATCACCTTATCTAAGAAAAAGTTCTTTCCTAACTCCTTTACCTCCTGTTATAGTCTTCAGCTTCTCTTCCCATGGTTGTTGACCCTGGCTGCACATTAAAGTCACCTAGAGAGAGTTTTTAAAAATATTGATGTCCAAGCTCCACCCCCTGATGTATTTGATCTGAGATACTGGCATTGCTTCAGAAGATCTCCAGGTGATTCTAATGTTCAATTAGGATAACAAATCAATGCTTTATGTTCTCAGAGAACTTTCCTCAAAATATGGCACCTACCACGTTGTCTTATTATAAAAGTTTCTCTCTGCCCACCTTATATTATAGCTTTTAAGTGTAAAGACCATGTAATCAACTTACATAAAACATGGTATACAGTAGTTGCTAAATCATCCAATAGGTTTTATTAGGCAGTTATTAAGTTGTAGGATTTGAGGATAAATCAGTAACAAGATAGATCTGGTCTTTTACTTTGTGAAATTTACAGTCTTTTGTCCTTGAAGGCAAGTATGTTGATTCCACATTTGTGAATCTCTCTAGGATTAGCTGATAGCTGGCCAAGAGACATCTTAGTACAGAAGGTTATTGTTGGGTGTCTCCTATGTGCTAGCCGTTATGCTAGGTCCGGGCTACATTACAGTAGATGAGCCAGGCTGCAGAGGCTCTTAGTTTAGGCACACTGTTGTATATTCTCTTTATATTGGCCCGTCTTGTGTGTCCTAAACTCTGTATACCTGTAAGATTTTCACTTACCTATATAATGAACCTCAGATTTTTAAAATCTAAAAGAATTCTACAAATTGCTAAAATACCTATGGTTTCAATCCCTAATGCTGCACTGTAGATGGTAATTAGAATGAGTAGGTGTTTGCATCAATTTCCATTACTGTAGTTTTGCTCCAAGCCAGGACATAGTATATTTTTCAGATAATAATGAATTTGAACTTTATATCTGGATATCTTAATATGGTATGCCTCATCAACATTTCCTTCTAAATCAAAGATAAGTATAATTATGTAGATAAAATATTTGTATTTGCATTTATGCAAATGATTCATTTATGAGGTATTTTCATTAATTTAAGTAACAACATTTAATTTGGGTTTGCAACAAGTCTGAGTTGTAAGATAGGTACTAAAACACCTCTCTATGTTTTACAGGTAGGAAACTTAAGCTCAGGTTGAGAAACCAAGCTCACCTTGCAGGAATGTGGCAGAGTGTAAGTTCCATGCTCTTTCTATCATTCCATACTGCCATACTTAAGGTAAGCATGTATCCATACATGCAACAGAAGTGCACAAATACTTTTTCATAGTATTTAAAATGCAAAAACAATAAAGCTAGCATATATGTATAATAGCATGATATATATTTTAATAGCTTACTAATTTACATCAACTGGACAAAAATGTGCATACATTTGTAAGAAGTTTGAACTACAGAATATTTTAAAAGGATGCAGCATTACCTCTTTCAAGTGTATAGAAGTGGACCCGTAATAATTAAATCTTCCTTTTAGAAGTCCTTAGAGTGCTAACTTTGATTAATACATAAGATTGCTTTGTAATTATACTCTCAATTATTTGTATGTAAATGGGTGCTCCCCGAGTGCTTGAGGATACTGAAAACAGTGTATTCTCTTAAACAGTTTATATACTCTCTCTGTAATCTTTATTTACACTAGCAATTTGTTCAGCAAGTCTTTTCTCTATTGATATGATAAAGACAAACTTCGCTCAGCCAGATCTTTGTTAGATCAGAAATTCTGATTTAAGTGAGTCTGAATTAATGAGGTTTTACTTTATTTGCAATGTAATAAGTTTTCTACCACGTACCCGCCTTTACATACATGTGTAACCTTATTAATATGTTTTTATACATTTAAAAATATTCTCGGAGTTAATGACTTGATTTATCAATGAACCTGAGATGTTTCAAATTATTTTATCGCTTCTTAGTATAGATTTGCCTTAGTCCATCTGTAGTAGTGGAGGAAAAATTCTGTTTCCTTAAGTCCTTTTATGAGGGTGCCAAAAGGTATAAAAATATGAAGCCATTTAATAGCCAGCCTCTTTGAAAGTACCAAGCACACACAGTGTGCATGCTAAGTTTAATCATACTGATGGATTTACATGTAATGTCTCAATTCCAGACGCCCTCATTAGTGCAGTCAATCTTGAAGTTCTCCCCGGTGAGTGAGGGGTGAAGGTGACTTCAACACCCTGTGAGAAGTTGGCGGGATGTTGCCAACACCCAGAAAAAGACAGTGGGAAAAAGCTCTACCATATGAGGCTATAATCCTAGCTGTGGTCAATGTGTTGAAAGCTTTATATTTCCTGACCACAGGATCTTTCTATAAAATGAACAGGGAGGAGGGATATTCCCAGGATTAGCCAGCTGGCTATTTCTATATGCTTATTAAAATTTCTGGAAGAAATGGTGGTGCCTTTTAACTCTTTAAAAATATATCTGCTTGGGAAATCATAAGCTTCTCCCTCATCCAAACTATTTAGTACACGAGGATTGGATAAAATAGCTTCAAACTTAAATTTTGCAGCAAAAAAAAAAAATGAGAATATAGAAAATGGTGGTAAAAACAGCAGTAGTAGCAGAAGCAGGGAGAGAATCCAGATGTCACCTTCATAGGAAATCTTTTTCTGCTCTAAGGACCCGCAGGTCAGGCTTTTTAATTTTGGACAAAACACAGTTTCATTCTGTCCCATGCAGGGTACAGGGATAGCCTCATCTTTTAGAGGCTGCATTTGGAACCTGCTGCCTCTTTGTATTCAATATCCACATGCTATTCCTCTAGCTTGCTGAGCGAATCCCTGCACAATAGTGGCATTAAGGAAAGCAAAGCACAGGCAATGCATTTGGCTCTTTCTTTGGGAAGAAAAACAAGCAACTTAACTCTTAACATTCATTAAAAGACACTGGGTCATCATGTATACTATTGAAGTAGCAGGAGAGTTGAGTCCATTGCATAAGAAGTCCTCAGAGTTTTTAGTCAGAACTGTGTGACCAAGGGGTATTCTATATTATAGTTCTTCCTCTTCCTCTTCCTCCTTCTCCTTCTCTTCCTCCTCTTTTCTCCCTCTCCTGCTCCTCCTTCTTCTTTGAGAGAGACTTAGTAAATAAAGCCAAGATGTGCTCTCCCTCTCCCTTTCTTTCCCTTCCTCCCCAACTTTATATATAGATATAAATATACATGAAAATAGATACATAGACACAGGTATATAAAATGCTCTTCTCCATTTCATTCTTCCTCTTCTCCTTTAAATAGAATCACTGAGCTAACTAAATCTTCATTTTCAGTTGTAGGGATCCCAAGATATACACAGAGGAAACCCAATGTACTCTTAGTATCTTGAAATTTTATTATTCCAGTTGAGACACTTTTTCTTCTAACCTTCAGAACCAATGCATAACCATGGCTATTAGATTGGGACTTTAAACAAACTCGAAGACAAATCTTCTGTTGAAAAGAATAATGAAAACAATAGTCATGTTTGTTTAGCTTTTTACACTTTATAGTGGGCCTTCACATATTATGTTTTACTCAATCTCACCCAATTTCTCTGAAATATTATGGAACTCATAGACTTGGTTGAATAAAGGGAGGTTGGAAAGTTAATAGGTTTGTCCAGTAACAAGGAATGAAGAGATTCTCAGCTGATTCTTTGGAAGTCTCCTAACTGGCAACAGATATCCTGCTACACTAGAGTCCTCTAAATTGTAACAGAAAATACACACATAAATTTGACTATAATAATTTAGGTGAATAGTGAAATAATGAATTAGATGACTTGTAAGTGTGTGTGTGTGTGTGTGTGTGTGTGTGTGTGTGTGTGTGTGTGTTTGCAGTTATCTAGTTCCTAAGGCGGTCATTGTATGTCGGGTCAAGAGTAGAAGTACAGGAGAAAGAGAGGCACTGATTTTTGAGAAATATCTTTGCTTCTTGGCATGTAACCATTACAAGTTTGGAGCATAGGAAGACAAGAGTAGATTAAATGATTATCCAGGGAAGGAGTGAATGATGGGTAGAAAGGAAAGCAAGATAGAAAGAAAGAAGAAATAAAGAATGGATTAAGGAATGGGCAAGTGAAATGGCTACTAATGCCATTGTTCTTTCTTACCAAAAGTCTGGATATTTAAGACCCTAAAATGTTATGTGTACATTAGAATTAGTCAGACATTTATTACGACTGACATGAGAGAAGTCTTCCTTCTTCCTTCTTCCTTCCTCCTTCCTTCCTTCTTCCTACGTCTTCTACTTGATTTTTGATGCCAGAAATGTTCTTTTTTCTTTTTTTTTTAAATTTTTTTAACGTTTATCTATTTTTGAGACAGAGAGAGACAGAGCATGAACGGGGGAGGGTCAAAGAGAGAGAGACACAGAATCTGAAACAGGCTCCAGGCTCTGAGCTGTCAGCGCAGAGCCTGACGCGGGGCTCGAACTCACGGACCACGAGATCATGACCTGAGCTGAAGTCTGCCGCTTAACCGACTGAGCCACCCAGGCGCCCCTGCCAGAAATTTTCTTAACAAAGTTTTTCAATTCTCTATTATAAATTAAAGATTTTAAAACAAATACACCGGTAAAACAGTTCATAGCATGAATGGTTTTTAATTAAAGTATAAAGGATGATTTCAACTTTTTTACTGTTTGGATACAGGAGTATTCTCTTTGTTTATGTTTATTTATTTTGGGGGAGAAAGAGAGAGTGTGTGAGTGAGGGAGGGTCGGGGGGAGAGAGAGAGAGAGACAGAGACAGAGACAGAGACAGAGAGACAGAGGATTTGAAGCAGCTCTATGCTGAGAGCCAAGAGCCCGATGTGGGCCTCTAACTCAGAAACCACGAGGTCATGACCTGAACTGAAGTCGGACACTTAAACTACTGAGCCACCCAGATGCCCCTAGGAGAAGTATTCTTAATAATATATTCTTTGTGCCTTGGACAATGAGATAGAGCTGTCGTTGAACTGAAAAATAAATGGAGAAAGTCAGTGGAGACTCATCACATATCAGTGGAGAAACCTGGTTAGCACCATCTTAAACCAGTGCTATGTGCCTCCTAATGTGATACACTTAGAAATGTCACTTACATTTGTCATCCAGCAAAAAAAAATGTGCACAATCTGAATTTGATAACAAGGAAACATCGTATAAATCCAAATGTAGGGGTCATGCGTATAAGAAGTGGTATGTGCTCTTCAAAAGTATCAGTGTCAGGAAAGATAAGGAATGGCCAAGGACCTCTTTCAGATTGGAGAAGACTAAAGAGACATGCAACCAAATGCAAATTATGATCCCATATTAGGATGTGGATCAAAGAAAAATTTGCTACAAGGATTTATTGAGGAAACTGATGAAATATAAACATGGTTACTGTATTAGAAAATAGTATTGCATCAATGTTAAGTTTTGTGACTTTGTAATTGTACTATGAGATTGGGTTGTGGTATGTGCAACTCATTCTCGAATAGTTCAGGAGAGAAAGAGAGAAGGAGAGAGGGAGGGAGGAAGTAACAAATGCAGTAAAACTGAATCTAGGTGAATACAGAAGTTCTTTGTTCTACTTTTGCAATATTAGTGTAAGTTTGATAGTATTTCTACATAAAATTTTTTAAAGTAGAGAAGGCATTTTCTTTTCAGAGAAGGCTCCTTCTGTTGGTGAGGAAATTAAATTTTGCATTTGGGCTGTGTTTCTACAACTAACAACTCAGCAGCTCTCACTGGTGAATAAGAGCAACACACTTAGATATTGTCATATTTCTGGGGGCAAAGCTCAGTGGTACAGCATTTGACTGCAGATAATGTCATATTTCTTCACGTTAAATTCAAATAGACAATTTTGAAGATTCAGGTTGGTCAGACAACATAGCTCACACATTTGTAATATGTTAACTAATAGTATGTCCTCTGCATAAAGTTATAAGATATATTCACACAGAGCTAGACCTGGATCAGACATCATTTTGTTTAAAATGGTTACCTGGATATAAAGAGCTTGATTGAAAACCTAATTTGGGATATTTTAGTAGAGTTTACTCTCTTTAAAATGATGCAATGTTTATAGCAACACTATCTACAATAGCCAAATTATGGAAAAAGCCCAAATGTCCATTGACTGACAGATGAATAAAGAAGATGTGATAATATAATGGAATATTACTCAGCAATCAAAAAGCATGAAATCTTGCCATTTGCAACAACATGGATGGAACTAGAGTGTACTATACTAAGCAAAATAAGTCAGATAAAGATAAATATCATACGATTTCACTCATATGTCGCATTTAAGAAACAAAACAGATGAACATAGGAGAAGGGAAGGAAAAAAAAGATAAACACAGAGAGTGAGGCAAACCGTAAGAGACTCTTAAATACAGAGAACAAACTGAGGGTTGCTGGAGGGGAGTTGGGTGTGGGGATGGGCTAAATGGGTGATGCGCATTAAGGAGGGCACTGGTTGGGATGAGCACTGGGTGTCATATGTAACTGATGAATCACTAGATTCTACTCCTGAAACCATTATTACACTATATGTTAGCTAACTTGGATTTAAATAAAATTAAAAAAAATTAAATATGATCAAATGGAGTTAAAGTATTTTAAAATATTTTATGTTTTATTTTTTATATTTGAGAGAGAAAGAGAGACAGAGAGACAGAGAGTGAGCAGGGAGGGGCACAGAGGCAGAGACAGAATCTGAAGCAGGCTCCAGGCTCTGAACTGTCAGCACAGAGCCTGATGCGGGGCTCGAAATCACGAACAGTGAGATCATGACCTGAGCCAAGGTTGGACACTTGACGGACTAAGACATCCTGGCACCCCTATTCAAAGTATTTATAAAGATTGTTTGTAAGGATTATAATAATTAAGGCAATTCAATGCTCATAATAGAATGAAATAGATGTGTTTACTAAGTCATGAATATAAATATGACCTGTAGATAAAAACAAACTCTGTTATATTTGGAAAGATATTGTACTTTTGTGTTATCTCTCAATTTCTTCTCACCAAATCCATGAGAAGCAGCAGACATGCTAGGAAAACATCTCTGACCTGGTTTAGGTCCAGCCATTATTTTGTTTTTGTTTTTGTGTTTTGTTTTGTTTTATTTTTTTAATCACCTGCTGTCCCATTGATTCTCGGTGATGCATTCCATTTTATAGTTGCCAATATAGACACAATATATATGTGTCAGGGCTGATATACAAATTATAGAAAATTCTTAGTCTCTCAATCTGCCACGACAAAGTTTTGTATTACTATTTGTTTTAGTATTTGAAGTGCAAACTCCTTGTGTACTGATTTTCATGACTTTAGCTAATTACTTCCTATCTCTTACTATATGGATTCATGTTAATGCTGGAAATGTGATTATCTTCTGGTTTGGTACTTGTTTAGTTATTTCATAGCTGCCTGGGCAAAAATATCTAACCTTTGTAATAGCAAGGAAGAGGTTTTGAGGGGTGGGAAATAGAACAAGCTGCAGGATGAGCACTAGTTAAAAAATCATCTCCACCACCACTTAGAAGTCATTTACTTTATTGTTGCTTCTTGTGTTTTGCTATCAACGACCACCACCCTCCCTCCCCCCATTCCCCCCCCCCCCCGCCCCATGACATCAGCAGCCTTTGATTAAAAGCTGTTCACTGGCTGCCTTCACAGGCTTTTGCTGTTTAACTGTTTCATGGCTACTTAAATATGTCATATATACATGCTTCCCAGTGATTTCAGTGGGTTTCCCATGACATAGGTCCTAGGTCTGGATTAAAATCTGTAAAGACATGGCTGTTTTTAAAACTAGGAGGTTTTGAGTTGAGCTATAGGAAAAAAGTAGCAAATGCACAGAATCTGTGGGACTCTCACAGTAAATTTTTTACCGTCAAATTTCCATCATAATATGGGACACAGCTGGATAGTCCAATGACAGTGGGGATTTGGGGTCTGGGAAAGGGGAAAATGGGGTGTTTCTGCTTCTGTATACCCATCCCAATCCCTGCTTTGTACCTGGGGAATTAAAGGTTGTACAAGTATCCAAGCCTCTACCCAAGAATGATTTCCACTGTATATGAGTTAGCTTTGTACCAGCATCAGTCAGAACACAGCCATTAGCAGGAGCTGTCACAAATGTGGGGGCAGCAACACAGTGAGAGAGATTCTCCCTTTAGCAGTAGCAGTTCCTTGGGGTCTCTACAAACATAACCTCCTATCAGGTTGGCTTACAGATTGCTATAGTGTTTACAGATTGTCCTGAAAATGAGATGTCATGTGAGGGGATCCCGGGGTGCAGCTCTTGAAATGAATTCAATATGAAAAATTAAAGTGATGTGGGATCTTATTATGAGTCAAAAAACCTATGCAGAATTGTAGATGAAAGGAAGTTAGTACTGTAAATTATGTTATCATGGATGGGGAACATTTATATCAATCATCAGGGCTGGAGGATGTATTAATATAGGGGTAATTGATGAGTCACATTAAAAAAAAAAAAAAACTAATGTAGATAATAAGTGAGTAGAGAATAATACCCCTGGTGTTTGGGCCTGAAGCTGTCCTTTGGGTCACAGTAGCTAACAGTCAAGAAATTATTTTTAACTGTGTATATAAGAAAATGCTGAGTACCTTTTCCTTTAGACATCGCTGAACATCCTCAGTCATTACAGGTGCCAGAGCCATGTAAGGATTTTAAAGCATTACTTCCAGATTCCACAAGAGAAGTCCTGTGTGGTCTGTTTTACTGCAAGCACAGTAAAAATTAGTGGGCCCTATTTATTCATTACTAATCTGGTGGCAGAGATGTATCTTAATTCCTCATGTGCTTTAAGTGCTGCTGTTATTATTTGCTGGGAAATTTTCCCTTTTTTTTTCCTATTAAATCTTCATCCCAGGAGTTGTGTTTATTTGGCACTAAGTTAAAAGGAGAGGATGTTGTTAAAGGAAGGGACCACTTTACTGTTCCTATTAACACAGCATCTCACTCCCTACTGCTACTAAAATCCAATTGATTCAGTCTCTGAAGTCTATCATCAAAGGGTAATTTGCAAACTATTAGAATTCACAGATATCATTTTTAATTTAAATATTGTGGTAAAATTTGTACAACATATTTTTTCTAGGTTTTGGGAATATGATATTAGCCATATCATATTTAATTTTATTGTTTTGCTATGGTATTCATAGAATATTTTAGAATTTCTGTCCTAGAGGTACAAATGAGGTAAAACAAGAGAGAAAGAAGAACTTTTATTGATAAAGAGTTCTAGCTACACTGACATGTACGAGTAAGAGTATTTCAAATTGAAGAGATGATGGGTAACGTCTGAAGTGTCAAAAGGTTAAAGTGGCTAATAAGGATGTATCTGGCCATGTTTTAAAACAGAAGTAAACAGCATGAACAAACATTTAATGAAATCCAAAGAAATACTAAATAGTACATTTTCTTCCCAAAGAGTGATCATTTATTTCCTGAAATTCCCCTTTCAAAGAACTTAAGTGACTACTCAGGTTATGTTTATTTGTAGTACTTTAAACTTCATATGACATAGGCATAAGTGAGGGAACTCTCCCTTCAGATTCATAAGTTGAAACATGACCCGCCTCCCTAGATGATATTATCAGGAGGTGGAGTGTTGGGGAGGTAATTAGGATTCAAGGCGGTCATGAGAGTGGAGCCCTTTTGAACTGGGGGATTAGCACCCTTGTGAGAGTCATGAGAAAGGTTGCTTTCCCTTTCTGCTCTCTGCCGTGTGAGGATATAAGGAAGCGTCAGCAGTCTGCACCCTGGAAGAGAGTCTCACCAGAACCTGACTGTGCTGCTATCATGATCTTGGATTTCCAGTCTCCAGAACTATGAGACATGAATTTCTGTTGTTTGTAAGCCACGCAGCCCATGCTATTTTTGTTATGGCAGGCCGACCTAACACAGTCCCTGAGATAACCCTACTTTTACTTTTTAAACCTAGAGTGCAAATTGATGTTTCCTTCTACTACGGGCAAATTTACACCTAGAACATTGTATCTCACCAGTCCCTACCTAACTCCCCTGCTCAGTTAAGGGTCTCAGAAAGACCCCTTATAGTACTGGCCTATTTTGTTTTGTTTTGTTTTTTATTATAATTTATTGTCAAATTGGTTTCCATACAACACCGAGTGCTCATCCCAACAAGTGCCCTCCTCCATGACCATCACCCACTTTCCCCTCTCCCCCACCCCCCATCAACCCTCAGTTTGTTCTCTCTTAAGAGTTTCTTATGGTTTGCCTCCCTTCTTCTCTGTAACTTTTTCCCCCCGCCTTCCTGTCCCCCATGGTATTCTGTTAAGTTTCCCAAGATCCACATATGAGTGATAATGTATCGTATTTGTCTCTGACTTATTTCACTTAGCCTAATACCCTCCAGTTCCATCCACATTGCTGCAAATGGCCAGATTTCATTCTTTCTCATTGCCAAGTAGTGTTCCATTGTATATATAAACCACATCTTCTTTATCCATTTGTCAGTTGATGGACATTTAGGCTCTTTCCATAATTTGACTATTGTTGAAAGTGCTGCTATAAACATTGGGGTACAAGTGCCCCTGTGCATCAGCAGTCCCGTATCCCTTGGGTAAATTCCTAGCAGTGCTATTGCTGGGTCATAGGGTAGATCTATTTTTAATTTTTTGAGGAACCTCCACACTGTTTTCCAGAGTGAATGCACAAGTTTGCATTCACACCAACAGTGCAAGAGGGCTCCTGTTTCTCCACATTCTCGCCAGCATCTAGAGTCTCCTGATTTGTTCACTTTAGCCACTCTGACTGGTGTGAGGTGGTATCTCAGTGTGATTTTGATTTGTATTTCCCTGATGAGGAGTGATGTTGAACATCTTTTCATGTGTCTGTTGAGTACTGGCCTACTGTGATCTCAACCTGAGTTTCATCTGAAATGATAATAACCATGTAACTGTATAAACTATATAAAAATAGAAACTATTATAAAACTATATAACCAGTTTCAACTGGTACTATTTTTGAAGGTACTTGACAGAGTCAGGTGAGTACTGGGGTTTGTTGGCTTCTCCCTCTGGTCACAGGCCTTCTGGAGGTAGGGAGCAATGGCCACTCAATGTGCCCTGGAAAACTCAGGGTAAGAAGCCATTTTTTGTTTATCTAGGGTAAAAAGTTATTTTTGACTTATGTTGGGGATGCAATATACATTGATTTGGCTGCAAGCCCTTTCCTTTTCCTAGCAAGGGCTTTCAATGACAGTGCAAAACAGTATAACTTGTCCCAAATAGTAGTTTTCCTTTCACTTAACCATCTTCATTTTGTTTTTTCCCTGGTTCATCTGAAATGGGCTCCCCAACTTGGCCTGCTCTGAGGCTTGATGTAGAGGCTGCTGAACTCTCATGGCTACTCCAAAGACTTTCATGGCACTGTGTCTGCCCCCTCCTATCTATTCTGATGTTCATACATTCAAGAGATGTTCAGACATTCTTGGATATAAGTCTTTATTTTTTGTTGCTCAGCAAGGAAGTCTTGTATAAGAATTCAATTTATTTTAATAGGAAAGGAATGCCTGTTACAGGTCAAGGATTATGCACAAAAATGAAGACATGATAAAAGAGGAAACACGCTGCATCCATGAGATAATAAAAGAGCAATATGAAGCAATGAAAACTAGTGCTGTTATGGTCCAATATGTAGTTTCATTTCCTTAATGTGCAAATTTGGGAGAGAGCATAGACTAAGCCTTATGATTATGATGCCAGCATTTCCTCATCAAGAAAATGGGCCAGTTGTCCCATCGCTTTCTGGCAGTGATGACCTACCCAGGAGAATATCCTTCTCACAGAGGATCTCCTTCACCTTCTTTCAGAAAAGAAGAGGAAACACAGGAAGTGCCTAGCACAGAACACCGACTCCTACTTCATGGATGTGAAACACCAGCAATGCCATAGAATCACCACTCCGTAGCCATGCACAAGTAGCAGTTTTGTGTGTTTCCTGCCCCACCATCCTCTGCCAGCCTACAGAAGGAAATGCAAGATGTAGAGAAGAACAGTACTTCTAGAAGCAGCACTAAAAGCCCCCTGTATGACGATGACTGGGAAACCATCCCAATAAGTACTTTTCAAATAAAGTAAAGAAAATGAAATAAAGAAAATAAATAGAAAATAAAAGAAAATAAATAAAGAAAAAAAGGGAATGGGACCATACACAAATATTTTAGTGACATTACAGTTGCTTCAGTGGATATCTGAAAGACCAATGATATGTGATCAACTGGCATAACTAAGCTCTTGAGAAAAAAGAATCCACTATGTTAAATTTAAAAACTATGAGAATAATGGAATAGCATATTAGAGATTACTTTTGTCAGTGTGAGAAGAAACCTAGATCAGTGGTCAAGATACTTGAGCACCGGTGCCGGCTCCCTTATTATGTAGCCACATGACCTGTACAGCTCCCCTGACTTCCGTGGGCCTTAGTTTCTCCACCTGTAAAAGGAGAGAGCTAAGGTAGACCAATTGGATTTCATAGGCCCTTTTAGTTCTCTGACTCTATGCCTTACAAAGGCATTTTAAGAAATAATGATCATTTGGCCTTCTTTTATTTTTTTTATTCTCCTGTTGGGGTATGTACCCAGGTGACAGCTGGGGGCTCTGTTCAGTCAACTTATTAATGAAAATATTACTGAGTTTGTTCAGGAGATCTACAGATATGCTAATTGGCAGCTGCTCCAATCTTCTCAGGGAGTGATTCCAAGTGAAATATTTGGAATTGGGTTTGAAATACTTCTTCCTTATTTCTGCCTGGGGGATTTATGTAAAAGAATAAAAAATTTACCCTAAGTCAGAAGATTCTCTGGTCTGATCCACCTCTTCTAGGACTTTATGAGCAGGAGGGAAGGTTATGGCAGTTTTTCATTTTCTACGAGAATGTCAGAGCTTGGAACAATAATGGAGTCTGGAATTGCTCTTCATAAAAGTGTATGAAATTATCAGCAGAATGGAAGGGAAATGCGGCAGGTGAGATCAGAGATATAAAAATAATTTTCCTATTACAAAGTAGTTTTCTTTCTTTAAATGGCATGCAGGGCTAATCCACCCTGATATCCACGCTGGGTATTTATCTGGTAATATATTTCTTTGCAAATAACTTCATATTATATTATTATTGTGATAAATTCTCCACTATCTGGAGTTTTCCCAAGTGGTGTAACACCCTAAGCAAAGTTGCTTCTGTCAATGAGGCAGGTAACTATGTACATTCTAGAACTCCAGAGCAAGAATGAGTACTCTGTGAAACACAACATCCAAAAGGCTAATAAAAATCATGAACTTTGAAAGTCTTGACTAAGTTTGCAAGAGGAATGGGGATAAAGCAACTCATGTATGCCAGGACAAGCCAACCACAATGCCCAAGAGGAACTGACATTCATGTAACCCTAAGAATGTAAATTGAATAATAATTTTGTAGATTTTCAAGCCACAGAAGATGCCTGGGGTCAATATTAAATGCAGGAAAAAAGATTCTGTGCTTAAAATTCTGTTATAGAAACTTGAAGTCTTTGTCAGATTTTCAAGTTTTCCTCTATACGGAAAAAACATTCTGTTGAGCACACGCATGATACATTATACATGCAGACATTCTAGGGGTTTGTGGGTGGTGGTTGAGGGAGCAGTTATGGACTACTGTTCAGAGAAAAGGAAAGGGGAAAGGCAGAACTGCATTTTAATGTCACAAATATTTCAAAGACAAGCTGAGACATTTTTAGAAAGGGAAGAAGCTGAGCAGGAAGATGCAGACCTGTGTCCAAAGAGATTTTCTCAGAGTAGAGAGCCCTCCAGATCACTCTCTCGAGAGTGGTCTTATAGTTAGAAAGAATCACTGAAAACCTTGGGCTTAAATTTAATTCCCTGCTCAGTCTCTGTCTGGAAATGATGCTTTTCTTTTTGTGTTTTCTTTCTTTCTTTCTCTCTTTCTCTCTCTCTTTCTTCCTTTTCTTTCTTTCTTTCTTTCTTTCTTTCTTTCTTTCTTTCTTTCTTTCTCTCTTTCTCTCTCTCTTCCTTTTTTTTTCTTTTTTTTCTCTTTCTTTCTTTCTTTCTTTCTTTCTTTCTTTCTTTCTTCTTTCTTTCTTTCTTTCTTTCTTTCTTTCTTTCTTTCTTTCAAACATACCAGCCCTGCTTATTGTTTCCTCTTCAAAGCATTTAATTTATAAAATTAAAAGTTTAATTCTCTAATTCCAAATTCTTTGTATTCAAAAATTGGTAAGTCAGGCCTGTTCCAGTCAATTTCTATACAATTCAATTCAATTCAGAAACACAGCTACATTTCTAAATGTAGGTGTCAATATTGGAACATAGATTTGTTCTTGGTACCTAGCTAGTTAGCGAGCTAGGTAGCTGCCACATGTAACACGCCTGGCATTCTTGTACAGAAAACAGTTTACTTCACCATGGATGAAAATTGTGAGGCAGTTGAGAAGTTTGGCAATAATTTGCTCTGATGCAAACAAAAAGAAAGATGAGCAGCCTTGTACAGTGAAAAAGAACTGCAACTCTAGAGCTAGACAGGCCTATTTTGCTCTATGCCTTACGAATTGCTTTGTCCTGGTGAAAGCTGCTTAAGACCTAAGCCTCAGCTTTCTCACCTGCAGAATGGGTTTATAATATTTATAGCAGTATTTTGAATGGTCAGATGATTAGGGAGTATAAATCACTTAGCACAATGCTTGGCAAGTTACATAATTCAAGTCAATATTTGTTTAGGAAATCCCCCCTACTCCAATCCTTCCCAATAAAAACTGCGCTCACATTAAAGGAGATGTGTTCTAGGAATTATGTGCTTAGCAATGGTTGAGTTGAGGAGTGTATTAGCAGTGCACTGTATTGGGCTCCAATTTGTGGAGCCTTTTTGTTTCTTTTTAGCACCTGCCCCTTCTGGTTTTCTTCCTCAGCCCTCAGATCTCTGCCCTGAGCAGTGTAAACTAATTCAACTCCTGTTGGTTATGGCTTATAAATACTTTTTCCAAGGGGCCTTCAGTTAGTGGTTCAGAGGTAACACAGAGCCCACTACCTGCTGAACTTTATCCTTTTGTGTATTTTTTCTGTATTTAAACTTCAAGATTACTTCTTCACTCTGTTGTCTAACTCATTTAATTAAAGACTTTATTAGTCTTTTACACAATTTTGATATTAATTATAACAATATAAAACTATATGCAAACTATTATATTTATAGAATCATATTGCTATCAGTTTTTTTCCAGTTACATATCTTGTTTACTCCATTTACACATAGGCCCCTGGCTAGGGATTTTGTTTGATAATAGGTAGGAAAGATGACACCTCACTGAGGCCAAACTAATGCCACTTATGATAAGACTTTTCACTTTGGTCAACAGGTTACCCCTAACATAACTGAAAACTGGAGGCCTTCAGTATACATCTGGCTTATGTAACTCGATTATAAAATGAAACAGTTTGAGTGTGGCACCAATGCTGTGCTTGGAATGTAAGTGTGATTTTTGCTATCTGTGGCATGTTGCTATGTATTTTAAAAGAATTGTGACACTTGATGGGCCTGGTCATTTTAGAGCTCCATCTAATTGTCTAACAGGCCGACCCCCTGGTACAGTCTGAGGCCAAGACCTGTGTTTGTTGTAGTCCAATCTGCTGACAGGCATTTTCTTAGTCTAGATTCCCCCATAAAGAGGCTGAGTGAGAAAAGGGCTTGGTTGGGTCATTTATCCCAGGAAGCAAATCCAAGGAAAAGGAGTGAGGAACTGCAGGTGCGAAACCAGGAAGGAGGGAAGGCCAATGGAAAGGTGCGTTATGGAATCTATCACACATGTGCACAATGAAGAAGAGCCAGGGAGCGCGCATCCTCCTGCTCCCGACCTCACAGTTCCTGAGAGGCTATCACCTGGTCCCTCCAGGTGTGCGCGTGCGTGGGCGTGGGCGTGGCTGCGTGCCTCCCGGGCGCCCCGGGGTGGAAGCCGCCTGGCCTGGCCTGGCGGAAAGGAAACAGAGCGCATGCTGCGGAAGCGGCTCTTCTGGCCGCCTGGGGCGCGCCGGGAGGTCACAACATGTCCCCAAAGTTATGAGAAGTATCAAATCCAGAAGTGCTTTTTCCCTTCCAGTCTGTGGAAGAAGGACCTAGTTTTCTTGGGGACCACCTGTCTGCTTTGGTGAGAAACCGGAAACTTTTTACTTTACTCTGTAGTTAGGGTCCACAGGCTTCAACCACTTTAGGGCGCTGTCTTAGCTGGGTTCCCCAGAGAGAAGAGCCAGTGGCAGTTTGGATGGAGGTAGTTTATTTGGAGTTTTCATCTAAGGGACCCGGAATTCGGGAGAGGGGTTGACACTAGGAACGGGGACAGCCAAAGATGCAATGGGCCGCAGTATTGTTTGGCCACGGGGGGGGGGGGGGGCGACTGGGGCTTGATCCTGCCAAGACTTTTCAGGAGCTGTGTGAAACATGCCTGTTTCATTGCCCCCTAGGCTTAGGGAAGTTAAGTACATCTCTTTTGATCACAGGGCCAATAAATGGCAAAAGATGGATTTTCATCCATGTCTGTGTGATTCCCAAGGCCTTCTACGTAACTACCAGGCTGTAGTATTTGCCTACATTGCATATTTTCTTTGCGATAGTCTCATGCCTATTCAAAACCACCAATCTAGAAGATAGAAGAAGGTAGGTGAAAGCAAAATCATCACAGGTGCTTGGTTGTCAGACATGGGTTTG
Organism: Felis catus; assembly: GCF_018350175.1. Taxonomy (NCBI): domain Eukaryota; kingdom Metazoa; phylum Chordata; class Mammalia; order Carnivora; family Felidae; genus Felis; species Felis catus. Next base: position 48,422,854 of record NC_058372.1, read on the forward strand.
ATCTCTGGCGGAACTTTTTGTAAACATGATCATATCACTGTCTATTCAGTTCTATCCATCATTAGACTGTTACCAGAATTTAAGATGATGAGAAATAGATTTTCCTGCCACTGGTCATTCCCAGACTAGTAGACATCAGATTTAACAGTTAAGGACTTTTGAAGAAAGCATTACTTGTTATACCCATTGTCATTGTTTTCATTTGTTTGCTTTGAAAGCAACCAGGGAATCTGTTCCTTAGGGATATATGTGTCACTAAAATAACTTACCAGCATATGAGATATTATACACCTTTATGTTTTTTTGGTAATGAGAATGAATACAGCTGTCAAAATAATATTTTGGTCAGGCATAACTTTGCTGATATTTTTGAACTTGTCCGAATGTGTCTGTGGCTTCGTTGTTTATGTTGCAGGCAAGCTTAATCATCTGTAGATGGTATTTTTTGATGTTAGTGGGGAAGTTGTTTATCTGTCTCTACAATTGGTTAGGACCCTCCTAACCAAAATTACAAAGGAGCAATGTGTGTCTTTAATGTCTTAAGCTTCTTTTTGGGTGCTGGCTTTCCCTTTCTCCACACACTGAGATATCAAGTTCATCTATTCTGTCAAGAAAGGCTTTGTTATTCCATCATATGTATAGTTTGGTATGGGCTTAAATCCATGTGTTGGTGGTACTCTGTCGTCCTTGTCTCCTTATTCTCCAACAACCTCGAGTTATCTATAGTAGCTTAAACACAGCATGCGTGCTCTGCTTTTTGCTTTACTTGCAAGGCCCCCTTTGTAAGGCTGTCCTCCCTTTTGCTGGATTGTCTTCTGCTCATGCTTTGGGACTCAGCTCAGGGATGACCACTTTAAGAAGTCACCCCTGACACTCTTGTCCTTTCTAGAAGTTTGGGAAACCCTCTTTTCTGGTCCTATAATGTTCTGTATAGAACTCTATTGCTATACTTATCACAATGTTTTGTAGCTGTTGTTTCTATTACATAGTGATCGTCTTGAGGGCAATAATTGTGTTTTATTCATATTTGTCAACTCAGCACCTGGTAAGTAGTAGGCACTTCATGTATATTTGCTGAATTGAATTTGAACTAAATTTAATATTTTGCGGGCAGGAGTTCTTTCTCTCAAAATAATAAAATAAAAAAATGACTTCTTCCACTTTTCCTGGTGGAATATCAATATTTCCATTCTATAACGTCTTGCATTCAGGATTTATAATTTGGTGAAAAGTTAAACTTGATCTACCTAGTTTAATTTGATTAAAATAATTTTACGTAATAGTGTGTGTGTGTGGGGGGGGGTAGAATGAGGTTGGCATGGAGTAGCAAATATGTTTCTGAATTTTAACTGACACAAGAAACCAATTTTCAAACCAAAAGCATATCCTTTGGTTTTAGTGATGTTGGCCTCAGAATAGCTATGCAATTCTGAGTCATTGCATAGCTAACCAGAAGCTTTCAACTCTTTTCAAAAATGTACATGCTGTGTAGATGGTGGGATGTCCAGAGTGTTATAACCTTGAACTTCTGTACTCAACTGCTTCTTTCCCTGCTCCTTGCAATTCTTTCATATATAGGATGATTACCATATATATGTAATCGTTTATATTTGAATGTTTGAATCTAGTGCTTAGGCAACCTACATAATTCTAAATTTTAAAGACTGCATAAATACATGCTCATGGATATTAAGGGAATTTTCAATTCCCATTTCATACATAATCATGCTATGCATTCTAAAAGCATAGTGTTGGGGGAAAATCACAAACCAAAGTCATTTATATCTAATACCATTAGTGAGAAAACTTTAATATTAAAATGGTAAACATCAATTATTGCTATCATTGTGACAGTGTGGAAGAGTGAACTAAAAGATTGGGAACCTAGACAGATGCATGTTTTGTAGCATTTTAATTATTTGGAACTCTGTTCAGATATATATGTGGATATACATATAGTAGTACACTGTTTACTTGTCCTGCCACTATTTCAGAAGTATTTTTCTCATTTGTTTTGTACTGTTATCACTACCAGTCTACATTCAAAATTCACTTAATGATGTTATTTCAAAATTTTTTCTTTCCACAAGTCCATGACTTCTAGTGGCTTACTTTTATACTTTTTCACCTCTATAATTCAGCATTTGTTTATCCAGTTTATCCTGCATATATTCCTATGCATATAATACATTGTCTTAGTTTTAATGTCTTAGGTTTATTCATTGGTATTAACTAGGCACCCAAATGTGAGTTTATATGTATGTGTGGGTATGTTATACCTGATCTAGTTTCAAAAAGAAGAGATGGTTCTTTCTACTTACTGTGTGAATTGGTCAGGTTCAACCAGAGAAGTAAAATTAGTAGGATGGGTAGATGTGTGTATGTGTGTAAAACAAAGACTGACATGATTGTGGCTGACCTGATTGTGAGGGGTTGTCTTAAGCAAGTTCAAAATCTGCAGGGCAGGCTAGAACTCCCTTTCCTGGGCACCTGCCAAGGTGGTTGTCCACAGGCAGAATCCCTCTGACTCTTTCTCTGAATCTTCATTTCTTCTTTTTTTTTTTTAAATTTAAAATGTTTTTGTTTTATTTTTGAGAGTGAGACAGTGTGCGAGTGGGGGAGGGGCAGAGAGGAAGACAGAATCCAAAGCAGGCTCCAGGCTCTAAGCTGTTAGTGCAGAACCTGATGTGGGGATTGAACTCACGGACTGCGACATCATGACCTGAGCCAAAGTCAGCTGCCTAACCAACTGAGCCACGCAGGTGCCCCAGTTCTTCTTTTAAGCCCTCCCAGTTGAGTTAATTCAGGATCATCTCAATTATCCAGGACACTTTCCTGTACCTAAACTCAATTGATTAGGGCCTCCAGATTCATCTGCAGAATCCCTTTACAGCAACTCCTAGATTAGCATTTGAATAACTGGAAACTGTAGCCTAGTAAAATTGACACCTCAGAAAGCAATCACATGACTTTTAGACTTTGATGGGTGTAGTTGGGGGTGGGGAGGGTAGATAAGGTATGCATTAATGAGGCAACTGAGCCAGAGGATAATTACCAACTTGCAAGTGCTGTTGGAATTCAGAGGATTTGAAAGTTTATTGTTTACTGAAGTTAATCTGGGAATGCTTCAAGCTAGGTCTTGAGCTAGATTTGAGTATCTTAGTTGATCTGGAAAAGAGACTATGGATAATGTTTCACATTGAGAAGGATAAGTACAGGCAGATAGTAAGGGACAGGAATGAGATTAGGCTAACTGGCAGAAGTTGTAAACTCAAATGTCTATGAGCTAGATGGGTGATATAAATGAAGTTGGCAGGAATGCAAGGAGTGGTGGGACTGACTTGAAGAGTTGTGCCCAGTTTAAAGTTATTCACATTAAAACAAACATTAAAAAATGCTGTTTGAAATATACTGGAAGCATTGCTATAGAGTGGAAGCTTGTACTCCCCTCAAAATTCATATGTTGAAACCTACTCCCCAGTGTGATGGTATTTGGAAGTGGAGCCTTTGAGAGGTGTTTTGGTCATGAGGGTGGAACCTAAATGAGTGGGATTAGCATTCTTCTAAAAGAGACTCCGGAGAACTCCCTTGTCCTCTTCTGCCTTGGGAGCTTACAGCTGGAAGACAGCCATCTATGTATCAGGAATCCAGTTATCACCAGACACTGAATTTGCCAGTACCTTGATCTTGGACTTCCCAACCTCCAGAACTGTGAGAAATAAACTTCTGTTGTTTATAAGCCACCCTGTCTATGGTTGAAATATTGTGATTTATAAAACATGTATATCTGGTCATTCAGATGACCAGATGTGTATTTCTAATATATATTTGGTCTTTGTCCACAGTTCTGGGTTCACAGCTCTCAAAATTCTTGAAATTTCCTGTCATAAGAGCAATAAATGTGTCCTTTGTTATGTTAATGAGGTGACTTTTGGAAGTCCCTTTGGTAACCAAAAGATGGGGGCTGGTTGCCAAGGGAACCAGCCTTGTGATTGAAACTTGGAATCCTACCTTTGACTTCCAGAGAGGGGCTGGAGACTAGATCAGTTGCCAATGGCCTTGGATTTTATCAGTCACTGTAATGAAGCCTCCATAAAAACGCAAAAGGACTGGCTGGGTTCAGAGAGCTTCCTGGTTGGTGAACACATGAAGATGTGGGCAAAGTGGGGTGCCTGGAGAGGGCATGGAAGGACTGTGCCCTTTCCCTGTACCTTGCCCTATGGGGAGCTCTTCCAATCTGGCTATTCCTGAGTTACATCATTCTATAATAAAATGCTAATCTAGTAAGTAAAATATTTCTCTGAGTTCTGTGAGCTGCTCTAGCAAATTAATTGAACCCAAGGAGGAGGTTGTGGGAACCTCCATTCTGTAGCAGTTTGGTCAGAAGCACAGGTAACAACTTGGGCTTATGACTGGTATCTGAAGTAGGGGTTTGGGGGAGCAGTCTTATAGGACTGAGCCTATAACCTGTGGAATCTGATGCTAATGTCAGAACTGAGTGGAATTGAGTTGAGTTCTTGGACACCCTACTGTTGTCTGTTGAATTGCTTGTTGGTGTGGAACCCCGCCCCCTGCTTTGCCCCCAGTGAAATTAGTCTCAGAATCTATTGAATGGTATTTTATTACTGCAGCCTGAGCTGATTAATACAGGTATCAATTAGAGATATTTACATAGAGAATGTGACTTACTAGCTCTGTGACCTTGTGTAAATTATTTCATTTCTCTATTCCTAAGTTTTCTCATTTGTAAACTAGGAATAGCAGTAGTACTAACCTGATAGGGAAAAAAAAAAAGGCATATAAAAGTTCTCCAAAAAAGAACATGGCACATGGTATGCATTAGTTGTTATTGATCTTAATGTATACATCTATAATGAACTAATTTCATAAACCAAGTTTAATTGGTAGGAATATGAATAGAAAATGTTTCTTCGCCCTCCACCATTGTCTTCAGACAGGCTTTGATAAATCTCACTCCTTTATACCTTATCTGCATCTCCAGTGGATCCCATTCCTTTCCCAGTTATTCACATATATTAAAGCATCCTAATATTCAGGTACTGAAGAGTGTAGTCCAGTCCAGAACATCAGCCTCTCATCCAGTTCAGACTTTCCCTGCCTCCCAATTCAGGGCCTGATCCATGTATACAGACCAGAAATTGAGTTTTCTTCTACTGTTGCTCTACCTTACTTACCCATTTCTGTTCCCCTCTCATTAAGCTGCTTTCTGACTTTTGCAGAGCAGCGAGAAAAATGCTAGGAAGGGGGCAAATGTCTTTTAATTCACTTGTGTGTTTACAGACTCTCTTGGCTGCTGAATACCCTCTGGCACTTTAAGAGTCTAATGCAGTCATTCTCATATGGGGGGCCTGTAGGTCCACTGAAGAGTCCCTGCAGGGTCACTCTGTTGGTTCCCCTTTAAGACTGACCTTACCCTACAGCTACATACCTCTGTAGTCTACTAGATAGCCATCTTGGGCAGAGTTCTTTCAAGATGTTTCAGGTCTTTTACTTTCAGCAGCATTAAAGACTCTGGCTAGATTAGGAATTAGAATTAGTTTCTACTTCCAGATGTATTTAGAATTGAATCTTTCTCACCACCACTACTGATATTACTTTGGTCCCAGGCACAGCATCTTTTACCTGAATTACTGCAATGGCCTTCTCTGGCTGCCTACATTTACCCTTGTTGCTCTAAGGTTTGTTTTCAGCACAGCAGTCAGAGTGGCTCTTTTGAAATATAAGTCAGATAATGATCCTTCTCTGCTCTAAACTTTTCAGTGGCTCTATTTCGTAGTGAAGGACAAAATTCTTAGAGTGGCTTGCAAAGCATTACAGTTGACCTTTGAACAACATGGGGATGGGGGTGCTAGCCCTCAGCACGCTCAAAAATCCATGTGTGACTTTTTGACCTCCCCAGAGCCTACCTACTCATAGTCTGCTGTTGACTAGAAGAAGCCTTACCAACAACAGCCAATTAACACATGTTTTACATGTTATGTATATTATATACTATATGCTTACAATAAAGTAATCTAGGGAAAAATGTAACTAAGAAAATCATAAGAGAAAAATATATTTACAGTATTTATTTCAGAGAAAGAGAGCGTGTGAGTGGGAGAGGGATGGGGAGAGGGAGAGAGGGAGAGGGAGAGAGAGAGAATATCAATCCCAAGCAAATGTGGGACTCAGTCCCATGACCCTGGCATCGTAACCTGCTCAGCCACCCGATGCTCAACCACCTGAGCCACCCAGGCACCCTGTATTGTGTTTATTAAAAACAAATCTGCATGTAAGTGAACTTGCACAGTTCAAACCCATGTTTTTTTTAAGGGTCATGTGCACATGGTTGGCTTCCCCTTTCTTTGCCCTTCTGAATTCATCTCTTTCTACTTCTTTAATCACCTGATCCCTCCTTTTTGTGGAATCAATCATGACAGGCAAGTAGCCTCCTTAGGACCTTTGCACTGGCTTTTCGCTGCCAGGGATGATCATGCCCCCACCCCCAATTATCCATGTGACTAAACCCCTTTTCAGGAGTTTTCTAAAAGGCCATCTTCCCAATGAAGACTGCTCTGGTCACCCCTTTAAAATTACTAACCTGTGGACTCCTGTCACTCCTTAATCTTAATGCTGTTGTCATTTTCTTCTTTTATTTTTCTCTAATGCTTTTACCCCATGTAATATATTATGTATTTTTTTTATCATGTTTATTTTTATTATCTGTCTTCTTATGGATGGAAGCTCTGCAAGGGCCATGGTCTTTGTTTTGTTCACATATGTATCTGGAGTGGTGAACAGTGCTTCACATCTGAATGAATGATTCATGGTCAGTTAGGTCATCCGTTGCCTCCAGCTTACAGCCTCAGCAGAAATTTCCAAATTCCTAGAGAACAGGAAAAGTCTCATTTAATATCTTGATATACAAAGTGTTTGTGGTGCTTTCATAAACACTGTCTCATCTGGTGTGATGAAAAATGCAACTTTCCTTTCACTTGGTTCCCCTTCCCTACCCTTTCTTTTTCTTTCTTCTGCATGTATCTATTCGAGTGCTTAGTCCTTGCCAAGTTTGCAAAGGTTTTCAGCGAGGATGAGATGGGGTTTTAGTATAGGGAACACTGTGATAGAGGTAGAGAGGAGGTGCATGTTGGCCAATACCAGGACATTAGGATGTCTTCCTGGATGAAGTAATGTATAATTTGAGACATGAATCTTGAAAAGACATTGGCTAAGTGGGTGAGGTGGGGTGGGAAGGGTACAGAATGCCTTTCTGGCAATGGAGCTAGTAGATGCAAAACCAAAGTAGAGCATGGTGCTTTCTGAGAACTACAAGTAGTTCACTGTGGCTAGAAGAACAGTGAAGAGAGTTGAGGGAGAGGAATGGAAATAGGGCATGACACAAGCTTTAAAAATAAAGAAGGGGTGCCTGTGTGGTTCAATTGGGTGAGCATCTGACTCTTGATTTTGTCTCAGGTCATGATCCCAGGGTCGTGGGGTCGAGCTCCGTGCTGAGCATGGAGCTTAAGATTCTCTCACTCCCTCTGCCCCCCTCCCCTGCTAGCACACTCGCTTGCGCTCTCTCTCTCTCTCTCTCTCTCTCTCTCTCTCTCTCTCAAAAAAAAAAAAAAAAAAAAAAAAAAGGAGTCTCAGAGTTTTACCGAAATCCCTTTCCTGTGGTCATGTGAGTAGGACAGCTAGACCCCGGTCCTACTGTGCCTCTTCCCTGCTTTGTTGAGCTCACACCATGCCACACTTCAGAGTCAGCTTGCGCCTTCTTTACCAGTATTAAGGAGAGAGAAAGGCAAAGACTGATTCCGTTCATCCCCTTACCCAGAGACTCTTGGGGGAAAGAGCATTTATTTTCCTAAACAGTAGCCTTCTGAGGGAATGTTCTGCAGACAGAAGCCATTCAGAGGAAAATATTTTGGCTGTGTGGACATAATCTAATCTATACTCTTTTTGGTCTTCCATGGCATTTTGTATTATTTAACATTTTTGATGATTGGATTCTTTTGTTTCTTTGTACATTTATGAGTTTTGCTTTTTAGGCCTTCACCATAGTGAAAAGCAGCCTAGCTGGTGGAGAATTCTTGTTCCAGGCTGGGTTGTCCACACCTGTGGTCTTTAGTGCAGGCAATCTTGCAGGAGTCTGGAGCCTGATGCACTGTGGCCCATGGTGATCTTGTTGCATTTCCTTTTCAGTTTCTGTAACATGATAGCATTGGTTCATTCAAAAACTTGTTCACTGTATTGTATTTTTATATGCCTGGTATATACTTTGCTAGAGGTTTAAAATATATGGTGATAACTAATAATGAGGTGACATGTTCCAAATTTGTGCCCTGGTCCAAACTGCCTTCATATACTAAAAATAGAAGTGTTCTAGTCGTAAAACAATATTTTCCAGCTGACAAAAGAAGCCAGTTCCTTGTTTGTTTTTTCCTTTTTTCTTTAAAATTTTTAATGTTTATTTATATTAGAGAGAGACAGAGAGAGAGAGAGACAGAGAGAAATAGTGCACGAGTGGGGGAGGGGCAGAGAGAGAGGGAGACAGAATCCGAAGCAGGCTCCAGACTCTGAGCTGTCAGCACAGAGCCCAATGTGGGGCTCAAACCTACAGCTGTGAGATGATGACCTGAGCTGAAGTTGGATGCTCAACCGCCGGAGCCACCCAGGTGCCCTGAGAAGCCAGTTCCTTGTAATATGGGTATGGGTTCAGCTGTAGAGTTTGTATATTGCTGAAAGGTTGACTTAAGCAGTTCTGGAGAGATGTCATATTTACACAAAGCTTGTAGTATATCCTATGATTTGCCTTGTGCTATTTTACTCATAAGTGAAACTTGGAGGCAGTATCAGGGAAACTAAAGACACAGTCAAGAGAAATGGAGTTTTAGGCACTTTATTTAGATTATTATAATGAAAAAAACATCACAACTGCCAACTATAATCACAAACATACTAAAATATTAAAAATATTAATATATTAAAATGCATAGGAAGAAAATCTAGAGTGAAAACTATCAAAACATGGAATAATGGACAATTAAAAAGAAGCTCTTCTTTACTTTCCAAAATTTCTACCATGAATATGAATTGCTTTTATAATACAGAAAAATAAAATGAGCAGAGACAGATATCTGTGCTGTAGAAGTAATTTTCTTGGATGGGAGAGATCCAGCTAGGTTGTCCATATTGATAGCATTTATGAGCCCACTACCCCATTCATAGTATCATTTACCAGTAAGTTAGCTTGTTGGGCCAGTTATTTACCTCTTGAAGAGAAACAGTATAATAATGGATAGACATTTTAGTGCAAACTCTTTGTAAGAAGGAATTTTGTTGCCTGTCAGGACTGCTCTGTTTTGAAGACTAAAAATAACTAGGGGACTTGTACCTTTTCATGCATTAGAAATGAATATGGAAGGAGTCCAAAATTTTGACTAATGCTTATTGATGATGAACACTTAAAATAATTTATTAATAATCTTTATTTTTTAGAGGAGCTTTAAATTTAGAGAAAAAGGGAGTGAAAAGTACAGAGAATTCTTATATAACCCCTCATGGCTCCACACATACAGTATCCCCTCTTAATTTCTTGCATTATATAATACCTTTGTTACAAGTGATGAGCCAGTATTGCTACAGTGTTATTAACAAAGATCTGTAGTTTGTATTAGGGTTTGCTATTTGTGTTGTACCTGCTGTGGATTACACAGAATGATACAGTTATAATGTATCATGTATAATGATACATGTGTAATGACATATATCCACCATTACAGTACCATACAGAATAATTGCACTTTTTTAAAAAAAACAAAACAAAACTTAAAAAAATTTTTTTTGAGAAAGGGAGTGTATGCATGAGCGAGGGACGGACAGAGAGAGAGAGAGAGAGAGAAAGAGAGAAAATCCCAAGCAGACTTCGTACTGTCAGCACAGAGCCTGACATAAGGCTTGAGATCATGACCTGAGCCAAAACCAAGAGTTGGATGCTTAACTGACTGAGCCACTATGTGCCCCCTAAAAAAGCCTTTTTAAGAAATCTTTAAAGTTTGTAGACTCTTGTGTTGACTTTTCATTCTAGTGCTCCCCTTCTCTCTTTTCTTTTTTAAGAGAGTCTCATCCTAACTAGATTTTGAGTCCATGGAGATTTCCATATGTACTCCATGCATGACCCAGTAGGAGAAGTAAAGCACTGAAACAATTATTTCACTGTAATGGAAAGTTCTAGGTTTTGAAACATGGATGGATCCAGGAACTGTTCATGGAAAAGTAACCTCTCCAGATGACACTATTCATAGAAATGTAGCCTCCCAAACTTTCTGATTTCAACCATGCAGTTTTTCTTGTGTGTTACTTTCCCTTCTACCTATCCTAATTCTATCCATCCTGTTGTTAAAATCATGTTTCTTGATTCCCTAAAGCCTTCTCAGAATCGTTAGACCATTTCACTCTTTTGGTATTTATGTAGCAGTTGACAGTCTGTAGTTCTCAATGTATTATTTCATTATATACTGTCTATTACTGTTTGCTGATGTTTAAAGTAATTTGATCTTGTCTCAATAATTGGAATGTAAGTTTCCAGAGGGTAGTGATAAGACGGATTGGGTCAATTAATGTTTATATTTCTTTGGTAATTCCTACATATACTAGAATCTTCAAAAGCATTCTTTTTTTTTATAAAAAAAATTAAGTTTGTTTTTAGTTAGAGAGAATGAGTGGGGGGGGGGGCAAAAAGAGGGGGGTGGAGAGAATCCCAGGCAGACTCCACGATGTCGGTGCAGAGCCCAGTGTGGGGGCTTAAACCCACAAACTGTGAGATCATGACCTGAGCCGAAACCACAAGTCGGACGCTTAACCAACTGAGCCACCCATGTGCCCCTCCAAAGCATTCTTAATGCATTAATGGCCATACAATCTCGGACCAGATGGTCAGTAGAGACATGACCTGCATTACTTGCAACAGTTATTTGCATCTTCATATTCACTCACAAATCGTCAGCTCTTTCATTTGCCAGAATCTTTCAGACCTAGGTATTTAAAATCTATAGAATGGGCATTTTGTAGGACTTAGCATAATGTAGAGCTTCATTAAATATTGGCTACATTGAATTTATCGGAAGTGATGTGAAACATCAGTAGTTCTATGTTTAGAAAGAAACAGCAGGGAAATAGTTATGAAGTGTGGAAGGAAAAGTAGGCTGATGAAAATTATGCCTTTATTTTAACTTTTATAAATATATGGTAAGTATAAATAGTAAAAGTTTCTCCAGAGTATTACATATGTTCATAGTGCAAATAAAAGAAAATAAGTATATTTACTTATAAATGTCCTAGAGTTCTATAAACTTGGACAAGCCCCATTCTCATTGAGCCCCAGAACCTCTTCTGTAAAATAGAGCTAATAACTTTCTTAAAAGTTTATTCTAGATAATTTCTTGTGACCTGTCTTGGCTCTAAAATGTTAGATTTGGGGATATTTTTATGTTCTCTGCATTGAACAGATATTCAAAGATTGTGTGTGTGTGTATGTGTGTGTGTGTGTGTGTGTGTGGTGTTTTCCTGTTAAGATCTTATTCTAAGTGAGATTGTACAACCAAAGTATAACCCTCCAAGGAATCTGTGGAAATACAGACAGATTTAGCAGCAGGAATAAATTCTAGGGGTTCATCTTGGAGTTCAGATGAAGACATTGGAAACCCTGGGGCAACTTTGAAAGAGATTATACTATTAAAGGAATTTGGATAGAATATAAAGTGTTGCAAAGCAGCATCTCCCTGTACAGAGGGAGTTATTGATGATATAATGAGGAATGTACAGATGTGGGTGTGTCACTGGGGAGTGCTCTTTGAGTGAGAGGGACTTGGGAGGGCCCAGGGTAGAATCATGAACCAGCCAATAGAGGTGTGCAGTGCATATATATATGATGTATGCATATGTATACGTATGCATACATATGTATATGGCCTTTTGTTTGTGGCACTGTTGTTTTGGTATTTTCCACAGTACTCAGCATGGAACACATACTTAGGTGCCCAGTAAGCTACTTGTGGAGTGATGGTGTGAACAATGGCTTCGAATCAACAAGGAGGCCATATCTCTTGACCTGCAGCAGTTAGAAATAAGAGGGAAGTGGAAAGTCCATAAAGACAAGGGCTAAGCTATTAATAGAGTTAGGCTATGTGAACAGACACTGTAGCTGTGAATTGAAGAATTCACAGCCTGAGAAGAATCAAAATGTGTCCCACACAGGTAGGTAATACAGGCAGCTGCTGTTTTCTACCTGAGGGGCAAATCAGAGAGCTAGAAGAAACTGCTCTCAAGTCATTTGCTTTACTCTTTATGGAGCTGAAAGCTCATTAATAATTGTATTAGAAACTCACATAACAAACCTGGATCATTTTGAAAAGGAAGATAAATATTCTTAAGTTTTTAGCAAAATGGACCCAAGCTAAAATGCACTGCTTTAATGCCAATGATTAACTTAGACATTGTATTTTATAAAGGGGCTTGGCTGTCATTGATATTGACCTCTAGGGATGGCTTACCTTGAGTGACCAGGAATTGAATGGTCTTGAGTCCTTCTTGGTCCATTGAATGGTATTAGTCCTTCTTGGTCCATTATTTCTGAATGCTTTGAGGTTGCTACTTAGGAACAAATGTTATGCCTCTTTTCAGTGGTGTGTCTATTCAGAAGTGATTTTCCTGTAAAATCAAGGAAAAAACAAAGTGTTCACAGAACACTCTGTTCCTGTCTGATGAAATAGTTTGTTCTTTGAAAGAAAGAGCCATCAGAGATGGTAGAACCATCCATTTACACATTCATTTCTAACGAAATTAGAAACATTGAAACAAATACGGCACTTAAGCCCTCTAGAATCCTATCCTATTATGTTTGAAATAATAATAGTGTCTGGAACGTAGTAGGTGTTTGTTAAGTACTCATTAAATGATCAAATGACTGTTTTCTTCAACCACGTCTTTAAAAGCTTAATAATTCTCCCTCAGTGTTTACAAACTAGAAAGCCTTAATTTATACAACGAGAGGAAAGTGTTTGAGTATCTATGGAGGACTTATTAGTGCCAGAAACTTTGCTGAGCACTTTAAATTATTTCATTTAGTCCATGTTGTAACACATGAGGCAGGTGTTGTAACCATATTTTACAAAGAACAATTAAAGCTCAGCCTGCTCACATACTGCAGAGACCCAGAATGGTGGGATGAGGATTTGGTCTGTGTGCTGTACAGAGCTGTTTCTTTTTTTTTTTTCTTTTTTCTTTTTTTAATTTTTTTTTTCAATGTTTATTTATTTTTGGGACAGAGAGAGACAGAGCAGAGACAGAGACAGAGAGAGGGAGACACAGAATCAGAAACAGGCTCCAGGCTCTGAGCCATCAGCCCAGAGCCCGACACAGGGCTCGAACTCAGGGACCGCGAGATTGTGACCTGGCTGAAGTCGGACGCTTAACCGACTGCGCCACCCAGGCGCCCCTGTACAGAGCTGTTTCAATTCATGTTGCAGTCTTTTGGTTTTTTTCTTACTGCAGCTACATGAGTTAAGATGATAAATAATAAGAACAGGTCCTCCATTTCCTTTTTCTGCAAAATCATCTTCTTCCATTACTCTCCAGTTTCTAAAAATCAATCTAGCAAAAGTTGCATGAGTACTTTTTATAGATTTGGAGAAAGACTATAAACTATTTTTGAGAAACAATGGCACTTTTCTCAGGATATTGTCTCAAATATTTGAAAGAGAGTCATGAGAAAGCATGACTCCAGGACTGATGACATCAGGTTCAGTAAATTAGGTGATGCTTTCAGTTTTAATTAGTTTTCACATTAATATATTGATATTTTCATAATCTTGTTGAGAGTTAAGACTATAGACTCTGGAGCCAGACTGCCTGAGTTTGAATCCTAGCTCCTCCTCTTAAAAAATAGTCGACTTTCAGAAAGTTACTTTAATCTGTTTCTCAGTCTCTTTATTCGTAAAATGGGGATAATTATAAATTATTATGAGGATTAAGTAAGTTAAATTTTATAAAGCACTTGGAAGAGTATCCTGCACATAGTAAACTCTATACAATATTTGTTATGTAATTACAAATAATTTTGTGTTCATAAAAGTGAGTACTTCTTGAAAAAACTCCTTTGGGGTGCCTGGGTGGTTCAGTCAGTTGAGCATCTGACTCCTGATTTCAGCTAAGGTCATGATCTCAGGGTCCTGGGATTGAATCTCGTGTTGGGCTCTATGCTGAGTATGGAGCCTGCTTAAGATTCACATTCATTCTCTCTCTCTCTCTCTCTCTCTCTCTCTCTCCCTCTCCCTCTCCCTCTCCCTCTCCCTCTCCCTCTCCCTCTCCCTCTCCCTCTCCCTCTCCCTCTCCCTCTCCCTCTCCCTCTCCCTCTCCCTCTCCCTCTCCCTCTCCCTCTCCCTCTCTCTCCCCCTCTCCCTCTCCCTCTCTCTCCCCCTCTCCCTCTCCCCTGCTGATGCTCCTTTTCTCTCTAAACAACAACCAAGATTCTCTCTCCCTCTGCTCCTCTCCTCTACTGAAACTCTTTTTCTGTCTAAACAACAACAAACAGCAACCACAATAACAACTCCTTTAATACAAGCAAACCTCAAAATTTTGTTTTATGTTTTTGGAATGTAGCATATTTCAAATGAAGGTTCTATATGCTTTCAACATAAAAGAATTAATATATTTTGTTGCCTACATGCCTTATTTTGTTCACTGGAGAAAAATTGGAATGGAGAGAGCTTATTCTTTTGAATTTACTTATTAGTTGACTGACTCCATTTGCAGACAGACATCACAGTGACCAGTACCAAGTTTTAATCTTATTTAGCACAGATTAGGAGGTGGAGATTTGGCAAGATCAAAAGCAATGGATCACAAAATATAAAATAGTCTCTACATTTGATATGTGACATAACTGCCGCTGAAAATATGTTTAAAAAATAGAACTTCTAAATGCTGGACAGACACCTTTTCGAGATGACTGAATTCTAACTCAGGGAAAAAGTGATTATGAAAAGACTGAGTTGATACCTGGGCAGGATATAAAAAAATATATTGTATTCAACCATCATATCTTACTTACAGGCTAATAGAACATTTATCAGAAATCTGTTCCTGGTGCAAATTTTAACTGATGGTGTGCACTCCGAACATGTGCAGAAGATAGGACGGAGGCAAGTGATATGCAAAATGTGCCAAGTTACCTATGTTAACCTCTTTGGATTCTAAGGTCACTCCAAGAACTAGAGATTTGGATTCTGTGGTCACAAAACCATGACATTTAAAACAATTCTGAGCTTTCTCAGTGTTCCACGGATGGCTAGAGACCCTGCAAGTTAGGACTACGCACATTCATCTTTAGGCAGACCCATAGTTGCTTTGCCAGCCAGTTCAGGGAAACATCCAAGCACTTAGACCAAATGGTGATGTTGATACATTTAGCATTCAGAGGAGAGGAGAGAGGGGCTAATATTTAGATACCTCTGGCCTAGCTTTCCTATCTGCCACTGGTGACTATCACCATCAAATATAAAGACTGGAACATCAATCTGTGCCTTCTGTGTGGCCCGTTTGGTGCTCTAATGAACAACCTAATTCCTTTGTTTTGTTTTGTTTTGTTTTTTTAATTTTTTTAAAATGTTTTTATTTATTTTTGAAGGAGAGAGCGCGAGACAGAGCATGAGCCGGGGAGGAACAGAGAGAGAGAGAGGGAGACACAGAATCCGAAACAGGCTCTAGGCTCTGAGCTGTCAGCACAGAGCCTGATGTGGGGCTCGAACCCACGAACTGTGAGATCATGACCTGAGCCGAAGTCAGATGCTTAACTGACTGAGCCACCCAGGCGCCCCCAACCTAATTCCTTTAATCATGCATTTTTGGCCCATGAAACTACTTTATCTGTCAGAAAGCCAAGTATAGTTAGTGTTTTACCAAGTCTTATTGAGGGTCAGATTGTTAACCGAATCAGAGGAAATTTTGAAAAATTTTATCTTTTTCCTGTGGAATGTTTTGGTTTCTTATTTAAAATTTGAGAAATAGGGATTTGGTTCCATATTCTTCTGCTGAGTCACCGTGTATTCTTGGAAAAGTGAATCTCTCTGGGATTCAGAATTTTTATTTCAGAAAAGTGGAGTATATGATATTTCTTGGTCATTTTCATATGTTCGAATGGTGTATGAAGCCTTACCTAAGAATGTTCTTCATGGACTTTGGATAAATGAAGCATGCGAAACATTAAAAGAACAAAAAGCTCATCTAATTTATTTTAAAATTATGAGTATTGGAGTTGACATCAGTGTTAGGGGATCATCTAGTCCATGCCTCTTCCATTTAGAAATGAGAGAATTGTGTTCTGAGGGGACTGATGATTGTTTTGGATCTGTAGCAGAAATAGAACTAGAACCCAGGGCTTCTGCCCAGCCACACACTGCCTTAATTCTGCTTCATAAAGGGCACTGCTTAAAATATTTGATCCACGCTTTAAAAATGTCACTGTGGAATCTGGAAACAAGCCAGTTGCTTTATGATTTTTATCCTTTTTGGTATGAATTATTAGCTCTAATTTTGCACAGGTCGCAGTGTTACAGAAGGGGGCTATTGGAAGACAGCAAGATTCATGGGTTTCAGACCTTATGCTGCAGTAAGGCAGTGCAAGAAGAGGAGGGGGTTTGGGGGGCACATGATGACAAATGCAATACATCACAACACAAACTTCTACCAGCCCCAGCAGCAAAATGTGGGGAGACCAAAGCCTCTGAAAGCAAGTGTAAGAGGAGAGTGTCTGCTATGAAGCTTAGTCCAGAGAATGGTTCACTGGTTCCCAATTTACTTGCAGTATTGACTTTGAGCAGCTAAGAAAGGAATAAAACATAATATATTATTAATGGGAAAACAACAAGGGTAACTTTCATATGAGGAGGACAATAAAGCAATTTTAACTTTTGTAACAAGTTGAAAAGCTCTTTTAAAAACATAATTAAATTTTACACTTTTTTTTTACTTTCTCTGCTCTACACTCTCATAGAACCTTATATTAGTCATTTTTTCAAAGCATGATCCCAATGTATCGTATTAACTTTAAGTGCAGTGCAGCCCCTAACTTCTTCTGGTGTCAGCACATAGCAGGTGCCTGATAAATATTTGTGGAAATAATGATTGAACTGGTGACACTCCCCTTCCTGCAGTCCCTAGTTTAATAATGCCCAAGAATAAGATTAAGCTAGGAAATGGTGATGTATAAGATACAGAGTTATTTGCATAAAATAATCAGTGTTTTTGAGGCTCTGATAAACTAATGTCAGGTCATTTATATGTAACTTTTTCTGATAGCGTGTTTTGAAGACTGTTCCTCTATTAGCTGTCCTCTCCACAATTCATAAGTGCTTATAACACTGCAGAGCAGATTGAAGCTCCTCCATAATCTTAATAGGCAATTAATGTCTTCTGCATCTAAGACATTGAATCATGGCCCCAGTGAAATTTCTCCAAGGTGGGTTTGGTTGATCTCAGGAAATACAGTTATTGTACACTGTGAAGGAATATCACTGGGTGACAATGGACAAGACTAAAATTGGGAAAAATGAAGTTGCTCAGCTTGCTAAGACAGTTATCCTGGGCCTTTGGTAGATAAGAGGGTCAAGTCAGTGGCGGGTAAGGGAGATCATTGATCTGCAAAACTCAGTCTATGATCCCAAAGAAAGAAAATTAAACACCCCAAACTTAATTTCTGTCAGAGTATCTAACCCTTCATTATAGCTAACCATTCGAAGAATGAATTTCTTACAAGCTCTCAAAGCATGGCAATCCTAGCCACCCCTACTAGCCCAAGGAATAGGCCAATAAACTAAAATCAATGGTTTGAAGCTGTCCTCCATTCTGAAACATAACAGTATCTTTACAGTAATTTGAATAGAATTAAACACTAAGAAGGAAAAAAGATAAGTTAAATCATATCAACTCTATTACTTTCAGCATTACCCAGACTCTTTCATATCATGCTGTGATACGGCTTACAAGTTTTCTGATTGTATTTTATTTTTACTACCCCTCCCCCGCTTTGGGTTACATGAATACCAAATGGATGATCTGAATATATATTTCCTAGTTATTCTCTTGCTATCTGTCTTTGTCTCTGTCTCTGTCTCTGTCTCTTTCTGTAATACTGCAGCTAATGAGGCAAAAGGCAATCCTACTGATCTAAACATGGTAATTTGGCACTTCTGTTTCTCTAGTTCAGCCAATTTTGTTATTCTCATACATTTTTATAATTGCTATTTTTCAGCTATCAAGTTAACATAGGTAGAAGGAAAGCTACTTTGCATCTGAACCTGATGCTAGAGGTCACAGAAAGATTATATAACAAGACTGAGAAGCTCTGCAAAGTGTTTAAATAGCAGAGCATTTCTAGTGGAGTGCAAGAACATAAAAGTGAAACCACAAACCCAAAACATTTTGCAATTACTGACAAAACTGTGCCTTGTCAGATAATGCTGGGGAATAGTTCAAGCAGAGGAGAGAGTTCCTAAAATGGTAATAAAGCAAAATTCTGATTCTGTAACGACTGATTGCTTGTGTCCGATTTCTTGCTGTAATGGTTCCCCTTGAAATTTAGTAGGATTGGTAAATAAGACAAAAGAGAAAAAAATTCTGTTCTCTGTGTGAATGAAGTGATAGAGACTACGGGTTATTTTTGGAAGCAAACTCTGAAAATCTTAGTTCAGAAGCTTAAATGTGGACCGAGGGACTGTGTCCTGTTTCTCCCTGCTGGGTTCATTTAGGATTAATCCCAGGCTGTCCTGCGTTTTAGTTGGAGACTCTCACAGTGGGGGTGATTGGACTTTCTCTGCCCTAGGCACAACATATGCTACTTCCCATCCCTTTAATAGGCATTAGTTCTGCAGACAGCACTGGTCAAATGTACATTATTCACAATCACTTTCATGCAAATATGCAAGGCTGAGGGAGAAAATATGTCACAAAGAGGCAGTCATCCATTTCTTCTCTTTTCCGGTTCCCTTTTTCACAGGCTCTCTTCTATATGTTTGATTTTAAAACAAATACAGTATAAAAATAAATGAAGGAATAGGTAGCATTCACTGTGAGAACCATAATATACCTCTCTGAAAATTCCCTAGAAATGCCTTTTGTTAAATGCCAGTAACTAGAACCCTATAAATTGTTTTGTCTTTATTGTTTCTTTTTCTTTTCTCTCTCTCTCTTTTGTGACTGTATTTTGTAAATTAAGTGGAATCCCTTTGTGTATACTAACACTGTTGCATTTGTAAGAAACAGAAGAGGCATCAAAAGCAAAGGGTAGAACTGTATTTAATCTGTTAAATGAAAATAAAACACACAATTAGTTTTGTACTGCAAAAATTAGCTTCTGCCTCATTTTCAACCTCTATTTAAAGAACTATTTGATTTCTCAATAACAAGGCATCTGATCTGTAGCAGAACATTCCTAAGACAGATTTGCAAATGTATATTACGGAGGCATGCATTTTAAATCTGAGCAGAGATTATGTGGTATTTGTCTGGCTAAACCATGAAGATATAACTTGCTTTGCTAGTAGTGAACCCGTCTTTCAAAATTATCTGCCAAATATGGGAAAGACTCCTGGATTTCTGATACCTTGTCTCTGGGAAGTTAAACATTTCTGTTTTGTTTTAGAGTATATCTGGTGAATTTATTTACGTACAACTATTTGTCACACAAGAGAGCTTGACATGCTAAACCTTGCTTTACATTAAGCACATGAAAGTTCTTATATGTGGGGAATGAAAAACTAAAATGTAACCATCTGCACATGATATTTCGAGATACATAAAGTTGTGCCAGGGACCCTGAAAAACCCATATGCATGAACAGCAATACAGAATTAAAATAAATATGCAGAGTAATAGAACATTTGGAAGACATTGTACTTCTTAAAATAATACAATTAAAATGTTAAGCAAATCCTGTGTTAGTCTAAGGTGCAAGTGTAGCAAACATTTGCCATATGAAGGGAACAATATGCTTTTATTGTGACTCCATTCTGTTAATTTAATGATCTATGTCAGTGTGCTTACATATCATGTAATGCACTTTTCCTATCTTTTTAAAAGCAGTCACTCTAATCTACCTCTGTGCTTGCTTTCTTATTGTTATGCTTATGTTTAATTTAGGAAATAGGGAAAATAAAAGCCAAATGAAGTGTCAGGTCACTCATTATTCTTTACTATGTCATTTTAATGTAGTCTTACCCTAAGATAATTACATGAAGAACATAACTTTTTTTTTCTTTCCCCCAAAATTATTTTTTAACTGAAATAGCCAATTACCCAATAGAAGGGGGAAGGTCTCTTCAGCTATTGGTGCCTTGTGATTTACGTGGACCTCTATTAATGCTAATGGAAGGTATGTACATAAATCTGCCCACTCCAGAAGGATAATGGCCTCCTATTAGTCTCCTATAAAAGGGGCATAAGCAAAGTCTGTCTTTATAAATGACCTAGGTAGTGAATTACTTAAGGGAGATTTATATCACATCTAATTAAATAGTTGTAACGATTTCAGTAGCATTTTGTTTACATTGTTATAAATTAAAAAAAAATGCCAAATATGTCTTTGACTATGTAAACTGCCAAAATTAATTCAAGGCAATGTAATTATTAGTTAAATACCTGCCTTTTCATAGAAAATATGTTGTGATGGTGAAAATAGATCTCTCATTGTTCCTAGGAAAGAGAATACATGAAACTTTTGTTTTATTTCATTGTAAGTTGTTAAAAAAACATTGTCACGTGCCCAATCCTAATGAAAGAACCAAAAAGTTTTTTCAGATTGTATTGTATCCACTTACTGTTAAATTTAAAAGGAATGAAGAAGAACTAGATTTTCAAATAAGAATGAAATGACTTCATTTAAGTAAATAACACAGCCAGCATTAGAAAAAAGATTCTGCAAAATTGAGATGACTAAGAAGGAAGAGGTGAGTGTGAGGTATTATCCTGAAGACTCACCTGATAGTCCTTAAATAATTCCTGGGCCTTAGTGAGGGTCAACAGTATTTAGCCAGGCACCTGCGAGATGCTCAAAGTAACATTTGCCTCTAGGGGCATTTGCATTTTAAACCTCATTTCTAATAGTTTTCTTTTAGAATGTTTTGTCTCTTATTAAAAGTTCCAGAGTCAATGAAATCATATTAATATACTACTGCCTGAATTGGCTCTGGCTTATGGCCTCATCTGAATTTTGCCAGAGAGAGTGCAGAACAGGGGAAAGATAGGTTTGGGAATCCTGGAAATAGGCTAAGTGGTTTGCCATTTGGGGATTTGCCAACTGGGGGTTGTCCCATTTGGGACATAAATATGGTTGTTTTAGTCTAAATTTAAACGGCCTTTACTCCTTCCACTTAAGTTCATGTAAGCCCTTGAAGTCAGTATTCAGAGTTAGTGTTGGGCTCCTTGATTTGGGGCCTAAATTAAATACATGAAATCAGATCCAGAGGTTCTGCTTACTATGTGCAATCTTTTGCCCTAAA
Source organism: Felis catus (assembly GCF_018350175.1). Lineage (NCBI taxonomy): Eukaryota > Metazoa > Chordata > Mammalia > Carnivora > Felidae > Felis > Felis catus. The sequence goes on from NC_058372.1 coordinate 48,444,405, forward strand.
AAAAATAGGGTTTTTTACATTATCTGTTTGTTTTCTTCTTGAATAAAATTTGATACTGTGTATCATTCAAGGAATTTTTTTATATTGTCTTGTTAATTGTTTTTGCATGAAGTCGTTTATGATAATCCTTTCTTATTCTTTTAATGTCTGTAGAACATACAGTGATGCTACCACTTTTATTTCTCATATTGGTGATTTTGTTTCCTTTTTTTCCAGATTAATCTGGCTAGAGATTTATAACATGTATGAATTTTTTCAAAGAAACAGATTTTGGGTATGATTTTTACTATCATTTTCCTTTTTTCCATTTTTTCCCTCCTCTTATTTTTATTTTTTTCTCCTTTCAGTCATTTTGCATTTGAAATGCAAAAAATTTTTTAATTTCTTTATATTACTAATTTGAGTTCTCTCTTTTCTAATATAAGAACTTTAAAGCTATCAATTTCCCTCTAAGTTTTGCTTTAGCTGCATACTACAAAATTTTATATGTGTTTTAATTTCCTTTAAAACATTTTCTAATTCTTGTTGTGATTCCTTCTTGGATATAATTTCTTCTCAGATATAATGTGTCTTTTTCTTTGATTGTGTTTTCTATCTGTCATTGATATTCAGCAGATTGATCATGAGGAAGCTTAGTGTGATTTTTTGTTTGTTCTGCTTAGGGTTTGTTGAAGTTCTTAGATCTGTGGATTTATATAGTTTAGGAAAATGTGGAAGATTTTCAATTATTTTTATTTTTTATCATTCCTCTCTCTTCATCTGGTACTTTAATTACATGTATGTTAGACTATTTGTTATTATCCTACAGCTCACACTCTCTTCATGTTTTCTTATTCCCCCCCAGGTTATTTCTTTATTATTTTTAGTCCCTTTGTTTCTCTTTGTTTTTGGACAGTTTCTGGTTTCCTGTTGTCAAGTTCACGATTTATATTTCTGCAGCACTTAACCAGCTGATAATCCCTTCCAGTGTGTTTTTCCTTTCAGATATTGTGTTTCTCTTCTCCTGGATTGCCATTTGAGTCTTTTCTTAATATCTTGCATCTCTGTGCTTCCTCTATGTTTTTTAGCATACGCAATATGTTCAATAGACTATGTATATTGTAACTGTTACAACCTCTTTTTTGATAATTTTGTTATGTATGCAATCTCTTTCTTTTAACTGATTGTTCTTTGAGTTGCAGTTCATCTTTTCCTCTGCTGGACCTCAGACAGTAGCTGTCCCTGGTGGTGGTGTGGCAGTGCCTGTGTTTCTCTTCTGGGTAGGCCTTTCGTCTCTAGGGGCCGTAGTAATCGTATATTATTAGCACCTGTCTTCTCAATCCCTCACCTTTCCCCAAGGAGTGTGTTGTTTTCTCTCTTTAAAAAGTTACAAAAGTAAATCTTAAAGTTAGTTTTTAAGTTTCAGTAGGGTAGATCAAGAGGAGCTTTTACTAGAAGGCTAATTTAATCCTACTACTAAAATGATATTCCTCTGAGGACTTTAATTAATGACCTATGACTTAGGAAACCCTTTTTCTGTGACTGGTGGAAATAAAAACTCCTCTCAGCTGTATGTGGGCTTTAAGCATTATACAGCATATTATTTTCTGGTGATTCTTTTCCTGGCCTCTCAATGCACAATAGATCAGTATTCAGCTAAAGACTCAAGTATACCTCTGTGTATTTCCAGATTTGGGCTTCTGGCCTCTAGAACTGTAAGAGAATAAATTTCTGTTATTATAAGCCACCAGATTTGTGGTAATTGCTTACAGCAATGATAGGAGGCTAATACAAATTTTATACTTTTAGCTCATACATTTAGGACTATCATATATGTATGTACGTAAATCAGTCAATAAGTAATCTCTACACCTAATGTGGGGCTTGAACTCACAAACCTGATATCAATTTGGGGGAATGTTGTTACCTTAATATTAAATCTTTTAATCAATTAACATCGAGTGACCCTTCATTTACTTAGGTCTTATAAAATTTCTTAATGAAGTTTTGTAATTTTCAAAGTGTAAGTCTTATATTCTTTTTCTTAGATTTATTCCTAAGTATTTTTCTTTGCTATTATAAATGGATTATTTTCTTAATTCAATTTTCTGACTGTGTTACTAGTGTATAGAAATACAATAGGTCTTTAAAATGTTTATCTTGTATCTTGCAATCTGTCCGAACTTGTTTATTAATTCTAACATGTTTTGGTGGATTCCTTAGGATTTTGTATATTCAAGATCATGTCATTTGCAAATAGTGATAGTTTTACTTCCTCTTTCCAATCTGGATTCCTTTTATTTCTTTTTCCTGCCTAATTTCCCTGACTAGAATTTCTAGCACAATGTTGAAGAGAAGTAGTAAGAATAGATATCTCTACCTTGCTCCTAATCTCAGGAGGAAACATTCACTCTTTCACCATTAAGTGGGTATTTCACAGATAGATTTTTGTGTCATTTATTTTTTTTATATTAATAGGCTTAAATTTTTTTTAATGTTTATTTTTGAGAGTGGGGGGAGGGAGGCAGAAAGAGAGAGAGACACAGAATTTGAAGCAGGCTCCAGGCTCTGAGCTGTCAGCACAGAGCCTGATGTGGGGCTCGAACCCATGAACCGTGAGATCATGACCTGAGCTGAAGTCAGACGCTTAACTGACAGAGCCACCCAGATGCCTCAGTAGGCTTTTTTTTAAAGAGTAGTTTTAGGTTTGTAAAAAAAACTGGGCAGAAAGTACAGAGAGTGCTTATGTATTCTGTCCCATATACAGTTTCCTCTGTTAACATTTTGCATTATTATAATACCTTTGTTACAATTAATGAATCAATATTGCTACACTATTTTTTATGCACAAAAATGTTTATTTGAATTTTGAAAGATTATATAATATTAGCAACATTTTAATTTTGAAGTTTATAGAATATTCTTATACTCAAGGTTTAATTTACTAAAATGGCACATAATAAGTATAAAACTATATTTTATATGTGACTGTTTGCATTGGAAGGGCATTCCAAAACATTTTTTTCTATTTTAACACATATTACTTTATTTATATTTACTTTTAATTTACAACCAAATTAGTTAGTATATAGTACAATAATGATTTCAGGAGTAGAATCCAGTGATTCATCCCCTACATATAACACCCAGTGCTCATCCCAACGAGTGTCTTCCGTAATGCCCCGTGCCCATTTAACCCATCCCTCCACCCACGTCCCCTCCAGCAACCCTCAGTTTGTTCTCTGTATTTATGAGTCTGCTGTGTTTTGTCTCCCTCCCTGTTTTTATATTGTTTTTTGAAAATTTTTTATTAACTTGTTCTATTTTTTATTTTTTAAAATTTACATCCAAATTAGTTAGCATATAGTGCAACAATGATTTCAGGAATAGATTCCTTAGTGCCCCTTACCCATTTAGCCCATCCTCCCTCCCACAACCCCTCCAGTAACCCTCACTTTGTTCTCCATATTTATGAGTCTCTTCTGTTTTGTCCCCCCTCCCTGTTTTTATATTATTTTTGTTTCCCTTCCTTATGCTCATCTGTTTTGTCTCTTAAAGTCCTCATATGAGTGAAGTCATATGATTTTTGTCTTTCTCTGACTAATGTCATTTAGCATAATACCCTCCAGTTCTATCCACGTAGTTGCAAATGGCAAGATTTCATTCTTTTTGATTGCCAAGTAATACTCCATTGTATATATATATATACATCTTTTTTATTTTTTTTAATGTTTGTTTATTTTTGAGAGACATGAGCAGGAGAGGGGCAGAGAGAGAGATTGGGAGACACAAAATCTGAAGCAGGCTCCAGGCTCTGAGATGTCAGCACAGAGCCTGACACGGGGCTCAAACCCACAAACTGCAAGATCATGACCTGAGCTGAAGTCAGATGCTTAACCGACTGAGCTACCCAGGTGCTCCAATTGTTTTTGCTTCCCTTCCCTTCCCTTATGTTCATCTGTTTTGTATCTTAAGTTCCACATGAGCGAAGTAATATATTTGTCGTTCTCTGACTAATTTCACTTAATATAATATACTCTAGTTCCATTCATGTTGTCGCAAATGGCAAGATTTCGTTCTTTGTGATTGTTGAATGATACTCCATCGTATATATATGCCACATCTTTATCCATTCATCTGTTGATGGGCTCTCTCCATACTTGGCTATTGTCAATAGTACTGCTTTAAACATTGGGGTGCATGTGCCCCTTTGAAACAGCATACCTATATCCTTTGGATAAATACCTAGTAGTGAAATTGCTGGATCGCAGGGTAGTTCTATTTTTAATTTTTTGAGGAATCTCTATACTGTTTTTCATAGTGGCTGTACCAGTTTGCATTCCCACCAGCAGTTCAATATTGCTACATTATTAATTAAAATCCATAGTTTACATTAGGGTTTAGTCTTTGTGTTGTATAATACAATGGGTTGGCAAATGTCATAATGTAACATACCCACTATTACAGTATCATACAGAATAATTTTACTGCCCTAAAAATCTCTTGTCTTCCAACTTTTGCTCCCTTCACTCTCTTGAGTCCCTGGCCACTACTTATCTTGTAACTGTCTCTACTTTTTCCTTTTCCAGAATGTCACATGATTGGGATCATATAGTATATAGCCTTTTCAGACTTGCTTCTTTCACATATCAGTATGCATTTAAGTTTCTTCCATATCTTTTCAAGCCAGATTGCTCATTATTTATTTATTTTAAATTTTATGTATTATTTAAAAAAATTGAAGTATAGCTGACACTGGATGCTTTTTTTTTTTTTTTTTTTTTTACTGCTGAATAATATTCCATTGTTTGGATGTGCCACAGTTTGTTTACCAAAAGACATCTTGGCTTCTTCTAAGTTTTGGGAACTGTGAATAAACTTGCCCTGAATATCCATGTGGAAGTTTTTGTGTAGACATAACTTTTCAACAACTTTGTGTAAATATAAAGGAGCATGATTGCTAGATTGAATGGTAAGAGTATGTTTAGTTTTGTCAGAAATCACAAAACTGTCTCTAAAGGCTTTCAAAAGAGTCTTTCATTTTGCATTCCTACCAGAAATGACTGCAAGCTCCACATCCTTACTGGCATTTGGGGGAACTTGTGCTTTTTGAGGTATAAAAGGAAATAGAATGTTTTCCCTTATACATGTACCATTTCCATTATTATTTTAAACTGGAAGATGAAGGATAAAACACAATAGGCACAATTAAACAATACATTATATAGTCAGACATAAAACCATCTCTGTTTATCTCTGTCATTTTGTCACTTGGAGTAAGTCTTTTACTTATTAGGCCTTTAAGTTGCTTAAATCTAAGACATGGGGGATGATGGGAAGTTTTGTTAAGATTAACTATGATACCTATGTACGTGAAGTACATTCTGACACATTTATCCATCTAGTCTTGAAATGTATGGAGTATCCATTGTGTATCTTGAGCTGCAACAGGCACTAGGAGCACGTAGTTGGAGCTGGAGGAGACAGAGAAGCTAGCCAAGATACTTCTGTGTGGTAAGTGCTCCTGTGAAGATGTATCCCAGGAGCTTTGAAGGCATGCAGAAAGGTTTTCTAGAACAAGTCACTTTGGTTTCAGAGGACAAGACCTACCAAGTGTAACAATTTTGGAGATGTGGGGGAAAGGGAAAGAAGTCTCTGCGGGTAAAGGGAATGGGGTAGCAGACACTGTTAAGGGTATATCAGCCCCCACTTCCTTTTCCTTCTAGGCACAAGGGAGGAAACTATATGTCTTGTCTCACTGCAGTTGCATGGGGTTATGTGTGTTCTCACCAGTGGACTGTGGACAGAAGTGATTCACACTAGACTCATCTCATAGGAAGACCTCCTGTGATTTTCCATGGGTTCTCTTTCATTCTCTCTCACCTGCATCTTTGGTGGGCTGGGTGTAGTGGTCTAGCTAAACACTCTGAGGCCTTATATCATTGGCTTTTCTAACATGCAGTGGGGTTGAAGACCATGCCCTGGAATAGTCTTCCTCAAAGGATTCAGAGAATCAAACCCTATGGAAAAATAATTATAGTGACTATCTTCTCCATTCCTGCAAGGAAGGTACTTATTATCCATCATTGTGGATTAATAGGAAATGGGTAATTCATCACATGCAGTAGATGTCTAAGAGGATTAGGGCTTAAGTCTTTCATGGAACCTTACTGAGAAGGGCTGCCCTGGAGGATATTGGAGCTACCAAATGGAAAGAACTTGGGTTCCTGAATAACTGAGTAGAACAGAGAACAACTGCTGACCTGCACTGGATTGTGACTTGAGTGACAAAGAAACCTTAATGTGTTAAGTGACCAAAATGTCAGGGTTATTTGTTATATCAGCCCACCATAACTAATACAAATAGCAAATGCTAATATATTGTGGCTGCAGAAGGCCCAGGGAACTGAGGAGGTCAAATAATTTATTCTAGTTTGAATAATGATTCCATATTTACCTGAGGTTGGGTTGAGTTGAGGGAGAAGATGCTGTGGTTAACATTGAGGTTGGCCAGCTGTGCAGTGGCCATATGATCAAGAGTCTTGTATGAATTTTTAGGCAATTTCAGTTTTACTCTAAACGTAATGGGATTCCATTTATTCTGAGGTTTTTCACTGAATAGTTTAACAGTTTCCCAACTTTTGAATACTACTTGGATCTGTAATCCAAATGAAACCAAGGCCCTTAATGTGATCGGAAGCCTAAAAAGGATGACCACATTGCAGTTTTCGATATGGAATGATGAAAGCAGGATTAAGAAAACTGGATGAAGGCCTCCCTCACCTCCCAGAAAATCAGATTATATTTGCCATTCATTCCAACTGACCACTAGCCCTAGAGATGTGCAGAGAAGGAAGCCAAGAAGCCAGTGCTTAAACTCACATGATTTTATATTTCCTTTTCTATTCTGCTACACAATTAATGCATCAGCTTACTGAACCAAGCAGAGCGATGAAACAATACAATTAGGAATAGTAAGCCTAGGGCAACAATAGCTACTCACGCTTTATGTAGATACCTCAGTACTTAACTCTGTAGTGGAATCCTGAGTAAGCACCATCCCCTGGATGTTGATTCAGTTAAGAATATTAGTGCAAAGGCAAGTAATCAGGAGGCACTGCTAACCTTCACCTTCACTTCAAAGTACTAGCAATGGTACTTGAACCTCATGTGCCTGGTTTTGCTTGGCTTTTGTTTTTAGTGGTCGATTTAGTTTTGATGTCTGAAAAGTCGGGATGATTCTATAAATCTACAGACATGCACATAAACACATGGTTTCTCAAGCTTATGTTATTCTCTTGGGTTGAAAGACAGGAAAGAAAAAAAACTGCTTTAGGAAATGCTGGAGTACTACCTTTTAGGAAGCTTAAACACTGTTCAGAAGGAAACCTGAGAAATTAGGGTCCACGTCTTTCTGGATGTTTGTCTGAGTCATATTTTCCAATCTATTATGAGAAACCTGAATAGGGCAATCATTTTGAAGATGGCTTTGACCTTTACCAAGAAGAAGGAGGCAATTACATTCAATGCTATCTAGTCCACAATCAGTCATTGTGCTGACTGGGCCTGCTTTCCTTGAGAAAGCTTATTTTTCTTCTTTCTTGTTGCTCATGGGCCTTGTCACTGATGATTCTTCTACTGCAGGAAGTCTCATTTGCGAAGAATCATAGACTGTACCAGGCTCCCATCCTCAGGAACAGGATGGATGGAGAAGACAAGACTTACCAGCTGTCACATTTGGTGATGCTGAATTCATAGTGCCCTTTTCAGGATCTGTTGTCTGTCAAGTAATCTGTGTGGTGTGGATAAGTCACTGAACAGCTCTGGGTCTCTCTGTTTTCACCTGTCTCTTGGCACTCAGAAATGTTTATAAAATTGATTAGGTCATATTCTTGCAAGTTTATCACCTATCTCTCCTAAAGGGAACTGTGGGACTATTAATTCTTCAGTCATTCTAAAGTGGTTAGTAATTAAAAAGGCATTTTAAACTTGTTTCTAGGGGGAAATTCTCCCACAAAAATACTGATTTTGCTGGTGGGATGGTACCTGCCGTATAGGTAAAATTTCTCTCCGCGCTCTGTAGGAAAGCCAGAAGAGTTCAAAGATTAAATTTATTTCCAAACAGAAGCATCTCCAAGGAAAAATGTGCAACACAGTGAAATGATTACAAGGGTGGTTTTGGGGCCAAGCAGTCTGGGTTCAAAACGCAATTCTGCTACTTAGTATCCATATGAGCTTGGGCAAGTCTTTCAACCTTGCTCAGTTTTCTCATCCCACTGCTATGGGAGACCATAGCCGAATCTTCATTTTAGGGTTGTTTTGGGATTAGTTTAGACGGTAGTATTTGTAAAATGCTTATAACTATGCCTAGTAGAATTATGTATTTATTTGTATTTGTATTTTACTTTAAATGGAACGGACATCCACCTACCTTTCGAATCTTCAGTGGAATAGATCCTGTGATAAGGGCGTAAATTTTTCAAGCTCTCAGCTTATCTGCCAATATGGGAAATCGCAGAGACATTCCTTAAACTTCCCGGAGAGGAAAAAAAAATCTGTGTCTGTGTCTGCATCTATATCTATCTCTATTGATGCTCTATTGTGGGAAACAAATGCCATTGGAAATAAGGCCTTAATTATGGTTAGAGCTCTTTCCTTATTTTCTCATGGACTGTTCAGGATATATTGAAGCTAGTCATAGTAATAAGTTTCTTGGATTATTAATACACCTTCTTACATGTTTGTTGTCTTCTTGATAACTGAATTTTCAGGTCTGTCCAGAAAATGTTTCATATGTAAGATCAAATGCCTCTTTTCTTGTATTAAAGGGATTTATATCACTTATTGTTCTCTTAAGAAAAATTTGCTTCTGCTAGAACTGACTGGTCTCTATGGGAACTCCTAAAATATTTGATCAGCAGAGCTTCCAGAGGTCATATGGGCTGGGAGTGGAAATACAAGGATAGAACCTGGAGAGAAAAATGGAGGACGATATACATCAATACAGTTACAATAAACTGTTTTGTAAACTTGTAGTTCTGCAAACATGTAAATATTGAACAGCACATCAGTGCCTTACTAGGCATATAGTTAGCCATCCCAGAGCAAATAAATCCCATTACTTTTTCTGATCTACTCAATCTCCTTGCCTTCAGGCTGGATTGTAACTCATCATACCGAACAGATGAATGTCTGTTCAGTTTTTGTTGTGGCTGTTCTCAACTTATGTTTAATTTTCAACCACACAATGGTTTTGGGAGGTATGGTGATCCTCTCTGTCTGAGAATCCTGAAAATTAAATCACATAGTTGTGTGCAGCAAGTTGCAAATGGGTTTTTATTTGCTTTTTGGTTGGTTTGTTCAAGGCATTTTTGTTTGTTGTATTATTGGCCTGAAAAATGTGAGGTTTCAACCAGATATCCTTTACAGAAATATGATTGTACGTAACTTGGAAAGGAATTTTTTTATATCATAAAACTTTAAATCCTGATGAGACTATTACGTATTTTTTTTTTAATAGTCAAAGACACACGGCTGGAGGAAGAATCTGTAAAGTCTGTTTTATTTTTTCATCTCAAATGAGAAGGACTGAATTATCAAGCATGAAATTGCCATCTGTGCTACCCCTCCCTGCCCTCCACATTTTAAATAATTTTTTAGCAGACCAGGTGAAATCAGAAATTTGTTTTAGAAAGGATTATGTCATTGTACAACTGAATGTATATATCCATTCATCTACTTGGGTCAACAACTTCTCAGTATAAAAATATGAATGAGATAAAATTTTCTTTCTCCCTTTGCTCCTCTAGCCTCAGACTAATAATAAATGCAACTGGTTTTGCAAGCATTTGGCATAGCCAGGCGCAGTGCTGAGCGCTTTGCGTTCATTATTTCTCTCTTAGTCCTTTCAAGAACCTCCTTAGGTGGACATAATAGTGTAATTATTCCCACACTATAGTTGAAGGCACTGGAACTGGGAGAGATTAAATAACTCCTCAAATACCAGCATTTGGGGTCATTGTTGGATGTATATCCATCTCATTAGACTACTCTTGAGCCCAAGAACGTTATTCTGACTTTTCTCACACTCACTGCTTTGTTTGTGATGTTTCTCTGCCTAGAGTGTTCTTCTTCCACCTCTGCCCATTGAAAATCAACACATTCTTCAAAGCCCAATTGAAAGCTGTGTGTTCTCTGTGAACTTCTGTTGGCCTTGTCAGAATTAAACCTCCCCTCTCCAGTGCTCTTTCCTATAAAACATATTTATATTTTGACTTTAAGTGTATTAATACCCTTATGGTATTCACAAATCAAATCTTGTAGCATAATTATTGGTGCACATGTATGTTCTCTTCACTAGGATGTGAGGTACCTGAAGAGAAGGACTGACTATCCTTTGCTGCACATTCCTTGAGGGCAAATATGTTTGAGTCACTTATATAATTATTTATATTTATTTATATCTCATCCTATTTTAGAGGGAATTCAAAGAGGATCTAAGAAAACAGAAAACGTAATTAGATATCCTAAGAAAGGAACTTGGGCAGGGACATAGAGTGGAACCAGAAAAATGGATTTAACAATGCTTACCATATGATCTACATATAAATTTATTTTGAATATAAGCTTTCTAGCAACCCACATATTCTTTTTTTGTATTCTTGTTGCTAAATGCAGGGTCAGGGATATAGGAGGGTCAGAGAATACTTATTGATTTGAATGCCTGCCTGCCAGATAAGGGGGGATAGTGAAGAAAAGAATGGGATTTGAAGTTAGACCACTTTTTAAAGGACAGTAAGAATAAGATACAGATAATACAGTGAACTGCACGTATTTAAAGTGTACAATTCAATCAATTTCAACACATAGAGACATTTTTGAAACCATTGCCAAAAACAAGATAATGAAAATAATCATCACTGTCCAAAGTTACCTTGTATTCCTTTGTAATCCCTCTTTCCCACTCTTCCCCACCTACTCAGACAACCACATTTCTCTCACTATAGGTTAGTTTGCAATTCTTAGAAGTTATATAAATGGAATCAAATAGTATGTACACGTTTTGTCTGGCTTTTTCACTCATCGTAATTTTGAGAGTCATCCATATTGCAGTGTGTACGAATATTCATTATTTTTTATTACTGATTACTAGTCCATGGTTTGGATATGCTACAAGTCGTTTATCCATCTACCTGTTGATGAGTATTTGGTTGTTTTATGGTTTAACTATTCCAAATAAAGTGGTTCCTATGAACCTTTAGATGCAAGTATCTGTATGGACATATGCTTTCATTTTTTCTTGGGTAAATTGTTAAGAGTGAAATGGCTAGATTATATTATATGTGTGTTTAACTTTTAAAGAAACTGGTAAAATGTTTTCCAAAGCAGTAATGACATTTTATATATCTATCAGTAATGTATGAGAGTTCTAGTTCCTCTGTCTCCTTGCTAAAACTTGGTATGAGCAATTTAAAAAATTTTAGCTGCTCTAATAAATGTTTGTGGTCTATTTCTATAATGACTAATGATATTGAACATCTTTTTTTGTGCTTATTTTCCATCATCTATCCTCTTTGGCAAAGTGTCTATTCATATCTTTTCTATAATTTTCCACACATTCACTGAATTTTTTCTTATTAGTGAGCTTTGAAAATTCTTCATATATTCTAGATAGATATCCTTTAACAGATACATGATTTTCAAATTTTTATCACATTCTATAGCTTTTATTTTCATCCCCTTAATATAGTATCTTTGTAAGACACTGTTGAAGAAGATTTTTACATCCAAGTTAGTTAGCATATAGCACAACAATGATTTCAGGAGTAGATTCTTTAATGCCCCTTACCCATTTAGCTCATCTCCCCTCCCACAACTTCTCCAGTAACCCTCTGTTCTCCATATTTAAGAGTCTCTTATGTTTTGTCCCCTCCTTGTTTTTATATTATTTTTGCTTCCCTTCCCTTATGGCATCTGTTTTGTCTCTTAAAGTCCTCATATGAGTGAAATCATATGATATTTGTCTTTTCTGATGAATTTCATTTAGCATAATACCCTCCAGTTCTATCCATGTAGTTGCAAATGGCAAGATTTCATTCTTTTTGATTGCCGAGTAATACTCTATTGTGTGTGTGTGTGTGTGTGTGTGTGTATAGTGTATATATATAGTGTATATATATAGTGTATATATATAGTGTATATATATAATATAAAATATAAAATATATATACCACATATAAAAATATATACCACATCTTTATCCATTCATCCATCGACGGACATTTGGGCTGTTTCCATACTTTGGCTATCGTTGATAGTGCTGCTATAAACATTGGGGTACATGTGCCCCTTTGAAGCAGCATACCTGTATCCCTTGGATAAATACATGGTAGTGCAATTGCTGGGTCATAGGGTAGTTCTATGTTTAATTTTTTGAGGAACCTCCATACTGTTTTCCAGAGTGGCTACACCAGTCTGCATTCCTACCAGCAGTACAAAAGAGATCCTCTTTCTCTGCATCCTCGCCAACATCTGTTGCCTGAGTTGTTAATGTTAGCCATTCTGACAAGTGTGAGGTGGTATTTCATTGTAGTTTTGATTTGTGTTTCCCTGATGATGAGTGATGTTGAGCATTTATTCATGGGTTGGTTGGCCATCTGGATGTCTTCTTTGGAGAAGTGTCTATTCATGTCTTTTGCTCATTTCTTCACTGGATTATTTGTTTTTTGGGTGTTGAGTTGGTAAGTTCTTTATAGATTTTAGATACTAACCCTTTATCTGATACGTCATTAGCAAATATATTTTCCCATTCTGTCAGTTGCCTTTTAGTTTTGATGATGTTGAAGATTTTTATTTTGATGAAGTTCAGTTTATCACTTTGTTCTTTCATGGATTGTGCCTTTGCCTAATCCAAGGTTGCAAAGGTTTTTAATCTGTTTTTCTTCTAAAAATTTTTATAATGTTTTTGGTTTTGCATTTAGGTTTATGAACTATTTTGAGGTAATTCTTGTATATGGTATGAGGTATGGATTGGAGTTTCATTGTTCTTTGTTTTTAGGTTTGTTTTTGCATATGGATGTCCAGTTGTTCCAACATCATTTTTTTTTTCAGTTTGTTTACTTTTGAGAGAGAGAGTGAGGGAGAACACATAGTCATGGGAGAGGCAGAGCGAGAAAGGATCCTGTAGAGCAGAGCCTAAGCCTGACCTGAGCCGAGACCAAGAGTTAGATGCTTAATCAACTAAGCCACCCAGATTCCCCATCCTGTATCATTTTTTTTTTTTTAATTTCAATTCAAGTTAGTTAACGTACAGTGTAGTCTTGGCTTCGGGAATAGAACCCAGTGATTCATCTGTTACATATGGCACCCAGTGCTCATCCCAAAAAGTACCCTCCTAATGCCCATCACCCATTTAACCCATCCCTCTACTCACCACCCCTTCAGCAACCCTCAGTTTGTTCTCTGTATTTAATATCTCTGTTATTAATCTGTTAATAACAGATCTGTTGTGTTTCTCAAATTCCACATATGAGTGCAATCATATATCTGTCTTTCTCTGACTTATTTCACTTGCCATAATACCCTTCAGTTCCATCCACATTGTTGCAAATGGCAAGATTTTATTCTTTTTCATCACCAAGTAGTATTCCATTGTATGTGTGTATGTATGTATGTGTGTGTGTATATATATGCACATACATACCACATCTTCTTTATCCATCCGTTAGTCAATGGAAATTTGAGCTCTTCCTTAGTTTGACTATTGTTGATAGCGTTGCTATAAATATTGGGGTGCATATGCCCCGTGGAATCAGCATTTTCGTATCCTTGGGATAAATTCCTAGTAGTGCAATTGCTGGGTTGTAGGGTAGTTCTATTTTTAAATATCTGAGGGACCTCCATACTGTTTTCCAGAGTGGCTGCACCAGTTTGCATTCCCACCAGCAGTGCAAAAAGGTTCCTCTTTCTCTGCATCCTCGCCAACATCCTGAGTTGTAAATTTTAGCCACTCTGACCTGTGTGAGGTGGTATCTCAGTGTGGTTTTGATTTGTATTTCCCTAATAATGAGCGATGTTGAGCATATTTTCATGTGTCTGTTTGCCATCTGGATGTCTTCTTTGGAAAAGTGTCTATTCTTGTCTTTGGCCCATTTCTTCACTGGATTATTTGTTTTTTGATGGTTGAGTTTGAAAGTTCTTTATAGATTTTAGATATTAACCCTTTATCCAATATGTCATTTGCAAATATCTTCTCCCATTCTGTTGTTTGCCCTTTAGTTTTGTTGATTGTTTCCTTTGCCATGTAGAAGCTTTTTTTCTCGATGAGGTCCCAATGTTCATTTTTGCTTTTGTTTCCCTTGCCTCTGGAGACATGTGAAGTAAGAAGTTGCTGCCTGTTTTTTCCTGTAGGATTTTGATGCTTCTCTGTCTTACGTTTAGGTCTTTCATCCATTTTGAATTTATTTTTGTGTATGATGTAACAAAGTGGTCCAGGTTCATTCTTCTGCATGACTCTGTCTAGTTCTCCCAGCACCATTTGCTGAAGAAATGGTCTTTTTTTTTCTATTGGATACTCTTTCCTCTTTGTCAAAGATTCGTTCTCCGTATATTTGTGAGTCCATTTCTAGGTTCTCTATTCTATTCATTGATCTATGTGTCTGTTTTTGTGCCAATACCATACTGTCTTGATGATTACAGCTTTGTAATAGACCTTGAAGTCTGGAATTGTGATGCCTCCAGGTTTGGTTTTCTTTTTCAACATTACTTTGGCTATGTGGGGTCTTTTTTGCTTCCATAAAAATTTTAGGACTATTCTAGCTCAATTTTTGAAAAGACTTTCCTATTTCTACAAAATTGCATTTGTACTGTGTTAAAAATCAGTTCTCCATATATGTGTGTATCTGTATTTGAACACTTACTCTGTTTCATTGATCAACTGGTTTATCTTTATGCCAGTACTACACTATTTTGATTGCTATAGATTTATAAGGAGCCTTGAAATCAGGTAGTGTTAGTACTCTAAATTTATTCTTATATGAAGGTATTTGGCCATTATAAGTCATTTTCATTTTTATATGAATTTAGAATCAGTTTGTCATTTTCTACAAAGAAAAACTGCTGGGATTTTGAATGAGAGTTCATTATATTTATAGACACTTTGGGGAGAAATGATGCCTTAGCAATATTGAGTCATTTGACTCATGAATATTGTGTGTGTGTGTATGTGTGTTGTGTGTGTGTGTGTGTGTGTGCGCATTTCCATTTATTTAGGTCTTCTCTCAACAATGTAGTAACATTTTTATTATTTACCACTTTCACATGTTTTGCCAATTTTATTCCTCATTGTTTTGGGTTCTGTTGCAAATGATGTTATTTTAAAATGTAAATTTCCAACTTTTCATTGCTAGCATATAAAAATACAATTGATTTTTGTATTTTGATCTTATATTCTAAGACTTTTCTAAACAGTTATAAGTTCTGTGGCTTTTTTTTGTATCTGTAAATTTTATCAAATTTTCTGCATATACTTTTGTGAATCATGTCTTGCAAATACAATTTCACTTATGTCTTTTATTTCTTGTCTGATTGTGCCAGCTAGAAACTCCAGTACAGTGTTGCATAAGTGATGATAATAGATATCCATCTATTTTCCTGATCTTTGGGGGAAAGTTTTCAACCTTTCACCAAAAGTCGAATGCTAGCTGTAGGTTTTTTATAGATGTCTATTATCAAATTGAGGGAGTTTTCTTCTTTTTCTAGTTTTTGGAGAGTTTTATCAGAAATGGATATAGGATTTTGTCAAGTGCTTTGTATGTCTATTGAGATGATCATATAATTTGCTTTTTTAGATTGTTAGTATGGTGAATTACCTTGATTGGTTTGTAAATGCTAAACTTACCTGATATTCTTCATAAAAGCACCACTTTGTCATGGTGTATTATTCTTTTTATACATTATTAGATTAGATTTACTACAATTTTGTTTAGAATTTTTGCATCTGCATTAATAAAATACATTAGTCTGTAGTTTTCTTTTATTGTAATAGCTTTGTCAGGATTTTGATATCAGCATAATTAATGCTGGCTTTAAGAATAAATTGGAGCATACTCTTCCCTTTACAGTTTTCTGGAAAAGTTTGTTTGGAATTTGTGTTATTTCTTTGTTAGGTATTCAGTGGAATTCACCAGTGAATCCATCTAGTTCTGGAACATTCTTGTAATAAAAATAATAAAAGATTATTGAGATTACTTCTGCTTAGGTGAGCTTTGATAAGTTGTGTTTTTTGTCCATTTCATATAAGTGGTGAAATTTATTGGCCTAAAGTTATCCATCATAGTCTATTTTTTTCTTTTAATATTTGTGGAGTATGTAATTATCTCATCTCTCATTTATGATACTTTATTCTTTTTATATTTTATTTTATTTTATTTTATTTTTTTATTAAAAAAATTTTTTTTTTCAACGTTTATTTTTGGGACAGAGAGAGACAGAGCATGAATGGGCAAGGGGCAGAGAGAGAGGGAGACACAGAATCAGAAACAGACTCCAGGCTCTGAGCCATCAGCCCAGAGCCCGACGCGGGGCTCGAACTCACGGACCGCGAGATCGTGACCTGGCTGCAGTCGGACGCTTAACCGACTGCGCCACCCAGGCGCCCCTCTTTTTATATTTTAAAATATTTGTTTATTTTTGAGAGAGAGAGAGAGAGAGAGAGCAAGCAAGCGAGCATGAGAGCAGGGTAGGGGCACAGAGAGAGGGAGACAGAGGATCCAAACTAGGATCTGTGCTGACAGCAGAGAGCCATTGTGATGCAGGGCTCAAACTCACAAACCATGAGATCAGGACCTGAGCCGAACTTGGATGCTTAACTGACTGAGCCACCCAAGCACCCCTTCTTCCTGATACTTTAAATTTGTGTCTTCACTGTTTTTTGCTTTTCGTGATAAGTCTGGGTAGAGGTTTTTTCATTTTATTCACTTTTTTTCAAAGAATGAGATTTTAATATTTTTGTGTTGCTTGCATTGATTGCTTTTCTTTATTATTATAATATTCTTAGTTCTACTAACTTTGTTAATTTGCTCTTCTTTTCCTAGTTTACTAACTTGGAAGTTGAGGTCATTGATTTGAGAGCTAGCTTCTTTTTTTAATATAGATATTTAACGGTATAAATTTCTCCATAGGTACTACTTCAGTGGTGTCTTATAAATTTTAACCTGTTGTCCTTTATATTTCATTTGGTTCAAAATGTGTTCCACTTTTCCTTTTGGTATCTTCTTTGATGCATGTATTACTTAGATGCATGTTGGTTAGATTCCAGTTATTTGGGAATATTTTTAGATGTCTTTCTGTTACCGATTTCTAATTTAATCCTTTTTGCTCAGAGAATGAATTTTTCATGACGAGTGCTGCCAAATTTATTGATACTTATTTTATGTCATAGAATACCGTCCATTTTGGAAAATAATATGTATGCACTCTAAAAGAATGTGTGTGTTAGCAATATTTGGGCAGAGTGGTTTAGGTCTAGTTGACTGATAGTGTTCAAATCTTTTATATCCTTATTGACTTCTCTCTAATTGTCTGCCATATATTGAGAGGATTTTGAAATCTCTGGCTATAATGAGAGAGTTGTCTATTTATCTTTTTACTTTTGCCTCATTTATTTTGAATTGTGTTTTTAGATTTAGGATTGTTATGCCTTTTTGATAAATTGATCCCTTTATCATTGTGGAATGACCATCTTTATTGCTGGTAATATTGTCTGCTCTCAAATTTTTATTGTCAGACAAAGCCATTCTTACTTTGTATTACTATTAGTATGTCACATCTTTTATTTAGTATATTTGTTTTTTGACTTTTACCTTATTTGTGTCTTTAGATTTCAGGTGTGTTTTTGTAGTCGGGTCTTAATTATTTTGTCTTTATCTACTTAAAATTCTTTTTAATGAGGTATGTGGGCCATTTATATTTAATATGATTAGTGATATGCTTAGGTATAAATATATCAACTTGCTACTCATTTTATATTTGTTTCATCATATATAGTTATCCATTTTGATTTCCTGTTTTTTTGGCTTATTTATTAGAAGTTTTTAAAAAAAAAGATTCTTGGGGCGCCTGGGTGGCTCAGTCAGTTAAGCGGCCGACTTCGGCCCAGGTCATGATCTCGCGGTCCGTGGGTTTGAGCCCCGCGTCGGGCTCTGTGCTGACAGCTCAGAGCCTGGAGCCTGTTTCAGATTCTGTGTCTCCCTCTCTCTGGCCCTCCCCCATTCATGCTTTGTCTCTCTGTGTCTCAAAAATAAATAAATGCTAAAAAAAAAAAAAAAGACAAAAAAAAATTAAAAAAATTAAAAAAATAAAAAAAATAAAAAAAAGATTCTTTTTTATCTCCTTTCTTGGCCTATTAACTATATTTTTTTATTTTGCTTTAATGTTCATAATATATGTCTATTAATATAATATATTGAAGATTACCTTTAATTGATATTATACTACTTTACATATAGTTTAAGAACATTAAAATAGTATATTTCCATCTCTCCTCCAACTTTGTGTTATTTTGTCATTTTTTTACTTCTATATGTATTATAAACCTAACACTAGATTATTATTTTTATTTAAAGTCAGTTCTTTTTTAAAGAACTTAAATAACAAGAAAAATGATGTTTACTGATGTAGTTACCATTTCTGGTGTTCTTTGTTCCTTTGTGTAGATCTATATTTCCATCTGTTATAATTTCCTTCTGTTTGAAAGACTACCCTTTATAGTAGTTTTGGTTTACTAGTGATGGATTCTTTTAGCTTTAGTATTTCTGAAAGAATCTTGACTTGCCTTCAGTTTGTTTTTCAAACCTCCTCAATTTATCTATCTATAATTTATTTAAGCAGTCTGTACACCTGACATGGACTTGAACTCATGACCCCAAGATCAAGAGTTGTATGCTCTACAGACTGAACCAGCCAGTACTCCATATTATTATTTTTTAAATTTTAATTTCAGGATAGTTAACATACAGTGTTATATTAGTTTCAGGTGTGCAATGTAGTGATTCAACAATTCTGTGCTTTAGTGCTCATCAAGATTAGTGTACTCTTAATCCCCTTCACCTATTTTACCTATCACCCCATCTACCTTCTCTCTGGTAACTATCAGTTTGTTCTCTGTAGTTAAGAGTCTGTGTTTTGGTTTGTCTTTTTCCTTTGTTTGTTTCTTAAATTACACATATTAGTGAAATCATTGTATTTGTCTTTCTCTGACTGACTGGCTTATTTTCCTTACTATTATACTCTCTAGCTCCATCCATGTTGTTGCAAATGGCAAGATTTCACTCTTTTTATGGGTGAATTATATTCCATTGTGTTTATATACCACATCTTCTTTATCCATTCATCTATTGATAGACACTTCAGCTGCTTCCATAATTTGGCTATTGTAAATAATGCTTCAGTAAGCAGAGGGTGCATGTATTTCTTTGAATTAGTGTTTTTGTATTTCTTGGGTAAATACCTAGTAGTATGATTACTGGATCATAGGTATTTCCATTTTTAACTTTCTGAGGAAACTTCATACTGTTTTTCAGAGTGGCTGCACCAGTTTGTATTCCTACCAACAGTGCAGGAGGGTTCCTGTTTTTCCACATCCTCATCAACACCTGTTGTTTCTTGTGTTGTTGATTTTAGCTATTCTGACAGTTGTGAGGGGGATATCTCATTGTAGTTTTGCTTTGCATTTCATTGATGATGAGTGATGTTGAACATCTTTTCATGGGTCTATTGGTCATCTGTATTCCTTATTTGGAGAAACATCTGTTCATGTCTTCTGCCCATTTTTTAATTGGATTATTTGCTTTTTTTGTGTTGGGTTGTATTTCTTTGTATATTTTGGATACAACGATTTATCAAAGATGTCATTTGCAAATATCTTCTCCTATTCAGCAAGTTGTCTTCTTGTTGTGTTGATTGTTTTCTTTGCTGTGCAGAAGATTTTTTTTTTTTGAGGGGAGGGGCAGAGAGAGAGGGAGAGAGAGAGTCTTAAGTAGGTTCCATGCTCAGCATGAATCCAGACATGGGGCTTGATCTCATGACCTTGAGATCATGACCCAAGACAAAGTTGGATGCTTAATTGACTGAGCCACCTAGGTGCTCCAGAAGCTTTTTGTTCTGATATATTCCCAATAGTTTATTTTTGCTTCTGCTTCCCTTGCCTCAGGAGATATATCTAGAAAAATATTGCTATGTTTGGTGTCAGTGAAATTACTACCTGTGTTCTCATCTAAGATATTTATGGTTTCAGGTCTCACAATTGGGTCCTTATTCCATTTTGAATTTATCTTTGTATGTGGTCTAAGCCGGTGGTTCAATTTCATTGTTTTGCACAGAGTCATCCAGTTCTCCCAATACCATTTGTCAAAGAGGCTGTCTTTTTTTCCACTGCATTTTCTTTCTTCTTTTGTTGAAGAATAATTCACCATGTAAACATGGGTTTATTTCTGGGCTTTCTATTTCCATTCCATTGATTTATATTTCTGTTTTGGTGCTTGTTCCGTACTGTTTTGATTACTACAGCTTTGGAGTATAACATGAAATCTGGAATTGTGATACTTCCAGCTTTTTCTTTTTCAAGATTGTTTTGGCTATTTGGGGTCTTCTCTGGTTCTGTACAAATTTTAAGATTGTTTTTTCTAGTTTGGTGGAAAATGTTGTTGATATTTTGATAGGGGTTGTATTAAATTTTTAGATGCTTTGAGGAATATGGGCATTTTAACAATATTTGTTTTTTCAGTCCCTGATCATGGAATATCTTTCCCCTTGTTTATGTCATCTTCAGTATCTTTCCTCAGTGTTTTATAGTTTTTAGAGTACAGGTCTTTCACCCCTTTGGTATTTGTTATCTTTGGTGTAGTTGTAAATGGGATTACTTTCTTAATTTCTCTTTCTGTTGCTTCATTATTAGTATATAAAAATGTCACAATTTCTGTACATTGTGTATCTTGTGACATTTCTGAAAGCATTGATCAGTTCTAGTGGTTTTTGGTGGAGTCTTTAGGGCTTTCTATATATAGTATCATGTCATCTGTAAATAGTGAAATTTAACTTCTTCCTTGCCAATTTGGATACCTTTTTTTCCTTTTGTGTGATTGTTGTGGCTAGGATTTCCAGTACTATGTTAAATAATAGTAGTGAGAATGCACATCCCTGTCTTGTTCCTGACCTTAGGGGAAACACTCTCAGTTGTTCACTATTGAGTATGATGTCAGCTGTGGATTTTCATATATGGCCTTTATTGCATTGAGGTATTTTCCCTCTAATCCTATTTTGTTGAGGGTTTTTATCATGAATAGATATTGTACTTTGCCAAATGTTATTTTGCATCTATGGAAATGATCATATGGTTTTTATGCCTTCTTTTGTTGATGTGATGTATCACATTGGTTGACTTGTGAATATTGAACCACTCCTCCATCCTAGAGATAAATCCCACTTGATTGTGGTGAGTGATTTTTTTTAATGTATTGTTGGGTTTGGTTTGCTAGTATTTTGTTGGAGATTTTTGCGTTTATGTTCATCAGAGATATTAACCTGTAGTTATGTTTTTTGGCAGTGTCCTTATCTGGTTTTGGGATCAGGGTAATGCTGTCCTCATGGAATGAATTAGGAAGCTTTCCTTCCTCTTCTATTTTTTGGAATAGTTTGAGAAGATTAGGTATTAACTCTTCTTTAAATGTTTGGTAGAATTCACCTGTGAAGCTGTCCGGCCCTGGACTTTTGTTTGCTGGGCATTTTTTGATTACTGATTCTATTTTATTTCTGGTAATCAGTCTGTTCAAATTTTCTGTTTTTTTCTGATACAATTTTGGTATATGTGCTGCTGAAGCAAGCACTTTCTGATACAATTTTGGGAGGTTATATGTTTCTAGGAATTTATCCATTTCTTATAGGTTGTCCAATTTGTTGCCACACAATTTTTCATAATATTCTTTTACAATTTTTCATATTTTTGTGGTGTCAGTTGTTATTTCTCCCCTTTCATTTCTGATTTGATTTATTTGATACCAGTGCTCTCTGTCTCTTTTTCGATGAGTCTGGCTAAAGGCTTATTGATTTTGTTCATCTTTTCAAAGAACCACCTCCTGGTTTCATTGATCTGCTCTATTGTGTTTTAGTTTCTATTTTGTTTATTTCTGCCCTAGTCTTTATTATCTCCTTCTTTCTATTGTTTTTGGGTTTTATTTATATTGCAATATTATTGACTTTGTTTCACATGCTGTGCATTTTATTCCAATGACTTATTTATTTCATAACTGGAAGTTTATACCTCTTAATCCCCTTCCTCTAGTTTGTCTATCCCCTCCAATCCCCTCCCCTCTGGCAAGCACAGTTCTTTGTATTTATGAGTGTATTTTTGTTTGTGTGTTCATTTTTTTTTATATTCCATATATAAGCAAAATCATATGATATTTGTCTTTGTCTCTTTTATTTTACATAGCACAATATTCTGTAGGTCTATCCATGTTGTTACAAATGGCAACAGCCTTTTTTTTAATGGCTGAATAACATTCCATTGCATTTATATACCACTTCTTCTTTACCCATTGATCTATCAATGGACACTTGGGTTGTTTCCATATCTTGGCTATTGTAAATAATACTGCAGTAAACATAGGAGTGCATACATCTTTTTGAATTAGTGTTTTTGTTTTCTGTGGGTAAATGCTCAGTATTGTAATTATTGGATCATGTGGTATTTCTATTTTTAATTTTTTGAGGGAATTTCTTATTATTTTCCACAGTGGCTGCACCAATTTACAGTCCTACCAACAGTGTACAAGGATTGCCTTTCCTTCACATCCTTGCCAACACTTGTTATTTCTTGTCTTTTTACTACTAGCCATTCTGACTGGTATGTGGTGACATCTCATTGTGGTTTTGATTTGCATTTCCCTGATAGTGATGTTGAACATCTTTTCATGTTTCTGTTGACCATCTGCATGTTCTTTGGAAAAATGTCTATTTAAGTTCTCTGCCCACTTTTAATTGGATTATTTGGCTTTTTTGGTGTTGAGTTGTATCAATTTTTTAAATATTTTGTATATTAACTCATTATAAGACATCATTTGCAAATATTTTTTTCCATTCGGTAGGTTGACTTTTTGTTTCATTGAAAATTTCCTTTGTTATGCAAAAGCTTTTTATTTTGATATAGTCCCAGTAGTTTATTTTTGCTTTTGTTTCCTTTGCCTGAGGAGACATATCCATAAATATGTTGCTAACGGTTACTACCTATGTTTTCTGTTAGGAATTTTGTGGTTTCATGTCTCACATTTAGGTCTTCAATCCATTTTCAGTTTATTTTTATGTATCGTGTATCATTTTTTTGCATGTAGCTGTCCAGTTTTTGCCAATGCCATTTATTGAAGACTTTTTTATTTCGTTGTATATTCTTGCCTTCTGTGTCATATGTTGGCCATATAAGAGTGGGTTTGTACATGGTAATGCCCCTTGAATCTTGAGATTTACTAAGAACTATACCTGGCTCTGTGCAAGTGTTGGGCACTTGTACCTCTTACTCATTCCTGTGGTACTGTTCCTGTAGTTTCCTCCCATGTATGTGCTTATCAGTACTCAGCTGAATATTGAAGGGGATCCTCTATATATTATCAAGTTTTCTCTGTGCAGTGTTCTCCTCTTTGAGACTATGTCCTGTGAACTCTAGTTGTCTTAGTTTCCCCAGGGTTTCAGCTCTGGTTTCTACCTTCCTATGCTGTAGTCTGGAAACACTCAATTCAGTAAGCTGGGGGGCAGATTGTAGGGTTTACTTTGTTTTCTGTTCCTCAGGGATAAATATTCATCACTGCTTGATGCTGAATGTTTTGTAAACCTTGTTTTCAAATATTTTGAAAACCTTATTCAATGTATTTTGATTGTTTCAGGAAGGAGAGTGAATCTGATCCCTGTTATTCCATGGAGGCTGAAAATGGGAGTCTAGGCACAATTGTTTTAAAATTTTGGCTCAATCACTTAGTTGTTGTGACACCTTAGATGTGTTTCTTTAGTTCTTTGAACTTAAGTATTTTTTTTTAATCAGTACAACTGGGAAACTATCAGAGATCTCTTAATAGAAAGAAATGAAATAAATGAGATAACACTTAAGTTGTGTCCATATGGTGTTGCATATATATAATATATATTTAATATTTAACATACATTTCTTTCCTTTGTCTTCTCAGTCTCCTTTGCTTATGATGGTGATAAAAAATGTTTCTTGAATTGTATTAAATTAAGTTCTGTGGCTCCAAATTTATTCATCCTGTTCTCACAGGATCTCACAGGATCTCAATATGAAGGTTGGAGGGTAACCACATTGCTGAAAACTGCCCAAACTTCTTTTTCTTCTAAGTGTCCAGGGGCAAATAAGTCATCTGATTTTACTGCTAAGATTTATCTAACTTTCTTGAGGAATTGCTCAATCTTATTCTGTTAATGTGAAGAGGAGAGAAACACAAGTGAGGCTCAAAGAACAGTGTGGTTCTTGATCTCTAATGTCTGCTTTTCTATTCTTTTACGTTAAGTGAAAGTTTGCAAGTGTTGCAGAATTATTTCATTACACATGCTAGGATATCTTGTAGTAGGAAAACTGATGTTTTCCAGAAATCTCACGTTCTTTTAATTTGTAAGATTTTGCTAATCCATACTACATTTGTCTTTGGGGAGAGACATGTAGATAGAATGATAGTATTTTAATGCTTTATTTACATCTGCCATAATGGTGCTTGACCTAAATATGTATATAGATGTATTTAATTTTTTTTAACGTTTATTTATTTTTGAGACAGAGACAGAGCATGAACGAGAGAGGGGCAGAGAGAGAGGGAGACACAGAATCGGAAGCAGGCTCCAGGCTCTGAGCCATCAGCCCAAAGCCCAACACGGGGCTCGAACTCACGGACCGTGAGATCGTGACCTGAGCTGAAGTCAGATGCTTAACTGACTGAGCCACCCAGGCGCCCCTAGATGTATTTAATTTTTAAATGCCACAAAATTTTGTGAATTCTTTACTAAGTAATGTGACATAGGGAAAAATAGTACATATGGCTAAAATTTGAGGTATAGCTACAGACTAATGAAACTAGTTCTGAAGTGGCCATAACATTCATGGCATTTAGTTTTGAACAGTATTAATAATCAATTTTAGAAACAATAATTGAATTTATTATCTTCATTTCCTGTAATTCATCTTGCATAACTTTATCAAATTAATCTTCCTTAATCACTGCTTTCACATTGTCATTCCCTTTCTCAAAAAATGTTTACGAGATCTTAGTTCTTACTGGCTTTACAAGGGAACTCTTTTGCCTTTCTTTCAAGTCTTTATACACATAGGCTTCATCCTTCATGTGAAAACCTACTTCTTCATAGTCCTTTGGGTGAAGCCTCCAAGTAAGTCAGAACTTCCTCTTTTTAGTTTCTTTAGTTTCTCTGCTCTTTTCCTTCTCATTGTCTTCTCATGTGTTTGTTTTCTACTCTTCCCTATTTATTTCTTCCCTATTTCCTAGGTAGATCACCTTTACTTCCTTAACAAAATCTTCTGTGTGTCTGGTTATCACAGATACCCCTTTTCTCTATTCATTGAAGAATGTGTAATTACAGAATTATAGCCAAAGCTATAATAATGTTTTAGAAGATAATTTAACCTAACCCCTTACTTTTAAGTAGGAGAAATTGAAGCCCATGAGTTTGTAACTGGTCCAAGCTCATGCAAAGAAGTAGTTTTGGAGACTAAACTAGAAGTTAGGCCCTTCGAAATCTGTGTGGAAAATTTTATTAACTTGTTCATTCATTCACTAAATATAGACTGTGCACCTTTCATTCAGTCTTTTAATCCATGCAAAAATCCTAAGAGGTAGGTACTATTATTGTGCCCAGTTTTTAGATGGGTACCAATCCATGGCATCAGAGGTTAAATGGTAGAGTTGGAATTGAAACACCAGTGGTTTGGTCCTAAGGCATGAGTGTGTTTTTGTTTTGTTTTGTTTTTCCTTCTGAGTGTTTAATCATCATGTGATACTGCCTCTCTTTGCTGCTGGCCTCTGGCTAGTTTTTGCATACTTAAAGGATGGGACCATGTCCTATGCTTTTGGGTTTCTCTCTGTCCCCACTGTGGTAAGTAAGCTCACAGTGTACCTCAATATTTGATCCAGCAATATCTGACCCAGCAAATTGCTCATTACGATAGCCCCTAAGTATCAGCATGGCCACATTCATATTTTTAAAGAAATCATTTGAACCTAGCCTAAAGCCAGGTGTGTACACAGGAATTAAAGTGTGAGTTTATTATGCAGATAATTACGATAAAATTCTACCTTTTTCTTTATTAATTTCACTTTTTTGTATTTTTATATTGCTTCCCTATCTTTAAGGATTCCTGTTTTACTTTATCATTTAGCACGGCAGTTCAAACCACTTAGTCTCCACAAATCTTTTAGTTCCCCCCCCCCAAGTCAGGCAAATACGTAGAGAATTTGGATGGCAGAGCCATAGTCAATTCTTTCAGGCTCCTTACTGACTTTGTTTCATTCTTACCACATAGTGCAGGGTTTTCAATTAACTTCTATATACTCTGGTCTGTGTAGAATCTGTCCAGCCATCTTCATGCTTAATTGCCCTGTATGGGATATATACATAAATAAAGCATGTGATATCCATGCTAAAATGACAAGTGAATATGGAACCATTAGGAGTCCACCTGGATTTCCAGTAAGATTTTCTGGATAATTACAGAACGCAATTGAACAAGCAAGCAGTTCCCCTTGCCTCCCCAACAAATCCTTCTTTCAGTCAGCCTACTAAAAAGCAAACACAAAATTCTTATTGCATGAATCAAGATAGTGATTTCTTCCACATAAAAAAGAGAACATTATCCTTAATCTTTCATTTAACTCAAGAGCAAGATCGATTTGCTTTTAGCCCTTAAGTGAATGTTCCTGAACTTAGGTTTATATGACTAATGGTCGGATCCTGAAGTGATAGTAAATGGTATGGATATCAGTTTTACTTGAGGTTGGTATATACATATGTTGATGAGAAGTTCTATTTAATTCATGGTATGCTCTTTTTTTTCTTACACATTTAAATGAAAAAATTCCTTTTGAGTTGAAATAGAAACAAAGGCCCACATTTAGCCAAGTATAATGATTAGGAACAAAGTTGGTTTGGTGTCCTAATAGATCAGAGAAGTAGCCTAACCATTGTCTTGAGGCTTCACCTATATTTATTTAAAAATTTTTAAATGTTTTTATAATTTTATTTTTGAGAGAGAGAGATAGAGTGTGAGTGGGGGAGGTGCAGAGAGAGAGAGAGGGAGACACAGAATCCAAAGCAGGACCCAGGCTCTGAGCTGTCAGTACAGAGCCTGACGCAAGGCCCTGAACTCATGGATGGTGAGATCATGGCCTGAGCTGAAGTTGGATGCTTAACCGACTGAGCCACCTGGATGCCCCTCACTTGTGTTTATTTTAATAGCTACATGATATTTATGAATTTTTGTTCTAGGAAAAAATGAAGAAGAGGGCACTTTATATCTCCCCTCATTTTATTTGAGAATAATTAGGTGTTATGCTTACTATTATCATTACCATTTAAAAATATTATTTCCCAGATTTGGTATAATTTCTATCTATTAGAAGTAAAAATAGAACAGTTTTTACCCCCTGATGGAAATGAAATACTGACTGTTAATGTCTTTTAGCACACTAACTTTGCTTATTATTATGATTTATCTGAACTCACTGGAATAGACATAATGTCTAACTTTAGCTGTGTCTACGAATGGCAGCATGCATTTGCTGAAAAAACTATAGTAGTACATCTCACCTGAGTTTTCTTATGAAGAAAATATATTATTAAGGGAGACTACTACTTGATTTTTATGAACTTCATCTGACCAACTGGATCTGGGATTGTAAAAAGCAGATGTACCCTTGGGTTTCAACACGCATGTGTTCTTTTTTTCAAGAAATTTTTTCTTCTAGTTGAATACTTCCACTTATGTTACTTGGGAAAAGATTGCCACCATAATATGAAGCATCATTACTAAATCTAAGTGATGCCCAATTAGGAAGGAGCCATGAAAGGTAAAGGAGAATATTGACAAGAGAACTCAGCAAGCTTGGCAAGGGCTATGGTAAGAGGCCCTAATTAGTGCATTGGATCTATTTAATCAGAATCAGAGATGGTAATTGACTTGGATATCAACCTACTGAATAGTTGGCATGAATCTGGAAAACATAATGCGGAACAAAGACAAAGTTGCTTCAAGGGCCCTAGACTAGGGATCACATTCTCCTGTAACAAAACTACATAAAAATCTGATGTTTTTTCTCATGGACTATGTGTCGCACTTCTTGTGAAAATGACTGCATGTGGATAGCCGTGGTGTACATTCATGATATTTTCTATGCAATCTAGATAGGTTGAAGGGCTGTCATGGTTTAATGACTAATGCTGACTAGTCACCATCACTGGATTTTTATGATCAGTGGAGACCACAGTGCTTTGACAGCCAAAGTGCCCAAATTGGCTGTGCTGTGGCTGGGTTAGTTCAACTTTATCAAGTCCAGGCAGCCTGGGTGCTTGGGTTCTTTCAAAGGGATGAGTTACCAGATATCCTTTGGGTTCTGAGATTGTGCTGGTCAATGACATACTGAGGTACATTCCTAGTATCCTACCTCATGAATCTGAGTTGTGATCATGGCAACATAGGCAGATATTCTTGGATTTTTTGTCAAGTGTCCTTTGGCCTGCTTTAGATAAACAGGTGCTTTAATTGCTAAATTGTTTGCTCTAATTCTGCTGTTGCTGCTGTTGCATATATTTGAGAGTTTGTCAGAGACAGAGGCAAGTGCTAGGATAGTCATAACTTTCACTGGCAGGCCAAATATGATTCATTTGTTTTAGTCCCCTGGGGCTGCAATGCTTTGGAAACTTTAGATCTTTATATACTTGTATCTCAACATAAGGTTTTATCCACTCTACTGCAGAGTTACATGGGCCAGATTTGTGGTTTTGAGCCCCTTCTACTCCTTGACAGAGTTTTCTCTTTGGGAGATCCTTCCCCTACTTGTGTCTTCTGTTTGAGCCGCTGAGCTAGGCAAAGGGACTTTGTGAGACTCCTTCAGTGTTTGATAACTGTTATTTTTTAAAATTTTAATTTATTTAAATTTTAGTTAACATAGAGTGCAATATTGGTTTCAGGAGTAGAATTCAGTGATTCATCACTTACATACAACACCCAGTGCTCATCACAACAAGTGTCCTCCTTTTTTTCTTTTTAAATAATTTTTTACATTTATTTATTTATTTTGAGAGAGAGTAAGCACAAGCAGGGGAGGGGCAGAAAGAGGGAGAGAGAGAATCAGAAGCAGGCTCCATGCACTGTCAGCATGGAGCCCTATGTGGGGCTTGATCTTACATACCATGAGATCATGACCTGAGCTGAAATCAAGAGTCTGCAGCCCAACTGACTGAGTGGTTCAGGCAACCCAACTAGTGCCTCCTTAATACCCATCACCCATACAGCCCATCTCCCACCTACCTCTCTCCATCAACCCTCAGTTTGTTCTCTATCATTGAGCCTTTTGTGGTTTGTTTCCCCCTCTCTTTTTCCCCCTTCCCTCTGTGTTCATCTGTTTAGTTTCTTAAATTCCACATATGAGTGGAATCATATGGTATCTGTCTTTTTCGGACTGATTTCTCTTAGCATAATACGTTCCAGCTCCATCCATGTTGCTGCAAATGGCCAAGATTTCATTCTTTTCGATGGCTGAGTAATATTCTGTTGTATGCATGTATAGCACATCTTCCTTGTCCATTCAGTTTGATAGCTCTTGTGACTAGAGGAGTGTTGACTGAGCATGGGCATTGGCACAGCCCTTGTACCACTGTTGGGTATCGGACCCTTGAGTGCACTCTGATCTAGTTTATTCCCATAGGAACAGGAGTGAGATTTATCAGTGATTTCAGTTACTCTACTAACCTAAATTTTATACTTTAACTTTTCGTGGTTTTGAAAATCAGTATGTTAGAGAAGTGGCTTTGTGTGAAAATCAGTATGTTAGAGAAGTGGCTCAGCCATTGTGTCTGCCTGCTTTGCTGACTTTTATTTAGTTCCAAACATTTGTTGAGTCCTTGCTGTATTTCAGCTGTTTAAAATAAGGATATATGTGTCTATATACATTTGAGAATATTATTTCAGACTGGGAGAAAAATCTTAGTTTCCATCTATATCAAACATTGAGTGCAAGACACTATTGGTATGAGATACCATAATATGGGGGTATTTACTGAGCATCAGTTATGGGTCAGAGACTTTCTGAGTATAGAGCAGGGAAAAAGGGAAAAATATATGCTTTGATAGAGCTTACATTCTAAGGGAATCAGGGTGGGACAGATTATAAACAAAATGCACAAGTAAAAGTGACAGTGTGAGATATGGTATGTTAGTTAATAGGTGGATTGTATTGAGAAAAATAAAGCATAGAAGGCCTTGTGGAGAAGGTGACATTTGAGCAAAGGCCTGGAGGAAGTAAGGGAATAAAGAGTATTTCTGGTAGAGGGAACAACAAATGAATAGGCCCGGATTCTAGGAGTGTGTCTAGCATGTTGAAGGTACAGCAGGGCATGCGATGCACATAGGGAGAGACAAATAGGAGATGAGGTCTGAGGAGTGATGGGGGGAGGGTATAGGTCAGAGAGGGTTTGATTATTGTTTTTGTGGACTTAGTTGATATATATTTCTCTTAACCTAGTTGGAATAATGTGGTAATTCTTGTGAAGGATTGACTGCCCAGGGAAATTTATAAATAAAATTTCTAATATCCATAAAATTATTCCATATACAAGTATCTTTATACAGGCTGTACTGACATATTTATATGAAGACAGATATAGCAAGTGGATAGCAAGTTCTTTTGTGAGGAAGAATAAAGCCTAGGTACGCGTACTCCCCATCTTTATGGGTTAGTACATAGTATTTTACCTTGTCTTCAAAAGACACGAGACTTAGCAACTAAGAGCAGCTGCTTGTGAATTTTCCAGTATAAAATCTTTAAGAAGGTTTTCATTTTTAAACATTTCTCTACTATCTTTTTTGCTTTATCGTGATATTATCTATTATTTATTATTTTTCAACCTGAAGCACTAAATATGTTAGAAAATTTTAAATGATAATCTCATATCAAGAGTAATTTTTAGGGCAATAGATTAAATTTTTGGTGATAAGGTTATATAGATAGATGGATAGGTGGGTGGATGGATAGATAGGTAAATAGGTAGAGTCCTGCTTGCCTTATAGCAGTCTAAATTAA
This sequence comes from Felis catus, assembly GCF_018350175.1. NCBI lineage: Eukaryota > Metazoa > Chordata > Mammalia > Carnivora > Felidae > Felis > Felis catus. The sequence continues at coordinate 48,475,745 of NC_058372.1, forward strand.
ATTAGAACTTCTGAATGAAATATTTACTAAATTTACTCATCAAGTACTTGTTCTTGTGACAACATTACATGAAGCCGACAGGTGACATTTTGACATTCTAAATAGTAACAGAGATACAGCTTCTCTTTCTCAGGATTGCTCATTACCCAAAGTGAATTTTCTCTCTTGTGTTTCCATTATCATTTTGATATGATTCATGGTGGCCTCTTAGATTACCTCAAGGGTTGTGGATAATTTAATGTGCTCTTATTAAAAAAATCCCTTTTCTACTCCAGCAGGGTTTTTTTAACTGGCACTACCATCTAGGGGGTTTGTACTAAAGCTTCAGTGGTTCTCTTTATCCCTTGATATTGTATGCATGTATTTGTGTGTATGTTCACATATATGTTTTTCTGAGGAGAGCATTCTAACTCTTACCAAATTCTCAAAGAGATCTGTGATCTGAAAAACATTAATATCACTTGTTTAATAGAAAACATTTTAGTGGGTGTTGGGTGGCAATAAGACACAGCATGAAGTCTCCATATAAGAAAAGGCATGGTTGGGACACTGAATGTGTGTTCACATCAATTAGCAGACTTAAAATTTTCTATACCAACCACATTACAAGGAAGTAATCCAAGGAGGGATCATTTCAAAGGGAAAAATAAGATGAAGTTTCCAGCGACAGATGAATTCACTTATGGACCCAATTTTTGGGCAAAGATGGATGGAAGGGGGAAGAGTTTTGAGCTGCCCATTGCCATTTATTGCCCTCCTAACTTAGACGTGTGTGCTGTCTTGGAGGTAATTGTGTAAGTGTTCAAACATCTTTAGGAGCCCAACCTGCATTGGATTACAGAAATAGAGCTCATTGAGGAAATAGGATACGTGGTGGTTTCTGTTGTGAAGTGTTATAAAGGAGGATAACTCTTATATAGAAAGGAAGAGAGGTGGCTTCATATTAGAAATTTTTGAAAAAAAAAACATATACCATTTTGGTGAGGTCCTGGTGGGCATCAAAAAGAAATATGTTTGTGGAGACTTGAGAAGAAAAGTCTGAGACTGTTCTAGTAAGGATCTCTAAGGAGATTAAATGACAGTGCAAGAGGAGAAAATGTCACTGATGGCAGAACAAGAAAAAAGCAGATATTTCACCCCCACTTTCTAGTTTAGAGGTTTAGAAACTAGGAAAGGCTTTGGACTAGAAATATTATAGAAAATAGATTAATATGAATTCTCTTAGTAGGTTGGAGGAATTACAGCAATGTGTAGCACATTTTACACAACAGCTGCCCAGACGTAGGCATTAGGGAGAGGAAACAGTAATAGTTGGTCTCAACCATAAGCTATAATGAAAATATTTTATGACCAGTTTGCAAAGATTATGTAGAAGCAATAATAAGGGTGGCCAGCAGTGGCGACAAAGAAAGAATTTACTTTCATAAAGACTTGCTGGGGTGATATAAATGCTGAAGACTTATAGATTCTCAAAGGATCAAAGAGGAATTGATTGAAAGGAGAAAAGAAGCTAATAATAAAAGAAGAAAATATGTAGAACATTTTAGTTTAATGTTTTTAATTCAACAAATATGTTATAGGCACCAAGGAGGATGGAAGGAAAAGCAATATCTGTGTCTTCAGGGAGCTTCTAATATAGTTACACAGTTAAGAGCAAATACTATAGTAGTATATAGATCACAATATGTTATACAGGGATTGCATGTACAGAGCACTTTGCTTGGGGCTGCTGAAGATGCAGAGATGAATCCTCATCATAAGGAGCTTGGTTGATACCGGTGAGGGAAATTAAGTCATTCATACAACTAACCTTCACATAAGCAAGAATATATTAACTGCCACTAGGGACCATGGTATCCTTGTTCAAGGAAGGTATCCTTGTTCAGTTCATGGTATCTGATCAAGGGTAACTGGAAAAAGCTTTAGAGAGGAGGTGATATTGTCAGTGGGCTCTGAAGGTTGTATAGAACTTTGTCAAGCTATTAGATAAATTCAAAAGGAAAGGGTGCATAAATATTGTAGGAATTATTTGGTTTTGGTCAAAGAAGACTTATATGTATGAGTAAGCATTGGATGAAAAATAATCAGTGGCATCTTTTCTCTGGTCTTTTACAAAAAACTATAGATAATTACCCTTTTAGCGGCATGAGAAGGACTGACATAATCTTTCTTGGATGTTTTCCAACTCTAATCCAGTGACTCTCTAAGCCTGTACCCAAGGAAAGTGAATGCCTTACTTATTTAAAATAAAATTTACAATCATACTAAAAACGCCTTGAAAAAGTTTTATAAATGCCTCTGTTAGTGATAATAATATTAATTGCAGCCATATTTTACTAAATTATCCCAAGAACCTCATGAGTTATGGATAATAATCCTCACTTTTCAGATGAAGAAATGCTCAGAGACGTTAAGTAATTGTCCCAAATTCATACAGTTATTAAGTGGCAGAACTAGCACGCCCAGCCATGTCCTACTAACTCCAAAGATTGTTTCTTAACCACTACTCAATACCATCTTGTTACCTTTCTACTGGAAGCATAGCACAAAGTCTAAGTGGTCGTATCAGAGTTCCTGTTTGTCAACAACAAAATTGACTCTGGCTAATGGAAGTAGAGAAGCAATTTGTTAAAGAAAATTGGCCAGCTCCAGGAAGGGCCAGGGAGTCAAACTTGTAGTCTATGAATCCCAAAAGCATACCCAGTCTCACTGCTGCACTGATTTAGTAGAGGCCCCATGACTTCTGCCTCTGCACATAGCTTTGCACAGGGTGCTGCTGATAGTGATGTAGGGTGCCACAGCTGGGACCTGGACCACTGCTGCTCCGAATGCCGGATGAATCTCTGTGCTTCTCTTGGTAGAATGAGTTCCACATGGTATCTCCTACACCTCATTTCACTTTCTTGAAGTTGTCTGTGGGTGTGTCTAATTGGCAGAGCCTAAGTCATATGTCATGACAAATTACAAAGGAATCTGGGAGACAAATGCCTAGCTTGTAGCTTGGGAGGAGATTCCTAAGTTAAGAAATTCTCTATATAGGAAGGATTTTTAAAAGATTCTAGAGAACCAAAAATCAGTGGCCAGTAGAGGTTCATTTTGTATAAGAGTCTAGCATTTATCCAAATTGTTCTTTATCTGTCCAGAGTTTCTGTCAGCCCTTTATTTCCTTGTAGTCAGAAGGTGACCTTACCAGCATCTCAATTCTAACACCATGCCAGCAATGACCCAGGCAGTAAAAAATATATCACCGAATTAATTTAGTGGAAACACTAAAACATTCATGGTCTTAAAATTTTAACAGAAGCCTGTGTTTTCTCCATTAAAAAAAATTAATCGGGTAGGATGTCTTTAATCAAAAGACAAGTCAACTGGGTCACACAAAAGACCAAATAATAGCATTGTAACTTTACAAATTCTCTGACTTTTGGCTGCTTTTTATAAGCCTGAAAAAAAATATCAAAAGCAGTAAAAACTTATATTATTTCTGTCAGTAGTCCTTTTCATAAAATGTTGTGAAAACAATCTCTTTAAGAAGGAAGCAACATACTGAGCAGCAAGCCTCAGTCACAGGAAGTTCATTTTTTCTTTGGCTTACAGCCCAATGCCATCAGAACTAATTAAAAACAGAGCCACGCTGGTATGGGGCTCAGTGTTTGGGTTTTACAATAACAGAGTCGCAAAGCAGGGGGATGTCTAATGAGAATAGTTTCTGAGTTTGTTTTGTAGCATTGGGCAACTATGTCAATTACTGGAACTGCAGCTCAGGGCCAGCACCCATGCTGGGATGTGAGAGAGTCTTATTGCTGTACAGATTGAGCTTCCACTTTGATACATGTGATATGCATGTCACTTGTATACTGGTGCGGCTCCTTGGCTACAGACTATATCAGAGGAGGCTGATGCCACCTTGCTCCTCTTGTCTGAGGCCAGATCAAATGCTACTAGGCCCAGATTTCATCTGCATCATTAGCTATGCTCCAGTTAAAAAATGAAACATGTCCTCTGGTTGGGAAAGTATTGGAAATGAAGGCTCTGACTTACACAGCCATATGTATGAGATGCTGGGGAATTAATGCAGGATGGAAGAGGCAGGCAGAGAAAGACATACATACCAAGGTAAAGAAAGAAAGACGAATAAAGCAACGTGGCCAATTAATGAATAATTCAGGACTAAAATATCCCCTTTGCTTTATTTTATGTATAATAGTAATAAAAGCAAGATTTTTTGGGTTTCTTTACCTTTTTTCCCCTTTGCTTAAAGAATAGCATCCCCCAACCCCACCTCCCAGCCCCCTTGCAAAAAGAACCTTATTTTTTCTTTATATGGCCATTTAAGAAATTGATTTACAAGAAGGAGGTAGAGTGATGGAAAAAGCTGATAGTTTTAGGTAAGAAATTATCAGTAGAGTACTTGTAACTCTGTATATGGTCTCTTCAAGTTTATAATTTAATCTGTGATCCAGGTGATTTTTCTTTTCCTATATGTTTGCAAAACATGATGGAAGAACATTCCGGTGCCAAATGTAGGTATCACTGAATATATTAAAATAGAACTACAATAAGAGCTCAACAAATTTTGGGTCTATTCTTTTTTTGTGATTTAGTGCATTTAAAGGCAGTTGTATTTATTTGTATTCTGTTTCATTTATATTTTTCATGTCTTAAGAATATGTGCAGAGAAAAATCAATATATCGTCTAGTAGATAAATTCAAATAAATATGGAGTTTTATTAATTAACTTATATAATCAAGGTATTAGTCATCTGCATTATTAATGACTCATGAAACATATATGTAGTTATATATGATCTTTCTTGGTGCTTTTTAGAGTTGTGAGCCAACAAACCTGACAGATGAACATGCTATGGGAGCAAGATTTTAAGAAGGTTGACATAAATTGGGGTGCCTGGGTGGCTTAGTGGGTTGAGCGTCCGACCTCAGCTTAGGTCATGATCTCATGGTTTGTGAGTTCAAGCCCTACATTGGGCTCTGTGCTGACAGCTGGGAGCCTGGAGTCTGCTTCAGATTCTGTGTCACCCTCTCTCTCTGCTCCTCCCCCGCTCACACTTTCTCTCTCTCTCTCAAAAGTAAATTTAAAAAATTTTTAAAAATTAAATAAAATTTTAAAAAAGGTTGACGAATATATTCTAGACCAGCAATATGACTTAATGTAAAACATTTAATGACTTAGACATTATTCCTTAATCTTAATATGATTAGGCATAAAGAATTAGGTATTTTAAAAGTACATGCAATTATTAATACCTTGCAAAACAGAGCATAATTTTATACTTTTTCTCTTCTCACTATTATCACTCTCTGGGCTCTTCAATCAGTGTTAGGATTGGTGATTCCATTCAATGTCATGTGTAGTGTACTTTTCATCATGGTCATGTATATCTGCCTTGAAAATTATACGTGCTGAAATCTAATAGACTGGGATTTCCTTGATGTCTCTCTTTCTAGCACCTTCTCCCACCCCTCAAAGGACTTTTCATCCAATATTCTATAAAGTCTTTGAATAGTAGATTGAGGAAGCTGTTGGGTACCTGTGCTCTCAAGTATCCTGGTTTCCAAGGAATCAAAGAACAAAACTCTGGACAGAAGACCATGGGCAATCTTCCTGGAGAATGACAGTAACATTAGCATGCTGGGAATGTCCTGCTGGGATACTTGGTAAGGCTGTGGCCAAGAAGAGAATGATACATACTAAAAACCGGCCTTAGAACTCTGTTGCCTGTTAATCTTGGACCAGAGAAAGGGACAGGGAGGGCAGGAGAGAAGGAAGAAAGAAGATAGAGACTGCAAGAAGGTTTGGCAAGCAGAGACTTTCACAAGTTAAACTCGTGTCCTGGGACTGCTCCTGAGTGAAATGGGCTAGACTCCTCCAAAAGTCTACTCTCTGCAAATAGAAAAGGGCCGCTTGAAATCTGCCTTCAAACCCAGGTTTACGGGGAATGGTGCTGGCAATTCAAATCCTGCAGATGTGGAACATTGACAGAAAATCAGTGGTGGTAAAATGAAGTTAGAACAGCAGCAGCATGAATGAATGGCATTTGATTTTTTTTTCTTTTGCTATAAAAAGACTTTAGAAAACATGAATGTGTTTGGGGAACGTGTAGAGGGTTTGAAGGGCTTTAGAGTTTTTATTTTACTTCCTGTTTACATCCTCCTTCATGGATAAATGAACTCTGTTTACTGAAAAGATTTTGTAGAGCAGCCACAGTCCCTTATATAATCTTAATGCAAGCATTGCTTTTATGAACCTATGGACTTTAGTGTTATAACCAGAGAAGGGTACGGAAAGACAGAGTGCACTTAATCTGGTATGTTATGTGTCACGTACTTTTTGGCATATTTCACTTATTTCTCAATAACACTTGCAAGTAAGGAAACTGAGGCTCAGACAGATTTAAAATTAAAGCCATATAACTTGTAAAAGAACTGTGATTTGAATACAGTCTTGAGCATAGAAGCTATGTTCTCTCTGTTCCACCAACTATCATTAATATTTCTATTATATTTCTTAGGGAATTTGGAAGTGGCACTTCAGAAGGAAGTACCTTTCAGATACCTACTACTTAAATAGGAAATTCGTCTCCCTAATAAAGATAAAGATAATATCCTTGGCTAGTGCCCACATGATAGTGATTATACGAGTGTGTATTTATGAGTTGTTTTATCATATATGTAGCAGATTCACAAACATCAGTGGAGGAATCACCAATGTAGGAAACTTGCGTTAAAAAATTATTGCAGACATGTACAAAGAATGCTTCTGAAATTAATTAGGAAGTTCGGTATTGGGTTTGGTTCTTTACTCCTCTGCATTGTTCAAATATTTAATGGGTTAGAGAGAAACTACTACTTAAAGTGGCACTTTAAGCGCTAAGACTTTTTGAAAAGTACCGCATGGCCTCTTTTCACCCAACTCTTGTAAGAGATAGGTTCCCTGATGGGGAAGAACTGTTTTCTTCTTTTCTTTTTTTTTTTTTTTAAACATTTGTGGATACTGACATTCCCAGAAATTTTGACATGTAACTGTGTTACATTTGGTGTCAAGAAGTTGAATAAATGATAAGTGGATATTTTGCATTTATGCCCCTCAAATTCATCTCCCTATCAAATCATTGGCACCAAATCTTGCTTGTTTTCAGTTTAGGCCCTATGCTGTGGCAATGGTGTGTGGGGCTGGTGTGCTGCTCTCTGAATGTGGCGTAATTTCAGAGATATGAGGTTGGTTTCTACAGCAACAGGATTAGTTCACTTTACTAAAGATCCATCCCATTTGGGTGGCAGTATTGTCCTTGGCAGATTAAAAAGAACTTGTGTTTTTTTGGGGTTGCCTGGGTGGCTCAGTCAGTTAAGTGTCTGACTCTTGCTTTGGGTCATGATCTCACTGTTGTAAAATTGAGCCCCATGTCAGGCACCGCACTGAGCGTGGAGCCTGCTTAAAATTCTCTCCTTCACTCTCCCTCTGTTCCATCCCCACTTGCATGCATCCTCTTTCAAGCTAAAAATAAAAAAAAAATAAAAAAACAAAAAAATTTACAGTTTTTCCATTGTGCAGCTTGATTATAGAAAAAAAAAAGGACTTGTGTTTGATATTGTCATATTCCTCTTAATTTTATTCTTTCCTTTAGAAAACATTTGTGAAACTCTCATTGGATGCAAGTCATTATAGGGATGTTATAAGAAGAGAAAACAAAGTGCTGTACTCAGTCTAGTAGGGAAATTAAGGCAGATGGAAAGAGTTCTGTGGGGTCCATGAGGATATAATACTTTAGCAACTTTACTATTCTCTAAGCCAATCGTTCACTTTGGCTCTGAGATCTTTGAAGAAGGCAAATATTAATGGACAAACTTGGCTTTTCCAAGGGAAAATAAAAGCCAATTATCTTTTCCTATAAACTCTTTTAGAATTTTTTTGTAACTCTGTCATAAAATTTGTGCATGCCTAATTACTGCTAGTAGTAAGTACATGTGGGGAAGGTGAATAAGTGAATGGGCTACCAAGATGGTGTAAGATGGTGCAGCTTCTTTGAAATTTTAAAAAAATTTTAAATTTATTTTTGAGGCAGAGAGAGACAGAGCATGAGCAGGGGAGGGGCAGAGAGAGAGAGAGAGGCACTGAATCTGAAGCAGGCTCCAGGCTCTGAGCTGTCAGCACAGAGCCTGATGTGGGGCTCAAACTCACAGACTGTGAGATCAGGACCTGAGCCGAAGTCAGACACTCAACCGACTGAGCCACCCAGGCGCCCCTGCTGCAGCTTCTTTGAAACACATCGTCATTACTGCAGGTGTGACTACTTCCAAAACAGAAGTGAAGAATATTCATGTATCAAAGGAATTCTTCTGTGTAATGTGAGTTTGGGTTTGTTGGTTCATCTTTTACAGTATGACCTTGTCATATTCATTCACTGATAGATCCCACAGAGACTAATGTTATGAAGATTTGACTGTGATCCCGTAAACAATTGAAACTGGCTTCTTGTGTCCTCTAAATACAGACATTGAGGAAGAAATCCACTAAATGAGGTCACTTAACCTGGCTATAGCCATTCTTTATGAGTTTGTCTTAATAACATGTAACCTTATGTTGATTACCACCAAAAAATTCTCCTTAACTGAAATTTAAGAACTACTTTAAAATGTTGAGCATTTCAAAGATCAGCAAACACAAAGCATTAGAATAGAATAGTCATACTAGTAGTAACTAACTTACCTATATTATATCTTTACTTATGAGAAACTTACCTATGAATGAGCAGAATAAAGGGAAGAAACTATTAATTGACTGGATTGTTTGTGTTTAAGTGGGACTCCATAGTATACATTTTCTTAGGTATTTAGGCTGAGTATGAATGTTGCCTGAAGTGGGAATATAAAATGGTGTAGTTGTTTTAGTAAAAAATCTGTGAGTTCCTCAAGTGGTTAAACGTAGTTATCACATGATCCAGCAATTCTGCTTCTAGGTATTTGTCCACATAAAAACTTGTACATGAGTGTTTGTAGCAGCATTACTCAAAGTAGCCAAAAAGTGGAAACATCATAAAGTCCATTGACTGATGAATGAATGCACGAATAAAATGTGGTATATCTATATGATAGAATACTATCTGGCAATATAAGGAAATGTAGCACTGATACATGCTACAACATGAACTTTGTGCAAATCTTATGCTAAGTGAGAGAAGCCAGTCACAGTGCACCACACATTGTATGATTCCATTTATATGAAATGTCCAGAATAGGCAAGTTTATAGAGTAAAAGAGTAGATTAGTGGTTGCTTACATCTGGGAGTAGGATTGAGGGGTCTGGAGGGTGTGATAGCTAAGGGGTATAGGGTTCTTTTGGGGGTAATGAAAATGTTGTAAGATCTATTGTGGTGATGAGTGTCTGACTCTGTGAATGACTAAAAGCCATTGAATTGAACACTTTAAATGGATGAAGTATGTGAATTATATCTTAATAAAGTTGTTTAAAAGAAAAGAATGCTGCCTGTATATACAGTCCCAGTATATAAAATGAAACCACTTTATATTATCAGTTTTAAAACTCTCACATGTATTATGCTAAATGACCTTTGGTCTCTTTTAATAAAGATTTAGTAAGACTTGTATTCCATTTTATAAGGTGGGTATATGAGAGCTAGGGGAGCTATCTGATTATCACATATAATACACCAGCAATGCTTTTGGTCACTATGTAAAAGAGCCCCCTTTTAACCATGAAAAATCTGACTGAAGTCAATCATGGGAGAACCACATTCATTTCAGAAGGATTTTGTAAAAGCAAAAGTAATTGGCAATAATATATATAGGACTTGTAAATATTATATATACTTCATGAAGTTAGGTCTGAAACTTCTGGACTCTTGTCATGTGGTACTGTATTTGTACTGTGTTCTTACAGCATTAGACCTCTTAAATTTATAAAGAAACATTAAGAATTGTTTTTATTTAGGACTGCACACAGAATATGAAGTAAGGTTATCATATTCTCTGTGTCTCATCGCACAGCAGACTATAGAATTGAGACCTTGATCTTCTGTTCACATCATGTTAAAGTACTGCTTGGAAAATTTGAACAGACTAATATATATTTCTCTCTTTCATCTTATTAACCGTATAGTAAGGTGTCAATAATACAAAGAAGCCTGATTGTTTTCTACTCATATTTAAAGAAAGAAAATCAATTTCAATGTCTATAAAAACAAAACTCTTAAAGTATAAATAGTAAACAATTGGAGACACTGTTTTTATCCTGCAAACATTGAAAACCTTGACATGTAATTATTAAGGCTACATTTTTTCCAAAGAATACATGTATAGGTTATCAAGTGGTAGGTTGGTAAATAGTTAACAACCAGCTTTCCAAAAAAAAAAGAAAAAAAAAAGCCTTGGTTTGTAGTGGTGGTTGGTTTTTGTTTTGTGGTGTAAATATTCCCACCATGGCTGATTTCAGGCTACCTGTGAGATATCTCTAATATGCAGTTGAGTCAAGATGCACACAGTGGCTTCTGAAAGCTTGATTCAGCTGGTGCTTCCTAACATGCACATACACAAACATACAGACTCATGTACTTATACAAAACATACTGTCATTTGTAATTTGTATAACTCTATTGGGAAATGAGATGTTCAACAACATGTTTTCTTGATATAAATACACAGGTATTTAAAATTTCAACCAAATTGGAGGCTTTTTTTTCTAAAATATCAAATCCCTTGCTTATGATATAGAATATACTTCAAAAAAATTTTATCTTGATCATTCGAAATCAATCACCTGGGTGATGAAGTAAGATTGGGGTTCTCATTCCAACTCAGTTGTTAAGTAGGGGTGTATGTATGTGTGTGTGTGGGGGTGTATGGGTATGTGAGGGGGGTGGGAAAGAGAGAGGCCACCTTAATTGAACAATGCTTCAATTATCTCTCTAGGCTTTGGTTTACTGTCAATGGGCAAGTTTAATTGGGTAAATTCCAAGGTTCCTTCCATTTCCAAACCTGGGAAAGTAGTCATTATGAACTGATACATGCCAAACCACTGCTCTCAGTGCAACATGATTTAAAGTGCTTATATCTGTATTTAGTATTATTCTCTTTGGCTGTTTTTGATACTACCCTAATTTTTGCTCTTAATCTCTAGATTTCCTTTCCCTACCTTTAGTTGGCTGCTTCTTTTGGCTAAAGGAGTTGGCTAATCTCCTTTGGGCTTAAGTGAAGGAAGCATGTAGGAATGGTATGTAGGTCATGAGCAAAAACTGATGTCTGAGGGGCTGGCTATCCAAAGAATAAAGTACAGAGTATTAGATTATGTTATGAAGTGCTTCTTGGTCAAGGTTCTTACAGTGATTGGAGAGCTGAAGTTGCTATGTAAATGGTATCTGGATGAGTTAATTATATTTTTACTGTATATTTTATTATTTAGTGTTTATTCTGTGTTTTGGTTTTTATTGAGATATGGTAATTTTTAATAGAGGAAATTTTAAGAAATTTGTAGAGGGCACAGTTTAAGAAAGCTAATTTTTATATATGGAAAAACTGAGGATGAAGGATGATCTCGAAACTATGTATTATATCTAAAGCACAAGCAAGATTAGAATTCAGAATCACTGACCCTTAGGGCCATTCACAGATTTGTAATTCACTATCCATCCAAGAGGTTCAGTAAATTCATCATGTCCAAATTTTATTTCCAGGCCCTTCAAAATAGATGTATAAAATATCAAGTGTTGCATTCCATTCTTTATAAAGCAATTTGATTTTGATTCATTTCACTGGTGAGAAATTCTAATTCAGTCATTCTTGTGGGTCTCCTTTCTTTGTCAAGATTTAGGGGTCTTAAGCAGTATCAAAGGTGGTTACAAGGCCTTGGCTGGTGGCCACGTCTGGACATTGACCCTCTTTCCAAACGGTTTCCATCTCAGTTGTACACTTGCCTTTTCACAGAAACTTTAGGTTTGAGGGACATGGTTGTTTTCATACCATAGTTGAGACATGTGAAAATTTTCAGGGCTTCCAGTAGTAAATTTCAATAATAAGATAAACTCCTTGATAAGATATTGATACTTCCTCAGAGAAGATCTATGAATGATCAACGAACATACAAAAATATGCTCAACATCATTAGTTATCAGGGAAATGCAGATAGAAACTCATTAAAATTGGGAAACCTTCATACCCTTATGAGAATGGCTAAAATTAAAAAGACCAAGAGTTCCAAATGCTGACAAGGATGTGGAGCAACTGGAAGTCTCATACTTTGCTCATGGGAGCACCAAATGGTAAACAATGGGAGCACTTTGGCAAACAATTAGTTTTTTATAGATTTAAACATAACACTTGTCATAAGACCTAGCAGTCTCACTGTTAGGTATTTAGGCAAGAGAAATGAAAACATACACACAGTTCACAAAAAGGTAATGTATGCAAATATTGATAGGGTCATTTGTGGTAATCCCAAACATCTTCACTGTCCATCAGCTAGTGATAAGCAAATTGTGATGAATCTGTACAATGGAATACTATTCAGCACTTTAAAGGAATGAGCAACTAGTAAATGCAACAGCCTTTATAAATCTCAAAAACCATATGCTAAGTAAAAGAAGTCTGATCCAGAAAGCTCCATACTGTATGATTTCATTTATGTAACATTGTAGAAAAGGCAAAAGTATAGGAACAGAAAATAGATGAGTGGTTGCCAGCATGAGAGAGGGATTGGCTACAAAAGGGCCTGATCATCACCTTATGTCTTTCCACTGCCTGACTTCTTGCACGATCATTTGAGGGCAGTTTTTCATATATTAAAAAACTTTTTATCTTGAAATAATTTTATACTTAGAGAAAATCTGCAAACACAGTAGAGTGATTCCCTGTATACCTTCATGCCACTTCTTTTAATGTTATGATTATAATCATATAACCATAGAACAGTTAAGAAAACCAGGAAATTAACATTAATGCAACACTTTTACACACAGACCTTCTTTGCATTTCACCACTTTCCCACTAATGTCCTTTCCTGGTCCAGGATCCTGTCCAGGATTCCATGTTGTGTTTAGATGTCATGTCTCCTTAGTCTCTTCCAGCCTGTGATGGTTTCTGTCTTGTCTTTCATGATCATAAAACTTTTGAAGAAGACTGACTAGTTATTTTGTAAAATGTCCTCAGTTTTAGTCTGATGATTTACTCATACTGTGGTAAAATATTTTTGGTTACAAATACCACAGAAATGATGTAGGATTCTTCTCTGTTCATTATAGGAATGGTATAAAATGTTGGTATGTCTAATTATTGGTGATGTTGACCTTGATTAAGATGATGTCTGTCAGGTTTATTCACTCTTTTCCTTTTGTAATTAATAAATAACTGGGGAGACATGTTTTGAGCATTTGCAAATATCCTGTCCACACTATACTTTCTTCTATTAAATTCTAAGAAGAAAATCATCAGTTTACTCTGATGCTTAGCCTCGTGTCTCAGAAAAAAAAATTAGGATTTAGGAACCTCGGAGCATGGGTGCCCAAGAATTGGGTGTATGGGTCTCTTTTAGCACTGAGTCCTTCTGAATATGCATGATTCTAAAGCTGAATAAGGATAGGGAGTGGAGTGAAATGTGCATTGCAGGTGTCTGAGACAACTGACTGATTCAGTCACATTCACGGCATATTTCTGGGACTTATGTCATATAGCCCCTGCTGCCACTGTTTGGGACTCAGACTTACCCCACCTCCAAGCCATTCCACACTGAAGTTGGTGAGGGTTTCAGCTCAGTCCTGGGGGTATTTATTTCCTAGTTTCTCAGAGGGAAGGCACAGTGTGTCTAGTCTGGTCTCCCTCTCCAATCAGAGATTCAGTTACCTCCACAGATGCCCATGTAAATCATCTTTAGTAGAACAATGAGAATCTGGGGAAAACCCCTCCTAGGGAAATGAGTGCCATTTCATTAAAAGAGGGGAAAAAAAAACAATCCTTCAAATCTGGTTCATCTCACAGTCTAAATGCAAGTTCTTAATTAAAAGCCAACAGAGATTTCTAAAGTTGGAGAAAAACTAGAGCAACAACTTTTAAAATTATCCTGTGGGCTTTTTTCCCTTCTTAGTCTCTTAAAGGGAAAAAGGCTAATAACCATTCAGTGGCAAATTGCTGTTCCTTCAGAACAAGGAAGTGAACGAGAATGAAAAGTGGCATCCCAGGGGAATAGGGAGTCATCCCGTAATTAGACTGGGCACCATGTAGGGAGGCAGCAAAAAATTACTGGAATGGATCAACGAGGAATTATCCTATTAGACCTCGATGGTTTATTCCAATTTCTGGTTTCTGGGAGAATAAGTAAAAGTGTCGCACTTTTGTATTTTTCACAGAACCTAAAACAGTGGGAGAAATGGGGATCCTTGTTTGTTGATTTAAGAATTCCATAGTTCCAAGTCTCTGGTGTTTTTGTAGGCTGTGGTTTTTGTATGAGGAGATCAGTGCTGAAGGATGACAATGATTTTGGTTCTTTAGGTCCACCATTTCTCTGCCTTGTACTATTGACATTTTCAGCTGGATAATTGTTGTGGGGGCTATTCTATACATCATAACATGTTTGGTAGCATCCCTGGTCTCTCTGTCTTAGATGCCAATAGCACCCCCAAATCATGACAGTCAAAAATGTCTCCAGACATTGCCAAACATCCCTATAGGGGGTACAGAATCCCCTTCATTTGAGAACCATGGCTTTATTTCTTTATCCCAAGGTCACACAGCATGTCAGTGGTAGAATTGAGACTGACACCCAGAAAGTCTGAGCCCCGGCCTCCAGTAGCTTGTATGATACAACCCTACACATTGCGTTGCCAACTACATGGGTAAGAACATAATGTCAGGAGCGTTGATATAGATCGGCATGGATTTTTTTGGAATGGATCCTATGCATGAGTCAGGTTAACTTAATGGCATAAAGACTACCTTAAAGAATCAAGAAACTGTCCATTTAAAAAAATTTTTTTTAATGTTTATTTATTATTGAGAAAGAGTGAGCAGGGGAGGGGCAGAGAGAGAGAGGGAGACACAGAATCTGAAGCAGTTTCCAGGCTCTGAGCTGTCAGCACAGAGGGCTGGGGCTCAAACTCACAAATCGCGGCGAGATCATGACCTGAGCTGAAGTCGGACGCTTAACCGACTGAGCCACCCAGGCGCCCCAAGAAACTGTCCATTTTTCAAGAGCACCCACTGATCACAGAGACATGCTGTAGTCTAAACAGAGGAGATTTGGTTTTGCCTCTTTCTGAGAACCAGCAGAGGTCTGGGGCAGTTCTGAATCCGCATCTCTTTCCTTAATTTACATACTGCCTCCATTTTAGCAATGCAGAAGGGAAATGAATAAAAACAATTATCCTCAAAGACATTCAGTCTGGTCTTGACTTGTTAAGAACGATAAAAGTCAGCAGTTAGAAGCATTTAATACAGCTGAACAAACCATAGAGTCTCAAACAGCTTCATCTGGTGCATTTCCTCTCAGTGGCAAATAAAAAGGAAGACTATAATTAGGGCATGATTCTATTCAAGCTATCAAATAAAAGCTTTTAAAAATGATTGCCCTTATAGACAGCAATGTAAAGAACAAAGGAATCTTGCATGGTTTATTATTTGCTTATTAGTATTACCATATGATAATCTCTACTTTTTGCATTTTAAAACAAAAAGAAACACTAAAAAGCTCACATTATGTCTGTATATTTTGACAACACTGGCCTCTTTATTTTGAAAGCCAGGTCACAGATTTCCAGTTAATCAATAAGTGTTTATTAAATTGCATGCTCTTTTCCAGTTCCAAGGTATTGCATAAAATTTGGTCGAAAGATCTGAGTCTCTTCTACCATCTAGAAATTGAAAGTAGAGATGAGAGGGAGAGAAATCAGTGACTCCCAATCATCTCTGTGCACATGAATCACCTGGGGATCTTGTTAAAATGAGTTTCTGACTCAGTAGGTCTGGAGTAGGGCATGAGATTCTGCATTTGTAAGAAGTTTCCAGGTGATGCTGATGTTGCATTTTATGTAGCAAAAATCTAAATGACAAGTCAAGGATACATGTTATGAGATGAGCTCTAATTTACTAAATTCAAAGTATGGTCTCCTCTAACCTCAGAGAGTTATATTTGTCTCATCTCTGTGGGGTACCAGTGACTAAAGATGTTTAAGTGTGCCATGCTAATGCACATTGCCAGTACTGTGTGCTGTTCTTCATGTATACAGTGTGTTTGCATTTTGCTAAATGAGGCAGGGATGGACTTCCACCATTGTGCACCTCTCTCAAAACAAGTTGCTAAGTTGCTCAGAAAGCCATTTGAAATCTGGTACTGGCTGAAGGCCTGGACTTCCCCTGGAACTTCCATGGCTCCTGTATTTTCTATTCAGGACTATGTGCAGAGACTATTCAGATTGGAGTCTTTGGTCCAGTCATGTATTATTCACATGATACCTTGATGACACTCCTACTCACTCTCTATGAACCAGATGCAACTTGGGGGAAAAACAGGTAGAAGTTGAGTCCTGCTCTGTTTCATATAAATTTGTGGGAGGCCTTTCCTCTGGGGGTTTGCTCATGATGGTGACATTGTGTTTAGTTAGCAGCTGAGCTTCTAGGCCAGTGCAGTCTAATACATCTTTTTGCAAAGAAGGGGTTTTCTGTTTCTGTGCTGTCCAGTTAGTAGCCATTAGACACATTTAGCTGCTGAGAATTTGAAATATAGTTTGTGCCACTGAGGAACTGAATTTTGAATTTTACTTATGTTTAATTAAATAGAATGTAAAGTTAAATTCTACCTGTGGCTAGTGGCTACCATACTGGACAGCACATGTTGATGAACTTCAAAGATACAGGTACCCATAGAAAACAATAGCAAATGGTTAGATTCAACCAAAACTAGACTAGTTTGACCTGGCTTTCTAATTTATCAAGGTTCATGACTTAACCTAGGGAGATGTCTGAACTTCTCTGTTCAATTTTGTAGCTTTCATAGATGTGAGAGACTAGGTATTTAATTTATAATTTAAAAAGCCTTTTAGTTTGATTTATAAGAGATAGGTAGCCATTATAGAAAATCTAGAAAATATTGCTATATAAAATGAATTTTAAAAAACCACTCATAAACCCGTCATCTAAAAATAACCCATTGAACACACAGTGAACATTTTGGTGACTAGTCTTCCAGTTCTCTGTGTGTATGAGTGTCTCATCTAAATGCTAAACTACAGATTGTATAGATCTAAAAATTTTAAAATAAATATTAATAACTGTTACATAAAAGAAATTTAATTTAGCTATAGTACTTTTGTGAGAGGTCATAGTGACATAGTGCTGGAGAACATACACCACCCCCCCCACCCCGTCCCCAGATACCACTGGAAGAGGGAAGATAGGATAATTTGCTTCCTTTTTTGGAGAAAGTAAAGCCCTGCTTTGCATGGTAACTATGACTAACCTATGAAACTCTTTTGTAGGCATGAAAGAAATGGAGATTGTGAGTGACTGATCAAAACTCATGGGCTAACAGACGGACGCTAATCTAGGAGCCCCACATAAGCACTTAGCCATCTGAGTTGCTGTCAGTATCACAGTCAAATAACAGATGGAAATGGGGGAGAAAGTAGACCCAGCAAACTCCAGGATGAAGTTTGTCTTCATCATGTAGCGTTAAGTAGTAAACAAGATGTTCTCTAGTTAGTAGAGTTGTTTTCCTAAATGCTCTTATGTTACTGCTTAAGCAGCCCCTGCTTTTGTTCAGACTCACAAAAAGAAAAAAAAAATCTTTTGAGGATCAAGATTGTGATTGCTTTCTGAGGCCAGCTGAGTGGAAGAGGAAAGTTCCTTTACTAACTGATTTTGGAAACTCGGAATTTAAACTTTTGTATCTGATAAAATGCAAGTCATTTTAAGAAATCTAGGTGACTTTCTGTGGATAGGGAAGGGAGGAAGGAGGAGGGAGTATGCAGAGGTCAAAGTATAAATGAGAGATTCACCCAGAAAGCTGTTGCAACAGAAGCTCCTTAAATGTAGCTCTGTTTTGACTTGAGATCATGTGCAGTGTTAAGTGCTTAATCAGTCTGAAAGCATTATCATAATAGCAGCTAGCAATAGTGCTTTTATTCTTTCCTGGCTGTTTCTCAGACTCATGTTGAATGACAAGTTCAAAGTTTATGAACTCCAGCAAGACAAACTTAGACTTTTCTCTTGTATCTGTGAAAGCTTTGTATTGTCCTCTTTGCCACCTAAGCCAGAAGTACAAATATAGGTACAAGGAACTGAATATCCCATTTATGAATTACCAGAGGATTCTTCCTTCTTGAATTTTCTGCCTTCTTTTTTCACCATTTCTCTGCTTATTTAAACTTATGACTTGTGTGGTATTTTCAATCCAGACTGCTGGCTTTGGTGTTTGGCTGTATGTATCTCTAGAGTATGGACTTGGAGTCATACTGCTAGGATTCAAATACTGGCTCTACCACTATTTGGATAAATTTCTAAGCAGTTCTGTGTCTCAGTTTCCCCTTATGTAACATGGAAGTATCAATAATAATATTACCTATTATTATTACTATTATCTGTTATAGTCTGGAGATACTTGTTCAACCTCATAGTGTTGTTGTGAGGCTGAAATTAGACAATCCTTGTAAATTAGACAATCACAGTGACCAGCACAGTACATGTTCTAAAGTATCTTGGCACAGAGCACTTAAACATATCAGGTATACCTTATGCCGTAGGTTTGGCTTCTCAGGAGAAAAGTTTGCCTATCAAGGGCGGGGGGAGGGATTTTTCCTTAGTTTGTTGCTTATGGCTTTTTGCCTGGAGCGCTAGGAGCTAACAGCTAAACTACATAGTACTACTAGTCTTTGAGCTCCACTAGAATAGCAACTGTTAATTTTCACATACATATATGAAGATTTATAAGGACAGATGAAAGGCCCAGAGGTTAGAATCAAATAGACTTGGTTTGGATCCCAGCTTTATCACTTACCAGCTGTGTGACCTTGGACAAATTATGTAACATCTCTTGTCTTCAGGTTCCTTAGTTGTGAATTGAGGATACTATTCCAACTTCACAGTGTTGTTGTGAGGCTGAAATTAGAGGATCCCTATGAGGTGCTCATTATAGTGACCAGCACATTAATATTCTAAAGTATCCATTATTAATAGTTGCATGGTTTTGCCATTTTCCCTCTAGAGAACTTTGTAGCCAAGCTTAGAAAGAACTTATTCTCTGTAGAATATTCATTTGTAGTTTGACTGACACCTACCAAAATCACATTGTAGACTGGTGCCCCCTGTTGCAGCATTCAATTCTGGGTATTCAGTGATTGCTTGATTTAAAAAATGTATAAATATATGAATATATATATACACACACACACACATATCTCACTTCTGCACCATTGACTATGTGTGAATCATTTGTGCAAAGTACTGTAAAATGTTAATTCATTTCTTATATTAATTTCCATGAAGTAGTACTATTATTATCATCTGTTGTTATCATCCCTATTTTACAGATAAGGAAACTGAGGCAGACAGAGGTCAAGTAACTTTTCAGAATCTCAGGGCTAGTACTTGGTGAAGCTGGGATTTGTGCTCTGATTCACTACACTGTGCTACCCATGAGTGTTGCAGCTCTGACTCAGAGTATCTCACCTGGAAAAGGCAGGTGAGGCCACATAAATTTCTCTTTACATTCTTCATTTTCTTCTGAATCTGGAAATCAAACTGCAAAATCAAAATGCAAAACAATATTTCTTTATAAAGTCCTTTCCTTTACCCTCCTGCCCCATTCTCTTACCTCTCTCAGGCCATTCCTTTATGTAAGTCCCATTATGGGCTGCTGCTGTCACACTCTGGACACAGTATAATTCAACATGACACATGGTGAGCAGAGATGTGTAGAAATACCTGAAACTATTAGAGCCAAACAGCTTTCTGTTAAAGTTTTTTACTGCCGCATAAATATTCTCCTAGCTGGCTGGAGTCTCTGAGGTATAAATACTCCATTAGAGAATATATCCGTGGCAGCAGCATGGCCCTCTGGGTCTTGTCCAAGAGCCCAAGAAAATGCAAGGGTCTTGTGACATCTGATTTCATTGTATTTAAACAGCCTTCTCCAGTTTCCAGAGTATAGTGGCATTATTAACAAGGTCCATTTCTTCCTTAGAAGAAATCTCAAGACGCCTGTGGACAGACGTAAGGATCAATTAGACAACTTGTATTTATTGAGTGCTTACTATGTGCCCAGCCCTGTGGCAGGAACTATGGTAGAAACAGGTACACATTAAAATACCACACCCCGTTGTCATTGAATATTCAAATACTCTCCTATGAGCTCTCTAAAGTGTAACCTGGATTTGAATGAGATGAGGGATCTCTTTCATCCTAAAATACCATATTCATCTTCCATGAAGACTCCTGAAAAAAATTATTATAATTAATTTTCATTTGACTAAGTTTTGCTTTCTGGAATAACAAATCACATTTTCAAAATGCAGACAGAAAAAGAGAGACTGTCTCTAAGCATGAAGAGACCAAGCTTATTTCTGACTACTCCAGGTGGCTGACAACACCATAGTCCTGATTACTTAGGAATTAATATTTTCTTAGGAGGGAGGCTGGGTGTCAAAAGTGATGAGGCCCAGCAAGAAGGTATCATCAACTGGTCTACACATTTGACAGATTCATTCATCCTTGTTCTCTCTGCCCCTGGCTATACCACTCTGGAAACACAGAAACAGAGCGGAAGCACACAGGCTGGCTACTGTATGCAGGCAAATGAGGCATACGCCTAAGCCCTGCATAAATATGACAAGGACATGCCTCAGTCCTCTCCAATCCACAGTCAGGAAATTAAGGTCAGTGTCTCTTTGGCCTATACAACATCCCAGTGAGATGAAGACGAAAGGAGGCAGTCAGCCTTATCACCATTTCACTAGCCAGAGAATAGAGATGGAGGGAGGCCACACCTGCAGAGGAAAAGATGAAGCCTCTCTCCACTGAGGTTCCACATGCTTTCTATTTGACTGGGCTTCCCCAACCATGGCTAATCATCAGCATCACCTGGGGCAGAGGATAAATACATGATTCCAAGGCTCATCTGTCCCTAAGAGACTCTGATTAAGTAAGTCTGGGTCTTGGGAATCCTTGTTTTTAATAAGCCTTCTACACGATTCTAAAGATTAGCATTTCATTAAACTACTGCCCTTATGTTTTCATACTTGTTACGGGATGGGAAAGAAAAGTCTCTACTTGACAAATGGAACAAAACTACAGATAGGTATTACCTACCCTCTTACATGGGATTCCGTTGCATCTTAAGCAGAAGACATCTCTTGAAATGAACCTCTTTTGAGAGGAAATGGTCAAGCCAGTTCCAAACAGCTGACAACGGTCCTGCCAATGTGTGATCAGAGGAATGGAACGCGAGGCTTTCCTCCACAAAGTGTTTATTTTGGTCATAGAAATGCCATGCTATTTTCCTTGTCACTTATGCTCTTTGGGCAATGTTCCATGAGGTTTTGAGGTCTCTGGGTACTTCATTGTGAAAGGGATGCCAAACTCCTCTCATGAGGGGATATCCTTTGGCTATGGAATGTCTTCTCTTGGTCTAATGGGAATTTGGTCTGTGCTGTTTTCAGGATGTTTTGTGGAAACAGTACACAGATATCAGGCTTGGCATGAAGTCTCACCCCCATTCTGAGGTTAGACCATTTGGAGAGAGGTTTGCTAGATTTGATTTCAGTGAGTGGACAATTCACTAGATCAAAGGACAAGAATTCTCACAAATTAATTTGAATAAACTTCTTTTCTTAAATCCTTCATTTTATTCAGAAAATCACCAACTAAACATTATCAAGGAATAGGAATAGTGTGGATAACTAAAACACACACATAGTTTACTACTCATATCATTTACTACTTGTAAGAGCTCAGCCTTTTTAGTAGACAATCAAATAAAGTAGTTTAATTTTTTTTTCTCTTTACTTACCCTTTCTACTTGGAGTTACTCCATTAAAAAAATGTGTTTATTTGAAATGGACAGGGCACCTGGGTGGCTCAGTCAGTTAAGCATCTGACTTGATTTCGGCTCAGGTCATGATCTCACTGTTTGGTTTGTAGGTTCTAGCCCTGCATCCAGCTCTGCACTGACAGCACAGAGCCTGCTACGATTCTGTCTCCCTCTGTCTCTGTTCCTCCCCCGCTCACTCTCTATCCCTTTTTCAAAATAAATAAGTAAACATTAAAAAATGAAATGGAAAGGGGGTGGGTGAAATTTTATTATCCACTTGGAAGTATGGAAGAATTCAATTATATTTATGCAGTAGTCTCTGCAGAGGATTCCAACATCCAGATGGACATATGGATCTATTTGATCATCCCAGGAGCAGCCTGCAAAACCAGAATTTCCAGGTGCATGTAAAACTGATGATATGCCTAAGTGAAGAAAGATCCAAACACTTGGTTCATTCAGTTCTGCTGTGTATGTAGGCAGAAATGGCCAGGATTTTGCAAAATGTTTAAAAGGAAATACCCAAATGAGAGAGTGTTAGTTCTTTGCCTGTAGGTGTGTTATAGGAAGTCCTGCATGTGTATGGCTTGATCACTGTTTCCACTCAGCATGTAGGAGCCCCAAAAGCCACATGCTCCCCTTAAATGGCTAGCTCTATGCTTAGGTAATGGTGACAATGAAATGGGCCCAGCCCTTGCCCTGTCTTGCCACATGAATTAGGAAGAGAATAATGGGGTGAATACAGCTCTGACTGTAATTTTTTTCCTTCACTCCTGATGCCAGAGTTCAAATGATTTTCCTCCCAGCTTGCCTCATGGTTCTTTAAAAGTGAATTCTTGCCAGTTTCATGGTTTTCATTGCCTAAGAAGACTCTCCTAATGCATTTCATGACTAACCCTCATTGGCTGAGAGTGGTTTGGTTAACAATTTAGCTTCTAAATCTTGTTAGCCCCTACCCCAAATTCGTCTTATTTTAAATCATCAGAAACTGTTACTTTGAATGAGTGATGCCTTTTTTCCTAAATTTTATTATCAGGAGATCCTCGATGTTGAATGTAAACAGCGAGTTAATACATTTGAAGAAAATTTGGAGGCGGGAATTAAATTTTGTTTAATAATGCTATAGCATTGGACTTAGGAACATAAACAATTTGAAAACTTATACTAAAAAGATCAGAGGTATAAAATGGCAATCCGAATACTTTATACCAAATGTCTGTGGAGACCTACTCTTTTCCTTTTAATTTTAATTTTTAGAGAGTGAGAAAGCATACAAGTAGGGGAGGGGGCAGAGGGAAAGGGATGGAGAGAGGGAGGGAGGGAGAGAGAGAAAGAGAGAAAGAGAGAGAGAGAGACAGAGAGAGAGAGAGAGAGAAAGAAAGAGAATCTTAAGCAGGCTCCATGCTGACCGTGGAGCTTGGTCCCATGACCCAAGGGGGACCCAAGGGATTAGGACTTGAGCTGAAATCAAGAGGCAGACACTCAACCAACTGAACCACCCAAGCATCCCATGACTTACTGTTTTGAAGTACTTCTTATTAGAGCCGCAGTTTTAAAAATAAGGTTTACTTACCTACTATAAATCTATATTTACTATTCCTCTTTCACTGTCAAAGCCAACATAACTTCTTATGAATTCACGGTTCTTATATTTTCATGATTCTTTCTACATCTGTTTTCCCCTCCTTTTATCTTTAAATATGTTTTATCTTCTGGCCACTTCTTCTTTACACTCTGACAATAAACTTTTGCTTTTATAGAGATTCATTATGCCCAAGATCATAAATCTTTTTCCTTCTAAAATCTGTCTTTTTAGTAATATCGCACAAATTCTTTCTTTCTTTCTTTCTTTCTTTCTTTCTTTCTTTCTTTCTTTCTTTCTTTCTTCTTTCTTTCTTTCTTTCTTTCTTTCTTTCTTTCTTTCTTTCTTTCTTTTCTTTCTTTCTTTCTTTCCTTTCTTTCTTCCTTTCTTTCTTCCTTTCTTCCTTTCTTTCTTTCTTTCTTTCTTTCTTTCTTTCTTTTCTTTTCTTTCTTTCTTTCTTTCTTTCTTTCTTTCTTTCTTTCTTTCTTTCTTTCTTTCTTTCTTTCTTTCTTTCTTTCTTTCTTTCTTTCTTTCTTTCTTTCTTTCTTTCTTTCTTTCTTTCTTTCTTTCTTTCTTTCTTTCTTTCTTTCTTTCTTTCTTTCTTTCTTTCTTTCTTTCTTTCTTTCTTTCTTTACAAATGCTTTCTTCGTAACTAGCCTTACTCTATCCTCCTGCCTTCTCTGTCCTAATTTTGGTAAGCTAACTCCAATTGGATATGGTATATATAGAAAGAGTGGATATTCCCATGACTCTTCTTCCCCCACACAATTATTACGATTTTATTTTTATTTTTATTTTTAAATTTACATCCAAGTTAGCATATAATGCAATAATGATTTCAGGAGTAGATTCCTTAGTGCCCCTTACCCATTTAGCCCATCCCCCCTCCCACAAACCCTCCAGTAACCCTCAGTTTGTTCTCCATATTTATGAGTCTCTTCTGTTTTGTCCCCCTCCCTGTTTTTATATTATTTTTGTTTCCCTTCCTTTATGTTCATCTCCCACACAATTATTTTAATAGATGCCATCTTCTATAAGAATGTTGTTTTTGGTATGTAGTTTGGCATAGAAGTATGTCATGGGAGACAAACATGATACCTTTGCTATGTTCTAGTTCTATTTTTTGTAGCCTCTTAGAGGTTTTAAGTTTCTATCCTCAGTCTTCTCTGTAAACTTCTTCTCCCTTGCTGAGCTCACACATTTAAGGATAAAATCAATATGTCCAGCCTTCCTCTCTTTTTATGAGGCTGATTCAACAAATGCTTACTGAGTACTACCTATAATGGTGCTATAGATACAGCAATGAATAAAGCAGATAAAATTCTAGCTGTCATGGAGTTTATACTCTTAGATGGGAGAGACAGTAAACAAAGAAATGTTAGGTGTTGACAAGTGCTTTAAAGAATGTAAAGTAGGGTAAGGTCATAGGAAGTGAAAGGAGTGCTGTACTTTTTAAGGTGGTGAAGGAAGCTATCTCTGATAACACTTGAACAGAGAACTGAGGAAAATGAGGGAGGGCATTGGCCATGTGGCTGTGCTGGGCATAGCATTCCAGGCAGCATGAAGAGGCAGGTGCAAAAGCCCTGAAACAGGAGTGGACTGGGAGGGCTCTAGGAAGAGTAAAGAGACTAGTATGGCAGGAAAGGATTGAGTTAGAAGAAGAAAGATGGGAGGAAAGACCAAGGAGTAACCAGGGGGACAGATTTTGTAGGGCCTATGGACAATAAGAAGGACATTGAATTTTATGGAGAATGAGATTGGAGTGTTTGAGCAAATGAATGATATAATTTGACTTCTTTAAAAATATCACTGATGTTGTGTGAATAATAGACTATTGAGAATAAACTAGAATCAGGGAGGGGTGTTAGATACTATAGTAAATCAGATGAGATGTAATGGTGTCTTGGACTGGAGTGGTGGCTTCAAAGACAGAAGCCGTCAAATTCAAAATATACTTTGAAGGTAAAGCCAATAGGATTTGCTGAAGGACAGGTGTCAGTGGATGATACAAATGTTTAATAGTGGGAGAAGTAAGGTAGGCAACATTGGGTATAGAGAGGTTTAGGCTTTTATAAGTTAAGTTTGAGGTACCTATTACAAGATGGTATTAATGAGTAGAAAGTTAGCTGTATGAGTCTTCAGCACAGTATAAGTCAAGCATGAATGTACAAATTTGGGGATACTTAATGCACATGTGATCCTTAAAACCATGAAAATGAATTGATCATCTAGATACAGATAAAGAAGAGGTCAGAGGCATGAGCACTTAAGCCTCCAAACTTAGAGGTTTGTAAAGGTTTAGAGGTTGTAAAGATGGGGAAAACTGGTAAAGGAGATGACAGAGGCCACAAAAAGAAAATATTTCCAGATTCAAGGAGTAATCAAGTGTGTCAAATGGTGCTGTTAAATCAAGTAAGATGAGCACTGACCATTGGAAATGATGAAATGACCATTGGACGTGGTCACATGGAAGTCATTGGTGTAATTGACAAGAGCAGTGGGAAAGAAACCCTATTAGAATGAGTTAAAACAGATTGGAAGGAGAGGAGGAATAGACAAGTTGTAAAGAGGAGATTAACAGGAAGTCTGTGAAGTACAGGGAGACTTTTTAAAGACAGGAAGTGTTACAGCATATTTGTCTGTTGAGGGGGATGATCTAACAGAGAGAAAAACTGATAATTCCAGAGCAATGTAGGTACAACAGGATCAGATCTAGTATACTATAGAAAGGGTGGTCTTAGAGAAAGCCACAGAATAAATACAGTGATTATAATTCATTATAACAGGAGGGAAGGCAGAGTAAGTAATTGGGTGCTCATATAGCTGCATTTATAGATTTGGTGGTGAGAATATGCGGAAAGGATGTTTCCACCTGAATGTTCTAAAGATCCCTAACACGTGAAATGATGGGCACAACTCATCTTCGTGACCCCATCCTGACTACTTACAATTTTTGTTGAAAACATTACTATTTAACTGATCTCTAAATCAGTAAATTTTTGTTATTGTTTCTTCTTATTATTTTGTCACCTCATTATTTCTCCTGTCTGTCCCTTCCTTACCAGTTGCAGTGCTGCAATTCCAGGTCAGTGAGGTCATTTGACTCCAGGATACATGCTTGACAACCTTGTAATTTATTTTTGAGCTAAAGGATCTACTATTAAACATGTTTATTCTTCAACCTTTGTTAAGTTTCTCAGTATTAATCAACATATGTCCTCTTGATCTACGTTTGTTTTTCTTGCTCTTGGGGTAGTTTTATAATGAATACCATCATCTCAATAGTTTTTCTTTTTGTTCCAGCTTGAAAATCTTTTTTTTTTTGTATTTTTACTGTCCTACTTGTAGTTTCTCTTCACTATCTTATCCACTTCACTTCATCTGCATACGTTTTTCTCAATCCCCCTTTTCTATTTATGCTTCCTTTTATTTGCTTATTCTTTTCCCCCATCTTTATGTCTTTCCAGTGCACATTTTCTTTCTGTTGTATTTTAACATATTATCATCTCTGTGATATCTTGAGAGTAAGGCTTCTTGTTCTTTTATCCTTCTTACCATAGTTTGGATTATTCTTGTTTCTAACAGGACATGGTTTATTTTTATTTTATTTATTCAGTAATGCAGGGATTTTTGAGAAAGTAGTATCAGTTATGACCATAGCATGATTAGCAAAAATGCTATTATTCATTTTCTGTTGCATAAGCTCAAATTTTCTTTTAAATAAATCTTATCCATTGTAATTGACCCATTTTTCTGAGTTATTGTTTTTTCAGACTCTTGTTGTAGCCCACACAAAACAATCATGAAAAGAGTTTCTTAGTATCTCTGTTTAGTTTGCTAAACTGGGCTCAGACCCAGGGTAATAAAGTGCTTTGTA
The DNA here is from genome assembly GCF_018350175.1 of Felis catus. NCBI lineage: Eukaryota > Metazoa > Chordata > Mammalia > Carnivora > Felidae > Felis > Felis catus. Next base: position 48,503,243 of record NC_058372.1, read on the forward strand.
ATAGTGGCATTTAGAGTAAGAAATAGAAAACAAGCATAGAGGAAAGGCATTTGAGTGGCCTGTGCTCAGTCTTGAAGGTATTATTTTTCCTACCCCAAGTCATGAAAGTTAATATTCCTCTAACTATGGCAGTCTAGTGTCGAGGGAATTAGCAAGGAAATTGGAGGCATGCCTTGTATATTTTATGTATAGTATCAACTTTCACTATAACAATAGAAATACAGCAGTAGAAACAGTTGATAAACTTCTGTAGGAAAAGCAGGAAACCTGTATCATTGAGAAATTACAGAGCCTGTTACTTTTAGCATATCCCTGTTGACGCCTGGAGTTAACAAGACTTGTATAGAACATGAAGGAACAGGACTGAAAGTCATACCTTAACACTCAGCAAGTCTCCTGGCAAACTTCTCACGAATACTTTCTTGAGGAAGGATTTGATTTGTACTTACACTTATGTATTATTCACAAGTACAATTGAATAGAATTAAACTATAGTAAAATGTATGTAATTTATTGTGTGTTTAGTTATCCTTAAGAATTTTTTTTCCCCTTAAAAGTGTCTTGTTTTAAATAGCTGCTTTAGGATTAGCAGCAGAACATGAACTGGGTGAACATTTGCTATTATTTTCTGATTCAATAGAGTAGTTATTGCCTTATGTCTAAAAAGCATGTTTGATCTGTATTTTTGACATTTATCAAGTTTCTTATTGTTTTCTTCTTCTTCTGATCCTGAGCCTTCTAACCCTGAGATTCAGTTCACACCAGTTTCCAGCATCATCCTTGTCTTCGGGATTTCTGCCATATTTATTTGTATGCAGTGCGTTACGTTTGACCCATAATCTTATTTCTTCATTCAGATTAAATCATTCTTTAATTCAGCGTGCTACACACTGTTTGTAAGCTTCTTGAGCTTCACACTATTTTTACTACACGTCCACCTTTACATTGTATTATTTCTATATTTTTGAGAATTTATTTAGTCTTGAGGCCTTTTTCCTTCTCCTCAGATTCTTGTCATTCTATTTTTAAAAACAAACAAACATCCTTCTCATTTTTTTTCCCTCCTAAGACTTTGGATAATAAAGAAGATATTTTTCTCAGTCTTTATTTTTATCTTGTCCATTAACTTCCCTGGATACCTTTTTTTTTTCCTCCTAAGAACTGAACTGCCTTTTTTGAGGGACTCAGTCTCTCTTCCTTCCTTGGCAAGACCCACCCTTTCCTTGATGATTGCTCATTGCTCCTCTTGTCCATCTCTAGCATCTCTATTTTCCCACCACAGTATGAGATTCTTACCTTCTTGAAACCTTCCTTTGCTGAGTTTTAATCCCAAGTGCTTTCACTTGGGAATAGTGCTTTCACTGTGTCTTCAATATAGGACTAGGTTTGCCAGGCTCCTTTTGTCCATGACTGCATCTTACACAGGTGGCATCACAGTAAGTGTGTTCTCATTGACCAAATCTCTGTGGGTTTCTTGGTCTGTATATCACCCTTGTCTGGACTGCACAGTGCTTGCAGAAAGGCAGCTGTATACACATGGGCTCCAGACCAGGGACTGCAGAGACTTAGAGGTTCATGGGGCTGCCTGGAGAGTCATTGCTGGATGTAGAGGAGTCTGAGGGGCATGGCCCAGGACCTCTGCCTCTGATACTAACATGAACTCTTAGATATTGGGATTCTGTGTGATGTTTACATCTGAAAAAAAAAAAGCTTTTACGGCTAATAATGAAGTTTTGTAAATGTTGTTATAGTGAAGGATCATTAACCATGGAGACAGAAGTTGCTGTGCCTGTCAGCTGGCCAGTCTTCAGTACTGTCCTATCATCTGTAAAGTGAAGAGTGTTATAGTCTATCCAGTTTACTCAAAAGATTACATGGGATAGTATGAGAGTGCACGAATAACTGAGAAAGAATGTAAGGTATGAAATAAATTCCTTATATCAACATGTTCCTACCTACAAAAAAAAAAAAAAACCCAAAAAACAAAAAAACAACAGTGTTTAGTGAAAAAGAGCCAGTTACAGAATGGTAGGTACAGTGTGATAACATTTGTATTTAAAATAAATACAGAACAACAGTGATTATTGCTAGAGGCTTAGGACTGAGCCTGAGGACAAAATGGACTTAAGATTGATATATAATGCTTTTCTTAAAAAATGAAGCATTTATGTCAAATATATGAAATAATTGTGTTTGTGTGTGTGTGTGTGTGTGTGTGTGCACGCGTGCGTGCTTTTTAGGGTATTTTAAAGACACCTCTCTCCTCCCAAATATGTAAACTAATGCATCCAAATGTTTTATTAAATGACTTTTGATATATATATATATATATATATATATATATATATATATATATATATCTCCTTTCTTTGTCTAGTCCCTAAAGTTGTGTCTGTTCTTGAATGAGAAGCTCAAAGGGAAAAGAGGTTAACTAATTAATGTTTTCTTTTTAATGGCACTTTCATATATTGAAACATATTTATGCCAGTTCACATCCTCTCTTTTGCTCATTGTTTTATTCCTGAAACAATGCAAGGAAGCTAGAATTCTGGGTAGTTTCATCATTTACTTTTTTCAACAGTCTCATCCCTTTTCTCCACTCAGAAACAATTTCTAAAATAAATTAATCTTTCACTGCCAATTTGGAACACAGATCAAACTTCCTTCCCAGGATTGAATCCATGCACATTCAACCCTTTGAATCAATCCTAGTTGAAATACTAATCAAGGACTCCACTGCATAACCTCTTACCCACCAGGATCCTGAACCTTGATCTCCCTCAAAGGGCCCTGCATGCTGCCTCCCTCATGGAAATGGCAAGTAGCCAAGACTGAATTCTCTTTTCTTTCTTCAACTTCTAACAAGTAAGGAAGACAAGAATATTTTTGGTTTCCTTTGCTCTCTATGTCTCTCCAGTACTTTTTGTTTTCTTTGATGCTGCTCTGACTTACCATTTTAATGCTTTTCTGAGTGTGTTTGTATCTTACAGTTGGCATTACTTAGGACATAGGAAGGAGAAATTTGGGGTTAGAGGCTGGAGATGTGGACTGTAGCACATATTAGAATTTAACTCTGGCCTTATACTGGCCTTTTCTCTTCCCGGTGGAGTGTGGTATGTCTTTGGCTCACACCTTTTCTCTCCTGGCCTGGTAGCAGTGCCACAACGTTTCCTTGGTGACTTCTCAGACAAGAAACATGTTGTGCTTCCCATCAATTGTAAGGGTTGTGTGGGCACGGTTGATCCTCCCCATTTTATAGGTTATGCACCGGACATGAAGAGAACTTAATGGTAGCCAGTGATATAGCTGTGATTAAGGTTTGGGTCTCTAGATGCTTAACTTCATCCTCTTTCTACTGTATGTTTTATCCTAACTAAGCAATCTTAGTCTTTGTTGGATCCTGCTTCACTCAGCCCTGAACACTACGACATTTTCTTCACCTGTACTGTCTTGGTGATCTTATTCAGCTCCGTTTTAAATACCATCTATATGCTAATGACTCCTAAATATCTCTTGATTTGATCTCTCCCTTGAACTCCTTTCATTTATCTTTCTTACTTGACATCCATCAGGGTATTTAATAGGCATTTCAAACTTAGCTTGTCCGAGATCTTAATTCCCCTCCATCTCAAAACCAGCCTCTTCCAAGCTTTCTCAATGTGACAATCACCCAGCTGGCTTTTGCTAAAAACCTTGGAGTCAATATTGATTATCTTTCTTTTAAACCATTTATTTATCAGCTGATTGTGTTTGCCCTACTTTCAAAATATATCCCAAATCTGACCATTTCTCACATTGCCGTCCTATTGTAAGCCACTCTTCTCGGCTGGTTTATTACAGAAGGCCCCACACCGGTTCCCTTGATCCCATTCTTACTTGCTACGGTTTATTGTCCACACAGCTGCCAGAGGGGTCCTTTAAAATTTTTTTTAATGTTTATTTTTGAGAGAGAGAGAGAGAGGGAGAGTGAGTGAGGGAGCGTACTCATGAGTGGGGTGGGGGCAGAGAGAGAGGGAGACACAGAATCCGAAGCAGGCTCCAGGCTCTGAGCTGTCAGCACAGAGCCCGATGCGGGGCTCGAACCCACGAACTGTGAGATCATGACCTGAGCCAAAGTCAGACACTCAACTGACTGAACCACCCAGGCACCCCCAGAAGAGTCCTTTTAAACATAAGTCAGATTGTGGCATTCCACTGCTCCAAGTTTTCTAATAGCTTCTCAGCATATTTTTAGGTATTTTAAACTCCCTATGATGCATCTGACCACCAACATGATGAGCCACTGAGCAACTCTCTGGTTGCATCTACTCCCCTCTCTCCCTCCTTTACTACGCTCTGGACTTACTCACCTGCTTTTCAAGTTGCCAGGCACACTGGGCTTCTTTGCTATTGCTGATCCTTCTGCTTGGATCTATATCAAGATGTTTGCATTGTTTTCTCTTTCACTTCCTTGAGATTTCTGCTCAAGTATCACCTCTTTAGAGATACTTGACCACATGAATTATGATTTAGAAATTGCAGAGGTGCCTGGGTGGCTGAGTTGGTTAAGCATCTGACTCTTGATTTTGGCTCAGCTCATGATCTCACAGGTTTGTGGGTTGGAGCCCTGCATTGTCAGCCCTGCTGACACCATGGAGCCTGCTTGGGATTCATTCTCTCTCTCTCTCTCTCTCTCTCTCTCTCTCTCTCCCTCCCTCCCTCCCTCCCTCCCTCTCTCTCTCCCTCCCTCCCTCTCTCTCTCCCTCCCTCCCTCCCTCTCTCTCTGTCCCTCCCTTGCTCACATGCATGTGCATCCTGTCTCACTCTCAAAATAAATAAAAAAATTTAAGAAAAAAAAGCAATCGCTCTTCTATGCCTCAGGATCCCCTTTCATTTCTCTTCACAGTAGTTATCACTTTCTGACTCTCTATTTGTATTTCTATTTTTTTTTGTTTCCCCTACTAGAATGAAAGAGAGATGATGACTTTTGTTCACTACTGTGTCCCCAGTGCCTAGAACAGTTTCTAAACCCTAAGAACAGATTGAGCCAGACTTCATAGTTATTTGTTCGCTCAGTGACTAGTGAAGGATACTGTAGGCTAGGCCATTTAGAAGGGTCCAGATCACAAGAAGTCCTCTAACCAGGGACAATTGCACACTATACACTTCACTGTGGTTGAGTATATGCTATATAAACCATACAATGCAGACTTCTTTGGGGGATAGGTAATTTAAAATTGTCTTATCTTAGCTGCTAACGTTATCTTGTTTCTACAAGTACACACACATTTCTCTGACTGCATATTTATTGGGTGCATACTAGAGGCATGGTTCTGTACCTTTCTGTTCACTATCTCTTCCGATCTTCACCTGAACCAAAGGGTGCTCTTGAGCTTTCAGTAGCTTGTCCAAGGCCACATGACTGGTCAGTGGTGGAGGCAGAATTTGAACCTCAGAAGCCTGACAAGAGAGCCATACTCTCAATTACCATAGCTCTGCTTCATTGTCTTATACTATTTCTTTTTTTTTAATGTTTTATTTTATTTTTTTGAGAGACAGAGACAGAGCACAAGCAGGGGAGGGGCAGAGAGAGAGAGAGGGAGACACAGAATCCAAAGCAGGCTCCAGGCTCTGAGCTGTCAGCACAGAGCCTGACATGGGGTTTGAACCCATGAACCATGAGATCATGACCTGAGCAGTAGTCAGATGCTTAACTGACTGAACCACGCAGGCACCCAGTCTCATACTATTTCTTATGTCCCCATTTTTTGGTTTAGGAGATGTGAATATCATGCCACATTGTCAGCACATCTTTGAGGGCTCAAAGATTGACAGACCATTACATATTTACTGAAGTATGTGATGGTACGATATTTTTTCTTTTTAAGATTCAACAACCCATTAATTTTGCAACTTTAGAACAACCTGCCCCATGTGCTGCCCAACAAATATTCTTTCCACTTGTGATCGTTGGACAATAAGGAAACGATGTTCTGGTCATCTCTCAAACCCTCGTCCTGCCCTCCTTCCCCCAAGAACTGATTGTTTCCTCTGTTCTGCAGGCTGCTCAGTCAACCTGGTCATTGTGATATCCTGCATGCTAAGGACACTGGAAGCGGGAGTCAGGTTTGCACAATTAGATTGATAAGCAGATGCTAAGCCGATGTGACACAGCTGCTTCTGCTGAGCCTGGAAAAGCAGGTCAAGGTTATCGGGAGAAAGTATGACACTTGCCCGTAGCTGGGAGCAAAAATATCCCCATGTATGGTTTCCTTTCCCAGTCTCTCTCTTTGAATTCCTTCTTGTCCTTTCTTTTTATTTCTTTATGTCTTCTCTTTTTTAGAGGGCCATGGTAAAAGCCTCATATTGAACTCACTGGACACTGCTAAAGAAGGATAGCTATATAAATCAGCTGCTTTGTTTTTCTAACATGCATTATTTGATCTTCCAAGTAGTGCCATGCTTTAAAAATCAGATTCAAAGATTAATACTGATCATTTGCCATTTATTATTTAACCCTGTTTATTTTTAATACATGGTTTCACATCTGATACATACTGGGCATCTTGTACTACTGCATTGGATACTCGTGGCACATTAACATACATGCAGTGTAACCAGGGGGTCTGATGTCTTGTTTCTATTTTTCATTGAATGGAGTTTATTGGTGGCTAAATTTGATTTTTCATCCAGAAGAACCTGTTTTCCCTAAGGTCTTTTTAGCTGCTTCTATATAATTTTGAACTGAATATGATTTAATTAGGTGAAAATGACCCCATGAGGTAAGCCAACCTTAAAACCAAAGCCATTTAAAAATTATCATCTTCAGATAAAGAGTACCTCAGCATCTATTGGTAGATTTTTGAAATCATACCAGGCAGATCACCAGTGGGTAGATGTTGCCATGTCCCTGTTTGGGACACTTCTGATTTTTACCATTGGGGTGGCCCCTCTTGGAAAGCCTATTTCTCCTCCAAGATCCCCTTCTGATGACTAGGCCTCATCCTCTGCCTGGAAATCTTCAGACTCACCAAAAAATTTGATGATTGCTGCTTCAATTTTGTTTATTTCCATTTTGCTTTTCAGTCCCTCCGGTATATGTAATGAGGAACGTATAAAGAGCACTAGGCTTGGAGTCTTGGTTTACATTTCAGCCCTGACCCTTGTCAGCTGTGTGAGCTGGGACAATTACTTGTCTCTCTGAACCTCATTTCCTAATTTGTCTGAGTAGGGAGGCAGCAGTGAGATAAAATCTATGAAGTACCTAGTATTATACACTTGCAATAAACAATAACTATTTTTATAATGTTGTTGTTTTACTGAACTGGTTTTGGTGTTACTGGTAATGAAACCACTCAAGGCAGAGAATGGCAAGTGGAAAAGAAACTAAAATGACTTTTCACCAAATTTTGCTTGTAAAAGATGTGAAATTTAAACAAGCAGACAACAAATTATCATTCTCAGTCCAAGAGTCAGATCATGGAGGAGAAAATCTGGATTTTAAAAAGATAATTCTTAAAAGGCTATAGGATTTAACAGTATATTTTTACTTGGCAGCTGTAAAATGGGAATAAAATGATGTTTACTGCATGGGGTTGGTATGCAAACAAAATGATTTAATCCATATAAAGCACTTAGAACACAGATGAAAAAAACTCATGCTATTATTAATGGATAAAAAGAATTTTAGATCTGATGACATGCCCCAGTGATTATGGGGGAGCATCTCCTTTGGTTGAATTATTGTAAGTATGATTGTGGTATTTCTCAAGCTTTGGAGGATGACTAAGTTGTTAATAGACTGAGGCACGTGTTGTGTGTGTGTGTGTGTGTGTGTGTGTGTGTGTGTGTATGTGTGTGTATGTATGTATGTATGTATCTATCTATCTATCTTTATATTTTCCCTCTTGGTACAGCATCTGTCCCAGGCCTCACATTTAGTGAATGCTTACTGAATGAGGGGATGAAGGAGTAGAAAAATGACCCATCTTGTCTAATTCTGAGAGTTATGTTAGTCATGTTAGTGCAAACTGAAATTCCTTTATTTTCCTCCTCACTTTGCCTACCTACCCCATCCTGCCAGGTATTGAGACTTTAAGTCAGGCACAAAATTCTGCAACCTCTCTGCCTCTTCTCACTGTAGAAAGCATTTTCCTGGAAGCAGTCTGGGTTCACAAAGGCCCAAGCCTACAAAGCCAGGCAGGGAATAGAATAGGCTGGATAACAGTAGATTATGAGTCCCCCCAGAAAGCAAGGTTAGTGAGAGCAGCAATCTCATATGTTTTTTCAGTTGCGTCTGTTCAGAACCTGGAACAGTGCCTGCCACTTATCCTTTATGGATAAATATTGGTTGAAGGAATGAATAAATAAATGCTCAGGGCAGGCTGACTGTTTCAAGGCAGGAATGAGGACCCAATGTTGTCCAGCACATAGATTTATCCAGATAGAGCAGAAAGTCTACTTTTATGTGGAATCTCTTGGTTTCAAATGTTGGCAACAAATTCAAAATGTTAAAGCGTTGTGCAGGTCAAACAAAAACGTATCTAAGAGGAAATTCAGCTCATAAACTCTCAGTTTTCAACCTCTGCTGTCAGTAATAGCTTATGCAATGTTTTCCTATCTTCTCTATAGGCTCACTTTTATTATTGCATTCCTTCTTCATCTGTACTGGGTAATGTAGATGCTGTTATGTCCATTTTATACATAAGGTCACAGAGACTCAGAGAAGTTAATTGACTTATTTAAGGTCACAACACTGATATGTTATGGAACTGGAACCCGAATCCAAGTTTTCTGACCTCAAATCCTGTGCACATTCCAGAACATCATTCTGATTATTCTACCACATGTGCTTTGGTAAACCACGTGCTTTTGTTCACAAAGGTGGGTTTCTATTCTTTTTAGGACTGTCCAGCACTCTATTATTCATGCTTCCTTCTGTGTTCCAACCAGTCTGGTCCAGGCAGCTAAAACACAGCATTGTAATCATAATTAAAATAAAATTGCTTCCACTTTGGTATTATTAATTTCTCTTATTATGTTCATTTCTCTTTTTATATACCTGTCTGGACAGAGAGCAGATATCAGTTTGAATCATTGAGAATTTATAGCTCTGTTCATTTGGATCTAGATTGGTTGCTGTAAAATGACCAAAATAATAATGTTTTAAACAAGATAAAGCTTGTTTTTATTTCCCTCTGTATCCTGTAAATCTGAGCATAAATGGTCCAGGAAAACTGTGGTTGTTCTAAGGTGTTGCAGGGTTAGCCGTCCTCCATCCAGTATGTGCTTGTTACCCTTGCCTGCTTTGCTAAGGTCTCTCACCAATGTATTCATATAAAGTCAGAAGGGCAGAGGAAGGAGATGAAGGGCCGCATCCCCTGCCTCTGAAGTGGAGGTTGCACACATTGCTTCTGTTCATAGCTTATTGGTCATAGTTGAGCATCGTGGTCACCTAGCTGTAAAGGAGCAACGAATCTAGTTTTTTATCTGAATGGCCATGTGTCCAGCTGAAAATTTTATTACCCTACAAGAAGAGAACAGATATTGAGGAACGACTTGTCATCTCTGCTGAAATAGCTAAGCATTAATGTGTTATTGAGTATTTCAGCAGTGTTTTCTAGCTGATTGGGTATTTCTTGATTCACATACTTGGTCCTATCTTGCTGTTCATCTGCAGTATATAATGTAAATATTTGATGGATGAATATTTTCAGGCATAAAACTAAGATGCTAGCTGGACAAGTGTTAAGACTCTTCTCTGAATTCTTTGCAAATTATCAAATCACTTTTGAAACGTTAAATTTGCAGGGAGGTATCAGGGCTTATAGTTGATAACTGTTGATAGAGGCACTTGAACAGGAATTTGTCAAATTACTCTTTGCAGCTACCCCATTCCTCCAAATCTTAGCTATCTGGTTGATCCAATTACTTCTTATATCCACTCACCTTCTGTTACTTGGGTGGTCGCGTTGGTGAGAACATTGAAAATATTCCAGCATAATTGTATTAGTTTCCTATGGCTGCTATCACAAATTACCAGAAGTGTAGTGGCTTAAAGCATCAGAAGTACAATTTTGGAAGCCAGAGGTTTGAAATCAGTATCACTGGCCCAAAATCAGGGTGTCGGTAGGGTTGCATTACCTCCAGAGGCTTTAGGGGAAAGTTTGTTTCTTCTTCCAGCTTGGAGGGGCTGTTGGCTTTCCTTGACTTATGGTCATATCACTTGAGTTTCTGCTTCTCTTATCACATTGCCTTCTTTATTGTCTGTGTCACATTTTCTCCCATGTTTTTCTTGTGAAAGAGGCACTTGTGGTTTCGTTTAGGGTCCACATGGTTAATCCAAGATAATCTCCCCATCTTAAAGTCATTAATCACCTCTGCAAAGTCCTTTTGCCATAGAAGGTGACATTCACAGATTCCACAGAGTAGAACATGTGTATCTTTTGGGGAGAGCCATTATTCTGCCTACCATGGTAATATTGTCATGAAAAAGAGTAGCTGCTTATTGAAGTTATGCTGTGTGTCAGACATTGTGCTAAGTAGTTCACGTACCTTGTTTGATGTTAGTCTTACATAAATTTTATTTTACTTTTCAGGAAACTAAAAGGTTCAGAGAGGCTGAGTAACCTGTTCTTGGTCACCTGGCATGCTCCACCTACTTTTCCCCACTCCTTCCCTAAGCCAATACCAAAGTGAAGCAATTAAATGTTCAATCAACCTAGAACAGCAAGACAGAATGCTTCCCTGCCTGTTGTCATCACCATGTCTATTTAGGTAGCACATCTGCCCCCTCCTTCTAAGCTGCATGAGGACCATTGTGATTCCTTTTCCCCTTCCAGGCTGCCTTAATATCCATTTTATCCTCATTTCACCTTTAGGCAAAATTGTACATCCAGGACAGGGGCCACATGCCCATGCAAATCCAACTTGTTATAATTCACTCATGGGACGACTGGGGGAGTATCAAGTTCCCTTCACATAATTAGGTCCAGAACTCTTCTGGACTTTGGCATTATGAAGTTGGGTTACAAATGTCGTGAGAACAGGTTCTCTGGCAAGATATCTAATATTACTGTGTCCAGTCTCAACCAGACATAGCAGGAGACCAGCTTTTCCCAGGGTATTTTAGTGCTCTAGGTTCTGGTCCCGACTGGAATCAAGTAGTGAAACAACTTTCAAGTAAACATTTAGAATGTTATTGAAAAAGCTTAGTTCAATATTAAGTGTATCCATTGGTGAGTTGGGGGGATGGAGTGATGAGAAAAGTGGAAAGAGTTTGGGCATATTTCTTTCCCAAATTATCCCTGAGTGAAGGCACCTATTGGAAAGGCCTGCCTGGCTCTATTGAGTGTCTGATATGCAATTTCCTGAACAGTTATGTGCAGAGGTAGGGCCAGCTCAGCTGTATTGTTGCTGTACTAATGTGGTAGCTTAGCTATTTGGAGTTAATTGTTAATCAAGCCAGACATAATCTGCAATACTATTCTCAAAGGTAGAAAGGCCAAAAAAAAAAAAAAAAATCCAGTATCTTATTACCCTTGTCATCAAAATGCTCTAAAAATTCTTGTATAATGGCCATAGAAATGGCAGAGACTGAGCTATTATAAGCCCCATCTTCTGATTTTGGTTTCTATTTTCAAACAATTTTATGAACTAAAATCAGCTGAGAAGTATCTGCTGCATACTGGAAATTGGAAAGGCTGGCTTCCAGCGGCACCCTCTCTGTGACACTCATTTTGCTATTAAGAGAAGCTCCTTAACAAACCAATTGTCAACAGGGGGAGATGAAAACACAATAGTTAATCAGGTTTTACAAGGTCACACATCTAATTCGAATTGTAAAAGGACTCCATTAGTGCTTTCTTTCCCTTTTTCTTGAATGTAGCCTTTCTCTAAATTAGGGCTCACCACTACTGGATCCCCCTACAAGATAGCAGTCAGTTAATAAAGATTTGAAGTACTTTTTTCCTTACTGAGGGCCCCCTTTGGAGCCTATTAACACCCTTTTTTTATGGCAAGCGGAGCAAGTAGCCACCTCCTGACATGTGTTGGCACTTTCTAAAAGGTCATTAATGCTCCATATTTCAGAGTATAACAAACCCAGGAAGGCTCACAAGGATCACAGCAGGGGTAAAATAAAAACAGTAATTTACAGAGCTTTTTGTCTCACCTAGGTGGTGCATGCTAAATGAGAGAGAGAAAATTAGGGCACCCCCTCCCTTGAATTTGCAAGGATTTGCAGGGTCCTGGAAATTTCCAGGTAAAATCTAGAATATTTAGCTTTTGGGAAGCAGCCTTCATCAACTATTTGTGCTATGGAAAAACATCACCGTGGTTCCTTATTCCTTTCTCTGTCCTTAGTCTTTAGAATAAATTTTCTACATGGATAGGCCCTTTTTGCCTTCTGATTATTTCTGAAGCTCTTTTGTGATTTTTTTGATAACATATCACAATGAAATTAGAAATTAATGGGAAAATCTGGAGCTTCATTTTATTTTGGAGATTTTCTTTCTTTCCTTCTTCCTTTTTTTCTTTTTTTGTAGATAAACTCAACTATTTACTTTCCAGGGGAGCTACTTGGACTTTAGCATGTTGCTAAAACTTGCATTGGACCCTAGATTGATGGGTTTATTTTCTTAAGTTATATGTGAAGGTGTGAGAATGAATGTAAAAGATTTCTTGAAATAAAATTCATAGTATTGTCACAAATAGAATGTATATTTAAAGTTGACTTATATATGTTTTTGCAGAGCTGAGGAGCACATGACCGTCCTGTGCACTTAAGAATAGATACCACACCAAATAATGCACAGAACCCCTTCTTGTTTGCACTGTGGTTTCCCTAAAGATAGAAATTTCATCACCACTGGCTGTTATCCCCAGTAGGGTGTTCTTGTTCCACCTGTATTCTTAAATTTATTTCTGTGCACCAATCTAGCATTTGATCATGAAGATTCTACTGAAAAGTATCCTGTAAGCATTCATACCTTCTAACAATGATAAGGATATTGTTGGCTCATCTTGTACAGTTTTTCTGAGTATCAGCAAACAGACCCCTCATTTGTGGGTCAGGAAGTTAGCACAACATCTCTGACTTGCCACTAGTCACATGAGAGTATTAGTTCTCTATTCTATCACCTACCTGACTGCTCACTGATCTCCACAGCCCTCACAAACCTCTGTCAACTATTGATTAAACATACATTGAGAACTAAGCTTGGGTAAAAGAAGTCAGGGCAGTCCTGGCAGGAAGCACTGGGCAGGCTTGTCTGGGAACTGAATCAAGAGAGATGAACATCGACCATTTTGTTTAAAAAAATTTTTTTTAATGTTTATTTCTGAGAGACAGGGAGAGACAGAGCACGAGCAAGGGAGGGGCAGAGACAGAGGGAGACATAGAATCTGAAGTAGGCTCCAGGCTCTGAGCTGTCAGCACAGAGCCTGGCACGGAGCTCAAACTTACGAACTGTGAGATCATGACCTGAGCCTAAGTCGGTCACTTAACCGACTGAGCCACTCAGGTGCCCCAACATTGACCATTTTCTTATGTTCATGCCTCATGCTGCTTAATATCAAAGTCCTATTTTATGAATGAGGTGTCTACTTGGCTCAGCTTTGATTATGTGTCCAGCCCTTGACCTAAAAGAAGACTTACATACTTACAACTTACTCTGGTGAGTCTCTATCTTCATGTAACAGGTTGTCCCACCTAAGTCTAAAGGGAAGATAGACTCTGGGAGGTTGGTGACCATACCTTCAACTAGGCTTCATTTATTCTGTCATACTGTTGGACCGGAGTAGCATCAAAGACCATGAGTAGGATCAGTGACTGCAGTCCAGAGATAGATAGACGTCCTAGAAAGGGCTGGAGGGCAAAACACAGCATACCAAACTATACTCAGCAGCAGGGTATAGAGGAGAGTGAGAGAAGAGAAGCCTATCTGGGTGTATCTGAAGGTGCTTTGTCCCAGTCCCTCTGGCAGCATGCCTGTCCCATATATCCCCTTATACCCTTATGTCCCTTATATCCCCTATAATTAATTAATTAATAATTAAAATTCTAATTTAAATTAAATTAATAATTATAATTATTTTATATAATTTATATAATTTATAATTATAATTATATAATTTATACAATAATATATAATAAATTATATAATTTATATAATAATTATAATTAATTACATTGAAATTTTTATTTAAAATTAATTAATTAATTAGTTTTTAGTACTTTTTAAATGTTTGGGAAAGAGAGAGAGAAGGGGAGGGAGGGAGAGAGGGGGAGGGAACACACTATCAGGGGAGAGGGAGAGAGGGAGACACAAAATCTGAAGCAGGCTCCAGGCTCTGTACTCACAGCAGAGAGCCTGATGCAGATGCAGGGCTTGAACTCATGAACCATGAGATCATGACCTGAGCTGAAGTCTGATGCTTAACTGACTAAGCCACTTTGGTGCCCCCCCTACCCCCACCTTTATTTGAATGGTATATGTATACACACTAAAGTAGTTATAATTCTAGGTTCTGCCAACTGTGCATGAATGTCATGAAATGGGAGTTAATGAGTGGGAAGCTGTTTTTCTCCAAGTAGTAAGAGGTGAGAACTAAGGGTTTAGATTAGCGCCAGGGCTATCATGTATGATTGTGCAGGTTGTGTACTGCACAATTTCAGGGATTGTCTTTCACATAGACTTAAGTATGCATATACAACTTCCATGGCTGTACTTGGTTGCCCTTTCAAAAATCAATATCAGTAGGAGAGAATAGCGACAGCAGCATCCCAAAGGAGGAACAGTGGTCTGAAATAGAGCAGCTATGGCTGGGCATGCAGTGGGCTGGCCCTCTGTGATGGTTAGGTGTAGACAATGCCCTCAAAAAGCTCAATGGCCTAAATTAGAGTGTTGGCCTGAGGAAACTCTGAGTACTAGGAGATACTCCTGGAAGCTTCCAGAGATCCTGGAGGTAGCAGTGGGCAGGGATATTAAATGGTGATAAAGGAACTGACTGTGTCTATGAAAATTAAGAGAAGCTAGAAATGTTAATGTGGCCTGGTTTTGTATGCCAGGTGATAAGACTCTGGAGTCTTGGCATTATTTGTATAAACAAATATGGTTAATTTGTTTTCAGACATCAGCTTTATGGTTGAGACCTATTTGTTCTTTTCGGGAGTTAAAATAAAAAATTCCCTCCCGTTAGTTGGGGGAGTGCTGCTGTTTAGTTAAACTCTGCATGTGCTATCTGAGGGTGAAGGAGTGTGCACTCAACTTGCTAGGTAGTCCCTATCATAGTGTGTTCTTACTGAACCTCGTTAATTGGCACAAATAGTCAAGTGTAGTGACATTAAGTAGACAGATGATCTGAGTTTTCCACAATAAACCACCAGGAAGTAATTCTTGGCCATGACATTTAAAGAAAAAAGAAAAAAAAATAACATGATTTTTAAGATTTTTAAGGGAAAAGTTCAGAATTTTTACCAAAAAGTACACACACAGAGGAAGAGACTGACCAGTGGAAAACTCTTTCCCTTTCAACCTAATAATAACAAGGTGGTTATGGGAAATTTTTGTAGGGAAAATTTTTTTTAATTTTCTTTTTAAAAGTTTATTTATTTTTGACAGAGAGAGAGAGTGAGTGTGAGCTAGGGAGGGGCAGAGAGAGAGGGAGACACAGAAACTGAAGCAGGCTCCAGGCTCTGAGGCATCAGCACAGAGCCTGACGCGGGGCTCGAACGCACGAACCGAGAGATCATGACCTGGGCCGAAGTTGGATGCTTAACCGACTGAGCCACCCAGGAACCCCCCTGTAGGGAACATTTTTAAAGGTGGAATTTCTAAGTCCAAAGACAAGTCAGTATCTGAAGGGCTCTGTGGTTCTAGCACTTTATAGATATTGATAAAAGGCAGCTCCTTCTGCAAACTCCAAAGCCACAGCAGACGAGGGTGGCAATGAATGGAATGGTGGAGAGGCAAAGCTGACTCAGGCCAAGGGGACCTGCCTCGGTTTTTACTCTGTTAACAATGTCACCTGTCAGATACCTTGCTCAACCACAGGATGTTCAGCAAAATGTATCTGCTTTATCTTGAGCATTTATGTAAAGATCTCAGAAATCAAGATACTATATGTATTTTTTTAATGTTAGGAAGGCAATGTGAGGTAGCTGATGAGAAATGATGGAAGGTAAGAGGGAGTGACTGCCTTTTACCTCATATTCCTTGATATAACTAGTGGAGATTTATAATGAACTCACTTCTTCAGGATGGATTTTAAGAAGAAGTGTCATGATGAAATATTTGCAGTGAAGGAAAGCAAGCATCATATATGAGCGACCTCTCAATGATAGGAACTTTGTGTTACATACCATTTTATAGAAGGAGAGGTATACATACCATTTTATAGGAGGAGAAAATGAGGCTCAGTAAACTTGTTATTCCTGTGGTCTCACATCCAGTAGACTGTGGAGTCAGTATTGAACTGAGTTACAATTAGTAGTAACATTTGTGCTCATTCTGCCACACCAGGCTTCTCTTCCTCCTGACCTTTCTTCCTACCCCGGAAGCTCATCATGTTCACGCGTATAGGTGCTAGGTTCTGTTCTCTGAGTATTGGCAAATAGCTCCTCATTCGTAGGTCAGGAAGTTAGCACATCTCTAGACCCTCCACTAGTCATGTGAGGGTGTAAGCACACTACTCTATCGCCCCCCTGACTGCTTACTGATCCCCACAGCCCTCACAACCCTCTATCAACTATTGCTTAAATATACATTGATTAGGGTGATAGCATTTATGTTCTGTTGAGGAATTACAATTCTTCTAAGTTTTGTTAGTCCAGTTAAAAGCCAATTTTCAGATTCCAGAAGTGGGATCAGGCTCTTCTTTTTAAAATAGACTGGTATGGTACCAGATTCAACCAATATGCCAGTGCTGTCACCCTCGGAGCCAGGACGAGGGAAGAAGAGATTTCATTCACTCCTGGCGGAGCATGGCACATTCTGGACATGGAGAAGGGTTAGCTGAGTGTTTTCCGAGTGGCTGTTGGGACCACAAAGAATGTAACTACAGTTCTGCCAGCAGGATCCAGGAGGTACATCTACAGTGTTAGTCAGAAGGTCCTACCCTGTAACATTAGGCCACCCTAAAGAAAGGACAAAAGGCTCTTTCCTTTATGGAGCCATTTCAGAGTGTCAGAGGAATGACTAGTCTTTCTTTGGCTAAGGTGGCTGTTCACAAGTAACTTTGTCATTCTCTCAAGTCATAACAGTAAAAACCATGTATTTATTTATGCCTAAATCACAGCGTATACCTAAACTCAAACTACTGCACTGATAGAAAAAAATTGCTTCATATTGCTTAAGATCCAAAGGCAGCAACTAATCTAGGGGAAAGTCCTGGTGATCAAGGGAAAATATCTCTTTATTGGGTGACAGTTGCTTGGAATGCCCATTCTATATAGAAAGGATATTTTTTCTAGAGATCTCTACTTTAGGTGCACATTCTCAAATTTGAAGCCCATTGAAATTGCATATATTATTAGGCTTATTTGAATACTGTTCATTATACTTTAAAGAAATATCATGTCCTCCTTTCCTTTTTATGTCCCTTGACCAGAGTCAAATGAATTCCTTAAACTCTTTCAAATACTCCAATTGTGTCACATTTTAGTTTGTTTCATATTTAGACAATGACTTTTTTGAGCAAGTTTTCTTCTCCTACAATTTCTAATTACTGGAAAGAAGAAATGTAGCCTTCTGCACCATATTATTTATGATCTTACAGCTTCATGTTCATTGCATCTCTTGAATGGGATCAATTCCTTTCTCTTGCTTATAAAGCTAGCCATGGAGCCCACTGAGTGTCTGTTCTAATTTCGCGCAATTGCTTTATGTGTTGTCTATGGTGCTGTCAACCTCTGATTCATTTTTATTGGACTTTGAGTCATTCCCAGAGATTGTTATAGCTCAAGGCTTTTTCTTTCTTGGATTTCACACTTACTTTGTTGGAGTGTATCTGTCTTCAAGTTACTTCTCAAGAAGGGTATGCAGGAGGTAAACTTTTTTTTTGTATAAAAATGTCTTTATTTTCCTATTACAGTTTATTTATAGTTGGAATAAATGGAGAACAATAGGATCAAAATAACTTTCCCTAAAACCCTGGGGAAGCCACTCCTCTATAGCCTCTTTCTGCATATATTCCAGGATGTGGCTTCCTCCTATGTTTCTGAAAAACAGTGCTTCCATGTACTTTTCATCTTCAAGGAATTTGCAGAGTCTCTCTCTCTTTTTTTCTCCATGGTTAGGGATTTATTCACTTTTAAAGAAAACTCATCTTTTATCATTGATTTAACTATTTAATAGCAGCCTTGAAGGGAGAGGAGGCATTTCTACTATGGTCAATCTACCATCTTGAAAAAACAAAACAAAGCAAAACAAACAAAATCTTGGCCTTCACCTGTTAAAGTACAAATACCTTTGGGGTAAGGGTGAAAGAGGCAGTTGACCTTATCACGTGCATCCCAATAATCAGATTATTCTGAACATCCTGAAAGAACAGCGAGTCAGAGCTGCACAAGGATGTATAAACAAGACTTGGGAATATGTCTTTATAAAAATTAGGAAATGGATAATAGTTTCTTTGGAATTGAAAGGCTGACAGTGGTGGTAACTAGGGTTTAATCCTCGCTCAGGCAGAATTACTTCAGAATAGAAATCTTGTTTACAGGTTGCTATTGAATTTTTTGTCAGTAGTATCACACATCTATATATCTTTTTCTACCTAAATATATAGATCTATACACACATATATATACATATGTGCATATATATATATACATACATATACACATATCAACACACTTCAATATATACACCATACTTATATATACACACATAGTATACATATATGTATATACACACATGTATACACATGCATATAAATATATACAAAGACATTTATATGTCACACACACACATATATATGCATATACATACACACATATATGCATATACATACACACACAAGTAAGCATGTACAAATACACGCATAAGTTTGAGCCTCAACTACTTTCATTTCAGACATTCTTGCTTATTTCCTATCTCATAAAAGGAGGCCTAGGTATTTTGTTAACATAAGTCTTAAGGACTGCCACTCACTAAAAAGAAAAAAAAAGATGCAAAAATGAACTACTGGGACCTCATCAAAATAAAAAATCTTCTGCACAGCGAAGGAAGCAATCAGCAAAACTAAAAGGCAACTGACAGAATGGGAAAAGATATTTGCAAGTGACATATCAGATAAAGGGTTAGTATCCAAAATCTATAAACAACTTATCAAATTCAACACCTAAAAAACAAATAATCCAGTGAATAAAATGGGCAAAAGACCTCTCCAAAGAAGACATCCAGATGGCCAACCGACACATGAAAGAATGCCCAACATCACTCATCATCAGGAAAATACAAATAAAAACCACAATGAGATGCCACCTTACACCTGTCAGGTGTAACAATTCAGGCAACAACAGATGTTGGCGTGGATGCGGAGAAAGAGGATCTCTTTTGCATTGTTGGTGGGAATGCAAACTGGTGCAGCCACTCTGGAAAACAGTATGGAGGTTCCTCAAAAAACTAAACAATAGAACTACCCTACAACCCAGCAATTGTACTACTATGCATTTATCCAAGGGATACAGGTGTGCTGTTTCAAAGGGACACATGCACCCCCATGTTTATAGCAGCAATATCAACAATAGCCAAAGTATGGAAAGAACCTGAATGTCCATCGATGGATGAATGGATAAAGAATGTGATATATATATATATATATATATATATATATATATACACACACACACACACACACACACACACACACACACACACACATATATATACGTGTGTGTATATACACACACACACACATATACATGCAATGGAGTATTACTTGGCAATCAAAAAGAATGAAATCTTGCCATTTGCAACTACATGAATGGAACTGGAGGGTGTTATGCCAAGTGAAATTAGTCAGAGAAAGACAAAAATCATATGACTTCACTCATATGAGGACTTTAAGAGACAAAACAGATGAACATAAGGGAAGGGAAACAAAAATAATATAAAAACAGGGAGGGGACAAAACAGAAGAGACTCATAAATATGGAGAACAAACTGAGGGTTACGGGAGGGGTTGTGGGAGGGGGGATGGGCTAAATGGGTAAGGGGCACTAAGGAATCTACTCCTGAAATCACTGTTTCACTATATGCTAACTAATTTGGATGTAAAATTTACAAAATAAAAATTAAAAAAAAAAGATTGCCACTCATGGAAAATTTTAGGGCATATGCCCATGTGAACTTTGATGTAACCAATCTTTTTGGATTCTTTAATACTTAGAAATGCTCAAACTTCTGACAAGACTGTGGCCACTCTGCCACTAAGTATTTTTTTTTTCTCCCAGACCTCATGGTGTCCTAGATACACCCCCGCGAAACCCAAAAACAACAACAACAACAAAACACCTTCTAAAGTTTATTTTATCATGTAGCTCTTCAGGTTGACCATACTACCATTTGAGACCAGAGTTTCTTTAGCTATAACCCATCCCCTCCTCATCTGCTTTCCCTCCAAAAGTATTTCAGGGAATTTTGACTCTGAGATTGTGTCAGTGAAGCTGGCTATTGACATAGGTAAATTAAAGCCACTAAGGGAGGAGACCATTTTCTCAGAACCTCTCACCCCTCACTAAATCTTAACTTTGTCCCTTTGTCTTAAATTCTACCAGTTGGGTTAATAAGGATTAGTTATTCATATTTAAATTGGTTTAAATGTCCAAATGTTTTTACTTCCATATACCTTAGGAGTGTTAGGGAATTGAAGTTTAGAGATAGGTGGAGAAAGAGGTTAGTGAGAAAGGAGACTCTGAGATGTGTGGTGACAAGTATGATGTACATGAGACTAAGGGAGGGGAGG
Source organism: Felis catus (assembly GCF_018350175.1). Lineage (NCBI taxonomy): Eukaryota > Metazoa > Chordata > Mammalia > Carnivora > Felidae > Felis > Felis catus. The sequence goes on from NC_058372.1 coordinate 48,524,189, forward strand.
GTACCTAAGACAGTGTGGCCTACTTGAAGGTCATGTCCCAGTGTGCATGCAACTTGACTTCTGAGAGCAACAGAATGATTCTGCCCCTGTAACTGGTTTCTGGCAGCCTCCTCTACTGTTGTGATGATAGAGTAACATGCTAATTTTTCCCAAAGTTTACCACTGTGGGTTTGAGGGCCTGCAATCCCAATTCCCAAGATATCTGGGCCTTTTAGGCCAATTCAGTCCAACCATGTCCATGCTGAGAATACTCTCCTCAGCTTCCTCACAGCTGGAGCCATATTTGATCAAGTGATGACTCACTGGACTGTGCACTCCAATTTCCCTGTTAGAAACATAATGAGAAAGGGAAATGCCTACAGGGGAAGGAGGATGGTGGTGGTTTTGGACTTTTTCCTGAGAAAATTAGGCAATATTTATCTTCTAGGCCTTGGTTCGATGCTAGCTGGGGGAGGCAGATGGCTGTATCCATGTTTAAGAAGCCTTGCTTTGTATGTCCCTCCCCCCACCCATTACAATTAAGGAAGAGGACATTTTTGAGTTCCATATATTTAGATAGTTGCAAATTGAGCACATTCTGGGGTCAGGCCAGCTAATCTGGCCTCCTGACTCAGTGAAAATTTGGAGCCAGACCTCTGAAATAATATAGAAGGGATAGCTATGGAAGGATTGAGTTATGTCTCTTTTATGTCATTTTCAGTTACTTTTTTCTCATCAGTAGAGTGGTATTATTTTTACTACATTAATAATTCATGCCTCATTCTAGAAAATGGAAAGATTCATAGTTTGGTTTAGTCAAAAGAAGTAGTTTGGAGTTTTTGCATATGCAGAGTAAATTTGGGTAAAGTAACAATGAAAAAAGGATTAATGTTTACTGAATATGTTTCATATGCCAGATATTGTTTGGAGGTTTTATACATTTTCTTATCTTATACTTCATTATGGCAGCAACAACAACATCTCTTTGAGAAAGTATTATGATATTTTATAGTTAACCAAATTGACTTTCAGTGAACTGAGGTAAATTGCCCAAGGTCACTGTGCTTGTAAGTGGTTGAGTTGCATTCAGATCCAGATTTTTGTGACATCAGATTCAGGCTCTTTCTGTCATGTCACAGTATCTCTGAAAATGATGCCAAAAAGTCTGGTCAGAAACACCTCTGTCATTGATCTGCCACAGGGCCTGAAATTGCCCTCACTGAAAGACATTTCTGGAAGGTACTTATTAAAATATGCACCCAGAGCAAGTACAGTGTGCGAGTTCTATTAATCAGCTCCTGTGCCCTTGCCTCTTGCCATGGTTAAATGACAGATTCATATAGAACATAAAGGGGCTTTGAGAGAATTTAACCCACCTTCTTCTTGATGCAGAGATGAATGATGAATGATGAAACTGGGATGCAGAGAGGCTTAAGGAAACTCCTCAAGATTACGTAACTTAATGTGGTTATTTTTATGAGAAATCAGGACCTTCAGGGGGTGACACAGATGAAATTTGATTTAGAGAGTGAGGAAGGGGCAGATATGTTCACTGTTAGGGGTCTTTCCCGGTGGAAAGCATTATGGTAAAGAGCACATTGAGGAACCACAGATGTCCATGGGGCTGCTGCCGTTAGCACCTGGGATGGAGGGAGCCCCCCCAGAGTAGGGGGATGCCTATCACGGGAAGGGTGAACATTGTGATTTTGCCAACAACCAGTCCTGTCAGAAGGCTTAGGTCATTACTTACGTTTGGGAAGGCATGTGCCATTATTGCCTCTTTCTTGAGAATGCCTCTGTCAGCATTTCACTCAAAGTTGATGGAAGATTCAAACAATACTCTTAGAGAAGAGTTTCTACAGTTTATGCTCTAAAAAGAGGAGCATCAGAAAGCAAGAGGTTAAATTGACACCCCACCAAATATTTGATATGTCAGGAGGCACTCACACAGACAGCGTCCATTGAACCTCTGATTCTGATAAATGGAGAAGCAAGGGACATGGCAGGTCCTGTGAATGTGATAGCATCCTGGCTGAAGGGGTCTGGTTTTGGTACTCATTTAAATGTGAGGAAACCCTTTTACCTCAAGCTTAAAGAAAAGAGAGAAAGAAAGCAATTCTGGTTCCTGAAGGAGAGAAATGTTACCCTGCTCTTCTCAGTCTAGAAAATAGCACCACTGGCGCACTTGGCAGCTGTTCTAAGGAGAGTTGTGTGGCCAGCTCTTCGGGCTACAAGTGTAATGGTAACTGCATAATGATGTCTGAGCAAATCAAAGACCAAAGGAACAATTACAGTTTGGGAGAAACAAATATACAACCAAGCCCAACTTTTGGATAATTTTTGAAAGGATGCCCTTGGGTCTTGGGGAGACATTCTGGTTATAGATTTTGGAGGAAAACCATAATCATGAGAGGGCATTCAAAGGATCCAATAACCTGTGGTTAAGTCTGTGTGTGTAATTGTGATTAGCTGGTCAAGGGAGGGCAGTTGGGGATCAGGAAGCCAAGAATGACGTGCCCAAGTATAGCAAAAGGACTGAGGTGTGGGTATGCTTTTGCTCAGACGGAGTATAAAGCAGACAAAAGGAAGACCTCATTTCTAGGCCCTGAGATAGAAATATCTGGTATAATCTCTACCTCTGACTGGCTCTTGAGTCTGGGAAAATCACCTGGCTTCTTTGGACCTCAGTTTCCTCTTCTGTAAAAATATAAGCGTTGACAAGATGATTCTAAAAGTCTTTCCAGCTATAACATTGCATAATACAGCTGAAAAACACATTCTGGGTCTTTGGAATATTAATGCAGGATTTTTTCATCTTCAAATCATTGAGTATCTGTTAGAAAGTCAGACAATTTGGTTGGTACTGGGACTCCAACAAGTTGTAGTTCCTTCCTTTAAGAGAGTGATAATTCAGTGGTGTTAATGCCCTGAAATATATGTGAAATTCAGTGCTAAAGGGGTATTTATTCCATGTACAGTGGATGATGAGATGTAAAAAAGGATATGATGTACTACATGGCCACAGCATTCATGAGTCTGAACTAATACAGGTGAAACAGTTAGGAGACATTTAAGGAATAAACTTTTGGATGCTGACTGAAGCCGCAACTGGGATTCATAATGTGGGCTGGGAATCAGAGCAGGCAGACTGGGGAAGGACGGGCTTGGCGGGACCATGGAGTGCTAGGATTTGAATAGGCAGAGAGGACAGACAAGGAAATGCCAGCTGGGGAAAATAGTATAATAATTAATAGAAGAAACATTCATAGTTTTTCTCAGAAGCACTGAGAGCTTCAGCTGTCCTCAGCCAAATGTTAACCCAGATGGTATATCCAAATTTCATAATTAACAGTTCACCCAGGCACCACAGGTGCTTAAGAGTAAGTCTCATGTTATTTATTTGTGGGGCCACTGAAGAAGGAGGAAAAAACCTAGGTGTGGGGAAGGAGGGTAGGTGGGGGTGATACCCTGGGGCCCTTTCCCAAGATGGGTAAGTTGATTAGTTTCTGTTTGATTACTGTTTCCAAAGCTGCATGTAAGGTTCATCTCTGTATCCAGACTGGGAAGCCACAGATGGAGTTCACAAGGCCAGCAGATGCATATATACAAGGGCACAGCACTCTCTGGTTTTCCTTGGTTGCTGAGACCAGGAAAAGAAAAGATGGGAACAAATCAGCAGAGATTAATCATCATTTCTACTGAAAACAACAAGTCAGAGCAGATCCTGGATGGCTGATGGACATGGACAGGGAAGAAAATAGAAGTAGCATCCTTCACACAGTTTCCAGACCCAGGGCTGGAGCCACACTGGCTTACCTATGAGACTGGGTTCTGCTCCCTGTACCAGCCCCTTCCTCAAAGGCATGCAGATGGTTTCTGCCTTAAAGGCTCTAAGCAGAATTGAAAATTTATTAAAATTGAGCACAATTTATCATTTTTGCCTGCTTTTCCTTTTTGGCCTTTTCCCAACTCCTATGAGGGAAAGTTTAACTCATGTTATTCATTGCATCCTTGGAGTTTAAACATTCTCCTGCTTATGAAGTAGATGGTGGCATCGGGTCCCACTCTCCTCGGTTTTAGATTGACATTTCTCCAGATACGTGGTGTTTGGTTGGCTCTTGCCCAATCTGAAGGATTTGTTTTTTTTAAATAGTTACAGCGATGATGCTGTTGTCGTGTTGGGAGAAGAGGACTGTGTTCTTGCCTCATTTTGTAGTCCTGTTTGTCAGCCTCTGTTACACAGCTGTCTGCATTGACTGTGCATGGCCAAGCCAACTGACCATGTAAAGGGAAGCTTAGATCCTTTCTGAGAGGAAATAAGGAGGCTTCTTATTTCCTTCTTTATTTCTACAGAGTACATTGATTTAAAATAATTTGTTGAAAATACTCATCATTGATTAAAAGGGTGGGCTCTGAGAGGGATAAACCCGAGGGTTAAGATTCTGCTTTTCTTCTTACCAGCTGTTTGAACTCGGGTAAATAACCCATCATTCCTATGCCCCAGTTTGTAAAAAACTTAGTGCCTATATAATGTGATAATGATTAATTAAGTTACTATATTAAAAAAAACAGTACTTGGAAAAGTAAGGATCCAATATATGTTGCTGCCATTATTATTTTTTATTTTATTATTCATTTTATTATTTATTTACTTTATTATTTATTGTTATCAGAATTATCAAAGTATGATGATACATTCAGATATGTGCATTTATTTATATTCAAAATATTTATTAAGAATCTCCTCTTAGGCAAGACACCAACCTAGGCATCAGAGATGATTAAGGCAAAATCTCTGCTCTCAAGAAATTACTCTTTAGTGGGAGAAACAAAATATAAAACAATGTGAGAAATAGAAGACATAATTGGGGGGGGCAGTGAGAGAGAGAATTAGAGACTGTCTACTCAGCAGAGGTCACTCCTGAGCTCGATCTTAGAGGTAAGTAAGGCCAGGGTGGGACAGGCTTGGAGACAGTATGCATAAAGACTGGGAGATAAGGAAGACATGGCACAGGTGAAAGAATCGAGGGGTCAGTTTAACTGGATCTTAGAGTACAGGATAGGGGAGTGGCTACAGATGAGCTTGGAGAGGCGGGCTGAGGCCACATTGTAAAATGTGTGTGCTATGCTAAAGATAGCAGACTTCAGGGCACTTTTATATGAAATTACACCCCCTGCGCCTCTCCTCCAGGGACACAGTTCTTTACCAGTGTTCACAGCTTGGTTAGTAGAAAGTGTTCTGGGTTTCAACACCATCCTTGTGTAGGGAACAAACCACATAACCACGTGCAATGGCTTTGTTAGAGGATCTTACTCTAGTTCTTGTGGCCACACTACTCCCAGAGGGAAGAGTCTGTGGGACAAGGGGATATGCTCATCTAGACTTGGTTTCTCCCTATTCTGGGTCACATTCTGTTTATCCTGGAGCCTAAAATTGTAGCTAAAATTGCACTGAGCCTACTTCAGAGGTGACTCCACACCCCCATGGGTGTCCAGACCTGAGGGGTGGCCCCAGTACTATTTTTGTGTGTGTGTGTGTGTGTGTGTGTGTGTGTGTGTGTGTGTGTGTGTGCGCGCGCGCGCACGCACATGCATACATGGCATGGAGCTCCCAGTGAAGAAGGGAGCTAGGGTGAGAATGGAATGGAATAGCAGTGGACTGCAGACCTCTATTTGTTATTGTCCTAGCCCTGTAAACGTTAGGGGTAGGAATCTGTTTAGGATGTTTAGGAATCTTTACTTTAAAGATGGTTCTGGCTGCTGTTTGGAGATGGACTGGAGAGCATGTGGCCTGTGGAGAGGGAGAAAAGTATAGCTGTATCTGAGTGAAAATGACCAGTGTCTGAGTCAAGGCAATGATTTTGGTAAAGGACAAAACTGGGATGGATTTAGACCTATTTTATAGGTGGCAAAATCCGTAGGATTTTTGTGGCCAATTAGGATCAGAGTGAGAGAGAGAATAACGAATTGAGGATGATTCCTATCTGGATGGACAGTTGTGCCAGGCACAGAGAAGGGTCCCCAACAGTAGATTCATTACGAGTGAGTGGGAGAAGGGTGCCTGGGTTGCTTAGTTGGTTAAGCGTCTGACCTTGGCTTAGGTCATGATCTCATGGTTAATGAGTTCAAGCCCCACATAGGGCTCTGTGCTGACAGCTCAGAGCCTGGAGCCTGCTTCAGATTCTGTGTCTCCCTCTCTCTCTGCCCTCCTCTGGCTTGTGCTCTGTCTCTCTCACAAATAAACATTAAAAACAATTTAAAAAAAAAGTGAGTGGGACAGTAATGAGTTTAGTTTTGCCCATGCTATATCTGATGTGCTGTTGGACATTCAAATAGAAATGCCTACTACAGTTGGATACAGTAACAATGACTAAGGCATACATAATACTTAATGGATATTTTTCTAATGAAATCTGTATCTGTAAACTAGGCTTTCTCAATCTCAACACTGTTGACATTTTGGGCCAGATAACTCATTGTTGTGGAGGCTGTCTTGTTCATTGTATGATGTTTATTACTTTTTAAAATATTTATTTGTTTTTTGGGGGGGGGAAGGGGATGGGGGACAGAGGATCTGAAGCAGGCTCTGTGCTGACAGAGGATGTCCCAGTATGTCCTGATGCAGGGCTCAAACCTAGAGATTGTGAGATCATGACCTGAGACAAAGTTGGCCGCTTAACTGGCTGAGCCACCCAGTCACCCCCATTGTACAGTGTTTAAATAGCATTCCTAGACTCTACCCACCAAATGCCAATAGCACCCACCAGTTGTTAAAACCAGAAAGATCTCCAGACATTGCCAAATGCCATATGAGTGGTGGGGGTAAAATCGCCCCCCTGTTGAAAACCATTGCCAGAAACTCATGTCCTCACAACGATTTTGTGATATGCAAGTAATTGTTGTTATTTTTATCTTACAGAGGAAGAGTCAGAGACACAGAGGTTAAGGACTTGTTAAGGTCACATAGTGAGTAAGTAGCAGAACCAGAAGGGTTCTGGTTTTAGAGCCCCCTCTCTAACCACTGCTGCATAAACCCAGGCTGGAGAGGAGTAAAACCACTCAAGAGTAAAACCCAGGCTGGAGAAAGAGATTTTAAAACTGTAGGCCAGAGTTGAGTCACATATCACTCAGGATGTCTATTGGCAAAGGAAAAGTTTTCTATTATGGATCCTGGGGTGCATCATTATTTAAACAGGGTGAAGTTTTTCAAAAGAGGCTGAGTAGACATGGCTACAGAGGTGAGAGAAAAACCAAGAGTGATGTGAGCAGAAATCCTAGAAGTATGAAGGAGGTAGGTTATCAAGCATTCTAGAGGAAAGTAAAGGTTGAAAGTGGGCTCTTGGATTTAGCAACAAGGACATCTTTGGTTAGCTTTATGGGCTTAATTTCAGTGTGGGGATGGAAGTGGAAGCCAGCTAGCAAAGTCTGAGGAGTGGGCATAGGAGTTTGGGATTGCAGTATTCATTTAGAGATGCTGGCTTGAAGCAGGTTCTTGGGCCTTATCAACGTTGTTTTTAGTAGGAGAGGGTGGAGTGCTAAGGCAGTCTGTCAGCTGCACTGTCCTAAACTGAAAAAGCTTATCTGAAAAAACAGACAAGCAGGTTGCAAACATTACCCTTGAACTTGACATGTAGATCCTTCAACATAGTCATTTCCTCCCCCTTTGGAAATGTTTCTAATGAACTGTGTGCAAGAAGAGAAAAGGGGCTTGTCTCTTAATCCTGTTGATTCCTGAGTGCTTTCATTTTTCCCAGTTTCTGTCTTGTCAAAGAATGGAGAGGAGTTTGTTCTGGAGCATGGAGGGGTCTTCCTTGCCTCACACACTCTTTTTCACTCAGCATGAGTAAAAGGGTCCTGAGGAGTAACTGCCTGAGGCCAAAGTACTTCCTGGCTGAGGTTCCCAAATTTGGCTGCTCATTTGGATCACCTTGGGGAAAATTTTAAAACATAGATTCTTGGCCCTCACCCTTGGGGAGTCTTAACTCAGTAGGTCTAAGCCCTACAAGCCCAACACTGTGGATAGTTCTGAGGATATACCGGGACATCCTCTGTGGCAGCAGTCTGCAAGCTTTTTCTGTGAAGGGCCAGATAGTTTCTGTTGCAACTACTTTGCTGCTGTAGTGTGAAAGCAGTCATAGACACTAAGTAAATGAATGAGTGAGGCTGTGTTATGATAAAGTGCCTTGAAATTTGAATTTCATATAATTCTCACGTGTCACAAAATATTACTTTTAATTTTTTTTTCACTAGCTCACTTAAAAATGTCAAAGCCATTCTTAGCTTGCAGGCTATACAAAAATAGCAGTGGGTCATATATGACCTATGGCTTATAGCCTGCCAACTCACGAGCTGTAATACTTGGGTACTTAACTGCAAATACTGACTATATGCTGACTAACATAGTTTAGCATATGGACTTCAACAGTTCCCAGCTGTGTGATCTTGGGCAAGTTAGTTAACCTTCCTGGGGCTCTAGTGCCTTTTCTGTAAATGGGATAGCTGTCATTCATATTTCGTTGGCTATTGTGAAGATTAAATAAGATATTATGTATGGATTCCTAAAACAGTGCAGTGCCTGATAATTGTAGTTGCTCAGTAAACGTCAACATTTATATAATTGTGTGGTATTGTGTTTGATGCTGTAGAGATGGAGCAAATAGATAAAGCCAGCAGTTCTTCAGTCTTAAGAGAACTCACACGCTAAACAGCAGGGTAAAACGTGCAGACAGATAATTCTTTTATGACAGAATAGAAGTTCATTGGAGCTCCTATTACACAAACACTATGTCTGTAGACATTGAGGACAGTGTGTGGGCTTGGTGTTAGGGAGAAAGGTCTGTAATCTTGCTTTGCATTCCTGTGCTTCTCTGCTCTTTCTTTAGAAACACATTCATGTTGATGTCATATTATGGAGTTCATCTGTTATGAGAGAGCCTCCTGAAGACACAGAACAACTTGAATGTCTAATTCATTGTGAACTTTAAGGGAGTGAATACAGAGCCTGTTCTTGGCTCATACTTCTGGACTTACCAGAGTCATTGAAAAAAAATGAGAGGGGGTATAAAACACTTTTGAATTAGCTAGATAGTTTTTGTACTATTTGGTGGAGTTTCTTTGAAAAAAAAACAAAACAATTCAAGACAAAAAAATGTGCTACATCTTCACCATAATTTTTTTTTAATTGGAAGGCACAAAGAAAAGATAAAACATGGCCTGGCTAGAAATTTCTCAGAGCTGCACTGCAGTCCCGGGCTTCTCCTATCTTAACCTCCTTCTTTTCTTCCCTCTTTTCACGCCTGTCAAGTTGGTATCCAGTCTCCTTGCCTACTCTCCCTTCTCTCTTTCACAGATGTTCTCTCTCGTGCTTCTGATTTCATGTGGGCAGCTTCTTCGTGGACAACCCAAATCGATATAGGTATTTAAGTATGAGTCTCCTTCCTACTTCTGCCTCTTAGCCATTCAGAGGCAACCCTGCTATTCCTTTCTTGTGTGTCCTTCCAGAGTTCTTTATTCATATACAAGCATGTCATACATTTCTTCTTCTCTTTTTGTTCTTCTTCTGCTTTTTCTATATTTTTCTTTGTCTTTTTCCTTTTCTTTCTTAACAAGGCTGGTAGCATACAATGCATATCGTCCTCCATGTTGCTTTTTCACTTAACATATCTTGGGGACAGGTCTTACCTTATTAGTACATGTACAATTGCCTTTTTCTTTTTCTTTTCTTTTGCCTGTATTCAGTTGTTTGGATGTATTATAATTAATTTGACCTATTCTCTATTATCCGGTTATTTCCATCACTTTCTATTCAAAGCAGTACTGCAATGAATATCTGTATTTAAATAATTTTTGCACCCATGTGAGAGTATATCTTTAGGAGAAAATCCCAGATGTAACCTTTCTGGGACAATGGGTGTGTATATTGTAATTTTGAGAGATACTGTCAAATTTCCCTTCCTGGTGGATGCACAGATTTCTATATATGGCAGCAATAGCATCACTTGTAATGGCAACATAAAATCAAAATCGAAGCATCATTAAACTCTTCCTTAGTGTTTTTTCTTTAAGTTTCTGATCTTTGCATATTTTCATGGTTACTTTTTCTGGAGATTTTTTTTGTGGAGTTTTTGTGTAGTGAAGGAAATTAATATTGTTTTTGTAAGTTAGTCGGCTGTACATTCTGTGTCTACAGGGAATGATAACCATTCATGTTGATAGGGGCCACTTGTAGCTATTAAGGTATTAGAATAAATCAGAAAGAAACCAGAAGTAGATAATACCTTTAGGAATAATGACTTGTACATTAGAAACAACACAGAATGGAAGTCAGAAGATCTGTTCCATTCCTACTTTGTCTCTTTTTCTATGGTTCCTGTTTTCTCACTTTTTCCCACTCACCCTCACAGGGTTCTTGTGAGGATGAAATATGAAAATAAATTAAATGCATCATTAATATGATAATTTGTTATTAATTAGGGTAGGAGGACACTTGAGAATGTCAAATATAATTCATTTTATTGGGAACAAGCACATTGACTTTTTCTGGTGAAATTCCTCCAGCGTAGGTATGATTTTGGTGACAAATGAAGAGGACTGACCATAGGGTAAGGTCCTTCAGTTTTCCATGCTTCAGTTTCCTCATCTGTAAAATGGTGCTTTTAATAGTAGTTGCCTCCTAGAGTTGTTATGAAAATTAAATTATAATGCAAAACTGTTAAGAAGAGTTCTTGGTACCTAATAGGTGCTCAATAAATATTAGCTGTCATCATTATCTTCTACCACAATTGTCTCTTTTTACCTTATTTATCTTCCCTTTTCTTTGAATTTAAGGTTATAGAGGAATCATTTATTAAAAATGAATTCAAAATTTTAAAACTGATAAATAGCCCTAGGAAAAAATATAAAATGTTAAAGATACAAAAATAGTAAAAAGAAATGGCTTCACAATGAGCCAGAATTTTTAAGAGTAAAAAAACAAAAAAAATAAAAACAACAACCCAGGAAATAGAGATGTTATTTTCAAAGCAAATCATTCTGTCAGTGAAATTGTTTTGCCTGATGTGTATGCTACTGAATGATTGAATGTGATATATGTGACTTTCATCTCCATTGGGCAAACCTTAGGCAAAATTTTGAACCAAGAAAAAAATGTCTTGGGATTCGTTCCATTCTCTTTGTCCTCATCCCCTCCCCCATATCTTTATCCAAATCTGTTACAGGGGTGCTCGTTTCATCTCCCCAGCTGCTTGCAGCTATGAACTCCTCCCCAAGCTACAGTGTGTTACCCCGTTTGTTCTGAAATTTTTTCTTCCTTTCTTCTCCTAGTGGAGGAAACTGATCAGATAAATTAGTTCACATTAGGCTTTACTTTTGTATCTATCTGTATAAAAAATAGATGGTTAGGCTAGATCAAATTCCCATCATATAGATGGAAAACACAAACTCCAAAGGCTTAGGGGTACAGTACACCCATATGTTTATCTATAGTCCTGTCAGCTCTCCTTCCTTACTATCATTTGAGTCTGTCCTGGAAACTGCCCTGGCCTCCTAAAATAACAAATCTGGCCATGTCTACCATCTACCCCTCTTAAATCCTTTGATAGATCCATTTCATGTGGCTTTGAAGTGTCTTTGTGCCCAGGCATCCCCTTACCTCTGTAGCTTCACCCGTTCTCATTTCCTACTCTACACGCGAGACCAGTGAAGTTCCCTTCACTGATTTGCAAATGCTTACCCTGAGAAGTGTTGGCTCTTATTTTTTATTTCTGTTTGGTGACTGTATGATCCATATATGATCTATAGATTCTCCTTATTGACTTGGTTGCTGCAAGACTTGGAACCAAATTTATGGTCCTCATCTCACAAATAGACTAATAGCATGCATTTAATTTCCCTCCAAGGTCTACTGTTTTTTTCCACTTTTTCTTTTACTCCCCTCCTCAACTTTTTAAAAAGAATAAAAACTTATTTTGCATTTCTGTTACCCTTTGATACTGTATCAATCTTTGAAATTTCCTTAAATCCTTCTTGGAACAAGATATATAATAACCAGTTAACTAAATAAATATGTGCTCCTACTTATCCTTCCAAACCCTTCCTATATATCCCCTCCTTTGTCTTGTTGGACCATGACTTCCTTCCTTCTGGTTTATCTCTTTTGCTTCTATGATCGCATACTTTGAATTGCTGTTATAATTCTAATCAATCTGTACTGTAAATGTCTGTTTCTCCACTAAACTTCTCCCCGTGGACATGTTGGCCTTTATCACTGTATTTCTAGCTTCTAGGGCAGTGTTTGCACATGTTAAACATGTGAGAAAGTGTTCACTGAATAAAGGGATAATGATACAAACCGAAGAATATAGAACTTTGGATTAGGGCAATTCTACTACCTGGAACACATTAGAGAATATGGTTACCTTCTGTGACCTGAATGCACTACTTCCTTGATCACTCTCTTTGAAAATAGAGGAGAATAATTTTTCTGTGTACACTTCTAGAGTGGCTGTTTTCTTTTTTTTTTTTTTCAATTTTTATTTATTTTTGACAGAGACAGAATGTGAGTGGGTTAGGGGCAGAGAGAGAGGGAGACACAGAATCTGAAGCAGGCTCCAGGCTCTGAGCTGTCAGCACAGAGCCTGACATGGGGCTTGAACTCACAAACCGTGAGATCATGACCTGAGCTGAAGTCGGATGCTCAACAGACTGAGCCACCCAGGCACCTCTAGAGCGGCTGTTTTCAAGGTAATTATATCTAGATCAGTCACAGTGTGTTTGCTGAAGAATGCCGATAACAAAAACGATGTTTGTATAAATGCTTGGTGTTTAAATCTCCTCTGAGCAGTGAAGTAACTTAGTTCTCAGGAGGACTATGATGACCCCTTGGAGCGTGCACTGAAGAGTGGAGGAAGAGAATGTAGAAAAGGAAATGGGCTAGCAGAAGGAAATGTGTTCTTACCTGAAAGAAACCTCACTCTTTCCTCACTTCCCCCACTATCCAGGTCCTAATTGTTAGATATGAACGATTAAGAGGCTTACAACTTCTGTGTTGGTCTTACTGAAGCTCCCAGGATGGGCGTGTAAGCAGTAGGACATGCTGCTTTGTCCATTGGCAGCAGCAGTGAGTTGGCCATGTGGTGATAATTTTCCAGTGATTTCTTAGTTGAGTTTTTGCCATGAGCTCCAGCAAGCTTATGTGGGTCAGTTGGATTTCTTCTCTGTAGAACCTAGCAACAGGGCATCAGAAATGTTTTCCTGATGATGAGGAAGAGAAGTTGAAAGAGCACTGGAGGAAGATACAGGTATTTGGAGAAATATTAATGATTTAAAGAAGTTATCTTTTGGGGCACCTGGGTGTCTCAGTCGGTTGAGCGTCTGGCTTCGGCTGAGGTCATGAGTTCGAGCCCCATGGTCCATGAGTTCGAGCCCCTCATCGGGCTCTGTGCTGACAGCTCAGAGCCTGGAGCCTGCTTCAGATTCTGTGTCTCCCTCTCTCTGCCCCTCCCCCACTCATGCTCGCTCGCTCTCTCTCTCTCTCTCTCTCTCTCTCTGTCAAAAATAAACATTAAAAAAAAAGAATAAAGAAGTTATCTTTTTTGTTTTTGTTGCTCAACTCATCTGTTTAGATCAGGGAAAAATAATGTTATGATTATGTATCTTAATTTGAAAATCTGAATCAAAAGAGCTGCCTGGCATTTAGTGTACATTTGGGGTCACCTTTGGTACATTCCCAGTTCTCCTTTAAGTGCATTGGGAACTGATGTGCATGGTATAAGTTAGGCATGTTATCTTTCTTATGTCCAGTCATAGATTTATCATAAAGATTTGGGGGTTGATGTCAGATTTGATTTTTAGGTCTTTTGGGTTAGTTTTCCTGGATGAATTTAATATTCATTTTGGTATCCCTCTCAGGTCCCTTGACATTAGAATTTATGTCTATGCTAGAGGCCTTTTTTTTCCTTCCTTTTATTTCAGTATATTCTTTTTTCATTCATGTGAAGACATGTTTTAGAGCTTGTATTTTGTCCACACTCATTTCCAGAATGTATATTCTATGACCTAAAAGTGGTCTCAGTTTTTTACTTTTATTTATTTATTTTTATTTTAGAGAGAGCACAAATGGGGGAGAGGGGCAGAGGGAGAGAGAGAGAGAGAGAGAGAGAGAGAGAGAGAGAGAGAGAGAGAGAATTTTAAGCAGGCCCCAAGCTTAGTGTGGAGTCCAACATGGGGCTTGATCCCACAACCCTGGGATCATGACCTGAGCCCAAGTCAAGAGTTGGATGCTCAACTGATGGAATCACCCAGGTGCCTCAAAAGAATCTCAGTTTTAATGCTTTTTCTCTTTGGTTCTTTAAGGCACACCTATTATTGGATATCATCACACTGGTAACAAAGCCTTGTCACTGGTCATTTTGAGAACACAGAGTTCCTCAAGGAAGGTGGGATTTCCCATCCTATTTCTAACTATGCCTACAAAAACTAGAGATACAAGGGACACTTCCTGACCACGAATAGTGGAAAGGAAGTGAAAGGGTCTTACCTAGGTAACTGTTTTATGGAATGCTGGCACCATGTGACTCTCTATAGAAAAAGAGTTCTGTATCAAGTAATAGTATATTATATCTCCCTTTTGTTGTTCCATAATGCACATTAGCATATTAAAGGCCTTGAAAGGTTCTGCATTGCTAATTTTGTTTAATTCACTGTTTCTCAGAAGTACTTGATAATGAAACTCTTTTTACACAGTAATGTTATTAACATTAGCACCACTTTCATATTCTGGTCTAACATCATGCTGGGCTTTTTTTCTGGCTATGAAAACTTTCCATAGTAAATGCAAACATCAGATGTACACAACCACAGAACAAAATTTTCTGCTTTGGTTAATTCCTATACCAAGTGCTTATTCAGTGCTATGTCAGATATGATGCATGAAGATGTAAATAATAACACAATTATAATTTTGTAGAGTGCTGTATTATTTATAGGTCAGGGGTTCATAGGAAGGAGGTAGTCACCCTGTTGCAGGAAGTGTTCCCGGAGGAAGAAAGGAGGCCTTGTAGGGCAAAAGGAGTTCTGGACTGAATCACAAGACTAAGGTCAGGTAGAAGCCTCACCCCTGGCCAGACAGGCTTTTTGATGGTGGTCGATTCAGCCAAGGTTTAGTTGTGTTACTGCAAAGTAGGTTTATGTAGAAGACAGATCATTCTAAAGATGGTCCCTTCAAGATTCCTACCCTCTGCTTATTCAGTCAAATATGAATCTAGGTATTTCTGTGAAGGGACTTTGCAGATGAAATGGAATTCTCAAGTCAGTTGACCTTAAATTATGGAGATTTATCTTGTTGGGCCTAATCAAATCACATGTGAATCCTTTAAAAGCAAAGAGTTTTCTTAGCCAGTGAGAGAATAGGTCAGAGAGTTTTCTGCTGGCTTGGAGAAAGGAAGCAAACAGCTATATTGTGATCTCTCTGTGAGGGCATACAGGTTCTAAAAGCTGAGAGTGATCCTGATCAATAGGTAGCAAGAAAGTAAAGACCTCAGTGCCACACTCACAAGGAAATGAATTTTGCCAACAATTAGTGGGCTTGGAAGAGGACGCCAAGCCTCAGATAAGGATATGCAGCTGACAGCTCGATTTCAGCTTGTGAGAACTGAACAGAGTACCTGACTTATACCTGGACTCCTGACCTAACGAAATTATGAGATAATGAATTTGTGTTGTTTTTAAGGTGCTAAATTTGTGATAATTTGTTAAAGCAACAATAGAAAACTAAAACAGCTTATTATTCAAGCTACCTTGCCGGGGTCTAGATTAACAGGGCATGATATGTGTGATAGCACTTTTTACAGTGTGAAGACCAGTGCACATGTCAAAATCCAAAACAGGTTCTATACATCCCCACTGTAAAACTGCTCTTCCCCAGGAGTCTTCCCTACAAACCTAAAACCTAGGAATTATCTTTTTTCTTTCTTTCTTTTATTCCTTATCCTTAATGTATAATCTGCCAGCGAGTCCTGTTATTCCTAGAATCCTGCTGGCATGTAGAAAGGTCCCCACAATGTTGAGCAAGTGAATGATAATTATTCCCCAGATTAAGTCACCTAGATAATTGCCTTCATAAGTTCCTTCCTCTTTGGGCTAATACTGTAATAGATTAGAATTTTTTTCATAAGTATTTACTCTCTTCCCAACTCCTCACCTCAGAGGAAGAAGTCTGCTTCCCTGCCTTATTCAGGTTAAGTTTGGCCATGAACCAGCTTTGACTAACAGGACTAATGGAAGTGACAATCTGCTAGTTTTGAATAGAGGTTTTAGGAGGCAGTGGTCTTTCCACCATCCCCCTTTGGGAGCTTCCAAACTTCTGTGTTAATAGAACATACTCTAGGTATTTGCTACTTTCCTACTAGGGCCTCAGGATGAAACAAACAGAGCCGAGTTGCCCCAGCCACCCCACATCTGCTGTGGGCTGAAGCAGACCACTCCCAGCCAATGTGAGTGAGGTGGCAAACAAATAATGTTGTTTAAGCTACAGATTTTGGGGCTGGTTTGTTATGCAGCATTAGAAAAAGCAATAGTTGCCTAATACACTTTTCTAAAGCTGTAACATTCCTACAATCTGGGAAATAATGTGCCTTGGTTCAGCAATTTAATGAGGTTATTTAAAAACTGATTTCTGTCAGTTAAATATACTGAGAACTCACTCATTTTGAGACCGAAGAGACATAAAACTGTAAGGAATACAGAAATGAGAGTTTGCAACTCTCATTTTGCAGATAAGGAAACTGATGTCCAGGGTGCCCTAGCTCATATAATTAATTCGTTCTAGAGAGGACTAAAGTCCAGAGCTCCTAAAGCAATGCCTCAGAGGCCCTAATAGGAAAATTTGATGATAAGGAGACTAAATTGTGTGTGAAAATCAGCTCATTTTGTAACTTTCTTTGAAATATGCAAAGAGCGCGAAGCCCTCTTTGGCTTTGGGAAAAGCAGGACATGTTTTAAAATATCCTTTGGGAGGAAACTGCCCTGTGTACCTATTAGCTACCCTCATTCAGAGGCATAATTTTAGCTAATATTGATATGCTGATTAGACACAGCCTGATGTTTTGATCTCAGCGAACCAGTAGGACCTAATTTTGATTCGATTAAAAGAATAGGTGACATTCAATTGGAAAATTTCCTTAAGTTAAACTTGGTTAAAACAGTTAATTCCAAATCACTTCCACTTATTCCCTATGTTATAAACATAATTGTACTTTCCTGTGGGGGGGGGGGAGAAACATATTAGGCACTTTTTAAGGATTCAACTTAGATAAGGATTGTTATATTTTGCTGATTTTTTTTTTTTTTAATTTGGGAGAGGTCACTGTCCTCAGAAATTCCTTTAGATTTCAAATTTGGTTCCATTTCAAAAATCTTATACTATTATATCAAAACATAGAGTTGTAACTTCTTCCGCATCATTAGTTCAGCACCCCTCCTTGCTGTTTTTACCTTGTGGGCATCAGGGCCAAATCCTACATTTAATTGCCTTAGAAATTCTATAGGTTTTATAATTGTAGTAATTCAAATCTAGGTGTACTATATCCTAGCAATTAAACATATCTACTTTCTTTTTTAAAGAAAAAAATTTATTACATCCTACAGTTTCTTTTGGAAGATGGTGAATTTTGGATAAATAGCCAACATAGTGTGGGTGCAAAGGAAGCAACCAGTGAGAAAAGTCATATTTACTTAGTGACTAAAAGAAAGACATTGGGAGCCTGGTGAGTAACCATTTACAAAGTCACATTTCTGTAGTTCTCTCAATGAATAATTCAGGCTCAAGCACATCAAATCTATTAGTTAGAACCCAGATTC
Source organism: Felis catus (assembly GCF_018350175.1). Taxonomy (NCBI): domain Eukaryota; kingdom Metazoa; phylum Chordata; class Mammalia; order Carnivora; family Felidae; genus Felis; species Felis catus. Next base: position 48,542,024 of record NC_058372.1, read on the forward strand.
ACAGTGTTAGGGTTCATGTCAGACTCATCTTTGGAGCTTTTAGAAAATGCATGTGCTGGACCCCATCATTGAGGCTTGAACTCCTCGGGACTGGGATGGGACTGTGCTATTTGTTTAAAGTAAAAATAAGTTCCACAGGTGATTCTGTTATCTGGCCACTGAGTTCAGAGTTTTCCAAAGGTTTTATTTTCATGACTTTCGACTTAATCACCTTACTCTGCCTTATCTGTTTTGCTCCATGAACAACAGAACAATTTAGAAATATTAGTTCCATCACCATTAATAATAAATTATGCTGACAAGTTAAGGTTCTACAGATATGGTGCAAGTTTAATTTTAATAATTTAAAGCTTTTTAGTAGTCAAAAACATTATATACATTTTGTAGAAAAATTATTTCTTTGCGCTTAGATTTTTATACATTAATTTTGTATTTCTCTCAGGTATCTTACATGTTTTTTAAAATTGTTTTTTATTTAGAGGTTGGATCAATAAATGCTTGAATAAGTGAATGCATGAAGCAGAATAAAGTGAGATTTAGTGATAATTTTAGTACTCTAGATTTCATATTAAAATAAATGTATATGCATGTATTGTTTTTGAATTTTAAAAGATTTAAAAATTATGTTTTCTGTTCTTTTTAAGAAAAACCATTTTTGTAATTTATTTTCTAAAAAATTGGAAAATTTAGAAAACAACGAAAAAAACTTCAGTAATCCTATGATTAGAAATTAGAAATCAAAATCATTAACATTTCAGTGTATGTTTTTCCAGCTACTTTTTTTTTGTTAGTTACATACCTAAAATATATACTGAGATTTCTCAGGCAGTACTTTTTTGGGAATTGGCTTATAAAAACATCATCCTCATTAGTTTAAAAATTATAGAATAACACATGGATGCTTTAAAACCCAAACAATACAGTTTTTTAATTAGGAAAATAAAAGTCTTTCTGTCTTCTCCCATGTTCAGTCCTACTTTCCATAGGGAAACTTCTATTTGGTATGTTTTTTTCTTTGTTTTTTGCCTACAGATGTATGGTTTTTTTAAAAATATAATTTGTTGTCAAATCGGTTTCCATACAATATTCAGTGCTCATCCCAACAAGTGCCCTCTTCAATGCCCATCACCCTATTTCCCCTCTCTCCCAACCCCCATCAACCCTCAGTTTGTTCTTAGTCCTTAAGAGTCTCTTATGGGAGGCAAACCACATGTATGTTTTTTAAAATAGGTAATTATTTTTATTTCTTACACATTATAAATATTTTCATATTAAGGAATCATCCATAACTGATTTTTATTAGTCACCCAGTATTACTTTTCATGTATTATAATAATCAATTTTATTCAATGTCTGTTATTGGAGATCTTTGCTGATAATTTTTGTATCCTCCTTATGATGAATTCCTATAAGTAGAATAAGTGTTAAAGCCTTTATATATGATTGGCCAAATTTTGTTTCCAGAAACATATTAAATTTCATGCTCAGCTAGAGTTGTACTTACAACTGTACCTATTTCCTTTTGCCCTGTGTGGGATATTTTTATTTTTAATAATTGTGGTTAAGACTAGTTCATTTTGATTTTATGTACATATCTTTACTTGGTAAGGTTGAACATTTTTCCTATACTTACTGGGCTTTTGGATTTCCTTTGAGAATTACTAGGTTGTGAGTTTAGTCTTAAAAATTGGTTTTATTGGTTTAAAAGCATTATTTAAATGTTAAAGCTACTAAAACTTTTTTCTATTTTTTTTTTAATTTTTTTTTTCAACGTTTATTTATTTTTGGGACAGAGAGAGACAGAGCATGAACGGGGGAGGGGCAGAGAGAGAGGGAGACACAGAATCGGAAACAGGCTCCAGGCTCCGAGCCATCAGCCCAGAGCCTGACGCAGGGCTCGAACTCACGGACCGCGAGATCGTGACCTGGCTGAAGTCGGACGCTTAACTGACTGCGCCACCCAGGCGCCCCTAAAACTTTTTTCTAAAGGACATGTTGCAAACAGTTTCTTCCCACTTAATTTGCCTTTTCATTGTATTATGAGTTATTAATTTTTGTGGTCAAATCTGTTAATCGTTCAGTTATAGAACATTATGCTTAGAAAGGACTTCACTTGGAGATTAAATATACATCCATTTTTTAAAAAACATTTTAATTTAGAATAGTTTTACAGAAAAATTGCAAAGATAGTACAGAGATTTCCCATACCTCTGAGCTCATTTTAACTTCTTACCTAGCTACTGTTCATTTGTCACAAATGATTAATCAATATATTATTATTAACTAAAAGCTATATTATTATTATTATTATTATTATTATTATTAACTAAAGGCTGTACTATTATTTAACATAATGTACTTTTCCTCATTAAAATTTTTTTTTAATGTTTGTTTCTTTTTGAGAGAGAGAGATATACAGAGCGTGAGCAGGGGAGGGGCAGAGAGAGAGGGAGACACAGAATCCAAAGCAGGCTCCAGGCTCTGAGTCATCAGCACAAAGCCCGACATGGGTCTCAAATTCATGAATAGTGAGATTATGACCTGAGCCGAAGTTGGTCTCTTAACCGACTGAGCCACCTAGGCGCCCAACCTAATGTACTTTTCCTTATCCAGAATTCCATCCAGGATATCATATTACATTTAGTTATCATGTCTCCTTGGGCTCCCCTGGTGTGACACTTCCTCATACTGTCTTTGTTTTTAATAATCTTGACATTTTTAGAAATATTGTTCAGATATTTTGTAGAATGTTTCTTAAATTTTTTTTTAATATTTATTAATTTTGGGGAGACAGAGAGATAAAGTGCAATCAGGGGAGGGGCAGAGAGAGATGGAGACACAGAATCCGAAGCAGACTCCAGGCTCTGAGCTCTGAACTGTCAGCACAGAGCCTGATGTGGGACTTGAACTCACAAAGTACAGGATCATAACCTGGGCCCAAGTCGGACACCCAACCGACTGAGCCATCCAGGCGCCCCTAGAATGTTTCTTAATTTGAGTTTGTCTGATTTTTTCCCCTTGCAATTAGACTGAGATTATGGTTTTTTTGGGAGAAAGAAGACAGAGGTAAAGTTCTGTTTTATCATACCATATCAAGGATTCATACTATCAATGTGACATCACATTTTTTGATGTTTACTTATTTATTTTTGAAATAGAGAGCACAAGCGGGTGAGGGGCAAAGAGAGAGAGAAGGAGGTAGAATCCGAAGCAGGTGCCAGGCTCCGAGCTGTTAGAGCAGAGCCCGATGTGGGCCTTGAACCCACAAACTGTGAGATCATGACCTGAACTGAAGTTGGATGCTCAACTGATTGAGCTATCAGGTGCCCCAGTGTGACATCACTTTTTATGTTGACCCTTATCACCTGCTAAGGTAGTGGTCATCAGATTTGTCCATTCTAAAGCTATTCTCTCCCACTCTCCTTTTCTATACTGTGATCTTTGGAAAGATGTCATTATGTATAACTTTCATTTAAGTTGTTGGGAGTGATGCTTCACCTCCTTGAGGGAGGGAGTTTCTATATAAATTATTTGGAATTCTTCTCTATAGGAGATTAGTCATTTCTTCCCATGTATTTACTTATTCATTGATTTATTCATATCTCTATGGATCCAGGGACATATGTTTTATGCTTTGGGTTATAATTGTGAAACTATGTTATTTATTTTGTTGCTCTGTTTCAGTTTTGTAAGCTAGGAGTTCTTTCAATTGGCTTTGTCCCTTTGACATTCCCCATTCCTTCTGTCTGTTGAGTCTTACTTTCTGACACTATAAGATGCTCCATGCTCATTTTGTATATTCCCTTCCCCAGCAGTAGAATAAGTAATTTCTCTAAGGAGCCCTGCTTCCTTTTATTGTAGAATAGTATTAGAAACCAAGATTTGAGGGTTGGGTGTGCTTGTTGCCATTGGGGAGTCATTGTTTGTAGACCCTCTCAGGTGACAGAGCAAGAGAATATATAGTGTGTATACTAATTTGTGTGTATACATATATGTATAATTAAAAATTATAAATTATAATAACTTTAATCTGTATAACTATTTTTAGTTATATCCATCAGTATCTTTTTTGAGAGAGAGAGAGACTGCACATGAGCAGGGGAAGGGGAAGAGGGAGAGGGGGACAGAGGGAGAGGGATGCAGAGAATCTTAAGCAGGCTCCACGTCCAGTGCAGAGCTCAGTGTGGGGTTCTACAGGGGGCTCAATCTCATGACCATGAGATCATGCCCTGAGCTGAAATCAAGAGTCTGGTGCTTAACCAACTTAGCCACCCAGGCCCCCCCACCCCCCCTCAGTATCTTTTTTAAGCTAAACATGAGGTTATACCGATGTCTCCACTCTAACCTACCATATGGTTCATTCACTCTAGCCTTAGCCTCTTGTTTAGGTGCACATCCACACTCCTGAGAAACTTGGCTCCCACCATCCATCCATTCACCATCCATTTACTTATTTGTCCGATCCTAGTATACACGTATAGTGGCTTCAGAGTTGTTAACCCATAACCCTGTGGGAAACAACACTGCAAGTAGAGTGTGGTGCTTATGTGTAGTTCCGTTTTCTTTAGCCTTATGTTTCCAGTCATTTCCAAAGTTACTCAGATCAGTACTTTTTTTCCCCCACCTCTACTCTGATATTAAATCAAAGATCTGTGACACAGCTAGATTCTTTTATTACACCTGCATTCCATTCTCGGATTCTCCACTTTCCTGGTTGATACTTTAATTTGTGTACAGTGAGGTAATATATGGGTTTTGACAAATGCATAGTGTCCAGAATCTGCCACAACAGTACCATAAGAATAATTTCACAGCCTTAAAAATTCTTGGTGATTTACCTTTTCAATGCCCTCTCATATCCAAACCTGTGGCAAACCACTGATCTGTTTGCTCTCTCTATAGTTTTACCTTTTCCACAATGCCGTGTTAAGTGGAACCTACAATATATAGTCTTCTAGGACTGGCATTTTTTACTTGGTGATATAAATTTAAGATTTATAGATGATGATGTGTGGATTTATTTATTGTTCCTTTTGAGTCATCCATTATTTCACCTAAATCTTTTATGATTTCAGTTTTTACATTTAATTCTTTAGTCAATTTGAAATTTATTTGCTATGTTTGAGGATAGAAATCTAAATTTCCCTCCAAATACTGAACTGATTTTGTGAATATCATTTATGAGAAGGATTTTCTTCTCCATTGATTTGAAATGCTTTTACATAACTGAATTCACTTGTGACAGTCTTTCTTAGCTTTATATGAGGCTCAATGTTTCTGTTATTTAATTCTTGTGGCACTACCGCAGTATTAGAAATACTATACTTATGCTATATAATTTAATATTTAGTTGACATCCTCTTTAATTCTTCTTCTTCATAAAAATTCTTGATAGTTTTCTCCAGGTTTTTCTTTTGAATGAACTTTAGATTTATTTTCTTTATTGTAAAAGCCATATTGTAATTTTAAGTAGAATTCACTTTACAGACTAAATTGAGGAGGAATTGATATTTTTCTAATACTGTCTTTTTCTTTTTTTTTTTTTTAACCAAAGTGTGATGCATCTTTCCACTAATTGGATCTTCTCTTATGGTCCACTTTTTTTAATTTGGGAATTATACAAATACATTATTAACTTGACTTCTAGATATTTTATTTTTTTCATTTTTGCAAATTTTCAGTATTCATTGTTAATTTATAATTACTTTTTCTAAAGTAATTTCTTTGAAGTGTGAAAGCAATTAATATTTCATTCTGATCCTTTACTGTGACCTTTTATTAAAAGTTTACATTGGTCCTTCACTGATAATCATATATTTTTTTCCATAGGCAATCATATCATATTAAAATAATGAAATGTTTATTTTTCCTTCCTGAGTTTTATACCTCTTATTTCTTTTTCTTACTTTATTGTACTGACCAGATCTTTCAGATTAGGTAAGCTAATAGACTTCTTTGTCTTTCTTCCTAACTTTAATGAGAATAGCTCTAGTGTTTTATGGAAACAGCATATTTTTAAGGCACTACAGATTCTTGGTATTTAAAAGGATTATAGGAGCACAGGTGATGTATATTTTGCAAATGGAGTAATTGTTTATGAATTTATTTTGTGTAAAACAAAATATACCTTTACTTATTAATTTTATGTTAGAAGCATATACCAATATGTTGCTTCTCTTACTCATTATATTAATACGTACCTAGTAAATCCTCTTATTGCTAGCATTGGGAACAGTGGGATTAAATCTGAGGTACAGCATCCAGATGAACATGGAACTTTTATTTCCCAGTTACTTATTTTGCAACTGGAGTCTAGCATCTGTGTTATAGTGTATTTTGATAGAAAGAAGGTCTTTAAAATAGAAAAAAAAATGAAGACAGATACTAGTGAGAGATTTTAGAATTTAACTTTTTATTTCCTTCTATTTGTAAAGACCGTTTCCTTCCTTCCTCCCTCCCTGCCCTCTTTCTTCTTTCTTTCTTTCTTTCTTTCTTTCTTTCTTTCTTTCTTTCTTTCTTTCTTTCTTTCTTTCTTTCTTTCTTTTTCTTTCTTTCTTTTTCTTTCTTTCTTTCTTTCTTTCTTTCTTTCTTTCTTTCTTTCTTTCTTTCTTTCTTTCTTTCTTTCTTTCTCTCTCTCTCTCTCTCTCTCTCTCTCTCTCTCTCTCTCTCTCTTTCTTTCTTTCTTTCTTTCTTTCTTTCTTTCTTTCTTTCTTTCTCTTTCGCTTGGCATCAGTGACCTGTATTTTGGGCAGGGCTGATAGAAGTATTGCTATGGAGTACTAGTTGGTATCTTTTCTGATTGGTTAAATATTCTTATTGTTTATTGTCCAATGATAAATATATTGACTGTCACTTCATAATTTATGGAAAAATAAGATTTTTATTCTCAAGTGCCATGCAGCATTGCATTCCTAATTATTGGAATGTAAAGTCAGATTCAGAATTTATCTTCTGTCTACCAGAGGGAAATGTCAGTATCAAAAAAAGAAAAAAAGATAAACGCTGCTCTTATCAATCAGTAAGTATCTGCGGAGTATCTAGTATCTCCCAGATCATTGATAAGTGCTACAGAAAATATGAGAGTTATATAAACCCTTTGGTGGACAGCTGTTTCCAGTCCAGGATTCTGGACAGTGAAAAGATAGGCCTCTAGTATTTGGTACAATATAAATACGAGGATATTAGCTTTCTCTCCGTTCTTCCAAACTCGGCATTGCCTTTTATCAGGGAAATTTTCTCTTTTTTGCATTGTGGAGTCCTGGCAGTTAAGGTTACCTTGCCTTTGCAGTTGTTTACATCAGTGATAGCTCAGAAGACCGCCCAGGTTCAACGAGTGACAAATCATTACTGACTGTACAATGTAATTAAAAAGCACAGGCATCGATTAGCGATGAGCTAAACCTGAGACCGAAAAGTGAGAGACCCAGAATAGCTGGCAGAACTTCTCATTGGATCTGTCTGAAATGGAAGATGTTTGCCCCTGCAGGCATGGCGCAAGGCCCATTGTGCATTTCCATTAGAGATCCGCGCTGAATCTGAGCATACCATTGATGTTGGCCTATTTATGAAAGGCTGTTGAAAGAGGTTTCAGAGCTAATTGAAAAGAGATGTTTCTGAACTACAGTCACTTCAAACAACATGGGTCCAAAATCTGTTTCAATAGTTTAGAAACAAATGCATCTCCATAATTTGCACATGAAATTAAATAAATGATTTGAAATGAAAGCTCCATTGGCGTTTAGTAAGATTTGGTTCTTTAAAAAAATTATTACTTGGACAGTTGGCTGGATTTATTACAATAGTCTCTGCCCACATCTATCTGTGCTTTCATTATGTTGTCTATCCCTGTTTTCAGGGATGTCAATGGAGGCTACCTAAATCTGCTTTGTCTGGAGACAAGGCATATAGTTTTAACAGGATGTTGTCAACTACTGTTAAGTTGCAAATTTTTATCTTCTAGGAAAAAGAAATTTCTCAAAACCTACTTTGCAAAAAGAAAAAAAAGTAATAATAATGAAACAATACCCTAAACATGCTTCTGCAAGATTTTTCTCAAGGTAGAATGTAATAGAAAAAAACTTGAGGGTGAGTTGAACCTCAACCACACTGAAAATTGAGTGAATTTATGTGAACAGAATGCAAACATAATTATTAAAAAATGTTCTCCCCCAGGCAGTTTTCAATCAAGATCTGAAAGCATTAGCAAACATTGATTTCTCCCATAACACTTGTTCTTATTATTGGAACTGATTTTTGTCTGTTCTTAAAGCAGAAATTGAGGTCTGATAACTGAAGCTGGTGTGGCCAAGTTTACAAGTTAGCTTTTGCCCACAGGGTAAGAATGCAGGGGTTGATGCATAGGTATTCCTCAAAGTAAAGGGAGAATCAGGTTCATATTTAATATCTCAATTATCCATTAGATTTAATTACTCTGTGCATAATGTTTTAACAACATGACTTTCTCTTTCTTTCTTTCTTTCTTTCTTTCTTTCTTTCTTTCTTTCTTTCTTTCTTTCTTTCTTTCTTTCTTTCTTTCTTTCTTTCTTTCTTTCTTTCTTGTTGGGAAGACTGGGGCCAAGCAGTTTACGTACTTAGGCATGTAGTTGGTGCTGAACCAGAAAGGAGACACATTTATCATTGGTTCCTTATTCTAGTGTGGTTTAAAGCAAACAATTAGGTTTTAAAAGTTTAACTACTGAGGGGAATATGGAGTCCAGTTTCTATGACTGATTGAGAAGGGTGTTTAAGGCTTAATTGCCATAACATCAATTAGATTTCACCACATCTGAGATAATTTGATTGTTTGAATAACTGAAGGAACTGGATTAAAATGGTGGGTGCTGTTACTTCAGCTGTGTTTCTGAGTGAGTGTCCATTGCCTGTTGACTGCTTGGTCTGACAACAGAAAATGTCCTCAAATTAATCCTCATACTGGCTTGAGCACTTAGTGGCCATTTTGTAGTATATACCCATGTCTTCCTCTTGAGGACAGATCTCTTCTTTGAGAGTTTCCAGGACATTCAAGATGAGCTTGGACAGATGAGAGGACTATGAGAGAAGGAGTGAGGGGGATCCCACTCGCATTGGGGGATTCAGAGTTGGCTTAGGGAAGTGTAGAAAATCTAAATTTTTTTTTTATGTTTTATTTTACATTAGACAGAGAGAGAGAGAGAGAGAGAGAGAGAGAGAGAGAGAGAGAGAGGGAAAGCACGAGCAGGGGAGGGACAGAGAGATAGGGAGTCACAGAATCCAAAGCAGGCTCCAGGCTCTGAGTTGTCAGCACAGAGCCCAACGTGGGGCTTGAACTCACGAGCAGTGAGATCGTGACCTGAGCCGAAGTCGGATGCTCAACCGACTGAGCCACCCAGGTGTCCCTGGAAATGTAGAAAATCTAAAAGATTGCATGGTTCTACCTCCTCTCATGTAGACATGGTATAACTTACTTTCCTTCCAAATAGGCGATCATAGGCTATGATGGCAGAGTTTTAGCTTCTCTGGCCTTAACTAGAACCATCTTGAACACCATTCCTAGCTCTATGGAAACTTTTAACAGATGTACTCCCTGTGATTTTCCTAAATTAAAGCAGACCTCCCTGAAGTGACCCCAAGCTTCCCTCTGAGTTTATCCCAAGTGGGTTTCCTGGGATGTCCTAGAACTTCAGACTTCAAGGGAGGTGAGATGCATGGATACATGTGATAGTGGTGGGCAGTGAGAGTTGAAAATAAATTGATTTCATTTGAAGGGCACCAAGGATATTACTGTTTGATTGTTTAGAAAAGCAGCAATATATTTTGATAGGTCCTAATTCTGGATATCTTATTACTGGTTAAGCATTTATAGGAGAAGAGATGAAAAGACACAGAGAATGGGCAAGTAACATTGTGCTTATTATGTGCCAGGCATTGCACTAATGTTTATCTCAGTTATCTCATTTAGTCCCCTTAAGCATCCTGGGAAGTAGACAGTGTTATTACTCCCATTTTATAGGTGAGGGAACTGTTCTCAAAGCAGACGGGATGGAAGAATCAGATTCATGGTTGAAAGTCACGGTCACACATTGGATAATTTCAAACCTACTTATATCTTATGCCCCTACAGCTTCCATTTATGTCAGAGTAAAGCAAAGAGAATACACAAGAGGAGAGGAAATGATTATAGACCTAAAATAAAGATTTGTAGAGAAAATTTTTTAAGTTTTTATTAAAGTTCCAGTTAATTAACATACAGTGTTATATTAGTTTCAGGTATATAGTAAGTGATTCAGCAATTCCATACAGTTCTCAGTGTTCGTTGTTAAGCATACTTTTTAATCCTAATCACCCATTTCACCCATCCCTTTACACCCCCACCTTCCTTCTGGTAACCATCAGTTTGTTCTCTACAGTTAACAGTCTTTTTCCTGGTTTGTCTTTCTCTCTCTCTTTTTTTCCCTTTTGCTTATTTGTTTTGTTTCTTAAATTCCACATATGAGTGAAATCATATGGTATGTGTCTTTCTCTGACTTATATCCCTTAGCATAATACTGTCTAGCTCCATCCAAATTTTCCAAATGGCAAGATTTCATTCTTTTTTATGGATGAGTAATACTCCATTGTATACTGGTGCAGTCACTCTGGAAAAACAGTATAGAGGTTTCTCAAAAAGTTAAAAATAGAACTGCCCTATGACCCAGCAATAGCACTATTAGGTATTTATCCAAAGAATACAAAATACTCTTCAAAAGGATACATGCACCCCAATATTTATAGCAACATTATATATAATAGCTGAATTATGGAAATAGAATGTGTCCATTGATAAATGGATAAAGAAGATGTAGTATATATAAAAAATGGATTATTATGCAGCCATAAAAAAGATAAGCTTACTCTCTGGAAATTAAATGTTTTCCAAGTGTTTTTTTCATTATTTTCTAGGGTTGAGTATGAGAGCTCAGGTCATGGGGAGATGAAGTGGGTTAGCCATCTGACAAGACCAACACCACTTTACCAAGATGGATAAAGTTGTGTTGCTAGGGATAATAATATGCACGCATGTTTATGAAGGTCTGGGGGAGCTGAGAAGAAATGAAAATTAAGCAGATGTTCTCTTTTAAATTGTAAATACAGTCTAAGAATAGTAGTGCAATTGAGCAAACATTGGTTTTTAGTGTTGTTTTTAATAGACTATTTTTTTAGAGCAGTTTTAGGTTCACAGCAAAATTGAGTGGAAGGTATATTGATTTCACCAATACCCTGTACACCTACATATGAGTAGCTTTTCCCAGTGTCAGCTTCCCCCACCAGAGTAGTATATTTGTTATAATTGATGAATCTACCTTGACACATCATTATCCCTCAGAGCCCATTGTTTATATTAGGATCCACTAATTGGTATTGTATATTCTATGGATTTGGGCAAATGTATAATGACATGAATCTACCATTGTAGTATCATACAGAGTATTTTCACTGCCCTAAAAATCCTGGATGTTCTGCCTGCTTATTTCTCCCTTCCCTGTAACCCCTGTCAACCATAAATCTTTTCATTGCTTCCATAGTTTTGCCCTTTCTAGAATGTCATATAGTTGGAGTCATACAGTATGTAGCCTTTTCATACTGGATTCTTTAACTGAACAGTATGCATTTACATTTCATCCATGTCTTCTTATGGCTTGATAGCTCATTTATTGTTAGCATTGAATAATGGTCCATGACCTGGTTATTTATTCATTCACTTACTGAAGGACATCTTGGTTGCTTCCAAGTTTTGGCAATGATAAATAAATCTACTGTAAACATCTGTGTGTGGATTTTTGTGTGGACACAAGTTTTCAAATCCTTTGATAAATACCAAGGAACATGGTTGCTAGATTGGATAGTAAAAGTACATTTAGTTTTGTATGAAAGTGTTGAATTGTCTTCCAAAGTGGATGTACTATTTTCAATTTCCACCAACAATAAAGGAGAGTTTGTGTGTTCCATATCCTTGACAACATTTGGTGTTGTCAGTGTCCTGGGTTTTGGCCATTCCAATAGGTGTGCAGTGATATCTAATTGCTTGTTGCTTCAATTTGCATTTCTCTCATGACATGGTGTGGAGCATCTATTCATATGCTTATTTACCATCTTTATATCTTCTTTGATAAGATAACTCTTGAGATTTTTGGCTCTCTTTTTCTTTAAAGTTTATTTATTTAGGGGAGAGAGTGTGAGAGAGTGCACACAAGTGGGGGAGAGACAGAGAGAGAGGGAGAGAGAGAATCCCAAGCAGGCTCCAAGCTGTCAGCACAGAGCCTATGGGGCTTGATCCCATGAACCATGAGATCATGACCAAAGTCGAAATCACAAGTTGGATACTTAACTGACTGAGCTGTCCAGGCACCCCTGGTTTTCACTTTACTTTTAGATATGTGATCCATTTTTATTAATTTTTGTGTAGGCTGTCGGGTCTGTGTCTAGATTTATTTTTTTCATACAGATGTCCAGTTGTTCTAGCACCTCTTGTTGAAAAGACTGTCTTTGCTCCATTGTAAAAGATCAGTTGACTACATTCATGGGGGTCTGTTTCTGGGCTCTCTCTTCTGTTCCATTGATCTATTTGTCTATTCTCTCCCCAAATACTAAACTGTCTTGATTACTGTAGCTGTATAAGAAGTCAGATCATGTCAGGACTTCAGCTTTGTTCTCCTTTAATATTGTATTGGTTATTTAGAGTCTTGTCTCTCTTTATAGACTTAAAATCAGTTTGTCATTATCCTCAAATAACTTACTGGGATGTTTATTGGGGTTGCACTGAATCTGTAGATTAATCTATAGATTGTTATGGGAAGAACTGACATCCTGACAATATTGAATCTTCTATCAATGAACATGGAGTCTCCTTCCATTTATTATTCTTTGCTATCTTTCATTAGAGTTTTGTAGTTTTCTTTATATAGATCCTGTAAATACTATTCTGTTAGTTTTTATACATGAATATTTTATTTTTTTGGAGGTGCTAATATCAATGGTATTGTGTTTTTAATTTTAAATTCCATTTGCTGGCCATTGCTGGTCTATAGGATAGTATTTGACTTTTTGTATGTTAACCTTGTATCCTGAAACCTTGTTAAAATCGCTTATTAGTTTCAGGAGTTTTGGTCAATTCTTTTGGATTTTCTACGTAGACATTCATGTCATTTGCAAATAAAGATAGTTTTATTTCTTCCTTCCCAGTCTTTACTTTTATTTATTTTTCTTGTTTTTGTTTGTTTGTTTGTTTTGGCATTAGTTAGGACTTCTAGTATGATGTTGTAAAGGAATAATGATAGGGGACATCTTTGTACTGGATTTTAGTGAGAAAGCTTTGAGTTTCTCATGGTTATGTATGATATTAGCTGTAGGTTTTTTTATAGGTAGTGTTTATCAAATTGAGGAAGTTTCCTTTATTCTTAATTTTTGAGCATTTTTATTATGAATGGATATCAGATTTTGTCAGCTGTTTTTTCTGCATCTATTGATCTGATTGTACGATTTTTCTTTTTCAGCTTGTTGATGTGATGGATTACATTTATTAATTTTTGAATATTGAATCAGCTTTGCATATGTAGGTTAATTCCTACTTGGCCCTGGTGTGTAGTTCATTTTATATATTGCTGGATTCAATTTGTTGCATTTTGTTGAGGATTTTTGCATCTATGTTCATGAAAAACATTGTTCTGTAGTTTTCTTTTGTCTTTTTTTTTTTCTGTAACATCTTTGGTTTTGATTTTTAGGGTCATATTGTCCTCACAGAATGATTTAAGAAGTATTCTCTTTGCTTCTGTCTTCTGAAAGAGATTGTAGAGAATCGGTATAATGTATTCCTTAAATGGTTGATAGAATTGACTAGTAAACCATTCTGGGCCTAGCAGTTTCTGTTTTGGAAGGTTAGTAATTATTGATTAAATTTATTTAATAGATGAAGGTTAACCTATTAAGATTGCCTATTTCTTTTGTGTGAGTTTTGGCAGATTGTGTCTTTTAAGGAGTTGGTCTGTTTCATCTGGGTTATCAAATAGAATTGTTCATAATATTCCTTGATTATCCTTTTAATGTCCATGGAATCTATAGTGATAGCTCTTCATTAATTTCTGATATTAACCATTTGTGTCCTTTTTTTCCTAGTTAGCTTGGATAGAGGCTTTTTGATTTGATCTTTTCAAAGAATTGGCTTTTGGTTTTGTTGATTTTCTCTGTTGATTTCCTTCCTGTTTACAATATCATTAATTTCTGCTCTACTTTTTATTTCTCTTTTCTTCTTCTTACTTCTTAGTTAGGAAACTTCTAGTTTCCTGAGGTGGAAGCTTAGGTGATTGATTTTAGATCTTACTCTTTTCTAACATATAAGTTCAATGCTATAAATTTTCCTCTACGCACTGCTTTTAGTGCATTCCACAAGTTAAATTTTTTTCATTTTCATTTAGTTTGAAATACTTTTTTAATTTCTCTAGAGATTTCTTCATTGACCATGTATTATTCAGAGATGTGTTATTTAATCCCTAAATATTTTGGAGTTTTTCAGCTATCTTTTTTTTTAAGTTTATTTATTTTGTGTGAGAGAGAGCACACACACAAGGGGGGTAGGGGCAGAGAGGGAGAGAGAGAATCCCACACTGAGTGCATGGAGCCCAATGCTGGGCTAAAACTCACAAACCTGAGCCAAAATCAAGAGTTGGATGCGTAACCAACTGAGCCACTCAGGCACCCCACCAGTTATCTTTCTAATACTGATTTTTAATTTAATTCACTTGTGATGTGAAAGCAGCCATTGTTGATTTTTACGTTTTAAAATTTGTTAAGGTGTGTTTTATGGCCCAGCATGTGGCTTATCTTGGTGAATATTCCATGTAAGCTTGAGAAGAATCTATATATTAAAGAGAGAGGGAAGCAAACCATAAGAGACTCTTAATGATAGAAAACAAACCAAGGGTTGATGAAGGGAGGTGAGAGGGGGATGGGCTAAATGGGTGATGGGCATTAAGGAGAGCACTTGTTGGGATGAGCACTGGGTATTATATGGAAGTGATGAATCACTAAATTCTACTCCTGAAACCAATATTACACTATATGTATAGAGCTAACTAGAATTTAAATAAAAATTTGAAAAGAAAAAAAGAAGAATCTGTATTCTTCTGTTGTTGGATAAAGTATTCTAAGGATGCCCATTATATCTAGTTGATTGATGGTGTTACTGAGTTTAACTGTGTCCTTATGTCCTTACTGATTTCCTGCCTGCTAGGTCTGTCCGTTTCTGGTAGAGGGGTATCACAGTCTTCAGCTATCATAGTGGATTCATCTGTTTCTCTTTGTAGTTAAATTAATTTTTGCCTCACATATTTTGGCATTCTACTATTGGAAACATACATATTGGGGCACCTGGGTGGATCAGTCGGGTAAGCATCCGACTTCAGCTCAGGTCATGATCTCGTACTTTGTGAGTTCAAGCCCCATGTTAGGCTCTGTGCTGACAGCTCAGAGCCTGGAGCCTGCTTCAGATTCTGTGTCTCCCTCTCTCTCTGCCCCTCCCCTACTCATGCTCTGTCTCTCTATCTCTCTCTCTCAAAAATAAACATTTTTTTAAAAAAGAAACATACATATTAATGATTATTATGTCTTCTTGGAGAAGTGATCCCTTTATCATTATATAATGCCTCCTCTTTATCTCTGATGACTTTTTTGGTTCTGACCTCTGCTCTGTCTGGGAATAATATACCTATTCCTGCTTTCTTTTCATTAATGTTGTCATAGTACATCTTTCTCCATCCTTTCACTTTTAATCTATAAGTGTCTTTATATTTAGGGTAGATTTCTTATAGATAACATAAATAGGCAGAAAAAAGAGTGGAAGACAAAAAAGAACCAAAAACCATGGCAACAAATAAAAAACAGTAACAAATGTGGTAGATATTAATCCACCAATATCAATAATCATTTTGAACGTCAATGGTTTGAGTGCCCATTACAAAAGAGATTGTCAGAGTAGATTAAAAACACAACCCAACTATATGTTGTCTATCTTTTTTTTTCTCCTAACAACATATACTAGAGATGTGTAGATCTTTCTATATCAATGCAAAGAGCTTTTTTTTTTTCTTTAAACAGCTGTGTAGTATTCCATTCCATTGCGTGGTATGCCATAGTTTATTTAATTGGCTCGTTATTGGTGGATGCTTGGATTGTTTCCCATTCTGCCAACAAATAACCTTGTTCAAATGTCCTTTTTTTTTTTTTGCATAAGCAGGTGCATCTGTAGGATGTATGACTAAAAATTAGGTTGTTGTGATAAAGGGTAATTCTAGTTGTGCTTTTGATAGATTTGCCAAATTGTCCTTCGCTGCAGTTTTGTTAATGTAAATAATTCTATGGACAAACCCTAGTTTTCTGTTTATAAGTGTTGACAATGTTATATGAAATGAGATGGCATGTTGGAAAATGCAAAGGATTTCAAACCAGGGAACTTGTGCTAGGTTGCTATCTCCCTCTGGGCCTCACTTCCTTATCCATAATGAGGAGTAGGATATAAGTTTCCCTCATACAGTAGCTTTCTAAAATGAGATTTTCTATTTCCCATCATTACCAACATCGTGAATGTACTTCATATTTAACATTATCCTAATTCTGTGGTCTTTTCTGACATCCAGAAGCAAAGCAAAACCTCACAACATCTGTTTCACCCAGAACAAGTTTCCTAAGAATAATAACTACTATTAGTCACTTAAATGAAAAATAAAGTGAAATTTAGGTGTTCCCTAGAGTAGAATTCAGCTACCAGGTGGTTTGACTGGATTATAAGCACCACATTTCACTGCAGCTGCAGTATGAACTGGAAGTTGTATGGCATGGGTAGCATCTGGACTCAGCTTCATCAGGTGAATAGCTATGTGACAGTGAAGTGATCTGTGTCACGTGCTCCTAGCACACTGTTTCAACAGGCAGGCATTGCCAGCCAGCCATGAACAGCCCTTCTGTCCTGCACACATGCACTATGGTGGACTCTCCAGTAAGGATGCTAAAAGGCATCAAGTTGACAATTGCAGGAGATGGGTTGGTCATACCAAGACTAGGCTGAATGTTGTTGTTTCTCTCATTTGGGTCTGGGTGGGTAGGCACTAAGGTTTTAGAGAGCAGCAAAAACATCAGTGTTACTTGATATTCTGAATTTTCTATTTTGTCATCTTACTGCAAACTCAGAACCATTTAACAAACTCCTAGGCAGTTGGCATTTGAATCAGAATATATTTATCATATGCCATCCCATTGAATAAGTATCCCAGTCTTTTTACTTCTGATTCTGAAAGTTTCAGCAAGAGAGAGGAAGGAAAATCTTTGGTGACTCAAGAGAAAGCAGGGAGGGAGGAAAGAATATACTCTGGATGCCAGAATATACTACTCTGCCAAACAGAGCTGGCTGCTTCATATGTAAGCAAAGATGGAAGCTAGGTTTTTGTTTCCCCATGGAAATTAATGAAAGCTTTTGCTTTCAAAATTTTGGGGAGCCTTTCCGATCCAGAAAATAAAGACGAAAATCAAACACTGCATTAGGTGTATACATTATGACAGGGAGAGAACATTTATTAAGGAACTGATTGTGTCTTAGATGTTGTACAGAACTGTGGATGCAACAAAATTAATTGTCTCTGTGCAGATAAATCTGCCCTAGAACACTGAAGTTATCAATTTTCCATCTCTTCAAACCTCTATACCTATATTGCTCCTTATCAGAAAGAAAACCTCACAGATAATGGTTCCCTAAGAGTAAATTCCTTGTCTTATTTTCCCTTTTCATCTCACAGATAAAAATTGCAATATGAAAAGATAATTCTTCCCAACTGTCAGAATCCATTAGAATTTCTACAGCTTGATGTTCTTTAAGGTAAACATGCCGTATGCATTTACTGCAATAAACTCATCGGATTTACATTTTGATTGTCGAACACTGTACAAATTGCACATAATTGCCTTCTCTACGGCTACACTCTTGCTATTTGAAACTTTTGAAAATCTTCCTCATCTGGAATTCGGTAAGAGATTAATCTTCCCATCAAATAAGGGGACAGGAAATTGTCTTTTGCAGTTGTATCCTGTGAGGACACTAATTAGAAGCCATTTCCTGCTCTCTGACCACTTTCTAGCAGCACTCCCATGAGATCCAAGAGATGCCATGTGACAGCATTTGAGCTGAAGCCCTTGGTGGTCAGTAGTACTTGTCTATAAGCTGTGTTTGGAGATAGTAGGAATTCAAATTATTTCCAGATCTGTACCATTTGTAGAGCAGGTTTTCCCAACCTTGGCGCTTGATACTTTGGACCAGAATTCTGTTGTTGTGGGGGCTATTCTGTGCAGTGTAGAATGTTTAGCAGTAGCCTTAGCTTCTGCCCACTGAAGGCCAGTAGCAACCCCTACCCCCAGGCATGACAACCAGTGTGCCTCCAGATGTCCCGAAGGTCCCTGGGGGGCAAATCACTCCTGGCTGAGAACCACTGCTCCAGAGCAATTGGAATCACATTAAGTATCCAAAGGCGAGTGAGATCACTGGCAATATTAAGGTACCGTCTTTTGTATGAATTTCTTCCCTGTTTCTACGCAACTACCAAGAAAAGAAAAATAACTGGTTTATACATTAGCTGTTCCCCACAATTTCTCTGTGGGTCAGGTGGAATCAGAACAGAGGCTTGACTTCACTGATCCAATTTCCCTGCATGTAGAAGAATGGTAGTTCTAGCTTTCATTCAGAAGTTTCCAGAGTCTGGTTATTGTTTTCTTTTCAACACATGCAGTTGGTGGTCTAAAGGTGGTAATTTCCAGAGATGGTGGTGAATTTATATTTGGGATTGGTAAGAATTAGAATTAATATATTCTTTAGCTTCTCTCATTATGTTTGAACGACCTCAAGGGGAACTACAATTATTTATATTTCTCACACATGTGTTTGCTGTTTTGCGTGGGAGATTGTTTTATAGTTGGGGGATAAGAGACAATTGGGCCACGATACTCTATAAGTTTCTTTAATCATATGGTCCACTATATATACATACCTGACAGGGCAATTTTAATGCTGATAGTGCTTATTTATTTGTATATCTGCCTCCCACTTGTAAATGTGAACTTCCATATGTCAAGAACCATGTCTATCTGTGTATCCTATAATCTAGGACAGTCACTGGAACATCCTGGGCCAATAACACGGGACTGAGAGAGGAACTCTATTTAGTTTTGTTTGCCACTGTTTTTCTCTGGATTTGAGCACAGTGCCTGGCACACAGAGGGCATTCAACACGTGCTTGTGGAACAAATGCATGATTGAGAGCCACGTTGGAAAACTAGGGCTGAATCCTGGGTACACAGGTCAAAGGAATTTTGGCTTCATAGTTCAGATGAATCGGTACTAGCTCGAATTAACTTGTTTCAGCTAGGGTTTAGGAGAAAAGTACTTTGCCTCTTTTTAAATTTACTTTCTTTATAGGCAACCCAAAAGAAAGATATGGGAAGCCCAATTAAATGCTTACAAAAGCACCTGACATCTTCTGATGGATAAGTGCAAATTGGTGTGAACAGAGGTTTCTCCTGATGAATGGAGTTTTCTCTGTCAAATTCAGGTGAAAGGAATGAACACTTTGCTTTATTTTCTTAGAGTCTGTTTCCCCGTACATTTTTTATTATTACTTTTTTTAACGTTTATTTATTTTTGAGACAGGGAGAGATAGCATGAACGGGGGAGGGTCAGAGAGAGAGGGAGACACAGAATCTGAAACAGGCTGCAGGCTCCGAGCCGTCAGCACAGAGCCTGATGCGGGGCTCGAACTCACGGACCGCGAGATCATGACCTGAGCCAAAGTCGGATGCTTAACCGACTGCGCCACCCAGGCGCCCCATGTACATTTTGTTTTTAAAAGCTGCTTAGGGCGCCTGGGTGGCGCAGTCGGTTGAGCGTCCGACTTCAGCCAGGTCACGATCTCGCGGTCCGTGAGTTCGAGCCCCGCCTCAGGCTGTGGGCTGATGGCTCGGAGCCTGGAGCCTGCTTCCGATTCTGTGTTTCCCTCTCTCTCTGCCCCTCCCCCGTTCATGCTCTGTCTCTCTCTGTCCCCCCCCCCCCCAAAAAAAAAAAGTTGAAGAAAAAAAAATAAAATAAAAGCTGCTTAGAATAGCGGTTAACAGGGCAGAGGCTATAGTTAGATGGCCCATGTTCATATCCTGGCTACACTATTTTTGAGATGTGTAACCTTTCAAAAATTACTTAACCTTACTGTACTTTAATTTTCTTATCTAATAGACACATAAGTTTTAAAATACTACCCATCTCATAAAGGTAATAGGATTAAATGGGTAAAAATGAGTAAGTATGCTTGAAACTCCTAAAGGAAGTTTCACACACAGACACACACACATGCATGACACGTCTGTCCAGGTATGGGGGAAAAAAAGTACCATCAAACACAGATACATGCATATGCATGGGACATATGTATATCCTTATCTGATAATGTAAATATAGAGCCTGTGCATGTATATTCCAGGAAGAAGAATTAGACAAATTCCTATGTTTCCTCAACTTCAAACATGCTTGAATAATTGATAAAACGCAAAACCCCTCTCTACAAAAAGTCTCAGAGAAAGAATATCTAAATTGTCAGCTTTTTGAAGGTATGAAAGCCTCATGCCATTGCAGAGACATCGCTGGCCTCATGGCTTTAGCAAAAATGAGATCGTAATGAAGAATGCAAAGGGAACAGCTTTAGGGGAAACAAAGGTATAATGTAGCAGAAATTGCAGACTCGGGGCCTTCCATTTTGTAAATATTTGGATTGGTAGAAATTTGTTAATTGAGGCAATTGATTTTCACCTGAAAATGGTAGCAATATCTAATTCATTAAAGCCTGAAATAACATCCTTTGGGCCAAATGGGGTCATTCCATTCTTAACCTCTTAGTGATATATTAACAGTAGGAAAGCATTTGGACGCATATCTTAAAAAGTGCCACATTAACAGGAATACATGCTGGAGAGAAATTTAAAAGAACCCAAATCTGCACCCACACTTGCACTCAGAGGGGAGAAAAGCCCCCATGGCCTCCAGCCCCTGTCCTCCTCTTCAGCAGTATTTTAAGGTCTGTGTTTAATATTGCCAAGCCTACTTGAGTGATAAATGTAACTGTATAAAAATTACTTATTACAAGCTGTCATGTTGCCTCACTCACATCGGCTGGGCTGGAGGCATTGTGCATAAAACTTGAATCTCTACCTTGACAGCGTCAGCCTCACTGGCTTTAAAGTAAAATGCTTTCAGTCATGAATACAAAACATAATTTACCTTTTCATAATACTTCAGTTTGAAACAAGTTGGAAAGCTCGTGTTACCATCAGACCTGTACCTGAACAGCGTGGAGAACCAGCGAATTCCAAGCTGTCACCTGAAACGCATTGCTGCTGCCCTGCTGTCTCTTTGAAGCAAACTTAAGCTGCTAAATTGTGGGGCCTCTAATTTTTAAAGTCGCATTTATGTTTAATTCCTTTTTGCAACTCTGCAGTGACAACATGTTGTCAGGGTGGATTAGCTCGTTTTCTAAATTGGTATTTGTACTGGAATTCCTAGCCGAATGGATTTTTCTCCTCTTGAGGCTCTCTGACCCCTTCTAGGAACTATTTGTTCAAGAGGTCTGAAGCATTCACTGATACACATATATTGCTTAAAAATGAAGCTCTTACACCCCATTTGCAAACACTGCCCAGTCTACCATGAGCTCCCTCAAACCAGTAAAATCTTTCAAACCAGTGGCTCAGACCAGTGAGTGAGACTCCGTTGACCGGGGATTGTGGGTTAGTTCCCAGTCTCTGCTTAATCGAGCTGCTGACTGCAACCTGCGGACGTCAGCCAGATGGAAATCGAATGTGAAGGTTCCAAGGAGGCTCTCTGCAGCACAGCTGATCCATTGTGACTGTTTTTATGGTTAGTCATGATGCATACAGTATGTGAGCCTCCATCTGTGGGGGTGTCTGCCCACCAGCCTCCCTGCCACATTGGCTGACGTAGCCCCCACCAGAATGCAATGGGAATGGAGCTGCAGATGCCTCCCGTTAGCCCAATTCCTTTTGACAATGTTCACATTCAGTTAGGGCCCAAAGTGCTTGTACTTGTCAGTTGGGATAAATGATGAAGAAAGTGGTTCCCCTGTGGAAAGTGAAACAGAATGGCCAAAGGAAAGACTTTTCCTTACAGTTCCTCCATGCTCCACTCCTAAGCACCCGTCCTTGTAAAACAACTCATGCATTTTCGACTTCTTCTTCACTTTGCCAGATACTGAATGCTGGAGAAAAGACAACCGACCTTCAGGGCCATTCAATATCATGGGCTGTTCTCTTTTTGAAATTTTAGGGCAAGTGAAACTGATTCTGAAGGAAAACTAGTAGGGCAGGGAAAGTCTTGTTGCTTAGATACAACAGCTCCCCTGAAATGTTGAATTTGGATTTTATAGCTTGCTTGTTTGGGTCTATGTAACACCTTTTGCTAAGGAATTTAAAGCACTATACAAACACCATTTTTCATGTTAATGAAGCTCCCTCAGTGCATGTGGTATTATTTTTACCAGCAGTTTGAAGATTTTCCAACATGTAGCACCAGACTGCTTATCCAGCTCTTTCTCAGACCCACCTGTCCTCCTCCTTTCCTGTCCAAGGTACTTGTGTCAGAAAATGTCCTCTGTTCCTGACTTCATAGCTTCCCACTGCCATTGTTACCCCCGGATTGCCAGTGAGCCACCCCGTTGTCCTTCTTCAGTGTTGCCTTCTCTGAGGGATGGAAACAAAGTTTTCTTTATCATGGCAAGTAATGTAGAGCCCACAAAGTAAATCCCAAATAATAAAAGGAAATCCTCTTCCTTCTAGGGTTTGCCTCTTGTTCTATATATGCATTCAGCCTTAAGACCCTAGAAGTGGACACCTGTGACAAAATTCCATGTCATGTTTTGCCACATTGTGTCAGCCATGCCCCATTTCAACAAAAGTTTATTTACTGAATAAGAATTTTGCCAGTGGATTTCTGTCCTGCTATATCACTTTCTCCTATACATTAATATAGTTCTGGGCAGTATGTTCTTCTGAGTGTGTAGGACCTTTAGATAGTGGCCATTTGAGCTTAGAAGCATATAAGCTGGTTCTATAAGCATATAATTTGTTTTGTGTGGAGTCTTGAATGGATTCTAATTGGAAATGTGTGTGTGCTAAATAATGCTTGATGATTTTTAGATATTAATTTATTTTTAAGGTATCTGAAGGTTGAATGGATTCTTCCTGGGTTCTGGAATAAAACTGTAGTATGAGATAGTTGTAGTAGATCAGTGGTTGTCAGATTTACATTTCTTATGTCCCGCCAAAGCCACTGAAAGCACGTTTATTCATTTGCACATTTACAAGTGTTTTATTAATTTATTCTAAATATGCAATAGTATTGCAATAATGTAGAATATTATTTTGGAGACCACTTCTGATTGCCCTTGTTCATACACATGCCTCTGAACCAGGTAAGCTGATCATTTCAAGTACAAATCAATGTATTTAAATCATTGTCACATGTATAGATCTGTCAGAGTATATAGCTCTGTGGGATGCAAATAGGGTCAGCTGAAATGTAGGCAACACCTATTATTAAGAATTAATTTAGAATCCACTATGGGTTTAGTACCTCTTAAGTGCTACGAGGATACAAGATGGTAGATGGTGGTAATATAAGCATATATTATTTACTGAAAAATTAAATTAAACAATATGTTAATAAGTACTATAGAAGCCCAGAGAAGTGAAAGATTAATGACTCCGTAAAAAGTAAGATGTGAGTACAACTCAAAAAAGCAGAGAAAGGAGAAGGGGGTGCAGTAGATGCTTTGTTTGCCATAGAAGCTGAATTTGATGTTTGAAAGACACTGAGGAGACCAGTTTGATCAGCGTAGGAAACCTTATCTGGGAAAAATGGGAGACACAGTTGTTCAAAGGGGTTTTGAAGAAATGTGACTGGAGAGGAGGTGCTGAGGAGACTGGGTTTATCTTGGAAACCACAGTGAACCAAAGATCCATCAGGTGGTGCCTGATGAAAATGTGTGTGGGGGGGAGTCGGGCGTGGGAAGGGAATTAATATTTGTTGAATGCTAATATGTGTTGTTTTAAGTACATTAGCTCATTAAACCTCATAATGATGAGGATGACGTGGGTATAATTATTCCAGTTTTCCTATGAACGCTGAGGCTGAGATAAAACATTCCTTCTCTAAGACTGTTCAAAAAAAAGTAAGTTATAGAACTAGAAGCTGAATCTTGGACCACTTGACATCAGTGTCTAGGGTCTTTAGGGAGACCCTCTGGAGAGGTTTGTACTCATCACTTGTATATTACGGTTCTTGGGGTGCCTGGGTGGCTTGGTCACTTAAGCATCAAACTCTTGATTTTGGCTCAGGTCATGATCTCATGGTTTGTGCAATGGAGAGACAGAGAGAGAGAGAGAGAGAGAGAAGAGAAGAGAAGAGAAGAGAAGAGAACAGAAGAGAGGGGGAGAGGGAGAGGGAGAGGGAGGGAGGAAGAGAACCAACACAAGCAGGGGAAGGGCAGAGAGATAGGGAGACACAGAATCTGAAGCATGCTCCAGGCTCCAAACTGTCAGCACAGAGCCTGATGTGGAGCTCGAACTCATGAGCTGTGAGATCATGACCTAAGCCAAAGTCAGACACTGAACCAACTTGAGCCACCCAGGCACTCCCACATTTTTTCCTTTAATTCTTCATTATTACTTTCTAGTTATTATGCAATGTTCAGGACAGGTAGACTTATATGGAATTATTGTTGTATAGGTTTCTTTCTTTAAATCATGATGGGCACCATGGCAGCCCTGAGAATATGCCTGGCAGACCTCTTGTTAGAGGAGGTAATTGACCACGGGCCTCAGATGCTAAGGTTTTAAATCCACAGCTGTGTTTGCCCCAAGGTCACACCTCCCACTGGCTGCTCCTTGCCAAAGACTGAGTGCTTCAGGGACACTCAGATTCCTGGGAGACATCAGACTTTTCTTTGTCAGTGGACTTTGCCTGAAGGACTTGCCCAGGCTTTTGCCCCACCTTTCTGAGATGCAGGGCAGTCTAGTTGCTTCTACCCACTAATCTTTCTTGCTCTCTCCTTCCCTCATGGTCTGAGGGTTCACCTGACCTTTTCTGACTCTCTCCCTATCTCCTTTCACATGAGCATAAAATCCTTGCACATTTAATCTTGTTTTGGAGTCTGCTTCTCAAAGGACTCAGACCAACAGAGGCATATAAATATTGTTCGTTTTCTCAACTAAAATTTGGGAAATAAGATAAATGTAAAATGTGAGAAATTGGTAAATGGGTTAAAATGAAATTCACACAGAAATATGTTAAAAGATGTTTAAGGGTGTAATTTTAGAATTTTTCTTAGTTTGCACATGGATCTCTTCATTTTTGGGAAAAAAAGATGTATAGCTATAAAAACATTTTGAAAAAAGGCAAATTATGTGGTTATGAGATAATAGACATTTGCCTTTTTTGAAAAGGCCCTCGACTCCATATATATCTATTTTATGTAATTGCCTATACACGCATATGATTTTTACTGTCTGCTTTTTCACTTACTACACATTTTCTGTGTGTCTACTGCACGATAACCACAATAGTTCCAATTCCAAATTTGTCATCTTATTCTCTTACAGTGAACCTTTACTGGTTTCTACCTTCTTTTTCTATTACAAATATTCTGTTGTGACCTCTCTTAAAATATTTTGGTAATGTTGAAATATTTTCTGAGTATAAATTCCCAAGATAGACTTTTTTTTATTTAAAAAAATTTTTTTAATGTTTATTTATTTTTGAGAGAGAGAGAGACAGAGTGTGAGCAGGGAAGGGGCAGAGAGAGAGACACACACAGAATCCAAAACAGGCTCCAGGCTCTGAGCTGTCAGCACAGAGCCCGAAGCAGGGCTCCAACCCACGAGCTGTGAGATCATGACCTGAGCCGAAGTCGGACACCCAACCGACTGAGTCACCAGGCGTCCCTCCCAATATAGACTTTATAGGGCAAAAGGAGATGATAATTTTTTATGTCGCTTGCTGTAGTTGGCTGTTACACTTTCTCAAAAGCTTGGCACCATACCACCAACAGTAAGTGAGAATTCCAAATTCGGCTTCACCTCACCAGCACTGAGTATTGAGCACTACATCATGTTTTTCTCGTCTGTTAAATAACAGTAACAAAAAATGCTATAAACTTCCTTTAATTTGCACTTACTTAATTCTTAGCAAAGATGAATGTTTTCAATTAAAAGGAAATTTTCAAATTAAAAAGAGAAAAATTACATTTAATTAAGACAAAAGCATTAACACTGTATTTGAATGTTGGCATATTGGTTCAGTTGTTATTTAGGCAGGGATGGAAACTTTTTGCCTTTTCATTATAGGAATATTTGCTTTGTGCTTTTACAGGAATGTTTTTACCCTTGAGTGTCAGGCAGCTATTCCTTTTTAGTTCTGTAACATCAAGACAAAGCAATAGCCACATTTTATACCAACAGGTAGAATACATGATCATGGTAGATAACTTTATTTGGCATCATTTATTTATCAACGTGTCCCCCAGGAATGCAGTAACAGAAATCAGAAAACTGCTTAGAGATTATAGAACGGAATCTCATCCTTCTTCATGCATATTCACATTTCAGGACCAAATAAGAACATGTACACAAACCAGCCCCCTCCAAAGAGAAGGCAGGAAGACAAAATTCTGAGTAGGCATCTGAGCCCCATTTGTCTCCAATATGTGGTGCCTTCTTCCACAGAGCTGTCAGTTCATTTGTCTGGGGACCTGAAAGGTAATTTCCGTTTTTTGTTGTTGTTGTTGTTGTTGAGGATAGAGAAGCACTGGAGGAGAATTAAGGATGGGACAGTTTTGGACTATCCTTTTGGAAAAGTCTACCTGGGATCTTCCTGGATTTTTTTTAAAAAGGAAAATACCCCAGTGCTAGCACTGCTTCTAAAATAAATTTTCCAAAACTACCCATTGTATTAATGAAGCAACTGAAGTATGAAATACACCTTTCCAAAAGCATTTAATCATTGAGAAAATTATATAATCACTGAAATGTTTACCTAGGACAGATGTTATTTCACCTTCCTCTATTCCCAAAAGTATCTTGCATACACTTTTATTATTTCATGCTACCTCATTGTATTCATAGTTAGATTTTTTTACATGCATAACTCTTCCTACTAGAATGAAAGCTCTTAGTAGCAATGTCTTGGTTATTATTTTATCCAAGGAAACTTCTAATAAAGTAATATTCAGAGGATGCACTCCATGTGGCAGGAGAAGCATTTTTTCCCCCATTTAATCCTTACAACAACTCATTGAAATAGGTTTTTTTATTATCTCCATTCTACTGATGAGGAAATTGAGACTTGAGGAGGTTAAGTAATTTGCCTGGGCTGCACAGTCATTTAGTGGCAGTTCTAGGATTGAAATCAGATTTGTCTAACTCCAGAGACTTTATTCAGTTTTCATTACAATGGAATATGGTATCTGTGGTATTTATTATCATTATTATTGTTGTTATTATTTGTGGAGAATAAATGACCAAGCCAGTGGGAAAACTGTGTTTGGGACTTTTTGGAATGTTCAAATCATCACAGCTTATAGGGGGAGTAAAGTATACTTCTTCTACCACCATACAGAAATTGAACTTATTTATGTCTGGGTACCTTTTCCAGTGCCAAGTTTTAATGCTCATCCTAGTAAGACAGGGTCCTAGGGTTGAAAGAACATAACCTTAGAATCAGTCTGACATGGGCTTTAATGCTCATCCCATACCTTTATAGCTGTGTGGATTTTATGAAGATCCAATAAGAGAGTTAATTTTAGATGGCAAAATCTGTGAGTGGTTTGGTGTCTGTATTTGTCACTGCTATGTGCCCAATGGTGTAGCCAGTACTTTGCATACTGTTGGCGACATAGTTGGTCCTTAGTAAATATTCATTGAACAAATGAAAGAATGAACATAGCATCTGGCATAGAGAAAGTGCTCAATTTATTTTATTTTTCCCCTCAAACTTTTTTATTGTTGTTTATTTATTTTGACAGAGAGAGAGGGTGGGGAGGGAGGGAGAAAGGGAGCATGCATATGTGTGTGAGCAGGGGAGGGGCAGCAAAAGAGGGAGAGAAAGAATCCCAAGCAGGCTCCACACTGTCAGCATGGAGCCCAATGCAGGGCTTGATCTCATGAAGCATGAGATCACTACCTGAGTGGAAATCAAGAGTCGGATGCTTAACCAACTGAGCCACCCAGGTGCCCCAAACTTCTTTATTTTTAGTGAAATGTTGTGTACCTGAAACTAATACTATATGTCAAATATACCTCAATTACATTTTTTTTTAATTTTTTTTTTCAACGTTTATTTATTTTTGGGACAGAGAGAGACAGAGCATGAACGGGGGAGGGGCAGAGAGAGAGGGAGACACAGAATCAGAAACAGGTTCCAGGCTCTGAGCCATCAGCCCAGAGCCTGACGCGGGGCTCGAACTCACGGACCGCGAGATCGTGACCTGGCTGAAGTCGGACGCTTAACCGACTGCGCCACCCAGGCGCCCCGACCTCAATTACATTTTTTTTAACTTTATTTATTTTTGGGAGACAGAGACGCAGAGTGCAAGAAGGGGAGGGGCAGAGAGAGAGGGGAGACACAGACTCCGAAGCAGGGTCCAGGCTCTGAGCTGTCAGCACAGAGCCTGACACGGGGCTCGAACCCACAAAATGCAGGATCATGACCTGGGATCAGGCGCACAACCAACTGAGCCACCCGGGTGCCCCAAATATACCTCAATTGAAAAACCAAAGAAGCCTCTTTATATTTGCATTCACCTTTGTTTAGCATTATCTTATTGAAATTGTTTTGATTTTGGGGGCAACATGTCTCCTTCAGAACTTCTTTAATGATTTTATTGGTCTCATCAAGTG
Source organism: Felis catus (assembly GCF_018350175.1). Taxonomy (NCBI): domain Eukaryota; kingdom Metazoa; phylum Chordata; class Mammalia; order Carnivora; family Felidae; genus Felis; species Felis catus. The sequence goes on from NC_058372.1 coordinate 48,571,022, forward strand.
TATCTTTTTTTTTTTAATCAAGTGTATCTTTGATTCTTGTCTTTTCTTACCCTACTTGCAGTCCTCAGTAGGACTCAATTACTGAGTAAATGTGAGGAGTGAAGAAAAGAAATCACGAAGGGAACTACAGTTCCAGTCCTGATTGTTTGGGTGAATGGGGGTCAGTGCTAGCAGTCACAGACAGAAGGGATTACCATCATATTCAGGGTGTGGAGTTGTACAAGAATTAGCACATTCTAGGTGTGATGTGAACAGAGCTTGATGAAGGAGCTTGAATTGTAAAGAAAAGGAAATGGTGTGTGAAGAAGACATTTAAAGAACAAACAGGATTGGATAATTAATTAGGTTAGGGGTTGGAAAACAAGGAGAAATTTCTAGATAGGGTAACTAGAAAAGTGGTATATCAACAGAAATAGAAAAACATTTCTAGAATGTTTGCTTTTTGTTTTCATGTCTAGTTTTATGATTTTACTGCAACTATTCAGTGTTCTTACTATTTCTATTGTCAGCTTCTGTCAATGAATCTGTTTTTTTAAACATTTTTTAAAAATGTTTATTTATTTTTGAGAGAGAGATACAGACAGAGAGACAGAGCCTGAACAGGGGAGGAGTGGAGAGATAGGGAGACAGAATCAGGAGCAAGCTCCAGGCTCTGAGCTTGTGTCAGCACAGAGCCCGACGTGGGGCTTGAACTTATAAACCGTGAGATCATAATCTGAGCCGAAGTTGGATGCTTAACTGACTGAGCCACCCAGTCAGTGAGCCACCCACTGAGGCGCCCCTGAATCTGTTTTTTATATTATTTGTTGAGTAGATTAGTATGTACTAGGCACTATATTAAATGTTTGCATGCATTAACTCATTTAATCTTCATAAAAATCTAATGTAATAGATGGGTGTAGACATCTATTGCTTTGCAGCTGGTTTTTGGCAAGATTGTTCTCCTGTTTCCTTAAGTCCTCACCTGCTGTGTCCTCAAAGTCCAAAATTCTAGTGTGTTCAAGGAATTTAGCTAGCAGTTTACGCCAAGCCCACTCACTGCCTGGTTCCAAAGCCATCTCTATATTTTAGATTTCTGTTATATCAACACCACACTTTGATTATCAAATCTGTGTTGGTTACATATTGTTAAACCAATTACCCCACGGCTTAGTGGTTGAAAAACAACACATTTTTCTCACAGTTTCTGAGAATCAGGAATCTAAGAGTGGCTTAGCTGGGTGGTTCTGGCTCAGGATCTCCCACAGCCTGCAGACTGTTGGCTAGAGATGCAGTCATCTTCAGGCTTGAGTGGGGAAAAGCCACTTCCAAGCTCACTCACGTAGACACGGAAGATCTACTTCCGAGCTCACTTACTTGGTTATTGACAGGCTTTGTGTCCTTGCTGCCTGTTGGTGGGAGACATCAGTACCTTGCTACATTGGCTTCCCCATGAGGCTACTTATTTCTCCCAGAATGAGGGATATGTTACAGAATGTGGTAGAGAACCTACAAAATGGTGATCATAACGTATAACCTATAGGGTGACAATCTTTTGCATCTTATTTATGCCATTCCTCAAAAGTAACTAACTCTGGCCCACATTCAAGAGGATGAGGTTCTATAAGGCATGAATACCAATGAGGCAGGAATCATTGGGGGGCATCTTAGTGACTTCCTACTGTAAGGAGGAAACTGAAGCTCAGAGAGGGAGGTAATTGTGGCTAAATCATATAATAAGTGCATCTGATTCTAGTCCTGGCTCTTGGCAAGTAAAGTATATGTTGCCATAAACATGTTGTGTCCTGGGAAACCAGATAACCTGCTTGCTAAAGAAATACCAAAAAAATGCTAGTAATAGGCCCCCTTCAATACTTCTCTCATGGAGTTAAGCACGTCAGGTTACTGTAAAGAGGTTCAAAAAGATATTTTCTTGTTGTTCGTTTTATGTCACATTATAAGAGAGACATTTAGATAGTTTTTTTGGTTGTTGTTCTTGTTTATTTTAGCTTACATTTGAGTTGGATTTCAAATGTTAAGATTTCTAGATAAATGTGACAATCACTCTTGTTTTAAAACAAAGAACCAAAAATGTTGAGCCATTATTCCTGTTCATTCACTTCAGGATTCTGAGCACAATGAGAGGAAGGGTACAAATCCCTGATAATACCCCAAAGAGGCAAAGACAAGACTGGAGGCAGATGCCAATATGCAATCTTAAACTTTAAAAATTTTTTTGACGTTTATTTATTTTTGACAGAGAGAGACAGAGCATGAGCGGGGGTGGGATAGGGTGGGGGGGGGGTGGGGACAGATAGAGAGGGAGATACAGAATCTGAAGCAGGCTCCAGGCTCTGAGCTGTCAGCACAGAGCCCGATGCGGGGCTTGAACCCACAGACCGCGAGATCATGACCTGAGCTGAAGTCGGACACTCAACCAACTGAACCACCCAGGTACCCCTTAAACTTTAAAACCAGAGTTGATACTATGCACAAGAGGGAGGAGGGAAGAGTGCAAATTAATGTATCCTAATGACCATTTTTTTAACTTTTCAATTAATATATATTGTGATAGCAAGTAGCACATGTCTGTCAAAATTAAATTTAACTCTTTTAGAAAGTTTTGCTTACCATTTAGCACTTTGATTATGTTCAGGTGGAAGCTTTGGTCAGCTTCCATGACGAGATGCTCATCTGATACAATTTAGTTAGGAAGACTTTGGCAAATGTTAATTAACAAATACCCCATCACTGTGTCCCCAGAGCTCTGCTGTACGAGGCAGATGATGCTTTTTCAGGGCAAAGTAGAGAGGCAGTCTGTAATTTCTCCAGCATGTAAGAGATCTTTGCATACATGTAGCAGTTAAGGAGCCTCAAGTGATTTTAGAATAGTTTCAAATTTTTAGGACAGTATTCATATTTATTTCTAGGTGTTTCTCCTACTATATGAGAAATGAACACTATAATGGGCTCTGGAAAAAGAAAGTTTTGCGGAATAAATTTGTGGATAAGTTTGTGAAGTGCAGAACAATTTGTTTGACGTGGTCATAGGCTGGCAAAAATAAGAGAATGGACTTGTGCTGCTATAGTTGTGACCCACAACCCTTGTCATGAGTTGTTACCTCCCAGGGAAGTGGGCACGAGGTAGACAACTTTTCTCTAGGCTGTTCCATAAGGGGGTGAACTTGCCTTGTCCCCTTTTACCTTACTGTCATTTTGGTGGGCTTCCCACCAAGCAAATCATCCTCTGATCCCAAAGAAGAGGAATCCCATTTTCTTCCCTGTTTTTCTCCTTTGACACTGGCAATCAGGATTTGCTAGGCTGTGTTATACCTTCTTTGTCCTGATGACATACTTGAAATGATGAAAATCATATATAGCTTTCTCATTGGTTTCAGGGAAAGATGCACATAGATCGCTGAGAGAAATAATGATGAATAAACAACAAAATATTATAAGATGTGGCAAATGCTGTGCAGACATGTATAAAATGGACAGAAATGTGTGCACACAAAGTAATGATTCTACATGAGAGAATATGCTGGATATTCTCTCTTTGTCCCCCTGAGGTATACTCATCATTCTTCCCCACCTGCCTTGCTCTCTGTACTTTGAAGTGGCAGCTGATTTCCATGGGCTTCATAGCAGGCTTTTCTTGGTCCCTCATCTCTGCTTGGGTTTGCCAGTTGGCGGGGGGGGTGGGGGGGGGTGGGGGGGGTGGGCAGGCACCACCCAGGGACAAGGTGAGGGATGTCAAGAGATAATATTACCCTGGCTCCTGCCCTGCTGGGCCACAGTTTGCTTTTGGCTGCATTTCTTACCAGTTTTTAACTTTTAGTTCTTTTCTACAGCTGAACTCTCACTGGGTTCCAGTACCTTCTGCCTGGCAAGGTTTCCCAAGGTTGCTAGCCTTCATGGACTTGACCTTTCTTGCTAGTTTTTTTTTAAACTTTGCCAGCACCCTTATTACATTCTCCTTAATTACCCCTTCTGAGTGGGTCATCCCCTTCATGTTGGGTCCCTGATGCTAAACTGACTAGATAAATGAAAACCATGAATCACTGCAAAACCAGATCTCAACTATAGGAGCTTATCTCGCCTGGAAAGACATCTGGGAAGAGAGTGATGTATCTTTTTAGTCACTTCTGAGAGGACTTTTGAACCTTTATAAGAAAGAGCTAACGTATGCAGTGGTGACATAGCACGTACCAGATCCCACACTGAAATGTTGGCTTCCTGTTCATGTGTTTATGGATTATCTCACCAAGAAGGAGAGGGACAGTTAAAAACAAAATGAAACAAAGCAACTGTATATATCACCTACTGGCAGGGTTGCCAGAGTTAGCAAAAGCAAAATAAAACAAAAGACAAGATCCCCAGTTAAATTTGAATTTCAGATGAACAATGAAGACTTTCAAAGAATGTCTCATTGAAATATTTGGATGTGAACATATTTATACTGTATTTTATCTGGCAATTGTACCTATAGGGCCTTTTACATAGTAGACATTTGATACATGTTTCTTGATCTATAGATTTAGATGTTACAGAAAATAAAAGCCCTCCAAAATAATCAGGCACTGGCTAAGGATCGCTGTAGGCAGAATGTGTCAGAAATCATCAAGTGTCCCTGAGGACACACACTCAGACTCTATAGGCTCCCTTGGTCCTAACATTCTTTGTATCATCAAAATGTATCTGTATCTTGGTTCCTCCAGGCTGTGTATCTGCAGAGAGGCTGTGGAGAAGGGTAAAGAATGTATGACTTGGATAGAACCAGGTTCAAATTCTACCAGTGGTAGCAGTGAAACTTCAGGCAAGTCATTTAAGCTCCTCAAACCTCAGTTTCCTAAACTGGACAATGGTAACAAATGACTTACTGCCGTGTACATTGATTAGAGTTAGAGCTGATGCATGTTGAATTCCTAGTATAGTGCCTAAAACATAGCACTAAATATAGCACTAAAATATAGTGTACCTATCATTATACAAGTGAGACATAGGAATGACTTCTTGGTAACATAATAAAACTGTGCAGGGAACCTGAGAAAAAGTCTTACAAATTCAAGCTAGTGCTGGGAATATCAAATACTATAACCAATCCCAGAAAGGTTTTTTTTTTTTGTAAGTCTTTTTAGGGGGCACAGGAATCATACAAGCTCAACATAATGCTATCTCTTAACTGAGGAACCACCTTTGGAGTAGAGAAATTATGTATAGAAGTAAAAAAAAAATGGACCTTGATGTCTCTTTCATTCTTAAGATTCTATAAGTCTAAAACTTCATTGTAGAATTTTAGCTAACTCTGGCAACATCAGTTATGAAAGAAGCATTTCACACATAAATCTAGATCTGGTATGTTAGCTAAGAGAGCAGTTCATTTTTACGAACATAATATTGCTTCAAGCTTTCTTTTAAGCATGATGTCTTTAAGAATGTCCTCTAAGAGAACCTCCTCAACATGTACATTTACAAAATCTATTTTACCTGCAAATCTTGCCAAACATCTATCACTTCTGTAATTTGCTCTATTTTTGTACCCAGAAAGGTATTTGGCTCCATGTCAAAATTTGAAAATCATTTAAGTAAAATAGTAAGTCATTACACTAATTCTTTAAGCTTTCAATTAATGTGTGGTTCAATTCAACAGAACGAGATAGAGGAATTTCATTTTATAGATTTGCTTACTGGGGAGAAGCTAATGTACAGACGATAAAAGATGGTTTAAAAGGATTAGAGAAAACAAAACCCTTGGAGGATGCAGTTCATACCTTTATGTGTAAAAAGATTTTCTAGTCCCTTTATAATTTAAAAGAATTTGCCTTCCATAGAGAAGTACCAGATACATGGCCTGATTCTATAAATGACTTACAGAAAAAGTCAGTAGATGGAAAATCAGCACCCTGAGCTTACTTTTGGCTCACATCTGCAACTAAACATTTCAGGTCTCAATTCCTTCATCTATAAAATAAGAGATGTTGGACTGGATATTTTCTCTTTTTTCTGTTTCTTGACATTAAGATTCTATATTGTAAATTTTGTCCAGTATAGACAAATGATTATTTCAAAGCCTGAATTTACTGCAGTTAACAAATGTCCTGAGAACTAGACCAGATGAAACCAAGAGAGAGCAATATCTGAGGAAGTCTAGCCTAATCTGAAGGTGTCCCTTGGTCCCCTTGGGTCACCATAACTCCTCTGCAGTGTCGCTTCATGCCATGGGGTCCATGGACTCCTATTTCAGTGATATATAATCTATTTAGGTGGTGTCTAAGGACTCAGACTTGGAGAGTTCTGATGTTATTTTAGGCTAGAGAGTGGCCCAGAAATAAGCCAGCTAGTGACAGATCTAATGAGGTCAATTGCATGGCTTTATGTGAGGCCAAGCAAAGCAAAGTTTGTAAAACTCTGGTTTTGCTCGGCTGTCTTCATCTTTCATTTCCATATAAATTCGATAACAGGCTCGAATCACCAGCAGAAACAGTGCGCTGAACAAAATCCTTTCAAAGAGATCATTTCTTGAAGAATTTCATGAAGCAGCAGCAGCTATTTAAATCAGCATGTATGTCATTTTCCATGAGAAAATTGAACTGAAGAAATACGCTTTTCTGTTGGTGTTATCGCCCTAAATTCTAGATATCTTTATAGATGTACTATAGTTAGAGCCCACATATTTGTATTCCAAATGAGCTTTTAAAAGATTCAATCCTTGTTATCCCAAACCAAAATTTCAATGAAAACAGTTTGGACTAGCTAGCACGATTTTATGGTTCATATCACAAGAGACCCAATATAAAACTTGAGGAATATGTTTTGCAAGAGAATTATATCTCTTTCCACATATTACCATTTTAAAAGCCTAGCACTTCAATATTTTTTCTCAGTCATCATGGTGGCAAATTGCTTACATGAATAACTGTCCAACTGAAATGAATAATCACTAGCAAAGTGAACACGAAAAGTCAATTTAGAATATATCAGCATGTCTCTTTCTCTTCGGTGCCATAGAACAGGAACAACAATTAAAACAGCAACCACACTTGGTTCCCATTGAAAAACGAAAAATTGGAATGAATATTTGCAGTGTTGACCTCCTGAGACAGAAAGGTGAATAAGAGCTGTGTGTTTGTGAATAATGCAATCAATTTTCAGAGAAATGTGGTTTGTTCATAAGGAGAGGTTGTATCCTAATCTGTTAGGCTGAGTTTGGAAGTTTTGAAGTGCTATTTGTCACATCCTGATATGACAGACTTGGAAAGGAGGGTGGCTCGGGTCCATGCACAGCCCCAAGGACCCAAGGATCCTTAGTTCCAACACGTTCCCAGTAGCCAACAGTCATCCAGGGGCCATGTTAGGATGCTTTGGGCTTTTTGGGAATTGACAATGCCTATCATAGTTGGCTTAAAATTACCAAATAAAAATATTATATATTAATATTATTAATAAAACATTAAAATTAGATGTAAACTAAAATATTTAGAAATATTAAATAAAATTATTTATGGTAAAATAAAGATCAGTCAACACTCAAAAATAACATTGAGAAGTGCCATTAAAATAGCAACACCATCTCTTCCCTTTAAAATAATTTATCATTTTATCATTTATCAATTTATCATTTATCATTTCCCCAGATGAGAGCTATGTATCATGTATCACTAGTGAGAACTTTGAAACTAAACTATCAGTCATTCTACATTGAAATTAACTTAAATGCAGCACATGTCTAAGTGTCAGGTGTGTGTTCAGTGGTTGGTCTTGTAAGGCAGCATTGTTGTCTGTCTTCTGTCTTAACGTGTCAACTCCCTGGGGGCAGACACATCATCTTCAACTTCCCTATTACCAGAGAAGTAGATAGAAAATGCTAAAAAACATTGGCTGACATATGTTGGCCATTAAGAAAATTAAAATAAAAAGGTTTCTTTATTGTTTAATAGTTAGGGAGTTTCAGGTTTGCAAGATGAAAAAGTTCTGGAGGTGCATGGTGGGGATGGTTGTGTAACAGTGTGAACTCACTTAATGCCTTAGGCCTGTACGCTTAACAGCGGTTAAAAAGGTAAATTTTATGTTATGAATATTTTAAGCAAAATGGTGGAGTTATTAAAGAGGAGGGAAAATGCTAAAAGGGAAGCAGACTTATTTTTCATGTTTCAGGTCACAGTTGTAGATTCTTTTCTCTTTTTCCTGTTTTTTCTTGGCTAACATTGAAGTGACCTATCACTAGGCAATGGGGCTGTTAACATCTCTCATCGCATACAGCCTGAAAATGTCTCCTTTCAAGTGCTCTTGATTGAATTGAAATTTTCTAATTATCTTATCTGATTTGATACAAAGAAACACAGTTGGGAGGGGTGGGGGAGGGGGAAGGAGAGGAAGAGAGGGGAGAGGGAAAAAAAAGCAGGACCAAGATTTTATTAATTGTAGGATTAGCTCATCTAAAATGGAGTTCATACCACTAATGGAGATGTCTGACTTACTCATCTAGTATCTGCACCACTACTGAGACCAACTTCGTCTTTCTGAAATGGTTCTAGGGTCACATCTAGTTCCTAGCATCCTATTTCAGATGAGGAGGTAGATGCCAAGAAGTTCAGAATTGACAAGAGAATTGTGACCAAAGGATGGAGGGCAGAACAAATGGAATTTAGAAATGAACATTCTTAGATCCAGAAAAGGGAAAGGAGGAGAAAAAACCTCTAATATTTCCACTGACAAATTTTTCTCATATGATGAATCTGTCACATTTTAACTGTTTTCGAAAAACTACCATGTACATGTTAACATTTTCCTGAGTGTGTTTTAAAGGAAATAGTTATATACATTTAATTTTTACAATAGGATGTATTCATATAACTGTGCATGGAATAATAGATTAATATTCAGACACATTTCCCCCAAAATTTCTTTGGTATTAGAATATAACATTTTGGCATGTTAAAATATAAAAGGTTATTTTATGCATTTTGAAACTATTGGAATGAAATAAAACAATAACAAGTTAAAGATGTTAGCTTATAATGAACAAAGCAAAGCTGGTTTTGAATAATTTGAATTTTTACATTAAAGTTGAATGTTGTAATAAGTGTGTTCGTTTCTTTTGTGAAAAATGCAATTAAATGAATGTCCTCCCATAATCTCCAAATACATGAAGTAAACCTGACAGCCTATTATTTGGTGTTCAAGTTGGTGGTATGCCTGAAATGTCTCATTGTATATACCACCTAGTAAAGGCAAATTTAGGTAAGATCCTTGAGAATATATATATTTCTTCCTTACTCCTTATATGATGTAAAAGAGAATTTTATAGAATAAAAACACTGGAATGACTGGCTTGAGACTGGACAGTCTTCCTTGAAAGCAGTTTTTGACCTGAATATGTCCTGTCACATGTGATAGACACTGTGTCATCACCGTATCCTGACTTAATTGACAGTCCCCTTTAATGAAAACTTTAGTGCAAAATAAAGCACATATACTGTTCTCTAGATACAAGAACAGATGTGCTGAATTCATTTCATAACCACTTGCTCATCACTGCTTCTAAATGATACTTAATACTTAAGTTTTTTTTCTTTCTCTGTATTTACCTTTTAAAAAGTTTAAAACATACCTATTGCTAAAAATATGGACCCATTTACAATACTATCAAAATAACGTATTTGTGGCATAGTTAGGTGGCACTTGACCTCAGAATAGAAGTGGCATCTAGGCCCTTCCCATCAAGTCATAGAAAACCAGAAAAAGGTAATTTAGGCTCTGCCTAATTTATGTTATACTTACGGGTGAGAGGAAAGATAAATTTGGGATTGTGACTATGGATGTAAGTTTGCACTCATTGACAAGAAAACACTGGAATTGATGTCTTAGAAAACTATGAGTGAATGATAGAAAGACAACATTCTAAAAAGACCTAGATGAAAGGAAAGTACCATAGATTCTATTCCCAGTTCTGCCAGTAGCTGTCTGCAACATCCGTTATATTAGGCATCTTATAATTAAGTAGCAGTGCCCAAGATAGTGTTGTCTTAGAGATGTTGGTATAGGAAATTTTATGGCAAGGTACACATAAGGGCAACATTTTTCATTTTAAGACAAAATAGCTATTTTTTTGAAATAGCTAAATTTTGAGGCCTCAAACTTTGTTTAAAACATTGTTCTCATTATTTCATTTGGTCTCCACAACATCTCTATGAGGTTGCCATCATTATCCCCTCTTGACAGAAAAGAAAGGAATAAGAAGTTCACTGAATTGTCCAGGGTCCTCAGCAAGGGGGCAGAGCTGGGATTTGTACGCAGATGGCCTGGCTCTGGAACCAGCCCACTAATCCACTGCTGCTCTTCTTCCTACTTCTATTCTGCCTATCAAAAGGGCCTTCCCATAACCATTGGACCAGAAGATACCAGCCTTCACATAAGCTTCAATCCTTAAAGAAAGAACTCAGATGTGGTATTCTCAGGTTAAAATGCCTTTACCTTCATTCGAGTTTTATTGAGATATAATTGACATACAGCACTGTGTAAGCAAAATGATTTGACTTACATTTATTGTGATATAATTACCACAATAAGTTGAGCTAACATTCCGTTATTTTGTATAGATACAAAGAAAAGAAAAAAGTGTTTTTTGTTCTTGTGATGGGAATTCTTAGGATCTGCTCTCCTAACAACTTTCCTGTATATTATGCAGCAGTGTGAGCTATAATCATCATGTTGTACGTTATATCACTGGTACTTATTTATCTTATAACTTGAAGTTTGTATGTTTTCACTACTTTCATCCAGTTCCTCATCCCTCCACCCCCTGTCTTTGGTAACCACAAATCTGATCTCTTTTTCTATGAGTCTTCTCTTTCCTTTTGCTTGCTTGCTTACTTTCTTAGATTCCACATATAAATGAGATAATATAGTATTTGTCTTTCTCTGACTTATTTCACTTAGTGTGATTCCTTCAAGGGCCATCCATGTTGTTGCAAATGTCAGGATTTCCATATTTTTATGGCTGAGTAATATTCCATTGTATATACATACCATAACTGTTTTTTTTTTCCATTCTTCCATTGAGGGGCGATTAGATTGTTAACATGTCTTAGCTGTTGTAAATAATGCTGCCATAAACATGAGGTACAGATGTCTTTTTGACATAGTGTTTTCATTTTATTTGGATAAATATCTAGAAGTTGAGTTCCTAGATCATAGGGTAGTCCTATTTTTAATTTATTGAGGAACCTTCATACTGTTTTCCATAATGGCTGCACCAATTTGTATTCCCACCCATAGTACACAAGGGTTTCCTTTTCTCTACATCCTCTGCACCACTTGTTCTCTCTTGCCTTTTGATGATAGCCATAGAATACCATTTTGAAGGCTAACCCAAAGGTGACTCATCAGTCACCTCATCAGTGTGAAGACCCTGCACCTAGTGAACATCCCAATTCAGGTCCAAGGCATCCCCTCTCCCAGGTGAGAAGGCACTATAAACTGCCTTAGGACTCATTGTTCTTACGTTATGTTAGATATGGTTAGGAAGCCAATATCTATTAAAGAATACGGGGCCAGTCATTTCCCACAAATTCTCCAATTGACTTCATAAGCTTGGGAATATCAGCATCAATATCAGTGTCCAATAAAAATCATATTTTAGGTATTTGAATCATTTCTGTGTCATATTAAATATGTCATGTCTCTGAGCCTCAGTTTTTTCACCCTTGTAATATAACAGTTTAAGAAGATAAACCCTGGAAAGCCCTTTTAACCATAAAAATTGTAGATTCCAAGAGATAGTGGGAATTATAACCTCTTCTGATTATCTGAAATAGCTCATCTCATCTTGGACATAGGCATTCATTTGGAATTCTTTACCTCAAGCCCACAAAATGAAGTTTAGTTGCATTCGTGTACCCATTCATATTCCATGTTTAATGGTCTTGGGGACATGTGGTAATTTTCCTGGCTAATCTCCTAACACCCTCTTCAATTGGTAGTATGGGAAGCCAGACCCTCACTTAAGGAGGAAGATGTTCCCAGGTGTAATTCATTTTGGGTTTTATCTTCCTTCTCTCAGAGCCGCCCTTCACCCCAGGAGGAGAAAGTACGTGGGCACTCTCACTGTCTTTAAACAATGGTAGTTACTACCTAGCAGGAGTTAGCTGCCTGTAAGTTCTTTTGGGCAGTATAGTACTGGTATGTTGGGGCTTTCTGTCAATGCTAATTGGCCATGACCATGATAATTGCATATGACTTGAAGCCTGAGGAGTGCCGAGAAATGTGTGATTCCTATATGATAATGGATAATTGAATATTGCTCCTTTCTGTTTCACAGCCTTCTGAACACCAGGTCTGGCAGATTAGAGGCAAGGCCTGTAAGTAGATTTGCCAATTTCTTTCACTACAAGTGGCCCATGCTGGGCTGATCTGTTCTTCCTCTTGTTCATCTGGCACCTGCCCATGTGGAGGAGACTCTACAACACGGCACATCTGTTGTACCCTCACAGATTCTTCTGGTGTTTCAGATCTATGTGTGATGAAGAGTCCTTTTGTGTGGAAATCATCCAGCCTCAACCACACAGTTCAGCAATTTTGCTGAAAGGAGAACAGTCTTGGCTGCACTTAGCGAATCAGGATGACATTAGCAATCTTGCCTTGTTTCTGCTTTGCAGAAGGAGTAATCACAGCTTCTATCCTTAGCTTGTGCTGTGGCCATAAGGATATGTCATATGGTTTTCATGCTTGAGCTGTATTGGGTTTTATCTATTTGACTTCACCTTCTTTGTAAGACCTATATGAAGAAAGATTGTGTGTGAGTTTTATCTGCAGTAACACAAGACCTTTCAACTATATTCCTATACATTCTCCATGTAGTCAACACTTGCAGTTAAAGCAAGGAGAATGTTTTTGATGAAAAGAAAAAAAAATGCTTGTTTAGTTTCTCAGTTCTTTGAGTTATTTACTGCCTCAGCTTCTTTTTTCCAATTTCTTCATCCTTTACTTGTCTGAGTTTTTCAGTTGCTGTTTGGCATGTGTACCGGGGACTAACAACTTTTTCTTGGTGGAACCTATTCTGATTTTCACTGTACTGTGGATGATCAACATTTTGCAGTCTTTGTTGGCACTGCTAGTAAGCCCTAAGCCTGGAACTGGAGGAAATTCAAGCTTGTCCTTTGAACTTCCTTGGTCCCCTGTGGTTGTGATAGAGCCACTGCACAATTTGGGGCCTCTTTTTATGTATTTCTGATGCAGGCTGACAGGTTGACAGATTCTTGAAGATAGAGACCACAAATCACTCTTGTTTCGGGATCCCATTACCTGTGGCATTGTGCCTGTTTGAGTGGATGGAAGGATGAGTGAATTAATTGGTGAGTGAATGGATGAATAGGAGATTTAGGCTCAATATTTGATGCTGATGTTTTTCATATTTTAGGTAGGTAGCCTAATTATCTGAAGGGGAACTCTTTATAAATCTTAGGATGCTAAAAAAATGTACTTGTAGGGATGCCTGGGTGGCTCAGTTGGTTAAGCATCCAGCTCTTGGATTTGGCTCAGGTCATGATCTCATGGTTTCATGAGTTTGAGCCCCACGTCGGGCTCTGCACTGGCAATGTAGAAACTGCGTGGAATTCTCTTTCTCCCTCTCTCTGTGCCCCTCTCTAACTTGCACTGTCTCTGTCTCTCTCAAAATGAATACATTTTAAAAATGTGCTTATCATAAGTTATTTATTCTGAAACTCCCAAGTTCTCTCCATCTATTACACCCGTGTTACCTTTGTTTGACTCTCTGTCAAGGCTAGAGTTCATGAACAGCCACCATAAAATCCCTGACACCTCCAGTAGTTCTAACCCAACTGACTATCTCTTCCTTGAGAGTCTCTTCTTCCTCTTCTGTGATACCTCTGAATGGCTTCTCCTTACTGTTTCTTTCAAAGGACTCTGCTCTTTCACCTCCATGAATATTGGATTTTTCTAAAGATCCAGTCTCTGCCTCTTTTCTCTCAACATTTTGTTTTCTCTCTTTGGGCATCATCCATCATCCATCCTCTGTAGACCCATCTGTGTCTGTTGCCTTGCCATCTTTTTTATGATCTAAGCTCACGTTTCCAGTTGCTTGTTCCACATGCTTAGTTTGGTATCCTACCAGCTATTCAAACTTTTTCAGTGGGAAAGTCCATCAGATTCTGTTCCCTACTTATGTCTGCCCAACTTGCTCTCCCCATTTCATACTACAACCACTTTAGTTCCACTTCTCACTCTCCCCTCAACCATTTCAGAATTGACAGCTGTTCTTCCTAACTTGAGGCTCTATTCCAGTCTGTAACTTGGGTCTCTAAGGCTTTTGTCAAAATCTATTACAGAACATCCAGCCCCCAGATAAACTTTAACCTTCATTTTCTCCTATGCTTCCACCATCTCCTACTGATGGAGACATAAATTATTTTCTGTTATTTTCATCATCTTCCTATACTTTCATGTCCTTGCACATATTTTTATTGGAATACCTTTTCTAACATATTTACCTCACAAACTTGTGTTCATTTTTTTAAGATTCAAGTGCCACTTCCACTAAATTTTTTTTGACTCTTCTAGGAAGTTTTCAGCGATACCAATAATTATAATTTTAAGGAAAACGTCCACTTTACTCATGCTTTCATGGTATTATAAATAAATGACTATGATATAATTGAATATAGTATATTTAAATATTGGTTTATAATTCTGCCCTCCAAGAACTGTGAATGCCACAAAGATGAGTACTGCCTTCTTAATTTTTGTTTCTCTAATACTTAATATGAAAATGTTGTTTCAATCATTGTTGGAAAAATGGGAGATCTTAATTGTTGTTTTTCCCTCTGAATTCTATGCAGATACAATGAAGCACTATACACCATCTGTTTCGTTGTTGCCAAAACCAGATATGAGAACTTGGCCAAGCCTTTTACCTCTCACCCCTCTTTGAACTTATCCCCTCAGGCACAGGTGCATAGACTGGAACTGGGAGAGCAGAGGCCTGTTTCTGAGTAGACAGTAGGAGCGAGAAATGAATGCCCTCACGTCTAAGCACAGGTAGGGCAGATTGCTGAGAGAGAACCTCTTTGCTTCTGCTGTACCCTCCAGAAATGTGGACCAGTCAGATTGGCCATTCTTCTTGAAGGGAGAAATGGGTATGGGAGGAGAGTAGGATGACTGGTTCCAGGTTGCCCAAGATCTTCCTCATTTTAGCACTGAAACTCTCATGAGAGTTGGACAGTTGGTTGGACAGTTGTACTTGAACAGTTGGTCACCCTAAAGGAGAAACAAGGAAGGGAACTTTCTTTCTTTTCAGCACTTGTAAGAGAACAGAAGAATTGGTGAGAAAGGACAACATTAGAATGAAGAAAAGTTCTCCTCGGCTGTTTTGCTCTTTAATGTTCTAAGTATGAATGCTTTCACTGTGCCCATTAGATTAAGTATAAGGTAGTCAGCTAGGCATTCTAAGGCCCTCTCAATTTAGTCCAAATCTACCCCTTTGATTTATCACTTATTATTCTGCAATTTTTTTTTTGAGAATCTGCCACAGGCCAGTCACTTTTTAAAGCCATGGGACAACAAAGTAAAAAATCAACATAAAAAAGCTCTAAGCTTCTCACTGGCAACAACAAATCTGTTGTCTTTAAGGGAAGTCTTTTAGGGAGTCTTCAAGAAGGCCTCCACTGACTCTTCCCTTTGCCTCTTCACTTTGTGATTCTGTCCCCTTGAATGTAGGCTAGACATATTGACTTGCTTCTTATATAAAGGATCGTGCAGATATGATGACATGGTAGAGTGTCATTCTGGAGATTAGTGTATAAAAATGTGATGGCTTCTGTTTGGGGGTGTTCTGTCTTAGATTGCTCTATTGTAGGAAGCCAGCAGCCATGTCCGTTGGGCAGAGGACCACATAGCAAAGGACTGAGGCATGTTCAATAACACTGTGAGTGGGCTTGGAAACATCCTTTTTTGTGTCCTCCTCCACTGTTGAGCTTTCAGATGAGACAGCAGGTCCAACTGACAGCTTGATGTGAACTCATGAGAGATTTTGAGTCAGAGGCACCTAGTTGAGTCATGCCTGGATTCCAAACCCACAGAAACTGTGGGATAGTACATATTTGTTGTTTTAAGTCCTAAGTTTTAGAGCTGTTATGCAACTATACATAATTAATACACATACACCTGTCCTTTTTTTTTTTTTGCTTTTTTTTGTTTATAATTTCCTTAACATAGTGCTTGCATGTAATAGATGGTCAGTAAATAATTTGGCCAGTGAATGAATGAATGAATGAATGACATGATTCTACTCCTAAAGGAATTTCTGTTTTTACAAAGGGATTATAAATTGCCATTTTTAAGATGAGGAACTATGTCTTGGAAACATTTTATTCCCTGTACTGCCTATTATAGAATGTCTTATGCATATACGGACTTAACCAAATTCTTTTTTTTTCCAAATTCTTGATTGAGTTTGATGTCTTAATTTTTTTTTGATGCATAAAACTTGTGAAGCTACCACTCTGTTGAATTAAAATGTAGAGTTGGAGCTCATTTGGGTAAAATCCAAGCTTGTATGGATAAGTATAATGAAGACCAGTGAATTGATCTCAAGCCAACTTATAACCTCATAATGTTTATTTCATTATTTTTCCTTTTTTGATGTTCATTACGTCAGTCACATCTTTTATCACTTGTTTAATTAGAGAACGGGCATGAGAATAAGCAGAGAATTTTGTGACTCTCATACCTATAATTAGAGTTATAATTGAAAAGACTTCCTTATTTGAAGAATTGATTCAATTCAAATGAACAGGGACACAGAATTGGAAATAGTACTATCCCAGGAGTTAGGAGACTTGAGTTTTTGTCTTAGTTCTGCTACTACCTAGGCATATGAGTACACAAAATAAAGCCATCTCTCTGTGCTTAATGTCCTTATCAGTAAAATAAGAGAGTTAGGTTGATATTCTCCAAGTTCCTTTCTAGAGGGAGAGAGAAAACAAACACCTTTGTGACTGTCTGCTGTGAATGCTGTGAACTAGGTAGTATATAATATACAAAAGATAGAGGCATGCCTGTAAGTTTTTAAAAGAAAGGCTAAATTATTTTAATTTATAAATTAGTAATTTTCAGATCATATGTAAACTTTGATAGAAAAAAAAGTCATCAAAACCAGAATGAGCCCAGAATGTAGGGCTCTTGAGTATAAGCAGATACATCTTTGGGGATTTCAAGCTTTCAATAATGTGATGCTACCATCCCTAGTGCAGAAGGGCCCTTCTGGGAAACTGACCAACAGGAATGGGTGAGATTCAGTAGTTGTCAGCAAACAACCAATATTTGTCAGCATTTACATGTCAACATTACTAAGCAGGTGGTTCTCTTTTTGCTATAGAGTAAGTATCCAGTAAATATGTGTGGAATAAAGGAATTAAGAAAAAAAGCTCTTCATGATCCAAGTTCTTGTTCCATGACCATGATTAAGCGTCTGGCATATGATAGACACATTATAAAAGCCTGTTGAATATATCCTCTCAGTAGCATGGTACTAAAATCAGGGACTTTGGAGCTAGACTTACTTGGGTTTACAGCTATGGACTTGCAAAGAGCATTTTCCTTAATCTCTCTCAGCCTCAATTTCGCATATGTAGAATGAGAGAAATAAGGCAAAAATAATATTCTACTTCAAAGGACTATTGGAGAACTGTAAGAACAAACAAAATAGTTAAGTATAATGTATGACCCAGAATATAGATTCAGTATATTCTGTTTCTTTCCTTTTTTGGGTTCACTTCCATTTGTCACCTTTTCTCTATTATTATACCGAGACAAAACACAAAAAGATGAAATGAAGTAATGGTATTACTATTTTTTTTTAAATGTTTATTTACTTTTGAGAGGAGACAGAGGCAGAGTGTGAGTGGGGAGGGGCAGAGAGAGGAAGACATACAATCTGAAACAGGCTCCAGGCTCTGAGCTGTCAGCACAGAGCCTGACGCAGGGCTCAAACTCACAGACAATGAGATCATGACCTGAGCTGAAGTCAGACGCTCAACTGACTGAGCCACCCAGGTGCCCCATAATGGTATTACTATTGAAGCCCACAGTAGAATTAGAAAACTCTGTGTGTGTACACATGTGTAATTCACCCTCTGTGTTCCACTGGCCAGATAAGATCTGGATATGTTATTCATGAGTATATTGGAATGTTCTTAGATCTTAAACCCTTAGGAAATAAAAGCATATGTCTGGCCATATATGAAAAACTGATAACCATTATTATCATTAATTAGGAAAAACTTAGATCTTTTCCCCTAAGATCAGGAGCATGACAAAGATGTCCACTCTCACTACTTTGATTCATCATAGTACTGGGAATCTTAGCCACAGTAATCAGACAAGAAAAAAGGAATAAAAGGCATCCACATTGGCAAGGAAGAAGTAAAACTTTCATATTTGAATATGGCATAACACTATATATAGAAAACCCTAAAGACTCCGTCAAAAAAAATTTTTAGAACTGATCCATGAATTCAGTAAAGTCGCAGGATATAAAATCAATGTACAGAAATCTTAGCATTTCTATACACCAACAATGAGGCAGCAAAAAGAGAAATTAAGAAAGGAATCCCATTTACAATTGCACCAAAAATAATAAAATACCTAACAATAAACTTAACTAAGGGGGTGAAATACCTATACTCTGAAAACTATAAAACACTAATACAGGAAATTCAAGATGATGCAAACAAATGGAAAGACACTGTATGCTCATGGATTGGAAGAACAAATATTAAAATGTCTATCAAATTTAATGCAATCCCTATCAAAACACCATCAGCATTATTCATAGAACTAGAACAAACAATCATAAATTTGTATGAACCACAAAAAAACACGAATAGCCAAAGCAACCTGAAAAAAGAGGAACAAAACTAAAGGTATCACAATTCCAGATTTCAAGGTATACTACAAAGCTGTGTAATCAAAACATGGTACTGACACAAAAATATACACATATGTCAATAGAACAAAATAGAAAGTCCAGAAACAAACCCATGATTATATGGTCAATTAATTTTCAACAAAAGAGGCAAGAATATGCAATGGGGAAAAGACAGTCTCTTCGACAAATAGTGCTGAGAAAACTGGACAGCTACATGAAAAAGAATGAAACTGGACCATTTTATACACAAAAATAAACTAAAAATGGATTAAAGACCTAAATGTGAGACCTGGAACCATAAAAATCCTAGAAGAGAGCACAGGTTACAGACTACAGAGAAAGAGTAACTTCTCTGACATTGGCTCTAGTAACAATTTTTTTAGATGGATCTCCTGAGACAAGGGAAATGAAAGCAAAAATAAACTATTGGGACTACCTCAAAATAAAAAGCTTCTGCACAGCAAAGGAGACCTTCAGGAAAACTAAAAGACAACCGACTGAATGGGGGAGGATATTTGCAAATGACATATCTGATAAAGGGTTAGCATCTAAAACGTATAAAGAACTGATACATCAATATGATATACCACATTAATAAAAGAAAAGGTAAGAACTATATTATCTTGTCAATAGATCCAGAAAAAGCATTTGACAAAATACAGTATCCATTCTTCATAAAAACCCTCAACAAAGTAGGTATAGATGGGGCATCTTGATGCTCAAGATGTGGAGCATCTTTTCACATGTCTGCTAGCCATCTGGATGTCTTCTTGGGAAAGTGTCTATTCATGTCTTCTGCCCATTTCTTAACCTGGTTCTTTGTTTTTTGGGAGTTGAGTTTGATAAATTCTTTATAGATTTTGGATACTAACCCTTTATCAGATATGTCCTTTGCAAATATCTTCCTCCATTCTGTAGGATGCCTTTTAGTTTTGTTGATTGTTTCCTTCCCTGTGCAGAAGACTTTTATCTTGATTAAGTCCCAATAGTTCATGTTTGCTTTTGTTTCCTTTGCCTTTGGCAATGTGTCTAGTAAGAAGTTGCTCCGCCTGAGGTAAAGAAGTTGCTGCCTGTGTTCTCTAGGATTTTGATGGTGTCTTGTCCCAGATTTAGGGACAAATAAATTTTGAATTTATTTTTGTGGCTGAAATAAGAAAGTGGTCCATTTTCATTCTTCTGCATGTCGTTGTCCAGTTTTTCCAACACGATTTATTGAAGAGATTTTTTTCTGTTGGATATCTTTCCTGCCTTGCCAAAGATTAGTTGAACATATAGTTGTGGGTCCATTTCTGGTTTTTCTATTCTGTTGCATTCATCTATGTGTCTGTTTTTGTGCCTATAACATATTATCTTGATGACTACAGCTTTGTAATATAGCTTGAAATATGGAATTGTGATGCCTCCAGTTTTGTTTTTCTTTTTCAGGATTGCTTTGGTTATTTGGGGTCTTTTGTGGTTCATACAAATTTTAGGATTGTTTGTTATAGTTCTGTGAATAATGCTGGTGGTGTTTTGATAGGGATTGCATTAAATGTAGACTTATTTGGGTAGTATAGACATTTTAACAATATTTGTTCTTCCAGTCCATGAGCATACAGTGTCTTTCCATTTGTATCATCTTGAATTTCTTGCATCAATGTTTTATAGTTTTCAGAGCACAAGTCTTTCATCCCCTTACTTAAGTTTTTTGCTAGGTATTTTATTATTTTTGGTGCAATTGTATATGGAATTCTTAATTTCTCTTTCTGCTGCTTAATTATTAGTGTATAGAAATGCTGTAGATTTCTGTACATTGATTTGGTATCCTGTGACTTTACTGAATTCATTTATCAGTTATAAAAGTTTTTTTAATGGAGTCTTTAGGGTTTCCTATATATAGTATTATGTCATCTACAAATAGTGAAAGTTTTACTTCTTCCTTACCATTTGGATGCCTTTTACTCCTTTTTCTTGTTTGATTACTGTGGCTAGTATTTCCAACACTGTGCTGAATCAAAGTAGCAAGAGTGGACATCCTTGTCTTGTTTCTGATCTTACCAGAAAGATCTCTGTTTTTCCCCATTGTGTATGATGTTAGCTGTGGATTTTTCATGTAAGGCCTTTATTATGTTGTTATGTGTCCTCTAAACCTACTTTGTTGAGGGTTTTTGTCATGAAAGGATGTTTTGCTTTGTCAAATACTTTTTTCTGCATTAATTAAAATGACCATTTGATTTTTTATTTTTTCTCTTATTGATGTGATAGATCACGTTGGTTGATTTGTGAATATTGAACCACCCTTGCATCCTAGGGAAAAATCTCACTTGATTATGGTGAACGATTTTTTAATGTATTGTTGGGGTTTTATTTGCTAATATTTTGTGGAAGAGTTTTGCATCTATGTTCATCAGAGATATTGGGCTGTAGTCCTCTTTTTTTATGGTGTCTTTATCTGGTTTTGACATCAGGGTAATTCTGGCCTTATAAAATGAATTTGGAAGTTTTCCTTTCTCTTGTATCTTATGGAATAGTTTGAGAATAATGGGTATTAACTCTAAATGTTTGGTAGAATTCACCCCTCAAACTCTCTGGTCCTAGACTTTTGTTTATTGGGAATTTTTTCATTACTGATTCAATTTTATTGCTGGCAATTAGTCTCTTCAAGTTTTCTATTTCTTCCTGCTTTAGTTTTGTTCAGTTATCTGGTTTTTTGTTTTGTTTTGTTTTAAGAATTTATCCATTTCTTCTAGGTTGTCCAATTTGTTGGCATATGGTTTTTCATTACATTCTATTACAATACTTAGCAAATAGATATGTTTTGTTTTTTATCTATTCCATCAAAAATGGTAAAATATTTAAAGCGTATATCATGATGTCGATATATGTATGTATTGTGAAAGGATTCCCTCTCATCTAGTTAATGTATCCATCACCTCTCATAGTTATCTTTTTGTGAAACATTTAAGTTCAATTCTCATAGTTAATTTCAATTATACAATACAGCAGTCCTTATCTACAACTATGTTTTCCACAGTTTCAGTTATCTGTGGGCCACCATAATCTGAAAATATTAAATGGATAATTCCAGAAGTTAAAATATAATAAATTTTAAATTGTGGATAGATTTCATTACAATATATTGTTATAATTGTTTTATAATATTAATTTTTATTATACCTCTCCTACCGTACCTAATTATAAATTAAACTTTATGATAGGTATGTATATATAGGAGAAAACATAAAATGTATAAGGTTCAGTATTATCCACTTATTCATGCACTGAGGGTCTTAGAATGAATCCCCTGGATAAAGGCGGACTACTTAAGAGTGTTACCCTTTCTAATCATCATATTTTACATTAGATTCTTAGACCTTCCTCATCTTATCACTGAAAGCTTGTACCCTTTAGTTTTAGATGCATTGGTTTAAACCAAAGTTTCTCAACCTTGGCACTGCTTGATATTTTATGCCAGAAAGTTTTTTGTTGCAGGGTGAACTGTGCATTGCAGGTTATTTAGTAGCACCTCATGTCTCTACCTACCAGAAGCCAGTAGCATCCACCTGTTCCAACTGTGAAAACCAAAAATGTCTCCAGACATTGCTGAATGTTCCTTGTGGGACAAAATCACTCCACTTAAGAACCAGTGGTCTAGTCAACAGATTGACCCACACAGTGCTGATGTGAAGACATGAGCTAAGGGGTAGTAAGTGATAATTTTTATGTATGTATGTATGTATGTATGTATGTATGTATGTATGTATGCTGTTTTGTTTTCAGTATGAAATCCCACAACTTTTTCTCTGTTCAAACTGAGCTTTGACCTCCATGCACCAGGGAAATGGAGGTAACAACTGAACTTCAAAGAGAAACATAATAAGGTAATGCTAAGCTTCTGATCTCCCAAGGACTAGATTTTAGATTAAGCAATAAATTTGGAAGCACACTTAGTTTAGCTATCCTGTTTTACCTGGCACAGGGAATGAACATAAAACCCTCTGGGATTTAATAGACAGGCTAGAAATTTTGGAAAGGAAGCAAGAATATTAGGTAAAGTATGAAAATTCTGTGTGTAAGGTGAGAAGGAAGGATAGAACTTTCTTAAGTTTGAGGATCTGAGATTAAAGGGAATTCTGCCTCTTTTTTGTGGGTGAAGCCAAAATACACAGAGAATGCCCCTGTA
This sequence comes from Felis catus, assembly GCF_018350175.1. Lineage (NCBI taxonomy): Eukaryota > Metazoa > Chordata > Mammalia > Carnivora > Felidae > Felis > Felis catus. The sequence continues at coordinate 48,594,106 of NC_058372.1, forward strand.
CCACCATTGAGTAGATGTCAGAGAATAGAAATGGTGGTATGGTCTGCATAGGTGTGAAAGGACCAAGGAAAAACTGTCCAGTTTCCTGAAACCACAGAGAAGGATGGGGGAATATGCCTAAGCTCTTAGGCTTTCTTCTTTGCCCCTTGTCATGTTGTCATATGTGAAGGGACATTTATTAAGAATCATGTCTGTGAGAGTGCAGAGGTTTTGTCTTTGCTAAGTATACCCATTGGTGGATGTGGAATGGAAAACCCTACAGGGACTGGATAATCCTTCAGTTACATGTCACCTGGTTGGAGGCATGGAAGAGGATATGTCTAAGGACCAGACAGGAAGGACACAACGAACCTGAGATGGTTCCATAACAGGATAGATGCTGATCAGGATTGAGAAGTAGATCCACCCACCTCTCTCCACCAATGCCTCAGTCCCTTAGTGTCAGTCCTGGAGAGGAGAAGAGGGTCAGTCTTGACTGAATTTAAATGTGAAATGTCTAAGGAAAATCACAGTCATGAATGCAACCAAATTTACCTTAATGTTACTAGATTACATTTTCTGCACTCTGCTGAATGGAGCTTAAAATAGAAATCTGTTCCTCTTCATACCCACTTTGCATATTCCGTAATATTGCCAGTAGAACCATACTATAAGTGAAACACCTTCACTCAAGATTCATTCAGGATTCAATACTGAAAAATCTGTAGAATAAGGGCTAAAAGTACAATATAATCATTATTGACTAGAATAGCAACAAGATGAAAGAGAAAATTAATACCACTGTGAGATTTAGATGTACTGAGGTATGTAGCTTGCTTTGAAATACTTCAAAAAAGTAGGATGGATAGATGGATAGCAGGATGGATAAATTGACAGATATGTGGTGAAGCAAATATGGCAAAACATTAATTATAGATTCTAAGTGGTGAGCATATAGGCATTAACCGTAAAGTTTATTCAACTTTTCTGCGTGTCCGTTATAAATATTTGTTATAACATGTTAGCAAAACAATAAGGATCAAGCCATTGTTTGTGCTAACACTTCAACTAGTATTTGGATTAGGTTTATTATGCACTAGAAAAAATGTTAGGCATAGTTTTTACTCTTACATATATGTTTACATGGAGGTTTTATGTATGTATATGTGTGTATATGTATATGTGTGTACATATATGTATGTATATACATATGTATGTATGTATGTAGATGAATGTGAATAATTGGGGGCCAGATGCATATTCTGCCTCCCTCCAGAGTAATTCCAGCTGCTACCCTGAACTCTTCAGGGGCCTTATTAGTATTAGCTCACATTATCCCCACTTGCCTTTGCTTCTCATATTTTACAGCTCCTCCTGGAATTTTCTAATAATTGTACAGTAGTGTGTTGTGGTTCATCATCTTGACTTGACACTTTTTTAGGGGGGGGTGATGTAAATAAAAATACTTCTCACTACTGTTGAGGCCTTTGAAACATAAATTAGAATTCCTTGTCCTAATTTGCCGTTGACAAGTTTTACAGGCAGAGGTAAAACAAAATTCTTGAACCAGCAAACTTGCTTCCACAAGTACAAAGGAATTTCAGTCATAGCCTCAGGAAAAAATGGATGAAACTGTCAGTCACATAAAAGAATTTAAGGGGGGAAAAGAACTGATGCTTCATCAAATGGAAGAATTCAAATGTTTCAGCCTGTCACTGACCCCGGTACCAAATCTTAACATTCTTTGAATCCCTGAAGATAAAGAAGATGGTTAGGTGCCTCCATTAAGAGCTACTAGAAAGTGCTCATATCTCACATATTAATTATATGGAACACTATCCTACATGAAAATACAAAATCTTAAGAACTTTTACTGTGTAGCCATTTTGAATACTTGTGATATTTCTTTTAAAATTGAGATATGATTAACATGTAATAAAACACATAGGTAACATTCAGTTTGATGAATTTTGACAGCATAACTGCCATCCAAAAAATATTTATGACATTTTTTAATTAAGTCAAAACTATCAAATGTTTTCAAGTAGCTTGCTGCTAATGAGGCATGGTATGAAATCAATAGTGGGTATTGCTCTAAGTACTGATCTGAATAGTTCATGACCATACATGAAAGAGTGTAAGATAATGAACTTTTTAAAGTTCAATTTGATACATTTCCCGGGGAGGAAGAAATCTAACTAGTTGACTTATAATGTTTAGTTTTTATAGGCTTTAAGAATCTTAATGACCAAACCTGGGAATCTTGACTGATGTAATTAAGTTCACAGAAATTAAATTTTATTATGGCTGCAGAAAAAATGAACTCCAAAGAAAATAGTGCATTTGTGTTGATTGCTTTCACAACTACCATGTACCAGGGTACTCTGTCCCCCAGAAGGAAGCTGACTGCTCTCATGATCACTAGTATCCATCTTCTCAGCATGCCTGAGTGTGCCTGCCCTCTATGGATCCACTCCCCAGTCTGTTTATAGGGCCAGACACATTGCTGGTCTGTCTAGGTGTGCAGGACTGGAATCCTACACCCTGCTCCAAAGGGTCTATTAAATATATATCTACCTTGTGGCAGGTATTGAATAGGCACACTACCTCCCTTATATCCTTGCATTGTCTTGGTCATACTATGTCCACTTTAAGATGAGACATCTGAGACTCATACAAAATAAGAAACTTCTCATGATCATCCAGTTGCTAAGTGATGAAACTCTTAAGTAGTGTTTGTTAATACTATCGTCTAGTAAATAAAAATAAAATTAGATTGATTCAGAAAAAAAGAAACTCACAGCAATATTAAAACACACTTTCCTTGGGGTGCCTGGGTGGCTCAGTCGGTTGAGCTTCTGACTTCGGCTCAGGTCATGATCTCACGGTCTGTGAGTTCGAGCCCCACATTGGGCTCTGTGCTGACAGATCAGAGCCTGGAGACTGCTTTGGATTCTGTGTCTCCCTCTCTCACTGACCCTCCCCCATTCTGCTCTGTCTCTATCTCAAAAATAAATAAACATTAAACACACAGACACACACACACACACACACACACACACACACACACTTTCCTTTGGAGTGTTTAAAATGCATAGTTAATAAACATTTAGCACCATAGAAATTAGTTGTCACCAATTCTAGTGCTTTCCAATCTGTTCCTTCTTATAGAAGATGGGAAGGGGACAGCCCATGAATTCAACCCAAACTGCTCTACTGTTATCTGTTTAATTTGTTTATGCTCACTGTCTTAGTCTATTCAGGCTGTTATAAGAAAATACCATCAACTAGATGGCTTTATAATAACAAACATTTATTTCACACAGTTTTGGAAGCTGGGCAGTCTAAGATCATGGTCCCAGCAGATTCAGTGCCTGGTGAGAGTCTACTTCCTTATAGATAGCTATCTTTTTGCTATAACTGCAAATGGTGGAAAGAGCAAGCTAGCTCTTTGGGGTCTCTTTTGTAAAGGCCTTATCCCATTCATGAGAGTTCTACCCTCCTGACCTAAGCACCTCTCAAAAGCCCCACCTGCTAATACCATTGTTAGGGCATTAGGTTTCAACATATCCATTTTAGGGGGACATAAATATTCAGCACTCATGGTTACTCTTTTATTTGAACATGAATTTCCATGGAAAAGAAGCCTAAAGGCCACTGATCTGGTTCAACTCTCCCATCATACAGGTAAGAAAACTAATCTACAGAGGGACTTGTATAAGGTTACACCAAAATAATGGGAAAGCCTAGACTAGTTCCACTCAGTTCAGCAAGTATATAGAGAGAGTTTGCTATGTATGTGGCCCTGAGCTAGATATTAATATACATAACCCTGGTCCTTTGCTCACAATCTGTGGGAGAATTCAGGTTTCCTGAAAAAACCATTCATGTAACCCTATTATATTTCTGCTTGTTTAATCCTACCAGATCGTACATACTTTCTCTTTTTGGCCAGTCCTTAAATGAGAGGACCCTACTACACTAATGCCACACCTGTATGAACAGCTTTGCTTGGGACTGACCTGTTAGGATCTGTTTCCCTGCTCTTACAAGGGCAGCCACAGAGAACTGTGTGCTTTGGGAAGGGGGATTAAGGAGAGGGAGAATGGGATTGTCTGAAAGATGAAGAAATACGTGCTGAGGTGCCATGGGTGAATGGTAGCCTTGAGAATGTAGGAGACAAACTTTGCTTTCATTGCTATTTTGCTGACACCCTTTGTAGGCTCTAGAGTCTTGTGCATGATACTGCAGGGTCTTAAGAAGCCATATAGCCCAGGTAAAAACATAAGCATTGACTTTGGCAAGCAGTAGCTCTTAGCAACATAATAATAATTTTAATATCCTTAACTCATGAGTTTTCTTGTCTCTAAAATGGGAATTACAATAGCATACTTTATAGGATTTAATTGAGATAATGCACACAATTGAAACAGTGCTCAGTAAGTGTGCTTCATAGCAGTACTGCCTATGGATTGGTACCCATAGTAGGTAAGGGGAGTGGCTATCCTTTGAGAATGAATCACAATGACCTTGCCTGGTCATTTGGCCAGTACATTGGTTTCCTTTGTTTATCATAAAATCAGAGTTCTGGGAAGATGCCTAGAGATATTTTCGCTGCAGGACATCTTGAATTATTCTGATTTTTCACTTACTTTCAGAAGTGGCTAATTCCTGGAGAGATAACTCAGATGCAGATTATAAACTTGCATGATGGACCTGCTCATGTGGGGAAAACCCATGGCTTCCTGGCAGTGAACTTGGTTACAGCAACCAAGAAAAGAAAGGCCTTGAGCAGGATTGGAGCACAATTGCTTCCCTTGATATTATCACTCTATGAACCAATGCTAGACCTCTGCACAGGTGGAGGTTCGTGTTTGAGGGCCATTGAACACTACCTATTTCCCTAATGCATCATAATTAAACACCTGTGCTAAATAACTTTTTACTGATCCACTGTGGAAATTTGCTGGGTGCTCAACAATCCTTGACATTTCTATCTCTTTCTTGGGAGGGTGGTCTTAAGGTTATGCTTTGGTTCTCTTAAAAAAAAAAGGCAGCTCCCTTCCACTCCATGGGAAACTCTTAGTGAGGTTGTGGATTTCAGACTCTTTCAAGGACACTTGGGAAAAAAAAACATTTTGTGATTTTGGGAACCATTCCTGCTTTCTCAAAAGTGGCAGTAATTCAAATGCATTGGTCAACAGTAAGATGACATGAGAGCTCTTTAGTTTTATTTATTTTTTTGACATTAGTGATGCACTGAAGAGAATGTTTGGAAATACAGTGACTTTTGAATGAAGTTGACTGTGCTAATATGAGTAATATGCATAAACCAGGTGAACTGGTGTTGCTGTGTGTCTTAAGGTTCAGTAAAAAATGACCCTTTTAGGTTGTCATGTTCACATTTGCAATACACATCAATGCCACATTGAATATTTTTCTTTCATCTTAAATAGCAGATAGGTTTGGCTCTAGACTAAAATTGTGGCTTGAGTGGAATATATCTTCAACTTGTGTTATTTCTTTTTCCTCCCATTTTGAAATTGTGTCTCTTTGCTGCTTAAGTTGTCCCTTTTGTCGAAGCAAGACATAGTGGTACCTAATGGATACTATCTATCTGTAAATCCATCATCATCATCACCTATCACCATCATCTGTCATACCTGTATTGCTCATATAAATTGAGTAAGGTACATTTTTAACTCCCATGTTATAGATAAAGGAATTAATACCAAGAGAGGTTAATACATATTTATCATATCCTGTAGCACTTAAATGTTACAGTCTGTGGGACACCCGAGTCTGTGAACCTTCCACTCAAGAAGAGGATCTAAATCCATGATTTGTGCTTGGTAATTGTTTCAATTATCAATCCTTAGAAAATGTATTTTCTTACCTAGGTATTTTAATTTTAAGCTCTCAATTTGTAATATTGGATTAAAATGCATATTAAGGGAAATCTTAGCCATTATCAAGAAGGTTGCAGAGGGAGGGGAATTGGGAAGTCTTTTCAGATATAGCAAGGCAGTCCTCCAGGTTTTCTTGGAGGTTTTCTTTGTCACTTTAGGGAGAGATCTGTTCCCCCAATTCTCTTCCCCTTTTACCTTTTCCTTGTTGTCCAGAAAAATCCATAGGCTTTCATTGACTCCTGGTCTGTAAAATGAGCAAGAACCCCTGAGGAAAATACCATCACTGTGGGTTTGGTGACCCAGTGCTACAATTTTATATATCTAGAATCAAATGTGTCCTCATTTATTCTCACTATGTCCCAAGTCTTCCATTTGTAACAATAGCTGTTCCATGTTTTTATCATGTTCCCCAGATTTAACTGCCTTTCAGATGATAACTCACCTTGAATTCACAGAAAAAATCAAAGTTCTTAGGTGAGAATTCCATTTGCTCTTTGGGATTCAAATGGATTTTAAAACCACATCTGTTGATTTTCTCCTTTTCTCTTTTTTTTTTTTTTTTAGAAAACAAACAAACAAGCAAACAAAACACATCTGCTTTTATTCCAAGACAATTATTTCACTTCCGTTCTGGATCCTGTTGACTTCTCTACCTTGCTTTATCATTTTTTCTTTCTCTCTCTGCAACTTTATATTTTCATTTCCACTGATTCCTTCCTCTTATTTATCTTATAAGTATGCTTTAGTTTCTCCAATCTTAAATAAACAGAATGGTGTTTGAGAAATAACTAGAGTTTTCTTGGTGTCATATCTCCACTATTGTTTTGTCTCCTTATTTTCCCTTCAGGTATGTTTGAGTTTATTAAGTTTGTCTTTTTTTTTAACTTATTTTTTTTAAATTTACATACAAGTTAGTTAGTATATAGTGCAACAATGATTTCAGGAGTAGATTCCTTAATGTCCCTTACCCATTTAGCCTATCCCCCGTCCTACTACCCTTCCAATAACCCTCTGTTTGTTCTCCGTATTTGAGTGTCTTATGTTTTGTCCCCTCTCTGTTTTTATTTATATTAATTTTGCTTCCCTTATGTTCATCTGTTTTGTATCTTAAAGTCCTCATATGATTGAAGTCATATGATATTTATCTTTCTCTGACTGATTAATTTTGCTTAGCATAATACCCTCTAGTTCCATCCATGTAGTTGCAAATAGCAAGATTTCATTCTTTTTGATTGCTGAGTAATACTCCATTGTGTGTGTGTGTGTGTGTGTGTGTGTGTGTGTGTGTGTGTGTACACCACATCTTCTTTATCCATTTGTCCATTGATGGACATTTGGGCTCTTTCCATACTTTGGCTATTGTGGATAGTGCTGCTATAAACATTGGGGTGCATGTGCCCCTTTCAAGCAGCATACCCGTATCCCTTGGATAAATACCTAGTAGTGCAATTGCTGGGTTGTAGGGTAGTTCTGTTTTTAATTTTTTGAGGAACCTCCATACTGTTTTGCAGAGTGGCTGCACCAGTTTGCATTCCCACCAGCAGTGTAAAAGAAATCCTCTTTCTCCACATCCTCGCCAACATCTGTTGTTGCCTGAGTTGTTAATGTTAGCCATTCTGACACATATTAGGTATCTCACTGTGGTTTTGATTTGTATTTCCCAGATGATGAGTTCCCTTAAGGTTTCTTGATGTTTTGTCCCAGCATTTTCATCACTTGCCCATGCCCCCTGATTTTTCAGTCCCCACAACCTGACTTCCATGTTCTCTATTCCATGAAGGCTAATGACACCTTAACCACCTAGCCCCATTGATAGTGTCCATTCCTGATTTCACTGGGTGTGTCTGTGTAATTGTATATATATATTTTTTCTCCATGACATTTCTTCTTTTTTTTCTCTTAATTCTTGGAGTTTATACAGTCAGCTTTTCTTCCTCCTCTCAAACCTTAAATATGGGTGGGTTCTTTTCTCAATTGTCTTCTCACACCTTATCCTCTGTTGTCAGCTGACCTTATCTAGGCCAGTGACTTCAACTACTTACACTCTGATGATGTGAAATTTTGTAACTCTCTCTCAGATCTTTATCCTGAATTCTGGAACAATAGAAGCAACTGCTTGTTGATGGTATCACTTGGTTGCACCATGGGATCTTCTCATTCATCGTGCATTCATTCATCATCTCCCCTTATATATCTCATTCTGCCTCTTATTTCTGATCCTCATTAAGGACATCGCTATTCATCCAGATTCTGAAGACAGAAATTGAGGAGTTTTTCTGTCATGTTCCAGCTACCCTACGTCCTTGCCACATGCAATTTGTATTAGTTCTTTCCCCTAAATATGTCTTAAGTTCATTTTTTCATTTTTATCTTATTAGCACAAATTTATTTTAGGCTTTCATCCTTGTTGCCTAGACCACTTCAGCAACTCTTAACTGTTACAGTTATTACTATTGGAAACAGGGAAATCAGTTAAAAGCTTTTGAGGTAGTTTAGGTCCCAAATGAAGGCTGTTTTACTAGTGAAATGACTTTGGAGATGGAGGCTGAGGGAAGCAATGGCAGGGTGACTAGTTTGAAGAAAACAGAGGAGGTATGAAGTAATATGAAAATGTAAAAGATTATATCAGCACCCCAAAATGAAATACTTAGGTATAAATATAACAAAATATATACAACATTTATATGAGGAGAACTACAAAACTCTGATGAAAGATGTCAAAAAAGAATTAAATGAATAAAGAGGTATTCCAAGTTTATAAGTAGGAAGACTCAGATTGTCAAGACGTCAGTGTTCCCAACTTGGTTTGTACATTCAGTGCAATCCCAGTCAAAATCACAGGAAATTATTTTATGGGTATTAACAACATTATTCTAAAGTTTATATGGAAGGGCAAAAGATTCAGAATAGCCAACACAATACTGAAGGAGAAAAAGTTGGAAGATTGACACAACCTGAATTACTGCACAGCTACTGTCATCAAGACATGTGGTATTGGTGAGAGAATAGACAAATAGATCAATGGAACAGAATAGAGAGTCAAGAAATAGACCTCCATGAATGTAGTTAACAGATCATTGACAAAAAAACAAAGGCATTACAATGGGGCAAAGAATATTTTCAACAAATAGTGCTAGAACAATTGGACATCCACATGCATAAAATGAATCTAGGCACATATTTTAACACCCTTCACAAAAATTAATGTGAAAAGCACACAGACCTAAATGTAAAACACAAAACTATTAAACTCCTAGAAGATAACATAGGAGAAAATCTAGATGACCTTGGGTTTGGTAATGACTTTCTAGATACAACATAAAAGGAATGATCCATGAAGGAAACAATTGATAAGCTGGAGTTTATTGAAATTAAAAATTTATGCTCTGTGAAAAATAATGTCAAGAGAATTAGAAGACAAGCCACAGACTGGAGGAAATATTTGCAAAATGTACATTTGATAAAGGACTGTAATCCAAAATACTATCTCTTGAAATGCAATAATAAGACAAGCAACCCAATTTGACTAAAGAACTTAACAGGAACCTCACCAAAGATGAGGGACAAATGTCAATGAAGCATATTAAAAGATGCTCCATACCGTATGTCATCAGGGAAATACAAATTATAAAAACAATTAGATAACACTGCATACCTATTAGAAAGGCCAAAATCTGGAATACTGACACCACCAAATGCTGAATGAAGATGCGGAGCCATAGGAACTCTCGTTCACTGATGATGGGAATGCAAAATGGTACAGCCACTTTGGAAGACAGTTTGGCCATTTATTACAAAGAAAAACATAATTTTTTTCGTGACATTTTTCTTCATGGTGAATGGATAAACTGTGCTACATTCAGACAATGGAATATTATTCAGCGCTAAAAAGAAATGAGCTGTCAAGCCATAAAAAGACATGGAGGAAGCTTCAATGCATATTACCAAGTAAAAGAAGCCAATCATAAAAAGATTCATCATCAAACTGTGTAATTCCAATTATATGATATTCTAGAAATGTTAAAACTATCGAGACGATAAAAAGATCAGTGGTTACCAGGTTGGCAGGAGAGGTAGGGGAAGAGACAAATAGGTAAAATATAAGGAATTTGTAGTACAGTAAAAAATACTTTTTATGATATTATAATGATGGATATATGTTATTATACATTTGTTCAAACCCATAGAATGTACAACACCAAGAGTGAACCCTATTGTAAACTATGGACTTTAGATGATTATGATGTACTGATGTTGGTTCATCAGTTGTAACAAATGTACCACTCTGGTGAGGGATGTCGATAATGGGGGAGGCTGTGCATGTTGGGGAGCAACGAGTATAGAGAAAATAAATATAGCTTCCCCTCAATCTTTCTGTGAATGTAAAACTCCCCTAAAAAATAAAATCTTAGTAATGATACTAATGATAATAGTACTATTACTATTAAAAATAAGAGAGAACTGACCAGTGAAATGTGGGAGATCTCTTAGGTAGGCTTGAAAAATGCTGATTCTACACACTTGTGTACTTTTGATGCCTCCAGCAGCTCCTATATAGGCGAAGAGAAAGTGGTCATTGGGCTTTGTTGTGGGTTGAGACTTTTGTGGATGTTAGGGTGGGGCATATACATTTGGCATGTGGGATGGGTATGAATCTTTGGGGAGCAGCAGTCATAGTGTAGTAGGCACAATAAAGCCTCTGTAAAATAGACAGATCCTAATCCCTAGACCATGTGAACGTTATATGGGTAAAGGGACTTTACAGGTGAAGTTAAAGACCTTAAGATGTGAGATTATTCTGGATCATGATGGTGAACCCTAAATGTAATTAAAAGAGAGTACTTGTAAAACAGAGACTGAAGCAGATTTGACAAAAAGCATAAGGTGATGTGATCACTGGAAAAAGGGGTTGTAGCAATGTGCTTTGAAGATAGAAGAAAGAATCCATGAACCAAGGAGTACAGGCAGCCACCAGAAGTTGAATAAGCAATGAAATCGGGGAGCCTGGGTGGCGCAGTCGGTTAAGTGTCCGACTTCAGCCAGGTCACGATCTCGCGGTCTGTGAGTTCGAGCCCCGCGTCAGGCTCTGGGCTGATGGCTCAGAGCCTGGAGCCTGTTTCCGATTCTGTGTCTCCCTCTCTCTCTCTCTGCCCCTTCCCCGTTCATGCTCTGTCTCTCTCTGTCCCGAAAATAAATAAATGTTGAAATAGATTCTACCCTCCGAGCCTTCAGAAAGAACTTGTTCAGTTGACACCTTGACTTTAATCTAGGGAAACTCATTTTGGACTTCTGATCTTCAGACCTAAAAGAGAATAGATTTGTTGTTTTAAGCCATTAATTTTGTGGTAATTTGTTACTGTAGCAACAGGAAACTTGATTCAAGAGTTGAGGTTTTGGCAGAAACATGAGCAGAAGGGAAGGAAGCAAGACAATAGGGGAATAGCTGTCGCAGGGTAGTTGAAGTGATAGTCCAAGTATTAAGCTTACTAGGATAGAAGCAGGGATATACAGGGGCTGAGAGGGAGAATGTAAAAGACTCAAGGAATTGGAAAGTCCAGTATTAACAGGAAAATGTCTACTTCATTTGAAGTAGTTGGATAAATTACTTACACAAGTTTGCCTGAGCTTAAAAACACTCCAGTACTACTGCAACTAGTAATAACATAAAGCACATCAATAATGGGTCTGTAAATCTATAAAAAAATCTTTGTTCATGTGATCAACAAATCTTGGATTGCAACGTAAATGGATATAAACATGGGCGATTATACTTTCCTGGATATTGTAGGTTTTTCTTCAATAGGCATAACAGTGTCAGAAAATATCCCTCTCATCTTCAATTATGGGTTGATAAAGTTGTTAACAAAGTATTAAAAGTACATGCTTCAGTAAAGCTTTAGGAAAATAGTAGCTCAAGCTGTATCAGGATCGAAATGAAAAAAAAAGCTAAAAAACTTGAAAATGTGGTCTTTGATAAGAACAAAAAAAATGGACCTTTGTGATATATATGTCAGAGTTCAAAGAAATATAAGAAATCCACATTCATAAGTGCATACACACATAAATAGTTATGTGACTGGTAGAAGTTAAGTTTGGGAACTTAAACATATCAAAGCCCATTGCAAAATAATAGCAAATACAATGAATATTATTATTTGGATACCCACAGAGTAATAAACTAATATTATTTGGAAACTATTCAAAAGGATATAATCCTTCTAGGTCTTCACTATGTCACCAGAAAATGTCTGTCTATACTTAGACATATACTTGGCCATAAGGTGGTTCATGTCAGATTCATGAGAGTAATACAGATGCATTGTATTTATGTTTCATTTCCCTTGGTACTTACGTTACCTATGAATGCCTGTCTTCCTTTATCACAATTGGATGACTTAATTTATAGAGAAAGTGGCTGTCACTTTTTCTGCATCTCTTCTCCTTTCCTTTGGGTTGTTATATCCTTCTGTTGCTGTGAACTTCATGTAGTCTGACTATAAACCCATCCAAAGGAAAACTTAAACAGCTTCATCGTCAGTTGGACTGTATGCCTTTGTTCTGTAAGCAATAAAATTATATGTCCTTGGCTAAACGTAAATAGATGAGGTTTATTATTATCTTTCTAGAGATAAACTACAATGGTTGATTTTTCCACATTGAATCATTTAATGGATTTTTTCCACGTGGTGGTTTTTTATATGCTAATGAAACATGTAAAGTGTGACATTAAATAGCATAAAGGTCTAAGTAGCACCAACATGGTAAGAGTGGGAAAATTCTCTTCTAAGTTCTAATCCTTGTGATGCATTTAAATGTTAGTACAACCAAGTCGTCCTGGGGAATAACTCGTTTCAGTCATTTCAACAGTTGTAGGAATGATAAAATACTGAATAGCTGCATCAAAAGTGCATTAGGGCATGGATCAGCAAATTACAGTCCATGGGCCAAAGCAGGCCATTTGCCTTTTTTTGTAAATAAAGTTTTATTGGAACAAAGCTGCACTCATTTATTTATATACTGTCTGTGGCTTCTTTAGCTCTGCAAGGGCAGAATTCAATACTTGTGCCTAATGGTCTGCAAAGCCTAAAATATTTACAATCAGGCCTTCTAAGAAAAAGCTTACCAACCTCTGTATTAGATAGTCAAATATGCACATAACATTTATATAGTGCCTTATTTTGCTATATATCTTGAATGTTCTGAGATAATTTTGATTTCAGACTTTCTCTTTTGTTCATAAACTATTTAAGAGTCCTAGAAATTTTGGTTTCAGTACCCCAACTTCATTTGTGCCTTCTTGACAAAATATGTTTTCTGACCTTTTTTCAAAAACATGTTGCCTATTTTTGTAGCATATGTCTTTCATTTTAGAGAGTACATGAATATTGAATTACCTCTTATGTTTGTATTGTAATGAATTTTATCTTATGTTTGGTTTTAAATTCAAACTCAAATCCTTTGAGTTTTAAATACATAAATAACAGACCCCATTCTGTGGAGTTTTATTAACAGTGATAACCTGTATAAAGCTACTTTTATGAATTGTCTGACTTTGGACTTCTCACTTAATTGCAAATGTTAGCTAGCCTATCCTATCTGTTAAATGGGACTAGTAACTGCTTATCTGCAAGGAGATGAAGCCCTATGGACTTAAAGTCTGTGTTCTTCACTGCTAAACCATGCTCTGTGTTTAGTTGGAGGCCGTGTTTCTTAATTGCCTAAAATATTATTAAGGGTCTGTTTGTTTCCCAAGAATCACATGTATTACAAAATGAGAGCGCTGGTCATCTGCTTTTGCATGTTGGTCTGTTGATTGCTATTAACATTAACCTGTGGCAGAGAGCGTGGGATGCTCTATATGGGCCCATTTGTCTTCACATAATACTTTCTTTGGTATATCATGAGGAAAATTGACATAAGGGGGTCTCTGGAAAGATGAAGCAAAAAGGAGGTTTTCTCCTTGTAAAGGAAGCCACCCTACAGTGAGTAAGCTGTCCTATGCACTTCTAGAAAAGGTGTTTGTTTTCCCCCCCAGAGTCACAAAGAGGCAACCACATCGAATATGGATTAAACACATGGTTCTTACAAGTACTCAGTGATCTTTCCCACCCAAGGCACCATGGTATTTGGTAAGTAATCTATAGGTGGTAGTTTAAATTCTAGATCATTTGGAATCTTGTATCCAGATGAGTTTATGTTGAAATCTCCTTTTTTTTTCTATAGCAGAGAAAATGGAAATTCAATTCTAAGAAATAAAAATTAAAAAAATAAGTTAAATGCATTCAAATTCCCAACTGTTTCCATTTTATTGGGTTTAGAGGGGATTTAGCAACGCTGCCCATAGGCAGAAGACAAATAAATTCAAAGAGTATTTGAAACTACTTGTATAGAAGATTTTGTAAGAGTTAGAATTCCTATTTATATTTACTTAGGAAAGGGTTTAGTGAGGATTAAAATTGCAGAGCTTCCTATTTTAGTGAGGACTGAAAATGAAAGACCCAAAGCAGGCCTTGTAACTCCCCAGGAGTGCTAGGGGGTTCAGTGGTGCTTGTGAAGGATACATTTTAGAAGTGTAGCTTCCTGTTTTTCTATTTTTATTGATGAGGCTTTTTAGTCATAGAACCTGTTCTCCCATCCATGCCTCCCTTTAGCCAGCTGTCAAAAGCATCAAACCAGGTTAACAGAACTTCTATGTTCTTAAGAATGGCTCAAAAGACTTAGATAAGGAATTTTATGAATCTGTCATTAGGTTCATTTTTTGTCATACTTGGAAATATCTATTCCATAAAACAATTGTCAGGTGATACTGCTTCATGCACACAAAATGTTCTTTGTGACCTTGCTAAAAATGGCTCAAGATGAGAGAGTCTTTTGTGAACTAATTATTCAATGTTCCTGCCTTCCTGGAGGTTCAGGTTTCAGTCTGAACCCCCCTCTGCCATCCATAAAAGGCATGTGGTCACCTTCAGCTTGCTCTACCCTACTTGTTTTCAACCCTCATTTCTAGCCCCTTAAAACAGATTAAGAGTTATCCAACCTAGGTTTAATTCCTGTCCATTCCTGGCCACACAAGTTACATAACCTCATTTGTAGGATGGAAATGATAATAATAGTATTGACTTTGTAGAGTTATATGATGGATAAATATTTTTAAAGGGCTTAGAAGAGTATCTGGCACATAGTGTCATTTTGCATGCCCCAAGGAGTTAGTCCTAGATAATAATATGGAAGTGTCCTCTGAAATATGCAAAGCCATGGTTGTTTAGAAATAAGCACTGATATTAATGTTATTATTATTAAGCTGAATGTTAATTTAGCTGTATTTCAAACCTCAATCTAGTCTTACTCTTTCTTCACTTCTTGTTTACTTTTTTCCCCTTTTGGCCTCCAATCTTTCTAGAACCCTTTCCCAGTTGGTCTTACAAGGGTCTGTGGTGTATTTCTATTCTGTGATCTACTTATTCACATGTCACTCATTGTGCCCATTGTCACCTCATACCTTAACTAAACCTCAATCTTGATTATAATTCTCATCGAGACATAAAGCAATTGTATTGTTGTTCTTACTGACTTTCTGAAATGGTATATTAATGAGCTTACTATGTTTGTACCTGTGATGAGTTAAATAGAACCAGGGCATAACTCCAAGCAGTAAGGTACTTGTGTGATTTGCCATTTTTATTTTTCCAACTGCTTTTATATTTATATTTTTTCTTAAGTTTTCATTCATATGTGGATCTTGAGAAACTTAACAGAAGACCATGGGGGAAGGGAAGGGGAAAAAATAGTTACAAAGAGAGAGGGAGGGAGGCAAACCACAAGAGACTCTTAAATATTTTTTCTAAAATGAAGGATATAGTCAAGCTGGCTGTTATATGAAAATTATGAATAGCCAACTCAATTTCTCTTCTAACTCTTTACCCCCACCCACCCCAGGTATATTTACACATATATCTTGGCACTGGCTAGGTGACTGACTTCTTGAACAACCAAAAATTATATCTCAAGCTCCAAGGTATTCTATCAGAGAAGTGTGTTGGGGACTACCACAAAGATCCTCCTTTGTCATTTTGAGTTCTCCTTATTTAAATATTGAAGATATTCAGAAGAAGGTAGGTGGCTAATAGGTAGTTGTAATCAATGTATTGGAAATGGCTGCATTTGCATAGTACCATGCACTCCAAAAGCCACATTCACACAGTATCTCAACTGACTTTTACTACAGCCATGGGATGAAGCATCAAGGGTTGTTATTCCTATGGCATGTTTTACTTAGGTTCATATAGCTCTATGTGTTAAAGTCATTCCTCAGTCTAGGTCTTTTGAATCTTCGTTCAATAGTTTGGTGTTTCCCACAGCTACATGAACAGCGCTGCCACCAACTTCCTTTCTCACCACTCTAGCTTTTCAGGAGGAATATATTCTTGGCATCACAGTGTTAGGAGTAGACATCTCCACCCTCCCTGAATGAAAGATAACTTTTCTCTCTGAAATTTTTAGAATCTACTAACAAATCAGATTTATAAAGTTTTCTTCTGGAGGAAATGATAAAACAAGAAGGATATTTTGTTAAGAAATATGAGGAGAGTAAGAAATAAAGAGGATGTGGCCTCAGAAGGAAAGAAAAGCTTTGTGTTTCCCAGTTTCTCTAGCTCTGGTGTCTTCACTGACATTATCAGTCATATCCAAATACCTAAAGGAAGCTGGAAAATATTACTGCACTCTTGAATGCTGCTCTATCCACCAGGCTCCAAGTTTGCCTTGTATGAGACTTTTTTACAAGAATGAATTCTGTCACATATTATTCCAAACTTGACCTCCAGAATTATCCTTTAAAGGAAGGAAGTTGTCCTGAGGCTGGAGATGACAGATTTATTTTGGTAAAATAAAGCTTTAACAAACTACTGTGGTTTTCTGAAGCAGTCATTCTTCAAGAATTTGAGATTTTTTAACATATTTCTAAACATGAATTCCATGCATTTGAATGACTTTATGTCACACCCTCCTCCAAAACACACCTCTATTTATGTGTTTTTAAAAATTTTTTTTTCAACGTTTATTTATTTTTTTGGGACAGAGAGAGACAGAGCATGAATGGGGGAGGGGCAGAGAGAGAGGGAGACACAGAATCGGAAACAGGCTCCAGGCTCTGAGCCATCAGCCCAGAGCCCAACGCAGGGCTCGAACTCACGGACCACGAGATCGTGACCTGGCTGAAGTCGGACGCTTAACCGACTGCGCCACCCAGGCGCCCCTTTATGTGTTTTTTAAAAAGGCCAAAAAATTGGTGGAAGGGGCCTGGTATCCAATATCACTTTATTAAGTAGAATTTAGTGAGTGGTGGTTAGTTGACTTACTGGTGGATAACTTTACATAACAAAGTTTTTTTTTTCCCTAGGTTTCTTTTTTTTTTTTTAATGTCTATTTATTTTTGATAGAGATAGAGAGAAAGCAGGGGAGGGGCAGTGAGAGAGGGAGACAGAATCCCAAGCAGGCTCCATGCTGTCAGCACAGAGCCCGATATAGGGCTTGAACCCATGCATTGTGAGATCATGACCTGAGCCGAAATTAAGAGTCAGATGCTTAACCATCTGAGGCACCCAGGTCCCTGAAAGGGTTTTTTTTTTTGTTTCAAATGTTTATTTATTTTTGGAGGGGGTGAAGGGAGAGAGAGGGAGAGGAGGAGAGATGGAGGGAGAGGGAGGGAGAGGGAGGGAGATGGAGAGAGACACAGAGAGACACAGAGAGAGAGAGAATGCCAGCAGGGGAAGGGCAGAGAGAGGAGGGAGACAGAAGTTCTGAAGCAGGCTCTGTGCTGAGAAAAGAGAGCCCCAAGCAGGGCTGAAACCCATGAGCCATGAAATCATGATCTGAACCGAGGTCCATCGCTTAACTGACTGAGTTACCCAGGCACCCCAGAAAAGTTTAAAGCTTAAAACGATGTGAGGAAGTATACGTATTGAGGCATATGCAAACACAAGTTTTTGCAAAATTCTAAATGTGGGATGAATGCAACACCTTGTGTCTCCTAATGAGGTTGGTTAAATTATGCTCATATTTTACCTTTCTCCTCAGTGAAGTGAATCTTTCCCTGATTTTGCATATTGAAACACTTGGGCACTCAAATGCACTGCCAGCCAACATAAAAATAATTCTTTGACAAGATTACCATATACACTATGCCCAGATACACAGGGCATTCAGAAGGGTAGAGATTTCTTCAGTGTGACTTTAGCTGTTGAAGTCAAATGGATCCAGCAAAATTAAGTATAAAGAATTGATGGAGGAGAAAAGAAATGGGAGAAAGAAGTCTCAGGTACCAGTTGCTATGTATTTTCTTAGAGATTTTTCAGTAGGCCAAGTAATAAATATTTTTGAGTGTGCATTTAGAGCCTGAGACTATGCCATGAAGACATTACTTCTATGTATAGGGGGTAATCTCTTAATCTTGGGGAATTTGTAACTGGTTGGAGTTAATATTTCTGTCAGACCTAATTTGATAGCCCATGCATCACTGGTCTTTTTACAGCTGTTTCTACTCAGTGTTCCTAACTGTATGCTCCTCTTTATCCTATTCCCTAGTCTACCGTCTCTCTCTCTTTTTAATATTTTAATTACAGTATAGTTAACATAAAGTGTTATGTTAGTTTTAGGTGTACAATATATTGATTCAACGATTCTATGTTATTTAGTGCTCATCATGACAAATGTACTCTTAAACCCCTTCACCTATTTTACTCCCCTGTCCCACCAACCTCCCCTCTTGGAACCATCCATTTGTTCTGTATAGTTAAGAGTCTGGTTTTTGTTGGTTTCTTTTTATAAAAATTTTTTTTTCAACGTTTATTTATTTTTGGGACAGAGAGAGACAGAGCATGAACGGGGGAGGGGCAGAGAGAGAGGGAGACACAGAATCAGAAACAGGCTCCAGGCTCTGAGCCATCAGCCCAGAGCCCGACGCGGGGCTCGAACTCACGGACTGTGAGATCGTGACCTGGCTGAAGTCGGACGCTTAACCGACTGCGCCACCCAGGCGCCCCTGTTTGTTTCTTTTTATTCTTTATTCATTTGTTTCTTAAATTACACATATGAATAAAATCATATGGTATTTATCTTTCTCTTATTTCATTTATCATTATACCCTCTAGATTCATCCATATTATTGCAGATGGCAAGATTTCATTCTTTTCTTATGGCTGAATAATATTCCATGTTGTGTGTGTGTGTGTGTGTGTGTGTGTGTGTGTACACACTCACATCTTCTTTATCCAGTCATCTATCGATGCTTGGCCTGCTTCTGTAGTTTGGCTATTGTAAATAATGCTGCGATAAAAATAGGGATGCATAAATCTTTTTGAATGAGTTTTTATATTATTTGGGTAAGTACCCAGTAGTAGAATTACTGGATCATATGGTAATCTATTTTTCATTTTTTAAGGAAACTTCATACTATTTTCCACAGTGGCTGCACCAGTTACATTGCCACTAACAGTGCATCCTTTTTCTCCACACCCTCACCCACACTTGTTGTTTCTTATAGTTTTGATTTTAGCAATTCTGACTAGTGTGAGGTAATATCTCATTGTTCTTTTGATTGCATTTCCCTGATGATGAGTGATGTTGAGTATCTTTTTATGTGTCTGTTGGTCATCTATGTGTCTTTGGAGAAATCTCAGTTTATGTCTTCTGTCTACTTTATCATTGGATTATTTGTTGAGTGCTGAGTTATATCATTTCTTTATGTATTTTGGATAGTAACCCTGTATCAGATATGTCATTTGCAAATATCTGCTCCCATCCAGTAGGTTGTCTTTTAGTTTTGTTGGTTATTTTTTTTTCCTATTCAGAAGCTTTTTATTTTGAGGTAGTCCCAATAGTTTATTTTTGTTTTTGTTTCTCTTGCCTCAGGAGACATATCTGGAAAATGTTGGTAGGCTGATTCAGAGAAATTCCTGCCTGTGCTCTCTTCTATGATTTTATAGTTTCAGGTTTCACATTTAGGTATTTAATCTATCTTGAGTTTATTTTCGTGTATGAGGTAAGAAAATGGTCTTTCATTCTTTTCCATGTAGCCGTTGGTGTTTCCCAATACCATTTGTTGAAGAGACTGTCTTTTCCCCTAGCATATTCTTGTCTCTTTTGTCAAAGATTAATTGACCATATGAACATGACTTTATTTCTGTGCTCTCTATCCTGTTCTGTTGATCTGTGTGTCTCTTTTTGTGCCAATACCATACTGTTTTGATGACTATAGCTTTGTAGTTTATCTTGAAATCTGGGATTGTGATAACTTTAGTTTGGTTCTTCTTCCAGATTGCTTTGGCTATTCAGGGTCTTTTGTGGTTCCATACAAATTTTAGGTTTGTTCTAGCTCTGTGAAAAATGCTGTTGGTATTTTTATAGAGATAGTATTAAATCTGTAGATTGCTTTGGGTAGTATGGACATTTTAGGTCGTATAGAACATTTGTACTCTCAATCCATGAGCATGGACTGTCTTTCCATTTGTTTGTGTCATCTTCATTTTTTGGAGTATAAGTCTTTCACCTCCTTGGTTAAGTTTATTCCTAGGTATTTTATTATTTTTGGTACAATTGTTAATGGGACTGTTTTCTTGATTTCTCTTTTTGCTATTTTATTATTAGTGTATAGAAATGCAATGGATTTCTGTAAACTTATTTTGTATCTTGTGACCTTAGTGAATTCACTGATCAGTCCTACTAGTTTTTTGGTGGAGTCTTTAGGGTTTTCTATATATAGTGTCATGACATTTGCAAATATTTGCAAATATTACTTCTTCCTTACCATTTTAGATGCCTTTTATTTTATTTTTTTGTCTTGTCTGATACTGTGGCTAGGACTTGAATAAGTGGTGAGAGTGGACATCTTGTCTTGTTCCTAATCTTAGGGGAAAAGCTCTTAGTTTTTCCCCATTGAGCATGATGTTAGCTATGGGTTTATCATATATGGCCATTATTATGTTGACATATGTACCCTTTAAACCCTTTTTTTTGAAGAAAAAAATTTTTAATGTTTTATTTTATTTTTGAGAGACAGAGAGAGACAGCATGAGTGGGGGAGGAGCAGAGAGAGAGGGAGACACAGAATCCGAAGCAGGCTCCAGGCTCCAAGCTGTCAGCACAAAGCCCAACATGGGGCTCAAACCCACAAACTGAAATCATGAGCTGAAGTCGGACACCGAATTGACTGAGCCTCCCAGGTGCCCCGCCCCTCTAAACCCATTTTGTTGAGGTTTTAATCATGCATGAATGTTTTACTTTGTCAAATGCTTTTTTGGCATCTATTGAAATGATCATATGGTTTTTATCCTTTTTCTTGTTGATGTGATATATCACGTTGATTCATTTGTAAATATTGAACCACCCTTGCATTCCAGGAATAAATCCCCCTTGATCATGGTGAATTATTTTTTGTAAATGTATCAATGGATTTGGTTTGCTAATATTTTTTTGAGAATTTTTGCATGTATGTTCATTAGCTATATTGTCCTGTAATTCTCTCTTTTTGGTAGTGTCTTTGTCTGGTTTTGGTATCAGGGTAATGCTGGCCTCATAAAATGAATTTGGAAGCTTTCCTTCCTTCTCAAGAAGGTATTAAGTCTTCTTTAAATGTTAGAATTCACTTTTGAAGCTGTTTGATCCTGGGCTTTAGTTTTATGGGAGGTATTTGATCACCAGTTCAATTTTATTGCTGTTATGTTGTCTATTCACATTTTCTATTTCTTCCTTATTCAGTTTTGGAAGGTATTGTAAGAATTTGTCTATTTTAGTTTGTGCAATTTGTTGGCACATAAGTTTTTATATTATTTTCTTAAAAAATTTTATTGAGGTTTATTTTTGAGGGAGAGAGAGACAGAGCATGAGTGGGGGAGAGGCACAGAGAGAGGGGGAGACACAGAATCCAAAGTAGACTCCAGGCTCTGAGCTATCAGCAGAGAGCCCAGCATGGGGCTCAAACTTATGAACCATGAGATCATGACCTTAGCTGAAGTCAAACGCTTAAGTGACTGAGCCACCCAGGTGCCCCTATAATATTTTCTTATAATCCTTTGTATTTCTGTGGTGTTGGTTGTTATTTCTCCTCCTTCATTTCTGATTTTGTTTATTGGAGTCCTGCCTCTCTTTCTGTCTCTTTTTTGATGAGTCTGACTAAAGGTTTATCAATTTTGTTGATCTTTTCAAAGAACCAGCTCCTGGTTTCATTGATCTGTTCTATTGTTTTTGAGTTTCTATTTCAATTATTGCTGCTTTAATCTTTGTTATTTCATTCCTTCTACTGGTTTGGGATTTTGTTTGTTATTTTTCTAGCCCTTTGTTGTAAGGCTAGGTTTTTCTTTTAGAGTTTTCTTGCTTCTAGGAGCAAATCTGTATTGCTGTAAACCTCCCTGTCAGAATAGCTTTTGCTGCATCTCAAAGATTTTGGATTGTTGTGTTTTAATATTAATTTGTCTCCATTTATTTTTTAATTTCTTCTTTTATTTCTTGGTTGATACATTTTTGTTTAGTAGTGTGTTATTTAACCTCCATGTATTTGTGTTCTTTCTAGATTTCTTTTGTGGTTGATTTCTAGTTTCATAGCAATGTGATCAGAAGAGATGCATGGTGTGACATGTGATCTTTTTGAATTTGTTGAGGCTTGTTTTGTAGCTTCACACGTGATCTATTTTGGAGAATGTTCCATGTGTACTTGAAAAGAATGTGTGTTTCTCTGTTTTAGGATGGAATGTTCTAAAAATATCTAATAAGCCCATCTGGTCCAGTTAGACTATCCTCTCTCAGGAGGAAATTTTTAAGCACCCTGATCACTTTCTACCTTTCAACATCTGGCTATTTTGAGATATAGGTTTCTGACTTAAGTTCTGTTCTTAAATTCCTGGCCCAGTAAGCTAAAGAACATACCAATCTTCTCTCAAAGAGAGAATCTCACTAGAGAATCTTTTCTAGTTCTGCTGGAGAATGAATACCTGGTCCTAATCCTTCTGTGACTGGGAAACTACTGCTTACTGTTTGTTCTCCATTTCTTTGGCGGACTCCCCTCATATCAGAACTCTATTTCTTTTTTATTTTTAAGTATTTATTTAAGTTTATTTATTATTTTGAGAGAGAGAGAGAGAGAGAGAGAGAGAGAGAGAGCGTGAATGGGGGAGGGGCAGAGAGAGAGAGAGAGAGAGAGGGAGAGAGAGAGAGAAAGAGAGAAAAAGAATTACAGGCAGTCTCCACACTGGCCACCGGGCTCAAACCCACAAAACCATGAAAACATGACTTGAACTGAAACCAAGAGTAGGATGCTCAACCAACTGAGCCATCCCTCAGAACTCTGTTTCTAACCACTGACCTGGATGGGGACTTGTGGCTCCTATAAATCTTGAGTACTGTGTTTCTGAAATAGGTGGACCCTTCTCTACTCACAGAAGGCTTCCTTCTGAGCACATTCTAAGTCGCTATCCTAATTCATCTCCAAACCTCTTCTTGCCTTAAATAGCTAGGCTAATAACTTATTTCAAGTAGTGACATATTACAACAATTATAGGATAATATGTAATTTAATATTAAATTGTGTATTGCAGTTCTATTTGTGTGTATATGATTTTGAAGAGTTAATTTGAATCAAAATTTTTATTTACTTATTATTTATTCATTATTTATGTATGGGAAGATGCTTTGGAATATATACAGAAAAAAGGAAGTAGCTTAGTGTAGTAAACAGGAACTGGATTCTAGGGTTAGACATATTTGATCTCAATTCTGGCATTGACGTAATTGGCTTTTTACTTAACTTCTTTATTCTTCTTTGTGCCTCAGTTTTCTTAGCTGAAAAATTAGGATAATAAAGCACCTAGCTCTCAAAGTTGTTCTGAGAGTTAAATGAATTAATGTATATAAAGGAGTTAGTGTTGTGTCTGGCAAAAACAAGTGTTTAAAAGGTGTTCACTATAATTTTTTTAAATAAACAAAATATATTACTTGACCTAATTGAAACCATAATTTAATATTAGATAATTATAGCTCAAAGCATTAGTTAAATCAGAGGTTGACAAATTCATGGGCCAAATCCTGCTATCTGTCTTTCTTTTAGAAAGAAACTTTTATTGGAAAATAGCTACACCCATTTACATATTGTCAATGGCTACAATTGCACTAAAATGGTAGAGTTTAATTGTTTCAAGAGAGACCGGTTGAATTGAAAACATTTACTATCTGACACTATACAGAAAAATTTTGCCAAGTCCTGTTATAAATGATAAGAGTTGTAAAAAGTAGCATGCAAGAGTTCAAAGGTGGGAAATTATATGTGAGATCAGTAAAAAGAGGTTCATTAATATTATTGATAATGAAGTACCTTAATCTTACTGGACTAATTTCCATTAAGTAACTTTTAGAGGTAAGACTTACTTCTGGGTGGAAGGAGGTAGTTATTTCAAAGATGTCTTCTAGAATGTAAATCAGAGACAAGAGGCTTGTTTTAGTAAACAATACAGGAAATTATATTTCAATTTGAAAATTAATTGTGCTTCAGGAGGAAGCTACTGTTATAGTATGTTATAGTATATGACTGTTCTGCACTGCCAAAGTAGAGATCACCTTAGGGTATTTCTGACACCGTTACCTTTACATAATATCATCATGTGCTTATAAGTAGAGTTTCTTTAAAAATGAGTTGTGAATAGTCCACAAAAATCAAATTTAATAAAGGTGACAAGTGTATACTGCTTCAGTTACTTTAATCATTATTTGACTACTTAAGTTGTTTTTTATATCTTCTTAAATAGAAATATTTAGTAAAATATATTTTCTAGGAATTTGTCCTTGAGTTTAAATTTTCAAAATTATTGACATAAAGTATTTATACTATTCTGTATTAACTAGTAAATGTCTGAAGTTTCTTACTGTGTCTCACTTTTAAATCTCAATATTATCTGTGACTTTCTATTTTTCCCAATTAGTCTTGCTAGTGGTTTGGGAATTTTTATTAGATGTTTGAAAAACAAGTTTTTAGCTTCATTGATAATCTGTGTTGAATACTTCTCATTCTTATCTCCCTAGTTTCTGTTTTTATCTTCATTGTTTTTTTTCTACCTACTTTCCCCCCTGTTCTTTTCTTAAATCTTGAATTTCTTAAATCTTAAATTTCTTAAATCTCATTAATTTTTAGACTGTTTTCTTTGTGCATAAAATGTTCATAAAATGCTATAATTTTCTTTTTAAGTCATCTTTGCTGCCTCTCACAAGTTTGGATATTAGTAATTTCATTGTCATTCATTTCAAAATAGATTTTAGTTTACATTATGATTTCTCCTTTGATCTATGGATTATTTAGAAATGTGTTTATTAACTTCCAAACATGGGTTTTTGGTTATTTATTATTAATTTGTGATTTAATTGCACTGTGGTTGAAAATCATGCACTGTTCATATAGTCCTTTGAAGTTTTTTGTGTTTAGCTTAATGGCCCAGGAGAGTACAGTGTTTGTACGTGTTCCATATATGCTAGAAAAGAACATGCTTTCTCCAGTTTTGGGTGCAACATTCCATGTCTGTCTGTTGTTCACATTTGTTCATTTAGATGTGCTAGACCTCTACTCACTTTTTGTTGACTTGGTCTATCAAATAGTAAGTATTTAAAAATATTCCACTGTGAATTTAAATTTTCCTATTTCAACTTGACCTAATACATTTTACTTTGTATATATTGTGGTTATATTTTTATACACAACTAACTTAAAAATTATAGATTCATAATGAATTGTTTTTAATATATTTTGTGACTGATCTTTTCCCCTTTAAAAATGCAAAGTATATTTTGCTTGATATTAAAGCCACAACAGCTTTCTTTTGGGTCTTAGTTGCATGGTTTAACTTTCAAACTTTCTGTAACATATGTATTACATGTGCAAATACATTTATATGTCAATTGAGCCCTATTTTTTTGTCTTTAACTAAAGTATTTAGCCTCCTTTAATGTTATTATTAATACATTTGGGTTTATAACTCTTATTTATTTGTATTTTCTCTCCTGCCCATTCTATAATTTTCTTTCCTTTTTCTTTTGTGTTGGAAATTTTTTTTCCTTTTATCGGTTTATAGATTATACTTCTTTTAGTGCGTATTCTGGAAATTACAACATGCATTTTTAACTTGTCAAAGTCAAAAGTTAATCATTGCCTTCACCTTCTATCCTGACAATACAAGGTCCTTAAAACATTTAACTACATTTATGCCTCTCCTGACTTAGGTTAGTACTGTTATGCATTTTATTTCTCTGTTGGCATTTTTAAACTCCAAGACATTATTATTATTTTATTTAGTAAGTGTTTATTTAGAATTATTCCCACATGTTCCTCCATCTTTGCTATTTATTATCACACACATTCGTTCTCTGATCACTTTTCTTCTGCCACTTTCTTTTGTTCTTTAGTTTCCTTTAATGTGGTTTGCTGGGTCTAAACTGTCATTTTTGTTGGGGAGGAGATTCTCAAAATATCTTTAACTCTCTCATTTTTAAAAGATGTTTTTGGTAGGTGTAGGATTTGGTGTTGTCAATTATTTCTTTAAGCACATTATAAATACCATTTCATTGACTTCTATAACCACTTGCTAATTTAATTTTTTTAAAATGTTTACTTATTTTTGAGAGAGAGGGAGAGAGGGAGGGGCAGAGAGAGAGAGGAAGACAGAGAACCCCAAGCAGGCTCCACACTGTCAGCACAAAGCCCGACATGGGCTCAAACTCATGAAATGTGAGATTTTGACCTCGACCAAAATCAAGAGTCCAACTGAGCCACCCAGGTGCCCCACTACTTATTATTTTAAACACTTGTCAGTCTATCACCTCTTTTAAGGCAACTTGATTTTTTTATTGTTGTCAATTGATATTTAATACTTAGTCTTCATCTTTTTTGTGTTTTTCAGTTTCACAGTATATAGGTATAGATTTATTTTATTTATTTTGCTTCAGATACCCTGTGCCCCCTGAATCTATGGATTGGTCTCTATCATTATATCTGGGAAATTCTCTGGTATTGTCTCATCAGATACTGCCTCTGCTACATGTTCTCTCTCATCTCCCACTGAGATTCCAATGAAATGTATGTCAGTATTTCCATTCCATACATTCTCCATGTCCCTTAACGTATTTTTTTATTATTCCTTTCTCTTCCACATTCTGGATAATTGTTTTCAACCTATCTTCCAGCTACCTGATTTTCTCTTCAGTTATGTCTGACCTATGGTTAACTCACTTTTGAGTTTTATTTATTCTTTTTAACTTTTTTAATGTTTATTTTTGAGAGAGAGAGCCAGAGACAGAGCATGAATGGGGGAGGGGCAGAGAGAGAGTGAGACACAGAAGCCAAAGCAGGCTCTAGGCTCTGAGCTGTCAGCACAGAGCTTGATGCGGGGCTTGAGCTCATGAACCACAAGATCATGACCTGAGACAAAGTTGGACACTTAACCGACTGAGCCATCCAGGTGCTCCTCATTTTTGAGTTTTAAAATTTAGTTACTTTATTTTTTATTTCTTGACTTCATTATTTTCCACATCTGCTTTTCTTTTTTTTTTAGTAATAGCTATTAGTTCCCATCAGATATTTTAAGGTTATATTTTATTTCTTTAGTTATTTATAATCATTGTCTGATAATCCCAATGTTTCATTTCAGTAATTCCAATATCTAACGTTTTGAGGAGCCAGTTTCTGTCTTCTCTCATCACTGCTGTTTCTTGCTCATGCTGTCTTATTGATATGCTCTGTTATTTTTACTATGTACATCTCATTTTTTTTATTATTCATGAGAATTCTTTCTGCATTAAAATTAAGAGTTACTTTCTACCAAGGAGTTTCCATTATCTTCTGTCAGGGACCTAAAAAACTAATTTTGGGGTGCCTGGGTGGCTCAGTTGGTTAAGTATCTGACTTTGGCTCAGGTCATGATCTCATGGTTTGTGGGTTCCAGCCCTGTGTCGGGCTCTGTGCTGACAGCTCAGAGCCTAGACCCTGCTTTGGATTCTGTGTCTCTCTCTCACGCTGCTCCTCCCCCACTTGCTCTCTGGCTCTCTCTCTCAAAAATAAATAAACTTAAAAAAAACCCTAATTTCATGGTTTCCCTTTTTTTTTTGAGGGGAGTGTGCAGTTGAGATTTTGTATTGCAGCCCCTGCTGAAAGTAGGCTTGTGATTACTCACAGATGTGACTACCCTCTCCCAAATAGAGAGAAAACAATTTTACCAAGGAATGGAGAGGTAAGATAGCTCTACTTCTTGTTCATCCTTATGCTAAGGGTGTATCCCTGTGAAATCCCAGCTCTTTGAGTGGGAGAATCTCTTATTAGCCTCCCCACTTTGGACAGATCCTGACTTTTGACCATCTTGTATTCTCAGACAGAATAGAAAGCCAGAGTTTACCAAATTCAGCAAACGCCTCATGTCAAAAGTGTCTTCACATAACTCTCTGAGTTGGAGGTTTTATTTAGATTTTGACCTGCTAATTCTCTATAACTTTTTCATCCTTTGATGTTTTAAGATGAATAAAAAATATATTATTCCTTTTTACCATCATATTTTGTTTCTTTGGGGGAGGGAGTGAAAGGATGACCTTAATAGCTAAGCTCACCCTTCTAGAAATTTCTCCATTCTGATTGATATTTTATATTATATTTTATTCATATATAACCTGTTTTATTCTAAAATCACATAAGGTAATTTTACTTAGTCTTGTTACTTTTAAGAAATTTAGTTATTTTGAAGGAGACAGAGTATGGGCAGAGTACAGGAAGGCAGAAAGAGAGGGGAAGAAAGAGAGGAAGGCAGAAAGTTCTGCACTGTTAGTGCAGAACTCTACATGGTGCTCAAACTCACAGAACTATGAGGTCATGACCTGAGCCAAAACCAAGAGTCAGACTTGGTTAACCAGTAAATCAGCTTAACCGTGCCCTTACTTAGTTTTGTTATTATGCAGAAACAGCATTTGACAAAATTCATCATCTTTTTATGTTGAAAAGTCTCAATATACCGGGTATGGAAGGAATATGCATCAATATAATAAAGGCCTATATAAGTATCACACTTAACAGTAAAAAGCTGAAGGCTTTTCCTCTAAGATCAGCAACAAGACAATGTTGCCCACTCACCACTTTTATTAAACATACCACTGGAAGTCCTAGCTAGAGTAATTAGGCAAGAAAAAGAGGGGCGCCTGGGTGGCGCAGTCGGTTAAGCGTCCGACTTCAGCCAGGTCACGATCTCGCGGTCCGTGAGTTCGAGCCCCGCGTCGGGCTCTGGGCTGATGGCTCAGAGCCTGGAGCCTGTTTCCGATTCTGTGTCTCCCTCTCTCTCTGCCCCTCCCCCGTTCATGCTCTGTCTCTCTCTGTCCCAAAAATAAATAAATGTTGAAAAAAAAAATTAAAAAAAAAAAGAAAAAGAACTAAACTCTTCCAAATCAGAAAGGAAGAAGTAAAAGTTTTTCTATTTGGCAGATGACATATTATATATAGAATACTCTAAAGACTTCACAAAAAAACTGTTAGAGATAGTAAATGAATTCAGCAGAGTTGCCAGATATAAAATTAATATACAAAGATCAGTTGTGTTTTATATGCTAACAATGAACTATCACAAAAAGAAATTAAGAAAATAATGACAATTAGATCAAAAAGAATAAAAGACTTAGGTACAGATTTATGTGCATCTTACCTGATTTATTAACAGGCTTACATTTATTTTCAAACAGATTTTTAAAAATTCCCCAATTTTTTACTTGGCCTTTATTATTTTAAAATCCCTCTGCTGTTACTCCTTTCAGAAAAGGCTACTCTGCCAGAGTGCTGTTTCCCAAGTAACAAGTAAAACGCAAGTACCAAAACCCCTGGGATTTGAAAATCCTCTTTCCCTCCCTGTGGTTCTCTCTGCAATGGAACCTAGAAGCTTAAACCTGTATACTTTTGTTGGTTTTCTACCATAACTAGTCTTTTTTCTTTAAGTTTATTTATTTATTTTGAGAAAGGGAGAAAGAGAGCACACATGCAGGGGGAGGGACAGAGAGGGGAGAGAAAATCCCAAGCAGGCTCTGCACTGTCAGTTTAGAGCTCAGCATGGACTTGTGGCTGTGAATCATGAGATCATGACCTGAGCTGAAATCAAGAGTCAGATGCTTAATCGATTGAGCCACCCAGGTGTCCCTCTACCATAACTAGTCTTGATAGCAGCAAATAGGAAAAGCACCAAGGTTCTTTCAAGATTTGACTTATTTCACAATCATGGACATGGAAATTTGGTATCAAAAGCAATGAAACAAAACTAATGGAAAAATATTGGTGAAGCTGGCTATATAATCTCTTTAGTGTCAGCCATGGGATAACAGGTGAGAGAGACTTAGGGGTCCTTGGACAGAGGGTATGTGAAAACCGCTTCTTAAATCCATTTCCCTATTCCTTGTCAGGACACTGTTCTCCCCATTAGTGTTCATGGATTCTCTTAAGAAATCTATTGTATCTTTCTATGGGTATCTTTCTGTCTGCAAGATGATGTTTAGAAATTCCTTAACCAACTAATAATGGGAGAATTTGGAGCTAGTGATTGGGTGTGTGAGAATCTTCTGCTTATGTAGCTGTTGTAATAAGAATACAGGCTTTCAAATCAGAATGCCTGGGTTTATCCTAGGAGTTAATCATTGACTCTGTGACTTGGTTTCCTCATTTGTAAAATAGGAATAGTAAGAATATCTTTTGCAGAGTTGTTGTGAATATTAAAGTGAGTTCATACATGGAATGTACTTTGAACTAAGTCTGACACTTAGTGGGTGCCATATGAATGTTGAAAAGGAATGGAGCATTTCAATGCACAGTGCTGGCTAAGTGAAAATACAAGCACTTCTGGGAAAGGGAACACATTAAATGTGTTCTCATGAGTAGACCAGTTTTAGGAAGTGAGGTGCAACAAGGATGGAAGGCACTGGATGCCTAAGGAGTGGGAATGAGAAAGGAGTTTAGGGCAAAGATACAGAGGTGCTGTTTTTAGCCTCATATTTAGTCCTGGGTTATTGCTTTTTTCCTTCCTACTACTCTGTCCCTCAGTTACATAGGCCTAATTCTCTTTCCTAGAAGCCATTGAGTACACAGACTGATTTTTCTTTTAACCAAGGCATACATTAAGTAAGGTTGAACATGAATTGTTATTGTGCCACAAGGGGGAAAAAAACTGATTCAATTTGATTCTCAAGTGTATTCCTACATTGAATAATAATGACATTATCATTTAATTATTTAGACATTAGCTTCATTCGCATGTAGAGTCTGGGACCATTTAGAAAAAAAACTAGAAAGAACAATATTCTGTTTTTATTATAGAACCCCACTGTTAAATATCTTACAGGCTAATGTTTAATCGCATTTTTAGTCTTGCACAGTTCTTGATAATAATTAACCTGAAATAACTACTTCCATACGTGAGTTGGGGACACATTTGCTTTTGTTGTTTCCTTTCTCAGGAAGTTAAATGGTTAAAACTTGCAGATCTAAATTGTCCGTGAATAGCCATAAGAGGAAAAAGCCCATGAAATACAGAGATAGGGAGGTTTAATATGTATTTGCTAATATAAACCTGAACATTTATTAAACATTTAAAGACTATATTTAAATGAATGTTTCTTTTCACTGTCATGTGACTAGAATATTAGGTTTGAAAGCCTTATACTTTACTACGGGGAGTTTTTCCTTTCGCTTCTGATGACTAAAGACTAAATTCAAGCTTCTCATTAAACATAACTTTGGTGAGCCACGTTGTAAGTCTACAATAGGGTTTTAGATATAGTTTGTATTCCTTCTATTTCTTCTCTTTTATTGCCTCTGCCATACTTCAAACACACAGTCAATTCACTTACCTAGGAGATGATCTACTAGTTTTCCAATTAACTTGGCAAAAAATAATGAAAACATGTTTTGGAATTAAAAAATCAATGAATTAGCAAATACATGTATTTATTGTGGTAGATTGTTTTGTTTTTCCAACTTGCGTTTCATCTCTTT
Source organism: Felis catus (assembly GCF_018350175.1). Taxonomy (NCBI): domain Eukaryota; kingdom Metazoa; phylum Chordata; class Mammalia; order Carnivora; family Felidae; genus Felis; species Felis catus. Next base: position 48,626,026 of record NC_058372.1, read on the forward strand.
CCCATTAGAGTACTAAACATCCCTCTCATTGCCATAAAATGTCTTCTTGTTGGTGGAGTTTACTTCCCTACCTCATTGTCAATTGGCCAAATAATTTGTTGGGCCAATACAATGTGAGAAGTGACAGAAGGCCAGACCCAAGCAGAAGTTTTAAGAGGCATTATGTTTCTGCCAACTCTTGTGATTTTCCCACTGGCACCAGAAATCATATCCCTAATAAGTGCTACTTCTTCACATAGAATGAGAAAACATTGGAAGTAGAGCCAACACAAATAAAGGGCAGCCTCTGATTCATGACAAAAACGAGAAATAAATGTTTTTGTTGTAAACCATTGAGCTTTGGAGTTGTTTCTTACTGCAGCAAATTTGACTAATACATATGTTAAAATGAACTCTGGCATTTGTAATGAGCTAGAAACCTGGTGAAGCTATCGTGTGTTATATTACACACATGTCAATGCCTCTCAGTAAGTCATATAATTTTATTATTTAGTTATTGGCATTTGTTTTTTTTTTAATTATCTAATAAGACTTATTTTATTTTATTTTATTTTATTTTATTTTATTTTATTTTATTTTATTTTATTTTATTTTATTTTATTTTATTTTATTTTATTTTATTTTCAATATATGAAATTTATTGTCAAATTGGTTTCCATGCAACACCCAGTGCTCATCCCAAAAGGTGCCCTCCTCAATACCCATCACCCACCCTCCCCTCCCTCCCACCGCCCATCAACCCTCAGTTTGTTCTCAGTTTTTAAGAGTCTCTTATGCTTTGGCTCTCTTCCACTCTAACCTCTTTTTTTTCCTTCCCCTCCCCCATGGGTTTCTGTTAAGTTTCTCAGGATCCACATAAGAGTGAAACCATATGGTATCTGTCTTTCTCTGTATGGCTTATTTCACTTAGCATCACACTCTCCAGTTCCATCCACGTTGCTACAAAGGGCCATATTTCATTCTTTCTCATTGCCACGTAGTACTCCATTGTGTATATAAACCACAATTTCTTTATCCATTCATCAGTTGATGGACATTTAGGCTCTTTCCATAATTTGGCTATTGTTGAGAGTGCTGCTATAAACATTGGGGTACAAGTGCCCCTATGTATCATTACTCCTGTATTTCTTGGGTAAATTCCTAGCAGTGCTATTGCTGGGTCATAGGGTAGGTCTATTTTTAATTTTTTGAGGAACCTCCACACTGTTTTCCAGAGTGGCTGCACCAGTTTGCATTCCCACCAACAGTGTAAGAGGGTTCCCATTTCTCCACATCCTCTCCAGCATCTATAGTCTCCTGATTTGTTCATTTTGGCGACTCTGACTGGCGTGGGGTGATATCTGAGTGTGGTTTTGATTTGTATTTCCCTGATAAGGAGCGACGCTGAACATCTTTTCATGTGCCTGTTGGCCATCCGGATGTCTTCTTTAGAGAAGTGTCTATTCATGTTTTCTGCCCATTTCTTCACTGGGTTGTTTGTTTTTCGGGTGTGGAGTTTGGTGAGCTCTTTATAGATTTTGGATACTAGCCCTTTGTCCAATATGTCATTTGCAAATATCTTTTCCCATTCCGTTGGTTGCCTTTTAGTTTTGTTGGTTGTTTCCTTTGCTGTGCAGAAGCTTTTTATCTTCATAAGGTCCCAGTAGTTCATTTTTGCTTTTAATTCCCTTGCCTTTAGGGATGTGTCAAGTAAGAAATTGCTATGGCTGAGGTCAGAGAGGTCTTTTCTTGCTTTCTCCTCTAGGGTTTTGATGGTTTCCTGTCTCACATTCAGGTCCTTTATCAATTTTGAGTTTATTTTTGTGAGTGGTGTGAGAAAGTGGTCTAGTTTCATTCTTTTGCATGTTGCTGTCCAGTTCTCCCAGGACCATTTGTTAAAAAGACTCTTTTTTCCATTGGATGTTCTTTCCTGCTTTGTCAAAGATTAGTTGGCCATACGTTTGTGGGTCTAGTTCTGGGGTTTCTATTCTATTCCATTGGTCTATGTGTCTGTTTTTGTGCCAATACCATACTGTTTTGATAATTACAGCTTTGTAGTAGAGGCTAAAGTCTGGGATTGTGATGCCTCCTGCTTTGGTCTTCTTCAAAATTACTTTGGCTATTCAGGGTCTCTTGTGGTTCCATACAAATTTTAGGATTGCTTGTTCTAGCTTCGAGAAGAATGCTGGTGCAATTTTGACTGGTATTGCATTGAATGTGTAGATAGCTTTGGGTAGTATTGATATTTTGACAATATTTATTCTTCCAACCCATGAGCATGGAATGTTTTTCCATTTCTTTATATCTTCTTCAATTTCCTTCATAAGCTTTCTATACTTTTCAGCATACAGATCTTTTACATCTTTGGTTAGATTTATCCCTAAGTATTTTATGCTTCTTGGTGCAATTGTGAATGGGATCAGTTTCTTTATTTGTCTTTCTGTTGCTTCATTATTAGTGTATAAGAATGCAACTGATTTCTGTACATTGATTTTGTATCCTGAAACTTTGCTAAATTCATGTATCAGTTCTAGCAGACTTTTGGTGGAGTCTACTGGGTTTTCCATGTATAATATCATGTCATCTGCAAAAAGTGAAAGCTTAACTTCATCTTTGCCAATTTTGATGCCTTTGATTTCCTTTTGTTGTCTGATTGCTGGTGCTAGAACTTCCAACACTATGTTAAACAACAGCAGTGAGAGTGGACATCCCTGTCGTGTACCTGATCTCAGGGAAAAAGGCTTTTCATAAATGGCTTTTATGATCTTTAAGTATGTTCCTTCTATTCCGACTTTCTCGAGGGTTTTTACTAAGAAACGTTGCTGAATTTTGTCAAATGCCTTTTCTGCATCGATTAAGAGGATCATATGGTTCTTTTCTTTTATTAATGTGATGTAATACGTTGATTGATTTGCGAATGTTGAACCAGCCCTGCATCCCAGGAATGAATCCCACTTGATCATGGTGAATAATTCTTTTTATATGCTGTTGAATTCGATTTGCTAGTATCTTATTGGGAATTTTGGCATCCATATTCATCAGGGATATTGGCCTGTAGTTCTCTTTCTTTACTGGGTCTCTGTCTGGTTTAGGAATCAAAGTAATACTGGCTTCATAGAATGAGTCTGGAAGTTTTCCTTCCCTTTCTATTTTTTGGAATAGCTTGAGAAGGATAGATATTATCTCTGCTTTAAACGTCTGGTAGGACTCCCCTGGGAAGCTATCTGGTCCTGGACTCTTATTTGTTGGGAGATTTTTAATGACTGATTGAATTTCTTCGCTGGTTATGGGTCTGTTCAAGCTTTCTATTTCCTCTTGTTGAGTTTTGGAAGTGTGTGGGTGTTTAGGAATTTGTCCATTTCTTCCAGGTTGTCCAGTTTGTTGGCATATAATTTTTCACAGTATTCCCTGATAATTGCTTTTATCTCTGAGGGATTGGTTGTAATAATTTCATTTTCATTCATGATTTTATCTGTTTGCATCATCTCCCTTTTCTTTTTGAGAAACCTGGCTAGAGGTTTATCAATTTTGTTTATTTTTTCAAAAAACCAACTCTTGGTTTCGTTGATCTGCTCTACAGTTTTTTTAGATTCTATATTGTTTATTTCTGCTCTGATCTTTATGATTTCTCTTCTTCTGCTGGGTTTAGGCTGTCTTTGCTGTTCTGCTTCTATTTCCTTTAGGTGTGCTGTTAGATTTTGTATTTGGGATTTTTCTTGTTTCTTGAGATAGGCCTGGATTGCAATGTATTTTCCTCTCAGAACTGCCTTCGCTGCATCCCAAAGCATTTGGATTGTTGTATTTTCATTTTCTTTTTTTTTCCATATATTTTTAAATTTCTTCTCTAATTGCCTGGTTGACCCACTCATTCTTTAGTAGGGTGTTCTTTAACCTCCATGCTTTTGGAGGTTTTCTAGACTTTTTCCTGTGGTTGATTTCAAGCTTCATAGCATTGTGGTCTAAAGTATGCATGGTATGATTTCAATTCTTGTATACTTATGAAGGGCTGTTTTGTGACCCAGTATGTGATCTATCTTGGAGAATGTTCCATGTGCACTTGAGAAGAAAGTATATTCTGTTGCTTTGGGATGCTGAGTTCTAAATATGTCAGTCAAGTCCATCTGATCCAATGTATCATTCAGGGCCCTTGTTTCTTTATTGACCGTGTGTCTAGATGATCTATCCATTTCTGTAAGTGGAGTGTCAAAGTCCCCTGTAATTACCACATTCTTATCAATAAGGTTGCTTATGTTTGTGAGTAATTGTTTTATATATTTGGGGGCTCCTGTATTCGGCACATAGACATTTATAATTGTTAGCTCTTCCTGGTGGATAGACCCTGTGATTATTATATAATGTCCTTCTTCATCTCTTGTTACAGCCTTTAATTTAAAGTCTAGTTTGTCCAATACAAGTATGGCTACTCCAGCTTTCTTTTGACTACCAGTGGCATGATAAATAATTCTCCATCCCCTCACTCTCAATCTGAAGGTGTCCTCAGGTCTAAAATGAGTCTCTTGTAGACAGCAAATAGATGGGTCTTGTTTTTTTATCCATTCTGATACCCTATGTCTTTTGGTTGGCACATTTAGTCCATTTACATTCAGTGTTATTATAGAAAGATATGGGTTTAGAGTCATTGTGATGTCCGTAGGTTTCATGCTTGTAGCGATGTCTCTGGTACTTTGTCTCACAGGATCCCCCTTAGGATCTCTTGTAGGGCTGGTTTAGTGGTGACGAATCCCTTCAGTTTTTGTTTGTTTGGGAAGACTTTTATCTCTCCTTCTATTCTAAATGACAGACTTGCTGGATAAAGGATTCTCGGCTGGGGCGCCTGGGTGGCTCAGTCGGTTAAGCCTCCGACTTCAGCTCAGGTCATGATCCCACGGTCCGTGGGTTTGAGCCCTGTGTCGGCTCTGGGCTGATGGCTCAGAGCCTGGAGCCTGCTTCCGATTCTGTGTCTCCCCTCTCTCTGCCCCTCCCCCGTTCATGCTCTGTCTCTCTCTGTCTCAAAAATAAATAAACGTTAAAAAAATAAAAAAAAAGAGGATTCTCGGCTGCGTATTTTTTCTGTTTATCACATTGAAGATCTCCTGCCATTCCTTTCTGGCCTGCCAAGTTTCAGTAGAGAGGTTGGTCATGAGTCTTATAGGTCTCCCTTTATATGTTAGAGCATGTTTATCCCTAGCTGCTTTCAGAATTTTCTCTTTATCCTTGTATTTTGCCAGTTTCACTATGATATGTCGTGCAGAAGATCAATTCAAGTTACGTCTGAAGGGAGTTCTCTGTGCCTCTTGGATTTCAATGCCTTTCTCCTTCCCTAGATCAGGGAAGTTCTCAGCTATTATTTCTTCAAGTACACCTTCAGCACTTTTCCCTCTCTCTTCCTCCTCTGGAATACCAATTATGCGTAGATTATTTCTCTTTAGTGCATCACTTAGTTCTCTAATTTTCCCCTCATACTCCTGGATTTTTTAATCTCTCTTTTTCTCAGCTTCTTCTTTTTCCATAATTTTATCTTCTAGTTCACCTATTCTCTCCTCTGCCTCTTCAATCCGAGCTGTGGTTGTCTCCATTTTATTTTGCAGCTCATTAATAGCATTTTTTAACTCCTCCTGGCTGTTCCTGAGTCCCTTGATCTCTGTAGCAGTAGATTCTCTGCTGTCCTTTATACTGTTTTCAATCCCAGTGATTAAGTTTATGACTATTATTCTAAATTCACTTTCTGTTATATTGTTTAAATCGTTTTTGATCAGTTCATTAGCTGTCGTTATTTCCTGGACGTTTTTTTAAGGGGAATTCTTCCATTTTGTCATTTTGGATAGTCCCTGGAGTGGTATGGGACTGAGGGGCACGTCCCCTGTGCAGTCTTGAATAACTTGCATTGGTGGGCAGGACCGCAGTCAGACCTGATCTCTGCCCCCAGCCCACCGCCGGGGCCACAGTCAGACTGGTGTGTGCCTTCTCTTTCCCTCTCCTAGGGGCGGGATTCACTGTGGGATGGTGTGGCCTGTCTGGGCTACTTGCACACTGCCAGGCTTGTGGTGCTGGGGATCTGGCATATTAGCTGGGGTGGATCGGCAAGGTGCACAGGGGTGGGAGGGGCAGGCCCAGCTCGCTTATCCTTTGGAGATCCCTTTCGGGAGTGGCCCTGTGGCACCGGGAGGGAGTCTGACCTGCCGCTGGAGGTATGGATCCACAGAAGCACAGCATTGGGCCATGCAAGCAAGTTCCCTGGCAGAAACTGGTTCCCTTTGGGATTTTGGCTGGGGGATGGGCGAGGGAGATGGTGCTGGCGAGCGCCTTTGTTCCCCGCCAAGCTGCACTCTGTTGTCTGGGGCTCGACAACTCTCCCTCCCGTTGTCTTCCAGCCCTCCCGCTCTCTGAGCAGAGCTGTTAATTTATAACCTTCCAGATGTTAAGTCCCACTTGCTCTCTGAACACAATCCATCTGGCCTCTCCGCTTTTGCCAGCCAGAGTTGGGGGCTCTGCTTTGCTGGCGGGCCGCCCCTCTGCACTGGCTCCCTCCCGCCAGTCCGTGTAGCGCTCTCCGCCCTTCCTACCCTCTTCTGTGGACCTCTCCTCTATGCTTGGCTCCAGAGAATCCATTCTGCGAGTCTTCTGGTGATTTTCTGTGTTATTTAGGCAGGTGTGGGTGGAATCCAAGTGATCCGCAGGACGCAGTGGGCTCAGCGTCCTCCTACGCCGCCATCTTCCCAGAAGCCAGTTATTGGCCTTCGAAAGCAGACCACTAAAAATGAAGTCCTCTTCTTTTTAATAGCTAGATATAAATGAGAGTTTATGGTTGTAAGGCTGCAGATTTTACCAACATACTATCTAAACCAAAATTACATAAACTATGCACAGGGTGAAATAATTTTATTTTGTATATAATATAATTACATTCAAATTGTTATATTGGGGGGAAAGTTCTTAGTTTTCTTGGTGTGCATTCTTTTCCTATTTCCAATTTTTTATAGAATTTTTTAATGTACTTACAGAACTATTTTTTAATCGTTAATTTATTTTTAATTTACATCCAAGTTAGCATATAGTGCAACAATGATTTCAGGAGTAGATTCTTTAATGTCCCTTATCCATTTAGCCCACCCCCCCTCTCACTACCCCTCCAGTAACCCTCTGTTTGTTCTCTGTATTTAAGAGTATCTTTTGTTTTGTCCCCCTCCCTGTGTTTATATTATTTTTGCTTCCCTTCCCTTATGTTCATCTGTTTTGTATCTGAAAGTCCTCATATGAGTGAAGTCATATGATGTTTTTCTTTCTCTGACTGATTAATTTCGCTTAGCATAATACCCTCTAGTTCGATCCACATAGTTGCAAATTGCAAGATTTTCTTCTTTTTGATTGCCGAGTAATACTCCATTGTATATATATACCACATCTTCTTTATCCATTCATCCATTGATGGACATTTGGGCTCTTTCCGTTCTTTGGCGATTGTTGGTAGTGCTGCCATAAACATTGGGGTACACGTGCCCCTTCGAAACAGCATACCTGTATCCCTTGGATAAATACCTAGTAGTGCAATAGCTGGGTCACAGGGTAGTTCTATTTTTACTTTTTTGAGGAACCTCCACACTGTTTTCCAGAGTGGCTGCACCAACAATGCAAAAGAGATCCTCTTGCATTCCCACCAACAATGCAAAAGAGATCCTCTTTTTCCACATCCTCACCAACATCTGTTGTTGCCTGAGTTGTTAATGTTAGCCATTCTGACAACTGTGAGGTGGTATCTCACTGTAGTTTTGATTTATATTTCCCTGATGATGAGTGAAGTTGAGCATTTTTTCATGTGTCGGCCATCTGGATGTCTTCTTTGGGGAAGTGTAAATTCATGTCTTTTGCCCATTTTTCACTGGATTATTTGCTTTTTGGTTGTTGAGTTTAATAAGTTATTTATAGATTTTGGATACTAACCCTTTATCTGATATGTCGTTTGCAAATATCTTCTCCCATTCTGTCGGTTGCCTTTTAGTTTGCTGATTGTTTCCTTTGCTCTGTGGAAGCTTTTTATTTTGATGAGGTCCCAATAGTTCATTTTTGGTTTTGTTTCCCTTGCCGCTGGAGATGTGTTGAGTAAGAAGTTGCTGTGGCCAAGGTCAAAGAGGTTTTTGCCTGCTTTCTCCTCAAGGATTTTGATTGCTTCCTGTCTTACATTTAGGTCTTTCATCAATTTTAAGTTTATTTTTGTGTATGGTGTAAGAAAGTGGTCTAGGTTCATTTTTCTGCATGTCGCTGTCCAGTTTTCCCAGCACCACTTGCTGAAGAGACTGTCTTTATTCCATTGGGTATTCTTTACTGCTTTGCCAAAGATTAGTTGGCCATACATTTGTGGGTCCATTTCTGGGTTCTCTAGTTTGTTCCATTGATCTGAGTGTCTGTTTTTGTGCCAGTACCATACCGTCTTGATGATTACAGCTTTGAAGTCCGGAATTGTGATGCTTCCTGCTTTGGTGTTCTTTTTCAAGATTGCTTAGTCTATTCGGGGTTTTTCTGGTTCCATACAAATTTTAGGATTGTTCCAGCTCTGTGAAAGATGCTGGTTTTATTTTGATAGGGATGGCATTGAATATGTAGATTGCTTTGGGGCGTATCAACATTTTCACAATATTTGTTCTTCCTATCCAGGAGCATGGAATATTTTTCCATTTTTTGGTGTCTTCTTCAATTTCTTTCATAAGCTTTCTATAGTTTTCAGTGTATAGATTTTTCACCTCTTTGGTTAGATTTATTTCTTGGTATTTTATGGGTTTTGGTGCAATTGTAAATGAGATCGATTCCGTGATTTCTCTTTTTGCTGCTTCATTGTTGGTGAATAGGAATGCAGCAAATTTCTTTTCTTTTTTTCCTTTTTTTTTTTTTTTGGAATGCAACCGATTTCTATGCATTGATTTTATATCCTGTGACTTGCTCATTTCATGGATCAGTTCTAGCAGTTTTTGGTGGAATCTTTTGGGTTTCCATATAGAGTATCATGTCATCTGTGAAGAGTGAAAATTTGACCTCCTCCTTGCCAATTGGGATGGCTTTTATTTCTTTGTGTTGTTGATTGCTGAGGATAAGACTTCCAATACTATGTTGGACAACAGTGGTGAGACTGGACATCCCTGTCCTGTTCCTGACCTTAGGGTGAAAGCTCTCAGTTTTTCCCCATTGAGGATTATATTAGCGTTGTGTCTTTCATATATGGCTTTTATGATCTCGAGGTATGCTCATTCTATCCCTACTTTCTTGAGGGTTTTTATCAAGAAAGGATGCTGTATTTTGTCAAATGCTTTCTCTGAATCTATTAAGAGAATCGTGTGGTTCTTGTCCTTTCTTTTATTGATGTTATTAATCACATTGATTGTTTTACAGGTATTGAACCAGGCCTGAATTCCAGGTGTAAATCCCACTTGGTCATGATGAATAATTTTTTTAGTGTATTATTGGATCCGGTTGGCTAATATCTTGTTGAGGATTTTTGCATCCATGTTCATCAGAGAAATTGGTCTGTTGTTCTCCTTTTTAGTGGAGTCTTTGTCTGGTTTTGGAACCAAGGTAATGTTGGCTTCATAGAAAGAGTTGGGATATTTTCCTTCCATTTCTATTTTTTGGAACAGCTTCAAGAGAGTAGGCATTAACTGTTCCTTAAATGTTTGGTATAATTCCCCTGGAAAGCCATCTGGCCCTGGACTCTTGTGTTTTGGGAGATTTCTTGAATGCTAATTTGATTTCTTTACTGGCTATGGGTCTGTTCAAATTTTCTGTTTCTTCCTGTTTTAGTTTTGGTAGTTTATATGTTTCTAGGAATTTGTCCACTTCTTCCAGATTGCCCATTTTATTGGCAAATAATTGCTCACAGTGTTCTTTTATCATTTTTATTTTTGCTGTGTTGGTTGTGATCTCTCCTTTTTCATTCTTGATCTTACTTATTTGGGTCCTTTTCTTTTTGATCAAACTGGCTAGGTGTTTATCAGTTTTGTTAATTCATTCAAAGAACCAGCTTCTGGTTTCATTGATCTGTTCAATTTTTTTTTGTTTTTGTTTTATTTTGTTTGGTTTGGTTTTGATAGCATTGATTTCTGCTCTAATCTTTATTATTTCCTGTCTTCTGCTGGTTGTGGGTTTTATCTGCTGTCCTTTTTCCAGCTCTTTAAGGTGTAACATTAGGTTGTGTATCTGAGACCTTTCTTCCTTCTTTAGGAAGGCCTGGATTGCTATATGCTTTGCTCTTATGACCACCTTTGCTGCATCCCAGAGGTTTTGGGCTGTGGTGTTATCATTTTCATTGGTTTCCATGTACTTTTCAATTTACTCTTTAACTTCTTTGTTAAGCCATTCATTCTTTAGTAGGATGATCTTTAGTCTCCAAGTATTTGTTATCTTTCCAAAATTTTTCTTGTGGTTGATTTCGAGTTTCATTGTGTTCTGTTCTGAAAATATGCACAGCATGATCTTGTTCTTTTTGTACTTGTTGAGGGCTGATTTGTATCCCAGTATGTGGTCTATTCTGGAGATCATTCCATATGCACTGGAGAAGATTGTACATTCCACTGCTTTAGGATGAAATGTTCTGAATATACTTGTTAAGTCCATCTGGTCCAATGTGTCATTCAAAGCCATTGTTTCCTTGTTGATTTTCTGTTTATATGATTTGTCCAATGTTGTAAGTGGGGTGTTGAAGTCCGCTGCTATTATGGTATTACTGTCAATGAGTTTCTTTATAATTGTGATGAATTGATTTACATATTTGTGTGCTCTCACATTTGGAGCATAAATGCTTACAATTGTTAGGTTTCCTTGGTGAATAGACCCCTTAATTATATAATGCCCTTCTTCATCTCTTGTTACAGTGTTTATTTTAAAGTCTAGATTGTCTGGTGTAAGTATGGCTACTCTGGCTTTCTTTTGTCGACCATTAGCATGATAGATGGTTCTCCATGCCTTTATTGTAAATCTGAAGGTATCTTTAGGTCTGAAGTGGTCTCTTGTAAACAGCATATAGATGGATCTGGTTTTCTTATCCATCCCGTTACCCTATGTCTTTTGATTGGAGCATTTAGTCCCTTGACATTTAGAGTAAGTACTGAAAGAGTTTACTGCTGTTATGTTTCTTGTAGAGTTGGAGTTTCTGGTGATGTTCTCTGGTCCTTTCTAGTCTTTGTTGCTTTTGCTCTTTTTTTGTGTCTTTTCTCCTCTCAGAGAGTCCCCCTTAAAATTTCTTGCAAGGCTGGTTTAGTGGTCACAAATTCCTTTAATTTTCATTTATCTGGGAAACATTTAATCTCTCCTTCTATTTTGAATGATAGCCTTGCTGGATAAAGAATTCTTGGCTGAATATTTTTCCAGTTTAGCACATTGAATATGTCCTGCCACCCCTTTCTGGCCTGCCAAGTTTCTGTAGATAGGTCTGCTGCAAACCTGATCTGTCTTCCCTTGTAGACTAAGGACTTTTTTTCCCTTGCAGCTTTCATGATTCTTTCCTTGCCTCAGTATTTTGTGAATTTGACTATGATATGCCTTGTTGATGGTTGGTTTTTGTTGAATCTAGTTGTAGTCCACTGTGCTTTGTGGATTTTGATGTCTGTATCTTTCCAAGTTAGGAAAGTTCTCTGTTATGATTTGCTCACTTAACCCTTCTACCCGTTTTTCTGTCTCTTCCTCTTCTGGGACCCCTATGATTCTGATGTTGTTCCTTTTAAATGAGTCACTAATTTCTCTAATTCTTAAATTGTGCTCTTTTGCCTTAATCTCTCTCTTTATTCTGCTTCATTATTCTCCATAAGTTTGTCCTCTGTATTGCCGATTTGCTGCTCTGACTCATCCATTCTTGCTGCCATGGCATCCATTCGAGATTGCAGCTCAGTAATAACATTTTTTATTTCATTCCGACTAGCTTTTACTTCTTTTATCTCCACAAAAAGGGATTGTAATATATTTTCAACCCCAGCTAGTATTCTTATTATTGTGATTCTAAATTCTGTTTCAGACATCTTGCTTATATCTGTGTTGATTAAGTCCCTGGCTTTCATTTCTTTTTGCTCTTTCTTTTGGGGTGAAATCCTTCATTTTGTCATTTTGAAGGAAGAAAAGAAATTAATAAGGTAAAAAAAATTAAAATTAAAAACAACGCCTGCACACAAAAAAATCAAATAAATTATGTTACATCCTAGGTGTATTTTGGTCTGGGTATTGAATGGAGCTTGACTGATTAGAGAAAAAACGGAAAAAAGAAAAAAGAAAATGTTTAAAAATTTGAAGAAATGAATATAATGCAATAGAATAAAATGATGGAAGTGAAATAGAATTTGAAAAATTTACAAAAAAGTAAAAAATATAGGAGAAAAAAATTAAAGAAAAATATTTTTAATAAAAATTGAAAGCAAAAATAATTTTTTTCTCTTTCTGTATTCAAGAAAAGGAAAAGAAATGAAAAAAAAAACCAAGAAAATTGAATAGATGGACCTGCGAACAGACTGAAATATGAAATATGATTGAAATTACATTATTTTCCCCTAGAAGTCAAACTACGAAACGCATTATAGTCCATAAACTAAACAGGCGGAGAGACTTGGGGTGTTCCTGAAGAGTGAGGTTGGCCTAGTTGGCTGCAGTTAGTGTAATGGCTCCATTCTCCACTAGATTACGCTGGTTAGCTTACTGGAGTGGATTGTTGTGGCACTTGTAGATGTGTATATGCATGTGCGAGAGGGGTGAAAATGGCATCACCCAGCTACCCAGTCTCTAGTATGGAACTCTGTTCTCCCTGATCAGCAACCACACACCTGTCCTTTGTCTCCAGCTTCCATCCATTCCCTGCTTTTACACTGTCTGTGACCAAGCTGTCAGGTTGCTGGGCGACACCTACCCCCTGAGTTCTACATCAGATGTGGCTGTGTTTCCTGACCCCTCACTTCTGAGGGACTACAGATTTGACCCATTCTGACCCTCTGCAAGAGGGTGTCACCGAGCAATGGTATCAGCCACACCCAGGAACATTTGTGGACCATGCTGGTGCTGATGCCCAGAGAATGTGGCTGGGTGCCAGCCTGCCCCAGTAAAAGTTCATGTAATCATGTATTAGCAGCATTTCAGGGATTGTAGAAAATCACAACACACATCTGTCACCAGGCTTTACCCTTAATGATCTTGTTCCAGCACCAGTGAATGTGATTGTTCTCTGGCGTCTGCTGGGACTGGGTTGCTGCACAGCCTCTACCAAATGCCCTTCCAGCAGGGGAACCGCCTCTCCCCATGTGGCCTGAGGATCCCGGGACCTCACTCTGCTTTTGGAGATTTGTCCTTCCCACCAGAGCACCGCCAGGTACTGAGCTGCGGAGTTTTAGACTCTGTACTCCCCCTGGTTATAGAGTCTTAATGGAATTTAAGCCCTCCCCTTTCTCCTTTCTCCCTTTTTAGTTCAATCCCTGTGGTTGTTTCCACTTTTCCACTTTCTCTCCACCTGCTTTTTTTGGGGGAGGGGGTGCTTTTCCCGTGCTCTCCTCCCATCTCCGTCCTTTCTCCGCAAGCAAAAACAACTTCCTGCCCTCTGCATCTTCTCTCTCCCCTAGTTCACCACTCTGCGCTGTGTACCTGCTGAGTTCTGTGGTTCAGTTTGTGCAGATTGTTGTGTTAATCCTCAAATCAGTTTTCTAGATGTGCAGGATGGTTTAGTATTGATCTGGCTGTATTTCATGGACACCAGATGCAAAATAGCTTCCATGCTGTTCCGCGATCTTGCCTCCTCCCCCTGAGGACTATTTTTTAATAAAAACTTAGATTAAAAGAAAAGAAGATGTTGCTGTGTATATAAAATGAGTAAAAGCACACAACACATTGTCCTTTCTTTTGCATATATGAGAGTTTCTATTGTCAGTAGGATTAAGTATTTTGAGGTATGTGTTGGGATTCTTAGGGTATACATTCTCACCTTGATATGATAGAGTGGCTTCGACTTTAACTTGAGGGACATATTTTTATGCATCAAAGGGTTGTGAGATTACTTATTCCATGTTAATTGTTTTCCCCTATTTTTTATTGAAACTGTGTCATTGGGTTACTATTTGGGGATTATTATCTCAAAGAAGGCATACAGTGATATCTTTATGAACACTTGTAACCCATAGCATTATAGTAGCTGAATATTGATTCTTGGATTGAAACTCAACAGACTGTGTCCCAAGAGTCATTCCTAGAAGAGAGTGTAAATGTTCCCTGTACGTTAGGTTCTATCATAAATCAACTCTACCTCTTCTTTGAAGCCTCCCTGATCACACCTGCCAGCACCAGTTTTTCCATTATGCTACTTGTCCATAATGTACACAGGTTCCATTGAATAGGGGTGTTTTGAGGGTGAGGAATGGCACCACACAGGACCTTCATGTTCACTGACTACCGTCTGTCGGAGAAGAGTATGCCTTGATGAATAAAGTCAATCATGTGGAGTTTAGTATGCGAGGTATCAGCTGGCTTTTATTATATTTTCATTAACTCTTATCCCTCTCTTAGTAAAGTAAACTCCTTGAGGGCAGTCATCATGTCCCTCTATTGTTTTTTTCCCACAGCACTAGGTACACAGTTATGGCTCAGCAAGTGTTCACCAAATGTAATGTAATTGAATTCAATAAATAGAAAGTTAACAAAGACTTGTTTGAGTCAGGCTTCACTCATTTGGAATTGAAGCACAAATCCACAGTCACTCAGGCCTCATCCCCTCAGTATTTGGGATAATTTGGACTACCAAAATCTATGCATGACAGATGAGCCACTGAACTCATTCTTATTTTGTGAACAAATTTTAAGTAGTCGAGGAAAGAGAAGGATTTAGGCATTTTGTTATTTATTTACAGTAATATAGTGTGTACTTGTAGTTGACCTGAGATATGCAAGCACTCCCATTGGTGTTGAGTATCGTGGCCATTATCACCCCATTCTGCCACACAGATGTTTTCTATTATAGTACCTGGGTTGCAGGTGTTGTGATGTGTATTTATAGCATACACCCAGAACTACAGTGCCTGGCTGGCTCAGTTGGTGGGGCGTGTGACTCTTAATCTTGGGGTTGTGAGTTCAGGCCTCAAGTTGTGTATAGAGATTAAAAAAAAACACTACAGGAGGCTGTTGGAATCAGTGGTCATTTGGGCAGAACATGGTGTCTTCTACCAGATAGATATGAGTTTGAATCTCGTTTCTAGTACTATGCTTATTAGTTGAGCAGTTCAGATAAATCACATAAACTATCTCAATTTCAGTTGCCTCATTTATCAAATGGGAAGAAATGCCTACTTCACAGCCTTCTGGAATGTTAGGGATCAGGTGATGAGTTGCCTACCACAGTGACTGACACAGGGCTGGACTATAGTACATGTTAACCTTTGCTGTTATTCATACCTTCCATCCTTAACACAATGTCTAATATATCATAAGTACTAAATCAAATTAACTTTAGTAAATGGACTCTGTTGGGCTCATTAACCAATTTCTGTTGTGATGACAGGAAAAGAAAGGTCTATAAAACCAGGGAGAGTTTTTATGAATTAGAAAAGTTGAAAAAGTCTTTGTCTTTATGGTTATGTAGTATAATTTGTGTCCATAGTTTATTAAGTATCTAATATCTGATTAGCACCGAGAGCACTTTTTCATGTACCACAGAGGATTTAAAACCGGTATGGATAGAACTGATGTTGACCATTGGAAATAATTTACCACCCCTAATGTGGAGTTAGAGACATAGTGGACAAGCTTCTGAACCAGAATTACCTTTTATCATGGTATCTGAAAAAATACTCTCAGAAACCCATCACTGTATTGTTAATTACTACTTACCGTGACAATGACATGCATTTGTGTAGCAATTTAGAGTTAACAAAGCATTTTAACAAATACTTTCTTATTTTATTATTTTTATACCAACCCAATGAAGTGGGAAGAAATTGTTATCCTTATTTTGTAGATGATTGTATAATTGGAAATTTATGAAGCCAGGAAACCTCACTCCTACTACAGAGCTCTTTCCTCTGTGAACTTACTATAAGTCTTCTACTAATAGGAGACATCTAAAGAAGAAGATAGAACTTGTTGTTGAGATAGCTGAGAACCAAGTCCCCAAAGATTGTAGGCCAGTGGCTTTGAAATTTCAGGGTCTGGGAGGGAAGAGAGTACTCTAAAGCAGGTTCTTCAGCCTTAACACATTGCTATTTTGACTGAATGACTTTTTGTCGTAGGGGTTGTACTGTGTGTTATAGGATATTTAGCAGCATTATTTGCCTTTACCCAATAACACCCCCTCCATTGGAACAGTAGAAAATGTCCCCAGATATTACCAAATATCCCTTGTGTGGTGAGGACAAAATCAACCTGGTTGAGAACCAGTACTCCAGAGAAAAGACAAAAAACTAAACTTCACCTATTTTAGTTTTCATCATGACTAGATCTAAGCAGAAGTCAGAGTCCCTGAACCAAACACTATTATTTTTCACAGATACAGGTGCAACCTTGTTTCTCAGGAATAGTTCAGTTGGTGCTGAAAGATAGAGAAAACAGTAGGGATGGTGAGACACTTGTCTTCCAGGAGAAGATATGGCTGGTCTCATGGAAATCTGCCTAGTATTACAGGGCATAAGTCCAAGTAAGACTGTTCAGTGAAACATACAGAGGGAGCAGAAGGGGGAATTGTCCATCTGAAATGTATCTGGCGTGTACTAAACACACATTTTCTTTCTTGTGATATGTAATATAATAACCATGGGTGGTGCCATATGGGTTCTGACTCCGTAACACCTTGGAGCCTTTCTCACCATCAGAACCACCCTGCTTTAATATTTAAAAGGGTGAATTGGGGATGTATACAAGGGTATGGGTCTGGAAACCTAAGATTTCACACTTTTTCAGGCACTAGCCACTAGCATGTAACCTCAGGCAAGGTGTTTCATCTCTCTGGATCTAAGCTTCTATATCTGAAAATGAGATTAATTTCATCTCCAAGCTTTAAAATTGCATGGTTTTCTTTCTTTTATGACCACAACTAAGTCACTACTGTTACTGACTCCTAGTATGAATGTATGATTATACTGCCATGCACATCACCAGAAGTAATATGGTAATATTGGTGGTATCATTCTTGTAAAGTAAAAAAAAAATGTTCTAATGAAGCAGATTAAGGCTACTTACAATATATGCATCCTTGGGCTCAGGAGGACTAGGGAGGAAATGATCTACTTGGATATGAGAAATGAAGTAGCCAGGGCATTGAAATCCATAACTCACCATGGTTAATGAATCTTCCTCTCCCTAACCCAATACCCCAGGCAAAAGATAGGCATTGGTACCTATTAAATAAGAACTAGGAGAAAAGGAATTACAGTCAAAACCCTCTTAAGACATTTTCAAAGGAGCAGCCATTAAAACTTCTAAACCAGGAAATCATCCTTGGAGAGAAATGGAAAATCACAGGTACGGTGCCATGCAAATGTGGCCGTTTAATAAATACTATTGGATAAGGAGGATGATAAGAATAAATGCATGCTAGAGGCAAAAGTGGGAAGCAAGAACCTTTTAAGGGGTGGTTAATTTTTTTTTTCACAAACTCAGTTTCTACTAGTGGAAATGTCATAGGACCTGGAGATGGAGATTCTTAATGGACTGATTTCTCTCACCCTAGATTTAGGCTTTGGTGATCATTGTAGCCACATAGATGTAAGGGGCACTTTTTCCATTTGGGGGATGGGAGGGAAGGATCATCACTTTCATATTCAGATGTGCTCTTTGAAATGGAAAGGCCCTAGACTTCCTTTTCCTGATCTATCATTATTTTCCCAATGGATGCCAGCCCCTGCACTTCCCTGTGCAGTAGCAACGATGAAGACATGCAGCAACTGAATCATGATTTAATTGGATTATTGAGCAATTAAGGAAGCAGTGGGAGATCGTGCCACAAGAGAAAGTTAGCCTTTAAAGTAAATATTGTAGTAATGCCAGAGTCATCTATCAAGAGAATTTGGAATTGGTGAAATTTCTTGGGGACCCTTACTACCCTCTCCAGGGAAGCATATATATGGGTGAACATTTGTATCTCTGCCATGTCTTGCTCTACTGCTCAGCAGGTTCTCATTTGCTTCCTCCAGACCACAGTCCCATTAGTCACTGCTTGTATCTTCATATTTAGGAACTCCAGACATCCAGTCAGGATATGATGATCTAAGAACAATAAAGGCAAAGTATCCACACCATTTCTTCACTTTAAATAAAATGGAGGAGCAGAGATAGGTTAATTGGAATATATCTGTCGTAGGCTGGCTTCCTGGAAAGCGGATTCTGAGACAGACGTTACCATGGAGGAGGTTCATTAGTCAGTGCTGTTGAGAGCCCCACCTGTGGAAGGGAAGGGAAGAAAAGTCTCAACATGTTCCTCAGCCAATCCCATGATGAAGCTGAGGCAGCCCTTCAGAATTGTCCCACAGGAGAGCAAGGAGGCTGGACCTTTATACTTTAGGTTGACCAGTTACTGGAGTGGGTATCTCTGAAAAGGGGCGTGACCTTGAACAAAGTGCAAGGAAACTCTCTTCAGCTGAGACAATTAATAAAAACTACATTCCCAATAACTAGGGAATTAAATTTTTTAGTCCTGTAGTGGTATCTAGGTGGTACATCATAGTGACTACTACTAACTGCCATTCAGGAAAAGGAACAATACAACAGTGTCATTGGTTGGTACTAGCACTTGGAATCCTGGGAACTTTGTTTTCCCTGTTAGAAGGGAAGTTTTCTGATGCGATCTCTGGAAGGAACTTCTTCCCATTTTTCTCCATGGTTCTGCCCTTTAGGGAAGTTTTGCCTTGTTTATTATCTTCCATGTGTGTATCTGAAGTGGGTGCGTGGTGTGGAATCTTCCCTCCTTAGGGCTGTGCACATTTTAGACATCTTCTGTTTCTGAAAATTTGGGGGGCAAAAGTGTCATTTTATATCCTGAGCAGTGACTTTGAAAATCTAGGTTAACAGTTTCTTTGGCAATGCAGATGATTTAAAAATTTAGTAGACCTCTGATCTATTTGTTTCCAGTCAGTTCCATTTGATAAAAATCACACCCTAATTTATTTTCTGAACACCATCCCCAAATATGCTTTGTTTATTTCCTTCTTTACTCCTGTGCATCTCTTGTCTCTCAATTTAATGATGGTTACCTTGAAAACATCTGGATTTGCCCAAAGGCTAGATATTAGGAGTTTTTACTTGTCAAAAGTTTTATCAATCTTACTTTTATACTTCTTGGGGTCTAGAAGAAGTCATTTTGTCTAAAGCATTAAAATATTGAATTTTGTTCTCTGTTTTGGGACAAGTTTCTTATGAGCTTATCACTTTCTTGAAATACCTTGCCTTGAAATACCTTGAAATACAGCTGAAAGTAGCCAACACTCACTATCACTATGTTTCCTTCCAGCCACCCTCCCTGAAGAGTCAGCTCAGTAGGCAGGCACATGGTCTCCTTCTCACATTAATTCAAGTAACATTTTTACCAATGAGTTTACCACTGCATGATAGAGGTCAACAGTTCACTATATCTTCTTCTTCTTTTCCTTTTGCCATATATTTCATATACTTGAGATATTTGGTTTTGCAGCATCCTACTTCAAGTTACCAAATTTTATACTTGTCCTAATAGGTTGACCACTATAACAAACAACCCTCAAATTCCAGTGCCTGACACTATAAAAGCATCTTTCACATTCATATCACATCCAACTATACTAGGTAACTCTCATCCAAGCACTGATTCAGATCTTTTGAATCAGCCTCCTTCCGTCTTCTGGTATTACCATTTACAACATATGGTTTCTAAGATTTTCTAGGGGGAGAAAGAAAACGAAGAGTGGAGCATGGGGGATTTGAGAAGGGGATGTTAAGGTGGAAAATACCACATATCATTTCTGCCCAAATTCTGTTATCTGTAACTCATTCAGTGCTTCATTTAAACTGAAATGAGGCTTCAAAATATATTTCAGTGTGTATCTTGGGTGAAGAGCAGAAAAAGCATTGATGGGCAGCCACCCTTTGCTCCAGATGGGCTGGAGCAAGAATTCAGAACCAAATTGTGAAGGGCTTTGTATTACCCTACTATGGAAACTGGACAGTAACATTGAAAAATTAGTTAAGAGAAGTGACAAAGGTTGGTGATAGACATGAAAGGAGAATCTAACAATGCAAACTCAGGAAGAATATTCTGAGAGGTATTGAAGAATCCTATAAGAGAGTTATGTTCTGGAAGTCAAGGGAGGAGAATTTTTCAAGAAATCTAAAGTGTGAAATACTACAGCATGACCAAAATGATGGGAGAGTGACAGGGAAGACAATACCAAGTATTAAAAAGTTTGGGAAGCAGCTAGAATTTTGATACATACCCTTTAGAAAACTGTTTCTACTGAGGATGAAAAAAATGTATATGTGATATAAAAGAGATGTTTGGATGATAATACAACACTATTAGTATATCCAAGAATTAGAAATGACTCAAAAACCCATCAGTAGTAGTATGGTTATAAATAAGTTGCAATATATTCATACACTGGAATATTATAATAAACATAATCATAATGGATAGATCTCACAATGTTGACCAAAATAATCAGACACAAAAAGTACATCCTCCATTATT
The DNA here is from genome assembly GCF_018350175.1 of Felis catus. Classification (NCBI taxonomy): domain Eukaryota; kingdom Metazoa; phylum Chordata; class Mammalia; order Carnivora; family Felidae; genus Felis; species Felis catus. The sequence continues at coordinate 48,646,655 of NC_058372.1, forward strand.
CTGTTTATATAAAATGTAAAATAGGTAAATCTAATCTATAGTATTAGAAATTAGAATGTTGGTTACCCATAGTAGGTAGGTAAGACTGAAAGGGGGCATGAGGGTACCTTTTAGGTTCTGTTTAGGTAATGGTTACACAGTGTCCTAGATAATAATGGCTCCCTAAAGATGTAGTCATGCTTAAATTACATGGCAAAAAGGATTTTGCATATATGATTAAGCATCTTGAGATTGACAGATTAGTCTGGATTATATTTTGGAGAGAGAGGGGGAGAGAGAGAGATGGAAAGAGAGAGTGCATAATTAACACTTCAATAAGAATATACATTAAGAAAAGGATGGGACAGGAGAATTATCTTTGGGTTTGACCATTAGGAAGTCATTTATAACCCTATTGAAAGCAATTTCAGTAGAGTGGTGAGGTAGGAGCCAGGTTATAGTGGCTTGGAAGGCAAAAGAAGTTGAGGAAGTAGAGGAATGGATATGGACACTTCATTTAGAAGCTTATCAGTTATGGAAAAGAAAAAGTTATGGTTATAGTTGGGAGGTGTGAGGTGGGGTGTATTGGGGTAGCATTGAGGGAAGAGTTTTGTTTAGGCTGAGAGAACCTTGAGCAATTTTTTTAGGTGGAGGGGAAGTAACTAGAGAAGTTATAGGAGAGAATGCTCAAATAAGAAAGAGATGGAAATACTCTATATTACTTCCTTTTTCTTCCCCCAGTAAGTAAGAAGAGAAATGAAAAATAAACACATAAAAGAATATCTGGAAATTTTATACATACGGGGAAGTGAAGCCCCCTTCATTTGTTCCATTAGGGTAGGAAGCATTGGACTTAGCTGTTCTGTTTATATTTGTGTCAGTTAGCTATTGCTGTGTGATAACAACCCCAAAACTTAATGGCTTACATTGAAAATAATTTATTTAGCTCATGTGTTTATAAGTTAGTTAGGTGGTTCTGTCAGTCTCGGTTGGCTTGGTTGATTTATGCTGGTTTTCTCATTTGTCTGCAGTCAGGTAATGAGTCACCTGATCTAAGATGGCCCCAGGAGGGATTATTTGAATACATCCCATACTCTATTTTACCCACCAGTAGGCTAGCCTCAGTTTATCTCATGTAGACACAGGGTTTCAAGAGATCAAGCAGAATTATGCAAGATATCTTTAGACCTAGGCTTGTGACTGGCACCTGTCACCCCTACCTCATCCTTTTGGCCTAATCAAGCCACAAGAAAAGCCCAAATTTAAGCACTGGAGAAATAAATTCAGTATTGTAATGGGTAGAGCTGCAAAGTCACATTGCAGGAGGCATGGAAACAGGGAAGAAATACTCCAGGTCAGTTTTGCAATCAATATACTAAAGTGCTCTTTCCAAGTCATGGAGTTATGGCCAAAGATAGCATTTGGGAGGTATGTTTCCATGTTGATTTAGCTCTAGCTTTGTTGTTACTCTGACATCATTTTTTCAAAGTCTGCCTTTTAGTCTATAGGACTAAAAGGACAGGACAAAGTGTTTGTACTGCTGGACAGTGAAGATTTGGGGTGAATGATGATAGAGTGTTTGGTTGTCTGAGGTGTCCAAAAACTATTGATCCAATGTTCTGTAAGACCATGCTTTTATACCTCTCTCAGTTTTAGAAGGAGGGAATTTTATTCATTAGTAGCAGAGATATGTAGCAAATACAATATTCAGGTTTAGATTTATCAGAAGATAATTCAAATTATCTCACTTAACAGATTCCGGATCTGTTTAAATTCACTGAAAATCTGGATCAAATATTAGCTTTTCTATTACAGGGATATCAAATTTCAGATATGCTTCATTATGACTCAATTTCTTGGCACATGCTAAAAAGCACCCCAGTGATCTAGTGCAAATGAATGTGAAACATATCACAGACCATGCTTTTGGTCAAAATGTCCCTGCTTCCGCTTACATTCTCACTTTATTTTTTTTCCTGCATAGGATATACCCCATATTGATATTCAATACAGATACTGAGCATGCAATTTATTATGTCAAACTGAAAAATGCCTGTGGTAATACAGGTTTTTATAGCTCTGGTTTTCTCCAGCTCAAATTGCTTTGAGTATCTGTGTCGGCAGAAAGTTCGAAGTAGGATGGATACAGAAACCATGAGTGGACAAAAGACACCTTTAGAAACTACAAACCAGCAACCGGAAAGCCTTTTAGCTGTAAGTCAGCAGACTTTTATGTCAAGCTTGGCTGACTAATTATTGCTTATAATTTGCATTAGGATTAATTAACTAATTAGAGAGGAATGTCTGAAGGCAAAGTTATGGCTCTGCTTGTCAAGCTGAGGACTTTAATTATTCTGATATTTTTAATTATAATCAGCCGCTGAATGAGTATTACATTGTCAGCTACTATCACTGAAACTAGGCTGGACAAAGGAGCTGAGGAAATTATGGGTTGCTACTGTTCCTTACACCAGCGACAGAAAGGTATGACCCAGACACCCACAGAAGGAAAACCTTCTAAGAGCAATGATCTTTAAAACTTCACATAGAACTGGGTAAACCACAATAATCAGGTTGGTTTGCCAACTACAGACTGTAGTAGAAACTTCTAAGCAGAATGAAGAAATCAGCCTTGTGCCCATGTCTGATTGTAGCTGGCAAGGAGCCTTGTGAGGTGATCCTACTAATGGACTGGGCTTAGCCCGCTTGATGTTCTCTTATGAATCACAGTATCAGCTTCCTGGAGCTTTCTATAAATTGTTTGATGTAAAATTGGGTTTCAAAGACTTTCTTCTTTTTCTATGAATGGCAGATTAGGAGATTTAGTATGCATATCTTGGAAACTGCTTTGACAGTTCCACAGAAAGTTATTAACTAAATGTGCCAAGCACATAGTACATACTCAGTAAAAATTTATTGAATGAACTGCTGTATAATTCATAGGAAACTAGCAAATAAAGACTTGCTACCACAGCAGATAACTTCGCAAGATATCTGGTAATTTCTGCCAGAATGTTAGAAATCAAAGTCAGAGGCACCTGGGTGGCTCGGTTGGTTAAGCATCCAACTCTTGATTTCGGCTCAGGTCATGATCTCATGGTTTTTGATACTGAGCCCCACATCGGGCTCTGTGCTGACAGCATGGAGCTTACTTGGGATTCTCTCTCTCCCTCTCTTTCTCTGTCCCTCTCCCATTTGTGCATGCTCTCTCCCTCTGTATCTCTTGCTTGCTCAAAATAAACAAACTTAAAAAAAATTAAAATTGAACCCTTTATCATAGGTATTACATTTAAATAATAGTTAGAAACACAGCAGAGAATAATGCCTCCCAAATGATTCATAGAAAGACAAAACATGCTTGCTAACTTTTCCATCATGGTTGAAGAGCTAAAAACTTCTCTGTTCTTGTCAAATAACTACAACAAAGGAACTCTAAGCTTAAGTGGTGTTAAAGGTTCCGAATGACTTACAAATTGGCAAGGCCTGCAGATTTAATGTCAAGGCACAACACAAATGTTGTGCTGATTTCTTTTCTTTTTAGAGACGCCCAGGAGTGAATTCACAGATTCTCAATCACACAGACACTCTATGAGAATCAGCAGTGTTGTTTTGTTTTGTTTTGAGACTGTGGTTTGGAAATGAGGGTAGTCTATTAGTTTTTAATTATCACAAAAATGCCTTGCATTTAGCAGTCTCTGTTTTCTGCTTTTGTGCAGAGTGGAGCTTGTAAGGGGACATGGCCATTCACAAAATAATAGCCTTGTAAAGACCTGGAAGAGATCTTTGAGATGGGTAGCACTCTGTGTAGTGTTTAAGAGCATGCATGCCCTTATTTATTTATTTAACAAGCACTTGCATTGCCACTAATTTGTGTCAGGTACTGTTTGAAACATTTTCCAGTGACCTTATAAGAAGCCCCCATATTACTGAGTCACAGAGGTTAAGAAACTTGCCTTAAGTAACCATCCATCATGTGGTGGGGCTGGAAATTGAGCTAGGCTCAAGAAGCCATGCTCAACATGATTGGGATGCACTGCCTCACTTGACGTGACTTGAATCCTGGCCTCTCTTAATACCCTGTATTCTTATCTCCAAGTGAGGAGTGATAATTGTACTTACATCATAGCATTGTTGTGAGGATTCAATGGTGTAAAGTCTATGGAGCATCTCTCACAGATCTGAAATACAGCACATGCTTCATATATGTACTGTTTAGGTAGATATTAGGTCCAGTTCCCCAGTTTTACACACAGAGGAGCCAAGGACCAGAGGTTAAGTGACTTGACCCAAATTACTACATCAGCAGGTACCACAACTAAGAGAAGAACATTTGGCACCCAATTCTCCATCGGGGCTTTTTTCAATGACGGTGTCATGCTCCTCAGAGTGACGAACTTGTCTCCCAGTTTGTTTGGGACTTTCCCAGTTTTAGCACCAACAGTCATGTGTCTCAAGAGACCCCTCAGACTTCTCAGAAATTGATCACCCTACTTTTCATGTAATTTTATTCTGCAGTGGATAAATTATCTTGTCTATCTTTCTGACATCTGACTTCTTGGTAAATTCTTCCCTTGACTCAAAGGGCACAAGAAAATTTTAATCCCTTTGCTTCAAATATAAATGAGAAAGCTCTAATCTAATAGCAGGAAAATATTTTTAGTGCCTTGAAAAAAAGATGGAATTGGCTGATTTTATCACTGCTTTTATCAAGTGTTTTGACACCTAAACAAATAAAATATAAGAGGTACAGCCCCATGATAATGCCTTAGTGTACACTGCTTTATATTTCCAAAAACACTTTCAGACCTATTGTCTCATTTGGCTTTGTTTACTGTATCTAATGTTCTATCTCCATTTGCAAATGAAAGAATGGGGGCTCAGATAATTATGACTTGCTTATGACTTACTCAAAACTAAATGTTCTTTTTGCTACTCTATGTTAGCACATGGTAGGATTTTATAATAGAGGATAATTTTGCCCAACAAGCAAAGATAGGACAAGAGGAAGGTGCTTAACTTGGTGCAAAATTTAATAAGGCACAAAAAACTCAGTAATCAAGATAAAGAATATTCTAATGTACTATTTGAAGAAACCAATATAGATTGTGAACATCATCTTGGCACTGTCCCTCTGCCTTGCTCCAGCTCACTGGTATCACCCAGAAAAAAGCTTATACATTTATCTGGAGCTCTGATTTTTGTGACTGAAACCCAGGGGGCACCTCTAGATCAGCTGGCTCTGGTGGCCAGTGGGGCTTACACTTGTAGTCCCACAGAACAGTTTTTATTTGCATACCTTAAAAACCTGATGTCTGAGGTCTGGCTTCTAGTCAGCCTGAATTCAGGTACTGAAATCCTCCCCTTTATGACACTGATAAGACTCGGAACATCCTCAACTACCGGGGGCTATGAAAAATATAATAGACTACTTGGAGAAGCACAAAATTTTAAGAGACAACCAAGAACAGAGTCAGGCTTGAATGACAAGTTTCATGTACTACCTGAGACAATTTCTTTAAAACTAGGAGTGGTGGATGTTTCATCTACAGTATAGAAATCAACATGGAATCAAGCAAAGTCAAGAGACAGACAAATATGTTCCAGATTAAAGAACAAAATAAAACCTCAGGAAAAAACAAACCTTAATGAAAAGAAGTAAGTAATTTACCTGATAAAGAGTTCAAAGTAATAATCAGAAATATGCCCATTGAACTAAAGAATGGATAAACATAGAACTTTGATAGAGATAGAAAACACAGTACCAGAAAGTACCAGACAGAAGTCACAGAGCTGAAGAATGCAATAACTGAACTAAAAATATACTAGAGGGGTTCAATATCAAATGAGATGGAGCAGAAGAAAAGATCAGTAAACCCAAAGACAAGCAGCAGAACTCACCCAGTCAGCAGGAAAGAGAGAGAGAGAGAGAGAGAGAGAGAGAGAGAGAGAGATTGAGAAGGAAATAGACATCTAGATTCAGAAATCCCAGAGAATTTTGAATAAAAAGAACACAAAGAGACCTGCAACATACACTGTAGTTAAAATGTCAAAAGCTTAAGAGGAGAGAATATGAAGAGTAGCAAGAGAAAAACAACTTGTCATACACAGAGGAATGCCCATAAGACTGTCAGAAGACTTTTTAACAGAAATGTTGTTTGCAATACAAATGTTGCTTGTTAGAAAATAAGAGTATGATATATTCAAAGTGTTAGGAAAAAAACCTTTCAACCAAGAATACTCTACCCAGCAAAGTTATCATTTAGAAGTAAAGGAGAAATAGGGGTGCCTCAAGCATCCAACTCTTGATTTCAGCTCAGGTCATGATCTCACAGTACATAAGATCAAGCCCTCATTGGACTCTCGCCTCACAGCGCAGAACCTGCTTATAATTCTTTCCCTCTCTTTCTGCCCCTCCTCCTCTCATGCCCTCTCTCTCTATCTTAAATAAATAAGCATAAAAAAAAGAAGTAAAGGAGAAATAGAATTTTCCAGACAAGCAAAAGTTAAAGGAGTTCATCACCATTATACCAGCTTCTCAAGAAATGCTAAAAGAACTTCTTTAAGCTAAAAAGAAAGAGTGCTAATTAGTAATAAGAACACATATGAAAGAATAAATATCACTGGAAAAATAATTATATAGTAAAGGCAGTGGATCAATCACTTATAAACCTAATATGAAGGTTAAAAGACAAAAGTGGTAAAATAATTATGATTGCAAAATTAGTTAAAGGATGCACGAGCTAAAAAGATGTAAAATGTGACATCAAAAACATAAAACAGAGCGGGGGCATGAGTAGTAATGTTGAAATTCACCATGGGATCAAACTTAAGTTGTTATTAGTCTAAAGTAGACTGTTATAGGGGCGCCTGGGTGGCACAGTCGGTTAAGCGTCCGACTTCAGCCAGGTCACGATCTCGCGGTATGTGAGTTCGAGCCCCGCGTCAGGCTCTGGGCTGATGGCTCAGAGCCTGGAGCCTGTTTCCGATTCTGTGTCTCCCTCTCTCTCTGCCCCTCCCCCGTTCATGCTCTGTCTCTCTCTGTCCCAAAAATAAATAAACATTGAAAAAAAAAATTAAAGTAGACTCTTATAGATTTAAGTTGTTATATATAAACCCCATGGTAACCACAAAGCAAAAATTTATAGCAAATACACAAAAGATAAAGAGAAAAGGAGCATAAGCATACTATAAAAAAAGTCATCAAACCACAAAGGAAGAGAGAGTAGAAGAAAAGGAGGAGAGAAACTACAGAAACAAAATAGCAAAAAGCACATACCTATCAATAATTACCTTAAAAGTAAGTGGGCTAAATGCTTCAATCAAAAGACACAGAGTGGCTGAGCAGGCTAAAAAGCAAGACCCTCCTCTTTATAATACTGCCTCCAAGAGATTCACTTTATTATTTATTTATTTATTTATTTATTTATTTATTTATTTATTAAAAATGTTTATTTTAGAGAGAGAGAAGAGTGTGAGTGGGGGAGGGGCAGAGAAAGAGGGAGACACAGAATACAAAACCAGGCTCCAGGCTGTGATCTGTCTGCATAGAGCAGTGTAGGGCTTGAACTCGCGAACTGTGAGATCATGACCTGATGTAAGATCATGGCCTGAGCTGATGTTGGACACTTAACCAACTGAACACCCAGGCACCCCTAGGAAAATCATTTTAGATGTAAGGACATACACAGACTAAAAGGAAAGTGACAGAAAAAAGATATTCCATGAAAATGGAAACTAAAAGAAAGCTGGAGTAGCTATGTTTGTATCAGTCAAAATAGACTTTAAAACAAAGACTGTAACAAGAGAAAAAGAAGGCTGTTACATAATGATAAAGGAGCCAATCCAAAAAGAAGATATAACATTTGTGAATATCTGTGAACCTAATACAGGAGCACCTGAATATATAGAGCAAATATTAACCAACCTAAAGGGAGAAATATACAGCAATACAATAATAGTGGGATAGTTTAATACCCCACTTATAACAATGGATAGATCATCCAGACAGAAAATCAATAAGGAAACATTGGCCTTAAATGATGCTTAGAACAGATGGACTTAACAGATATTTAAAGAATATTTGACCCCAAAGCAACAGAATACACATTCTTCTCAAGTGTACAGGGAAGTAGAAGTCTTAATACATTTAAGAGGATTGAAATCATGTACAGCATCTTGTTCAACCACAAAGGTATGAAACTAGAAATTAATTACATGAAGAAGACTGGAAAATTAACAAATATGTGGAGATTAAACAACATGCTATTGCAAAACCAATGGATCAAGAGAGCAATAAAAAATACCTTGAGACAAATGAAAATGGAAATGAAATATTCCAACATTTATAGAATGAAGGAAAAGCAGTTTTTAGAGGGAAGTTCTTAGCATAAATGCCTACCTCAAAAAACAAAAATCCCAAACAACATAACTTTACAATTCAGGAAACTAGAAAAAGAACAAAGCCCAATGTTAATAGAAGGAAGGAAATAAAAAAGAGCCAAATGAACAAAACAGAGACTAAGAAGACAATAGAAAAGATCAATGAAACTAAGCTGTTTTTTTTAAAAAATATTAGCAAAATTGGTAGACTTTTAGCTAGACTTACCAAGAATAAACGAGAGGACTCAAATAAAATCAGAAATGAAAGAGGTATTACAATGGAAATACAAAGGATCCTAAGAAACTACTATGAATGATCATATACCAACAAATTGGACAAGCTGGAAGAAATGGATAAATTTGTAGAAACATATAACCTACCAAGACGAAATTATGATGCAACAGAAAAACCTGAGTAGACTGATTACTAAGTGAGGATATTGAATCAGCAATAAAAACCTCCTGAGAAACAAAGTCCAGAAGAGAGGGCTTCCCATGTATTCAAAGAATACATTCAAAGAAATATATCGCATATATTCAAAGAAAAACTAATATCAATTCATCTCAAACGCTTCCAAAAAATAGAAGAGGAGGGAACTTTTCCAAACTGATTTTCCTGGGAAAACATTACCCTGATACCTAAACCAGAAAGAATGCCACAAGAGAAGATAATTCTAACCCAATATCCTTGATAAACATGGATGCAAAAATCCTCAACAAAGTATTAGCAGACTGAAAATCATCAATACATTAAAAGGATTACAAATCCCCTGATCAAGTGGGATTTATTTGAGGGGTACATGAATGGTTCAAAACCCACAAATCAGTCAATATACACTACATTAACAAAATAAAATATTAAAAATCCTAACAATCATGGCAAAAATGGAGAAAAAGCATTTAACAAAATTAAACATCTATTTATGATAAAATCTCTCAACAAAGTAGGTACAGAGGGAACATACCTCAATACAATAAAGGTTGTATATGACAAACCCACAGCTAACATCATACTCAAGAGTGAAGAGCCAAAAGTTTTTCCTCTAAGCTCAGGAATAATACAATGATTCACATTCTCACCACTTTTATTCAACATAGTATTGAAAATTCTAGCCAGACCAATAGTCAGGAAAAAAGAAATAAAAAGCTTCCAAATCAGAAAAGAAGAAGTAAAAGTTTTTCTATTTGCAGATGACATGATATTATATATAGAAAACCCTAAAGACTCCATCAAAAAACCTTTAGTGGCAGTAATGAATTCAGTAATGTGGCAGGATACAAAATCAGTCTACAAGAGAATTTGTTGCATTTCTGAACACTAATAATGAACTATGAGAAAGAGAAATTAATAAAACAATTCCATTGAAATTTTATCAAAAAGAATAAAGTACCTTCGAATATAGTTAACCAAGGAGGTGAAACTTGTGTATTTTGATAAATATAAGACATTAATAAAACAAATTGAAGAAAGCACAAATAAGTGAAAAGATATTCCCTGCTCATGGATTGGAAAAAAAATATTTTTAAAATGTTCATACTATCCAAAGCAATGTCCATATTGAATGTAATCCCTGTCAAAATCCAACGGCATCTTTCACAGAAGTAGAACCCACAATCCTAAAGTTTGTATGGAGCCATAAAAGACCCCAAATAGCTAGAGCGGTCTTGAGAAAGAACAGCAAAGCCAGAGGCATCCTCTTCCCTAATTTCAAACTATCTTACAAAGCTATAGTACTTAAAATGGTATTGTACTGGCATGAAATCAGGCACATAGATCAATGGAATAGAATAAAGAGCCCAGAAATAAACTTATGCATATACAGCCACGTAATTTATGACAAAGTATGCAAGAATATACAATGGGGAAATATATTCTCTTCATAAATGATGGTGGGAAAATTAGATAACCGCATGCAAAAAAATGAAACTGACCACTGTCTTACACACAAAAAAAACAAAAATTAACTCAAAATGGGTTAAAGGCTTGAATATAAGACCTGAAACTGTAAAACTCCTAGAAAAAAAAAACAAAACAGAGGTGGTTATTTCCTTGACAGAGGTGTTAGTGATGATTTTTTAAACCTGACACCCAAATAAAAAGCAACAAAAGCAAAAATAAACAAGTGGGACAACATCAAACAAAAAGCTTCTACACAAAAAAGGAAATCATAAAAAAATTAAAATGCAGCCTACTGACAAGGAGAAAATATTTGCAAATCATGAATCTGATAAGGAACTAATATCGAAAACATATATAGGACTCACACAATAGCAAAAAAAATTGATTTAAAAAATGAGCAGAAGGTATGAAAAGACATTTTTCTAGCCAAGGCATACAGATACATAGTCAACAGGTACATGAAAAGATGCTCTACATCACAAATCATTTGGGAAATGCAAATCAGAGCCGCAATGAGATACCACCTCATAGCAGTCTGAATGGCTAGTCAAAAAAAACTAGAAATATCAAGTGTTGAATAAAAGGGAACTCTTGTGCACTGTCTTTGGGAATGTAAATTGGTGCAGCTACTGTGGGAAACAGTATGGAGTTTTCTCAAAAAATTAAAAATAGAAATGTCATATGGTCTAGTAATTCCACTTCTGGGTATTTATCTGAAGAAAACAAAAACACTAACTTGAAAAGATATACACACCTTCATGTTCATTACACTATTATTTACAGTAGGCAAGATATGGAGGTAACTGAAGTTTCCATTGGTAGATGAATGGGTAAAGAAATTATGGTATGTATATATGTATACCTATATATGTATGGAAAATTATTCAAAAAAATTAACTCAAAATGGATCATAGACTTAAATGAAAACACAAGACTATAAAACTAGAAGATAACATAGGAGAAAATCGTATCATCTTAATAGATGTAGAAAAAGCATTTGACAAAATTAAACAGCTATTTATGATAAAAACTCTAAACAAAGTGAGTGTAGAGGAGATGTACCTCAATATAGTAACGTCCATATTTGACAAGTCCACAGCTAAAATCTTAGGTATAGTGATGCCTTTTTAGATACAACATCAAAGACATGATCCATGAACAAAAACAATTGATAAGCTGGACTTCATTAAAATTAAAAAAAAAAAAAAAAACTTCTGCTCTGTAGAAGACAATATCAAGAGAGTGAGAAGACAAGCCACAGACTGGGAGAAAGTATTTGCAGAAGACTTACCTGATGAAGGACTGTTATTCAAAATATAAAAAGAATTCTTGAAACTCAACAATAAGAAAACAAACAGCCATGGGGCCCCTGGTGGCTCAGTTGGTTGAGCGTCCAACTCTTAATTTAGACTCATGTCATGATCCAGCATTGTGGGATTGGGCCCTGTGTTGGGATCTGCACTGAGTATGGAGCCTGATTAAGATTCTCATTCTCTCTCTCTCTCTCTCCCTCCCTCCCTCCCTCCCTCCCTCCCTCCCTCCCTCCATCCTCCTCCTCCCTCTCTCCCTTTCCCTCCCTCGCTCCCTCTCCCTCTCTCTTCCCCCCCTCACTCTCCCTCTCTCTCTCTCTCTCCCCCCTCTCCCCCCTACTGCTTCACTCCCTTGTTCACGTGCACTCTCACTCCCGAAAAAAAAAAAAGAAAGAAAAAGAAAACAGAAAGCAACCCAATTAAAACCTAGACCAAAGATGTAAAAAGATACTTTACCAGAGAAGATATATAGATGGCAAATATGCATGTACAAAGAAGCTTCACATCGTATGTTATCAGGGAAATGCAAATTAAAACAATAATGAGATACTACTACGCACCTATCAGAATGGCCAAAATAGAGCCCTGACAACACCAAATGCTGGTGAGGCTGTGGAGCAGCATTCCCTGCAGGTGGGAATGCAAAATGGTACAGCCGCTTTGGAAGACAGTTTGGCAGTTTCTTACAAAACTAAATCTGCTCCATGCCCTACAATTGTGCAATTGTGTTCTTTGGTATGTATGCAAAAACGTTGAAAATGTATGCCCACACAAAAGTTTTCACATGAATGTTTATAGTAGCTTTATGCATCACTGTCAATACTTGGAAGCAATCAAGATGTCCTTCAGTAGGTGAGTGGATAAATAATTTGTGATACACCTGACAATGGAATATTATTCAGAGCTAAAAGGCATGTACTGCCAAGCCATGAAAAGACATGCGGGAACCTTAAATGCGTATTACTAAGTAAAAGAAGCCAATCTGAAAAGGCTACATAATGTATGCCAACTATATGACATTCTGGAAAAGGCAAAACTTGGAGACAGTAAAAAGATTGGTGGTTGCTTGGGGGTGGAGAGGGGAAGAGATAAATAGGCAGATCACAGAGGATTTTTAGGGCCATGAAAATGCTTTGTATGATACTATAATTGATACATGTTATACATTTGTCCAAACCCATAGAATGCAGAAGTGAACCTTAAAGAAAACTATGGATTTTGGGTGATTATGATTTTTCAATGTAGGGTCATCCTTGATTTAAAAAATGTACCATCCCACTGAGTCATGTTGATAATTAGAGGCGTGGTGGCTACGCATGTGTGGTGGCAGGGGTTTTATGGGAAATCTCTGTATTATCTCCTCAATTTTGTTGTGAACCTTAAACTGCTCTGAGAAAATAAGTCTTTAACAAAAGAAAGACAGGATCTAACCATGTACTTACACAGCCTTGCCTCACTTGCCTCACCCTAATCCTGGTCTTGCACACAAGTTCCTTTTTAGTGATGAAAAGAGAAAAATCAACTCCCTTAGTGCACTGGAATAAAATTCAATTAATTCACTCCATTTTTTCAGGATTCAACAAACTAACCTAATTGGTTTTAATTTTTGCTTATTTTCTAACTTATTTCCTTCTTGGAGCATTTTTCTTCTCTCTCAATACTTGTTATAATACTTCTAAGAACTCATCTCATTTCTGAATCACACATAGGTAATTCTCTAGAACCTGGACTCCCAGGAGAACATGTTGTCTTTCCTGACTTAGTACCCATAAATACAGCTCAGCCAGCATGGGTAGGTAGGTCCATGTTAATGGTCCCGGTGCCCATTCATACAGGTGAAAGAGGTCATGGTGTAAGAGTGGCAGCCAAGTGTTTCAGAAGCGTGAACTGTGACTGAGATTGCAGAGACAGCACCTAAAGGGCCAAGGGTTTGGGGGAACTGAGAGGGTCATCACAGAAGTGGTGGCAGCAGCTCCCCTGGCTGCAGGTTCTTTCAGATGTTTGTGATTTGGAGCCTGCCTTACAAAGACCCCTTCAGCTCCGAAAGGAAGTAGTGTACTCATGAGCAGGGCCTGCGTGACTGTTCTTTATTAGAGAACATATGTGATGAGTATTTGAAGTAAACTTCTCTGGAAAACGTGTACACGTTTATGCTCTGGTATGCCATTTGCATCACACTGGCTCCTCCACAAAATATGTTTAAAAAATCTCAAGCTGGCTGCTTTATTTCTTCCTTACCAGTCAGCATTCTTTTGCTTGAAAGGACTTTCATCTGTAAGACTGCCTATACCCACCCACTTCCCTACCCCTTAGGAATCAAAAGCCACTTCGTTAAGCTCAGACATCAAAATGAACAAAACATAATGAGATTGTCAATGTTCAATGACTCATGTGGGTTTATTGCCCATGATGCAGATATGGGAGACAAGTGTAGACATACCTTAAGTTTTTCTAATAACAGCGAGCAGATTAGCATTTTTAAAAAAATGATTAATGAAAAGAGATCAGACACAAAATAGGGGCATAAATTTTCATCTGAGAGGAAAAACAGGTCTTTCAGACCTGTTTCCCAGAGCACCAAAAAAGAGAAAATACCAGTGTGGGTTTTTTTTTAAGGGGCGTAAAAAAAAAAAAAAAAAGATACAGAGGACACACACACACACACACACACACACACACACACATAACCCTAACACAAAGGGCACTAAAGAAGGACAGCAATTTTTTGTACTTGTATGAGAAGAATACTGAATAATGTAGAAAGGCAGATCTTACAGCCCCTTTGAATTCTTATTTAACTTACAATAGAAATACTTGTAAAACTAGGACTACCTCCATTATTAGGCATGGCTGTGAAAACTATTCCACGTGAGTAAATATTTTAAGAAATTGGCATTTTTTAAGGTCCCCAAACAATACTTTGATCCTTTGGTTTTTATGTAGAGTTGACCACCTCAAGAAACTCTTTACTAGCCACAGTCCATTATTTTCCTGTGGTCACCCAGAGGTGCCTCTCAGGTCTGTTTATGTGTGCAGAGGTATTTACCTCCATGCTAAATAGCCCAGGCTTGGCTTTTTAATCTAATGCCTTGTTGATTTCAGTAGTTTTTTTTTTTTATCCCCTTTGTTGATAGCCATCATTGTTGTCAACATTTCATTGCCATCAAATTGGATCTGTCTCCACAGGTCTTCCTAGCATCCCAGATATGTCTTCTGATTTGTTCTTGTCATCTGCAGTGGCTAGTACATCAGATGAACAAGACATTTAGATTTCTGTGTAAATGAGGCTCCAGAAAAGGGCTTTTCTTATAGGTAATGTGCATAAGCTTTAGGTCATGAGTTTAAGCTCGTGAAGGCTTTTTCTTTATATATTGCTTCCTCGCTGTTGTCCAGACAGCTGAGACTGCTGGAGAACTCAGTTTCAAATAAATGAGATGTCTTGTTTTAATATCATTCTTGTATATGTTGCCTCTCCAAGATCGCTGCTAAGCTCCCGGTCTTACAAGTTTGCAAATTTCTTGCACTACCTAGAATGGAAACTTCTATCTAGCAGGAGTTTAATGAATATATATTAAACAGACTTTCTAAACTTCAGTGTCCTCATTTGTAATGCGGTGGATTTAGTCTGGATGAGCAATTCCCTGGGGAGCAGAGACTGGTAAAAATAAGGTCATTCTAGTGTATGTATTCCATGACAGTGTAAGGATGGTGACTGTCTTTTGTTCTTTGGTTATATCTGTCCTAATTATTGGTGCTACAGCAGTTTTTTTTTATGAAATGATGATGGCAATAGGTGGTTCTAAAAATATTTTTGCAATGATAAAATGCTACATTGGCAACCCTATGTCAGTATCTCAACTGCTATGAAACAAAACTGTAATTAGCTTGTAAAACTATGTTAAAAGTACTAAACTAGAGAAGAAAAATCCAATCATAACATCATATATATTTGTAAATAATTTTTAAAATAAATTGAATGGTATCCATGTCAACAGCATAGTATATGTTGAAAAATAAATATGTTTAGGAAGGGTTAAATTTGTAGAGGCTCAATCATTAATACAGACTTAAAGCTAGTGAATTTCTGGTGGGACACAGCTTACTTTTTGCAGTTGATGTCATAAAAGTCATCTGTACTTGCCAAGCTATTCCTTTAGTTCCTCAGAAAGTCAGAATATAGGGCAAACAATCAGCTGACTGAGGAGGACAATTCTTTAAGTTTTTCTAAGCATTCTTCCTTTATATTTCATCTCCCTATTCCACTCCCTACTTTAGCTGCATTTTAGAAGAAACTGAAGAAAAAAGATAAAGGAATGGAGTAAAAGTTCAGAGAGGGAGAGGAGAAAGACATTGTTTTAACCCTGCAGGTGTCTGCAAGTGCCATTGCTTAAAACGCGAGATCAGGCATTTTTCACACTTCCCAAATGCCCTTAGTTTGTAGCTTGGCTGCATTTTCACGTGCTTAGTGACAATTGACACATGTCACGTGGGAAGCTCTTTGTGGGACACCCATACTCTAAGGTGGTTTAGAACTGCCCAGCAAAGATGATTGATTTCTCCCCATTGTTTTCTGCCTTGTAAGAAGGACGGTGCATGTATCTTAGGATGCAGTAACAAAAACATCCCACCTCCCTTCTGTCTGCTCTGCTCTGCTCTGTTGGCTACAGCTGACTTTGAATCACTCACCTTTCCTCTTTCCTTTCAAGATGTCGTGAAGAGATGGAACAGGGCTAGTTGGGGAGCCTATGGGGCCACAGACATAGGCATCGTGGTTAAGGGAACTCATGAGTGGTGTCTGGGACATTATTACACTCCACAGTAGAGCTAATTGCTCAGAAAGCATCTGAAATCCTTTGAAGGAAGAATTGTGTCATCATTAGGGAGCATTTTAAAAAACTGATTTTGTTTCATGTCCTTTTCCACCCTTTATTTAGAAAGCTGTTCAGTCATGGCATTCATTCACTTATTCAATACCTGTTTATTCATTTACTGTGTTAGGTTCTAGGGGTTCAAATATAAACTTCTGCCCTTGAGGAACCCATAGTCTGGCAGGACCCAGAGAGAAATGAATACCCAATAATGCTACAGTAGGCTAAAGCATCTCTCACACTGCTCTTCAAGCATAGATAGGTGTATGTTAGGGTGTGAGTAGATCTTCTGGGGCTAAGGAGTAGGCAAGCAAGGAAGAGTTCACCAGTGAGCTAAGATTGGAATTGGGTATTACAGAAGTATAGCACCTGGTGCTATACAGAGAAAGATAGGAAGGAAGTTGAGGAGAGAAGGCACCATTTGCATGAAGGCATGGAGGTAGGCACATTTGTACCTGAAAAGATAAGTATGGCTGGAATATTGGATGTGGGTTTGCTTAAACTAGTGGGGGATGATACTGAAAAGGTGACATGTAAGGTCCCATAAAACCCTACAGGTTCTCATCCCCACTAAGGAGAGATGGTGGATTAAGTATGCACATTTCACCTTTATTCTGCTCTTCACCTGAAGCATGAGGGAGCATCAAGAAAGGGGACGGAGGGAACCAACCTGGGATATATACATGAAGGTTAGCCACTGAGCTAGCTTTTGTGTGTATCTTAGTTAATCTTTTCAGTAAACCTGAGGATTATCAAATATCCACATTTGACAAATGCGAAAACCACGTCTTGACCAGAGTCACACAATCAGCATTATAGCCTTAGAATTCTAATGAGATCTTTATGGTTTCAATAATCTTTCTAGATTTGCTTCTAATGGCTACTTTCAAAAAATACTCCTGGTCCTTGTGATATGAATACAAAAACTGGATTAACTTTATGGACTTGGTGAAAAATGTAGGCTTTATCCCATAGACAATAAAGCGCCCTTCAACCCATAGGGATAAGAGCCTGAAAGCTGGTAGGTCCTGGGAGCTTGCAGAATGTAATATGAAACTGTTCTTCATACACAGAGGGCAGGGAGAGAGCAAAGAGAGAGGCAGGTCATTCCAGAATGGGAGGTGGCAGGTTTAATGAGCAAGGGAACTTACATACAGATTCCATCTTGGGCAACTGCAAAATGAGTATATCTCTGCACCCACCTGCCAGAATCTTTAAAATTTGTATAGAGGCCTTAACTGAGTTCAGTCACGTACACAGTTAGATAGTCTCAACATCACATCACTATCTCAAGGCTATGTCCTTGGGGCAGCCTCTGGGAGCGGGAAAGGTAAGCAGAATGCACATTCCAAGCACAGGGGAGCAGTGAAGACACTCCAGTTGCCTAGATCCAGTTCATGGGTCAAACCAGCGGTCATGTCTTCTTCATGACCTCCCCTAAAGGAGCTCCAGCAGGACTACCAAGGGCTGCCGTCAGCTGTCTGATGGCGTCTGGCAGGAACAGAACCCCACCAAGCAGGAGAGAAGAGAGCAGCAGATAGCCAGTTACAAGCCCTGGAGAAGCATTCCAAAATCAGGGGATTTGCATAGTAAAATTGAAAGCATATTTGCATTCAGGAATCAAATGCATGCATTACCACTGTCCTGGAAATAGGCTGACTCAGACCATACGACTAAATAAAAGAATAATGTTTACTCAGAACTGATGTACTTGTTTAAAAAGTTAATGTTTTAAGCTTTCTGCCTTCTAGCAAAACATCGCTAATCTAATTAGAGCTTTCCAGCCCCACTTGGCCTGCAAACAGGCCTGCAGTGCATTGACTGCTCACCAGACAGGATGGACCCCGGGCCCTTTCTCCTCACCCCCTGAGCTTAAAAAGTTCAGCTCTACCCTCCTTTCCATCGCCAAATGTTTTCTTCTCATTTCTGAGCCAGCCACCAGGCACATTCCAGCACTTTGCACTCTCTAGAATCCCAGAAAACAAGTTTATTTGGGTGATAGGTCTTCCCTTGAAGACATTCTTAGAACACTCTGTGGTGAACAGTACATATCTAATTGCAAAGGCAAGGAGATTTTAGCAGTTAAAGGGTTTTATAACATCAAGCCTACTTAGGGGGCAGTGGGGAGATCTTTAAGACTCCCCCACTTCAGATTTCAGCAAGTTCACTGAAACTTTTTTTCCCATTCTCATGTCGTAGCTGGCTAGTTTTTACTGTCCAGGGGATTGGTGGGTGGTAGACTGGAGAAGTTATGGGTGATGAAGTTTAAGATTGAGGTGGAATTAATTAGACATAATCCCATTCTAAAGCTAGTGTGGTTTTAATCATTCAAGATCCAGGAAGGAGCAGGCCCAAAGGGTGTTATAAAAAAAATCATGAAATAAAAATATAAATGCAAGTCTGTGAAGTTTTCCCGTGATGTACACAGACCAGGAATTAGTCTGGCTGCAGTTGTTTCTGGAGATACTGGTTGAGAACATGGTGGGGAGCCCTGCCTTTCCCCCCCGCCCCAATTCCCACAGCTGCTGACGTTGAAGACGATGAAGGCATGGAGTGGCACTGGTACAAAGGGTAGTAACAATGAAAATGTGTCTTACAGGGCTCCACCATTTCACAGCCTTCTCCTATCTATGTCTTACTTCATACTGTCACAACCCATGAGGGTAGTTGGTGAAGGTATTGGGATTCTCAGTTCACAAAGGAGTCACATGAGACATAAAGAGCTTAAGTGGTTTACATTACATTGCACGGATATTTCATACTAGAGGTAGGATGAAAAACATAACAAGTGCAATTTTCAGAGCTCTGAAGGGTTGGGCTACTCAGTGTAAGGCATCTGTAAGTTTCCTCCTCTTTCACAGATGAGTTAGTAGATATGAGATGGAGAAGAGGTAAGATCATGACCATCTCTTCCTCATCTCAACCCTCTCCCACCTTTGAAATGTTGAAGTATATGTATTTGGTGTCTCCAGGACAAAATACCGTGGGACTGATGAGGCACATTTTCATCTTTGGATTTCAGAACTCAGTGTACAACCCTTTGGCCCTCTGTTAGTGCTGAGTAGCCTTATCCTTGTCCATGCCCAAGGGAGCACTTCATACCTGCATTTGTAAATGCAGAGGGTATGAGTATGATCTTATTTTTTTCCCAAATCTCCTCAGGATCTGAACTTGACATTTAGTTTTGGTGGGCGAAGTTTATAACTCTGGTGAGGAAGAGTTATTCAACAGTAAAATGAGCAGTTCATTTTTATTTTATTTCATTTTTTTTTTATTTTAGAGAGAAAGAGTGCAAGCAGGGGAGAGGGGCAGAGGGAAAGAAAGAGAGAGAGATGAATGAAAATCTTAAGCAAGTTTCATGCTCAGCACAGAGCCTGATGCACGAGGCTCAACCCCATGACCCTGGGATCATGATCTGAGCCAAAATCAAGAGTCAGACGCTCAACCGAGCCATCCAGGTGCCCCAAACCAGCAGTTTAATAAATACCAAACAAACAAAATCAGTGTATTGCTCATAAAAAATGTGTTGGAGGGAAACCAGCTTATTTTCTCAAGCTTTTACTCAAGCATATTAATGTTAAGTGAAGTTTTTGGACATATTCTAGTCTAGTTAATTTCTTAATGATTTGCTAGAGTCAAAGTCTGTTGTGTCTTCCACTGAGAAAAAAGCCATGATCCTGTTTGCTACCTGACTTATTAATTACCCTCTGCCTGAATGCAGCAGTTAACATTGTTATTATCTCATGGATCACATGCCACATTGCACAATACGTTCATTGTAACTGAGAATTCAGCCATTACCCAGTTGCAGTATAGGGGAGATTATATCAAGAGTAGTGTTTATGGTGTACTAACAGCCTCATAAAGATAAACATCAGAAATTCATTTGAAAACCGAAATCACTGTGTCCGTTCTTAAGTTTCCATAGGTGGCTTCCTAACTATTTGTCTATGCCTTGGTGTGCATAGTTGCCAAGACTTTCAGCAGAACCTACCTCTGACACATTCTTACAGGAGTGTGGACACAGAAGAACAGTTGACTTCACAGACCACTCCCCTACTTCCCTTTGGTCCCATGGCCTGACACATAGGGAAAGGAGACTCCTTTAGTTGGAAGCTAAGTGGATTGTTCAAATACACTTCCTGATGACATGTCTGAAGAGTCTTATTCCATCTGTGCTCTATCCTACCCAGGAATGGAGATTGTGAAGCAACTTTCTGATTTATTATTTGTTCTCGCATTTCTGAATCAACAAAAAAGAGTCGATGCAGAACACTGGGAATGTCCACATTTACTTGGAGTATGGGTTAAGGCTGCTGGCTTTGGAATCTAGGAGATTTACTATTCAGCACCAATTCCAACACTTGCTATCAGTGTAAACTTGATGAGCTTCAGTCGTCTGCTATTTCCGTTAAGGGCTATGAGAATAACCACATCATGGTCTATTTGTGAGGATTGAATAAGTGCATAAAACACCTATTCTGGTACTCAGGACCAAGCAAGTGATCAATAAAGATTAATTAGTATTGTTATATTTGCCACCCTGGAGGACCACCCACAAGGTTGTTACAGAGAATAAATATTAAATGCCAGCAAAAGCCCGTAGCACAGCCTTTGGTTCATCCCTTTAGATTTTCTGGTATGGCAAGGGGAAAAAAAATCTGTTCTCATACTCAATTCATGGATTTTAATTAGTGAGTAAAATAAACTATCTCTCCAGTTTCCATCAGGATGCAGGTGTGAGATTCTCTTTTAAACACCCTTCTCACTTCTACTTGCCATTCCTTTGTTCTGACACATGCTGGGTAGATGGGCGCATTTCCAAAGCTGAAATGTCTGGGTTTGGTCAAGAGTCAAAACTTTGTCTGTAGTTTATCTTCTGATCACTCAGGTTATCCCAGGAGACTAGAGACCACCCTGAGACTTCAGTTTTGGCATACAAAGTAAACTAGCTTCCTCTGTAGGTGAGCACCCAGTTACAGGAATATATGCTTATT
Organism: Felis catus; assembly: GCF_018350175.1. Lineage (NCBI taxonomy): Eukaryota > Metazoa > Chordata > Mammalia > Carnivora > Felidae > Felis > Felis catus. The sequence continues at coordinate 48,668,088 of NC_058372.1, forward strand.
GATGCATAAATATATAAACAGGCAGAAAGCCAGGACTCTTAGACGATGGTGAGTCAGTCTGAACCCCAAAGGCCAACAGGACTGAGAGGTTCTTCTTTGTAGAGCCTCAAAGCCCTTAGGTTGAACTCTGATAGGACTTTAGATCTATGCACCCCTTAGCAGGTAATGAAGCCACCTGAAATTTCCATAGCATTATGTTCTTTTCAAAGACCTTTCATATAAAACATCTTATCCACAACCATTATGTGATGTAGGCAATGCGTAGACTGTCATCCTCACTTTACCTTTAGAAGGAAATATATGTTCACAGACATTGTTTCTAGCAAACACTGAGTTAGTGACAGCCTCTGGATGAAAAGGTACTACTGTGGCAGTGGAAAATAGCAGCGTCATAAGGAAAGTACCCCAAGGAGAGTTCTCTTGCTGGAATGATTAACAGTCAAAGAGGAGGTGCCTCTCCTTTCTGGGATGGGACCTCCCTTGTGAGTTATCTCTGTGGTCCCTTGGTTCCTGAAAGCTGTGTTAATGTCTACTGATCCCTGATTCTTCTTGCCTACTTCATGGATCCTCAGTTAGCTTGTGATTTCCATTTCTCTTGAGAAATCCTTCCTGTGACTATACATCTCTTAACTGTTGCCATATTGCTACCTCAATGAGAGTATTCTTACAATTTTGTTTGCACCAAACTTCTCTGTTGTGCTCTTTAAAAATGAACGGTGGATCAAATTTTGAAACCCTGATTTAGGAGACACTGGCTGTGTGTGTGTGTGTGTGTGTGTGTGTGTGTGTGTGTGTGTGTGTGTTGTGGATTCAGTGGTGTGCTGGATTTTGCAAGAACTTCTTGAGTGCATCTTTTCCCATCTCTATATTCTGTGACATAGTATCTTAAAATTGACTATGATATAAGTTTTCGGCCATGGAAATCAGCCCCTCTTCTCCCATCTCGAGAGCTGGTTGTTAAACATTTACTAGCATACCACAGCATAGTTCCACTGTGTTCCAACCATATGCTTAGTCCTCAGATAATTTATCCTAGTGCCTATAAGTCATAGGTGGGATACTTGGGCACAAAAATCATGACTGACAACTTTGATTGCTTCACCCTATTTTTCCCCCAGAAATAGAGAAAAAAATGTAATTTGTGTTTTTCCTTTTCAAGCAGACTTAGTTATATAATTTTATATTTCTAGCATGTGTTGCAGCTCTTTCAATAATAACAATCAGGGTCGCCTGGGTGGCTCAGTCGGTTAAGTGTCCGACTTCAGCTCAGGTCAAGATCTCACGGTCTATGAGTTTGAGCCCCACGTTGGTCTCTGTGCTGACAGCTCAGAGCCTGGAGACTGCTTCAGATTCTGTGACTCCCTCTCTTTCTGACCCTCCCCCGTTCATGCTCTCTCTCTGCCTCAAGAAATAAACATTAAAAAAAATTAAAAAAAAAGAATCATTGAGCATCTATTATGTTCCCAGCCCTATTCTAGTACATGAAACAAGTCAGCCCTGGCTCCTTTAGAACACACACTAAATTCTAAAGTCTACAAATTGTTGGAAATTTTGAGATTCCATGGAAATGGAGCAAAGTGAGGGAGAGGGAGAATCATATAAGATGAGGTTGGTCTTATAGGCAGAGGCAAGTGGAGAGTTTGCGCTTAATTTAAAGTTTAATAAAAATCTTTATTATAACAGAGAAGGCAGGTTGAGATTTATGTTTTAAAAAGATCACTCTGGGGACACCTGGGTGGCTGAGTCAGTTAAGCATCTGACTCTTGATCTTGGCTCAGGTCGTGATCTCATGGTTCTTGAGATCAAACCCTGCATTAGGCTCTGTGCTGACAGCATGCAGCCTGCTTGAGATGTTCGCTCTCTCTCTCCCTCCCTCCCTCCCTCTCTGTCCCTCCCCTGCTCATGCTCTCTCTCTCTCAAAATAAATAAGTAAACTTAAAAAAAAAAAAAGAGAGAGATCATTCTGGCTGCCATGTGAGAACTCATTGTAGAGTGCAAAGGAGAATTTTTTTTCTTAGATTTCTTCAAAGAAGAATTAGCTACAATTTTCTTTGGCCCTTTTAAGCCCAGATTCCCTCCTCATGATGATACAAATCCAAATCCTTGAGCCACACACTGGAGAAAAATTGCATCACTGGAGAATAGGTGAAATTGCCTCAGAAACAAAGTGGTGTAATAACTTACAATTCTATAGTACTTTTTATTTTTTAACACACCTGGTCTCCTTTGGCCACTGGACCCAAGCCCTAGACTTTAGATTAAAAGATATTCAGCCATCATTATCCAATAGAATCTTCTGCAGTGATGGAAATATTCTGTAATTGCCTTCTCCAGTATGGTAGCTATTCTCTACATGTGGCTATTGAGCACTTGAGATATGGTTAGTGTGACTGAGGAGTTGGGTTTTAAATTATATTTGCTTTTCATGAATTTAAATTTAAACAGCCACATGTGACCAGCTAGTATATTGGACAGTGCAACATTAGATCCTGTGGTCTTTGGCTGTACAGGTTACCTCTCTGAGCCATATATTTGAATAATAATACCTTTAGGGTGAGGATGAAGTGCCATATGTAAAAGCATAAAGCTTAGTGACTAGCAGCTCACAGGAACACAGTGGAAGCTGGATTCAGTGATGCATGGGAGCAAGATTGAACTGGCTCAGGACAGCAAATGGTGCACATCGCTATCCAACTCTGAGTTTATTGACATTGCGCTCAGTCATGGTGGGGATACCTTCACCATGAAAATCAGTAGCCACTATAGCTCAGGGCTCCCTATCCTTATCCCGCATCCTGAAAGAGCCAGTTGTTAAAGACTTACCAACACACCTGGTTGGATTCATTTACAAATTATCTGTATTTATACTCATTTCCAACACCAGAACTTTAATTCTTTCACTAATCCCTTTTCATGATTTCTGCAACATTGGTTTAATATTCTATTCCTTTTCTTACATGGCTTTCAAGAGCCTTTTGTTGTTGTTTTGCTACTGTGTTTCTGCTACCTCACAGAAAAGCATCTGCCCGAGGACTGTGCATCTCTGTTCTTTTTTCCTGTAACACAACCTCTGAACATTCCAATTTGCCTAATTGTTCCTACCTGTGATGAAAGCAAGCAGTTGGCTATACAATTTAGTCACAAGGACATTTTCGGAAATGCTCTATATCTCCATATCCCCATATCTCCATAGCTTTATCTTGGGCAGGGCTCTTTCAGAAAGTCCCAAACTTTTGCATTCACCAGTGAAGTGTTGTGTAAAATGTTGCAAATTACAATTCTTGTTTGCCCCTGCCTTCCCATTTCCAGTAACTTTAACTGGTATTTTATCTGCAAACTACAATAGGAAGATTCATATTATTGATGACTTTATTTTTTCAGCAATATAGTTTTAAGATAATGGCCCTAAAATTCGAAATCCCTAAACCTCATCTCAGCCTGGGACATCTGCAGATAGTTTATCAGTTAAAAAGGTTAAGTTAAAGATGATAATGAATGAAGACCTTTTGCCTTCAAATCTGCTCGGAACCTGTCTTAACTTGTGAGCTCTGATCTCTACCAACAGGTTAACCCTGATTAACTTCCCAGGTGTGATCCCATCTGGCTGAACTCTAAGAAAGTCTACCCCATTGGTTTTCAAAATCACTTGTGTTTTTTTAAAGCAGCAAAATATTTTCTTCAAAGATAATGTACATGAAAGCCCAATATATAAAACAAGCTGAGTTTTTCTACCTAGAAGGAAGGGCTCCAAATAGAACTGTTCAAAAAACATTGGTGAGCCTGATTTTTTTAAAAAACAAGTTCTATTTTTAACCAATATTATACATCCATTCTGTTTGCAGGTAGTTTTCTAGACTACCCTATGTTTTCTCTTTTAAAAAAACTATATAGATCTTGGTTTTCTATGGTAATACTTAACATAATGATGAAGAGGTCAAGCAAGCTTTAGAAATGTCTTTTCTGTCATGGATAACTTTTTAAACTCTGCAGTTTCGTGGTGAAGTTCATCAAAAAGAGCATAGTGTGGTTTTCACTTTCATTGTGTCTTTCTGCACCTTAATCTTGTGCAAGAAACAGTTATGGGATAAGCTCTGTGACTTCAATATTGATATTCATTCACTGATACAAATACAAACCCCACATTCTAACACAACCTCTACACTTAGGGTCTTCAGGATAATCCTCTGGAAAGAGAAAACTGGCAATTTCAAATAGACTGACATTTAGGTCTTAAAGGTTTCAAAGATATTTTGGAAGATCTGGAAAAAAAGATGGAAAAAAGATCTTTGTCTTACATCTCCTACTTACGTTGATATTATAATTTTATTGTCATGAATATAGAATGGTCTTAATAGACCATTGGTCATACTATCTAATTATCATCAGAAATGTAAATTAATATCAATAATGCTAAAATGCTGTCTTTTCTCACCTATTGTTTTGTCTTGAATAAGCCTATAGTTCAGATTGATTCATAAGGTCACGTAGCCAGGGCTATTTTATCCATTGACCTCTTTGAACTCATAGCCTAGGGATTATAAGCTTTGCAAGGGCTTGCTAAAGTGTTTGCGTCCAGAAAATAATATAAAAGGAAAACCACTAACTAAAAATGGGGAACTGTTGAATCATGTGTGTCTCAGTGCTAACATTATGTTAACTAATTTAATGCCAGCCTTCTACAGTTATATGTCGATGTAATAACCTTTAAAACAAAAGAACAAAAATGAATTATTTATTCTTCATAAAACTCAAGATTTAAAAATGCACAAAATCCTTTAAGACAATTTGAAGAATAATAATAATAAATTTGAAATCTAAGATTTAATATGTTTCATATGAAGTCAAATAAGTCCAAAATAAGAAGGACCTAGAAAAGTCTTTTTCAAAGTCCTATACACTTAGCAACTTGTTTGCCTCAACGGATTCATTGGTCAATAGTTATTGTTCAAATAACAATCTACTTTGCATATTATTAGGGTGAGAGTTAAATAGGAAATATTCAAGAATAAAATTACTTAGCCATAAGTAGAAGTAGACTGAACTGTTTGAAGTAGACTCTGAATTGTTTTTTTGTAAAATAATCTCATTTTACCAAGTGACATATTTATGGCCCATCATATGGAAGTAGGAATATTATGTATTAAGGTCAAGTTTTGTTTGGGTTTCTTGCTTGATTTCTGAAATAAGTCAACTGCTCAAGTGTCTTCCATCATTACATTTAATTTGTTTCTCAGTGCATATCAGAATCTCTGATGATAGAGACAGTGTTGCAAGAAAGACCTTTAGTCCATCTGTTCTCCAGGAATGAGTTCTTAATCTAGAGTTCCAGGACCTGCAGTTAGCAGGTGATAGATGGGATTTATATTTATCTGCTCACTAAAATTGTACCAAAAATGTTTGAATATGTGCATGGGTGTGATTTTCTATGGAGAAGTTCTGACTTTCATAGTCTTCTTAAAGAGATTCATGCACATGCTCTCTCTTGCGTGCACTTCTCTGTCTCTGTCTCTGTCTCTCTCTCACACACACACACACACTCACACACACATGCACACACGCACAAAGATAAAGAAACCTGTCCCAGCATCTCTCCTTCGATCAAGCCAGATTATCAGATTATGTTCTTGATCATATTATCTGGAGCCTTGCCTTACCCCTTCCCCTGCCTTCCCCATTGACTTCTTTCTTGCTTAAGAACAAACCAAACTGTTTCAATTTTGAACCCAAAGTTTCAAGTTTTTTTATTTTTTTATTTTTATTTTTTTTTAATTTTTTTTTTTACATTTTATTTATTTTTGAGAGAGAGAGAGAGACAGAGCGCAAGTGGGGGAGGGGCCAAGAGAGGGGGAGACACAGAATCCGAAGCAGGCTCCAGGCTCCAAGCTGTCAGCACAGAACCCGATGCGGGGCTTGAACCCACGAACCGTGAGGTCATGACCTGAGCCGAAGTCAGTTGCTTAACTGACTGAGCCACCCAGGCGCCCCCCAAAGTTTCAAGTTTTAACGAAAGAAGTTTTTGGGAAATAGACTCATGAAATCTTGAACTACATCTGTTTGAAAAGCTGGTGAGGTTATTGTTTGTCATGTTATTGAGAATCTTCCCTAGGAAGATCCACTTGAAAAAAAAATTACTTTAGAGGTAATCTTTCTAAAAGAGTTTGCCTCTTCCAAGAGACTGATAGGGATTTTTTTAAAATAGAAAGTCTAGAATCAATCCATCTGAGGGCTCATACCACCTGCACAGTTGTCCCTACTCCTGTTCTACTAGTCCAGGTTTTGAATTTCTGTTCTTATTGATACTTTTTACACTTATAGTTTCTATTTTTATATACATCATTGGCATAAATCTTCTTAAAGGAGAGTTAAAGGGAAAGATAAATGAATACCCAACTTGTAAGTGGGGAATTTAAATTTCAGTCTAGTGTCTGTCCAAGGTAGTGGGGCCTGTCTCGGATGAGTACTCAAACCCAGGCTTCTCACATGCTAGACTTGTACTTTTGGTAGTTTTCCATATACATGACTCAAAATACTGGTTATTGGGAAGCAACTTGAATGTAGACCTATAGGAAACTCCTCTCCCCTCGATCCTTTCCCAAGTTTTGGAGCTATTTCCTTTTTAGTTCTCTAGAAATTTAGTTCTCTAGAAATATTCTCTAGAATATTTAGTTCTCTAGAAATATTTTTCATTCTCTAGAAATATTTAGTTCTCTAGGCAACATAGTGACTATGAAATTTGTCTTTTCCATTGACAATAGTATTTTAGGAAACTGGGCATGGTAGCAAAGTTCCAGACAAATGTAGAGGCAGAGAAGCTTGGGTTGCAAGTCTACCTGCTCTCTCTGCTTGTTTACCCCCTATCTTCCTTGTGGAGGAAGATAGAATATCCCAGTGATTAAGGACATGGATTCTAGAGCCAAATAGATTTATGAAGCCCATCTCTATAATTGCAACCAAGTGCCCTGGGGAAAGTTACTTAACCTATCTTTGCAAAACGAAGTTAATTATCATTTATCCCATAAGGTTGCTGTGAAGATTAAGCAGTATGTATACACACACACACACACACACACACACACACACACACACACACACACGTGTGTGTGTGTGTGTGTGTGTGTGTGTGTGTATATATATATATATATATATATATATATATATATATATAATCTTGCACTTATAACAGTGCCTGGCACATAATATAATTTTAGTAAGTATTACATATTATAATTACTGCCAGAATTATGAATAGATACTGCATAAACATCCTCACTTTGTAGAAAGAGACCCTTTGGAGAACATAGGAAAGTCAGGTCTTTCTCTTACATGTAAAAAGAATTAGACTTAGTCCTCTGTGAGACCATATATTTTCACCAGGGCAAAATGCAGTGGGGACAGAAAATGGGTTTTAAAAAATGCAGGTGTCATTTTGCATACAAATCAAGACCTGGGACTGAATTTTAAACCATTCCTCTAGTACCTGCCCAAATCCATTTCAAGAGAGAGCAGAAGGGGTGGAGAGGGTTGGGGAAGAAGTAGTCAACATTGCGTGCACAGGGTTGTTGTTCCAACTTTGGAGGTTGGAGTGAAGCCACCTCGAAGCTTTGGGCCTTATATGTTTGTGATCCTAGGAAATTTCCCCAGCATTAAAGTTGTGCTTCAGGGAACAGAAAGAAGTAATGATTTTTGTATCTGTAAATAAGGTTGTTGCTATGTGTGAGTGGCAACGTTCCATAGACATTAGCTATTTTCACTTTCTTGTGGTCCACCCATGAATTACAAAGTGCAAAAGGGTGTTCCCTTTCTAGTTGAAAATAGCTTTTGGCAGCATTTTCTGACACAGTTCTTCAATGCACCACGGGACCTGTCACCTCAATCATTTTGCTTTCTCTTTCATCCTCCCACAAAAGTGATTTTGAGGGGAGGGTAACTGATCAGATGAAGCTGAGGGATATGTGAGCATGTTAATAACAACCTGTCAAAACCTTGGATAGCCAGATGCAAACACATTAGATTAGGGGTAAGCTGGGCATCTATAATGTTCATACCCTCATTTACCTTAAATCCTGTGCAAACTTCCATCTTCCTCCTCCCTATCCTGAAAGCAAAACATTTCTCTCATCTTCATCACCAATACTATAAAAATCAATAGCAAACCATTTTTTTAAAGATGTACAGCACTCACCACTCAAAAATTTACTCCTGGCCTCTTTGATTCTCAAAAACGTTAATGAAATTAGTCCCAGAATATTATTTACTGGGAGAAACATGATCAAATGGTCATTAATTATTTCACAGGAATTTCAAAATAATGTTCAAATCTTCAAATAAGCCTTGCTGTAGGTACAGGAAAGTTTTAAGAGATACATTTAAAATGGATCAGTTTGGCCAAGTACTGTTCCAAATGCTTTACTTACATTACTCAATTTAGACCCTCATAACGACCTCATGAGGTAGGTACTAGGATTATAACCATCTTCCAGTTAAAGAACCTTAGGCACAAAGGGATTCAGCATCTCGTTTAGGTTTGTACTGCAAATTGAGAGTTAGCAGTGGCATTCCAACCCAGGTGGTTTGTCTCTAGGATGCTCTCCCTCACCCTGCAATGCTGCCCCTCGTGATAAACACAAAGCCCTGGGTGGTGGTGAATTCTTCTTCTGAGAGGCCGTGAGAATTCACTGAGGCTTGCTCCCCTCTCATACACCAACTGGAGTAGAAGTGGTAGAGCTAAAGTTTCAAGGTACATTAGAGATCACTTAGGCCCAGAGATATGTCACAGCTAGCTGGTGAGAGACCCAGGGTCCCAAATCTTGGCTCCTTTCTCCTTATCCAGTACCTCATCTCATACTATGGAAGATTTATTGCAGTAGGCTTCACTAAGGAATATTCCCATGAGATTCTTTTACTTCCTCTTCTGCGGCTCCTGTTTCTCTCTGCTGTTCCATTCCCAATGCCTCCCATTTGAGGACATGGTTTACTGGAAGGAGCATGGGCAGGTGGTCAAGACACCAAGGTTTGAGTCCCAACTCTGGTATTTCCTAGCTGTGAGCAACTAGGCCGTACTCTTTACCTCTGGGAACCTATCTTTTCTCTTCTATACAGTGGTAATAAGCACCTGCCTTTTTTCCATGTCACTGGGTTTTCTCAAGAACCAGTATTTCCAGATCTCTTGATCTTTGCTACTAAAAATGTGGTCCACACACCAGTAGCACAGGCATCACTGGGAGTGGCTTAGAAATAAAGGATCTCAGGCCCAACTTCAAATCTGCTGAATCAGAATCTGAATGTTAGCAAGATCTTCAAAGGACTGGTGTAACACTAAAGTTGGAGAGCCCTGTGAAAGTGCCACATGAAAGTGCCACGGCTCTAGGGTACAGTGCAGGTAGGGGGGTTGTTAACACCTTCTCACCTCTGTCTGAAAGGTCATTCAGGTCACCAGTTTTTTACTCTTGGGACCAGTTTGGGATTTGGGGGAAAGGTAATTTGCTACATATACTGTACATTATTTAATGCCCCCAGTGGGGTATGGAGCAGCACCCTTAAATAAAACACAGTGACTACTGCACTGAATGGGATACATAAAGAATACCTTTATTATTATCTTCAACGTGTTTGCTGCAAACTTAGAAAACAACTTGGGTTTCAGAGCTTTGGAGTTTTGGAATGGCTGATGAGGACTGGGTAAAGGAACTTCTCAGGGATGTGCTGACCTCAGTCCTGCCTCTGCAAGATCCTATCAACTGCTCTAAACCCAAGGCAGATGTGTGTTTTGGGGAGAGAGAGGCAGCTCATTTTCTCCTTCATTCTGGAATATTAAGCTTGAGCAAAAAGTGGAGTGGGCAGGATGTGCAGGCATTTCTTCACACCACACAAAAGAATGTATGATTCTTAAAAAATAAGAAGACTTGGCTTGTTATTTTTTAATCCCCTGGAAATCAAGTAAATAGCTCAATCAATTAAAAATGTGTCTTATTGAAAGTATTGGTGATGTGGGTGATTTAATCACAGGACAAATGTTCTTATGATAAAATTTTTCTAAAAAAGATGAAGCAACTCCCCCCCTCCCATATGATTTTTTTCCATTTTTCCTTTCACAACTACCTTAAACATACCCAGATTCTGTCTTGAGGGCTCAAGCAGGCAGAACATTTGGGCTGCTTCTCTAACACGGATGCCTTTGTTGTGGCCCTGCTGGAACAAAAAGGAAGGGGAAGAAATTCCATTAGTATAACTTCATCACTGATATTTCAAAAAAAGATCCACCTAAAAGGATCTTTTTGATCCTATATATTGAAGAGCCTATAACGTTTAAGAGATGGAAGAGACTCAGGCGTCTGGTTCAGTGGAATTGTCTTCTGATCCTGGATCTTCCCTGAGCTGCTAGGAAGAATTAGAACTTTCTCCTCTATTTGTCTGGAGCAAGACATTTGGTGGGTAGTCAGGGCTGGGCAACAGGGGTCTGACTTTCCTACCAGAAATACCTACCAACTCACCTCAGATCCCTTCCAGAGACAATGAAACGGAAATGATCAGCTCCAAACTGAGCCAACTCTGGAACATGTACACAAACTCACGTTAATGTCCAGAACTTGTTCTTATCAGGGCATCATCTTCTGTTATTTCACATAATGTTCATAAAACTATGGGAGATTATTATCTCCATGCTACAGAGCAGGAAACTGAGGCTCAGAAAGTTAGACAAATTGCCAAAGGCCACACACTAGAATCCAGGTCTGGCTAATTCCAAAAATTGTGCTCCTCACCACGGTGGTTTCCAGTTCTATTCCGAGCCGTAGATTTGCCTTAGGGGCCATAGGGTTCTGGGTAAGGTAGGGGTAATCTGAGCAACAAGGCCAGACCGGCTACTTAAGTCCTGTCCATGGAAAGGGTGTTGGGTTAAAGAGCAAGAGAGGTGGCAGGACGGGGATTCATGAGCCCACAGAAGATGATTTATGGTTCCTTTTCAACCTGTCTTCTATCTTCCTTCCAGGGATATAAGTGAGATAATCATAGGATTATAGTGATGAAATGAAACTCCTAAAGTCAATCTATCCCCTGCCTTCAGGCAGTGGTTCATTTAAACTAGACAATTTTCTCCCTTTGTTTAAAGATCTTAAGAGGAGGAATTTCCAAATCACTCAAAGCTACCTATGACAGGGGCTCACAGGTCTCGTAGTGATTAATCTTTTTCTGATAATAAACCCAAATTAATTTCCAAGCATTACTGAGTTCCTACTTTGTCCTCTGTGCTACAGCGGGTGGTGCAAGTTGTGTGTGTGTGTGTGTGTGTGTGTGTGTGTGTGTGTGTGTGTGTGTGTTGTTTTAGATGTTATATGGAGGCATAGTTAGCTTGTCCTTAGATTTATTACAGTTTTCTTGGATCAACCAGAGCAATACAACTGCAATAATTAAAACCCAGTAGAAATACTTGCAAAAATCACATGCTAAGTAGCATCTACTTAATCTACTTCTGGCTCTGCCAGAAATGAGACATGTGACTGTACAAGTCACTAGGCCTCTCTGCTATTCAGCTTCCTCTTCTGTAAAGTAAGGGGCAGGCAATCTTGTCACCATGGGTGCTCAGCAGCCTGAGAAATGCAGATTCTTAGATGTGTGGTAGAGACTGTGAGTGTGATAAGACCTCAGAAGGGAAGTGATCTTGGGGGGACTGTCTTACTAAGGCTTTCAGGAGGAGGGGGTACGTTAACTGGTTCCTGAAGAATGAGTAGCCTGGGCTTTGAGGGAGGAAAAGGTGCTCCAGGAAAACAGCACAAAACAGGAATAAGCATTACCTGCTGGCCAGCCAGTGAGGGCCAGATGAGGGAGATGTGGGGCCAAATTACCTAAAATCACATGTAGCTTTGAGGTTAGAGGTGGCATCTCATTAAAAGCAATAGCAACAACAACAGAAAGGAGAAAAACAGAGAGAAAGAACTATGTGACTAGATTATCTAGCATATCCTAGTCTGCTCGGCCAGGTGCTTTAGGTGTATAACACTTATATCCACTTAGGAAATAGAGATGAGTGTCCCCACATTCCTGATGATGAAACAAGGCTCAGAGAGGTTACATAATTTGCCTCACGCCCCCCTGTAAGTGAGTGGATTTGGCTCTATTTAACTCAAATCCTGAAGTTTCTAGATGGGCCAGGATGTAAAGTAGCAGGAGTTATGGATATTTTATGAGCAAGTGGAGTAAGAATTACGCTGAGGTAAGGACGCCAGGAGAGTGCTGAGGCAATGTAGGCTTGAGGGTGACAGGATGAGAAAGGAAGAAAATATCCGAAGGTAATATTCTGGGAGATTGAAGGGAACATGTATTGGTTATGGGATTGTAGGCCAGAAATGGGTAAATCAAAGGTGACTCCACTATTTGAAGTGTGAAAAACTCAGAATTCTCTGACTCCACAGATCTCAAGGAGAGTAGGAAGAGAAGCTGGTTTGGGGATGAAGGTGATTGAAATCTTGGATGTGAGGGATCTCAATTGGTGTGTCCAGACAGATGCTGACGCTGTGCCCACAAGACCTTGGCAGAAAGGCAGGGCTAATGAGAAAGCTCTGGGAATTATTGGCAAAGAGAAATAATTAAAATCTGAGAAAAAGGGGGAACTGTGCAATGGAGATACAGTAGAGCACTTCCAGGACACATGTGGGAAGAGCAAGAGAAGTCTGCATGGGAGACAGTGAGTATTCAAGGAGAACATAAAACCAGCAGAGCAGAATCTAGAAGCTGAAAGGAAAGTGACTTATATGAAAGTGGGGTAGAGTGAGGAGGATGGGGTGTGTGGGCCTATTAATCCTCAGAAACTCCAGTTACAGTAGAGAAGTCTATTAGAATGAAGACAGAAAAATCCAGATCATTTGTGTGTGTGTGTGTGTGTGTGTGTGTGTGTGTGTGTGTGTGTGCGCATGCATGTACACATCATTTCAAGGTTCTTTTTTGTTTTTTCTTCAGGCAAATAGTACACCTGTGATCTTTAGATCTTCTGCAAGAGAAGAGCTATTCTGTAGAACTTGCTCTGATATAACTTTGTACTTGAAAACAATATGCTTTCCTAGGTTTGCTGAATTTGTCACCCAACTCTTTGGAGCACTCATACGCTCACTTGATAACCACTGTAAGTTCTTTCTGTGAGCCAGGCCCTGTGCTAGGTGTGGCCCTGCCAATAAGCAGATGGAGTCACCTCAGTACTCACCCACAAGACATGTATGTAGTCATTAGCTCAGGTAGACAAAAGGAGCAGCAGAGGGAAAGGGAGACATTGAGAGATGGAGGCTGAACCAACTTCAGTCTCTCTGCATCCATAATCTGCGGATAAGTGGCAGGTCGCTTCCAGACGGTGTGACCCTCAATTGCATAAACAAACGGGAACTGAATGTCAGCTCTAGCCCAAGAAGCCCTTTTCCCCAAGGCAGATTGGCAGGGGGCTCAGGGGGTTTGCCCCTTTCCCCCACCCCCGCAGAGATCATCTGTTGAGATCAGGTGGGTGTACCCCAGCAATCAATACCCTGGGAGAGCTGGTGGAAAGGGAAGGGCAGCAAATGGGCCAGGCAGTTCCTGACTTTTGCTTTGATTAATTCTTTCAAATAGAGTGCTTGCCCGCCTGCTTTGAAAAGGTAAATGCAATATATTTGAAATTAGTATAGATTTAATTGTAAACAACATGTGTCCCTTTTTTCATTGATACTCATTTCACTGACAAGCAGTTTTGGAAAATCACAGTAGCTTCTTCTTTGTAGGTATCTCTCTCCCTCCCCCATCCCTGTGCCCACTACACCACTTATATACTGAGAAGCCTTTATGTTCTATATGTTTTCACACATGCAGCAAAATATGGAGGGAAGAAAAAGCCTTTAAACATATTAATCATCTTCTATTTTTCTTAGATGAAAATTTTCTGCACTTTTGTTCATGTAAACGCGAAATTATCCTTCTGCAAGCTGAGGTGGTGGCAGTTCCTGAACACAGTTATATTTTGCAGATAACAGGATTAGCTTGGATGTGGGTAATAAGTTGGTGAATCTCCCCCCGGCCATTTCTCAACACTGTGAGAGCACTAATCCTTTATGCTTTGATGTCTTCTACTTTTCCATCAGGTGCGCCACGGACTATTTGTCCTGGGGCAGTCAGCTCTCTTATAAGATCTCATAGTGTCCTCATTAGCTGCGCCTATTTACCCAGCCAGCCTGTTGAACCCAATTTATAGTTTATGTGATTAATTCCCAAAGTACAGTAAACCCTAGCTCTAAGGCTCTCTATTATATGACTGCATCTCCTTTAAGGGCAAACACAAGCTTCAGCTCTTTTGCTATATGACTGCATCATATATAATACGCTAATAATTTTACTCTCGACGACACATTAAACATCTTTCTATACACTTTCTTTATAGCACACAGCTCATAAAGAAAAGAATGTTCCATATTGGACTGTAAAGTGCTAACTATATGAGGGAGTCATTTGGTTTTTTGCTTTAAAAAATTTATTTTGGCCAAAATTATGGCACAGCACTACTATCTGGTTTGAACACTGAATTGGCAAACCACGTCACTGTACAACTCTTTATCTCCTGAAATGTAAGTTTGAAAGGGCTGAAGAGGTAATGTGGCAGCACAAACCCATGGGCTCCTTTTCATCTTTAACATGCAAGCTGGGAAGATAAAAGGTTTAAGTGTGTGTGTGTGTGTGTGTGTGTGTGTGTGTGTGTGTGTGTGTGTGTGTTTGTGTGCGCACACACATGCGTATGTGTGGAGAGCCAGAAAGCAAGACAAAGACAGAAAGGAAAATGAAGAGAAGAGCACTCAAGGCAACCGATGTCAACTTTGCTGGGATTTTTCTTATAGCAGAAAGAATTACGGAGAAGCAACTTACATTTGGTACGGGGGAAATGATACCAGCAGTTCTCAACTGGCTGTATCTCCCTCCCAGGGCATTTGATATTGTCTAGAGACATTTTTGGTTATCATAACTCAGGGGCATGCTACTGGCATCTAGTGGGCAGAGGCCAAGAATATGGTTAAACATCCCAAGGGAGCTCCTAAAACAAAACGTTACTTGGCCCCAAATGTCAATAGTTTCAAGGTTGAGAAATTCTGTTTTATACCTTTGGATTTGGGATTAAAAAGAGGAAACTTGATTATTTTTGCTTTTAAATCTTAACTGACCTCAAAGTTGAGAGAGCATGAAGAGACAGTTGATATTTGGCATCTATCTCTGTATCTTGAATTTTGCAACAGATCAGGGGTTGATGATTTCTAGTGTAAATAGCTTAAGACTCTCACTTCCTTTTGCTTTCTGACAGTTAATTTGATGCGTAACAAATCTACTGGGTGATGGGTCGGCAAAGAAAAGTGTGAGATATGACTCAACATCCTTTGCTACTGGTTGGCAGCTCTGGAAAACATTGTCAGCTAAGATGTGAAAATGAATGTCTCTGAAACTATGGATTTCTGTGATTTATATTACCTTGATTCTATTTCAAGTCTGTCTCTGTTTATATTATCACTAGTCTCCACTGGCAGGGGAATGAACAATCATGGACATTTGCTGATATGTAACTTGTCTAATAATAATCCCACAATTCTTTTTTTGAGTAATCTTCTAATGGCCATGGCCTTCATTTACAGATCCATAAACTAAAGTGGTGAAGGGGTAAAAGTAGTACAAGAAACAATGGAGAATTATTAAAACACTATGAAGGGAAGGTCTTAGAGAAGCAACCATCATTGCTGCATTGACCTGATGCTTTTGTCCCTGATTCCGGAAAAACTGCAAAGAGTTTGTAACTTACAAATCACTGGACAGATGCCCAAATACTTCCTGGATTTGTTTTCCTTTTAACACAGGTTTATGGAGCAAGTAGCTTCTTTAGGAAATATAACTTCTTAAATATTTTTGTTACCAGGTTCTTGTCCTGGAACCTGCCCAGTTTCTATCATTGAGGGTCCCAAGAAGAAGACTTTGAGCTTACTGCTAACTATATACTCTCACTAAGTGTATAGTTAAGGAAAGCTTTATGTTTCTCCAACTCCTATCCCCACATTTGTTTAGGAATTGGGGATCTCCAACCATGTGTGATCCACAGCAACCCAACTGAGTCATGGGGCTTTACTTAGCATGAAACATTTAGCCTGGCCTATGTTTAGCATGAAACATTTAGTCTGGGTCACCTGGAAGGAGATTACATAGAAAATTGTTGACCTCTCTCTTAAAACGATGCTGTGTGTGCATTTCTGGAAATGTAGTGGGTTTTCTCCAAGAGTATAAGGTAGTATAGAAGTCTCCTGATTGGGAATGGTAGCATTTAGAAAACTCAACAGGTTTCTCATCAGAGACAGTATTAACTCGGTTTTGTGTCATTTCCAGTATTCTGACCCTTAGTTTGCCATCCTTTGAAAGGATGTAGTAATGCTGGACTCCCTCATGGAGATGTAGGAGGAATCATTCATAAAACATATTGTAAAGTTGTTACAAAACTCCAAAGTACTATAATAAATTAGATGTTGATACCTTCCAGTTCTAAAATTCTCTGACTTTATGATGCTAAACAGGGAATTATCACAATCAGTAAAAATTCAGTTGGTGGTAGAATGTCCTACGGCAGAATTTGATTCTGAGTTAGTGATGTTGCTTATTTTTTTGCTTTGTTTTTCAAAATACAGCCAGCTCTTGATTTTCCTCATAAATAGCTAATGGAGATAATCTCAAGAAGATGAGATTTAAAAATTCCTTGCAATCAAGTGACATAAATGAGACATTTTTAATATTTAAATAAATTTACATTTTCAGAGCATTCAATCATGACAGATAATATTGATGAGGTGCTTACTGTGTCCTGGGAACCTTGCTAAGCATTCTATACCGATTTTATCTTTTAATCCCTAAAATAATCCTGTGAGGTAATTTGCTACTATTATCACCACTGATGAGGAAACTGAGGCCCATAATACTTATGTGACTTACTTACAAACGTGTAGTAAGTGGCAGTTACGGGATTCAAACTGGAATATTTCTGACTCCAGTATCTGAATCCTGCACCACTCTATTCTACAACATATTGCTTGGATTCTCATTACAGAGGAAGTCCATGTGGGCTAGCATGCCTGGTTTTCCTATTATCTGTTATTAAGCATATTGGCCTGAAATCTCTTGAATGTAGCAACTCAAGTATCTTTTTAGTTTAGAGCAGGTAAAAGTAGAGTAGTTCCTGAGAAATGGGTGGAAAATAGAACATTCTTTTATGTTCTCTTCAGTTGCCTGAGGGAAGTTGGGGAAGGGAATGCCTTCTAACAATTCAGCATTGTAGGACCTCGGCAGTTCTTTGCAGAACAGTTTTTTTTTTCTCTTCTGCCTGAGATGTGTAAGATGCTAAGCAGATCAATCTGGGGTCACAGAACAACAGCCTTGACTGGACATTGGGTAGTCTGGAATAAAGAGCATTATATCAGTAATGATAACAAGAAAAGATTTGCCTTTCTTCTCTGACCATCATCACCCCTTTCCCTCAAAAAAAAAAAAATAAAAAACCCTCAACAGTAGTGGCCATATGATTGACATAATTTCTCTGAAATTTTCGCATGTTCTACAAAGTAGCCAAGGCATATAGAGGTAGGAGAGGCAAAAAGTACTCTGGGTTTAAGAGGCTGAGAGAGAGAGAAAAAAAACATAAAACAAAGACAGCGTTATGGGGCATCTGCTGTAGGCCATCGAAACGGTAGGTGAGGGAAAAGCAGCTGCTGAGGTCAGTTGAACTCTCATAATGTTGAACTCCAAAGAGACTTGGATTCCCTGGACATCTGCTGGGTTAAAGACCCATGAAGGATCAAAGGAGTCACTGAATTGGAGAACTGTGACTTTCTGTTTGTTACCAACCGTGGCTAATGTAATTGAAGGAGAAATTGTGTTAGATCTGCTTACGGACAGGTAAGATTTTATTGAAAGTAGGAAAACAAGAGGTTTAATACTATTGCCCATGTGATGATGTATACATACATAGTAGAGTAAAAGTGAAAAAAAATGAATACAGCAGTACCTGAGAATTAAACTCTGAGGAAGCATATTAGGGAATCAAGTAAGTACAAGAGAAAATATTAAACCTCAACAGGGTGGTAGGGAGCCAAAGCAGACTTGGGGACAATCAGTTCCCCAAAGTTTGAAGTTTGAAGACTGCAGTTCTTCAAAAGGAGAAAGGTAGAGAGACAAACTAACACATCTTCACTGAGACTTCGTGTAAGCTTGGTGTGGGTTACAACAAAGCTGTCCAGGAAGACAGTACCACATCAGTTAAAGCTGTCAGGGCAGTGCAGATAAGGACAGCAAGGCATCTAGAATCAATTAATGATAACAAGAGGGTTAAAGTGAAAAGAGGATTTTTTAGAGATAGGCTAGGCAAATAGAAGAGATCAGAGAGAAACTTGTCCGGAGTATCTTACTGAAGCAAGACTGAGAGTTCAGAAGTCATGAATTCAGATTTTAATCCCAGTTCTTTGTGAGATATGAAGGTGATGGCTTGACTTATTGGCATCTGAAGTTTCCCTTTCAGTAAGAATGACAGGAACCAGCTTTCAAGTAACTAAGTGGAAGGGTATTGATTGTTGAAATTTCAGGGGTCTCTGAAAAGCTTCAGCATCCCCCCTCACATGTCACTGAAGCCATTAATGTGTGATTTTATTCACTAGTGATGTTAAAATATGCCTGGCAAGGATAACACATTAGATTTCATCAAAGACACATGAGTACTTCCCCTAGAGTAGGCTGTAAATTGGACCTTGAGATTGGTTTGGCCATTCAGAGATGGAGGACATCAATGAGTTGGAAGTAGTGACTAGAACTGGGTGATGAGGAATGTTGGAACACAGGTTTCCCCCACATCATAAGCTTGTGTCAAGACATTTATGCAAAAGGTAATCATTCTCACCATATCATGGTCCACCATACATGACACTTCTTTAAGGCAACCAGAAAAGGGGGAAGAGACAATATACTGGGGAATGAAGGAGACAATATACTGGGGAATGATCTTCTTATCTTTTCCTTATATATATATAGTGATTGTTGAGGGCAATAATTACTGGTTGCAGGTGAGAAAGGGGACTGATCAATTTAAATTCCCTTTTGCCTTGGGGCAACATTCCTAGTTGAAAGAGAAGGAAGGAGCTTCCCATTCCCAGCTCTAAAGGAGAAATATTGTACCCTTACAGAACTATAAAATAGCCCATCTGGAAGGGTTTCTTACAAGTAAGCTAAATGTTACCTGTTGTTACAGATTAGAGAATTGAGGCTCAGTGAAAGTGTTTGCTCCTTTTGGCTCATTATTACTGTCAGATTCTGGTGACTCTTGACATCATAGAAACACTCTTGGCAGTAAAGGGATACACAGAACAATCAGAAAACACTTCCTTCCCCTAGAGCTTCTAGTAACTTAACTGCTTAGCCTGCTGCCTTCTTTCTCTCTCCTCTTTCCTCTCACTCCTCTCCCTTCCTCTTGTATTTGGGGAAAGTAAAAAAATAATATGTGCCCATATTTTCCCACCCAGAAAAAAAATTTTTCCTAATATTTTAAAACCACAAGTAGTATATGAAAGTATTCTATTTTTAAAGAAATTACAAACTAAAAAATAAAACTAAATCTTTGATCTTCCCTTTACCACATCATGGTTCTCTGTTAGCATTCCTAGAGGCAATGACATGTGTCAGATGAACTCTTCTTTTACTCTATTTAGTCATTTTACATACCTGTGTTTAAGCCTACTGAAAATATACAGCATTGATATGTCTGTAAGGAGGTCTATTTATAAATGATTTTGCACATATAGCTAGTCCTCAGCTTGCTTTTGCTACTCAATCATGATTTTAGTATCACTGTTGATATTGATATCAATATTGATATATTATACTGTGGTATAGTATTTTATTATATAAATATATCACATTTTATTACTCTATGTATTGATATTGTTTAGATTTTTTAAATTATAAACGGTGATAATCAAAAACCCTGATATCTGTCTCTTTGTGTACAAGTGCCAATGATTTTCAAGGTTGCATACTAAGGAATTGATTCTCTGGGTCATATGGAATGCATAATTATAGGATGTCCTAACAATTTGACCTCCAAAGTACCTATACCAATCTGTACTCCCATCAACAGAATGTTAAAATACTAATTCTTTTACATCTCTAATGTTTCATACTGCAAAACATTTTAATTTTGCCAGTTTTCTAGATGAAAAGTAGTATCTCATAATTTCAATTGATAATACTAAAATTGAGAATCTTTCATATGTTTATCAGCTATTTGTAGCTCCTTTTCTTTGAGTTGCCTGTTCATAAATGTTGCCCATATTTATAATAGACTAATTTTTTTTCTCTACTGATTTGTAGAAATTCTTCATACATTGTGGATCCTATTCCTTTGTTATATAAGTTGAAAAATATTTTCCTGTCACTTTCTTTTAAACATTTGTTCATAATATACCATACAAAAGTTTTTAATGTTAATTTGTTAAAATTTGATAATCATTTTGCAAGCAAATCAATCTTGCCTTTTGAACTTTGGTAAAAAAAAAAAAAAGATTTCCTACTCTAAAATTATAAATATTTTTCTATATTTTCCTCTTATAATTTTAATTAGTATTTTGATTTTGTATTTAATCTTTTTTTGTGGTATGAGGTAAGGATCTAATTTTTTTTATATGGATAGCCAACTTTTTTGTTACATTTCAAATTTTCTAATATCATTCCATCCCTGGGGACAAACATTTATTTAGATTTCTACCACTAGAAATTGTTTTGTCTGTTACTAGACTTCATATAAATGTATACAGTATCTAGCTTTTTTTTGTTCCATATAATGTTTTTGAGATTCCCAAGTTAGTGTTAATTTTCACAGCCTTGCTAAATTCTCCTATCATAATGATAATGATTTTCAGTTAATTTTTGTATTATCCAGTTAAGTGTCACATAATTAACATAAAACAACTAAATCTAATCTTTTGCTACACAAGCCATTTGTGTGTGTGCACGTGCGCGTGCACACACACACACACACACAAACACATTCTTACATTGTTCTTGACTTTAATGGGGACACTTCTGATATTTCACTGCTAAGTATATTAGTTGCAGGATTTTAATTGACTTTCCTTTTCAGGTGATGACTTTTTTAGCTACACCATATACATTTTGATCTATGCTATATATTGTATTTTTATACTGATTCATTTCTATATTTTTGTAATTTTTTTTTCAATTCATGGCCCATGAATTATTTGGAAGTCTTTTCTCTTCATTGTCAGATGTCTAAGATCTATGCATTACCTATATGAGAGCTCGTTATTATGGTTTATTGTTTTTTGTTTTGGGGTTTTCTTGCATTATAATAAGTGAGTGTGGATTTACTTTTACTTTTTTTTTAAGATTTCTATGTATTTAAGTATACAGTCTATTTTTTATACTTTTTAAAAATAAAAGTAGAATTAACATACAGTGTTATATTAGTTTTAGGTGCACAATAAAATGATTCGACAATTCTATACATTTCTCAGTGCTTATTAAGATAAGTGTACTTTTAACCTCCTTTACCTATTTCACCCATCCTCTCACCCACCTCTCTTCTAGCAAACATCAGTTTGTTATTTGTGTTTAAGTCTTTTTTTCTTTTTCTTTTTCCGTTTTTGAGATGTGGCCTTTTTTTTTCTATTTGTGGGATTTGTTTTGTTTCTTAAATTCCTCATATGCATGAAATCATATGGTATTTGTCTTTCTGTCACTGACTGATTTCACTAAGCATTATACTCTCTAGGTCCATTCATATTGTTGCAAATTCCATTCTTTTTTATAGCTCAGTGGTATACCATTGTGTGTGTGTGTGTGTGTATGCGTGTATACAAACACACACACACACACACACACACACACTATTATCTTCTTTATCCATTCATCTAGGGATGGTAGGGATGGATCCTTGAATTGCTTCCATATCTTGGCTATTGCAAATAATGCTGCAATAAACATGAGGTGTTTAGTGTTTGCGTTTTTGAGGGGTAAATGCCCAGTAGTGGAATTACTGGATCATATGGTAATTCTATTTTTAGTTTTTTGAGGAACTTCCATACTCTTCTCCACAGTGGCTGCAGCAATTTGCATTCCCACCAATAGTGCGCAAGGGATCCTTATTCTCCACATCCTCAGAAATAGTTGTTGTTTCTTGTATTAACTTTTTTAAAAGTTTATTTATTTATTTTGAGACAGAGAGCATGTGGGGAGGGACAGAAAGACAGGGAGGGGGAGAGAGAGAATCCCAAGCAGACTCCACACTGTCAGCACAGAACCCGACATGGGGCTCAAACTCATCAACTGTGAGATCATGACCTGAGCTGAAATCAAGAGTCACATGCTTAACCAACTGAACCACCCAGGTGCCCTGTGTTTCTTGTGTTTCTGATTTTAGCCATTTTAACAGGTGTGAGGTGATATCTCATTGTGGTTTTCATTTGCATTTCCCTGCTGATTAGTGAGGTTGAGCATCTTTTTATATGTCCATTGGCCATCTGTATGGTTTTAACAAACATGTGTGTTCAGGTCCTCTGCTCATTTTTAATTGGATTACTTATTTTTTATTGACATGTATGAGTTCTTTATATATTTTGCATATTAACCCATTACCCAATATTATTTGTAAATATTTTATCCCATTCAGTAGGTTTTATTTATGTCTTTTAGTTTTATTGATTATTTCCTTTGCTGTGCAAAAGCTTTTTGTTTTGGTGTGGTCTCAATAGTTTATTTTGCTTTTGTTTCCCTTGCCAGAGGAGACATCTAGAAAAATGTTTCTATGGCCAATGTGAAAGAAATTGTTACTTATGTTTTCTTCCAGGAGTTTTAGGATTTCAGGTCTCACATTTAGGTCTCTAATTCACTTGAGTTACTTTTTGTGTACAGTATAAGAAAATGGTCCACTTTCATTCTTTTGCATGTAGCTGTCCAGTTTTCCCAAAAGCATTTGTTGAAGAGACTGTCTTTTTCCCTTTGCATATTCTTTCCTCCTTTTTCATAGATTCATTGACCACACAAATGTAGATTTATTTCTGGACTCTCTATCCTGTTCTGTTGATCAATGTGTCTGTTTTTGTTCCAGTATCATGCTGGTTTAATTGCTACATCTTGGTAGTATATTTTGAAATCTGGGGTTGTGTTGCCTTTAGTTTTTTTTTTTTTTTTTTTTTTTTTTCAAAATTGCTTTGGCTATTCAGGTTTTGTGTGTGTGTGTGTGTGTGTGTGTGTGTGTGTGTGTGTGTGTGTGATTCCATACAAGTTTTAGGATTAGTTCTAGTTTTGTGAAGAATGTTGTTAGTATTTGATAGGGATTACATTAAATGTGTAAACTACTTTGACTAGTGTGGATATTACAACAATATTAGTTTTTCCAATCCATGAGCATGGGTTATTTTAGCATTTAATTGTGTTTTCTTCAGTTTCATTGTTTTATAGTTTTCAGAGTATAGCACTTTTTCCTCCTTGGTTAAATTTATTCCTAGGTATTTTATTATTTTGGGTACAATTATAAATGGGATTGCTTTCTTGATTTCTCTTTATGCTACTTCATTGTTAATGTATAGAAATGCAACAGATTTCTGTACATTAGTTTTTATCTTGCAACCTTACTGAATTTATTTTGGAGTCTTTAGGGTTTTCTATGTGTATAATATCATGTCATCCACAAATAATGGAAGTTTTACTTCTTCCTTATTCAGTTTGGATGTCTTTTATTTATTTTCCTTGTCTGATTGCTGTGGCTAAGATTTCCAGTACTATGTTGAATAAAAGTGGTGAGAGTGGACATCCTTGGCTTGTTCCTAAATTATAGCTCTTCAGTTTTTTACCACTGAGTATGATACTATCTCTGGGCTTTTCATATATGGCCTTTATTATGTTGAGGTATGTTCCATGTAAGCTTACTCTCTTGAGGGTTTTTATCATGAATGACTGTTGTACTTTGTCAAATTCTTTTTCTACATCTATTGAAATGATCATATAGTTTTTATTCTTTCTCTTGTTGTGATGTATCATGTTGATTTATTTATAAACATGGAACCACCCTTGCATCCCTGAAATTAATCCCACTTGATCATGTTGAATAATTTTTTTAATGTATCATCGGATTTGATTTGCTAATATTTTGTTGATGATTTGTGCATCCATGCTCATCAAAGATATTGGCCTATTTTTTTTTGTATTATCTTTATCTGATTTTGGTATCAGGGTAATGATGGCCTTATAGAATGAATGTAGAAGCTTTCTTTCCTCTTCTATTTTTTGGAATAGTTTGAAAAGAATAGATATAACTCATCTTTAAATGTTTGGTAGAATTTGCCTGCGAAGCCATCTGATTCTGGACTTTGTTGGGAGGTTTTTTTGTTTGTTTGTTTGTTTTTTATTTTTGATTACTGATTCATTTTCATTGCTAGTAATAGATCTTTTCCAATTTTATATTTCTTCCTGATTCACTTTTGGAAGATTATATGTTTCTAGGAATTTATCCATTTCTTGTAGGTTGTCCAATTTGTTGGCGTATAATTTTTATAATATCCCCTTATAACTGTTTGTATTTCTGTGGTGTCAGTTGTTTTTCTTCCACTCCAGTACAAGTATACAGTTTTTTTTAAATTGAATTTTTCATGTGTGTTAGAAAATGATGCATGTTCTATATCTATGTGATAATTGAGAAATGTTTTCCTTCTGATTTAATAACGTAGAAATAAGAAAAAGATTATTTTAAAATGCTTTCACTTCACACTCATCAGGATGGATATAATTCTTAGAAATGTTAAATAACAAATGTTGGCAAAGAGGTAGAGTAGTTAGAACTCTCGTACATTACTAGTGCAAATATAAAATGGTGCAGCCACCTTGGAAAACAGGCAGTTTTGCAAAATGGGAAATATAAAATCACCAAATGACCCAGCAATTTCACTACTAGGTATATATGGAAAAGAACTGGAAACATATGTTCATACAAAAACTTTGTAATAATGTTCATAGCAGCATTATTTATAATACCCACAAATTGGAAACAATGTAAATGTTTGCCAACTGCTAAATGGATTAAAAAATTTGGTATATCCATACAATATAATATTATTCAGCCATAAAAATTATTGAACTACTGATACATGCATATGGATGAACATTGAAAACATTATGCTGAATGAAAGAAACTGAACACAAGAGTCCATGAATTGTATTAGTCCATATATATGAAAATCCCAAAATAGGAAAATTAATGCCAAAGAAATAGATTAGTAGTTACTAGGGATTGAGGAGACATAAAATAGACATAACTGCTAAAGGGTATGGCATTTCTCTTTGGGGTGATTAAAATGATCTATAATTAGATAGTGGTGATAGTCACACAACCTTGTCAGTGTATTGAAACCCAGTAAATCGTACATTTTAAATGTTGCATTCTTCAACATGATGACTGTAGCCACCACTGCTGTGTGATATATAGGAAAGATGATAAGAGAGTAAATCCTAAGTATTCTCATCATGAGATGATTTATTTTCTTCTTCCATTTTTTTTATAGTGTCTGTATGAAAAGATGGATGTTAACTGATCTTATTTTGGTAATCTTTCACAAACCATGTAAATCAAACCTTCATCTTGTGTACTTTAAACTTATATAGTGACAAATGTTGTTATTTCTCAGTAAAACTGGAAAAAATCTCAAAATAAAGGTAAGCTCTATGATATAAAAATTCTATCTGGATTTTAAAAAGCTTAAGTACAAGTTAGGAAAATTTTCTTAAGGTCTCCAATGGACTTTGAAGTATCTAATCACCTAGACAGAACTTACTGTTCTTTCCTGCTTGCCCTGCCCCCATTAATACCCTCAAAGAATGTATACGGGACTTTGATTCAAGATGACAATTATTTGTGTGTTTGTGAAGTTGAAGAGTTAGAACCTTGCTTTATATTTAATTAGAATTGATTAAATTTAAATAAGTAAATGAAGAAATGAGTAAAATTAGGTAATTAAAAAATAGTTCCCCAATAATTCCTTGGTCTGCTTCACAAAACTTCCAACAGCCAACAGAAGCTAGTGAATTCCATAACTAGATCTCAAATTATGTATAGAAACGCAGCTTTACACCATAACATAAAAAGAGCTAGCATTATTTTGACTGGTCATAATTGGAAAGGTGTTCTCCAGAGCCATAAAAGTTCAAATAGTGATACTGGAAATACATACTGATAACAATGAATATTCAATTCCTTTTCTTTTCTTCCTTTAAGTCCCTACTGATAATAGACATTAATAATTTATATAAATAAAATCATAGAGAAGATTTTGGCAAATACAAAAAAATGGTTTAATGTTCATGACACTTCCTTTTTGGAGATAAGAAGTGGAGATTAAGAAGAGGATAAATATTCATCTCTAAAATGGTTTAGGTGTGACCTTTTCCTAAATGCAAAGAGATAGCGTTTTGTGGATCTTTCTCACCCTAGTCTATGAAATGTCATTTTTTCTGATTCAATGAGAAATCATTTTCACTTTTCTCCCATATTAGTTTTCATAATAGTTAAATTGGTGGTTAATTGATTTAGTATTAGATTTTGTGGCATATATTATATGTTTATTTTTTTTCTTTTAGCCCAAATATTTTCTTTTTTTTAATTTTGTATTTAAGAGAGAGAGAGAGAGAGAGAGCACATGAGCTTGGGAGAGATGCAGTGGGAGAGAGAGAATCCCAAGCAGGCTCCACGCTCAGTGAGGAGCCTGACAGGAGTTCGATCCATAACCTGGGATCATTCCCTGAGCCAAAATCAAGAGTCAGACAATGAACCAAATGAGCCATGCAGGCACCCTTCCAAGTATTTTCAATCAAACCCTCTGCTGTGGTTTATTACAAATCCTACATTCCAATTTGAGCATTGAACTAATTTAAAAAACAAACCTCTAACTTATTTATTCATTCACTTTTCTGTCACTTATTCATTTATTTAGCAAATACTAACCAAATGCCTGACCCTATGCTAAGACCTAGTGATACAAAGATGACAATTCTTGGCCCTTAAGGACCTCCTGCTTTAGTTAGGAAAAACAGATGTACAAGCAAAGAAAACCATGCATTTTGATTGGTTTTTTAACAAAGGTACAGACTGGGTATTCTTCAATGATAGAGATGGAAGGGATTAAACAAAATAGAGAATGAAGGGTTGGAAGATTGTCAGAGAAGACTCCAGTAAAGTAGGAGTAGGCATTCTCTAGAGGCACAGTAGGTAAGGTGAGAGAATGTTCCAGATATACAAGTTTCTTATGAAACCTTTCATAAGCTGAAATGGCATAAAGCCAAGGAGCAACTACCATTAATTTATATGGAAAAAATTTTGAGCATTCTCTGATCTAAAAAACAACTTCTCTTAAGCTTTTCTGAAACCTTAGTATATATGTTGCTAACAGATACACAACATAAAATTGGAATAAAGCACAGATGCTCACAGACAGAATTCAGAGGTATGGTGGCTTGATGCTGAGAGGTTGAGTGTGGTTTCTGGGAAAGGAGCTTCGTGGGGCCACTCTTCCTGCTCATGGTGCTTGCTGCCTCTGTAAGGCTTGATGCAAAACAAATGCTGAACACACTATTTTTGCTTTTTGGCTTTTTCTGTGAAAGTGAAAATTCTCTTCAGGTTTCTTTTGGCTAGGGAAAACAGATACTAATATAAGTATTTTATAAAAGCAAAGTGGCATAATGCAAACTTTCAAAAAGTGGGGGACACCTACCATAAAATGTATAGTACAAAATGAAGGTTGCACAACTCAACTCTTGAGCGTTTTCATTGAGTACGTGCCATGTACACACATTGCTAAATACAGGCCCTAAACATAATGAACATAGTGTTCATAAAACTGTTGAGGGTTCACATAGTTAATAGTGGAGCCAGTATTTAAATTTATTTCTAACTGACTCTATAGCACATGCTCTTAGCCACCATATTCCCCTGCCTCTGATGACACTTCCAATCTCTACTCCCCCTTATTGTTTGTTTAATTCTCATTATGAAATCCTACCATATCAAAAGACTGCTTAAAATAAGGTTCTCCCTTTACAGATTGCCAAAAGATAAATCAGTATGTTCTCAACAAAGTTTATCTCCTTGAAGCTAAATCAGTACTTAAAAAAAAAAGATGATCATTTTGACAAACTAAACATAATTTGATGGCCTCTGTAATCATAGAAACCATCAAATAAGGATAGTGGAAACAAAGCAGTTAGTTTCAAGTGGTAAATTCAATAAAAGCACTTTTTAATAATTTGCTATTAAAAGACATTAGCTTGTTGACAGATGATTTATACCACAATATTTGTCTCCTCCCTATAAACACATTCAAACATTCAGATGTGGTGAAACAAATCACATAAAATCTCTCCTGTTTTTTTTTTTCAGTTTCCTCTTAGTGCTCTAACATTCTGTCTACACTAGGTCCTTTGTATTGTAAAACATCACTGTGTTATCATAGTAGTTTTGGTGTTCTCTCTGCTTCTTTCACATCAAACACCTGTGAGGTAGAAGATGTGGAATTGTTTTTGAGTATTCCGAGCAGTGCAAAATATTTTCCAAACTTTCTTGGCATAGAGAAATACCAGATGTGTTTTCTTTAAAGAAAAAAAAAAGTAGGTAACCTTAGATGTATTTCCAGGTAACGTTAATCCATATGTTACTGATTAGTTAATTGATATGATCAAAAATTTCACTGATGCTACATGAATAAAGGTCTCTTTATTAACTCTTTGTAAAGGTGCAGGTATATTTTGCTTTTAGATATGAGTAAGAATATTTTGGCATTGAAATTTGATTTTTCTCATGTATAGTTCAGTGTTGAGAATCTCAACAATGGTTCTTTGGAACTTTGATAATTCAGAGGGGGTGTTAATTGCCACATGTGAGACTTGATGATTATCTCCCAGGCAGCATGGTACGGTGGTTCAAGTACATGGATGCTGGAGTCAGAATGTATTGGTATAAATCCTGTGTCTACCAGTTTCAAGCTGTGCAATTTTATGCAAATTGTGCATCTTTCTATCCCTCTGTCTCTTATTCCTATGATGAAGACAATAACAATATTACCCTGAAGGTTAAAATAAGTTAAGGCATGTGAAGCACTTAGAACAGACATACCGTATATGCTCATACATGTTGCCCATTATTATGTATCACACTACAAGGATATTATCAACCCCTAGCAATAAAATGGCTCCTGAATATTATTTCACCTACTAGAACCCATCCTTACCAAATTGGAGTCAGCAACATTTTTTACAATTGCTTTAGATGGCTGTGCTATAAGTGGCTCTCAGATGCTAGTGTGGAACTTTGTGCTGGGCCCTGATTTGGGACTAAAGCAAATATATTTTGTAGGTATATCAAGTCTATAGGAGGCTGTGTAAATTATTTCTTTTGGAAGATTTTCCCATTGACAACCATAAGGTTTCAGAAGTTTGGTCTGGCAAATGACAGAGCTCAGGGAAGTCGTGACCTGTACGAACCCATGAAGTGTCATCTTAAACAAGTAGATACATTCAATTCAGTGTGATCTCTCTCATCAAGAGGATATATTATAGTCACATTTCCACACTCCCCATACTGTGTTCTTTAGCATTCCCCTCTGGCTTTATCAGTACCACAAAGGGGTGCCTATACTTATTTGATGAGTTAGAAACACAGAAACAATATGTGGTGCAGTAAGAGATGTATATGTTCAAATAAAATTGGCATTAAGCAAGCAGTACAGTGGCTGATTGAATGGGTACTTTCCTTTGGCCTGCATGATATAGTATCAAAATAAAGACAGCAAGGCCAGAAATGTCTTTGGTCATTCTTTAACCCTAATACATCAGGATTTTGTCTGCCAGTAACATTTACAGCCAAATGACTTATATACAAATTAAATCTCAGTCATCAGCAATACTAAATATCAAAAGGATTATCTCAGTGTCTGCAGTGAGAGTCATTGTTCATATTCAAAATATTTAACCACCGTTATAGCTTTGACACTGACTAATCAGAACAGATGTTGGAAGGCATCAACTAGTAACAGGTATACTGTCAAAAGCCAGCTGAATATTATCCCTCCCGTGCTCTCTTCGTCATTTGGGAATTACCCAAGCCAAGTATTAACTGAACACTTATTCATGGAGATGCTGTGCTCAGGGAAACAGAAACAGATATGTCAACAGAGAGAATTTAATATAGGAAATTGTTAAACAAGGGTTGGAGGACTGAAAAAAACAAAACAACAACCATGAGGTAATACAGATATAAGAACTGCAGGAAGCAGCTATCAGGCCTAGAGCTGGGGGAACAGAGTGAGGATATTGAAATTATTAGAAGCAGTAAACCCAGAGGAGAGGCAGCACAGTTTGGGATTCAGATTTCTGAAAAGGGAATTCTGCCTGTTCAGGAGCTCTGGAGGGACCCAGTGGAGCTGGTTCCCAGACTTCTGAGGTGGGGGACACTGGCCTGTTGATGTAATACTTCTGAGGCAGAGTGATGGTCCATTTCAGGGAGTGCCCGAAGAAGCTAGAAAAAGCTGCTGTACTATCAAACTAAGTGCCTGTTCTGGGACAACACTGATAAGAATGGCTAGCAAATGTGGTTTCCTCCCCCAACCTTCTAGATGCCCCCTGAGCTGTCCCCTGTTGGTGGAATATAGCAGGAACTTAAACTGGTAAAGGAGAAACATATTTAGCAGAAGCATAGCCCCTGTATTACAAGCACTATATATATATATATATATATGGCAGGGTTGATTAAGAACTGAGAGATAAAAGCTTCAAAATCAGCACAGTTGACTATTTCTATAGATACTGGTAAATTCATTTATATATATATATATATATATATATATATATATATATATACACACACACACACACACACACATATATATATCCACAGATATGTATATATTCACACACATATACACATATACATATGCACATGTGTGTATATATATATATATATATACATGTATATATATTATATAAATATATACATACATGTATATATGTATATGTATATGGTTTGGAAAGTTCTAAAGCCATGGAAACTGTAATGAATTAAATAACTAATTTATTATAAATGTATTTATAAGATTCACTTAGTGGCAAATATAATAAGTTAGAATCATGAAAACCTTCCACCATAAAATACCTAAAAATGCCAGATAATATAGTTTTAGGTCCTCTTTTAAACAGATGCCCTAAGAAGCAAGATCAGGAGTCCAGGGAAATAAGTGAGCACTGAAGTCACTGGGTGCCAGAAATATCTATTAATCAGAGATATCTGCTGATAATGAGAAGCCTAGAGATTGGGTTTCAGTGGCTGCCTGGGAGTGGAGGTGGCAAAGAGAAAAATCTGAGACATCCAAGAGGTGAGAAGTAGAATGAAAGGCTACCATTCCTTCCCCTGTCTGAAGTCTTATGTGATCTAGAAAAATCTACACCCTTCAGGGAAATGAAATGGAACAAAAGGTACTCCACAACTGCAGAGTGCAAGAAAATTGATTGTCCCTATTTTGACTTCAGGTAGAGAAGAAAAAATCCTTTTTGGAGAATTTGTGGCCAAAAGCCACAAATTTGGAGCCTGAGTTCATATCATTTACTTGAAATAAAAAGTGTAAGTTGAGAATTATTTTAAAAAGTGTACCTAGGTAGGTAGTGCCTCTAAGTGCCTACGGAAACAAACAATATCCTCTACTGAAGGAAAACACCTTCAATCCAGTTCTAAAAGACTTGCCTCTGATAGAGTACTAATGCTTATGGGCTCACAACAGAAAAGTAACAAAGTCTTGAAGAAGAACAAACAAACACCAAGAGTGAGAGTCAGCAGAAACAATAAGCAGTAAAGCCAGATCCAAAAGTCTTTAGATATTAGAATGTTAGGATGTATAATAATAAAAAAAATATTATTAAAGACATACAAAAGTGAACCAACAATATGACTCAGAAGCAAGAGTTAAAGCAAATAATAGTCAACTTGAAAATGAACCAAATAGATATAAGTGAAATTAAATACTCTGTGGAAAGTTTCAAGAGCAGATTAATCAGGGGGCAGCAAACTTTTCCTGTAAAGGGCCAGACTTTTTTCTTTTCCCTTGTCTCATATTCTTTTTTTTTTTTTTGTCATTGTTCTTTGTCTCATAATCTTCTTTTTGTTTGTATAAATATATGGGCCAGATTTGGGCCATAATTTGCTGATGTTTGGGTTAGACAGTGCTAAAAAGATAATTAGTTATCCAGAAATAGAGTTGAAGATATTCTATGGAATACAGAACAGAAAGATAAAATGATACAAAATATGAATGAATGAGAGATTCAGAGAATGGAGAATAAGATAAAAAATCAAACTGACATCTAGGAGAATAGTAGAGATGCAATATATATATTTTTATTTTACAAAGAGAAAGAGAGAGAGTGTCAGCAGGGGAGAGGGGCAGAGGGAGAGAGAAAGAGAATCCTAAACAGGCTCCACACTCAGCATGGAGCCTGATGCAGGGCTCAATACCACAACCTTGGGTTATTACCTGAGCCAAAATCAAGGGTCAGATGTTCAACCAACTAAGCCACCCAGGCACCCAAAGAGGCAATATTTAAAAAAAAAAAAACAATTTTTTTTGTGTTTGAGTATAGTTGACATAAAGTGTTAGATTAGTTTTGGGTGTATTACATAGTGATTTGACATATCTCTGTACATTTTCCTATGTTCACCACAAATGTAGATGCCATCTGTCACCATACAATGCCATTGACCATATTCCCTGTGCTGTCCCTTTTATTCCCATCATTATTCACTCCATTTTAAGAGACAATTGCTGAAATTTTTAAAGAATTGATGGAAAGTTCTCAGATTCAAGAAGTCCAGTGGGTCATAAAGTGAAGTCCACACTTAAACAAGCTGAAAAACAACAACAACAACAGCAGCAGCAGCAACATACCAAGGAGAACTTCGTAACAGTCGTGCTATCCTTTATGGGTAAATCAACAACAGATTTGACAGCTTGTTTGCTAATAGCAATAAATGGAAGCCAGAAGATGGTGAGATAATATCTTCAAAATGCTGAGAAAATATCACTAGCAACTTAAACTATATATTTCTGCTTTATAGGTTTCTTTTTTCTTATGTCTCTGATAAATTTCATGAAGTCAGTATCTCTGCCTCATTTTTGCAGTTGTTTGGATTCTATGAGTTAGAGATGGATGAAGTCACTGCTCCTGCCTTTCTGGCTATGGAGCAATTTGAATGGCCTGTGGAGTAGAGACTCTTCCTGAGTGTCCAAACATATCCTTTCTATATAAAAGAGAACTGAGAGTGTGGGCCTGAATAATGAAAGTCTCTGGACAACCAAAATAAATGGCAAATCTCTATATTAACAGTCATGTACTCCACTAATAAGTCTCTTGAGCGTTCTTTCCATTCAATCTTATATGATGTTCATATTTTGAAAAGAAGCAAACTTTTAAACAAATAATTACCTGTTTGCCCTGGGGCAGCTAGAAACAACTAAGTTTATGTCCTGAGACTGCTCTGCTCTTAACCTGTGAAGATAAGGCCCTGTCTGTCTTACTACTGTAATCCTAGCTCCAATGAAATGCCTTAAGCATGGTAGTACTTACTACATACTGGTTAGAAGAAATGAATGAAAGGATTAGTGAATAAGGCAGATGATTCTAGCTGCAGATTGTTCAAATGTTAATAACTCCTCCAAGTGGAGTCTTTCTTTCTTGGGTTACCCTTTAGCATTATGTATGTGTTGATATGTTTACAATGTCATTTCCATATTTTTCATATTTATTTTCCCATAGTTTCCTTGAGGAGAAGTCCCATATGCTTTATTTTTTAAAAATAAAAATAAAAAGCATTTTATTTTTTAAAAATTTTTATTAATTTTTATTCATTTTTGAGAGAGAGTGTGAGTGGGGGACGGGCAGAGAGAGAGGGAGACACAGAATCCAATGCAGGCTCTGAGCTGTCAGCATGGAGCCTGATGTGGGTCTCAAACTCATGAACGGTGAGATCATGATTTGAGCCAAAGTTGGCCACTTAACCAACTGAGCCACTCAGGCACCCCATGTCCCATACATTTTAAAATTCAAATGCTAAGTACAATAGTTAGAACACATACCCACCTTAAAGAAACATGAGAGATCAATGAGTGTTAGACCCATTGACTGACTGGATGGATGGATGGATGGATGGATGAATAAATGGATGAGGAAAATGAAAGAGAATAGCCACTGGCCTTCAGTGACAAGGGAAACCATATTGGGTAAGGTAATTCCTAAATGACCTCCTATTTTTCCTCTCTTATCTAGATATACTGTAGTTCTAGAACCATATTCTCAGATGACACTAAAGCATCACAGTGCACTACAGTTTGATTTGCTCTGTGCCAGCATCTACTGAAAAGGCTCCTGCATTCAAGCAGGTCAATGACTCCTCCTTATTGAAATCCTCTATACCTTGCCTCTGGGCTCCCCTTTCTCCTCACCTCACCAATCTCATTCCGTTTCCAGAATTCCTCTTTCCCTTTTCCTGTCGAACCTTAATATGCCTCTGTTCTCTTGTTGCCTCTCCTCTTTTCATTCCCTGGGACCTCATCCACCTAAATTCTTGAAGAGCAGCCTGATAAATATGAGACCTTTTCCAGTCCAGATCACTATGGTGAGCCCTTCCAATATCCTGCTACACCCTTGTAACTTCCATTAGCATTTAAACCATAACTCATCTATAAATAAATGAATTATTGTTCCTGAAGTTTAGAGAATGAGAATTTATCTAAATGTCCAACCTTGGGTTAGAGATGTAAGCAGCAAGCAGATGATACATTTCACACTAGGCCTACCTCTCAGGTCGTTCCGTGCCATACTTTGGGCACTAGAAACTTTGGTGTGACGGGAACACTGGAATATCAAGGATATTTACCTCTAGACTGTACTTCCCAACCTGTGAGACTCTGAGGAGCACAGATCTCCATTGCTTGGGGGACTCTTAGTATATCTGAATGAATGAATGAAACCCTTTTCAGAAACCCCAAGAATACATTTTTGTTTCAGGAGAAATTCTTCTCACTTTAAAACTTACTTCTTTGGGTGGGCTAAAGTTTTTGGAAACAAAAGCTTGGAGGTTATACTATGAATTTCCCATGACAAAGGAAAGAGAAGAAGACTATCTTGCTTGCTTAATGGGTGTAAGACAAAAGATTTTGGAAAAATCTCTGAAGACAGGGCAAGGTTTCCCATATTCAAGACTAGAGAAGATCCCTTTGTAGGGGGAAATACATAGTAGCAGTGAAGATAGGTGATACGGTAGTAGGTTCCTGATAGGGTCCTTGTCCACACCATCCAGGGCAAATCTAAGTGGAGGATGATGATAAAACCCCCAGAGGGATTTGAGGATCTGAGAAAAATTGCACCCAATCCCAGAGTGGGATTTGCAAATGTGGGAAAACATTACCCTTTCCCCATTCCCAGCTGACATGAGAACATAAATCTATATATGGTTGTCTCTGTAGGCAGCTGATCCAGAGAAAGCCTCTCAGGATTTTCTGTGGTGTACCAAACACTAGAGGAACAGAATCTTTTTAGGTGCCTGGGGGCACCAAGAAAAGTTTCCCATATTTCAAGCCCATAATTTTCCATGTATCCAGGGTAGCACCTGAAGAGCCCATGGGCTCTGGAACAAGGAAGGATCTAGGAAAACCTTCAATCATCTTCCGTGTCTTGGTCACCTGTGCACACCTAATTTTTTCCTGCCCAAATACTGAAATATATTAATTGCCAGTTTGTAAGGCAGTTGGATGTCAGTGAAGGGCACTGTCATCCACTTTATTAATTCTAGAGGCCAGAAGTCCAAAAGCAGTTTCACTGTGCTGAAGCCAAAGTGTTGGCAGGACCATGCTTCCTCCAGAGGAGATTCTGTTTCTTTGCTTTTTCCAGTTTCTAGAGCTGCATTCCTGGGCTGCTTGTTTCTGTCTCCACCTCCAAAGCCAGCAGAGTAGCATTTTGCTTCAGTAGACCTATAGTCTCACAATGAATAGAGATATGGCTATGTCAGAGCATGCCAATGTGGATGGAGAGGTGCCCCTTTGAATGCTTTTCAACTTTTTTACGACTCTAGGAAAAGGAGAGGCTAAAATCCCTGACTGAAATTGAGCTCCCAGCTGTGTAGGCTTGAAATAGAAAGAAATACCAAATTTAGATACAAATTTGCTTTTCTGTACATCAGATTCTGCATCCTTTGGGCATATGGATAGTCTGTTAAAAGGTCAAGTGGTTACAAAGCATGTTGTTGAGATTTTAAAAACTGAATCAGGAAAGAATGCAGAGTGTAAAAGATTTTAAATTTCAGATCATTCGGTGCTAGACGGGAGAATTGAAAAAGAGGTATAGTTTTTAGGAGAGAATCTGTTTTTCAGGAATGTTTCTTGAATGACATAAGAAAGTAATTTATGAAAGGAATTATCTGGCATTTCTGGGGGGGTTTGTATACATTTACTCTCAAGAGTTTGTTTTCTTTTTTAAACACATACACATGTATTCAACATTAATCTTAATGTTTTAGTCCTAACTCCCTATTTTTTAAATGAGCCCTGATCTTGCCAACTGTTGTTTTTCTAGCCATGGCACATTTAAGGAATATTACTCTTAATTGGCAAGAAATTTAATTCCAGTTACTAAGAAGGACAGATGGATGGACTTTTAAAAGATTTTCCAAATAACGTTGAAACAAATAAATAGGGCTTGCTTGATTCTTTATTCAGTGAAATTAAGTACCCAAACACTGAACTGCTGGACTGTACCAGATAATTTTGATATACTTTTATTAAATTTATAATTTTTACCTTAAAAATTTTTTTTAATGTTAGTTTTGAGAGAGAGAGAGAGAGAGAGAGAGAGAGAGAGAGAGAGAGAGAGAGACACGCCCAGAGAGAGAGGGAGACATAAAATCCAAAGCAGGCTCCAGGGTCTGAGCTGTCAGCACAGAGCCTGACTCGGGTCTTGAACCCACGAACTGTGAGATCATGACCTGAGCCGAAGTCAGACGCTTAACTGACTGAGCCACCCAGGTGCCCCAATATAATTTTTACCTTTTAGAGGCTTCTTTTACATAGTTAGTTCTAGATAATGGAAGATCTTAATTTGGAGGAAAAAAAATATCTGTTGATATATAAAGACTAATGGTAAAAGTAAATCCTCAACTCAAATTTATAGTATTATTCTACAATCAGAATTCAACATTTATGATATTTAATGAAATAATAAGCAATATTTTTGAGGCTGGAAAAGCAGAAGAAAGAAAATCAAATTTGAATTATTATGATATGGTAGTCATTGAATCTATTAAATCCACTTGCCCTTAAGACTTCTTGCTGTTGTGGAAGGCATTTCACAAGGTTATAATTACATTTTGTTTTTTTTTTTTTCTCTTTGCATGTAGGCTGTAGATTTATTAAATTATTCATTATAATGTACCAGCTTTAAACCCAAATAGTGTATAAATACAAGATCATGTAGCTTCAGCACAGTATTAGAGCCTCAGGAACCAAAGAAAGGTGTGTTTTCTACGGTGTTATTTTCTGATCACCACTCGTATTCCGCATGACTTTAGCTGACCTTGTTGCCACACATTAAGTACTCTGCATTCTTTCCTTTGTAACTTCATCCCTTCTCCACATGTAACAACTGGGTACCTAAGAACCCTGGATGAAATGCTGGATGGCACTTTCACTTACATATTACTTTTCTCCAAATGACTACCCACATCGTAGTGCAGACAGTGAGCGTGTAAGTAGCTCTTTCAGTGGGGAATGTAAGTTATAGGAAGACTAAAAAAACCCACATATTTCACTGAAGAAAACAACAAACTTCTATGTGGACAAGGTTTTGTCACAATCAGGAGTTAGCGTGCTTTGCCCTGTTTTCTAGCTCCTCTGACTTATGATCATTTGAGTAAAAGAACAAAGAAACATCAAAATTGAGAGTTTTATCACTGTATCATTGTATGTGTACACACATATATGTGTGCGTGTGTTTTTTTTAAGAGAGAAGCTATTTTTAACTCAAAATTTGCGTTGGAATAATGCCACCACAGACTTTACCTACAACCTCATAATCTCATTCCTGTATCTCCTACTGTCTACAACTGGCTTTCACATCATTTTGCATTCACCTCCACCACAACAAACTTGTTTGAATGCATGTAAAATCTAATTTTCCCTTATTTTGGAGGGTGACTCATTTTTGTACTTCTTATGTGGGATAAAGTCTGAACATCACAGAACCTGAACATAATAGGTGTTCAGTAAGTGTTTGCTAAACGAATAAGAGAAAAAGTTGTATATGTCTTCAACCACAGTTTTACATAATATATTCCTGTGTAATTATAGAAGTTCATGTATAAATACATTCTTATCAGAAAAGGTGCAAATAATTCTGAGGTATAGGATAAAAACTAAGTCTTCAATTTTCTAGCCCTATATCCTACTTTCTTTCACAGAAGGAACTGTTATTACCAGTTAGTGTGTATTCTTATAGTCCTTTTAAAATTTAAATTTGCACACACACAGGAATGCATGCCCACATACACACACACACACACACACACACACACACACACACACACACAGATTTTCTTCTTGGTTGAAATTCATGGGATTAAACTATCTTCTAAAATTTGATTTTTGGCCTCACAGATGTTTTTTGGAGATTTTTACCATGTCGCTATGTAAGAGATGCACAATACCTTTTTTTATGATACTTTTTATGATTTTGTAATATAGGTGTATTATAACTTAATAGTTCCCTACTTGATGAGCATTTAGGTTGTTTACTATTTTTCCTTGGTGGACTTTTTCACTTTAACTCTTTCACTTTAATTTGATGGGTGAAAATCATGTTGCGTTTTAAATCTTGTACAATCGTGATTATGAGTGAGGTTGATCACATTTACTTATGAGTACTTTCAGACATACTGTTCACATACTTTGCCCATTTTCTATTTGTTGGTTTCTCTTTTCCTTTTCTCTCCTTCTTTTCTGATTAACATGTTCTGGGGATAAAAAATCTTTTTTTTTTATACGTACTGCTGGTATTTTGCCTTATTCATTTGTGTTCTAATTTTGAGTTAATTGTTATTCTTTTATATTCTAAATTTTTATGTCAGTTTGTTTTATGTGTACTTTCTGTAAACCATATATATTGTGTTTTTTTCCCTACCCTTCTGAATTTCTTTTTTAATAGAAGAATTCAGTAGCTCAGACATGTGTGATTACTGCTGTGCTTGGACTTGACCTTACTGCTATCTTTATTCACTACGGATCATCTTTTCCTTACTCTTTCTCCTTCCTTTCTTTCCTGTCTCTGTCCAATGTGGGAATGACTGAATTATTTTTTAAATTTAATTTCCTTCTATTTCAAGAATTCTAAGTTTTTAATACATACGTTTAAACTTTTTTTGGTCATTGTTTATATTTAGCATTAATCAGTGTGTTTTGCTCCCCTGAGGATGACAAAATCTTAGCTTGTGTTCATCTCTCTCTTCCCCACCATCTCATATGTTGAGATCATTCAAGATTTTGATTTCAGATTATTTCTTTAAATTATGCATATGTAATTATTCAGACTTAACTATAAGTGTCTTGGCTCAGTCGGTTAAGCTCAGGTCATGCTCTTGTGGTTCATGAGTTCGAGCCCCATGTCGAGCTCTGTGCTGACAGCTCAGAGCCTGGGGCCTGCTTCAGATTCTGTCTTGCTCTCTTTTTGCCCCTTCCCTGCTCGTTCTCTCTCTCTCTCTCTCTCTCTCAAAAGCAATAAACATTAAAAAAAAAATTAACTGTGAATGTCCTGTATCTCCTTATGTATACTTTTGTTTTAGTGGCATATGACTTTCTGTAACTTTTCTTAAAAAGAGTTTCTGTAAAGTGTACATTTCTTTTGCTCTTACACTTGAGGGCTAGTTTGATTGGACATAAGATTTTGGATAAAATAATGTTATTTCCGAACTTTGTGGATATTACTTCATTCTCTTCTAGCACCTAGTGTTGTCAATGGGAAGGCTGATGTCAATCTGATTCTTTTGGCTTTGCAGGCAGCATTCTCTTCAAAAGCATTTTGTGATTTTCTAATTATCTTTCTGAACTTTTTCCAAAGTGTGCTTAGGACAGCTATTTTCTCATTACCTTGGAGAATGAGTCTTCTCAGTAATGGGGTCTTTTTTTCTCTTTAGTTCTGGAAAGATTTCTTCTACTTTTTATTTCTGTTTATCCCCACTCCCCCCCTCCCCACCCCCTTTCTGGTCTCTGCTCTCTTTAGAACTGTTTTAAGTAGATGTTGGCCTCCTTGACACAGTCTCAATTTGTCTTTACTTTTATTTAATGATTTTTATCTCTTTGTCTTTTAGTGGTTATTCTAGGAGAATTCTTTGACTTATCGTTCTCTCGCTTCTCCCCAACTTTGTTATGTCCATTCTGCAATTTACTCCATATGTTTCAGTGTGTTTAAATTTTTCAGCATCATTCATTTACTAGGTAACTATTTGTGTTTTTTAATGGATGGTATAGATTTTGATCTCTATGAGATTCAGTAACATTTATTGTTTTTTTCAGTTTGGACTGCTCTCTTTTCTCAAGTGTTAGTTCTTTGGTTGATTTCATTTGGTGTTTAATGATGTTGGTTGAACTTAACTTTATCTGGTGATTCTTCCTTATCTGCTCTCATTTTTGTGTTTGTGTTATGTTTGTGAATTTCTCTTTGTTTATGCATACATGTTGATTCTTACTTAAGATCATACTTTTGAGATGA
This sequence comes from Felis catus, assembly GCF_018350175.1. NCBI lineage: Eukaryota > Metazoa > Chordata > Mammalia > Carnivora > Felidae > Felis > Felis catus. Next base: position 48,708,951 of record NC_058372.1, read on the forward strand.
TTGTTGCGGGGGGGCAGGATGTAGGACTGGGACAAGTGTGCCAGTAGCTTATCTTCTGGGTAAAGTGTTTCCCTCTTTCTTCTCACTCCCTTTCAACTCCCTTTGCTGCCTCTCTTCTTTCCTTCCCTGAGTACCCAGACTTTCTGCTTTAGCCTGGCAGAGGTGGGGGGGTAGGTAATTGTCATGTTGCAACCTACTTATGACAAGCTGTGGAGGGATAAAAGCCAGGATGCCCAGGTGCTCTGAATGGATTTTTTCAAATAATGGCTCTGATAATTGCCATAGGGCCTTCTTCCACTCCTTGTCTCTGTTGCCTCAAGAGTGAAACATTCCTAGAGCCACTTCTACTTCAACAGGCATGTTCTTATGGATTTTTGGTTGCTTTTTTCCTCTCTCAATCCCATCTTCCTTCAATCTTTTATGAATTCTTTAAAATTGTTTACCCACCAATTGCATGGCTTTTTATTTCCCTTATTGTTATAGCGGAAAAGATCTCTGTGAGTCTCTATTTCTATTATTTCTATCATATCTATAATATCTATGCCCACAGTCATTTCCAGAAATAAACCCTATTATTACACATGGTTCAATGAGTTTTTGGCCATATATTGTGGTTTAGGATAGGCAAAAATGTAGGCATCTGAGTTCATTTCTGACATTTTGTCTTAATATCCAGAAATTGTGTTTAAATGGATCTTTATTCTATGATTTCTATCACAATGGAAGGCATAACATTATGCTAAGTTTAGTGAAATTCTTTCTGCAAACTGCCTAAGATAATAGAGGTCAATAGCTTGGTTTCTGATTATTTATCTAATGTAGGTATGGAGTATGGAGATCCTAAAGGAGGAGAGTGTTAACATGTTACTTACACTAGATTTCCTAAATATTGGCTATCTCCAAACAAGGTTGTAGTAAGTATAGGATCAAAGGCAATTAAAGATTGAATTTCCTGAAAACCGCCTGAAGTGTCTATATTCTGGGTCGTTGATTAAACAAAGATCCATATGCTTGAGATACCATATGTGCAGGCAGGAGTTGACATTCTGTTATGAAAATTTAAGAGCATAACTCCTATCTTTGCCCATATGGGAGGCTGTCCTCTATCTGTATGAAGGTTCACCTGAAGCTTCTTTTTTCTCAAACAACAAGTTAAGATCTAGAAAGCAGGCAGATATTCACTTGAAAAGCCACATTTTTTGGCCATGAGATATAGAAGGCATAATAGGCCAACATATGAGTTGGACTTTTTTGGTCCCTTCTCTATCACTATTATGTAATAATCTCATGTGATTACTAACACTGCTTCTAAAAAGCAGGTAAATAATATTGTAAAATATTACATCACAGAATAATCACGATGGCCTTTATTTTTCTTATTTTCACAATTCTACTCCTTACACAAAAGCTCAGGCCTGAATATTTTTAGATTTGTCTCATAATGAAGTGGTGATTTCCAATCTAGTCTAAATGTCCATGTCAAGAAAGGAGAAAAAGCAGAAACAGTAATTCTAACCCTTTGTTAGAGGCATAAGTGAAATTATCCCTTATTTTATACGTTGATCTTTTATTAGAGTCTATTACGAAAGAGGTCACTGTGTTGCATTCCTGACTGAACCATTCAGAGATCCTTGGGAGGCAATACACCTAATCCAGATTTTCTAGGAAGTAGGTCCACCTTTTTTACTCCTGGCTCTTAGTTGTTTTGTAAAACACGAACCCCAGTGTTGACAAATTTGTTGCATCATTTAAGAGAGCCAGAGACTGAAAGCTAGAGCAGAATAAGATAAAAACTATGAGTTGCTACAGATGACAGGTAATTCAGAAACTGACCTTCTAATGTTAACTGAGTTTAGTGGGGCTAGTCCACCCTTATTTCTTTCAAATTTGTTTTGGCAAAGGATTGGTTAGAAGGACCTAAAATTAAGACAGTGGAGAATCTTAAAAACAAATACTTGTAACAGCCAGAATATTAGGGCCACTCTTCATTTTTCTGTTCTACTGTAAGGGGATTTTAAGGGGGGGGGGCAGATTGTTTTTGCCATTTGGAAGTATTCAAAAAGTCTTTATGATCATTTAAAAATGTGATAACTTGTCTTTCCAGAACTATTTTGTATTTAATCTATTTCAGGATTATATAGCTACATCTAGGTAAGTCAGACTCCAAAATGAATTTTTACTTTCCATCTATTCTGCTGTTTACATCAGTAAAACTAAACACTTAAGTGCTGTATATCTCCTCCACATGATACTGGATATCAGCATTTAAAAAAAATAATTTTGGGGACACTTGGGTGGCTCATTTGGTTAAGCGTTCGACTCTTGATTTCACCTCAGGTCTTGATCTCACAGTTCATGAGCCCATGTTGAGCTCTGTGCTGACAGCACAGAACCTTCTTGGGTCTCCTCTCTCTCCCTCTCTCTCCCTCTCTGCCTCTTCCCTGCTCATGTAGATGTACTCACACACTCTCCCAAAACAAATAAACATAAACAAACAAACAAATAAATAATTTTGGGCTAAACCGTACCTTATATACCACCCTGCCCGGCCCAAAGATCTAGGAATACACATGCACACTTAACATCTACCCACTTGACAGTTTTAGCTTCTTCATATAAAAATAGCTGTTTGTGTGTGCAAAGACATGAATGCCAGGTTACCACTTGATTAGGGCAAGAAAATAAAAATAAAAAGGGGCATGATGGAAATTAAATCACATGAATAACTTCTTAGAAGTTGTTTATTCCTTACAATTAGCTGCACACACCTCACGACTTCTTGAGGGGTCATTGGAGGCCTGAAGAGTAAATATTCCTTGGCAGTCACTTTATATTTTCTCCTAGATGAGTTGTTTTTAATGGCTAAAGCAGTAGAGTGCAGCCGATATACAGAGAAAGTGACAGGTGCCAGTTTTGTTATTAAATCCCAGCCGCGGAGCCTCTGAATTTCAAATGAGGCCCCTTATTGGTTGCATGTGTGAGGGGTCAGGGGATGGGAAAGCGTGACCGGAGCAGAATGGGTTTCACTTCACTGAGCTACTCCAAAGTCTTCATTAAACATGGACATAACATTTGCACTTGTTTTGTTTGTTCTAGACAGTTTGGATAATTACCCTCTGAAATGGTGTGCACCCATGTAGATTTGTGTTTTTGTCAAGGGGAGGGGGTGTTGAGGCATGGGGAGAAGGAGGACGAAGGTTCATTGCACTATTTATTTTAATCCTTCGGTGATGATTGCATTTCTCAACCTCCATACAGAACCTCATCATTTGCTCCTTAAAACTGCTAGTTCAGGTCATTCAATTGAAATTTTATTTGATTCTAAGGGTAGTTTTTTGCAGCTCTCACTCCTTCTTCTCCTCCCCCTCCCAGTAGGTCTGAGGACCCCCATTGACTTGGGAAGAAACTCTGCCCTCCACCAGAAAAGAATGAACGAAATAACTCAACCTTAAAGAAAAAAGACAACCAGCCTGTGAAACCCTGTCCCCCAAATAAAAGAGGTCAGGCAGAGATGGGAGGAGGGAGCAGAGACCATTGTCATCCTGTTGCTCTCCTTAAAAGAATGGATTGGAAAGGTCAGCAGTTCTGAGAAAGCCATTCCTAGTGGTCTGTACACAGAAGTCAAGATCAAGCATATCTTGGTACCATGTCTTAGCATTTCTTCATCAGCTTTGCTGTATTTATGCACTTGATTCACAGATCATTAGCCCTTCCTACCTGAGAAGGTAGATAATCTCGATATTTCTGTGTAGTGAAGGGAGAAAACAGCCAATCCTGTAATTCCACCTAACAAAAAATTCTAGTCACCATGACAGTTATCCTAAGAATGGGAAAAGTTATTTCTGCAGAGACATTTTCTTTGTTAGAACCATGACATAAGAGAGAATTCGATCATAACATCTTACATTGCAGACCAGCTTTAATTCCCTCCTGTACAGTATCAAAGGTAGATAGATGGTGCTAACATTGTTAAAGAGCTTATTATGTGGCAGATACCGTTCTAAGTGCTTGACACCTATTAACTCACTTAATTCTCATAACAACTCCTTGAGGAAACTATTGTTGTTTTTATAATTATTTTTTAAATGATGATTCTAATGCATTGAGAAATTGAGTAATTTGCCTATGTAACAAAGCTAATCAGTAGCTGAGCTGGGATAAGCCCAGACGGTATTTGGCACCGGAGTGTGTGATCTTAACCACAAGGCTTCTCATGAGATGGAGGTAGAACAGGCTAAGATACAGTGGGAAACCAAGTGCTTAGTGACCTGCCTTTATTGTCTAACGTACTAAAGCTGGATGAAGTGTCCTGACAACTTGCTCTAGATTCCCCCCCACTGGTGTCATCTAAGGATTGTATCTCTGGAAATGGTACCTGAAGAGCCTGTCCTCCCAGGTGACTGGGCACAGAGAGCAATCTTCTTTTGTGAAGCCACCATGCTTGGGACGTTAACAGTGGTACGCACCAAGGGCCTGTGTGTACATCATGCTCTACTAGGTACTGTGTGCAGTCAAACCAAGAAACGGTACAGAACTTAGGAATCTCACAGTCTACTAGGAAGCCAAAACACGGAACAAATGGGACACAGAAGTTAATGGAGTTTTCTTTATTTCAGGATGTGCCTACCTGGTGATTGAAAAAAAAGATTAACCAGCTGATTATTTCATCTAACAAGTTGGTGCAACTTTTGAACCTTAAAAAAGGAATTAACTAACCTTTCTGAGTTTCAGAAATTTTAGAGCAAAGGCGAGTCAATATGGATCAACAGTATTTTTTGAGGATGTGCTTGCTGCCCAGCACTGTGACTGACACGTTAAAATACGAAGACTATCGGAGGCAGATTGGTTGGTGGTGAGCACCCACTGACTACCAGAGCATGGATTGATCCTGTGCCCTCCAGTGTTCAGCTGCTTGAGAATATTGTTCAAAGGAGGTGACAAATTCTATCCACAGATAAATACGGGCACAGCTAGTAATAAAGAAATACTGTAAGGAGGAATTCTGTATAAGAAGAAAGAAATGAAGTTAACTATTTCCAAGGAGCTTATACTTGCATTGGAAATAATATGATGTAAATTATGAAAAAGCTAGAGAAAACTATGTGACTATATCTGTGGGTACTATGGATGCATAATCAATCGTGTAGCACTGAAACTAGTAAAGAGAAAAGCCAAATCATTTTAATGTTTATGTCAGCATTTACGTGGTCTTCTCTCAAGAATTTTTTAAGCCTATTGAAGATGGAGTGTGAGGAATGTATAACTTGTTTATGGCTTCTGATGTGATCTTTACAATAAGCTTGTCTGATGGGCTCAGTTTTAGGTGACAAAACATTTTTAAAAGTTATTTCTTTTACTTTGAAAGAGAGAGTGCACACGTGCACATGAGGAAGGGGTAGAGAGAGAGAGAGATGGAGAATCCCAAGCAGCCTCTGCTGTGTCAGCATGGAGTCCAAACTGTGAGATCATGACCTGAGTGGAAACCAAGAGTCAGACGCTCAACCGACTGAGCCACCCAGGCCCCCCTGTACTTTCTCATTTTTGATACTGAGTAAGTACTGGTGTTTTTATCAAAAAGAAAGTTTATTTTTAAGTATAAGAGTAATCTTGGAAAAAAGACGGTCCATAAGACAGTGAAGAGAATTTTATGCCACTTTCACAAATAATTAACAAAAGGTGTGAATAGACTGAAGAATATGAGGAAAAAAAGCATTTAAAAAGTCTGGGGAAGCAGTAACATTGGGCCAAGAAATAATGAGTGCATTTAATTACCCAAACATAGATGGGCAGAGGATAATAAGAGTTGGAGGTGAGATTCTCAGAAAGGACAAAGGACTGTTTTCTAGCACAGGCAGTTCATAAGCAAAAGAAATGCACTCTCTGTTGCATTAAAGAGCTGATTCAGAAGGTGATGGTAAATGAGTATGAAGCCAATTAAGAAGAATCTTTTCTGAAAGGGAAGCCAATCTGATTGTTGTTAGGACTTCTAAGTATTTAAATAGTGTTGAGGGGGCACCTGCGTGGGTCAGTTGGTTAAGCATCCAACTTTGGCTCAGGTCATGACCTCATGGTTTGTGGGTTGGAGCCCCTCTTCAGGCTCTGTGCTGACAGCTCAGAGCCTGGAGTCTGTTTCAGTCCTGTGTCTCCCTTTCTTTTTGTGCCCCTTCCCTGCTCATACTCTCTCTCTCAAAAGTGAATAAATGTTAAAAGAATATTTGTTTAAATAGTGTGAGAAGAGGGATAAATTCAGGAATTAAAAACAACAACAACAACGTCTGACAAACTGCAGGATCCTCTGCCTAGAATCCTATGTGAATTGCAAAGGGTAGTCACTGGTTTCCTGAGCTTCCGTCAGTAGTCAAGTGGCTAACTATAGAGTTCAGACCAGCCAGCTAAAGAGTGTGTGGGGCATCTGGCTGGCACAGTTGGTGGAACATGTAACTCTTGATCTTGGGGTCATGAATTCGAGCCTCGTGTTGGGCGTAGAGGTTACTTAAAATAAGATAATAAAATAAAAAAGATTATAAAATAGCTAAAGAGTGTGTAGATCTGTGTATGTGGGCAAGACATGGCAGGAAGGGCATTAATGCTGTATAATGCATTAATTGATGATTCTGTGCTATTAGTTACAGCTCGGAATAATCGAGGTCTTATTGTAGTAAAGAGGACCATCCAAAGGTTGGCAGACAAAAGGGACAGTTCATGAACCATCTTCCTTTTGCCTGATTGCGTGAGGTGTCTGCACCTGGCACTCCCTGTGCCATGCAGGGGTCAGAACCCCCAGAGAGACATGTTGAAGTTAGAGAAAATCCAGAGGCAGCCTGAAAAGTGGATTGGAGGCAGATTCACAAGGAGAAGGAGAGTAGGAAAGGAGGAAGAAGGAGGGGCAAGACTGGATGTTAATAATGTTAGTTTTCCTTGCAAGTAACAGAAACCGTGCTGGGCCTTTTCATGGGATACTTTATTTTATCTTCATAGCTCACTTATCTGCCAAGATAAACTTGATACGCTAATCCAGTTTTTATTATTCTCAATTCATTGCAAGACTGTAGTGTTGTAGTGTATGTCCTTCCCTCACATTCTAGCTGTGTGACTTCAGGTGAGTGATTTAACTTCCCTATGTCTGGTTTCCTCATCTGTATCATGATCAGCATACAAGTTGTTCACATCTGGGGCCTTGTTTGCTAAAATCTGGGTACTCTAGAAAGAGGTGGCCATTTGAAATTTGAATTTTGACTTAGCCTTCCTCTCTTCCCCCAAAAGACTACTTCTCCTGGTGGCTCTTGGGCATGACATGGAGGGGCAGCTATTACAGCAGGCCTGATTTAGTTGTGTTTCTCATATTCATGTGTTTGCAAATGTGAGACAGTCTGTTAGGCTCGTGGGAAAAAAGGCCTTCCCCTGTCTGAGCCAGGAGCTGACACAAAGGCAAGAATGGAGCTAGATTGTTCCCATCATCTTTTGTTTTTAAATTAAAGGAACATGCGATTGAAGGGAGTGGTGAACTCAGAGAACCTTGGCTGAGGCACACTTAGAGGCTTATCGTTGTAGGCTCAAAATACATAATTTTATTAAAAGAAAATATGAACCTAATGCCTTCCAATGTTTTAATTATTTATCCACTGCTGTTTCAACTTGTCCTCTGATGTTGGCCGTGAGTCAGATGCAGATTTAAGCAGTGTTTTAGTGATTATTATGCCAGCATTAGCTTTTCTTCCCTATTAGAAATTAAATCAAAAGACATTTTTTTCTTGTTTTTAATTTATTTTTGTTTTATGACAGGGATGAAAAAATTAACATTTAATGAAGGAAAATAAAAGCCTAAAACAGCTCAGTTAAAGGGGTTCAGAATGAGCCTCCCCAAAATGTGCCACATTGGCATATGGATTATTTTGAGCTGAAGGCGATCAAGGCCCAAGGGACTCCGGAAGAGCTTTTTACCTCCAAGTCCTCTGAGCATTTAGATAGAGGGCCTGATCTAGGAAGAGCGCTATCCAGAGATAACTACAGAGAGGCTAGGGGCACCTGAGTGGCTTGGTCAGTTCAGTGACTGACTCTTGATTTCACCTCAGGTCATGATCTCACGGGTTCATGCTCTACGCTGCCAGTGCGGAGCCTGCTTGGAATTCTCTCTCTCCCTGTTTCTCTGTTCCTCTCCCTCCCCGCTTATGCTCTCTCTCTCTGTCTCTCAAAATAAAGAAATAAACTTTAGGAAAAAAAGAGTGTAGGCTAGGTTTGGTAAACTGGAGGAAGCTCAGCAAGGCCTGGAGATAAAATTCCTCTGTGTGTCCCACTGTCTCTGCCTGATAAGGCAAACATCTGTTTACCAAACATTTGCTCTTCCTATTTTCCTGTGAATTGTGGTTCTTCCCTTTGAAGCCCCAAGCTCCTATCCCATTCCTTAGCTCAGGATGCATATACACCTCAACTACTAGGCTTGCCCTTGATCTCATATCTTTGGGGCTCCTGTATATATATAAAACTAAATTTATTTTTCTCTGTTAATATATCTTATATCAATTTTACTATTAGACCAGCCAATGAACCAGGCAGGGAAGAAGGAAAAAATTTTCTACCCATCCCTACATATGTATCCCTGTCAACTGGGTTCCAGAAAAAGAAAAAGAAAAAGAAAAAGAAAAAGAAAAAGAAAAAGAAAAAAGAAAAAAATATATATATACATACACACATATATGCTCTCTATCTCTATCTCTATCTCTATCTCTATCTCTATCTCTACACACACACTCCAGAAATGTAGGCTGCAAGGACAAAACCTGTTTGGAAGGAAGCACACCTCGGTGGGCCAAAGAGGTTGAATTCCTGCCTCAGAGAGTGCCTTTAGCTGGGTCTTTTAAGCTATTCTATGCCTGAGCTTCCTTATTAGAAATAGGGTATACAAAATTCTGTTGTACCTTACATCCTTACTCTATTTAATTCGATTTAAATGCCTATGTTTTGAGGCTTTAAAGTATGATTAGCACTTTGATGGAGCTGCACTAATCCATAATAATGTCTTAAAGTACTAGACAGAATTACCTGCTGAATAGAGGCAATTAAAATCTTTTGCCTTCCTGTACTTGAAGTAAGGATTAAATATGGACACTTCCTCTTCCATCTTTAATTCCCCACCTCTCTTGAGGAAGCAAATATAGGAGAAGTGGCAGCATTATTTGATATGTGGAATAGGAGAATCTACTTTTTTTCTTTTTAGCCAGAGGATTGTAGACTCTGAAGGTTGGAAGAGGTCTTAGAAGTCAGGTAGTGCATCCATGGGATCTTCCATTTGAACGGTGAAACTGACCTGCAATTCTAGGGAAGAAGGCCAAGTGAGCCTTCCATTTTTCACTTTTAAAACAAATAGTTCTTTGAAAACTGTTTTAAAGAGAGCCTTTATCTAAATGATTGTCTACTGCTGCATAAATTATACTGTTTTAACCATAAGCTCATCTGCAAGCTAAATTAGGTACATGATGACAAAACCATGGAGGAAATACTTACTGTACTTTAAATTTCAGTGAATCTAGATGGAAATCAGCAATTAGTTAATCTAAGAAATCAGTAATTCAAGAAAAAAAGCAATGAAAGACACTGACCCTTTTGATAAATCCACAAAATGTCAGCTAAATGGCTGCTGGTTAAGGCATAGTACTGGACACTTCAGAGAAACAGATGCAGTGTGATGTGTACTTTGTCCCCAGGAAGATTTTCCCAGCCATTTTCAGACCATATTTTCAGAAACCAAGGCCTCTTTGTAGAAAGTGGAGGTGTCACTTCTGGGGCCAAGGAGGTCTAAGAATGCACCAGGCCCCTTCTTACCTGCCTTGGTCCAAGGACTTTTAGGGGGAGAAAGGGTCCTCTTATTTCAACTGAAAAGATTCTACCCTTTAAATAAAAGGTTGAAGATTACGCGATGTCTTTATTTCAGAAATACTAAAATTTTATAATCAAATATTAACACCCTACATACATATTTTTTGCATTTCTTTTCATTCTTTCCCTTTTCACAAGGTCATTGTAAATTCCTCAGAAGGGAGAAAATTTTGTTTGCTTAACAGAATTTTAAAAAGCCATGTTATGGCTATTGTTTTTCCCCTTCGGTTGTTTGGTGAAGAAACCAACATACTTTTTCTCTTCTTGGGTTTATTTTGGATTTCAAATCCAAGAAATTTAGATTTCTCTTTGTTAATTAAATTTAGATTTCTTTCAACGGACAAGGATTTACTAAATGCCTAGAATGGGTTCAGAACAGAAGTTTATACCCAAGTGTAGCTAGGAGAAAGTATGGATATACAATGAATTTAAAATACAGCCCTGCTTATGAGGAGTTTATAGTCTAGTTGGGCAGACAAGAGGAAACCCCAAGAAGTCACAATGAGTAAGAGGGAGTTTCTTTATGGAAAAAATCCCTTTCTCCAGCTAACCTTCATGAGGTAAGGATGATTAAATAGAGTATGGGCTGATTAAGCAATCAGAAGAAATAAGTCTTGTGGAAGAGAAATAAAAGCACCAGCTCGTAAGGGTGTTCCCCACATCACAAATAAAATGTTAACTGAAGAGAAAAACTAGTACCTTCGAAACACTCTGCTGCCAGGGGGCTTGGCATTTCCATAATGGTGCGGAAGGAGAGACATCTCTGATTTCCATAGTATTTTGTAATTAATTTGGTGCTCTTATGGAAAATTAATTGGTTTTTGGATAATGAAATAGAAAGAAATATTCAGACTCTGGCATATTAAAAGAAATTCTCTTTAATAGACACAATGTCAGCCTGATAATGTGGTCTTGCTCCCTCAGGTGCTCAGATGCAGTTTCAGGGTAGCCCGAGAGAGCCTCGGTGGCTTAACAGTTAAGCAAGCTTCTCCCTTGCAACTAAAGCTAAGCAGATTAATTAAAACTTAAAAGCATTATGATTTAGTTATGAATAACAGTTTGCGGTGACAGAGCTCCCCGTCTATAATTCACCATAACAAAATGACACTTGGGCTCGCTGCTGCTATAATTAGCTTTTGATATACTATTTCTTGGAGATTTCTCGCCAGCCACAGCCGGTGTGTGTTTCCAGATGTCCTGCACATACTTAAAAATGGTAAACATTAATTTATAGGGATGACAGCTGTGGGTCAAGTTTGAGGTTGATTGATAATTCCTTATTCAAATGTGTGCCTATGCGGCTTCATTTGTCATCTCCTAGTGAAACAGAAAGCCATTCTACCACATTCCTAGTTAATATTTCATTTTTTTTCATAAATTATCTGTAAAGGCAAAAGCAATAGAATTTAGACCTTTCTCCACCAAATGGCGTGGAATATTAATGGAGCTGAGGGTTTTTAAAAATTATTTTGCAGCCAGAAGGGTTGTGATTTGTTAACCTGACACATTTGTATTTGCACAGTGCTAAGCACACAGTGGGCGCTCAATAAATGCTGCCCAGTGACTGTGAGGGAGCTCAAAACACTTTCTAGATGACAGACCATAATTCCTCCAAGCAGCCTTCCCATTTTATAAATTAAGAAACAGCAGACCTGAGAAGTTTTCCTAAGAGGTGATAAAGTGATTCATCTCTAGGTCACACTCAACTTGAGAACACAGAAAATGACATGTGCTCACAGAAAATCTATTCTTTCTGATTTATTTATTTGGTTGGACTCAAGTACTCAAGTACACATCTTGCCAAACCTCCTTTCTCTCTGACTCCCTATATGGAGCCAAAATAGATTCCTGAAACATAAAGAAAAAGTCATTCAGCAAATAATCTTATCTGTAAGGCACCAATATGGTTGACTGAATTTGCCACCAGTTATGAAATGACAATTTGTGTAGGATTTTGGTACTTTGGGTACATGGCCATGATCAGAATGGGTGAATCCCTGCTATGGAAATGTAGTCTGCAATGACAGGATAACAAAAGACCTCATCAGTGCAATAAAATATGAAGTGCAACTAGTTATTGGGTATTAGGCAGACCATGTATCTGGAAGACGACCAATTTTGAACAACTCTAAGTGCTATAGCACTGTGTAACCAGCTACTTCCTTTATATTACTTTAACCTAATTCTTCCAAACAAGGGACTAGACCCTCTTACTGTGCTACCAGAAACAAATTGAGATTTAAAATGATATATGGCTTCCTGGAAAAAAGGAATGCTTGCCATTTACACTTCATAGTAACTTAATTATGGATATGTTATCTTACAAAGCATCCCTCTAAACCAGAAAATTTTACTTCAGTAGATCCATATGCAAAATAAGGAAATTAAGATGCAAAGAATTTTGGTGACTTGCCTAAGGTCAAACGTAATTTTGCAGGTGAACAAAAAATAAAATTCACTGAGTTTTTTTAAAGGTTGAATTGCATGTTTTCCAACAAAAGTGTTGACATTATTAAGTTTTTTATTCTTTTCTCTATGCTAAATGCTCATGAAAATCTAATTTTTTTAACAATTCTTTTTTTAATGTTTATTAATTTTTGAGAGAGAGAGAGAGAGAGAGAGAGAGAGAGAGAGAGAGAGAGAGAGAGACCGTGAGCAGGGGTGTGGCAGAGAGAGAGGGAGACACAGAATATGAAGCAGGCTTCAGTCTCCGAGCTTTCAGCACGCAGCCAACACAGGGCTTGAACCCATGTATCCTAAGATCGTGACCTGAGCCAAAGTCAGACGCTTAACCGACTGAGCCACCCAGGCCCCCGAAACTCGAATTTTTTGACCATGCCACCCAATCACAAAATAGGTATTCGTTCGATCTTGGGTGGACAAATAAGCAGAACAGGTTGTAGTAAACTCATAAGGTAAAAGTTTTGTTTTGTTTTGTTTTGTTTTTGTATTTTGGGGAGTTTGTTAATTCTGCTCAGATGGGTTGGAGAAATTGTCGTGGATGGTTGACATATACCATCACAGCAATTTCATCTCTCGGGCTTATTTATGATTGCAACACCAGCACAAAAGGGCAAGAAAAACATTTTAATATTTATAGTACATCATTTGGAAACATTGGGTGATAATCATGGCATTTTATTTTTTAAATAATCAAGATTCATAAAGGAATCAGTGATAAATTTGCAATGCAAATCAAAATTGTAAAGTGTATAAACCTATCATAGAATGTCAAGTAAAAACAGAAACTTATAAAAATTTAAATAATACAACTGCAATCATTTCAATAAAAATATTATTTGCTAAGTTCAATAGAAATAAATCATTATGTTAAAAAAAGCTAACCAGAAAGTAAAAAAAAAATTCTTGAAAATGAAAAATAGAGTAACACTGGACCTTTTAAATTAAATATTGTAATTCCATAAAAGAATGGGGCTCCTGGGTTGCCCAGTCAGTTGAGAGGGAGACTTTGGCTCAGGTCATGATCTCACGCTTTGTGGGTTTGCACCCTGCTTTGGGCTCTGTGCTGACAGGTCAGAGCCTGGAGCCTGCTTTGGATTTTGTGTCTCCCTCTCTCTCTGCCTGTCCCCCACTTGTGCTCTGTCTCTTTCTGTCTCAAAAATAAACATTACTTTTTTTTAAATATTGTAATTCCATAAAAACAAAGTATTAACAATAATATTTTTAAGCTGTAAGTGTATCTTTGAGAAAAACTTTCCATCTATATAAGCAGTTTTTCAGACTCAATGCTGGTTATAACTAGAATAGTAATAAGCTAAATACTTTAACTTCAGATAATTTCATGTCGTATTCATCCAAGAGAATTTTCTTAACAATTTGTTTTTGAAGGGGAGGACTGAGGACAACAATTTTTTAAAGTAATCTCCTTTGATTTTGATTTCAATTAAAACCATCAGTTGTCTTCTTTAGTCTTTATGTTTAATTCTGTGCTTAGCTTTAGTATTTATCTTTTTCTAAAGCTTTGTTACTGATATCAATTTTAGTGGTCCTGTTGTTCATTTTCTAATTTGGTAAGTCTTTGAGTTGGAGTAAGAGTTACCCACACAATAGGAATTTTTCTTTGTCGATTCTCTTTTTCTTTCTCCTCTTAAGAATTATGGAGTTAACACTTTCTAAATCAGGGAAACTATCTGATGCAAAATGTTAATTTTAAATTGTGTGTGTGTGTGTGTGTGTGTGTGTGTGTGTGTGTGTGTACATACAAAGAGAGAGAGAGAGAAACCCCATGTTGTACATGATTCATATTTCTAACTTTTTCTTTCTCTCCACAACCACACTCCACCAAATAGAATCTCTGGTGTTTCATATGCAAACACCACACTCTGGTTAATTGGATATTGTGGAGAATATTGTCTGCTGCTCCATACAACATCCCTTCTTGTGGACTTAAGAATGTTCTGTCTAACTTAACACTGGGATAAGCCTGCTCCTTCTTGGCAGCTGCTGAAATGCTACTAATATTTTGGAGGAAACTAAGAATGATGCCTCCTTCGTCTTTGGCCACTAGGGAACTCAGAGGTCATTTGCTATCCATTCTTATATACAGGTGTACACTTTGTATACTGATTTTATCCCATTTCAATCACTTATCTACCCTAAATTTCCCTTTGCCATTTGGCATTTTTTTAAATTTTTTTTTTACATTTATTTATTTTGTAAGAGAGAGAGAGACAGAGCACAAGCAGGGGAGGGGCAGAGAGAGAAAGAGACACAGAATCCGAAGCAGGCTCCAGGCTCTGAGCTGTCAGCACAGAGCCCGATGTGGGGCTCAAACCCACAAACCGCAAGATCATGACCTGAGCCGAAGTCGGACGCTTAACCAACTGAGCCACTCAGGCGCCCCATTTGGCATTTTTTCCTATGATATTATGTCCATTTGTTAGAGGCCTCATTTTTGGTTGTTTTTTAGAAAAAGCAAAAATAGAGAACACAAAGATGAAAGAACTAAGAAGGAGGAAAATTACAAAAAGGAGAGAAAAGGAAGAAGAGAATGGAAAATCTTAAATGAGCTAAACAATTATACAGCTAATTTGGATTGAGTAAAGAGCTAAGCAAATGGTTGACACACCATCACTGCTTTCTTAGCAAATCAAATCTTGGGATCCTTTTTTAATGTTCTTTTTTGCTTAACCTCTTATGAACTTATTTTGATATGAGTTCCTGGTTGGCAAGCCCTGCGTCTCATTCATCTTTGAATCTCTCCAGCCCTCCCTGATGTCTAGCACTTTGTCTAGAACATAATAGAAACTTAATAAGTAGGAACTGATTGAAATATATTATGCAATACTCAGATTTGCAGGATGGCATGAAATATTTTGGTACTTACATTTTGGTTGGTTCTTTTAATTATTTCATCAGAAACACAATAATCAGGGGGAAAGAAACATCTAGTGCTTACGGTGGGGGTAGAAATGTCGATGATTTTTCTTCTGCACGAAAAGGACACAGCTCTTTCAAATTCAGCAGCTGAGTGGATCCATATGCCTTCCAGGCAGAATGTAGCCAGGGTAATGCTACAGATAATGTAATTAATTAACCCTTTTGTAGTCTTAGGATTTCAAACTTCTAGGTAATGGCATTTGTATAGTAATTTCCCTTGGTTCTATATAAGATCTTTAGTAGAATCACAAAATAAGATTTGCATTTAAATGTAAATGGTGGAAGGAAGGCAGTGAAAGTTATTAAAATGAACACTTGATAAATTTGGATAAAAGTGGCTTAGTACAATAAACTATATCTTACATGATCATTTGTATTCTGGAAATCATTGGTGAATGCCCACGGTTGTTTAATCTTTGCTTTGTCACTTCTGTTCTGGTTTGGTTTGATAATCAGCATTTCTTTTTAAATGAATGGTGATATCAAACTCGTGGAGAGAAATAACCATATTTTATAGAAGCCAGTGAGCTTAAAATGATTTAGTCACTCTAGAATGTGTTCCAAGTACATTTATAACAGGATACGGGTGCATAGAGAGGCCCAGTGAATGAATGACTTGTTGAAATGAAGGTCATCTAGTCAGTCTGTCCTTTAATGGGACTCAAGACCGGAGTGTCGTCTCATAGACCACAGCAGGGCACAATGCTAAATGCATAAAGGGAATGGAGGAGCCCAGTGCAGAAAATGGCAAAAAAAAAAAAAAAAAAAAAAAAAAAAACAGTCTATGTAGTAAATTTATCAATTTATAGATATTCTTAAGGTGTGTTAGTTAGTCCTGAAAATTGACCACTAAGGTTGATATTTACCACGGAGAAATATCACATAATAAAAAGTCCCGCATATTTGAAAATAACTAAAAGTTGTTCATATGCTCAGTCTCTCCTTTTTCCCTTTTTCTCTCCCTCTCTGCTTCCTCTTCTCTGCTCCTCCATTTCCACTCATGAATTTTGTAAAGTGAATGGAACACATTTCTAAATAATTCTCTTGCTGTTGTATTACAATTCTACCCAGTCTGAGACAGTTTCTTCATGTTTCCCTTACAAGATTTTTTTTTTTTACCACAACTCTTCCCTCAATTATGGAAACCAGGGGTACTAGTGTATCCAGTATTCATCTGTATTGGGAATTAATAGTAGTTATTTAATTGTGAGCCTTTAAACAGATCATTAAAAAATTTACAATAAAGTTTTCCCCAAATGTCATTGCAATGACGATAAAAAAACGATGAATAGACTGAATACAGTAGTAAGTAAAACCCTGCTATTTCACTTCTGGGACTCTACTCTTTGCTCAGCCTGAGGTCTTTTGCTGAAAATGAGATTGGTTGCCCCAGTTTAGTTTTAGAAGATAATTTATAACAAAAAAAAGTAGATGATAGTCATATTAGTAAACAAGCACAAAGAGGATGAAATGAGTGGGGTGACTGGACAATGCTAGAATGACACAATGGCAAAAGGTGTGCAAGGCAACAGGGGAGGGATTTCTGTGAGAAGGTGCACTAGATGTTTCTTTCTAGGGGAATTTAATACATGAAGCAAGTTGACTCAGCTTTATGCTAGTATCAAATGTACTCTCTAATGTAGATTATCTTTTTCTTCATCCGTGAAGATTTCAAGTTTGGCCATAGAACAGGATTGTGAGTCTCTGACAAGAAACAGAAATAATATCAGGCATTTGACAACTGAAGGCACACTTGTTGAGATGTACAGGAATGGGAAGTTTAGGGATTTTGAACAATATGTCCCACATACAGACTTTGTGAGATAATTGTCTACTTTGACCTAGCCTCTGTGATGACTTAGGATTGTATGACATCCTTTTGGTAGGGTTTTGGATAGCTAGGGGTAAGTTGTTATAAATAGAAAAGAACACTGTTTTATAACATAAATTTTCACGTGGATTTATTTGACTTGAGTCATACTCTGACTCCTGATATAACACATATACCATTTATATTAAACCGTATCCTTAAAGCTATAGTTAGCTCTGTGGGTAGGGAGAGAAGTGAAGGATTTCCATTCCTCTTGTTTTGTACTTTCCTCTGGGCGTTGTGTTGTACTCTGGTCTTTGTCAGATTGGAAGCTCTGAAAGCATGTGCTCCAAGTGGGAGGTGTGTTTCCACACTCCTCCCCAAGTCTAGTATCAAGTCACATGCCCAGGGGACTTCCAGTAAACAGAAATTTATTGCTACAACTGCAACCACCAGATATAAAGATCAATAGGATAAAAAACTGAGTCCTACCCCAGGCTCTATGGTAATTTTGTTTAGACGAAACCCCAGGCCCAATAAGGAGGCTCTATGAACAGGAAAGACTGGAGGAGAAGGAAAACGTACGTGGTTTCTTAATAAGGGCTGAAACAAACTTGTTGAATGTGGAAAAGCTCTCCTCAGCACCTTTCATGGACTACATGGGAAGGAGTGAGATCACATTTCTCTTCAAATTTGCCAAACTCCTTCCTCTCACAGTATCCAAGAAAGCAGATGCAGTGGACTGCCTAGCTCACAAGATGATCCTGCTCCCAAGTCTGAGTGTGTAGAAATGCTTTTGCCCTCCAAGGATGACTTGGGTAAAAGGTCTGCAACTTGTGATCCAAGCTCCTTGGCCTCTGTTGCCCGTGTTCTTTTCCTCTACCTTTACTTTTGAAATGTTGGTTCAGTTTGCGTTGAGAAATAAGGAGCCTCTTTTATCAAAGGGAACAGAGGTATGGCAGTTGGTTATTGTCATTCACATTCTCCATCTAAATGTAATGCCAGCATGTTTTGTTTTGCATTTTAACAAATGTACATTTTGTATAGGGGGATCGAGCTGATTTGTAAAGCCCTTTGGAGTTTTGTTTTGTTTTTAACACGTAATTTTGCAAGAAAAGCTTGGCAGTGGTTTTAGGGGAGAATTAAAAAAAAAGTGGGGACATCAATGACGGGTCTCTCCTGCACTTCTGAAGGGTTTTAAAGCCATGCCTAATTTTCAGATCTATGAACTTAGAATGTTTTCTAGTCCCACCTTGAATGTGTACAAAATAACAGCATTTGAGCCACTGATGCCGTGGCTTTCAGATCTTTCCTAAGGATTTTTTTCTTCATATACAGGGGCTCCCTGGAATATCAAAAATTCTCTAGTCAGTAGTTTTTTTTTTTTGAATTATAGATTTGTCAAACTGCAGGGGCTTTGAAAGGAGGTCTCCTTGTTGTGTTTTTCTCATTTCCCTTTCCTTCCTTACACTTCACTGTATCAATATTGTGTTTTCCTTGAACTTTCTTTCATTGCTGTTGCAGAAATTGATCCTTCTTTGTATTTCCTTCCCCCAAACTTTTCCAACTCAATGTGTCTTGTGGCACATGGCTACAGACAAGCACTTTAATAAATAGACTAAAGAAATATTCTGAAATGTGGCTAATGATAGAGAATAATATGTATCATAGCAAAACCATAATTTAATTAGACAAATTATACCCCAAAGTGTGATATTGTGCTAATATTGAAATACTGATTATGAAGAATTTATATTATTGGGGGAAATATTTGTTATATGATAAATTATTATAGCAACTATGAAACTATGGATAAATACAATCTCAATTACATACAAAAGTACATACATAGAAAGAAGATAGTACACCAAAATAGGCAAAAATTATCTCTGACTGTTGGTATTATTTTATAAATATCCTTCCAGGAGCATGGATTTGTAGCATAAATTACTAACTGACACTGATTTACCTAGAACCCACTGGGTACTTGGTACTGTGCTATGTGTGTGGAGCTATTAGCACATTTAATCCTTGCCACACTCTATAAAGTAGATATTAATTTCATTTTATAAAGAAGGAGCCCACATTTCAGAAATGTTGAATAAGTTATATTATATCACATAGCTAGCAATAATAATTATTATCTTCATTTTACATGTGAAAACACCCAGGCTCAGAGAGATGAATTAACTTGCTCAAGGTCATCTTGCAAATAAGTAGCAGGGCAGGTTTGAACCCAAATCTTTTTGGCTCCAAATGTCCTGGTGTTTCCAATATATCACAGTACTCTCTAAAACCAAACATAAAATGACAATGATGACAAAAAAAAAAAAAAGTGTGATAAAGAAAGAGAAGGATATCCAGTGGAAGAGAAAAGGAGTTTTTTATCTCTAATTCTTTTCAGCTGTTTCTTGCTGATCCCTCTGATGGTTGTCCAGAGATCATGCAATATGTGTGAAAACACATAGTAACATTTTCATAGGATTGACCTTCTGAAAATTTCAAAATTCACATTGTGGATGTTTTCTGGTGTCTCACTTAATAAATGTTTTGTTGTTGTTATTCTAGCTAGTAATAATCCTAGTTTGACACAAGTTATACTTCAAGCAGAGAGAGAGTTGAAAAGTTTGTATTTATTCTCAGTCTGCAAATAATGCATGCTATGGGATTATATTCATATAATGTTTTTTCCTTGGCTAATGGTTTCCTGTCTGTTACTGGGCTCAGAAAATGCATATAAAAAGTGCAAACATTACTGGCATAAATATGGTATGTCACCAAAAACTGCTGTGGAAACTCAAAAGATAGATAAGAAATAATGAGGTTTATAGATTCATTAGCATTTGAATGATGAAACATGTATATGTGTTACTCCTTTGATCAATATTGCCCTGGAGGGAAAGTACTGTATTTAATTGTCTTTCCCAGACCTTCCACTGTGGACATCTGGTTGCTATGCAGTCCCATAGCAGGACATTTCATTGCCTCGGTGTTGTAGAATTCGGGTTCCTATTTTATTACCAGCAATGGCATAAGTTACAAGGATATGTATGAAAAATCTTGGTCAGAATGCTAGAAACATTTTCAGGAGGCCATCTCTTCTGTTTTATCTACATTGGCCAGACTTGACTTGCATGCATGTCCTATCATTCTAGGTTGTTGTTAAATTTCAGTGATTTTATTATATATGTTATATACATCTGAGAGCTGCTTCATTAAATGAGTTTCACTGAACTATGAATGGTTCCTTTTTGTAGATGCCTTTCATTTTGCAATTACCCAAACCATTTGCAAAATCGCGTGAACATACAAGGCCAAACAATGTTTTATTGTGGAAAAAAACAAGTGCATTACAGGGGCGCCTGGGTGGCGCAGTCGGTTAAGCGTCCGACTTCAGCCAGGTCACAATCTCGCGGTCCGTGAGTTCGAGCCCCGCATCAGGCTCTGGGCTGATGGCTCAGAGCCTGGAGCCTGTTTCAGATTCTGTGTCTCCCTCTCTCTCTGCCCCTCCCCCGTTCATGCTCTGTCTCTCTCTGTCCCAAAAATAAATAAACGTTGAAAAAAAACAAGTGCATTACAGTTAGAGCAACCTGGCTTCACTACTAACATCATTGTTTCTAGCTGTGGTATTCAGGGAATTATTCAATCCATTATGCCTTAGTTTCCTCATCTGTGAAATGGGAACATTAACAGTTTATGGAATCTTGAAGAGCATTAAGTAACATAAAAAAGCCCAATAAAATAATTGGTTATACCAATTATTTTCTTTCTTTTTTTTTTAACCTCTTCTCAATGATCTGTACTGACAAAACGGACAGAGTGAACTAGTGTATGTAGTAATAATCTAAAACAAGATTTGCTACAAAAAGATTACTCTTTTTGTACATACTATAGAAATATAGTATGTAACTTTTGTGGGGGAGAGACAGACGTTTGTCTGTTTGAAGCTCCTACTAAAATTATTGCCCCAAATGCTGGCCACTTGACAGAGAGGAGTATGCTGCAGAAACAAACCCAAGGCTCGGGGCAGCCAGTAGCCATTGTGGGGCATCACATATGCCTTGCATAAAATATAAAGTGCATATTCTGTAAGTGGATAATTGAGAATTTCTTATATTCAGTTTCCTTGCTTATGACCTGGTGGCACACATGAGGGATGGGGTAATCCAGGAGTTAATGGAGGGCAAATTTTAAAATGCCCCGAAACTTATCTTGCTATAGAGAAGGATGCCAGTGTCTACCAGGTTTCTGCTTGTTAATTTCTATGGTTGCTGCTACTGGGGAAATTGTCCTCATTTGCATTGTCTTTCAGTGACCTACCTGGAGGCAAACACCTGCAGACACTTTATGTTCACAGAAGTATCACTTGGGACAGAGACCCACATCCATTCAGTGCAACCAACTATGTTAAAATAACATTATGGGCAAATATTTCAAAGCTTAACATTTCAAATGATCGCTTCACGTACTATTTTACCCCCTCTTATTGTTCATGAGTAATATATATTGCTGCCAACATAACTTCTTGGCCTCTCCTTTGCCCTGTGTGTTTTTAACTTTGCAGATGGAATTCTTACGGAGTTTTAATTGTCAGAATTCAATTACTGCATTCACTTTTTTTTCTTTTTAAGAGAGAGGAAAAAGTCCCTGATGAAAGAATGATTTGATTTCAGTTGAAAATAAAGAATGAATCAGAACTAATAAAAAGGAAATGCATTTGGAGATGTGACTAGGTATATGTTACTTATAAATTATGCATGTGTGCATGATTACATATTAAAGAGAATCTGTTAGTCATAAAAATTATCATTTGCATATTGTTTCATATATAAATGTGTTTATTCTCAGTACAAGTGTATATGCATATATAATGGAAAATCTATATTTTCCACACAATTGTAATTTATAAATTTTACTTTTTAAGAAAAAATAGTCTGGAAAAGAAAATTCTGAATATGTATCTTTTTTTTTTAAGGTGTAATTCCTTTTTAAAAACTATTTCCTTAGGTTGCTTACAGCATTCTCCAAATTAATAGTTTGGAGTCGAAAAGTGTCCTTTCTTGAATTAATGTTCAAAGTCTCCTTTTTATTTATTTATTTTTATTTGTATATATGTGTGTGTGTGCTTAAAAGTTACAACAAAATAGATTCAGGTGTTTGGGGGTTACAAGAGATTTTTAGAAAGCACTCCTTCCCTCTGTATTGTTAAGATACTGTTTGCATCGAAGCTATAAACTTTATGTTTGGCTTAGTTACAGAGCACACTGGAGGAGGAAAATCAAGCCATATTTAAAGAAATGGGGTTAAGAATTTTCTAAGTGATTATGACGTAATTAACATGTTGAGCACAAATGCCATAGAAATGTAGTTGGTTATTATTATTATTTTTTTTTCTAATCACTGAAACAATTAAAAAGTCTGCCTTAAAGACTGTTTCCCCTCAGGCAGTTATGCTTAAAGGTTCTTGTATTTAGGTTTCAGCTTTTCATTTCAATTATTTTCAACCATGGAAATAAAGAATAAAGTTGTGAGCAATCTATTATCATGTGACATTCACCAACTAATCTTTTTATTGGTATTGAGAAGCATCAGGTAGTGTATTGAATTATTGGTAGTGTATTGAATTTTTCTGTATATCGATGAGGAACCTGGGTCATAGGAAGTATTTTGTTACATATAGGTGCAGAGAGACAGGACATGGTCAATAACCCTGGGACTCACATTACAGGAGCAACCAAGAGATGATTTCCCACCTCTAATAAGTCTATAAAACCTCGGGCCAAGACACCTTCATTCACCATGTTAACCTATTCATTGCCATGGAATAGTTACCATCTTGCTTATGAATGTGTCATCTCTCTTCAACTCGACTACAAGTTCAAGAGGACTTAATTCTTTTTTCTTACCTTTTGAGTCTAATCTGTCTAGCATTATACTTTCTATAAGTATAAAGATTCAAGATTTATTAAATATCTGATTGAAAAAAATTCCTATGGGTATTGTAGTGCAAATAGAATGATTTACTTTATAGAGTTTAAATATTTAAAGAAATGAGAGGAATGTAGCAGATCTAGAAATAAGTGAGACTCTTTAGAAATAATTCTTTATTTCTATCGATGTCATCCATATATCTCAGGACTAAGTATCACTTATTGTGGCTTTTAATAAAGGTCACTTTCTGTTTTATTCTAGGAAGATATCAGATGTCCCCCAGGCCCACGCAGCAGAATCTGCCTTCTCTTCATGAGCAGAATTTGAGATTTACTAATCTCACAGGCCATGGCTGTCAAGCAGGGAAGATGAGGCATTTCTACTCCTCAGATCAGGTAAAATAAACCCTTGCTTTAACAGAGTATTTGGGTTTTGTTTGAATCCGAATTATCCACCCTAAAGAACTATAGTACTCACATGTTGAATATATTTGCTCATCTTTTCATTTCACTTGTATAGAATAATTCAGCAAGAGATTTCTGAGTAAGAAATTGGAAATGCACAGAACAGCTAGGAGAAGATTCGCCCAACTCCCCATTAGAATTTGAGACCAGCTCAATGATGAGTGGATAGACATGATCCCTCCCTCTGATGGAATTAATATTAATTCGGAAAACCCAACACCAGCGACTCATCACCCCCTGATAGTGTGTACCCTAAGTAAGGGGGCAGAGAAGGAGGCAAACGTGTTTGCACTGTCTATCCTTCCCGCTGCCCATTGGCGGGTAGTGGAATTAGAAGTTTCGAGGATAAATTTCTCCTCAAGCCGTCTCTCTTCCTAGTTTTTCCACGAAGAAACCTCACGCAAATCTGGAAATATTAATAGACTAATTACCAGTGCCTTAATTTGCAAGTCCGATTCGTTTTTCCTTCTCACCCTTCTGGCCCACCCCCTCTCCTCCTTCATATATTTCAGCAAGGGAAAAGAGGATCAAGGTGGTGGGGGGGGGGGCAGTGAACTTAGCCACAAAATAAGTCAAGGGAGAAATGAAGTACTAATTAAGAAAGCCGGGGTGTTATGCAAATGGCTCATGCACCGAAGGCAGCCTAATGAATGTGCCCGGAGTGGATGGGGCGTCTTCGCCGCGCCGACAGCTGGCTCCCAGGAAGGTCAGGCGCAGGCGGGCGCGCGGGAGCATAATCCTTCAGATTGGCAGCTCTGCCCCCTGGTCACCGTTTGATTATCTCCCAAATTGCTGTATTTCACAGAGATAATGATTTTTTATGGTCACAGATTTGAAGACAACTGCTGTATCCTCAGGGTTGTCGTTCTGCAAGGAGACGCTGCTGCTTCCTTCAGAAGAGGGAGAGGGCGAGAGAGAGAGAGAGAGAGAGAGAGAGAGAGAGAGAGAGAGACAGAGAGAGAGAGACAGAGAGAGAGAGACAGAGAGAGAGAGAGAGAGAGAGAGAGACAGAGAGAGAGAGACAGAGAGAGAGACAGAGAGACAGAGACAGAGACAGAGAGTTTCTTTCCTTTTCTCTGCCTCCCAACTTACTTCCGGAATGTTTTGTTATCATAACGAAAGCAGTATACCTTATTAAGGGAATGACCCTAGTTCCGATTAATCCCAGTCTTTTCCCTGTTCTTTAGCTGTTGCTTGGGTCTGGGAGTCCTTTTCTCTGGTCTTCCAAGTGTTCCAGTACTTTCTCCTACTCACGAGAAGGAGGTGGTTCTCTCTGCAAAAACCTAAAATAGTTTGGACTTCAGAAGAGGAGGGGAGGATGCAAATAGCAGCTCACAAGAATTGTGTGTGTGTTGGGGGGTGGTGCACATGCCTGTGTGCGTGCGCTGTTTGCCACGCGTCATTACTTACCGCCTGTCCTCCGAGAGCTGAAGGCCACGCGGGTAGGAAGCCCACAGGTCACCTCCTCTGACCCCACTTGGAGCTTGCCTAGGGTAAGGAATGAGGCTGTGACTCAAGGTCTCTTTTAAGTTCTTTTAAAAAGCCTTCAAGGTGGGAACCTTTGGCTGGAGCTCCCAAGTGGGATTTTCATTTAATTTGAATGTAAAAGCAATCAGGAAAAAAAAAGAAAAGTTTAACCATATGATTACATCCCTTGAAGACTGGGTTATTTAGCATTGGCTGTATGATTGCCTGTGAGCTTAGGGCTTACAGGAACATACTTACTTTTCTTTAAGAGAATGATACAGAAGCTCCGTGGTGAACTTGACTTTCTATTTATACTGGGGACATTACTATAGTGCTTTGGACCCATTTTTCTGCAAGGATGCTCTTCTGACCTGATAAGGGGTCATCGAGGTGTTCCAACTGGAAGAACTACAACTCACAAACCATTTATGTTTTAGTTCAGCCTTAAGTATGCCAACATTGCTGGCATTTTAATACTTATGAAGAAAAGGATTGCCTGGGATTCATATTTTAAATCACCTCCCTCCTCTTAATTGAAGAAAAAGGTAACTGGTGTAAATGAAGCCCATTTGGCTTGAGGTCTTGCTGGTGCTTATCTAGAAACCATGAATTCAGTGGTGGCTCCATATATCCCGTTTCCTATCAAATACTAATTTCCTCATGTTTTTTGATTGTTTCTAGGTATGTTTAGTTAATATGCATTTATTGTTTTTAATATACAGGTTATTTTTATGTAGGGTTCTGTGTGTATCTATGGAGCTGTCTTTCAGAATAAAAAAAAAGGGTAGGTTCTGTCATTTAGTTTCCTGAGTCTGTGGCTTAAAAAAGATACAAAACTGAGTGCTTCTGCAGGCCAAATACCCACACATCATTAGCTTCTAGCCATTTCTTTTTTAACCTGAAAGGCCTGTCTCTACTCCCAGGTGAGTTTACATGGAGACATAAGTTAACAGCCTCACTAAGAGATAACATGCTTCTCTGGCATTTTGGTGTATGCTCATATTATGAATAGCAAAGCCTTGTTATTATTTGTTTTTAGACATTATATCATTCTTTCACGGGTTTCAGGGATTGCTCTAGGAGTAAAGAAAGACATCTTAGCAAAGTAAGGGGGCAGCGTGAAGGGGTTGGGATTGCTGTTTTAGTGGGATGGCCAGGCCTCTGCTGCAGTTGATATTGAGCTGAGACATGGGAAATCGGTGTCCATATCAAAAGGCAGAGGAAATGGCAAATTGTAAGGCTTTGAGGTGAGATCATGTATGCCTTGAGAAACAGCAAGGAGGACACTGTATTTGGAATGGAATTAAGAAGAAAAGAGTGGGATAGGAGAATTGAGCATGGCTTGGAGTCAGGTCATATGAGCTTCATAGATGATGGGAAGGAACACAGAATTCCTCTTTATATGGAATAGACAGCTTTAAACATTTTTTTGCAAATGGACATTGAGGATTTCCTTTGATCACAATTATAAAAACACTGAAGTGAACATCCTTGTATATAAGCCTTTGCTTAGTTGTTAATGTGTTCATTCATTCACTAAATAAGTACCATTATTATTTTTTTCTTAAAAAAATTTTTAAGTTTATTTATTTTGAGAGAGACAGAGACAGCATGAGTGGGGGAGGGGCAGAGAGAGGGGAGGAGAGAGAGAATCCCAAGCAGGCTCTGTGCCGCCAGCACAGAGCCCAATGTGGCGCTTGAACCCACGAACTGTGAGATCGTGACCTGAGCCGAAACTAAGAGTGACATGCTTAACCAACTGAACCATCCAGGTGCTCCTAAATAAATATTAGTGAGTGTCTACTGTGTGCCAGCTGCTATGGTAGACACTGGGGATCCAACTCTGGAGAGATCAGGCAAAGTCTTTCTCCACATGGAGCTTACAATACATGGGGTATGTGATGTCCCATATTTACCCTCAGGATATATTCTAATTATTTCTTAAGGAAATGATCTTAGTAATGGAAGTACTCCATCAAAAAGAATGCACATTTCAAATCATACACACATGAATTATCTATTAAAAAATAAATATGCCTCTGCCCTCCAGAAAAGTTGTAACAATGCATACACCAACGATCAGTGGATAAAAGTGACTATTCCCTCTCCTCCACAGAAGATGCCCCTAAAACGAAATACTAGTAAGAGAAAAAAAAAAGTATTTCTTTTTTTTTCAATTTGTGTTTTCCCAATTACTAAATTATTTGAATATTTCAAATTTTATATTTTCATTGTCTTACTAAATTCAAAGTAGGTACATTTGTTGCTAATTCTCAACACACAGGCTGGATATTACTTATGATTTATTCGTAATAATAATAACAAACTACAGCCACAAAAAATAATAGGTACAAAGCACTTCCTTAGTGCCAGCACAGTGCTAAACTCTTAAACACATCATTTCATCTAATCCTCACCCTATTTAGGGGAAAAAGCACTATGGTTTTCATTTCAACCCGTTAGACTGTAAGCTCTCTGAGGCAGGGACCACACTGGCTTTGTTCACCACTATTTGCCTCTGAGTCTGGAACAAGAACTGGCCCATGTAAAAAGTCATATACATTTACCACATACTATATTTACAGATGAAAAGTTGAAGCATAGCGATTTTAAATAACAAAATTCCGTAGCTCATAACTGGTAATACTATTTCAGAAATTTTACTCTCAGCCTGGGTGATTTTAGTTACTCATTAACAAAATTTTCTGCAATCACAAAGGTGGGCACATCACCACTTCTGGCCTTCTATGTGCTTGAAGTCTGATTCATTGTGCTGTAGTGGTACTTTCTTAATTTTTTTCAAGGGTCGTGCTGATTTGATGTAACTATTCTTTGCAATAGAGGCAATGTGACATATAATCCATAATTTACCTCGTAGCCCTGTCTGCCCCTTAAGCTCCAGAGTTTTCTATTTAACTGCCTGCTTAATTACTCTACCTACGTGTTTGGTTATCGTACCCAATACGGAACTCTGTTGTAACCCCACTGTCCCAACCTGCTTTCCACCTAAACTCACTGATCTCAGTAAAAGGGTACCAAAATTCATTCACGTGCTCAGGTCAAAAACAGAACCGTCGTCTTTGATTGCCAGCTTCTACTCACACTTCACTGCACATTCCCAAGAGAGTTTACCTTTGACACATTACTGATCTGGTGGTGTTCATTCCAACATCTGCTCTCACCTTAGTCCAGGCCCTCATCATTTCTTGCCTCCTTCTGCATCGCCCCTTCCATTTTTGCCTGCTTGTGGCCTATTACCAGAATGATCTTCAGAAATGTAAATTGATTTCCTGCTCAAAACCTTCAGTGATTTCTGATTGTATTTGGAATGTTTGGCTTCTCAAATCCTTCCAAATCTGCTCCCTGCCTTCCCCTTTTAACTTATCTTTGTCCTGGCCTCCACACCCCACCTGTATGCCTTCTTGCTGGTACCTGAGTGCATCAAACTGATTTCACACTTGGGCCTTTGCTTGCTGTTCCCTCATGTCTTCATCCACCACTTCATTCAGGTTCCTGCTCAAATGTCTTCTCCTTAGAGAAGCTGCCTCTGAGCACTGGACACAAGCAGTGTCTCCCCAACCCATGACTCTCCTTCACTGTCGATTATCTTCTCTGTTAAAATGTGAATTCCCTAGGGCAGAGACTCTGACCTGATCAACCACAGAACCGCACTTGTCATATATTGGGCAATCAGTAAATATACTTGAATGAATGAATGCATGAATGCATGGAACTGAATTTTATGCCTTTTCAAATAAATGATTTTACTCAGTTAAAAAGAAACAAGCCAACCAAATATCAAGCCACCTGATCTGATTTACTTTGGAAAATGTGATCATCATTCTTGTAGTGTGAGACAAAATAGTAGATGCTCAATAACTGCTATTCGAAAATCAGGTTAATTGAATTTTGTTTTAATGATTCCAACCAGTGTTTGGATAGTTATAGTGAAATCTTGAGCTCAGAGTGGTCCCATTCTGTCTATTCATGATCTGAGATGCCCTTCTGGTCCCTAGATGTAATGAATTCAGCTCATGTACTTTATGTGTCATATACTGCTGGGTGGCAAATTCTAGGAAGGGGTTAGAGAAGTGGACATTTAGGATTGGTGTGATGGCTTAGAAAGAGTATTAGGATAGAAGGGCACACTATCTTAAGTCCTCTGAGCTCAGTGCCTTTCTAGACACAGACCTGTCTCAGAAGGCTTGCTGAGTTAGGACAAGCTGGTTGGAGCTTTGTCTCAGGGAAGGACACATTCAGACAGCACTGTTTCCCCAATTCTAGACATTGTCTCTTCTCCACATTTTCAGAAGACAGTCCCCTCACCCCCTGCCCATTATGGACATATCCTACTTTGTATGTGCAGCTTTCTGCTAAAGAGTGAAGTAAAGGCCCCGTCCAAAACTGTCTCTTAAGGTGAAGTACGTTAAAACTAGGCTAAAAGAGGTGCTGGGTAGGCTATACCATATCACAGAGTTAAGTAAAAGGAAAGCTGTTTTAAATTGTATTATTTTCTCAAAATCTTTAAAAATGAAAATGGCATAAAAGGGTATACAATGAAAATTCCCCTCACCCTGACCCCCCGCTCTTCTGTCTTCTCAGCACTTGGTTTCCCTCCTCAGACAATACCAGTTTTTCATAAGTCTTTCCAGTAATAGTTTATATAATAAGTAAGGAAATATGTGCATGCTATTTATTTGTCATATGTGAATGTGTGCATCTAATGTCATTCTTATGCATTTAAAATATATGAACAGTATAAGATCATATTATTCTTCACCTTGATTTTTTGGTTGTTGTTGGAAAAGCAGTGTAGTAAACTTCTTTTAAAAGCAAAGACTGGAGCTAGACTGCCTGACTTCAAATTTTGGCTGTGTCAAATATTAGCTGAGTGATCTCAGACAACTTTGTTAACCTCTCTGCTGTGGGAAATGAGATCCTTTGTGTCTTACAGGGTTGTTGTGGATGAGTCACCATGCATGTGACACAGCACAATTTCTGTCACATTATAATCATCCAGTGTTGCAAGCTATTGTTACCATTACTATCATTAGTTTTGAATCCTGTAGATCATTTCAATTTTAGTACATGAAGAGGTCTCTCATTTTTTACACCTCACAATATTGCAGTATATGGCTGACTGTTCCCTAATATATTAACCATATCTTATTTAGGACCCCCCCCCTAGTATTTTGGTGTTGCAAGGAATGATATAATTAAAAACTTTTCACGTTGATCATTCTAGATTATATCGCACATATCTGCAGCATAAATTCCTCAGAGTGGAATTTCTGGGTCACATGGTGTATTCATTTATGACTTTTTAAAGATAT
Source organism: Felis catus (assembly GCF_018350175.1). Classification (NCBI taxonomy): domain Eukaryota; kingdom Metazoa; phylum Chordata; class Mammalia; order Carnivora; family Felidae; genus Felis; species Felis catus. Next base: position 48,739,229 of record NC_058372.1, read on the forward strand.
TGCCAAACTTTCCTCCATAGAAGTTGGACTAATTTATGCTCACCAGCCCTGTGTACAAGTAGTGTTCACATAAACTCACCTCCTCCTTGAGAGGTGTAGTTTGAATTTGCATTTCCCTGGTTAGGAGTGACTTTGAGCATAGTTTCATATGTTTAAGAGCCATTTGTAGTTCTTTTTTGTGTGTGAATTCTCTGTTAATGCATTTTATCTCTTGTTTTCTGTTGGGTTATTGCCATATTTATTATTTATTTATGTAAGTCCCTTGCCTTTTGGAGAAGTATGTGTTATAAGTATTTTCCCAATTAGTATTTTTTTTCTGTTGGCTTTATTTGTGGAAGTTTTAGCCATGCACAAAATTTTCTATTTTATATAATTGAATTTTTAAAAAATCTTTTCTGAGTTTGATGCTTTGTCTTTTAAGGAAAAGTTTAGATGAGTTGTAGTTGAAGGCTATAGATTTGTAAGATTGTGGTTTAAGTTTATAATTATGTCTGGCTTTCTCTCTTTCTTATTTGAATTTAAGTTGTTTGAGAGCAAAATTTGTGTGAATTAGCTCATATAAGTTGCTTTATATGAATTAATCCACTTAACTCTCCATTACTTCTCAAAGAAGTCTGTACAACTACTACTCTCACTTTACAGAGGAGTACCCTGAGCTCAGAGAGGTTGAGTCCTTTGCTTAATATTACATAGCTACCAAGTTAAAATGTTAGGATTCCAGTTCATGTGCTAGCCTACATAGCAAGCATAGTCAATAAAAGTTAATAGATTTGTCTATATAACAAACTCAGTTGTCACAATTTGTGACCAAAACAAGTCTTAGCATAATCACCCTTACCCTGACCTCAGCTACCCCCCACAACATAGATGAACCATTCTGCAATAGCTTTGAAAAATATATATTTTTTTGAAATCACATGTAAAGAAGTCTAAAGATGAGTTTATTGAACACTTTATCTTTCTCATACAGTGACATAAAAAAAAAAAGGAATGTCTTCTCTTCCCCTCACTTTAGAAGGCCGAGCTTTCTAAACTTATGTGTAGAATTGAGACTAAGCCATAAGTCAAGCAGAAACTCAATGATATCCTATCCTAGAACCAGACAGCAGCGGGCTTAGACACAATTAACACCAAGAAATACGAGACATTGTGAGTCTTTAAGGTCAAATGTGCTATCCCATTTAGACTTGCAAAAGAATGCCTGGGTGGTGCATTTGATGGGCATCAGCTGTGCAGACAGAGAAACAAAGGAGTCTTCAAGGAGAAACCTGTTGGTACTGTCCTCTTAAACTGAGTTTCTGGTTAACAAATTGATCAATTGGGCAATGTCATTCTAACTGAATATACATACTAAACAAAACGAATAATACTACCTTTGTACATTTTGACACAATAAATATATCTTGGAAGTTCATCTTTGTGGCAGTCTCTGTGTTTCTATTCAAAGGAACATCATTAGTCATTTCATTCAGCATTAGCTGTGTTTATCATTTTTTTTTACCCCCAGAAACATTTTTTTATTATTTTTAAGTGAGTAATTCTGACTGAAGCAGCAAAATAAAATCTTTCTGTCTCCTTTTGACTATGGACTTGCTTTTTCCATGTATAAGCATCTATTGTCCTATGTATTGCACTGCTGATAAAAATACAGGAAATTAACCTAGATTCATTCAACATATATTTAGTGTGAACCTGTCACTTGTGAAGAAATCTGAACCCTTGAACTCTGTCACTCAGAGAACTTTGGCAGGCATCACACAGAACTTTTATAGCTTTCTTGCTATAAAAAGAGATGAGATGTTCATTAGGAAGAGCTAGAGGAGAGATCGAAGGATGTAAGGTAGAAATTAGAATCATGTTTTATATAATCATGCTATAGACTTAAAATGTGGAGTTGGATTGAAGGTTGATCTTTCACATAGAAATATATTTGTTACTGTAAGGATTTTTGATGAGTCCATTTGTGATATACTTTTAAAAACAGCCTCATTGAGGAGTACCTGGGTGGCTCAGTCAACTAGTGTCTGACTCTTGGTTTCAGCTCAAGTCATGATCTCACATTCCATGGGTTCGAGCCCTGCATCAGGCTCTGAGCTGACAGTGCTGAGCCTGCTTGGGATTCTCCCTCTGTCTCTCTGCCCCTCCCTTGCTTTCACTGTCTTTCTTTCAGAATAAATAAACTTAAAAAATAATAATTAAAAAAAACCAAAAACAGCTTTATTGAGAAATAGTTTACATGCATACAATTCACCCATTTAAAGTATACTGTTCATTGTTTTTTAGTATATTCACAGATATGTGCAAACATCATTGTAGTCAATTTTAGAACATTTTAATCACTTTCAAAAGTAACCTGATAAACTTTCACTGTCACTCCCCACACTTACTCCCCCCCCCCCCCCCAGCCCTGGGCAACCACTAACCTGTTTTCTGTCTATATAACTTTCCCTGTTCTGGATGTTTCATGAATGGAATCATATAATATGTGATTTTTTACAACTACCTCCTTTCACTTAGCATAATGTTTTCAAAGTTTATCTGTATTGTAGCATATGTCAGTACTTCATTCTTTTTAGAGCCAAATAGTATTCCATTGAATGGACATACCATATTTCTTAATCCTTTCATCAGATGGATGATCAGTTGGGTTGTTTCTGCATTAGGGCTATTATAAATAATGGTGCTATAAACATTTGTGTATAAGTTTCTGTGTGGGGATATGTCTTAATTTTCTTTAGATATATATCCAGGAGTAGAATTTCTGGGTCATGTGGTAACTTCATGTTCAATCTTTTGAGGAACTGCCAGGATGTTTTTCCAAAGTAGTGTAATCATTTTATATTCCCACCTGTAGTATATGAGAATTCCAACTTGTCTACATCCTCCCCAATAGTTGTTATCTGGCTTTTTGATTCTAGCCAACCCAGTGGCTGTGAAGTGGTATGTCATTGTAGTTTTGATTTACTTTTCCTTAATGGCTAATGATTTCAAGCATTATTTCATGTGTTTATTGGCTATTGGTATATCCTTCTTAAAGAAATGTCTGTTCATATTCTTTGTCCATTTTGTAACTGGATTGTCTTTTAATAATCTGGATATAAGTTCCTTTTTCAGATATACAACTTGTAAATATTTTCTCCCATTCTGTGGGTTCTCTACTCACTTTCTTGATGGTGCTAAATTTTCTTCTGAGATTTTATAGTTTTTAGTCTTTGATCCATTTTGAGTTAAATGTTGTATATAGTGTAAGGTAAGGGTCCACATTAATTCTGCATGTGGCTCTCCAGTTGTGCCAGCTTCATTTGTTGAAAAGGCTATTGTGCCCCCAATACAAAATCCCACAACTTTTGTCAAAGAACAGTTCACCCACAAATGTATATATTTATTTCTGGACTTTCAATTCTATTTCATTGATTTATATGTCCTACACTGTCTTGATTACTGTTGCTTTGTGGTAAGTTTTGAAACCAGGAAGTGTGAGTCTTCCTGTTTTGCTCTTCTTTTTCAAGACTGTTTGGCTATTGTGGGTCCCTTGCAATTTCAGATGAATTTAAAACTTAGCTGTTTTTAAAAGAAATCAGGTGGGATTCTGACATGGATTGTATTGAATCTGCAGGTCAGTTTGGAGAATATTATCATTTTAACAATGTTAAGTCTTCTGATTCATGAACATGGGCTTTTTTTGTGATGTACTTTAAAAATATTCATTCATTCAACAAATACTTATTGAGGAATTACAGTGTGCCATGTATGTGGACTCTACCATGTCAGTCAGACCTGCCTCTCTATAGGATCTTTCCTCTGGATGCTTGTCCCTGAACATCCTCTGACCTCCTTCAGATCTTTCCTCAAATGCACCTTCTCAGTGAGGTCCTCTCTGGTCACACTTCCAATCCATTACTTGTACCTCCTGTTTCCATGCCCTACATTATTTTATTCTTAACAGTCGTCATTATTTATTATATATTTTTTTAAATTTTTATAAGTCCTAAGAATATGATAATGGACAGAAATCCTTGATTTTATGGCACTTACGTTCTAGCAGGAAATACAAATGAGAAAAAAAGAAAAAAAATATGTAAAATGTATAGAATGACAGTAATAACTACTATGTGAAAACTAAAGTTGAGAGAAAGAGGGACTAGGATTACAGTTTTAGGCAAAATGGTCAAAGGCCAAGGGTTAGCCAGGAGTTAGGTGGTATATGCAGGGAAGAGCATTCAAGGCCGAAGAGACTGTATGTGCAAAGCCTGGAGGTGAGAGCAAACTTGGATACTTGGAGGAGCAATTGGGAGACCAGCGTGGCTGCAGCATAGTGAGTCTACACTAGGGAAGTCGTAAGAGACCTTTTAATGGAGCTCAGTATTTAGGAGGATTAAGGGACAAAGTCTGTATGAAGGGTTGTGCTCCCAAGCATTCATGATGAGGATAAAGGAAGAGAAAGCACAAATGAGGTAATAACATTGTCAGATCTCCAACTCCACAGCAACATGCTATAAACTATCTGGATATTTTAATTAACTATGTAATTGCCTCCGTTATCAACTGTTCATAAAAAGAGACTCCCTAGCCTTCTGAATTAATGTTCTAGAATATCTTAGCATGTGAGCTTTCTCCCTTCTTCTTTTGGCCTGGAAGAACTTTACTTGGTTTACCTCTCAAGCCTGCTGTAAGTCCCAATGTTAGTGTGTTTGGTGGGGGATACTTCAGATGTCTTTGGGCTATCATAATGTAATTTAATGCTAGCAACTTAAATCCCTGTGTTGTGCCTGGGAAACTCAATGAAAGAGGCAAATTTTGAAAATAGTAAGTTAATTAGTTAACAAAGAAACAGTAAACTGAACCAATTGCATTTGGTTAGAATCCCTAACCAGTCTGAAGTTTCTGGCGATAAAAGGGGCTGTTTTGAGCAATTCCATGGCACTTTCACCAGTGTAGATGTCCCCAGGACAAGTACAATCAACTCAAGTAGTATATAGACAATGGAAAATGGCAGGGCCAGTGGCTAAACTGGAAACAATGTGCCTCATCTATAGGCAATCCAGTTCATTTTTTTTTAAATGCTGCACTGGCTGAACAAAAGATGTCCGTCAGCTTTTGAATGCTACACAAGGCTGGCACTCTGCTAAAATCATTATGTGAATTAGAATAATTAACTCATAATAAATTATATGAGGTAGGTGCTCCTATCATCCTCATTTTCCAGCCAAGAAAACTAAGGCTCAGCAAAGAAGTAAATTACTATTAAACAGAGTCAGAATGTGGAGGCAGGCACTCTGGTTTCATAATCTGTGATCTTAATCATAATAATAGTAAACATTTATATGTAGATAAGTAACCAGCAATTAAGTCCACTATGGATTACGAAGTACGTAACATTTGGAAACATTGAAAGGAGTGTTATCCTGTAGATATAATTGCAAGCCACATACGTAATTTTAAATTTTCCTAAAGCCCCATTTAAAAGTGTAAAAGGAAACAGATGAAATTAGTTTCAATAATATGTTTTATTTAATTCAGTATATCCAAAATATCATGGCAGCATGTAATCAATGTGAAAGTATTAATGAGGTAGTTTTCATCCTGTGTCTTGGGAATTGGGTGCCTATTTTACATTTAAATCACATCTCAATAAAAGGGTTCAGTAGCCACATTTGTGTTATGGCTGCCATATTGGAGTGTAAAGATTCGGACGACTGGCTCAGTTTTTCACTGTTCACTTTTCCTTAGTATCAGATAGAGCTATAATTTAATTAGGCTCCATTTCCTTGTAAGGAAAGCAGGAACTCCACCAATATAATCATTACAGAGGAGGGGTTGCCAGCAGGTGCTTTTCTTCTGTTCTCATTAAGAAGTTTGTATGAACTTCTCAGCACAAAGTGTTTGAGATCCTGTGAATTTATGGCCTGAGTTATATGGGGTTTACACATATGTACTGATGTTACCTAAAATACCCCTTCCTATAACGTTTTCTTTATGAACCGGTTTGGTGGATGGAATATTTATATGCTCTTGCTATGAACATAAGCATTATAAAGGATCTATGCTTTGTGCTGCTAACTTAAATGGGTTTGGAAAGCAAAGTGGAAAAACTATAACTTTATGATAAACGTTACCACCTCCCTTTAATGCATTAATATATTTTATAGTTAAAATAGAATGGAACATTGAGGCGCTTGTGCAGAATATATAAAAGCACAGAGGCAGTGAAGGAGACCAAAAATTACATTTGAGCTTATTAATTTATGAAAAAAAACCCCAAAATATCCTCAGACAGCTGTGACATCAACTCAGGTGAAAAATATTCTAACATGTCAGCAAACTCCACCCCATAATCCTGCCAGGATGAAATTAAACAAAACAATCTCCCAAATTATTAAATTCTAAGTCTGTAGGGGAATGCCCTATATTATACCTTAAATTACTAAACTATACGCACAACCATGGAGCCACATGTCTCTTTACTTCTCTGCTGTATAATTGTATACAGATGTACCCAGTGTTATGCAATAGTCTTACTCCTTAAAAAGTGGAGTGCAAATTCAATATTAAAAATCCTTTAAAGGCACTAAGGGAGCTTGCTATTTAAAAGGTTTTTTTATAATAAGATTAATCACCCCCTAATTCCTCTCTTTGGCAAGGTAAAGTTTTAATATAGGATTTTTGTCAGTTTTTTTTTAAAATAATGTTTCAGAAGTATGGAGAAGAGAGAGAAAAAAAGCTATTACTACATGTATGCAGGCTAGTATATCACCCTTGCACTGGGTTCTAATCCATCTTATCAGTGCAACGATGTCACCCACCCAATTTTTTTACTTTTGTCTACTGGGCATCCTTATTAGCACATAGGTTTTTCCCATCTTTTTGACTTCCACTAACCCCCCTTTTTTTCTCTTGACAGCAAAGTGCCTTGAAAGAGTTATCTACTTGGTGTCTTCAATTTTCTTTCCTTAGAGCCAGTGAGCTCTATGCCTTGTAAGCTTGTCAAAAAGCTTCTAGGATTATTGTCATTAGTTTTCTATAAAAAGAATAGGAATAAAATGATCAAAAGTATTTCCCATAGTAAGGAAAACAGGCATACAAGTGTATTCAGACATTCATCTCCCCCACCAAAAATAACTTCTTCATTACTGTATTCATTTGCTAGGGCTGCCATAACAAAGTACCACAAACTGAATGGTTTAAAAACAGAAATTTATTCTTTTAGTTCTGGAGGCCAGAAGTCTAAAGTCTAGGTGTTGGCAGAGACATGTTCCCTTTCAAGGTGGTAGGGAAGGATCTGTTCCATGCCTTTCTCCTAAGTTCTGGTAACCTCAGATGTTTCTTGTCTTGTAGTTGGCTGTCTTTCCCTTGTGTCCCTTCATTGGTCTGTATCCAAATTTCCCCCTTTTTTATAAGGATACCAATCATATTGAATTTGGGCTCACCCTATAGATCTCATTTAATTTGATTACCTCTGTAAAGAAACTATTTACAAGTTACATCACCTTTTGAGGTACCAGAGTTTAGGACTTCAACACACTTTTTTGGGAAGGACAGAATTCAACTAATAACAGCTATAATAAAAAATCTAGTTTTCCTTTGACCCACCTATAGGAATATGATCTCAAATGTGTTGGAGAAGGTTGGGCTATAGTCTTCAAAACATGTGGACTCTAACTGGAGAAAATGATTGTTAGTAAACTGCTTTGATATTGACCCTATTATCCTTTAAGAAATGCAGGGGTTCTGTGGAATATATTTGTCTATCCATCCATCCATCCATCCCTTCCTCCTTCCTTCCCTCTCTATCTCCCTCCAAATTCATTGTTATTTTTTACAATAATTACTGGGTGCTTACTATGAATTTAATATTTTGCAGGGCACTTGGGAGTGGAGACATACAATGGCAAAGTTAAGTAGTCTTTACCTTTAGGGAAGTATAATATAGATGATAAGACAAAGCATAAAATGTAAATACTAAGTGAACTGAACTTACAGAGTTCACTACAACCTATAGATGGTAGTAGGTCATTCTGGGGGTTAACTAATTAATTGTTGAGTATTCTGAGTGAGATATCACTGAATCAAAGTGATAGCTGAATTCATCACAAAGATATGGCCAGGGTTGGCTCAATATCAGCTTTCTTAAGTTCTTGAATTCTGCTTATAATAATCTTTTCTTTTAATTGACACCCTAGCTTTGAAGGCCTTGCTGTAACTTGATCAGGCCTCACAACATTCTGAAACTTCACATTTCCTCTTTCCCCTTGTGGGTGAAGGTGGGACAAAATCGCAGTGCCACATGTAGGCTCATCCCAGCCTAAGTTCTGAGGCAAATTCTCATGTGAGCAGGACCAAGTCACTCAATGTCTAAATTGGCTCTGATTGCCCATGACATTTTCATCAGCTGGCTTGTTGCTTCCTACTTACAACAACTCTTGCAGGAAATACAGAAAATTATGAGTGTGTAGGATCAGCCTCCTCTATATAGTCTCTGGGAGCCAAATGGTTTCTTTTACCCACCTTGGTGTCCACACTCCATGAGAGGCACCCAGCATCCGTTTAGTGAATGTATTTCCACCTAAAATTACCAGAGTTGATTTCTGTTGCTTCTAACAAAAACTCTGATTAGTACACTCTCTACCTCCAAATCTCAGGCTTGAGAAGGTTTCAGGCCCCTCACAATTGCTAAGGGCTAGCATGATATGGTTTGTTGGCCTCTTCCACATCCCTGGAAGGGCTGCCCAAATAATTGCCCCAGCCAAAAACTGCTGCCTTTTATCTACTGATGCCTACCAGGATCTCTGATACTCTACATTCCCATCCTAGTGTACCAGTTATCCATCCCTTCTGTTCAGATATATTTACAGTATCCTTAAAATAGTACCCTGGACTCTCTGCCTACATGGGTACTCTCCCAATTCTCTCAGCTAGGCCCAGCACCTCTCATTTTCTCTGTCTTTGTGTCATAAATTATTTTGTGCCAGTTAATGTTATCTTTCATATCTTCTCTTTTCATTCTTGTAACCCTGGTTGTGCTAGTTGTATCTGCTAATTGCATTACCTTACCTGTATCTTCATCCTCTCAACTTAGTGCTTAACCAAGCACTAGACCTTAGAATCATCTGGAAGAAATACAGCCCTCATCTACTTAATCTGAAATTTTGGTGGGGGGGGTAGTGGAGGGACCATATATTTTTATTAGCTCCTCAAATCATTGTGTTCATAGCCATTTAGAATATACCACCTCAACTCCTGGTTTCCTTCTCAATGGTCTCCCCTTCTGTTTTCATTTAGAGTTCTAAATACTCAGCCTTGATTGCCAACATCCAGGGTCATTCCAGAGCCAAGTTACTTGAACTTTTATTCCTTCCAAAGAAGAAATGGATTCTAATATGTTTTATGATACCACTGACCTGTTCAAATCCTCATGAAAAGGACCCAAGTAGAATAACCAGAGTTGTATGGGCTTTTATAGGCTCAGGCATGACCTCTGTCTTCTTATTAGAAACCTATCTTCAGTTCTAGATACACAAACCCAATTGTTTTTTTATGTATCAGATCTTAGTACTCTTTCATATAACCATTCTTCATGACATTACTGACATGTAATAGTATGTCCATTTTACAATTATTTACTATACATTTATCTTTTCCATTATAAGTTTGATGAAACCAGGTTTTGTTTTTGTTTTTAGGTGTTTTTTTTTATAATGCACAGAACAGTGCCTGGCACACAGTAGACATTCAATAAGTGAATAAATGCATATTTCCACCTAGATATTTCTTAGATACCTCCAATACAATATGTCTAAAAATGAATTATTATCTTTTCCCCAAACATCATCTGTCTGGGTTATTTTTTTTCAGTAAACTTCTACTTAAGAATAGTTTGACTTATAGAGCCATTGATCTCTTTATCACCACTAGAGTTTTGCCTCTTCCAGAAAGTCATATAAATAAAATTATACAGAATGCAGTTTTTTCAGACTAGCTTCTTTCACTTAGTGATAGGCATCCATGTTTTTGCATGGCTTGTTAGCTCATTCCATTTTATCATTCAGTATTGCATTGTGTGGTTGTACCATTTTTTTTTTACTCTTCACCTATTGGAGGATGGCTTGATTTCTCCCAGATTTTGGTGATTATGAATAAACTGTTATAAACATTTATGTGTATGTTTTGTGTAAACCTAAGTTTTCCAAACAGTTGGAATAAGTATCTAGGAGTGCAGTTGCTGTATAAGACTGGTTAGCTCCTGAAGAAATTGTCAAACCTCTGTCCAAAGTGACTATACCATGTTGTGTTCCTACCAGTAATGAATGAGAGTTCCTGTTACTTTTCATTCTCACAAGCAATTGGTGTTGTCATTTTTCAAAATTTTAGTCATTCTGATGTATATGCAGTGGTATCTCTACTGTTGCAATCCTCATTCCCTAATAGCAAGTGATTTTCAGTGTTGATTTGTCGTTTTGAATGTTTGATATGTATGTTGTATACACTCCACCTGCTGTCCCTCACTGTCTTACATAGAAACTATCTTTAAGAGAAGAGACTTGCAATAGCTTAGTTAGCTCTGTATTTCCAGTTCCTAAACAGAGCCTGACACAGAGCAGGCATTCACTGAATATGTTGGCTAATTGACTGTCTTGAAATCAAAGGTGTGGATTGACAGGTATGTTCTTCAGAATGGAAGTTAGTGCCATATTTTGCCCATTCCAGACTTCACTAAAACATTGGTAGTAGTATCCTGGTATGCTTGCAGACAGCACCTGTGAAAAGCCAGAAAGCAAATATAAACCTCATTCATTCATTTATTCTATACTGTTTGCCAAACACTGTAGACTCAATGCTCCCCTCTTCAATCTCTCATGCTAGGGGTTAAAATTCGAGCTGCAAAATGTTTACTTGCTTATTTGGTCTAGCATGAGATTATCTATATTTTCGAAAATGACATGAGAATAAAACTCATCTCTTTGTTCATTAACAGACTCCACATTGGGTCTCAGTGGAATACTGTTTATTGCTGTCTCCAACATTAATGATAATCTCTGTGAAGATTGTATTCTGTTCTAGAATGTGAGGCCATAAGAGCTGAAGAGTGATTTTTTAGGAAGAAACAAAAGGACAAGAAAAAATTTTAACCCAAAAAGCACATACTTAAACAATGCCAGACATCCATGCACATGCTCACAAATCAGATGATATGCTTTGCCAAAAGTTGCATGTGGACTTATATGCCTCCATGTAATTTGCTGACCACAACATTACATAGGAGGAGACACACAGAGAAGCATACACACATAGACTCACCCTCAGATCTCTTCTCTTAAAATCCCCAAAAGGCTACCATATCTGAATTGGTGAATGTTAAATAGCCTTGGAGGAGGGAGGAGGTAGAGAGCATGCAAATGCATTTTAACTGCTAAGCAGATTACACATATGAAGCACTGAGACTCTGCTGAACAGCATCGAGGGGCTTTAGGATCCCCATTTCAGAGGACACACTGTGGGCCAAGCTCAGTGCCCTAGTGGAGTGAAGCTTTGGCTCTTGGTTCATGTCCACAATCACCTCCATTACAGTTTTACTATATCTTAAGATTTCATCCCCTTAAGTGAAAAATTACCATGAGATATTTGTCCTTTTCTGGAATGAGATGCTCCTGAGAGAAGATATTGAAGGACTGGAAAGTATCCATGAGTCCATCAGAGGACCAAAAGTTAGGAGAGAAGTACAGGGAAGGGATAAACATGGGTAGCTTTGCTTCACACAGGCAGCCATTATGTATCACATCACTACATTTAAGACGGTTCCTTGTGAATAATTTTAATATTTCTTTTATTCTTTGGTAATCATGAAAATGCAAACTCCAATAATTTATTCTTTTTATTTCAACTCATATGGAATCCAGAAACCTCTCCATGTGCTAGTCACCCTAACTCTTACAAATCATCTTGAGGTGGCATCAGTGAGTTGAGGTCTCATGACAAAGGTCTGATATAAATGAAGTGAATTCTGGCACCTTCTCTTTCTATTCACTCTTCATTTTTGTCCCATGAGATTTTGTGCTGTTTTACTGTTACATTGTACTATAAGCTCTCACTTGTGCATAACCTCATAGACTTAACGCTTTCCTTCTTCTTCCCTTTGTTTACCTGTTCTTCTACCTGGAATGCTTTCCCTCCCTGTTTTTGAATGTACTGATTTACCTTTTGGTGATTGCTGGACAAAGGCTCTTTCACCTCTAGGCAAGTTTAGCATTTAGTGGTAATGAAACAGGCATTGGTCCTTGCCAAGGCACGTTCATCTTTTAAGGTGCTTAATAGTTTCTATATTATTCTGTACTTGTATTTTTTGCTTCTCCCTGATATTAGATTATGTATTGTGTATGATTCATCACTGCATCTGCCAGAACCCCTATCCAATATTCTGTACTTGCTTAATATCTGGTGGATTAATGTAGGAATGAGTGAATGTACAAACAAATGAATGTATGAATGTTTATCTTGTACCCCTCCTGGCTCCAGTTCTCCCTTTCTACTCTTTATAGGTATCCGCATAAGAAGAGAGAATATTTTCCTTACATTTATTACCCAGTTTGTCCAAGGTGACTCTTTTATTTAAAAAAGAAAAGTTAGTTATTTATTTTGAGAGAGAGAGAGAGAGAGCTCAAGTTGGGGAGGGGCAGAGAGAGAGGGAGTGAGAGAGAGAGAATCTCAAGCAGACTCTGTGCTGTCACCACAAAGCCTGATGTGGGGCTCAAACCCACAAACCATGAGATCATGACCTGAGCCGAAGTTGGATGCCCAACCAACTGAGCCACCCAGGTGCCCCAGGTCCAAGGTGGCTCTTACCCCATTGAGTTAAACTATCTGACTGGATGGAGACTTTTGAAGCCAGGCTCCTGTGTTTATTTTCACTTTTGGAAAATCAGTATGCTCCTTTTTCCCACAAATAGCTCCACAAAACACAGAGACTGTTCTTGAGGCCTTAATAAAATAGGCATGTTAGAGAAGCCCATGTGTCAAGGAATTGCAGCTGGCCTCTAGGAATTGTGGACAGTCTATGCAACCTGAGAGTGGCCTCTAGCCAATAGTCAGAAAAAAATGGGAACCCTTAGGCATACAAATGCAAGGAAATGAATTGTACCCATGATGCGAATGAGCTTGGAAGTAGATTCCCCTTTAGTTGAGCCTCCAGGTAAAAATGTATCCTGACCAACACCTTGATTACAGCCTTGTGAGACCCTGAGCAGAAGATCTAGTTTGAGCCATGCCTGGAATCTTGATTCATGAAAACAGGTAATAAATGTGTGTTGTTTGGGGGAATTTGTTATATAGCAATAGAAAATGAATAAAGTACTTTTCAGTCAACTATATGATATAGTAACTGTTACTTTCTGACTTGTGCTTTATGGCTGACAATGAGCTAAATGATACCCTTCCCCAAGGATTATGTAGTTTCCCACAGCAGGAAGAAGAGGATGAACTGTATCTTCTCACGTGTTTCTTCTTCAAGAAAAAAGTTTTCCAGGGATGCCTGGGTGGCTCAGTTGGTTAAGCATCTGACTTCGGCTCAGGTCGTGATCTCATGGTTTCTGGGTTTGATCCCCACATTGGGCTCTTTGCTGACAGCTCACAGCCTGGAGTCTGCTTCAGATTCTGTGTCTCCCTCTCTCTCTCTGCCTCTCTCCTGCTTTCATTCTCTTTCTCTCTCTCTCTCTCCAAAATAAAGAAAACATTAAAAAAAAAAGTTTTCTAGAGTTCCCTCTCCCTAACTCTAGCTAATTAGTAGCTAATAACAGTAGCTAATAATAATAGCTAATAATAATAATTAGTAGCTAATAATATTAGTAGCTAATAATCTCCCATCTCATTGGCCAGAATTGTGTCTCATATTCGTTGCCAAATGGACCACTGATAAGGGAAATGCTGACATTATGATCAGCCTGGACTAATACAGATTTATGCTCTGGGCCTAGAGAAAGCCCACCATCTTCTGTTACATGTGGCCACTTAGGAGTGGAACAAAACTGAGGTTTTGGTAGCAGGAAAAAAGGGGTAGGTGACAAAGCTGGGAGCCTCAGGGAGAACAATCTCAGCCTCAGGGAGAACAGTGTCAGCCTCAGGGAGAACAATGGGCTTCAATATTCCCATTTGTAAAAGTAGGGATATGGACTAGTTCAAGGTCTATAGGAAGATCTGAACTTTGGTAGTTGCTTCCTAGAGTGTTGTATTGAGAACAGTTTTGTCGCAATGCCTGAGCTCAGCAGCGAGGACCACAGGGATAGATTAATAGTGTCTGTTGTGGGAGGAGAAAGGAAGTTATATATGATAGTGGTTCTAATACTTAAAGGCAATTGTGATGAAAGAATAACTATTATTTCAGGGTGCAGATTACAGAATCATATTGCATTTATATCTGGGTTTTGCCACTCAAATGGCCATCGGCATTTTAATTTCTTTGCGCTTTAGTTTTCTCAACTGTAAAGTCTGGGTTAAAAGTAGTAAGTGAGGATTAAATGAGATAATTCATGTAAAAGTTCTTAGCCCAGGGATAAAATGCATGTGTGCTCTGAGCATGAAGTACTTAATGATTGTTATCCACTGTTACTTAGAGGCATAATGACCACCATGTTGATGATTTAAAAGAAAAATTTCTTGCACCAAGGTAGCATTCAGGGCAAATTGGTAAAAAACCATTCTACCCAGGGCAATTTCACTATTGATGATACATTTGTTTTTAAGTTCATTTATTTATTTTGAGAGAGAGAGAGAGAGAGAGAGAGAGAGAGAGAGAGAGAGAGAGAGCAGGAAGGGAAGAGAGATAGGGAGAGAGAGAGAATCCCAAGCACATTCCACACTGTCAGCACAAGCCTGATACAGGGCTTGGACTCAGGAATGTGAGATCATGACCTGAGCTGAATCAAGAGTCAGTTGCTCAACCGACTGAGCCACTCAGGTGCCCTGATGATACATTATTGATAGGTTTGGTTTGCTAAGGACAGTACTGGTTTTGTCTGATGTTCTGGAATAATTGTAATATTCCCTCTTTCTTTCTCAAAGGTGTTCTGTTTTGGATAATGAACTATATAGTAACCCTGACTCTTGGTCTTGCTAAGGTTTTGAGTCAAAAGAACTTTCCTAGGAATACTGTTCTTCTTTAAAAGACATTTCTAGGGGCGCCTGGGTGGTGCAGTCGTTAAGCGTCCGACTTCAGCCAGGTCACGATCTCGCGGTCCGTGAGTTCGAGCCCCGCGTCGGGCTCTGGGCTGATGATGGCTCAGAGCCTGGAGCCTGTTTCCGATTCTGTGTCTCCCTCTCTCTCTGCCCCTCCCCCGTTCATGCTCTGTCTCTCTCTGTCCCAAAAATAAATAAACGTTGAAGAAAAAAAAAATAAAAGACATTTCTAGTTCTGGACTATCTCCATATGAATTCCATAGTCTGGTCATCAGGTGTGGGCTGCTATGCAGAATTAAGTGCTTTGTTTTATTATCGTTTTAGGTGGGATATTATGGCCACATAGAAAACTTTATTGTTGCCTGCTATAATCTTCACTAATACTTGCAATCTCACACTTAGACATTCATTCTTTAGCTTTTCTTTCTTTTTCCAAATTAAAATTCAGATACTCCTTCCCCAGAAGAAATGGTTCATTAGAACTAAAACTGAATAGGAGCACCTGGGTGGCTTAGTCCATTGAGCATCTGACTCTTGATTTCAGCTCAGATCATGATCTCACAGTCATGAAATCGAGCCCCATGTCAGGTTCCATGCTAAGTGTGGAGCCTCTTGGGATCCTCTCTCTCCCTCTCTTTCACCTTTCTCTCTCTTTCTCTCTCTCAGAATAAATAAATAAACATTTAAAAAATAAAATAAAACTGAGTAGGATGGGAACTTCATGTCAGTTAGATCTACAGAATCAAGAATGGTTTCCTGGGGTACTTGAGTAGCTCAGTTGGTTAAGTGTCTGACCTCGGCTCAAGTCATGATCTCATGGTTTGTGAATTTGAGCCCGATGTTGGGCTCTGTGCTGACAGCTTGGAGCCTGGAGCCTGTTTCAGGGTCTTTGTCTGTCTGTCTGTCTGTCTGTCTCTCTCTCTCACTCTCCCCCTACCCCACTCATGCTCTCTTTCTCTCTCAAGAATAAATAAATGTTAAAAAAAAAGAATGGTTTCCTATCCTGAGGTATTTATCATCCTTTGTCAATTATGAAGCAGTATAAATGGGGTAGAAGCCATTTATGGGAGTGAAATCTTTCATAAAATTCAAGAAAATCCCATATCATTGATGCAAATGATATGATGTCAAATAGAAGTATATCAAAGTAAATGTAAAGTATTGCAAATGTAAATGCAAAGAAAGTGATTTGTCATCTTCCCACAAATAAATTGGGCTGAAATTGGCCATACATTAACCTACATAGTATCTTACATTTCCTGAGAGCTGACATCAACTAAGATTTCTTTGATCACTGCATAAGAAAGGAAATAGAAAAGCCACATTTGGATAAGACAAAAGCCTATATGGCAATTGTTTATTTTGTAGTGGAATACAGTGTAACTGCCAAAGCATTGAAGCAGGTAACTAGTAGTTCTACCAATTCACCTTCAGGTAACTGCCTTATACATTACATATGAACATAAGTTTCTGTCCCCCTCTCATTAATTATACTTTATCATAATTATATCATGATGCCTATAAACTTGGGAGATTGTTGGATTCCAAAAATGATTTAACAGCACATTTCATGCCATTAATAAGCACACACTCTTAATCATCTCAATAAGAGGGATGCTAAATTCTACCCTTGTTCTGAATTTTTTACTGTCTCTGAAAAAAAAAGGTCATCTGTCCCTAACTCTCCATGAACCTTAAAATTATTCATGGACTAGAAGATGGACATTGGAGAAACCATGGGATATATAATTTGCTATCAATTTTCCTTAACCCTTAATAGACTTTACTTTTTCAATCTCAATTGTAAGATGTAAAAATATATCCTCTTCTGTTATGAAAGTATTTAACATTTTTTTCCTTAAAAAGATATCTCAAACATAGAGTAATACAATGTTTTGAAAAATATCAGGCCTTCCTTTTTTATGTAAATGCCACAGGCACCTTGGGATTCTGTGCCTGCTATGACTTCTGTGTATTTCTTGAGTAAACATCTAGAGTTTGATATTCTATCATCAGCATGTAGCTCATCACCTTAAAGGCATGATTAAACTAGGGAATCACAAAAGCCATTGGTACAAAATACAGGCATATAAGCACAACAAAGGGAAATTTTCTGTCAAAGCAGTGCCAAATTAATTTGCCCCTCCATACTTAATCATGCATGATAGGTTTTATTGCTGCTTCTATAATCTTACTTTTATTAAGACTGCTATCAAACTCAGAATCCAAGGATTTTATTAGCACAGGTGCCTGGCAAATAAAAAACAAAACATATTTATGCATAGAAATTTAGAGTCATAGCTAATGAGTTAATTTTTATTTTTTTGGCCATTAAAGTTAGTCTACATATGTAGGAAATTCTTATGTTGAATATCTTAATTTCTTTACAATGGAAATATTATTAATTTTGGTATGTGTGTTCCTACTCCTTCTCTGCCTCACAAAAACTCTTTAAAGAAAAATGCCCAAAAGCTCCATTTGGCATAATTCCCTGAGAACCACCTGTGTGAAAAAAATAAGGACCACACGTGGTATATGCACTTGAAATGACAATAATTAGAGCATTAAAATGACTATGATCAAAGTCAAACAGAGCTGATATTAAAGATAGAGAACAGTGCTTATTTTTTCCTTTTGTGTTCAGAAACCCAGTAGCTATCTGGGGAGAGAATCAGTCAAGTGAGTGCTGTGAGGTATCTTGGAAGGATTTATCCCCACCAACATGATCCTCCTCTGTACTGCCTCTAAGTTACCCCAAATAAGTCTATGCAAGGACTATGCCCCTTGTGCAAAGGCAGCTTTAAGACAAGATGTCAGAAATCAAACCATAAAACACTTAAGGATAGCCTAAATAAGAAAAACTCAGAAAATGTATGAATGAAATAAAATCCTTTGAGGGATAAGGTTGGAATGAATGGAAAAATGTACCCATAGTCTTCCATGGGAAGGCAAATATTGTAGAGAAGTTCTAATGCATGTGCATTTCATGTAATTACAATTACAATCCAAGCTTTGGGACAGTTGTATACAATGATCTAAAAAAAAATAAATGTGTGACAGTAGTCAAGAGTAGTGTGAAAAGCAGAATAGTGAGGGAAGACATGCTTTAGGCAACATTGCAGTGCACTCTGTAGTCACAGCAATTAGATAAATGTGGTAAGAGTATAACACTAGATGCATAGATCAGTGGAAAAGAATTAAAAAAAAGGAAAAATATTGTTATATGAACACTTAATCTATTTGAAAAAAAACCCTATTATCAATTCAGAGATAAAAGATAGGTTACTTAATTGTGTTAGTGCAAATGGCTACCATACCAGATATCCAAAATTAATATTCACATGGATTAATAGTTTTAATATTTTTTCAATGAAATAATAAATATTTTAGAAGAAAATTATAAAATACCACATATCCAGTCTAGAGGAAGGGGAAAATTTTTTTAACCAAGACCAGATTGATTTTAAATAAAACAGTGGCAAACTACATTATGGTACATTCATACTGTGCAATTTTATATAGCCATTAAAAAGAGAGAACTAGAGTTTTACCAGTTGACTTGGAGGAATTTTTATGAGTATATGGCAAATAACAGAGCAAGATGCAGCTAGTAATATTATGCCATATAGACAAAACACAGAAACACAGACACATATATACTCATATATGTATATACGTTTATAAGTAATCACAAGGGCTTGGTAAAACAATGTTAAAAAGAAACAAATTGTGATTTTAACACGGGTACACATACCTGACTAGGCCTGTATTTGCAGAGGTGGGAGTCATATGGATGGAGGAAGGAAGAAGGAGAAGGAGCAGAAGAAGGGGCAAAGCATGAGAAGTAGAATAGGCAGCACAGAATAAAAAGCAGCCAGCATGTGTTATATGATGCCATTTAAGAATATATCTAAAAATATTTGTACATTGGAATAAAGAATATTGTTTTTAATTTGAAAAATAGAGTTCTGATCACTACCTCCAATGATATTTCTTTCCCCAGGTCAGTCCTATACTGAATTTCTGGAGCCCCCTCTCCTTACTGCACAGCCACACCACAGGCTGTATTTGTCCTAACCTAGAAAGTCTCTCATCAGATCCCCAAAGGATATTTTATGTAAGAGAATTTTACTTCCAGTGGCAAGACTACACAGGTTATGCTAACCCAACTTTCAGTGTGCTAGTTAGAAACTTATACATCATTTTTTCAACTAGCACATATTGAGTTCTGTTTTGTGAATAGCACAACTTTGTTCCAAATGCTCTGGAAACTACTAAGAAATGTCATTTGGGGCAACTGTTCCAATCCCTCCTTCTTGTCCCCACCCAAGCCCATCTCCCTTTCTGTTCTACTACCCTATCGTGGCTAGTGATTACTTAAAACCTCACTTGGAAATGAAGCAAAACACATATACCGTTGTAAGCAACATTAGAGTTAAAGAATAGTCGAGATTCCTCAAAAACTAAAAATAAAACTATCATGATCCAGCAATTCTACTTGGAATATATCTGAAGTAAATGAAAACACCATGTCAAAGGGATATTTGCAACCCCATGTTCATAGCATCACTATAATAGCCAAGACATGGAAGTAACCAAAGTGTCCACTGAAGGATGAACAGATAAAGAAGTGGTACATATTTATGTAATGGAATATTATTCATCCATAAAAAGAAGGAAATGCTGACATTTGGAACAATGTGGATGGACCTTGACAATCTTATGTGAAGGGAAATAAGTCAGAGTGAGATAAATATGGTACGACCTCATTTACAGGTAGAATATAAAAACAAAAACCAAAAAAAAACTCATAGAAACAAGAGATCAGATTTGTGGTTCCCAGAGGTAGGGTGTGGGTAAATTGGTCATGAAGGTGGTCAAAGGTACAAACTTCCAGTTATAAGATACATAAGCGCTGAGGATGGCACAGGATGATGACTGTAGCTAACACTGCCTTTGGTATATTTGAAAATTGTTTAGCGAGTAGATCTGAAGAGTTCCTCTCAGTAGGAAAACACATTTTTTTTCTTTTTCTTTTTTTAATCTGTATGAAATGATGGATGCTAACTAAACTTAGTATGGTAATCATTTCATAATATATATAGGTCAAGTCATTATGCTGTACACCTTAAACTTATACAATACTGTATGTTAATTATACTGTTAGATAAATTTAGTTCAAACCTCTGTCTTCTCAGTGTACCACTGTTATACATCCTAACCTGTCTTCCAGCTTCCAGTGTTGCCAGTGCCCCTTGACCTCAATATTTTCTTCATACATTTGAGTGATTCTCTGAAATGGTATGTTATATTATCTCTCCCTTGCTTCCAAGCTTCTAATGAGTTACCTTTACTTCTAGAGCAAAATCTAGCAGTTGTACCTGTCTTTACATATGCCTCTTTTTCTGACTTTATTTCCTACTCTTCTTCCCAGGCCTCAATGGGCTTCAGCCACACTACCTTCCTTTATGTTTCTTTTAAAAATTTTTTTTAAATGTTTATTTATTTTTGAGAGATAGAGAGACAGAGTGTGAGTGGGGGAGAGGCAGAGAGGAAGACACAGAATCTGAAGCAGGCTCCAGGCTCTGAGCTGTCAGCACAGAGCCCGCTGTGGGGCTTGAACCCATGAGCTGTGAGATCATGACCTGAGCCGAAGCCGGACACTTAACCAACTGAACCACCCAGGCACTCTTGTTTCTTGAGCACACTGTGCATGTAAACATCTCAGGACCATTCCCTCTCCTTTGAACATTCTATGCCCATTTATTCACATGACTTAACTTTGTTTAGGTATTGTCTCAAGTGGTACCTCGTTTTAGAGGTCTTTCCTGATTACTGTATTAAAATGATTCTCTCTATAAGTGTTTGTGCTTTCACCTAGTTTTCTCTTTCTCCTGATCTTTATAAATAGCTATGTATTTATTATCTGACTCTTTTATTAGAGTGTAAGTTCCAGGAAAGTAGGGATTTTGTCTTATTTATTGAGGTATCTTCAGCGTCTAGAACACTGTCTGGAATAGAGTAAGTATTCAGTAAATTATTGATTGAATGAATAATAACAAAACCCACCATGTACCTATGCGTGGAATGAGCAGTGCTAGCCCACAGGCAGTCACTGCACACTTGGAATTTCCAAAGAAGTCTTCAAGGAAGAAGTAATACTTAAAGTTGGGTGAGAAGAATCACTGGGTAACCTTTTACCTACCAATTTACTTCCAACAACAAATCAATACCCTGCAGTCCTAGGACATTACTGGAATGATAAATCCTGTATGTCATAGACCATCCTTTTAAAGAGTTTTACATCTTGGCATGTGTTTTGAACAGTTCAGGCCCAAATACACAAGTAAACACAGCAAAATAAAATGAATACTAAGAAAAGGGGATGCTTTCAATACATAAACTCGTCACTGGCTGGAGCTGCTGATAGTTAAGCTTGCACATGAGGGTGCTGGCAGCATAGTAGACCTTACTCAAAATGTTTTAGGGGACAGGTCCTGGCAAAACAAAATGTATGGCAAGGGCAAGTGCAGTTTCTTTGAATAACAAGATTAAAGGAAACTTGGATTACTTTTTAAAGCAATTCTAATACCAACCAACCTGGAAGGCGCCTGTGATGCCCCTTGGCTTCTTTATGGGAGGGCTGGAAACCTGCCCTGGCATCCATGGACAGTGTCTTCAGGGATGTGTCAGGGTGGAACTCTTGGAAGTCATGCTACCCTGTCTGTATTCTATACTTTACACTCTGTGGAAATCAAGGTTCCAAATCTGCCACAGTCATAGCAGGGATATGTGCCTTCACTATGTTTAAATACCCTCACTGAGAATCATATTTTTCAGGGTGCATGGGTGGCTCAGTTGGTTAAGCATCTGACTCTTGGCTTCAGCTCAGGTCATGATCTCATGGTTTGTGAATTTGAGCCTGCATTGGCCTCTGTGCTGACAGCATGGAGTCTGCTTGGGATTCTTTCTCTCCCTCTCTGCCTCTCTTTCTCTGTCTCTGTCTCTCAAAAATAAATAAATAAACATTTTTTTTTAAAACACATATTTTTGGAGAAATGTTCATTGAATTTGGGAGATGCAGTGATACAATATGAAGTACACAGATGCCAGAGTCAGACTATTCTGTCCTTATGCTTCTACATGTGGTCTTGGGAAAGTTACTTAACTTTTAGTAGCCTCACTTTTTTTCCCCTTAAAACAGAGGCGGTTTTAAGGATAGAATACCTAGCATAGTACTTGGCCTATGGTAGGAATTCATTAAATGTAGTAGTAAAATAATAATAGCTATTATTTATTAAGCATTTACTATGAACCAGATACCAAAAAGTATTTTACATTCATTTGTTCAGTTGATCCTCAAAAAAATACTGTGAAATGAGTATAATTATTGTCTTTACTTAACAATCTTAATGAGTCTGGAAACTGAGATTCCAAAAAATTTAAAGAATGTTTCCAAGCTTACAACCAAGAAAGTGGTAAATCCTGGGATTAAATCCAACAAGTATGACTGAGTTTAAATGCAAGCTTGTAGTCACTCAAACTTTCTCTCCAAATGTAAGGAATGTGTATTCATAATAAAAATTAAAGTGGTATATTATTATTCATCAAGCCCATGAGCTTGGCCACATAGAAAAATGGAAGGAAAATAATTAAACAACCAGAATATATTGAGTTACTCCTATGCTCCAGGTACCATGCTTTATATATATTTTCTCACTGAATCTTCACAGTAACTCTGAGGTGGATATTTTTATTCTGCATTTTACAGATGATTAAACTGAGGATGAAGGAGGTAAAACACTTGCTTAATTAAAATCTTTTTACAACTAAGAGCCAGAATTGGAACCTCATGCTTATGTGAAGCAGTGGGCCAGAGGGAAGGGAAAAATTAAGACAGAAAGAGGTGGAAGAGATGACTAGAAGTGTGGGAGGAGAAGTTAGGGCCAGCAGTCAAGGGTGTTGTGCACCTTGCTATGGAGCTTAGTCTTTATCCTGAGTAATAGTTTGAAAACAGAATTGATATGATCAACTAAGACAAATTAAGGTAGTGGATTGGCTTAGTGCAGTGTAGCACAGAACAATTAGTGGGCTGTTTAGATTCCCAATGGTTCATTAAGGAGGACTGCATTTCCCAGGTTTCCTTGCATGTGATTGAACTTCATGTCCATGTGAATGTATAAATGATGTACATTCTTTACACGTCTGGCTATGAATCACCATGGACAATCCTCCATACTCATTTCCCTTTCTTCAGTGACAATGGCGGTCATGTACAGAAGATGGATCTCTGATTTATCACAGAAGATACTCTCAGCAGAACCACTGACTGTCATTGCTCTATGTAACATTAATTTCAGAAGCCACTGAAATCTGGTGTGTTGTTTGTTATAGTCATTCCTTTACCTTTTTAGCCTATCTTGACTAGTTAATATTCTGTATTCTCCTCACAGGAAGGGAAAGTACTTCCTATGGAGTGCATGAACAATAGAGTTGGGGAATGAGAAAAGATTGTTTCCCTTGGAAACCTAAGGTTGACAAGACCTAATAGTCTTCACCTTATTTTTTTTTTAGTAGGCAGTATTGTAGGTTCTAGGACTTGTTAAGATGTTTCCTAAGAGCAAAGTGCTTTGATTGTGTTGATGTAATAGCCTCCAAGATGGCCCCTAATAATTCTTTCTTCCTGATACTCATGCCTTTGGGTAGTCCTCTTTACATTGAATCAGGGCTGACCTAGTGACCAATGGAATACTGTGGGAATGATGGTATATGGCTTTAGGTCATAAAATGTATTGCATCTTATACTTTGGTCTCTTAGATTATTCACTCTAGAAGAAGCCACTGCCATCCCAGGAAGACATTATGCAACCCACAGAGAAATCCAAATAGAGAGGAACTAAGGCCTTTTGCCAATATACAGCACTGACTTGCTAGTCACATGAGTAAGCCACATTAAAAGTGGATCCTCCAGCCCCAGTCAAGCTTTCAGATGATTGCAGCCCCCAGACTCTTAAGATGTGTAACTGAAGTCCCAGATATTGTGGAACAGAGACAGTCCATCCCCACTGTGTCCTTCTGAATTCATGATCTAAATAAATTATAAGAAATTCTGATTATTATTGTTTAAAACCAAATTTTAGGGCAGCTTGTTATATTGCTATATACTAATACAGCCACCAGAGAAGCTCGGGATAGAATCAAAGAAGACTAAAGCAGGATTACTGTGTACAAAGTGACTATGGAGGCCTGATTCTGGGATAGTGGGCCTGTCTCTGGTGTGGACTTCTGGATTCTTGAATAGTTCATTAGCAGTGTGGTGGCCACTTTTCCTCTAATGATACCTAGTCTAGAGCTCCCATTCCAGGACCCACTGTACTAGATAAGTCTTTGTTCTCTGTAACTGGAGAAAGAACCTGGGGCACCTTCCCCTCTTTGAATGATGAGATTTTTAAGTGGAATGGCAAGACATTTCTTTTAATGTGTGATGTTGTCATTTTATTCTTAATTCAAATTATCTTCAAAGTCAAATGTAATTAGAAAGAGAATGTTAGCTTTTTTAAAGACATGTTCCTTGTAACAGATTGGCCAGTCCACTTTCTTTCTTATACAAATTGCAGTTGGGTAGTCAAGCAGTCATGCAGTGAAAAGGCCAATGGATTGAAAGTCAAGTGACATTGTCTCAAGCCTTGACCATACCAGTAAATAGCTGTATAATCTTCAAGAAGTTATAAATGTTTCCCTATCTATAAAATTCAAGAGATGCTGATGATACCTAAATATAGGGAGTAAGATTATTGTGAGAGTGAGTGTAGATAGTATAGTAGGACTGTTTTAGTAAAATGTAAAAGTCTTATCAATATTTCATTCAAAGTGTATATGTACTAAGAGTGCATAATGGATTAGGCACTATTATAGGCTTTGGAAATGAGCAGTAAGCATCAAAGCTTATGCTTTCATAGAGATTATACCAAACTGTAGGTCAAGTGTGTAATTTTTATTGCTGTCATAACAAATTACCAAAAACTCTGTTGCTTAAAACAAGGTATTATCTTACAGTTCTGTATGTGTGAGAAGTCCTGCATGGGTCTCATTGGCTAAAATCAAGGTAGAAGCAGAGCTGCTTCCTTTTCTGGAGGCTCTGTGGGAAAATCATTGATTTACCTTTTCCAACTTCTGAGATGCTGCCTACATTCCTTGGTTCATTGACTCTTTTAGCCATTTTCAAAGGTAGCATCATAGCATCTTTCTGACCAGTCTTCCATAGTCCTATCACTCTCTCTGCCTGTGTCTTCTACTTTTTGTAATCATGTTGAGCCTACCTGAATGCTCTAGGGTAATCTTCCCATCTCATGATCTTCAAATTAATTATATTTGCATAGTCACACATTCTAGGGATTAAGACGTGGCCATCTTTGGGAGCTATTATTCTGTTTACCACATAAAGCACACTTTGGTTGAGTTAGAATTGCTCTGTTTGACTATTTGCTGTTCGGTTTATATTAATATAACCAACCCCATGCAACACAGCTTATGATTTTATTGTTGTTGCTTTGTTTTGCACCCTAGGTTTATGCCCAACTTCCAGGGAGAATTATATTTTGATTAATAAATTATTCCTTCCCAATTCTATCTAGAACTTTGCAGTTGTGTTTTTCCTTTAAACTACTGGGAGGTGGAGATGAAAAAAGAAACCCGATAGCCAGAGGAGAAACCCGAATCCATTTATTATTTCTATGTAAAGCCTGGGTGCATGATATCTTATTCATTGACCTGGATCAGAACCAATGTTGAAATCTCATTGCTGAGATGTGATGCTATGACCCTGAGGAATGAATTTAGTTCAGCACGGACGAGGCCATCAGTGACAGTCACTGTCTCTTTCTGGCATATTATGTCAAGATTTTTAGAGTGTCAGAATCTGTTATAACTTGGATTGAAATATGACAACCTGTCAGAAAATTTCCACAACTGATAACATCCCCTTGAGGTTAATAGACAAAATTATATGATGGCATAATTTGTGTAATATAATTCATAAATTCCTTGTTACAAAGTCTCAGGGGTGGGATTTTATAAATAAGTAGTCAGTTTTACTGTACTACTCTGTAATACTTGATCTTCTCTGCTTGAAATATATTTGAAAAATATAGTGAGACACATTTCAAATCAATTCAACGTGATAAGGTTTTGTAGGTAACCTACAATACAGGACACACACTGCCAGGTGTAGTGGGTACATTAGAGGAATAAATGATGGCTCCTACTCTCAAAGAGCTGAAAAGCTTGTTGCTGTAATGATGTAAACACAGAAAATAGCTGAAGAACATTACAAGTCAGTATATTCAAGCCTGCTATAGACCAATGAACTATGGAAGCACAGTGGGTTCTGGGTGAGGTGGTAAAGGCTAAAGAGATGTTTAGACTCAAGATAGGATTTGAAAAATGGGGAGCTGCATATCCAAGTGGAAGGAGATTTATGAGCAGAGTCCCCAAGATTAAAATAAGAATTTGAGGTACAAAGTACATTAAGATTATCAAGCTGGACAAAGGAGAGGGAGTTGTGGCATAAAAGACTGGATAGTGTTTGGGCATGTCTATTTGTGCCTACATTCATGTGTGTGCGCTCGTGTGTCTGCATGACATATACACAGAGAGTACTGTGACACAGCCAAAGAAAGGGCACAATGCTAACCAAGACAGTGACAAAAGGGGCTTTTATTGATTGTGTGCTAGACATTTATATGCATCATCTCATTTAATCATCAAAACAACTGTGTGAGATAAGCATTTTTAATATCTTAGTTTTACAGATAATAACAAAATTGAGGCTCAGAGAAATTGACTTATGAGCTCACGGCCACACAACTAGCAAGTGTCAGAGTGGGGCTTCTAATCCACTTTATTGGTCTTAGGGGAACCCATTTCCTTAAAATAGTGCTAATTATTAGCAATAGTCTGCTCTGCTGCAATGCATTTTTTTTTTTTGGGTTCATGTGCTATCTGTAAAAGGGAATATCACTGAGGAAATCATGTTGGTTCTTACATGATTTTCCTCAGTGTGTTCGTAGTTTATACATAGCAAGCTTTTTCATATTAAAGAGAAAACATTGACTATATATGATTTGAGAAAAAAATTGAAAATACCACAGAACTTCTTTCCTTGAGAGCAACAAGTGCCTGGCTTAGTAGGTTCCGTGACTTCACTTTTTACTAAGTTAAATTATTTTTTTTAATTTTTTAAAAAAGTTTACTTTTGAGAGAGAGCATGGACAGGGGAGGGGCAGGGAGAGAGAGAAGGGTGGGGAGAGAGACAGAGAGATGGAGGGAGGAAGGGAGGGAGGGAGGGAGGGAGAGAGAGAGAGAGAGAGAGAGAGAGAGAGAGAGAGAAAGAAATGAATATCCCAAGCAGGCTCCGTGCTGTCAGCGTAGAGCCTGATGTGAGACTCAAACCCATGGACCATAAAATCATGACCTGAGCCAAACTCAAGAGTCAGACGCTTAACCAACTGAGCCACTCAGGTGCCCCCTAAGTTAAACTGTTTTAAACAAAAGATAGCATAGTAGATACTCTTGCACCTTGATTTTTTTTCTCACTTTACCATGTATCTTGGAAATCACAACATACTAGTTCCCAGAGATCTGCATTTTTTTTTTTTTTGGTACAGCTACATAGTGCTCCATTGTGTAAATGTATCCTGATTGTTTCTAATCATTCTCCCATTTTTTGACATTGAGGTTATGCCTAGATCATACTACTTAAAACAGTGATGCAATAAATAACCTTTTGCATATGTTTAAAAAATATTTTTGGAGATATATCATTAGTGTAATTTCCTAGTTTTGTTAGATATGCCAATTTCTCCCTCACAGGGTTGCACCAATTCAGATTTCTACTTATCCCCATACATAAGAGTTCCTGGTTCCCTAACCTGCGAACAGAATCTGTTGTCAAGTTTTTAACATTTTTTGATGAGTGAAGTAATTCAGAGTGCCTTTGTGCATTTTGCTTACCAGGAATGAAGTTGACATTTTTTTCATATATTTAAGACCTAATTTTTATCCTCTTTTTTTTTGCATTATCTATTCATGTCTTTTTCCCCACAATTCATGTCCTTATTCCCTTACTTTGTAAGATTACACCTGCACATACAGAGATACATATGGGACATACATACACATATATACACAGTGGTTGCTTTATGTCTGTGATATATTTTGCAAATATTTTTTACTAGTTTGTTATTAGCTTTAGTTTTGTTTCTGGTGTTTTGTGCTGTGCAAGGTTTTTTTTTTTTTAATGTTTGTATAGTCAAATTATCACTCTTTTATGGGCTCTGGATTTAAAATCAATAAAAACCTCTTTCCTAACTATATCCAGTTTAGAAGGGAATTTCCTCTATACATGGCTTACAGTTAGATCTCAGACCACTGGGAATGTATTGTGCATGATGCATGATATAGATCTAATTTACCTCTATTTCCAAATAGTTATTTCATTTGTTAATGGCCCATCTTTGTGATTTTAGATGCCACTTTCATTATATTCTGTATTCCTATAAGTACTTGTCTGTTTCTGGACTTTTACTCTCTTCCACTGTTCTATCTGACCACTCATGTGCCACTACCCAACTGTTTTAATCATACATGTTTGGTATGTATTTAAGACAGATTGAGTTAATGCCCCACTCAGTTTTTCTTTCACAGTGTTTTCTTAGCTATTCTTGCATGTTTATTTTTCCACATAAATTTTTGTATCAAAAAATATCTGGCTTCATAATAAATATTGTCTAGTTTCATAATAAAGACTGTTCATATTTTTATGTTAAATTTATGTTTTTCAAATTTATAAGTTAACTTAGAATTAATATCTTTATGCTGTGGTTATAAGCTTTATGCTTATGCTACATAAGATAAAGAAATACCTTCAGTTTCTGGTATGACTTTCGGGAATATTTTAAAGTTTTTATCATATAAGTTTTATACATTTCATTTCTTTTTGAGAATATTCCTAAGTAATTGAAAATGTGTTTTTCTCCAGTGTCCTCTATCTTACTGTGTATGCAGGCTGTGAATTTCTGTGTGTTACCTTTATATCCTGCTACCTTTATATCCTATCCTGACCTGGATTATTTCACTGTTCAAGTAGTTTTATCATTTAATATTCTAGGTTTTGCCAGAAAGTTACTGTCATATCATCCTCAAAAAATGAGACTCCTCTCCTACCCAAATTCCTATGTCTCTAGTGGAATTTTTTTATCTACCTGCATTGAGAAATGCCTTCTATATGTTA
Organism: Felis catus; assembly: GCF_018350175.1. NCBI lineage: Eukaryota > Metazoa > Chordata > Mammalia > Carnivora > Felidae > Felis > Felis catus. The sequence continues at coordinate 48,768,681 of NC_058372.1, forward strand.
AACAGCAATGTAGATAGTGGCCATCCTTGCTTTGTTGTCTAATTTTGATGGAAATGCCTCCATTTCCCCATTAAGGAAGATGCTAGCTTTAGGACTGAGGTGTGTGCATGTATGCATAAAAATAAAAATGCAAAAATTAAAAAATATATATTTTATAGATATTATACATGTAAATATAAGATATATAATATATTATAAATATAAATATAAAAATCATATTTATAATGTGTTGTTATATATCATATATGTATATTATAATTGTTATATATCATATATGTAATTTAATATATTAATTATATGTAATTGATGTGATATATATTATATAGTATAAAATTTTTATATTTATATTTATAATTAATATATAATTAATATATAATATATAATTGCTATATATCATATATGTATATATATAATATATATTTCATATATATTATATATAATATATGTACATATATTATATTATATCTATATTACATATATACATATGTGTATATATACATTATATATAGTATTTTGTATAAAAATTTATAATTAATATATAATTGCTATATATATGTATTTAATATATATTATATTATATTATATTATATTATATTATATTATATTATATTTAGTATTTTTTATTGAAAATGAAAAATGAATTTTTTCAAAAGCTTTTTCAGGATCTGTGAATTATTATCAAAACCACAATGAGATACCACCTCACACCTGTCAGAATGGCTAAAATTAACAACACAGGAAACAACAGGTATTGGCAAGGAGGCAGAAAAAGGGGAACCCTCTTGCACTGCTGGTGGGAATGCAAGCTGGTATAGCCACTCTGGAAAACAGCATGGAGTTTCCTCAAAAAACTAAAAATAGAACTACTCTACAATCCAGAAATTGCACTATTAGGTATTTACCCAAACAATACAAAAACACAGATTCAAAGAGGTTACATGCACCCCAATGTGTATTGCAACATTATCAACAATAGCCAAACTATGGAAAGAGCCCAGATGTCCATAGATTGATGAATGGATAAAGAAAATGTGGTGTGTGTGTGTGTGTGTGTGTGCATATATATGTGTGTGTGTGTAATTGAATATTACTCAGCAATCAAAAATAATGAAATCTTGCCATTTGCAATGAGGTGGACGGAGTTAGAATGTATTATGCTGACCAAAATATGTCAAGCAGAGAAGGACAAGTACCACATGATTTCACTCATATGTGGAATTTAAGAAACAAAACAGATGAATATATGGGAAGTGGGGGGAAGAGAAGAGAGGGAAATCTTAAGAGACTCTCAATAATAGAGAACAAACAGGGTTGATAGAGGGAGGTGGGTGGGAGATGGGCTAGATGGGTGATGGGCATTAAGGAGGGCACTTGTTTTTATGAGAAATGGGTGTTGTATGTAAATGATGAGTCACTGAATTCTACTCCTGAAACTAATATTACACTGTATGTTGACTAAAATTTAAATTAAAAAAGTATATAACGTTACAAAATATTCATGACTGCAAATATTTTAGTGCATTGGGACCAATGTGACACTATTGATGTGAATCGCTTCTCTCTGTGACATATAAATACTTCTAATATTTATTAGCAAGTTTTGTCCATGTACTGGTGGACATGTGATGCCCTGATGTTTCATTCATTTTTATCTAAAATGAAATTATTCTCTTTACTCTTGGCCTCTGAGCATACAAAGTGAGACATCATCTCTCAATTCGCTGAAGGAGTGGGGAGCACAACCATCTCTGAACATGGCAACCCACTGTTGTCAACTTTTCTCAGATCCTGGAAACCATCCCTGTTCTTTTCTCTAGAAGGGTGATGGATCTGCCTATCAGAATATAGGGAGGCCCCTCCTTCCTGACATCACTAGAGCTTTTCTCTTTCTCACTTTCACTAGTGTTTTTCACTTTTCTCATGGTTCAAAGAATGGCAAATGCATCAGAGGACCTGGAAATTAATATGTGAGCATGTTTTACAGGCTATCAGGTGCTTACAAATACATTATCTCATTAGGCAGATTGCTTCAACAATCTGTGAGGCAGGCAGGACAGGTAGTTTCATTTACATTTCAGAAAATATGTAGCTGAATCTTAAAAAGGTGAGGGACAGAGGTAGGATTAGGAACTTGGTCAAATTATTAAACTTCTTTTTTCTTTTCACTAATCCTTTCTGTCTCTCTGAGGCTTTTGAAAGACATTTAACTTCAGTTTTTAATCGCTAAAGTTGATTGTGGGAGGGAGACAAGGATTAGATGATTTATAATGTAGTTTCCAGCCCTAAAGAATTGTTTCCCACTACAACACACACACACACACACACACACACACACACACACACACACTTCTCATAAACACACCATCCTCCTTATTTGCACCATTACCCCTGAGTTCAAACCCTCATAATCTCTCCCTGGAAATGTATTAATAATCTCTCAATTCCCTTACCTCCACTTTAGTCCCTACAATCCATCTTCCATGCTTACACCCAAGATAATTTTAAAGTGCAGACTTGACCATATTGTTCTGCAGCCTCAAACTGCAGAATTGTTGTCTTCAGAGCCAACTGTAGCCTTTTAGCCTGGTGAGCAAGACTGTCTCCTTACATCTCCTCTCACTCCATGCTCTAGTTCTGGGCATCCCTGAGGGTTTCCTTAACAGGACCACTTATGGTGTGATGTCCCCATGCCTCTGTCATGTTGCTCACTCTTCCTGGAACATAACTGACAATTGAAAAAATGTTTTTGGAATAAATTCAGCTTTTGGTACCTGGTTCACCTCTATATCAAAGGGAGGCATTTCTGAATGGATTTACCAGAACAAGGAATGAAATATGTATCTTTGGAATGAGACAGATGGTTGGGCCACAAAAGGTTTGGGCTCCTGTTGACTCTGGCCTCATTATGCCCTCAATAATAACATCTTCTGATTGGCTCGTGGGCATTACATTGTCCATGAGTATGTTAAATGGTAGGTTTAACTCATAGTCAAGAATATTATTTGGTTGACATTAGAAATAATAATGGTAAAAAGTTACATAGTGGTTAGAAAAAGTCAGAGATTTTTCTTAGCACTTTACGTAGTCTGACTCATGTAATCCTTGTAACAAATGCATGATTTAGGGGCTATTATTATACCCATTTTATTGATGAGGAAAATGAAGCACAGAGAAGTTACATGCCCTAACTGTGGTCATACAGCTAGTGGATGGCAGAGCTGGGATTTGAAACCAGGTGGCTGAGCTCCACAGAGTCGGTGCCTTCGCCACTACATTCTCTCACCTTTCTAGTAGGCCATATACACCAAGGGCAAATAACGACAGTTGTATCACAGGGTTCTGAAGATTAAATAAGAGACCATTTGTGCAAATTCCAGTACAGTGCTTGGCACACTGTAGGTCCTTAGTAAGTTGCTGATGAATTTAAAGAAAGACAATTAACTCCCAGTTCTGTAAATCACTAATAGATAAAACCATTATGCATATTCCTATCCCAGGTTTCATTTTTAAAGTAATAACAGCATCTAATAATGGGATTTTAAATTCCCTAACTATAGCTCATGTGACTAAAAAGCATACACTAAAGGTGTACCTTCACCTCTGTGAGATACAGAGCTGAGGTACTTAGCAGGGTAATTCCAGTCACCACACACAGGTTCATCTCAGGACACATCCACCTAAAGTGAATGAACATGGTTTAGCACTGCATTTCTCAAACTTTTTTCTCTCAGGACCTCTTTACAATCTTGCAAATCTCTTTTCATATCTAATCCTGCACTTAGCTGTTGGATATCACATGTTACATTGATTCTTGAAAATTCCACTATATACTTGTAAGAGAAAGAGACTTTTTTAAAAAGCAACTTAGTATTATTATAAAAATGTTAATTTTACCAACTCTAAAAGATTTCGTTGGAACACATAAGGGCCCCTGGATAACACTTGGAGAGTCATGGTTTAGCTGATAGTTAATGATTCCCAAATATGTATTTAATACAGCAAATTGAAAAATCGTACTTAACATCCATACAGCACAATATCATTCCTTGAGCAGACATTTCATCCAGTGCTCACAAAGTTCTAGAAAATACATACCCTTAGGACTCTTTTCCCATTTGAATATATACACTCATTATACATACATCTATGTGGATGAAGAAACTGAGGGTTAGATTAGTAAGGTTAAATAACTTGCCCAAGGTCACATAGATAATAAGCTGGTAGATAAGATTCATTTTCAAAATTTTCAATTTGGTCTTAATCCTTAAGCCTAGGATTCTTTTGAGAAGGAGTTTAAATGCCATCCCCAAAATCTTGAGGTTTGGGTCTACATAGACCATTCATACCACAGCCTCAATTGAATGCCAATTGGTTTAGTTAAACACTCTACTGAATTCATAGATTTGTCAGATCAGTTCAAACAAATAAGCTGATTTTGCCCCAAGACACACCCCCAAACTTCATTTTTAATTATTTTGTGTCTTTGAAATCCATTGTTGTTTAGCAGGAACAAGGCACGGGTGAATAGGCGATGAAGCTAGAAAGCAGTTTAACGGCAGTAAAAACGCAAATAGTAGATGAACAAAGTGTGCCAAACACAACCCTAGCCCATCACCATCCAATCCAAGAGGAGGAATGGATCCTGGGAGGAAGGTGGCTCCTGTATTAACCTAGAAATTTCATGGATCATCGTCACTAGGTCCTTCAATCACAACTGGATGCCATTATAATCAGAGGGCTACACACTCAGCTGGTGTGTAGCAGAATAACAATTGTTTGCTTACATTCACAAAATTTGGGACCATATAGAATCTCCTCGTTTTATCTGAAATCACTCTTTTGGGAATTCAGAGAAAAATGAGACCATTCTTGCTCATCCATTCTGCAATTGAAATAAGAAATAAAGAGGGGAAAAAAATCAGAGATCAACAGGTTTCCCTTCCTCACCCTTGGTGCAGGTTTACTGAAAAATTTATCTCTGACACTACAGATTCCCATGTGGGAGTTGCCTTCAACTCATTTCAATTGTCAGGCTGAAGAGGCTTGGCGCTTTTATAGCTGGGGAGGAAAAACAATGGATCTTTATTTTTCTGCTACTCTAAGTATGGTTATATATGGAGGGAAATTGGTTTTGGGGAAGAAAGCCCAAAGAATGTGACTTCTACTTACTTAGTTATTTAGGACAGACTACATATGCTTTAAGAGAAAACAGAATATCAACTTTAGAAGGGGTGTGTGTGTGTGTGTGTGTGTGTGTGTAAGCAGTCATTATCTTTGTGGATGAAAAGTAGGACTTTACTTGAAGTCTGTTAGAAATGATTCATAGGCGCTTTGCTTACCATATTTCCTTGGAAAATCAAATTAGGAGAAACATTAGGATTTCATTTCTTGAAATCAAGATGCTTAAAACTAGGAGGGACTGTATTTCATCACTTTGACACACACTTTGCCTGTGTGAGGCTATCCTCATCTTTGTTTCGTCCTTGGTAGTTTTTGGTCTAGTTTTAAGCACTCATGACTTTTTTCTACTACTTTCCATTAGAAGCAATTCCACAGCCCAATAGACTGTTAAGAAAGTTTGAGGGTTTTTTATATACTGATTCTTTCCCTGAAATTATTCTTTTTTTAAATTTAGTATTTCTCCATCCAGTTATATCTCCCTTTAGTTATGCTTTAGTTATGCCTAAATAATTCTTTCTCCAGTTTAGTTTTCATCCCCTTAGGATATTTTAAGCAATCATCATGTCTCTCATCAGCTATGCTTTTAAGCTTGAAATGGCAGCCTTATTTACCGATGATGCTATTTCAAATCCAGTGTTTGTAAATAGAAGTTCAAGATTGAAGGACTAGAGCAGTGGGGATAAAATTGTTTGTTTGTTTACTTGTTTATTTGAAAATTTATTTTTATGTACTTCTTTGTGCTGCTAAAGGAAAAAAGGACAGAAAAAAGTATTTGCTCTGAAGACTGCAGAAGAAAGTGTTTGGCTCAGTGCATTCTTTCTAATTCTCAGTTTTCTCAGAGTGGAAGAATCTAGCTTTGTAATATTTCTTTCTGAAAAATTATCCTATATGTTTTCTCTAAGAACTAAAAAGAGACTACAGAAAAGGTTAGAACTAATTTACAAAGATATCTTAGTGCATCTGAGATGTGTAGGAATATAAAAAGAATATATATATACATATATGTAAATATACATATATAGTTGTTTTTTCATATATATTATATATATATATACATATATATATCTGAAAAGTTGTTTCAAATCATAGTTAGCTTGTTAATTACTTCACTAATACAACAGTATTTGAGTTTCTTATATGTGTTAAGTACTAGAGTAAGAAAAAATAAAGTCAGGGATTCTGCCCTTCAGAAGGGCATTGTGTAGAAAGGAATGAAAACAGGTAAACAGATAATAAAAATGCAAATGTAATAAGTGCCAAAATAAATGAGCAAGGACAATTTGGAATTTAAAAAATCCATAAGTGAAAAATTCCAAAGAAATAGAATCATTACTAATCTGCCCTCCACCTATTTTCTAATTTGGATATTTACATACTAGATGTTCTTAAAGGGGAGGGTACTTAAATGGTTTACAAGGTATTCAGTTTTGTGCTTTTATTAGAACTGGAGCTTTTGTACATCTGAGTTAATGTAAGAATTACATAAAATAGGAAGGAGCATCCTAAATAGACTATTTAAAAATTTGGTTCACAATTCAAAGAAAGTTTAAAACTGTTACTCAAAATGCATCATGATAGAGAGAACTAATCTTATTCACAGTATCACATTGCATTAAATTAAGTTTGGTGTCGTGGCAACCAACTAATCTGTATGTAGAAACGACCCATTGGGAACGTGGGGCGATACTTAGGATTACATTCACTATATTCCTTTTAGAGAATACTGTTTTTAAAGGCTAGATATTTAAGACACCCATTCCCATTCCAATTACTTTTTCCATGTCCTGACCAAAATCAGTTTGTTTTGCCTCTGGCTCGAGCTGACCATTTGTAGGTAAATTATTAATTGATTGACTGGATTATCACAAGATGAATAGAACTCAGCATTAAGTTCATTAAAAGTAATAGGAAAGTAAAACAGTTGGTCTCGTCACTTTGACATCTAAGCATCTAAATCAAAATAATATGTATTTTCCTTTTTATTTTTTTATTTTATTTTATTTTTTTAAGTTTATTTATTTATTTTGAGAGAGAGAGAGAGAGTGAGTGAGCAAGCAGGGAAGGGGCAGAGAGAGAGGGAGAGAGAGAATCCCAAGCAGGCTCTGCACCATCAATACAGAGCTTGATGCAGGGCTCGATGCGGGTCTCAAACTCAGGAACTGTGAGATAGTGACCTAGGCTGAACCCAAGAGCTGGATGCTTAACTGACTGAGCCACCCACATTCCCCATTCTTTTTTCTTTTGTTAAAAAGTTTATTTATTTATTTTGAGAGACAGAGAGGCAGGTGTTGAGGGAGGGAGAGAGAGAATCTTAAGCAGGCTCCATGCTCAGCCCTGACCCTGATGTGGGGCTCAGTCCCACAACCGGAAAATCACGACCTGAACCATTATCAAGAGTCAGATGCTCAACCAACTAAGCCACCGGGAGCCCCCAAAATAATATTTTAAATAACAGTATTTAGGCATAATACTAGTTACTAAGTTGAAAAAGTTGCATTTTGTTTGATAGAATAAAACTGATTTCAGCTCAGTGCAGGTCAAAATAATAGCCGATTGCCAGCTTTGAATACATTTATTAAGTTTTAATAGGTGGTATTTTCACAGGTTCAGAACAATGTCTAAGACTACTATAGAAAAGTTGAATTTGTGTTAGTCTTCCAAAATAAGTTAAATTTCTGGCAAAATTATTGAATTAGAGGTCTTTGTGATTGTGAGGGCTTTTGGAATATGTAAAGGTAAAAAAATGAACTTAAAGCTTTGGAAGATGGTGTTTAAGATTGGATGAGGAGCATTATTGTGTTTGGACTGGTTAATATTGTTATCTGTATACTCTTTACCATATAGTAAGCAAGTGTTCTGGGAGCCGTTTGGCAGATAGTTTAAAGAAAAGTTTAAGTAGGTTTTAGGGCCTAAGCTTTTTCATCTTAAAAAATGGGGATAATAATTTGTATGTTCCAGGATTGCTCCTAGGATGTAATATACAACATATACACACAAAGTAGCACATAATAAAATGTCAATAAATGGTAGCTGTAGTTATCAAAAATATCTTTCTCTGGTTCATGTTTGCCTTTTTCTGAGGCCCAGGTTTTGCCCCAAGAAAATGCTTTAAAAAGCACTTTAAACGTATATGAGAGAGCAAAACTTATAGGGGAACCACTGAGAGGGAGACTCAAACTCTCAACATTGGAAGTAACTTTAATTCGGGGCACCTGGGTGTCTGAGTTGGTTGAGCATCTGACTTTGGCTCAGGTAATGATCTCGCTTTCCGAGTTTGAGCCCCACGTGGGGCTCTATGCTGACAGCTCAGAGTCTGGAGACTGCTTTGCATTCTGTGTCTCCCTCTCTGTGTGCCCCCCACCCCTGCTGCTCGTGCTTGCTCGCGCTCTCTCTCTCTCTCAAAAATAAATAAATATTAAAAAAAGAAAAAAAAGAAGTCACCCTAATTCACATCAAATACCTAGTTCTAAGCACCAAGGATGGGCAGAAATGAGGGTAGCAGACACCAGCCGGCCTGTGGCGCCACTCCCTCGGGTGTACTTGGCTGCCTCCCCACGCAAACCATTATGGGGCCTCACACTCCTCTCTTCTGCCATCGCCCGAAGCTCCACGGACAGAAATGTCCCATGGTAGCTAGACCATCACTCAGCTACTGCAGTAATTATTCACCTACAGCAGATTCCAGAATCCTCCACTCCTGGATTCAGGGGATGTGTTGTAAGACTCTGAAGCCTGGAGGCAATTAGCAGGAGACCAGAAAAAATAAAGATGATCTCAATCAAATTGTAAAAGTCGAAACCAACTAGAAATGTCAATGTAAACTTGATATCATTTGAAAGAGGGAAGTAGCTGTCACTTTTCTCTGTTTTCTTAACAAATATGAATAAGTGTGCAATAAAAAGTATTAGTTTTCACTTAGCTAGTCAGCTTTATTACAAACTGTAGCCCCACAGCACAATTGTTTGAGGTTCCTTTCACTGGATTTCTGGGTTTAAAATTGGAACTTTAAAACAAAAAGCACTAATCATTAACTAGTCCTGAAGTTATATCTCCCAAGAAATGATAAGAATAATTGTTACTTGGTTTCAATAATTTAAATTTTACTTCAGTTTCCTCATTGCAAAGAAGATAGACAATAAGGCAAAAAGATTGTAATTGAAGACAGAACATCTTCTGTTATTTTTTAATTGAAATAGATGATTTTTACTTATAATTCCATATGAATCTTTCATACCCAATCCCATTTCACTGTTTCTGTAGCAAAAAAAAAAAAAAAAAAAAAAAAAAAAAAAAAAAAAAAGGGAGTTGTAAATGCAGCAGAAAGATGTGCTAATTATTTCACAGGGAAGACGGGAAACAGTGCACAACATAACACATCACACAACATGTAGCAGTTTATACACATACAGAAATCATTACAATGCCTACTTCTTTTGAAAAAGTACCCGTCTAGGAAAGAATAAATAGCGCAGGGCAGGTTTTTGCTCTTTGTGGCTATGATTAGAGCCCTAATGCTGTGTTGCCTTAAACCGTGCCAATTTCATTTCTACAGTGAAATACGCTTTAGAGGACAGGAAGAAAACTGATTATTGAGTCAAAGGAAGGGAGAAAGCCAAAATAATCCACTGTACCTCATGAAGGAGTAGGGGGTGGGGGTAGGAAAACCTCAGAAAGCATTATAATAGCGTATTTCTTTATTTTAGGTAACAAATAAAATAGCAAAACATTTTTTCCCATCATAAAAACTGACTTTGATCCCCAGTACAGCCATTGAGTGGAAAATTGAACCACAATATAATTGCTTTCCCTGTGACCGATAAAGTGGTGTAACAAATTTTGTGTTTGAATGATAAAATCAGCAATTGGCCCCTAGCATTTCCCTCTGCCATTCCTCCAAGGACACTCAAGTCCCATCAGGCTCCAGGGCAAGACAAAGGGGTGGGGGGTGGGGGCTAACTGTAAATCTACTCCAAGTTGTTGGATTTCTCTTGCTTGCTTTAAGAAATTTTTTAAAAATAATAAAAATGTCCATGTTTGTCTTCAAATGCCTAATATAAATCATTTCCGAATGTGGGGGAGAAAATCCACCCTTCATTGAAAACTGATTATGTTTATAAAAAAAAATCTAAAGCCATACTGAGAAAAATTATTTTACTCAAGAGTAAAATCTTATTAGAATGGGGAAATTGTCTTAACAGTCCTAGTGACAAATGCCACAGCTGTTTGATGCAGAAGCAGCAGCCAGAAAGAACGCTTGTCACAGGAAGGAAACCAGCATACATGTGTGAGCTCCTTAGGACAGGATTTAAACTGTGGAAAGATAATGGCACTTTCAGTGTGGAAGCATGGCGGAGCTTACCGGTCACTGTAGCAGTCTTTCCCAGCCCATTTGGGAAAACAATCCCAAAGTGGCAGTAACTATTGCGAAGTTCGGTGTCCCCGCTCTCGGTTTGTTATTTGATTGGTATATCTTCCAGAAGAGTGTAAACTCTAAGCCTCTAGAAGAGACATTTAATTACAGTATCAGTGTATCTAGAAGAGGGAAAAGGGTAAGAGGGAGCATGATCCCAGCAAAGCAAGAGCCCTATAATAAAAGCCTTAAAGCTTCAATCTGGGTGTTTGTGTGAAAGCTCCTCTTCTACTTACGCATTTGATTTGCAAAGCTAGAACCAGATTTGCTCTTTTGTAGCTACCCACTTAAGTTTAGTTATGCACAAGAAGAATGCATTTCTTGAGTAGTGCTTCTGTTTTGACCTGAAGGTAGGGGACCATGAAGAGAGACCTAAGGAAAAATGTTTTCAAATACTTTCTTCAGACTTCACAGAAGCTCTTCATTCTATTCACTACATTCAAATTAGAACATGGGCCCGAAAAGCAGACAGTAGGTGTCCTGAGTACTGTGTAGTTGATTTAATGGGGCAGCATTATGAGTAGTTTCATAATATTACTTTAAATTTTTTTCTGTGCTTTCCATATTTATACAATGAGCATATATAGCATTTATTTTAAATTTTTTTTTCAACGTTTATTTATTTTTTTTGGGACAGAGAGAGAGCATGAACGAGGGAGGGGCAGAGAGAGAGGGAGACACAGAATCGGAAACAGGCTCCAGGCTCCGAGCCATCAGCCCAGAGCCTGACGCGGGGCTCGAACTCACGGACCGCGAGATCGTGACCTGGCTGAAGTCGGACGCTTAACCGACTGCGCCACCCAGGTGCCCCATATAGCATTTATTTTCTATTTTATGTATATTTTGGACTCTTTAAGTTTTTTGAAAACTTTAATGTTGGAAATTTTCAACATGCATAAAAATAGAACCATATCATAATCCTGACGCACCCATTTCTTACATCCACAGTTATCAACTTGTGTCTGGTCTTATTTCAGGAACACCCCACCTCTCAGATTATTTTGAAGCCAAACCAAAACATTGTTTCATCTGTATTTTCTTATATATATTTCTAAAGATAAAGATAAGGACAAAAATATGACCACAATGTTGTTGTCACACCTCAAATAATTAACAATAATTCCTTATTTTTTCAGTATCAATTCATGGCATTGTTGCACATGTCCACTGTCCCTTGAATGCCCTTCAAATTTGTAATTATGTAATACATCTCATTAACAGTTTGCTTACTATACATTGCAGCAAGAAATTCTTAATTTCCTTCTATATGTTTTATATTTTAATAAAATTCAATCAGTTGTCCTTAGAGTTTATTACCATTTGGAATTTGCTGATTTTATATCCTTGGTGTTACTGAACATGCCTTGTATTTCCTGTGCATTGATAGTTAAATCTAGAAACTCAATTATTTTAGACTTGATTTTTGGTGGGGAGCAGCAGGGAAAAGTAACACTACTCCTAGGTAGTATTATATATTTCCATCAGGAGGTACATAGTCTGGTTGCATCATTTTTGAAAATATCAGTTACCAATGATCATCAACTTACTAAGTATTGCTAAGAATGCTAAGTATAACATATGTCTAGATATGACATATGTTATGACATATGTATAAGATATGTCTAGATATGACATATCTTGTACCCCCGCCCCCCAGTGTTGGTGAGGATCACGCACATTAAAATAAGATAGAGTAATGGTAAGCATAGTAGGCAATACTTTTTCTTCTGGGCCCCTACTGGGTTAGCAATAAACAGCAGTTTTTATGTGACATGACAGTTGTTTAGGTGAGCAGGTTGGATTTTAAATGGAATACAGAGTCAAGTGCAATGCAGTGTTTGAAATATTCAATTTGATAATGATACTAAATTAGAATTTTGAAAAGGAATTTTTGATAATGATGATGTAGATTGATGGTTAGAACCCAAACTGTAACTTACAATAACTCCATATCTGAATTCATCAAATTATAGGACCTTAAAAGCAAAAGAGAATTAATGATCTATCTCCCACTGAATACTACTAAAATCCGGTGAGAAATAATGTGTATAAAGCAATTAGATCAGTGTCTGGTGCTTACTAAGCACTTCTTAAAAGTTATATTATTGGTTGTTATAAAGATAGCATTCAGCATGATGGCTGTGTAAACATTTTGCTATGCAGGTGATTAACCTTGAGATTTTCTAACTGAAACTTGGGTGGATTCACTATATGGCCTGTCGATTAGAACATTAGTAATGGCCCTCTTGTGCATCGGCAAAGAAACATTTTATCCTCTCTTCTTACCAAAACCCTGCAATTAGGCTGTCCAAAGATCCTTTGCTACCCAAAAACAAAAGGGCAAATCAAAAGCAGTGGAATCCATGGGAAAATGTGCATCGTCTCCACGCTTCCCTCTTGTTCACACCAGACTACTCTACATGACATACAGGACAATCCTTTAAAATATACCTTTAAAAGATGAGGTCAACTTCCTGTTTGAGTCTTCTGCTGTCTCCTTATAGTGGGTTGAATGTGCCTCCTCCCCCCCCCCCCCCCCCCGCCCAGAGATATGATTATGTTCTGACTCCAGGAACACTTGAATATGACTTTGTTTGGAAAAAGGACCTTTGTGGATGCAATTAAATTAAGGATGTTGAGATGAGATCGTCTTGGGTTTAGGATGAGCCTGAAATCCAGTGACAGGTGTACTTATAAGTGAAAGAGGAAACTTTGGGGGCTACAGATGTGGAGAAGAAGGCTATGTGAAGGCAAAGGCAGATGTTGGTGTGATGTGTCTGCAAGCCAAGTATTGCCAGCAGCCATCAGAAGCTAGGAGAGGCATGGAACAGATTCTCCCTCAGATCATGCAGGGGGAACCAATCCTACAAACACCTAGATTTCATTATTTCTGGCCTTCACAGCTGTGAAGGTAAACATTTGCTAATGCATTTTCTATTGTTTTAACCCACCCAGTTTTTGATAATATATTACAGCAGCCATAGGAAGCAAATACACACCCTTTGGAATTTTTTCCATAGGGTCTATGTGACTCACCCTCTGTCCATGTCTCAAACCTTGCTTCTTCTCTCTTGCTCTGCTCCAATAACACTGACCTTCTTGCTATTCTTTGGCCATACTAGATTTAGATTCATTGCTATCTCAAGCCTCAGAATTTCACCTCCAAAAGGTACTTCTCCCAAATCTTCACCTGACTGGCTTCCTCTTTTCATTGAGGTTATGTTAAATGGCTGCCCCTCAGGGAGGCCCTTCCCTTATCATCCTACCTAAAATAGCCACTTTATTTTCTCACACAGAATTCTCTATTCCTTGCACTGCTTTATTTTTCTTAATGGAGCACTTATCACTACCTGACAACATACTAGCATTTCTTTGCGTATTATTTTATCCCATTCCACTTTAATTTTAGGCTCCATGGAAGCAGGATATTTTCCTCTTTTTCAGCACTCAATCTTCAACACCTAGAATAGTGTCAGGGCTATCATAGTAGGCTTGGATTTAATACTTTTTGATTAATACTTGTGGTTTCATATGAAATCTAGAAGAATAGGCATCGATTTACATGACAGTATTCTATTTTGTAGGAAATACGTTAGTGGTCCCCATCCTAGGACTTGCATCATCAGAGATCTCAGAACTTCATTGCAGTAACTGTCATCTTAAAATCACTTGCCTCTCTGAAACTGGATTGGGGGCAACCAGTTTTCAAAATAAAGAGGGAATTTCTGACAAATTTGCATCCAAGGTGGGAGTGGCATGGAGAGACTCTCTGTGAAGCATACCTTGATTTATTCCATCAGGTGCCATCTTGGGCAGTCCTACGGAATAGATTGTGGCTATGGTACACCTGCCTCAGATGTAGCTCTGCGATTGTCTGGAAAGAGAGTGTAGACAAGGTTTCCATTTGGTGTTTGACAGTAAGGTGGAGGAAAGGAGGTGGGGACTGGGGATAGAGTTAGGTTTTGTGAACCAAACAGTGACTTTCTAGGATATTAAATCAAGAACCAAGTGGGATGCATTAGCAATTTAATCATTTCTGACTCATGTTTTTAAAAAGTATGGTATGTTAAGAATCACTCTAGGGGAACCTGGGTGCTCAGTCAGATGAGTGTCTGACTCTTGATTTTAGCTCAGGTCATGATCCCACATGAGCTCTGGGATCAACCCCACATGAGCTCTGTGCTGAGTGTAGAGCCTGCTTGGGTTCTCTCTCTCTTTCTGTCTGTCTCTCTCTCTCCCCCTGCGCTCTCTCTCTCTCTCTCAAAATAAAAAAAATAACTGTAGAGATCACTTGAAACTTACCTCAGAGTGTTGGGGTAGAGAATAGTGCATAGTTTGAGCCACGCTGAGGTTTTAACCACCAAGAAAAGACAATGGGAATATTTAGAAATATACTTAATTTTAAAGATGTTGAGAACCACCAACAGAAACTGTCTTACCTTTTAAGTAATTAAGGACTTGGGCCAAGAAACTGGAGGCCAAGTTAAGATAAATGGCAGCATCCCCAGCTGGGCACAGTGCCTGGTGGAGTGCCACAGGGGACAAGCAGAACTAGGCTCAGTGCTATTTACATTTCTCTTCATGGTTTGGTCAAAGGAACTAGGAACACAGTCATGAGATGTGAAGATTTAGAGACATTGCAAAGAAATGAAGAGCGGAGAAATGAGACTAATGGGCGGGCAAAGAGAACGAATTTCCGCTTGGAGCGTTTATAAGCAGAAACACAGATGAAGCACTGGAAGCAGTAGTGCTGACAAGAAAGTGCAAAAAGTTATTCAAGAAAGAGGACTTAAATTTAATATAAATCTCTAGAAAGGCTAATGGGGGCTACCAGGAGCTCTAAGTTCCCCATGTACCACTGAATGTGCTCCCTGTGTACCACAGAAAATGCAAGATAGTGGAGAGAAAGAGAAAATCTCACTCTAGACCTTTCCTCCTCCTGAGGGTGAGGGTAGGGAGGGTCAGCAGCTGGCTTTCTCCAGGTTCCTAATTCTAAATATTAGGATTTCAGAAGATACAAACTTGTCTCATGTCAGGCTGGCCCAACTCCAAAGGATTTGACAAATTCACATTTACCAAATTGTCCCACTGATCAATTCGGAGTTGCCAACCATTTTTATAAAGGTAAAAAGAGACCGACCCCTTCATTACAACAGGTGCATGGAACTTTGTACTCTCTATGGTTGAATAAAAATAAAAATTTAATTTTCATACTTACAGACAGAAAGAAATGGAAACAGGAGGAATAATGAAGGAAAGAAGGAGTGCAGAGGAGTGTAAGTGTATGAGCCCTAGATCATGATTTTCAGATAGTGAATGAAGTGATTTGAGAGGGTCTTTTTTTTTTCTTATCTGATAACCAGAGTGCCTTAATTTTAACTAGCAGTGGTTTCTCAATCTCAGTACTGTCGACACTTTCAAGCATATCATTCTTTGTTTTGAAAGGGGTGTGTGTGACTTGTGCGTTATAGGTTATTTAGCAACATTCCTGGCTTCTATACACTGGAAGCCCATAGCAAACTCTACCCTAGTTGTGTAGCTACACATTTCCCAATGTCACCCTCCAGTTGAGAAGCACTGAACTAGATAAATGGAATTGGAAAAATATCCTCCAAATTTGGAAGTGTTTCTATAGATTTCTAATAGAAAGATATCTTTTCTCTATATCTCTGTGCAGACTCTGTATGGCCTATTGGTTTCTCACATAGCCTTTAAAGTTTCAGGAAGGATGTAAAGATATTTGGCCAAGTCACTGGATTTGAGATGTTCTTTACACTTGATCCAAAAAAGACATTGAAATGTGGGAAATTCTTACATTTTCATTTAAGATTTTAAGGTACACTCATGGCTTTAAGGCTTCCAACCTTCTGGCCTTGGGCTGACCCTGTATGGGTTGACCTATAGGGACGACACATGGTGACTTCTCTTGGTCCATCCTTCTCAGAGCAGAGCATTATGCTGTCCACTGAGGCTTGTTTCTATTGAGCTAGTGCCTGATTTTGAAAAGAATGGTGGCTAGGCTGTCCCCTGACCAGTTTTATGCAAACCCAGCCAATCCCTGAGGCTGGGAATACATTGCCGGTACATATTCCCATGGTCTGAGTCCAGATGCCCCGGACCTGTGCTGTTTGCAAACACAATCAGGTGGAATAAGAATCACTTCAGGTCCTAACTTTGTGGAGCAGCCTTGCAAAACTACATTGGAGGGTTTCATATATTGATTAAGCACAGTAATATTAATATGATTTTTGCCTCTAGC
The DNA here is from genome assembly GCF_018350175.1 of Felis catus. Taxonomy (NCBI): domain Eukaryota; kingdom Metazoa; phylum Chordata; class Mammalia; order Carnivora; family Felidae; genus Felis; species Felis catus. The sequence goes on from NC_058372.1 coordinate 48,785,531, forward strand.
CAACTTCTTTCTTCAGAACACTCCCAACTGGGACTGAGAAAGTTTCTCTGATTCCAGCTGAATACTAATGTGGTAAACTTTGTCGTGACCATTTGACCTGTGTCTTTTCTTCCTTTCTCTCATCTGCACCTCCCCCTTCCCCTCTGTTCCTCTGGAGAAAACGGCTTTCCAGGTTTCATTGTGGGGCTCACGTGTCTCCTCAGCTCACCGCTGACGCAGTGACTGATGGTTCGCAGTGCTGCCTCCCTTGACCTCGTCAACATCAGAAACTGTTCTCAAATCTCAGTCATCTCTGACAGCCTTTGAGCAGAGAAATGAGACAGTCTCCGTGACACAAAGGCTTCTGGCCTGGGGTAAAAAATTCCTTTTGAAAAAAAAATTCGAACACTCTACAGACCACACTGCTTTCCATTCATCTTGCAGTCTGGCCCATCCATCCCCAACTCTATATTAGCTTTCAGACATTATAGCTTTTTCTGTGTCTTGGAGGCTAGCCACAGTAGCTCAGATGTTTTCCCATTGTAATCGCTGAGTCCTGGCATAGCCTTCAGAGCAAAGAAGAAAACTGGGCAGTTTATACAGTAGCAGTTAATTTTGACTTCTGAATAGCAAAGTAAGAGTTCTTCCTCTTATGTAGTATAACATGGACTAGTCAATCCAAATAATATGAGGGGGGGGGGAGGATAGATAGGACCCCAGAAATAACATAGAGAATTACCAGTTTCATTGAATCAAAATGATATTCTGGAGACTTTTAAATGAGAATATAGTACATAAATAGCATGAATGTGATTTAAAATTTAATTTGATTAAGGTACATGAAAAAGAAAAGTCCTGAATATCAATCCTGATTTTTTTCTCCATTCAGCAAATAAACTATCCTGATACAGTGAAGCCCATTTTCTCCACCTCAGAATGAAATAAAATGTCTATTTCCTTCAGTTCTAGCCTTAGCCCATTTATGTTTCAGAATGCCGGATCTTTGAGGGGCACCTGGGTTGCTCAGTTCGTTAAGTGTCTGATTCTTGATTTTGGTTCAGGTCCATGATCTCACAGGTTTGTGAGATCAATCCCTGCAACAGGCTCTGTGCTGATAATGCAGAGCCTGCTTTGGATTCTCTCTCTGACCTGCACAAGATCTCTCTCTCTTTCAAAGTAAGTAAACATTTTTTTTTAAAAAGGAATGCCAAGTCTTTGAAGTCATTAGAAAAATTACTTTAAAATACTCTTTTCCCCACTCTGAGTCAACCAGGTTGATAGTAGTACTGTGTAGTGGCAGAGGTGGCTAACCATCCTGTAGAGCTACAGGAAACAGTAAGTGTAGAGCTTTTGGTAGGAAGCAGCTGCCCAGCTGAGGCTGTACTTCCCAGCATCCCCTGCATCTTAGTGGGGTCATGTGACTGAGTTCTGATGAACAGAAAGTTAGTGGCCATGATGAGTACCATTTTAAGGCTTGGCACCTGGAAACCTCCTGGCAGAGTTGTCAGATGAAAACACAGGATGCCCAATAAATTTAAATGTTCAGATAATTACATACCGCATACTTACACTAAAAAATTATTCATTGTTTATATGAAAATCAAATATAACTAGGCATCCTGTATTGTAGCTGGCAAACTTGTTTTCATGCAAGACCCTCTTTTTCTCTCCTGAAGGTGTTGGAAGCCACACTGAATCTGTAAGAGCCTCCACCTGTCTGGATCTCTGACTCTGTGTGTGGAGCAGAGCCCTTCTCCTGCCATACAGTAGACTGTACACAAACCAAAAAATCTATTCATATTGTGTTCAGTCACTAAGACTTCAGTGTTCATCTCTTTTAGTATACTTTAATTAATAAACATGCAGTCCTAAAGCAGAGAAACAGTTTTCTTTTTATCTCACACACTTACCAATGGACCTCAGAGTAGTTCAAAGGGACTCAGAGGTCATCTTGCCCAAGCCAAGGTTTTTATAGAAAAAAAATCAAGTTCTAAACACAGTAAATGACTTGGCTAAGTCTCTGCTGAACTATGACAGAGCCAAGATTAGCATTCCTCTTTGTTTTTTTACCTCCTTCCTTACTTAACCATGGTGTCTTTTCTCTTTTCTTTTCTTTTTAAAAACATTTTTTATGTTTATTTTTAGGGAGGGGACAAGGAGAGAGGGAGACACAGAATCCAAAACAAGCTCCAGGCTCTAAGCTGTCAGCACAGAGCCTGATGAGGGGCTCGAACTCACAAACTGCGATATCGTGACCTGACCTGACTGAGCCACCCGCGTGCCCCCACAGTGTTTTTTCATCACCAAATAATGGACATGTACCAGCCCCACAATTGTCAGTGATACTATAAAGTCTCATATAACTTTTTGTTCCTCACATGGCTCCTCCATCACATGGAGGGATGCTGGGTGGACATTATTGAACTTGAACAAGTCCTTATGAAAAGGGCAGAACTTGGACCAACCAACAGAGAGGTCTGAATACAGGGGATATTCATGCAAAGGGAACAGTGAGGGTAAAGAGCTTATGAGCAGATATTCACAAAACAAGAGGAACAATTAATGTCCCAGTGTCTTGTGGCTCACTCAGAAGGCAAGTGGCCAAACAAGGGTACCCGAATTCATGTGATCTCCTTGGGCTCACTGGAACATATATATGTACTGGAAAACCAGGGAGTTTCTGCAGTTTGGGCTCATGATCTCCTGGCTCATGTGTGCCTTTTAAGAAATTGCATGCTGGGAGTGTCTGGGTGGTTCAGTCTGTTACGCTTTTGACTTTGGATTTCGGTTCAGATCAGGATCTCACACTTTGTGGGATCGAGCCCCACATCAGGGTCTGCACTAATAGTGCAGAGGCTTTGGGGATGCAGCATATTGATGATACATTGTGGTAAGGTTTTTTGTTTGTTTGTTTGTTTGTTTTTTTCTTCTTTAGCTGGGAGAGAATACCTACACTTAGTATTCCCTTTTAAATTCAGGAAAACCAATGCCAACATTGTGATATGGATTCTCCCACTTGTTAATGGGAAGTTAAAAACCCATGAATCTTGGGGGTGGGGCTGGGAAAGTGAAGGGAGATGAGGGCTTTTTCTTTCTCTTTAGATTGTGGAAAGGCATTGTTATTTGCTGTTGAATTGGAGTATGGGAAGGATCAGACTCACTCTCAGCATCCTCAGTGATAATATTGACTCATGTGACTACGGGGCTTACTCCTAATCCCATGACCATTTAATATGTTTTGTTGGTTTGTACTGTGGTGTATGGTATGGTAAGGATTCCAGCATATCAAACAAAGGAGAAAAGATTCTTGCTGGATTTTACTTTGGAAGGAAGGCCACTTGGTATCTGAGAAAAGTCTCTATTGAGTTTAGACATTGGACCAACCTTGGCACACTAATATGTTTGAATCCCTTTGTCCATCTAAGTGACTGTGTTGTGGAGAATTTATGCACTTTATCACTGTTTAGAGTTTCTCAAAACATAGTTATTATCTATAAGGTGTTATATGAAAATAGGCACAAATAAAATAAATCTTTTTTGGTTGATTTGTGTAAACAGATACATGTTTAAATAATTTAAAATTAAAAAATTTATATGTTTATAAAAACAATAAAAATAGTCCTTCATGGTAATCATTATTTTGTTTTATGTTTATTTATTATTTTTGAGAGAGGAGAGAGAATGAGTAGCAGAGGACAGAGAAAGAGGGAGACAGAGGATCCAAAGAAGCCTTTGCACTGTCAGCGCAGAGCCTGATGCGGCGCTCAAACTCAGGAACCATGAGATCATGACTTGAGCTGAAGTCAGATGCTTTATCAACTGAGACCCTTAACAGTAGTCATTATTAATCAGAGCTCTTTTTCATCCATTTAGTAGACATATTAATGCAATTAATGCAATTTATCAAGCAGAAGAACCCGATGATTAAGAACATGAGTGCTAAAAGAAAAAGGAAAAAAAGCAAGCATGAGTGCTGGAGCCACATGCCTGGGAATACTTGCTTCTCAGTCTGAATCTTATGGCCTTAGGCCTAACCCTCTTTTTCCTTTCTGTCTCAGTTACTATTGCTGTGTAACAAATTACCTCAAAACATAGTGCCTTATAACAATTGGTTTATTCTACTCATGGATTCCCAGGGTCAGGAATTCAGACAAGGCACAGCAGGAATGGCTGTCTCTGTTCCATGATGGCTGGGGCCTCAGAGTGGGGAGGGTTGTAAGCCTGAGGGTGATTTGATAGCTGGAGACTTTCAGAATCCCCTGAAAGGGGGTGGGCTGAGCTGACTAGAATACTAGAACTATTCACCAGAACACCTGCATGTGGCCTTTTCATGTGACTTGGTATTGTTCCATCATGGTGACTCCAGGATGGTCTCATTCCTTATAGAGCTCCTTAGACTCCATATGAATGTTCCAGGAGATAATCTGAATGCTGCATTGCTTTTTACGACCCACCCTGAATATCCTTCCCCTTATTTCTGTCATATTCTATTGGTTGAAGCAGCCACAGGTCTTTCCAGATCTGAGGGCAGGAACCTAGACCCCATCTCTGGCAGCTGTGTTGAAAATTTCTGCAGTTTCCTCAAATGGGGATAAGATTAGTACCTTCCTCGTGTGGTTTTTCAGGGTTATATGAGCTAAGGTTCATCAAGTGCTAAGAACAGGGCATGGTGCACAATAGTATTCAAGCAAGGACAGCTTTTTTTCCAGGTGTCAGGCTAATGTAGAGCTTTCAGAGGTGAAAGAGACTTATTAGCTTTGTCCTCTTTGAGAGCTTCACATGAGTTTGTTGAGGTCTTCTGTATGCAACCTGGAAATTCTGGAGCAGAGCATTAGCTAATTTCATTGCTCAGCCCTCCTCCTCATCAGATGGTCCTATGGGGTGAATAGGGCGCAGCATTATTCTCCTTATTTAGCTGAAGAGAAAATTGAGGCCCAGAGAGGTTAAATGATTTGCCTAAGGTCAGGGAATTAGTGACAGAAGGCAAGGCTGGAGGAAAGTTCACAAGCCTCCAGTGTTTGGCTTCTGTTAAGTCCCAGACAGCAGTCAGACCAGGTCTCTTCAATATGCCCTTTTCTGAGGGAGAGGAGGGGGCTTCACTGCCACCACAAGGGGCAGGACCAGCTCTGTAGGCACACAAGCCCAAAGGCTTCATCTTGACTTTGGCCTCTAATGAAGCTGTTGTCACATTTCCATCCTCTCCGCCCTGTAGGAAAACACCGCACTACTGGGGGACCTCATTAAAAGAAACGCTTTAGCAGAAGGCAGAGTGCAGAGGAAGGAATGGGGAGCCTCTTGCTCACAGACCTCGCCCCTCTCTGTGGTTACTTCCCTCCAGCAGTTCACTTGTTCTGCTCTCCATGCAACTCCTCCCTCCCAGCTCCCTCACCTCCACTCCCACTACAAATAAATCTCCCATTAGCTCCACCAGTGGCTTCTGAAGGAGCGCAGCAATAAATTGAATTTCCAACTTATACAGGAGCTTGGCAAGTAGAGAACGAATTTTAAAAGGGCTGCTCATCCGTGCTTCTCAAACTGTTAGTCATTCCCAGCAACGCAGAAGAGAGCCGCCTGCTCCCCTGATTCCTTGTATTTTCTTCCTGGTGGAGTCAGATTTGCATTCTCTTCTAATCCAGTCCAACTGCCAGGGCCAAGCCCTGAGGGCTCAGATTCGGCCGAGTTCTGTATGGTCTGTGCCTGGGAGAGCTGCTGGTATAAAACATGCAGGGGGCCTGGGAGGCTTGACTTTAATCCCCAGCTGGGTCTTGGTATTTCTTTCTCATTAAGGGCGGGAGGGTTATCAGAGCTGGGAGAATGGTGACAGATAAGTTCCGTAATTCATTTCTCCCCACTCTTGCACAACCTATAAATGTCTTTGTCACATATTTTTCCTCCAGAGAGGAAACTGATTATTGTGACAATCATCACCCACCACCTGGAATTTAGCATCCCAGATGAACTGGGATGAAACTCCAGAATAGAACCACTACCAGTAATGATGGACGGAGATTATATTTATATATGTATTTTAAGAGCTTCACTGGCAGATCTATCATGTGCATGCTACCAGATAAGAATCCAGTTGATTCTTATGCATATGAACTTTGAAAATCGCTGATGAGGACTTACAAAATTAGGCCCATTTTACAGATAATACCGATTTTACAGATAATAGAACAAGAAGGCACTCCTTGGGGTGCTTGGGTGGCTCAGTCAGTTAAGCATCCCACTCTTGATTTCAGCTCAGGCCCTCATCTCAGGGTGTGTGAGATTGAACCCCACTTTGGGCTCCACACTGACAGTGCCAGCGCTAAGCCTGTTTGAGATTCTTTTCCTCCGTCTCTCTCTGCCCCTCCCCGACTCTCTCAATCAATTAATCAATTAACTTTATTTAAAAAAAAGAAGAACTAGAAGGCACTCCAGAAGGACATCTTTTTTGTGGGGGAGGGAGGGCAAGTGATCCTTCATATATAGCCTACTAAATTTAAGTAATGCATTACTTCTAAGAGTTGAGCTTTAAGTTCTATACTTTGATTAATTGCTGAATTGACTGGTAAAATATTGGGTGAGCATCGGTTAGTGAGTTATGTACTGGGGATCTAAAGATGATTAAAACATCGTCTTCATCCTTAGGGACAGCTGTTGTTGACCAGGGTACATCTCCCCCATTTATCTTGAGACATTTGGCAATGTGTAGAGACATTTTTGGTTGTTATAACTTGGGGTGAGAGTGATACTAGCATCTCATGTGCAGAGACCAGAGAGGCTGCTAAACATCCTACAATCCACAGGACCACCTCGCAACAAAGAATAATCCAGCCCCAAATGTCAATTGTGTCAAGATTGAGAAATCATTCTTAGAAAGCTGACAGTCTTGTTAGGAGGCAGGCATCTAGACAGTTACAATAAATATATTTTAATAAGTGCCAGCATGGAGATAGATGGGAGGTGTAATTTAAACAGAAATAATGAGGGGGCGCCTGGGTGGCTCAGTCGGTTAGGCGGCCGACTTCGGCTCAGGTCATGATCTCACGGTTTGTGAGTTTGAGCCCCGCGTCGGGCTCTGTGCTGACCGCTCAGAGCCTGGAGCCTGTTTCAGATTCTGTGTCTCCCTCTCTCTGGCCCTCCCCCGTTCATGCTCTGTCTCTCTCTGTCTCAAAAATAAAATAAACGTTAAACAGAAATAATGAGAAAAGCATGGAATTAGAACTGATGCCTCCTTCCTCTTGCCAGCCACCACTCCCTTTTGCTCAAGTTCAGCTGTTTGCCTGCTATTGCAGGGAAGGAGTCATGCTCTTTATTTTTTTCTTTCCTTATTTGAGGTGTCTGATAATTGTGTTTAATAATAAAGCTCCATACCATACAGGTCTAAAAGAAGGCTGGAATATTGGAGAAAGTTAGGGTTATTTTCCAATAGGTAGGGTTCTGGGTTACTTGGAGATCCAGAGACCCCTTAACCATTTCAATCTTTCTTCTTCCTAATCGTCTTCCTCTCTAGTCTTCAAATAAAACTATAGGGAGTGAAATCATTAAGCTTTCAGGCTGTGAGAATTATTGGGGAAAGCACAAGTTTCAAAGCCCTGGAATCCCCTTCTTTATCACTTGTATACTGAGTGTCCTTAAAAAAGTAATTTCCCCACTGTGGGCCTCAGTTTCTACACATGCAAAATTAAGTCATTGAATAGATGATCCTCTAGTTCTCTTCCAACATATTGGCAAATGAGCAGCTTTATGCGTTTTTATTTTCTAATCTCCTGATGCCTCCTAGACTGCATATCTCCTCTTATTTTCACACTCAAGAGTTAGAAAAAAATAGGGTGACCCCTGTTCTGCCATGCTTTTTTTTTCCAGTGGGATGAAGAAGAGAGGCTTACAAGAGACTAATTGTACACCAGCTCCTGAAGGGAAAAGATACCACTTTTTCTCATGGGCTGGGCTTTGATCATTAAACAAACACCGAAGGTATGGAAAGGGATGCCAAGAGGAGCACAGAATGTATGTCTGAGAGGATGCTTCCCTTCAGGATCAGAGTGTCTAGTGATCGTCCGCTAAGCCTTCCTCTCTCTGTGCTAAAGACAAAATTATTTTGCAAAGGGATTTTTTTTTCCTTTCAACTGTTTCCATTTAACTCTAAAGACTATTTCTAAGTTTTTGCAGAAATAGTGATGCACAGTAGATCAGTCAAAATATGGAGAGTGGTCAATAATAGAAAATCTATTCAGAGTTATTGATTTTATTACTGAGGCATATATGACCTCTCTCCTTTCTGAAGTCTTTATGTTTTCACTTGGTTAGCAGTTCAATGTTCTGCCATGATATTTTCCATTATCCACTTATCTCTCCAACTAGACTGTCTACTCCTTAAGGTGAAGGGCTGTCTCTCAGACTTTCTTTACAAGTCCTACTGAGTTTACACCAGTGCTAGGCACAGAGACAGCATCATTCACTTAACAGTCGAGTGACCACAAACTCCATTTCAATAAGCATCTTTCCTCGAATACCTTTAGTCAACTAAATATCTTCATAGTTCTTTTAAGGGACTATTTATTTTTGAACACTAGATAATATTACAAAATGATGGACTAGTATCATTTGAATGTATGAAATTAATGTATTTAGCTTATATCAGCCTCAACTTTGTTTCTCAACTTTGGCACTGTTGAAATTCTGGTATGACTTGGGGTATTTGCAATAACTATCATGAGGTGCTGATTTGTGCATTATAAAATGTTTAGCAGCACCCCTGACTCACTCATGTCAATAGCACCCCTTCCAATTGTGTCTCCAGATATTGCTAAATATCCCTCATTTGAGAAACACTGACCTAGAGGAGAAAACACAAGATTATTATCCATAAAGCATTTATCAGTTAGTAATCACTTACTAGTTCTGGAAAGACTCATTATGCCAAGACGTTCCATGTATTTCCATCCATTTCTTCAAATGCATCAAATTTACTCACAACCATTCATTTATTCTCCACATATTTATTGAACATCTACTGTTTTCTAGGTACTGTGGAAGAATCTATGATGAATAAAATATAATTCAAATACTCAGTAGGCACCATCTAGCAGTGCAGATAAAATAGGAGTCAAACATAAGGTACTAGAAAACAATTCTTGCTCTAAAATGGAACTACTTAAAAATGTGGTTTCCAGACCACTGGAAGTCCATGAACCTTTTGTTACTGATCCACAAAGAAGAATATAAACCAAATGCCTTACTAAACACACTATCTAGATCAGATATTTTTTTTATTTTTTATTTTTGTAACAAGATTTTACCAATGAAGAAAGCATCACCTTTATTTAAATTCTAATGCAGTTTCCTTATTTCACTGTAGACTGGAAACAAAGTGTTTGGTGACCAACTTGTTCAGTAGCACTGCTCAGAAAAACTTTATAGGGGAAAAAATAATTACTGTGCTTTACATAGGCTGAAGAAATATTTGAAGAAATATTCATAGTTCAGGTGGCAGTTGCTCTGAGGTTTGGAAGATGGATAGGTGTATTTGTTAGAATAAGCTACTCTAATAACCCCATGATCTTGGTGGCTTAACACAGTAAGGTGTTATTTCTTAGATTGCCATTCATCATAGGTTAACAGAGAGAGAGTCTCTTAGTGTATTCATCAGGGAATCAAGTTCCTTCCACCTGGGTCACCAACTTCTATGGTCTTGGGAGTCCTCTACTGAACTTTATTGGAAGATAAGAAAAGAGAGCATAGAGAGGTATGTCCTTCCCAAACTACCTTATGTATGACTTCTGATCATATACCTACTGTATATCTTCATTCTGTTCACATTTCATTGTTGATACTGAGTCATGCACTGCTTCTCCCACACAGAGGTCTTGGAGATGCAGTCTAGCAGTATATTAAGAAAGTAGAGGAGAGCATAGATATTATTGAACACCAGGTGTGTCTATTACAGAAATTGCTGGGTAGGCGTTTTAGGGGAACAGAATAATGAATGCAAAAGAATTGGTGAAAACATTCAGGAGACAAGTGGGCCAGAATCATTAGTTAATTGAAAAGTAGAGTGTATGTGAGGGCAAGTTATAGGATTTATGGCTGAAGTGTATTGCATACATTTCAATGATATTCTCAGTGGTGGTAGACAATTATTGGACATTATTGATCTTTTAAAGTCTTCTGAAAACTTGAATTATTAAATGAAAGTTTTATGATTATAAAATACAGACAGTATGGAAACTGCAAAGACCAAATTTCATATCCCATGTATTTTTATTATCTAGAGAAAAAAGAAACATTATCAGTGTTTTAGTGAGTAAGAATAAGGTCTGTTGACTCAATCTGTTTGGGTTTATGTTATTTATTTACCATTTACCAGCTGGGTAATCCTGGGCAAGTTACTTTGACTCTATTCATCTGTTTATTCATCTGGCAATTATTGTGAAGATAAAATGAGAAAATGCATATAATGGAATTAGTGCTTTTACATGATTAGAGCTCAACAAGTGTTAGATATTACTATAGTATGAGCATTTTTCTGTTATTATACATGTTTTTCAACTATGTAAGATTCCCAAAGATGTGCTTACTATATTCAGCCAAGATCCTCTCATTGGGAGATTTAGTTTGTTTCGTTTCATGTGTGTGAATGCGTACATATACGTGAGTTTAAATATTGCTTGAATAAATATATTGGTGCATAAAGTTTTATATCCTTATTTATTTCTATAACATAAAAGTGTGAGATTACTGGGTCAACAGCACATCTTTAAGCCCCTTAATAAATACTGCTTAAATTGTACTCCAGAATTGTACAATTAATACTGTCACTAGTGTGGTATGAGAATTTCAGTTTTCCCAACTCTCACCTACCTCAGTATTAATATTTAAATACTTGTAAGGTGAGGGTAGTATCTCATTTCATAACATTTTTGGATTCTGGTAAAATATGTGATGGGATTAACTGTGTGAATGTGTTAGTTAGACCTTGCCATGGTATGTACATCCAGAAGAAGTCTCCCTAGCCTAAGTGGTATTTTTAAAATCTAAAGTAGTATAAAAGTACTTAGCTGGACATTGGGGATGTATTTTGGGACCTTCAATCATATGAGACAGAAACCATCTGAAATTCATTTCTTCAATCCAGTTCCTTATTTCATGTGCCAGATTCTATCTAGAACACAGCTTTAGAGAATGCCATGCTCAGTGATGAAATAGAGCTTTACTAGAGGACTAAATATGTCTCTCATACTACAAATCACACCAGCTATTATAGTTTCCAGAGGAGGAAATGATCTAAGGTGACCCAATGTTTAAGACTTCTCTAAATACTGCTCCCCCACCCATCTATGGCCATTACACTACTTTTCAGGACTATTTGAAAATAAAGACGCCATCACCTTCAACTGCAGACTACCTGTTCATATCCTTTTCTGAAATTAGATGAGACACTGATAGTAGGAATGTTGGTTTCTGAGTGTTACAACTACCTCTTGTCAAAGCACCAACTGGTTTCATTTATTTCCTGAGTATGATCCAGTGCAATTCAGGCAATTGCAAATTCCTCATGGCAATTGCTATTAGGACTGCCCTAACTAAAAACCAGGTGTTACCCATAAATCCCTGTAAATTACTCAAACATTAGCCTCCCTCCATCAGAGAAATGAAGGACCCAGTCACAGTGGGTTTTACCCATGTTATCTTCAAGTAATAAAACAGGACCACACACTGTCCTAAAACCAACATAGTAAGAGGATGTCTCTGCGAAACCTAAATAATCACTAAATAATCATTTAGAAAGAGAATCATTCAATCTGTTTGTGAAATTGTTTGGAGTACGTTTTACTGAATTGACTAAAAAAAAAAAAAAAAAAAAAAAGATCCCGCAGTTTCTGAAACACTGGCTGTTTGACATCAATGTTACAACATATGCCAAAGATAGTATATAAACAGTAACATGTCCAGTGCCATAATGTTAGCTATTATTTTTTTAAGTTTATTTATTTTGAGAGAGAGAGAGAGAGAGAGAGAGAGAGAGAGAGAGAGAGAGAGAGAACCATTGGGGGAGGGGCAGAGAGTAAATGGGTCAGAGGATCCAAAGCAGGCTCTGCCATAACAGCTGCGAGCCCTAGGCAGGGCTGGAACTCCCAAACTGTGAGATCATAATCTGAGCTGAAGTCGGATGTTCAACTGACTGAGCCATCCAGGCGCCCCAGCTATTATTTTTATTTCTCATTAATTGTACCATGTTTTACTTTAGACTTAAAGCATGGTTTGGAAGAAGAGGAAAAAGAAAAGGATAAAAGAAGAGGAAATGACATGTAGAATGGGAGACTAGCAAGGGTGGGGAGAAGGCAAAGGAGGAAGAGGCAAAGGCAGGAAGGAAGAAGGAGGAAGGAACGAAAGATGAAAGGGAGGGAAGAAAAGAAAATGTACCATTATCTCTTAATGTTGACCTTTGAATTAGATTTTGTACATTCACCACTCCCTTCCTCAGCTCTCTGCAGCTTATACACAAAGCCCTCCGCACGTCATAGTTTCTAGGGGAGCAGTGCTCTTTGGAAAGGTGTCAGAAGCATTCAGTAGTAATGAGCGGACAGAGCAGTGGAACAAGCTATCTGCCTTCATTGCAGGAGTTCTCAGGAGAAATCATTTGTCTTTTCTCAAATGGTCGTAAATAGCGCTATGCTCCAGGTGTTTAAAGACCCTGAAACAATTACCTTTTAGTCTCTCCCAACCCCAAATCATAGAGAATTATCCAGTTGGAATGACTTTCAGCTCAGTGTGTCCATTTTGATCCCTCCCATTTTTAACTAATGATAAGTTGTTTTAAGAATGATAGTTGTAATGTTATGGGCAGAAAAATAAATGATGGCTCTTTTTCTTAAAAAAGTAAAAGAGGACTTAAGGGAGAAGATATTAAGTGGGACGAATTAGCACATCATATTCAGGATTTTGCAAGCTTTATTAAGGGAAAAATAAGGAAATTTCAAAATAACTGAGTGAGTTCCTCATGTTTTCTGGATATAATCACCTTGACTATACTATGTTGATTTTCCCAGTAGATTACTTACTTATAACTAAGGCCCCCTCATGCCAAGAAAACAAAACACTAAAATGTGTCAGCAAATGGCATCACCATATCAACTAATTCACCCTAATCAGAAACTTGGGGCTTAACCTGCTATATCTCTCTTTCACATATCTGGTGTATCATCAAGTCCAGTCCTGTTTTCCACAAGAGTTGATCATGTATCTGTCCATTGCACCAGACATTCTTCAAGCTACCACCATCTCCAGCCTATTGCACTGTTAAAACCTTCCTACCGGTATCTATAGCCTCCAATCTATATTGTAGCCAGAATTCTCTTTTGGACATATTAAGTGGAAGCTTATATTTACATTGATATATAAAGGTACTTAAATTTAAAGCAACTTCCATTGCTTTTTGGGATAAAGACCCAAATCTTTTGGAAGACTACAAAGTCCCGCATACTCGATTCCCTGTCTCCCCTTCCAGCCTTATTTATACCACTTTACACTTTAAATGTTCCCTTCTCATAGAGGTTATTTTTACACACTGTTCATTTCTGTTATAGCACATCCCTTACCTGGTAATTAGGTATGTATTTATTTGCCTATTTATCATTTGCATTCTTTTTAAAAAAATTTTTTTTAATGTTTGTTTATTTTTGAGAGATAGACAGAGAGAGAGAGAGAGAGAGAGAGAGAGAGAGAGAGAACGCAAGCATGAATGGGGGAAGGGCAGAGAGAGAGGGAGACACAGGCTGAAGCAGGTTCCAGGCTCTGAGCTGTCAGCACAGAGCCCGATGTGAGGCTCAAACTCACGAACTGCAAGATCATGACCTGAGCCAAAGTCAGACACTTAACCAACTGAGCCACCCAGGAGCCCCTCATTTGCATTCTTTATATTTGGGGGCAATGGTGAATAGTGCTACTAAAAACATCTGTGTACAGGTTTTTGTGTAAACATGAGTTTTCATTTCTCTAGGGTAAATACTCAGGAGTATGATTGTGGGATCATATGATGAATACGTGTTCAATTTTATAAGAAGCTGCCAAACTGTTTTCCAAAGTGGTTGTACCATTCTGTATTCCCACTAGGAATGTAGGAAAGATCCAGTTGCTCGCCACCCTCAGCACTTGCTTCCGTATATTTTATTTTAACAATCTCAACAATGTGCTAGTACTATTTGATTTTTACAGAGAACTGGTCAAGCATGTTAAGAAACATGCCCAAAGTCATACAACTGATTCACAAAAAAGTTTATATTAGAATTCAGGCCCCACTGACTTTCCATTGTTAAGTGATGAATGATATACTAGCTAACTTTGCGGGGGCAAATGAGACTAATTTATGGAACTTAATTAATTTACTGCATGGAGAATTAATGAATCAAATTCTCTTTATACTTTAATACTGAAGGGTAATTATTTATGACTTCAGTCCTCTGTGGTTTGATTAGGGGTCTGTATATTAGCATTGACTGAACCTGAGTTACTAAAATGAAATGCAAGCTATAGTACTTTCAAATGATGTAAAATTCAAATACATTGTCTTTACTGAGTAACATAATGGAAAAGTATTGCCTGGGAGTCAGAAAACTGAGTCAGAGTTTTGCAATTAATTGAATGATACTAGTTTCTGAGCATTAGTTTCTTCACCCATAAATTGAGGAAATAATGGCAAGTGGTCTGGAAGCTCCTTTCCCATTGGCTCTTAATGCTTTGATTTTGGTGACAAGCACTTAAAACTGATGAAAGCCAAAAAAAAGTGGTGCCTGGGATTCTTGCTGTCCCTCCCCTGCTCGCTCTCTCTCTCTCTCTCTCTCGCTCTCTCTCTCTCTCTCTTTCTCTCTCTCAAAATAAATAAACTCTAAAAAAGCCAAAAAATAGTTCAAATTTTTTTATTTTGAATTGACAACAAAATGACGAAAGGACTTAATTATATTAAAATAATTCCCTTCTATTGATATTTTCTCAAGCTCTTTGTTGCCTGAACTACATGTATTAGGTATTTGATTGCTTAACAATACCTCGAGAATTTTTTTTTCATGTGAACAACTCATAAACTATATCTCAGTATTTGCATAGTAGTTAATTCTTTCCACTTGAGTTGTCCATTGCCAGTATTGTCCTTCCTTAAAAAATATTTCTTCCTTGGTCAGCAGGACTTGAATTTAGGGTACTTTTTGGGAGGGTGGTGATTCTGTTAATATGATTTCATCTTCAATTATTAGTCATCTTGCACTCCCCTTTCATTTACTTATCTTTTCATTTAAAATCTATTGCACTGTTATAGAGTCAATATTAAATAACAAATATTAGGGTCAGGTAGATTCCTTCTCAAGGTTTCAAATGTTTGTTCAAGGCTTCCTTGATTTAAGATACTTTATTCATTCACTATTTATTTCATATCTGAATAGAATGGGATTTTTTTTATAGAAATGTTTCCCCTTATGGAAAGTCACTAGGGAGTTACATATTCTGTGAAAAGTATGGAGACGGAAAAAGTATCATAAACTAGTGGTTTAGTTGATATTTATGTTTAGGTATTCATGTGTGTATTCATTTTTGTTAGGACTTGATTACTGCAGTATACCCATTATCCATAAAATTATACAGTAAAGATAAATTTTGTATAATTCTATATATCTAAGATCTAAATTTCTATCTATCTATCATCTAATCTGTCATCATCATCTGTTGAATTTGCTCCATTGGGTATTGTGGCAGTGAGGGAGATGCATATTTAATCAAATAACCCTTCCTCAAAATCCAACTTAGTGCAAGCAGATATTAACTACAATCTTTTAATAATAACCGTGTATTTCAGAAACCTCAGAACTTTTATTTCCAAACCTGTGTGAGCTTCTATATATGTATATTTAAATACAATGATGTATATATATTCTCTATTCCCACAGTCAAAACCATAGTAATTCTTATTTCTTAAATCACAGTCCTTACACATCATCCCCTGCTAATTCTTGCCATCCCCTCCTTCACTTGTTAGAAAAGTCCCATTTTGTTGGCCCAGGATTTTGGCAGAAAAATGAGGAGGGCTCTGTTACTACCAAAACTTTATTACCTTTTCAGAAGATGGCATAGGTCATTTCTACTCCCCATTTAAGTATAATTATAAATACTTAAATACAAATGTCATACCTGTAAAAATAAATGAGTAAAGGTTTATTCTGTTCACAGCATGCTCTTGATTTTTCACATGAGTGTTCACTGAAAAGTGACCATCTGTGAAGTATCTTCCTGTGTGACGATAAATTTCACTGAGTTTGCATATAAGTGCATATAAATAAATAAACCTGTTACATGGAATTGTGTTCAGATATATTTGTATAGTAGCACATATATGTTATGTACGCTCTCATGTATAAGCTATGTATGTTCATGTATGTTTCTTGAACGTGGATACTTATGGTATTTATACATGAATTTGCCACTAAGCCATTCATTCTAGGAATTCAGAAGCATGTGAGTTTGTCCATAACATGTGTTATTTTACTGACCTGTATGGAGCAGACCAATATAAATTTATCAAACATGGAGAATGGAACTGTTCTTTTTATCTAGAAGTTTTAACATTTTTCATGTTATCTGAAAAGTTGGCTGAGGAAGAGATCGCAGTTTGGAACCAGATCCATTGCCTCCCACAAGTGACAAATAGACTGAGGAGGGCAAGTCCTAGGGAGAGTGAAAAAAAGACTGTGAGTTGGAGAGACAGAGAGCCAGCGTGTTAGCAATAAATTGCATTGCTCTTTTCTGGAAAAGAGGAAGAACAAAAATGGCAAACTACCGCCCAGTATAAGCATTTCAGAAAAAAGAGAGACAGGGAAAGGGAGGGATGAGGGAGGTGGAGGAGCAGGGGTTGGGAGGTGGGATGGGGGAGGGAGGGGGAAAAACTTCAGGAAAAAAAAAAAAAAACCCTCAGCAGGCAATTAGACTAATCTTCAGCCAGCCAGGCTTGTGGGTTCATTGTTTGGTATTTGCCGGGGCCCAAGCTGTGTGCCCTGGAGGGGCGACCTTCTAATCATTATCTGTCTGTTTTATTACCCAGCCAAACTGGGCCCAGTTTTAAATAAAATATGCAAAGGTTTCTTAAATTATCACCTGGGGCAAGGCGGATCGCCTTTCTTGCTGTACATGTTGTTAATCTGTGAAATGCAAATTCCCTTCATCTTATAGTTGGGCTTTATTAACTTTTTTGAATTTAAAATTTCTCGAACAATGAGTTCTGTCAGCTTCTGAAATTATATTTTCTCTTTTTTTTTTTTTCCTCCTCCAACACGGAAGCGAGTTTAAAGCATAAAATCACCAGGGGAAATAAGAAGAGTTTCATCTCGCTTTCAGAATTTAATTGGCTCCTTAGCAATTATTAGTTTTTGCTGTTAAAGTCATTTTTTATTACTATAAGTATTTTCTTAAAGAAACCACATTACCTTTCTTGGTGAGGAGCGAAATGTCACAGGCAAGGAAGATGAAGGGAAGATGGGAAAGAGAAGAAAAGGTACACACTTCAGAAGGGATCCGAGTAACTTACGCTATTGATCTTTCTGGGCTCAGAAGTTGTGAAATTTAACCCTTGCTTTATTGATCTCCTAAGGCCGAGGAATTCAACAAGCTAAATGTCATTTTTTTAGGGATTTTTTTTTTTCTGATTTGTATTTCAGGCTTCAAGTGAGATCTGTTTTATGCATTTCCCTCCACCCCCACCTATTGCTAGAACATTTTCCCATCATTCTGATTCACTACTCATCATGAATTCAGAAATTGGGATGTGCAACCTGGACTGTTCTCTAGTGTCACCAGTTTACCTCAGGGACCTCAGCTCCATACCGACTTGCCCTGTACCTGCTATGTGCCGCACGGCGTAAAAAGAGTCGTATGTCAACCCCACTTGCATAACGAAGCATGCTGGGAGTGAACGGCCAGTGGAGAAAGGATCTTACAGTTTCTTCTTTCTAACCATGTACCGCTGTACCTACACACTGACATCACTTGCCCTAGGGGGTGGTTCTAGGGACAGGAAACACAAAAGTGTGAAATGACCAAGAGGATAGTAGGTTAGATGAAAACAATATGTGAAATATCATGTTCTGTTGTGTAACCATGAGGCATTCTAGGGAAAGACATTCGGGGTAATCCCTTTAACCTGCTAAGGAAACGTTTAGTGCTAGGTATCTAGCACTAGGTACCTAGTACTAGGTACTAGGCAATTCTAACCCATCTTCAGGAGAAATAAACAGTATCTTCAGGGATGCTAATGTTCCTTCCCCTCATCTAGTTCTGCCATCCTAGTTCCCATCTACTTCTGCCAAAACTTTTAATTCTATAGCTGTGCTTGGCTGTTTGCATAATTTTTGAATTCCAATTGTAACTACAGAGAAAACACTAACAAGAAGCTTTCTCTGATTTTGTCGTGTTCGAGGCTTATATAGTATGTATTGCAAATCGTCTTTCAAGTTTATCCCTTTCTTTAAAAAAATCTTCTTTACCAATAAGCTTTCCAAACAAACAATCTGAAGTAAACATAAAAGGAATTGGGCTGGTATTGCATTTCTGGCACAGTGATTTCTGGCTGCTCTTTTGAACCAGACATCGTTTGGGCAGCTTTGTGAAACATTTACACTGACTTTTAAGATATAGAAATTGTGCTGGGGCAAATAAGGGTAAATTAGATAACTACGGTGAAGACACTTTGAAATTTAGTTGAAATACATTAGAATACTCAGAATTGGTGGACAATACATTCTCAAAAAAATAAAAAAATGGAGACATAGTGATTTCCTTCTTGTGGTAGTGCCAGATATCCATGTGACTGGAAGATTTAGCCAATCTGATCAATGAACTAAAAATCAGCCAACAGATATTTATGAAAGGTATCTTCTTCAATGCATTATTGAGACCTTTAGGAATTCAAACCAAAAAAAAGGAAAAAACATAACAAAACAAAAAAAAATAGCAACAATAATAGCTATTGTGTTAATTACTTTTCATATATTTTTTTTTTCATGTAAAATTAAGTCACTTCCCAAGATCACATAACTGGAAGAGGCAAGATTGGACTTCCAATCCATAGCTGTTTCATTCTTTCATTCTAGTGAGGATATGTTTCTACTGCGTCATGTAACTCTTGAGGAGTTTGCGGTCTTGTGATATGCCACGACTCCCTCGATCATTCTTCAGGATGAGAGAAACTGTGTTTCTTGCTGTCTGCCAAATGCAGAGCTGTGTAGTGCTGCTACAATCCAGACCCAGAGCACTCATGATACCATTGACATGCCTGCAGTACATAGAAAGAGCAATAGTATTACATTGTTTACCGTAGCTATTTCTTGATCAAATCAATTTGACAAATATTCATTTTTTAAGTGTGTATCCTGGGTCTTAGGAATATTTGGAAAGGTTGGAAGTATTAGTTCAGAAAATCAATGTTGTTGACCAAAAGCAAACTCTTTCTCTTAGCTAAATTTGCAAATGATGATCTCTGATGTAGCTATGACTCGTCTGCTTTTATTGATGTTGTATTGAAAAACACAAATGAATAACCTGGAAATAATACAAAACTTATATAAGGTATAAAAGACCCTAAGAAGGAGGTGTTTTGGTAATATATAAGTGAAAGTATGTCTTGCTCCTATGTTATTGGTATGCATGTGTTTGAGAAAGAAGGAAAGGAAGGAGGAAGAGAGGAGTAGGGAAGGAGAGAGGAAATTACTGCAAATAAAAAATGTATTTAGGGGTTCCTAGGTGGCTCAGTTGGTTAAGTGTCTGACTTTGGCTCAGGTCATGATCTCGCAGTTCATAGATTTGAGCCCCATTTTGGACTCTGAGCTGACAGCTCAGAGCCTAGAGCCTGCTTCAGATTTTGTGTTTTCTTCTCTCTCTGCCCCTCCCCTGCTCACGCTCTCTGTCTCAAAAATAAATAAACATTAAGAAAAAATTTAAAGAAAAGAGATCTACATTTCCACAGTTTTAACCTATCCAGATACTTTCACATACATAATTTATTTTTATCCTTAAAAATAATATGTAAATTAACAAACATATGTATTGTTATCCTTAGAAGTAGATGGGAAAGTTAAAAAATCATGTATTTGGGAGTTATACAGATCTTGCTTTGAATCCAGACTTTATCACTTAGTAATTCGGGACTTTTGATAATTTATTTAAGCTTCTTGGATTTTACATTTTTCATTTGTAAAATGTGGAATACAAATCCCTACCATATAGGATTATAGCAAGAATAAAATGAGATAAAGAAAGCAAAGTGTCAGATAATACAGCAGGTGGTCAATAAATGCTACTTCTCTTACTTATCCAGTGTCACTCAGCTGGGGTGGAACTGATTATACTTTAGGACTCTGCTGCTTTTAAGCAGGCAAGTAGAGAGATGTTAAACTAAGAAAAATCCTTTATTCATAGACCATAGAATATTCAAACAAGAAAAGATATTTCCCAACTCCCAATGAAGACTTGCCATTTTGACAAGAGTGAGTACAAGATGTAGTTAATGCATTAATGTATATTTTAAATAGCTTCACCCATACTTCTTGGTAGCTGCTGATTACCTCTCTGCCCTAAACATTTATGTTTTAGTCTTAATTCTTTTTGAAAGCTCTCATTGGGCAGGGAGGTATTCACCAGAAGTTTCTTTTGAGTGCTGAAGCCTCAGAACAGGTCACTTCTCCCTGGTATCAGAGCACTTCAGTTCATGTGAGGGATTGCTTCAAGCTGACATGGAAAGGCAGTACTAAGAAGAATCAAAAATATTTTATTTTAAAATTCTTTTTTATCATTTATATTGAAAGATGAAAGAAGTTAAAAAAAAAAAAGAAACAAAGAAAACAACTCAAACAAACACTGAACAAGAAACTGCAATGCTTTTATCTTCCCAAAGGTTGTTTTCTACACAGGGAAGTGCTTTGTGAAACCATAAGCACCTTATGTGGTGTGATTCAGCAAAGAGCTATAGCCTCAGCTCTTTACCATGAATCCCCAGTACTCTTCCCAGAGATGTCAGGCCACATCTGTGTGAAAGTTATTAAAGTTGTCCAGGAACTGAGGAATGGTGTATACTTACCCAGTCCTGGAAGCACAGGGAAGTCTGTATTCTCTGACACAGAGGTTCTTCACCACCTTCTCAGGCAAAAGATCCCAAATGTATTTGACCATGGCCCACTTACTCCATTTGCCAATGATTAATAAACTTGAGGAGCAAATTTTTTAAAATGAAATAAGTTGCTACTTAGCAACTATCCAGCAAAAAAAGTGATAACTTTTTTTAAGTTTATTTATTTATTTTGAGAGAGAGAGGGCACGAGCAGGGGAAGAGCAGAGAGAGAGGGAGAGAGAAAGAGAATCCCAAGAAGGCCCCACATTGTCAGCATGGAGCTCCATGAGGGGCTGGAACTCACAAAACCATGAGATCATGACCTGAACCAAAATCAAGATGCTCAACCGAGCCACCAAAATGATAAATTATAAGGTAAAATATGCTAAAAATGAAAAAAGATAAGTCCGTGATCTTTTTCATCATAATAACAGCTACAATTGAACAGTATGTCTGTTCAAGATTTCATTGATGATATGCTGGTAACAGACTGTTCTTCCAAAGTTGATGACCTTGTCAGGAATAAAGGAACCATGCAAATAGCTACGCAATGATTGGTAGTCAGATGTTTTAGCAGTGGGCTGTATGGAGTACTTAATAAACCCTAGTCATGTGTTAATTCAAGTTTTTGAAGAGCAAATTTTAACATAATAGTGTACTTAATAGGTTACTAATAGCTACTAGCCCTGTAAAAATTAAAACCTGTGGAATTGAACTGTCAGCAAGAATTATTAAAGAATTCTGCTTTTAAAAATCAGATAATTTATCAGGAAAACCTTAACAGTCCTCTAGTGGGCCACAGATCACACTCAATAAT
The DNA here is from genome assembly GCF_018350175.1 of Felis catus. Taxonomy (NCBI): domain Eukaryota; kingdom Metazoa; phylum Chordata; class Mammalia; order Carnivora; family Felidae; genus Felis; species Felis catus. The sequence continues at coordinate 48,807,454 of NC_058372.1, forward strand.
ATTAACCATAATAATATTAACACTGAGTATATGCATTAGCATGGTTTGTATAATAATATAATAGGAGAAGATAAGATTCAGTATGCAGAGAGAGAAAGAAGGACCTGAGGTCCCTGGGTGGGGAAAAACACCTATTTTGGAACAATGCTGGGAGTGTCTGACCACAGCAAACCCCCTCAGGCATAAGGTTCCTCTTAAGAATGTAACAGACCTCACCTTCTCTCCCTCAGGTTTCCCCTCAGGAATTTGACATAAGACCTAAATTTGGCCATAGACTACTTACCCTTCATACTGTGGAAATGAGCCAATCAGGATTGGAAAACCCAGCACCTAGAATTACCAAGCCAATAAGGGTAGAACCTGAGAAAGAACAAGGGGGAAGTGATAAGGGGCATTTACTTTGGAATGTCCCCTCTCTGTAAAGAGAACTTTCCTACTATTCTTCCTTTCTAATCTTATACTCTAATAAACTTTTGCCTGATGCTCATTTTGTGCCCATCTCTTCATTCTTTGAAGGGGTGAGACAACAAATCCTGGGTATTGTGGTAAAAAAAAAAAAATCCTGCAACAATATGTTTCATGTGTCTATCTTTTATTTAAGTACAGTATGTGCAGAGTTCAAGACTACAGACCTAACTACAGCAATGTGTCTTTAGCAGAAAAGAGTAACAGACTAATTAGCATGCATCTTATTTGTATTTCTTTTGCTAAAGCCAGCCATTTGTTTAATTCAAGGTAGATGTTTTGTCCATAAATACACAGTCCAGTTGGGAAAAACAGTCTTAAAAAATACCCCACAATACAGAACATCCAAGAATTAGTATAAAACAAGCCACAGACGTTTGTGAAGAAGTGACATTTTGCAGAGGTAAGTTGATATCTTTGGGGGGAAAAAGTTTAGAAAAAGAGCACAGGAGCTTTAGGAAACACTCAAAAGAAAGGAGAAATTGGAAAATCAGGGAATTGTGGGGTCAGAGGAAAGACAAAACAGTGGAGATTTTCCTCATGCTCCAAGAAGATAAAAGCAATGAAAAAAGTCCCTTCTGAGGTTAAATGGTAAAGAGTAGGAATTCAAAGTGAGGAATAGAGAGGGCAAAGTCCAAATTGCTGGAGGTTAAGGATAGAAGCAATGTCAGACTACAGACAACATCATTCCTTAGAAAAGCTCATGAGTGGGGTGCCTGGGTGGCTCAGTCAGTTGAGCCTCCGACTTTGGCTCAGGTCACGATCTCGTGGTCTGTGAGTTTGAGCCCCACGTCAGGTTCTGTGCTGACAGCTTGGAGCCTGGAGCCTGTTTCAGATTCTGTGTCTCTCTGTCTCTCTCTGCCCCTCCTCCATTCATGCTCTGTCTCTCTCTGTCTCAAAAATAAATAAATGTTAAAAAAAAAAAAAAAAAGCTCATGAGTGTGGATGAGATGAGAGAAAGAATGACATTTTGTTTTAATTTTTTTTTTAACGTCTTATTTTTTAAGAGACAGAGACAGAGCATGAGCAGGGGAGGGGCAGAGAGAATGGGAGACACAGAATCCAAAGCAGGCTCCAGCCTCTGAGCTGTCCACACAGCGTGATGCAGGGCTCATACTCATGAACCATAAGATCGTGACCTTGTCTGAGCTGCAGTCTGACGCTTAACTGACTGAGCCACCCAGGTACCCCAAGAATGACATATTTTATTAAGCTTTATTGATGCTGTCCCTCTGCGTTGAACTTAACTCTCTCTACATCTGTTTGCACTTAATGAAGTAATACTTTATTATTTTGGAAAAGCATTTCTAAGCTTGCCCAATCATAAGATTCACTGGGCATGTATTTTAACATATAGATTCCCAGGCTACCCCTCAATGTCGTGAATTGGAATCTCCAGTGACAGGGCCTGGAAAAGGGTATTTTTATGAAAGAAGCCCAGGTAATTCCCATGATTGGGTAAGTGTGAGAAATACTGTATTAACACATGAAGTGATACATATGAAGTGCATTTTCTGCTAATTAATAATTTATTTTTCTTATTCAAGAATATGTATCCTTGTGGGCATGGATTGGGCCTTATATGTCTTTTGTATTGTATAGGACAATTATAATGTCATATTAAAATAAAAGTATGTAATTGAAGCATGTTCATTAGTTAAGTTTCATCTCTTAGAAGCCTATATTATTTGTTATATTATTCCATCCATAATGGAAGTTTTTGAGCATATCTCTATTGCTGATTCCTTATAAATCCAGTGTCATAAGAGCTATGTTGCTTCTTGATGATTTTACACATTTTATGTGAAAATCTTCATATGAATTATGTGGAGGGATTATGAGAGTGAACTAGAAGAGGAGCCCTCTCAAAGTCAGGGGCTGAATCTATTTTGGCCAGTGAGTCAACCTCTGAATCTACTTCTGGGAGAAAAAAAAGCCAAATTTGGAAATGTGTTTTTTTCCTTGTTATCAGGTGTATTGACTGTATGGACCAAATACCTTAGGCAACTATTTAGTTGTGCACAGGCCTCCTTCCACTGTTTTTGTGTATTTGTTCAGGTAAAGGAGGGTATTGGTAGTAGTAGCACATCCTACCCTGCAGGAAATTTACAATACTCTGTGACCTCTTCAGTTTTCATTCACTCAGCATGTATTTATTGAGGAACTATTATGTTCCGGGCATATTCCTAGATATGAGAGATATACTGGGGAATAAAAGAGACAGAGTGTTTGTTCTCATAGAAGTCACACTCTAGTTGGAGAGATAGATAGTAAACAAATAACCAAATTAGTATGTGACAGTACACTGGGAACAAAAACAGGGTCCAGGGCAGAGTGAACGTGGAGGGCTCTTATAGATGACGCTGTCAGGGAAGTCCTCTGTAAGCACATACCTGAATGAGTGCAGTTTTGCAGACATGAGGAGCCCTGGGGGAAGAATAATCTAGCAGAATGGATAGAAGTACAAATATTTTAGGCTGGGAGGAGTGAGTGATGTGGAGATAGGAGGGAGATGATTCCAGAAAGGAAATGGGGTGAGAGAGCAATATTAAATGTTGAAAAATAATAGATAACATTTATATTTCAGGTGCTATTTGAAGAATTTTATAGATGTTAGTTTGTTTAATACTTGCAACAACTCTATGAGTGTGTGCTACTGTTACCCTGATGAGGTGACAGAGAGTTCCTTTACTTGGTTAAGGTTACATAGCTAAGTTTATGGGGACAGTAAATGTTACAATTGGGATTTGAACCCACAGCTGCATCCCTATCTATTCTACTGGTCTTTAAACAGATTTATTGGTTTTGTCCTCCCTCCCTCATCTTATGCTTGCTAATAGAAAGGAAATTGACATAATATATGCACAGGAATAAGACATCTAGATATTGTTTACAAAATCTCATCCTCCTTACCAACCCTCACTCTTACTGGGAAAGACTGGAAAGATCAAGGAAATTGCATTTTTGTGTTGTTTCCCAAGGTCAAGTTTCAGGCTATGGAAATGTTATTTTCTTTCATTTTCGTTATGCATTGCCCCACTTATTTTCTATATGATTATTGATCTGAAGTCCATGACCTAGGTGCTCTACAGACAGAATTTGTGTATTGATTTAGCCTGAGAGACATGTAGCTTCAGCACATTATTTCTGAGAGGGGGTTGTTATGGTCAACTGGGCATGTGGGCTTCACCTACAGCCATTCTTTTGATCCCTTCTGGAGATGATTCATGTTCCTTGTCACTTGGGTCCTGTCACTGCAGATGATTGCATTAACAGAAACATCTACAGATGTAGCTGCAATGAGCCACTATCCCATAACATTCCTAAAGTTTATATTTTCAGGAAGAAAACAGAATTTACAGACAGAAAGAGAGAGAGAGAGAGAGAGAGAGAGAGAGAGAGAGAGAGAGAGAGAGGATTTCCTATCAACTCAAATGATTATAAAAAATCTCAAGAATCTTATGCTCTTCTCTGAAGATAACTAGAATCTGCTCATTGGAATGAAAATATAGGAATAATTGAGGGCTGGGTATTGGAAGGCAATGGTTGGAGAAGGAGAGAGGTGATGACAAAGATCACTAGGTGATGACACATCATACCAAAGAGAGAGAGGGAAGAATTTGAAAATGAAGGGTCAAAAAGGTCTGAGAATAGAAAACGGAATAAAGGAGGAACATTTCTTTGTCCTTAGTATTGTGTAGTGATAAAAGAAATGGAATGGGAATTGGGAGATTTGACTTCTGGTCCTAATATTTTTCCTGATCAACTGTATGACCTTATATAAATCACTTATATGTGTGGGCTCACTATAGCTGGGACCATGGGCAAGCTACCTCATCCTTCTGTGCCTTAGTTTTTTCATCTATAAAACGGCAGTAATAACAGTATCTACCTCAGAGAGTTGTGGTAAGGATTAACTGTTAATATATATAAAGACTTACCATAGAGTATAGCAAAAAGTAAGCATTCAATAAATGTCTGTTATTATTATAATTATTAATTTCATAAAGCCTCATTTTTTTCATATAGAGAATAAACTTCTAATTTTATAAATACATGGTTCTTGCACAATTCATATTCTAAAGAGCTCCATCTGAAGAACCCACTCTTTCCTGGCTGTTCCCAGCAACTGGTTAAAAAAAGTATGAGTTTTCATTGTCTATGAAATAAAGTCCAAACTTTTTAGACATGAATTAAAAAGGCTTCAGGATTCAGGACTACCTAAAATTTCCAACTTTATTTTCAATCACCTCTGTTTACACAGCCTGCACATCAGGTAGATGGAGCTACCAGCCATTTGTCATATGTGCTGTGGGATGTCCTAACAGTTTAACTTCATTTCTACTGTTCCTCCTGCCTTTTTCTCAACACAGCATCTCAAAATATTTTCTAGGGGCGCCTGGGTGGCGCAGTCAGTTAAGCGTCTGACTTCAGCCAGGTCACGATCTCGCGGTCCGTGAGTTCGAGCCCCGCGTCAGGCTCTGGGCTGATGGCTCAGAGCCTGGAGCCTGTTTCCGATTCTGTGTCTCCCTCTCTCTCTGCCCCTCCCCCGTTCATGCTCTGTCTCTCTCTGTCCCAAAAATAAATAAAAACGTTGAAAAAAAAAATTTTATAAAAAAAAAAAATATTTTCTATCCATCATTCAAGGCTCAATGAAAATGCCAGCTCTTTGGAGAAAACATTTTTGTTTCTCCCACATGGAAGTAATCTCTTCCTTTTTAAAGCTTCCCAGTACTCACTTGTACCTCTTTCATGAAAATAGTTTTCTATCTAACATTATAGTCAAGTTCATGTTACGACCTTACACAGAAGGTCTTTGAAACCACACAAGTTCAGTGATTGCTTGACCCACAGAATACATTGGGAGTGATCCATGGTCCCATGCCAGTTTTGGACTTAAGAGACTGGTGGCTTCTTATTTCTTGAATACTTGCTCTGGAGAAGCCAACCACCATATAAGAAGTCTTGTTCTGTGGCTACTATGTTGATGAGGAAACATAGGCACTCCTGTAGACAGCCCTAGCTGAGCCCTGCCTTATAGCTGTCTCTTCCAGACTCCAGGTGTGTGGACACTCCAACCCATCCACCAACAGAATACCACTGAGGGACCTCAGAACAATGAATCACTTAGCTGAAACCTATCTGAATTCCTGACCAACAAAATTGTGAAATATAGGAAAATGGTTTTTGTTCTAAGGCACTATGTTTTGTGGTAGTTTGTTATTCAGGGCTATGAGTTCTTTAATGTCAGAGATTCTGTCATATCCACTTTTATATTTCTACAGCAACCACCATTAGCCCAGGTACTCATACAGGATGGGAGTCTTTTCCAGAAGTGTTCCTATATTCTCAGATGTGTTTTCCTAACTCAGGGGTGGTCAACCTTGGCTATACATTAACAATAAAGAGATTTTGAAATCCTGGAGTAGGAACCAGGCACATGTTATAGTTATAGTTACAGTTATTCCTTTTGTAGGGGAAGAAAACTGTTCCCTACCTTTCTAGGTTCTTTTGCTGGAGTAATAATTAAATTGACATGAGATAGATTAATGAGAGAAAAATTAAGTTTCACATATACAGGAGCCCTTCAAAGATATGAAGGCTCAAAGGCAGTTGAGGTTTATATTTCATCCTTAGCTAAAGAGAAGGGGACAGGGGTTTGGGCTTCAAAGGAAAGGAGACAATTCACAGGAAGATGGGAAGAGCAAATGTTTGATAAACAAATGTTTTCCATGCCATGCAGAGAAGTCTTTCTTATGTAAAAAAAACAAAACAAAACAAAAGTTATCTTTAATAATAGCTCTCTTCCTGGTATAGGTTCCCTATCTAAATTATTTTAGGCATTTAACTGGGAGGTTAAAAACTCTTCTTGAGTTTGTTGGGCTTAATTGTCTTAAGCTTAAAATAAAACATGTGCCCAAATGGTACATTCTGGGGTGGCCTACCCTGAACCCCATTGGTTCCCTCTGAAACTTCCCTGGAAGTTCACATATTAAAAGCTGAGCTGGTAGGTTCTTCCATAATTTCTTGAAATAATCTCTTAGTCTTGAAAATAGGTCAGTTCAACTAAATAGTTGTGTTCCAGTGGTACAGCTAGGCTCCCAAAGTTAAGCCTATATTCTGTAAGAAATCAGCTATGTAATAAGACATTTCTATGGAAACAAAAGAAAAATAATGGTTAATGATTGGAGCAAATTACAAGCCAGTTTCTGAGTTTTATGGGTAGCCAATTGGGAAGATTTCTAGATGCAGGCACCAAGTGTCTTCAGAAGGAATGAGGGCAGGCTGGGGCAATCTGAAAGAATTTCCTGTTTTGCAGTTTGATTGATGATCTGAGTGGCCCACACACCTACAGGCATGGAGATTGTCTATACATGAGCTGTTGTGATTTCTCTGAAGTTTATATCAAATTGTCCAACTTTAGCTTGCATGGCTTTTGGAAAGGGCAGTTTTAGTTTTCAGTGATTCCAGGTCGGAAGGGTGAGACAAATATTGGAAATGTTAGTTTGGAGAGTTGAACCAAATATTGGAGGGACTGGGAAAATTCAGTATCTAGTTCAGTTTACAGGTAGAAAACAAAACTACCCAAGGCAATCAGCAGAACTAGAATCTAATCTCCACAAATGTGTATTATAGTTTCTACTGAAACATAATATACTCTTTACAATCACCCTCATTTCTATCAAAGGTAACTGTAGTAAGACTAATTTGTTTGCAAATTAAATCTCGTTTCAATAAACCTGGCTTGATTATTTACATAAGTGCAGCAAGAATAGCAATTGACTGTATAGAATTTTTTAATCTGCTGGAACTTTTTATAAAGAATCTGAGACTGGACTTCTAAAAGCCTTTCAAAGCTCAGAAGCCAAGCCAAGGACTTGCCATTAGACTTCACCTGCAATACCAGTAGAGTTGGTTAATTTCTTTCTTCTCAAGGTCCCCCAAATATCTGGTGGTTCCTGCGCCTGCCAGGAAGTGACCTTCCATAGTCACCATGTGAGGCTGCTGGAAATCCTGCAAGCAAGATAATCCTGTAAACAGGCTGATTTTCCCAAGGAGCTTTACTGTTGCATAAAGTCAACCTTAGTTCCTTAAACCTGTCAGGTCACCTCCGAATCCAAGCATATCTCCCCCCAAACATGACATTCCAGTCAAAGTTTTGGTAATATAGCCAGTGTTTCTAATTGTGTCCTGTTACAAAGAGAACATATTTTTATTGATCATTTGCAAGTGACTATATTGCCACAAAATAAGAATACTCACCAGGGCACCTGGGTGGCTCAGTCGGTTGAGTGTCCAACTTCAGGTCATAATCTCGCGGCTTGTGAGTTTGAGTCCCACCTCAGGCTCTGTGCTGACAGCGCAGAGCCTGGAGCCTGCTTCGGATTCTGTGTCTCCCTCTTTCTCTCTCCCCTCCCCCACTCATGTTCTGTCTCTCTCTTCTCAAAAATAAATAAAAACAGGGGCGCCTGGGTGGCTCAGTTGGTTAAGCGGCCGACTTCACCTCAGGTCATGATGTCACGGTCCGTGAGTTTGAGCCCCGCGTCAGACTCTGTGCTGACAGCTCAGAGCCTGGAGCCTGTTTCAGATTCTGTGTCTCCCTCTCTCTGACCCTCCCCCGTTCATGCTCTGTCTTTCTCTGTCCCAAAAATAAATAAATTAAAATAAATAAATACATACATACATACATACATACATACATTAAAAAATTTTTTTAAATAAAAAAAAAGAATAGTCACCAAGAGTTTCTGAATTCTGGGGAGATCAGGTAGTTAAAAAAAAGATAAATGTTTCACTTTTGTTCACAAAGGTATATTTTGCCAAATTTCTGTAAGTCATAGGTAGTTTAAGAAAAAAAGGAATAAAGGTTTCCTTAATCTGAAAAAAAAACATTAAAAATCAGTATTTTTAAAAAGTCATAAAATTATAATTATCCTCAGTTTATTCAATCCTATGTAATTAATATTTGTTCTGCTTGAATCCAGTTTTTCCACTAGCTTTGAAAATTCCTACCCAGTTCGGTTGTTTTTTTTTTAATCTTAAAGTTATCAGAAACCTGTATTCTAGAATACTTTCCATGATCTTCTTGAAGATGAAGTCATTTTGTAAGTCCTCTTGCAAAAGCATCAGAGTGAATCAATAACTGTGTATAAATGGAAAAAGACTTAAAAATAGCCATGATTAAAGATCTGATGAGAGTTTATTGCAATGCAATTGACAACAAATTTTTCTTATTTCAATGACATATAACATTTCAAGATAACTGGAATTATGACTGACAACATTATTATCAGGGCATACTACATTTCAAGGAACTTCACAGAACACTTAGAACATATACCTATACAATACAACATGAAGAGGCTTAGTATTACTTCTTAATTGACAACCTTCCACTTGTAATGAAACATGTCAAATAAACATAATTAGTTTAACACTCCCCTTTTATAAAGAGACAGAAAAAAATCTTTGCTTATTGCAGGGACCCTCTGGAAAGTCCCAAAGTTAGTTCAAGGTAAAAAAAAAGACTAGAATTTGAAATTTGAGAAGTTTGTCAAAAATATCAATAAGATTTTAGAACATTCAAATAGGATTACAGGTCACTGTGAGACAATACTTATTCCTTTAGACATAGTGATAATTAAAGACTTTGTAGGCAAATACAAAAAGTTAAATACTTGTAAACACACAGTCACACACACACCTTAGGTCTTTTAATAGAGAAGACTCAGCTTTTTTAAGTAATCAAAACCTGATAAAAATAAAGGAAATTATTTTGGCGCGACACAAAATGTTTGTTACTTTAAAATGTAAAGAAAAACCTTTTAGAATCTTTTATCAAAAGCAGACCAATAGTTTAAGAAAATGTTTTCCTTTTAACAGAGAGAAAACCAAATTCTAATTTTGCGTCAGTTTATTTTTGATATTAAAATTCATTAAATTTAATAAAGTTAATCTTAGCCAGCTTGACTACATATTAAAATTCCTTTCCAATAAATCTTTTCCCACAAACTTTCTGCAGCTTTCTAGTTTATGTTCTGATTTTGTCCTATGCTTTCCCTCTTTCCCATTTTGAAATAATTAGCCTCCTTTAGGAGAGAATTACTTTCTTGCCCCTAACAAAAATACATTTCCATTCCTTATACCTTCTTATACTGAAAACATACATCCTGCTTTCCTTGCATTTGGAGATGTTTTCCTTATTATCTCTAATGGCTTTAATTATACATTAGAATTTTAACCCTTGAAAACTTTAATTTTTAGTAAAAAAAAAAAAGAATAATGAGCTGTCTTTTATGTTAGCATTCTGTGACTTGGCAAATTTATAAATATTTTTTTTCAATTTCTAGAAACATATGTTTTCTCATAGTAAATTTTTCAGTATGGTACAGGACATATTTACTAATGGACCAAATATCTTTAGTCCCTCTGTAAAAGGAAGCCTGTGTTTAATAATTAATGCACTAGTATTTTATCTAGCTTGGAAATAATCCAGATGTTTAACGACTTCTCATCATTTAATTTCACTTAGCAAAACTATAAGGGAGGAAGTTACCAAAGACATTTGGGAAACTATTTTTTAAGTAGACATACTATAAAACAGTCATCACTGAAAAATTCACCAAAAAATTCTTATCCCACTTATGTGTATTTAATTTACTTGTTTTTGATAATCATATTTAGATTACTCATGAAAATTTCATAAGACATGAAAGCAGTTAAGTTGCCATCATCTTAAATTGTTTTTCTTGCTGACGAATTTTGCAAGAGAGATAACCTGAGCTTATTTGACTTGACTTTCAATAAACCTAGGTAAAATAAAATTATTATACTTAATGCTGATAACTCTAAAGACATGCCTGTATTAATTAAACCAACAAACTGAAACTAGCTTTTATTTACCAAAAATATCCTAGATCGTGTGAATTTGAGAAACATTTAGTTCCTCTGATATTTCTGAGACTTAGAAATACTTAATTCATAAATGCTTGTTTTTAAACCAATTAAATAGAGCAATTTTATAAATTAAATTTGGCACTACCATCTGGAGGTAGAAAAATACCGTATCAATAATGTACATATATAGACATACATAAACATACAGTCAGACACAAACAGAGATCTGAGTTTTATTCCAAAATTTTGCCACGGATCAGGTGCAATACGAAACTTGCTAGTTTATAAATAATTGTATTCTGGAAGATGGAAAAGTTTAAGGTTACCTGCTTAAAAGCTTTTTGCTGATACTTGTAGAGAAGACTTTCAGCATTTGTATTTGCCCTGACAAGCAATCTTAAAGAGGCTGGGCTCTAAAGTTTTGGCAGGAGAGCCCTGTTAGCAGTTGGTATTTTAAAAGCCCTCCTCCCCTTTTTAACAGTCTTGATCCATTGTGTTAGTTATCTATTAGGGGGTTTACATTTCAAAGACATGGCAAGATTTACATCTTTAGTGGACAGAGATAAATGTAGGTTTTCTCTTAGGAGTTTTGGGTGTATTTCTCTATTATCTGAAGTCTAGGGTAATTATGGTTGAAATTTTTTCCCTGTTTTTGTTGTTGTTGTTGTTGTTGTTGTTGTTGTTGTTGTTGTTAGTGCAGGACAATTGTGCTTACAGTGTCCTGGTTTTTTACAATAACTGCAGATGCCTGGAGGCAAATAGGAAAGGCCCTGAATAGGCTTTGAGTTGCTCTCAGAGTTTTGCTTTTGTTTCTCTAAAGATTTAAGTTGCAAATCAAGAATATTTAATTCCCTCTCTCTCTCTCTCTCTCTCTCTCTCTCTCTCTCTTTCTGTATTCTTACAAGCTATTCTGAAAGAGTTGAATAGCTGCTTCTGTTATGACACTCATAGGCTGGCTGGCCCATTGAACTACATTATTTTTAATTTGCCTTTTTATATGAGAGAGAAAATATCCGACTAAAGCAGAAATTAAGAGTCCTGTGCTCTGGAACTCCTGGGTTTACTGCAGTATACCTTAGAAAAAGTTGTATAAAGCTTCATCAAAGGTCTTTGGATGCTCTCCTTTCTGAGTGCATAATTTAACCTTAGACCAATTTACTTGGAGGCTGGGGGCATGTGGGAGGAGCCTTTAACATTGCTTGCATCAAGCCTTCCATATCAGCCATTTCCTGGTCATTTGCAGAAGGGGCTGTGAGAATATCTGGCCATCTATTTTTTTCTGTGAAGGATGTGTCTTCTTCTAGGGGCCATCTAGCTTGTCTGATAACTACAGTATAATCATGGAAGGGAAGAACGGCTTTAGCCAAAGGAGGTCTCTGTGAATAGGGTTGTGAATGGCTATTGATCTTTCTAATTCTTCTCTAAATTTGATAGGATCTTCTAAAAGTAGAAGTAAAAGGGCTCTACACTTTAAAAGATCTACTCCTTCCCAGGAGACATGAATTCTTTGTGGTAGGGTTCAGGATATATCCACAAAAGGTATTGCATATGAAGTCCTGTAGCTGGCAGGGCCTGATTACAGAGCCCTGGAAAGTGGGAAGAGTTATAAGGGACAGCATAAGTGAGCCTTAATGTTTCTCCCAGATACTTCTGTTAAATTCATTTCCTGACATTCAACCTTTATATAAGTAACCTATATAACCCAGGCCTGGAAGTCAGGCCAGAGTGCTTCCTGTAAATATTGCAGGGAAATGTAAGTTAAAACAGGTAACCGGCTGTTTAAGGGATTTTCTGGGGAAGTTGGAATCGTTTTGAAAGCTAAGGGAATTTGTTGAGGAGTGGAGGCTGGATTTAGAAAAAGGAAATTTATGTTGGATGTGAACTTTAATTTTTGTTCTAAGTCTAATTTTTGTTCTTTAATCTTGTTAAGGGAGTCCCTAAGGGTAGACATAATACTTCTTTGTATCCACCTTTTAATTTGGTCTTTCCATAGATAACAGTAAGACACTTGTTTAGGATGAGAGCTCTCTCAAACAGTTTTTTCAAATACAGAATTTTTTCTAGTATGTCTTGGAATCCCAGTCTATTTGACTGGTTATCAGGTACACACACACAGGTATGTGCATCTTCGAGATGGCGGAAGCCAGAGAAAATATTCTCATTGTTTATAAAACCAAGCTCTCAAGACATAGAACAACATGAAAGGAATACCTCATTCGTTTTTTAAATAGGGGAACTACAGCAAAGTGTCTAAATACCAGCCTAGTGAGAACCATGAACTCACCAGTCCGTGAGGCCAGCTGAAATGACAAACTTATAGAATCTGTGCCTGTGTTCTACCACATCATCGGGTTTTTCCTCCTCATGATAAATGACACACAAAAAAAAACAAAGAAGAAAACAATGACCATCTCTTGGAGGAACAGGATCAATAGAGATCAAGAGTACTCATAGCAAACCTTTACCAAAGTTGCTCTACCCCAGGAACTAGTTCACATATTTTCTCCTGCTAATTTAAATGTAGAAAAAGAAGAGGATTCTCACCATTCTTGCTTAAAACACCCCCTACAGGCAAAGACTCAGGAAACTGTTATAGTAAGCATTCTTACCTTCTGCTGGTGCTTGTCAGAGGTCCCAGGATCTCTCACTACAGCAGCCCACGACTGCATAGTGTCCAGCCAGTGAAGAGCCCCATGTTGGGCGCCAAAACCTAGGGGAAGAAAACTTTTTCCTTCTTCCCTTCTACGTTCTTAGCTGACCTAATAATTAAACTGACATTAAAACAGGTTAACAGGAGAAAAGCAAATTTAATCATTACCTATGGGAGTACCACAAAGACAAGAGAGGCTCAGTGACAGACATTTGAGGCTTATATGCCATCCTAAGCTAAGGAGAAGGGAGTAGAGGTTCAAAGGGGATTCAAAAGCAAGGAAGATAATTCACAGGAAGATGGAAGGAGCACATGTTTGGTAAATAATATTTGCCATGTTACGCAGAGAACTCTTATGTTAAAAAAAAAAAGAGCTAACTTTGGTAATTATTCTATTCCTGGTACAGACTCCCTATCTGAATTCTTTTAGACAGTTAGTTAACAGGGAGGTAAAATGCTCTTCTTGAGTCTGTTGGTCCTTAATCAACTTTAGCTCAAAATAATCCACATGCCAATGTAACATATTCTGGCATGGCCTGCCTTGAACTCTTATCACTTAATAAAATAGAAAAGCAGCAGAGTAAAATTAAAAAACAAATTCTTCTTTAATTTATATTTGAGAGATAAATGAATAGATGGATCAAACATTTCAATCTGATATCTTGGAGTTATGGAGTATTTATTTTAAATTAGTAATGAGCAAAGAATCTGATTTTTCCCTGACCCATAGCTTCCTTCACAACAGGGGGAGATGGGAACTGCATTTAAATCTGATAGATATAAATCCATCATTGGTAAGTACTTATGGACTACCTATTATGTTTGACCCCATTCTGAGTGGAAATGGAGACTGGAGGCAGTACATAAGATAGTGATCCCGTCCTCAAGGTGCTTATACTTATGTCCTATGAATTATGTTGAGGAGATAGAACTAGCATACAAAGCTCATTAGAAGTGTTGAATATGTTTTTGTTGCTGTTGTTGTTGTTGTTTCGCTAAATTGTGTGATACAAAGTTTTGAAGGGGTTCCAAGTAAGGGAGATAGAGGAAAGATGAATGGTAGTAGAAGGAAAAGATAGGTGTGATCTGGCCAAGGTGTGATCTGGCCAAGGGAATGCTAGGCAAAGAGAAAAACAAATGTGAAACCACAGAGACAAAATAAACTTGGGTTGTCTGTTTGAGGGCAGCAGAGGCTAGCCTGGAATGTGGCCATTCTGGGGGGAAGGGAGAAATGAGGAGGAGCAGGTTTCATGGGAGAAAACTATGAAAGAGATCTCTTAAAATCCTTCAAGTCTTTTCCAAAAATACAATTCTATCCTGTGATTTGTAGTAGCACATAACTGTTTTATTCCTAGTTATTTAAACAGAAGTAACACTTTGCAAAGGCAAACTAGTCCTATCCTAGCATAGTTTTCAATTTCCTTTGTTCAGTCATTAACCTGACCTTTTGCCCCAAGGAGATGACTCTCACAGAAGCACCACCTATGCCTGGGCCTGAGCAGGAGACAGATACAGAAAGCAATTATCCTATTTGGGCAGTTGGTCTTCAGTTATCAGTCTAGTTATCATATCTAGTCTAGTCTAGTTATCATAGCTAAATGTAGTGCAAAGAAACAGCTTTCTCAAGGCTCTGGGATCTTGAACACTAGGATGATAACCTAAGATTCAGAATGTAGGAGGGGGAGAAGATTACTATCCCTGTGAAATCTCCCAAATGCTAAGAAAAGAATTGGGAAATCTGCTCATCTTTAAACGCATATTCCCCAAACTGCACTTTTCTGTGGCTTTTTCTTTGACTCAAGAGCAATTGGGTTTTCTACAACAATTGTCTAACTGTTTTTAATACTTCTAGTATAAGTGAGTATCACACCTGTCAGTAGACTTATGTGTACTTGGGTGTGTTTATGTGTGCTAGTCTCTGTGTTTGTTTAAGATAGAGCAATGAGCAAAACAGACAGGAGCTGTACCCTTAGAGCTTATATTCCATCAGAGGAATAAGACATTTAGCAATGAACTATTTACTTATCAATCTGATAAGTTCTTTAGAGAAATATAGAATATAAAGGAGGTTTGCCAAAATGAAGACAATGCTCTGGTTACATCAGCCCAGGAATCCTAGTCCATACCAAAGCTAATTTATAAATGTAAATGAATAGTGTTCTGATTTTGTGTCTTAATCTCATAAATTTTTTTCTGATCTGGTCCTTCAAAGAGGGAACAGCTCACCATGCAGATGTAATCGGAGGTAATAGTAGCGTAAGACCTCCTTTAGGTCTTCTTGGAGAATGGCCATGCTACCTTCCCTGGGACCAACCTCTTCAAGTGCAGCAGATTAATGAGCCCTTTACCTAAGTGTCTAGATTTATGAAGAAGGAAAGAGAGTTAATGTGCTTTCAAAAAACTACTGCCAACAAAGGTTAAAACAGAAAAGTGTTTCTGGTCAAATAAATTAATTTTAAAATTCGGTTAACCCAAATCTACTTTTCTCTCAGTATTTTGGTTGACTTTGGCTGAATCACTTCAAAGTACTGGAGAATGTGGTGACTGAATAATTCCAGGATTAAAGAGAGATGAACTTTTTAAATTTTTATTAAAATACTCGGTTGACATGAGGAAATTTGCTAACGTGACCAGAAAGGATTTATTTTTCAAGCTGTAGTTTTGCATGTTGCCTGTGAATAGCATCACTAAAAACATTGAAGTGTGGCCCCTTCCTCTACAGTAAAGTGCCGTTTCCAGAGACAGTACAGCCATTTGAAAAAGGGTATGATTTTAGCTAACTTCACCTAAAGGTTAGTAGAAAGATGTAACGTTACAAAACACATAGGTTTTTAAGGATTTAGAGACAATTTAATAGAAGACAGTGCAAATCCTAAAAGTAAATATTATAATTGGCTGCCGCCAAGAGGCAAACCTCTTTGACTTGGATCACATGAACCGTAATTAGGAGACAAAATTAACTTTGGAGTTGGTCTGTGTGACCTTTGGGCTCCCTCACCTCCATGCCATCCGCTCATCCATACTGGACTTTATTTCCTTATATTTCCTGTGACTGCAGGAACAAATTACCAAAAATTAAGAGGATTAAAACAACAGAAATTTATTCTCTCACAGACCTGAAAACCAGAAGTCTGAAATGACGGTGTTGGCAGGTCCCTACTCCCACTGGAGGCTCTGGTAGATCTTATTCTGTGCCTCTGCTAGCTTCTGGTGCTTGCTGCATTCCTTGGCTTGGGGCTTTATCACTCCAGTCTCTGCCCCTAGCTTCACATCCTTTCCTCTTCTGTATCTTCTCAATGTGCCTGTCTCCTCCTCTTCTCTTTCATAAGGATGCATGTGATGGCATGTAGGGCCCACCTGAGATAACCCAGGATTATCTCATCTCAAGATCTTTAACTTAATCACACCTGCAAAGACCTTGTTTCCATATAAGATAACATTCACAAGTTCCAGGGATTTAATGTGAACTTCTTGGGTGGGGGTCGGGTGGGGGTAGGGGTGGGTTGCAGATTTCTCCACCTAACACACCCACTACCAGGAGTTAATACTCTTTTATGTGGGTATGTATATATTTCCCACAAGAATGTCAACTTCTAGATAATAGTGTAATACATTTTTAATCCTTTATGGCACCTTGTAGAATACTGAGCCCATGATGGAGAATTAATTCTTACTACATTGTAGTAAATCTATGAAATTACATTAGATTACATATGGGGAAAATTGATTTTTGGAGGGAAAAAAAGTTGCATATGACTGAAGTCCAAGAACAAGTTGACAGAGTCATTCATCTGTGCTACATTATCTTTACCAAACCATACCTGAAATAAGGTACTAAGGAAACTCAGCTCATGGAGCCCAGTTGTCCTCATTCCAGTCATGTTGTCTCTCTCAATTCCCCAGCCACTGCCCTCATTCTGGGAGTGAATTGATCTTCCCACTCAAATGTACCTTCTTCTCTGGGCTTGTCATGACTATGTATCCCACCACTGAAACTTCTCCAACCTCACTCTTAGCTGCTTATATCTCAATTACCTAATGTAATAAGCTAGTCTTTCAGAACATCTCATTGATCCCACTAATCAGTTTTGTTAATAAGAGCTTCCAAGTAACATATGGTTTTTAATTGTGGCCAACTTGGAATAATAGTGATTTAATGTTGAAATCGGGGCTCAGAGGCTCAATGGAGTGTCTTAAACGGGTTTCCTAAAATACATGTCTAATAAATGGCAGAACTGGGGCATGGGTCTATTGATTCCAAATCCTGTCCTTTTTCCATTTTAATACTACTACTTCTAACCTATCAGCAGTTCAGAGGGTGCCATTAATCTTGTCCCAGATGTGACCACATTTGCCCCTATATTAGGGGATGGCCCTGCTTCCAAATTTGGGGCCATTTAAGATTTTTGACTGAAATCTATTTTCTTATTTCTTTAGGGGATTTTAAAATTTGAATTGGACATACCTCTATTTTTTTCCTTGGGCTTCTCAAGGATAGAGAAAAAGGAATGGGGTCGACCTCCTGCATCAGTGGTGAAGACCTTTCTCACCATCACTCTTCTTAATCTGAGAATTTAGAAGCATGAGAGGGAAACTTTTAAAAGTTTATTTTATGACATTTTACCCTTTTCAGTCATATAACTTTAAAAATGCTCCAACCAATTTATTTATTTAAAAAAAAAGAAGTAGTAGAAAATTCCCTTCTGGACTTATTTTCCATGTGCCGAGTTTGAGCCTGGAGCACATTTTTACTGCTGGAAATAGGGGGTTATAATGAAAATGCTGACACAACCTCAACCATAGAGGTGCTAGCAGGCACGGCTATAATAAATAATGTGGGAAATATTTTACACTTCAAGGCAATTACATGTTCAGCCATCTTTAGGAGAGCTGGCCCATGAAGGGTAGGGATTAGGTTTCTGTGACAAGTGTAAAAGACCCATGACTCATGAATGCCGGGAGGTATGAATGAATTACAAGAGCTGAGTGAAAGCCACATAATCACCTATCGTAGGTAAAAAATATTCTGTTTATTTGCAGGAGAGAAGGCTAGCAAAAATCCAGCCAGGACGTTTCTGCCAGTTTGGGCTTTGACCAACAAGGCTGGAGATGCCAAAGGTTGGGCAATGCTCTCTCTGAACTCAGTGGGCACTGCCACATGCACAGAGAAGCTGATTTTTATTCCTGACCTTCCTTTTATCTGAATATGTTTTCAGTGGACAATAAAGTGATGACTTATGTTCCTGGAAGGATGAGAGTGTCTATACCTACAGGTGGTAATATGGCCTGGGAGGCACTGGAGATAGTGACGGAACATTCACTAACTCAGTTCAACTCAGTCTGTATTCTCATCAGCATGCCCTGTCTTGTCTTTTGATTGCTACATTCATTCCTTCCTCTGTAGCTGAGAATAATGGCAGTGGCTGTTCAGGTGCCTCTTCCCAGGGGCTATTCACCTGTAGGTATAGGAAGTTTGCTTTTCCTTCTCTTCCTCTCTCAGTGCCTTAAACAAATCTTGGGGTAATGAATTAGGTTGTATGAATTACACATTCCCCTATGTCTGAGTTAGGTGCTCCATAACAGTCTCTCATTCCGCAAACATAGCACTTGATGCACTGTACTTCCACTGCTTGTTGATTGAACGCATCTTTCCTTTAGACTGTAAGCTTCATGAGGATAGAAACTGCATCTGTCTCATTTGGGCCTGTACTCCCAAAGCCTAGCATAATGCCTGGCACTTGGTAGATTAATTAATAAAGGAGTAGCCTTATGGGTTAAGGCATCTCATATAGCCCTCCATGTAACAAACAATAGTGTGCCTGATCCAATGTGCAGGCATTGATTTAGTCATTTGGTACAAGTGAATCATACTCCTTGCCCTAGATGGGGCTCCCATTTTAGGAGGGAGCTTAACTGAGTGAATAATGACAATACTGACAAAGGCTATAGAACAGTGGCATGGAGCAGACAGAAAGTTGGCAAGAGGAAGAAGTGACCAGTTTAACACATATCACTTACTAGCTGCAGAATCTTATCATATTTGGCCTTGTGTTATTAGTTATTAGCTTATTTAGTGTTCCATTGCCCCAAGTAATCATCAGCCATATCTTCTACAGTTATATAACTTCTTCCCTTCCTCATACAGAGCATGTTATATCCAGATAATTACTGAATAGGACATCATGATAAGAGTAGACAGAGAACATGACTTCAGTTAAATTACTTAGGATGGGATGTCATCTTTCTACTTACTGATTTGCAATCAGAAGCTCATTATTAAAACTTTGTGAAACCTTTCTGAGCATCAGTCTGAAAGGATATCCCACAGTTCTATTTGGAAAATTAGACAAATAGTAATTAAATTTTATGTGTTTGGTAAATATTTTTCTTTTTGCATCTAAATAAATATTTAGTTTGTTGACAGACGTGAGATAAATGTTGAGATAAATGGCTAGAAATTGTGCATGGGGTGATTTCCTAGAAATGGCCTAGTACTTTAGGGCACGTAATAGTTTGGCAGTGCTTAGTTGAGGCTGCATTATGTAATGAAATAGCATTTGCTTATCTTCAGTATTGATGGGTTTATTTGGGTACATCTCTTCATGGCATTGTGTTTCAATCTGTTTACCCATAATTGTTCATCAGAACTGCCCAACTTATCATTTGAAAATCCATTAAAAGATGTATTAGCAAAGTAATAGTGGAAAGCAATCACCTTCATTCATCACTTTGCTTCCCTTATTATTTTTTTTTTTTCTTCACATATGGGTAACTATAGAGAAATGTCAAGGCAAAGGAGAGAGATCTCATTTCATTGACCAAATTCTTTAAAATTTCTTATGGGATTTCAG
Organism: Felis catus; assembly: GCF_018350175.1. Classification (NCBI taxonomy): domain Eukaryota; kingdom Metazoa; phylum Chordata; class Mammalia; order Carnivora; family Felidae; genus Felis; species Felis catus. The sequence continues at coordinate 48,827,317 of NC_058372.1, forward strand.
CTGCTGTTTCCACCTTCCTAATGGAAGAACAAGTGGGAACTGTCCATTTCACTTGTGTGCCGGTGCGTGCACACATGTATGTGTGTGTGTGGCTACTGCACATGGGGAAAATAAGAAGACCCTACAACTTTAAGAGCAGTTTTTAGTCTGCTTATCACTTTGCGTCACACAACTTCTTGGACTTTTTTATTCTGGTCCCATGCAGGCTGAAGTCAAACTGGCTGATCCCTCATGAGAGCCATTTTGTGTTCAAGCTTGTTCACTCTGGGAAAGAATAAGAGAAAACCTCAGGACCACAAATTTATATTTATTATATTTAAATTTTAACATGGATAAGTGCAGTATCCTAGTTAGATGACAATTTGATCAAATAATTGCCAAGCAGTTGCTTTGACACACAGATTTCCTGAAATGTCCTTTTGATAATAGAGAACCCAGAGAATTAAATTATTTTAAACCCATCCTTTTGCTATCTGAGCTATGAGTATATGCCTTTATAAATACTGTATTTAATTTTTGCTTAATAAAAATGTGAAAGTGAGCCACAGTATCTCCGAGAGGTTCTCTTTAAATATTTGCAAGGCCGTATTAAGTAACATACTAAAGCACATGTATTATTGCATGTGTATACATTTTTAATTCCCAGACAAAGCCATGATTATTCAAGAGGTTTAAAATAACAGGCACTAATTTATTATCATTGGTTATAAAGACTTTAGAAGGGTGCACTGAACATTATGTTAGCATTGATGTGTCAATCTTTTCATTGAAGAATGACACATCTGAATCCCAGAACAGCCTTAATTAACAGAAAATAATTAGCATCATTTCCCCAGCAGAGAATACGAGGTTTTTTTTTTTTTTTTTTTTTTTCCAACAGAATCCATTGATTGATAATTAAGGAGGAGTTAGTTGTAATAAAACTCCCAGTATTGCAATTTCTAATTGGCCTTTCAGGACATTTTACAGTTATAGTTACTTTGTTCCAGGCGTTTTCTGCCTTTTGAAGAGTTTTAATAAGAATCTTTCCTCTCCAAAGCCAAGGCTCTGCAGGTGATGAAGGAAAAGGACGTGGTGACACACAGGAGTGCATTAGTGTCAGGTAGGCAAAGAGGTGGCTGGAGAGCTCTTCATTTCCTTTTAAGTTCTTGTGGACACCATACCTTCCTCCTTCAGGGCTCAACTTGTTCGTGGACAGGTAGGATCTGCCTGAGGGTCTCTCTCTGCAGGAAGTGTTCTGCAGTCTGGGACTGTTTCTTCCTTCTCCGTGATGCAGAAATCTCTGATCATGTCCTCTTTGGGCACTTAAAGCTTTTCCTGAGGACATAGGCTTGATTAAAACCTCCCATCCCACCACCACTTAAACCTCCTTTTTATTAATTTCCCAACTTTCTGCCTGCTTTTTTGTATGGAGGACACAGCGAGGTGCAATTTTGATGTGCATATTGTAGAAAGACTGGAAACTATAGCAAACTAAAGAAGAAATAAAAATACATTCTACCAAATGTACTTTAATATAACCACTATAATTTGGCGATATTTTCATTTGGTCATTTTTTCTATGCATTTTTCTAATTTTTTTATGAAACATGCATTTCTAAAAATTTAGTTTGTTTTCCTGTTTTTCTCAAAACTTGCAAAGTTGTGCCAGTTTTTGGACTGAATTAAATTACTTATTTGCTGTTCTAATTTGTTATTTGATGGCTTATCTGGTTGAGTGTAAGAATACTGCTTTTCTTTCAGAAAGTATTTTAATATTTATTTGTCTTCACTTTTGATGTAAGAATGAAAGTAACCCTTACTTTTTCACTAGTATAGCACATAATTTAGAAAAATAATCAAATGAGATAAATTGTAGGAAGAAGTATGATATTAGTTTAATAACAAAAATTAGTAAATATTTATTACTTGTTTGAACTAAAATACAGCCATGTGATGTAACAAGCCATAGATTTTTCTTGTTTTTTTTTTTTTTTTTTTTTTTTTTTTTTTTTGGTTTGCAAATATTGAACCACCCTTGCAGTCCCTGGAATAAATCCCACTTGATGGTGGTGAATAACTTTTTTTAATGTATTTTTAGATTTGGTTTTCTGAAATTTTGTTGAGCATTTTTGCATCTATGTTCATCATAGATATGCATGAGGATATGAGTAGTATAATGAATGCTTTCAGGAGAAACAGGTAAGAGATGAGATGAACAGGACAGGAAAAAGGAAAGTGCTAGAGAAGAAAGTGGTTTCACTATAGCCTTACACAAAGGGAGGTCTACAGCACAAACTGCTCACAAATCTGTCCCACCTAAACCAAAGATAAGGAAACCAAGAGAGAGGCTTTTGGAATCCTACTGCAGACACTCAGTGATCATGGGCTACTGCTTTTTTTCCTCTTCCTCTCATGAATAACAGATTAATCTGCTTTCCCATATTTGGTCGTGCTGTAGGGGAGGGGAGGCAGGAAGATTGGGAGGGTGGGGTATGGGTCCGTAGAGGCTTCTTTGTTTTTTAGAATTATAGTGTCTAATGTCAGAAAATTGAAACTACTTAGTTATTTGATTATATGATTTAGGAAAAAGTTTATTTAGCATAACATCTACACACATTTGCCTTAAATATGAACAAATGGACAATCTGCTGTGAGAGTTCCAAAAACTGCTTCTGGCCAGAAGATTCTGAAACAACTGATGGTCTCTTGGGAAAAATAAATACACTTGAGTATATGTAGTGTTTGGTATCTTTGCTTCTTCTTCTTTTGTTTTTGTTTTCCCTTTGTGCTTCCTTGTTTGCCTTATCTTTGATGCCTACTTAAAAAGAAGAGCTCAAATGGATTATAACTGTTAGAATTTTTTTTCCCCCTCAAAACAAAAGAATAGTACTCTTGTCCATAAGGCCATCAAAAACCAGTAGGAACATTTGGTGCAATCAATCTATTACAAACCAATTTTATAGCTATATAATGAGATCTAATTGCTGCTTTATTAGTCTGGCTAATATTAAAAGTGTCAGTAATTGCTTTGCATTTAAGTTGGTTTTCCAATTTAAATTGCATGTCCAATACATTACCATTAACTTATGTACTTTTTTTATTTAATAGATTTTTTCCTTTCTGGTCCACATTTATAGGATTTCCTCTTCTTAAGTAGTTCAAATGGGGAAAGGAGAGAAAAGGGATGAATGAGAATATTATACAGTGAATACCTGTATTTCTGGGATGTTACAATATATTTTTCACACTGTAAGCCTGAATGGGGCTTGGATGGTCGGAGATTTCCATCTGGCCATTGTCCCAGCTGTATACAGAAGAAAAACTGAACAAATGAACTATTGTATCACAGAGTATATAAAATGCTACTATTAGTTGAAATAACTAGATTAGCTATTTCTAATCCCTTTTATTCAGTCATATTTATTAATCAATCAAGGTAATATTCAATGAAGTGACTCAGTGATTGGCTATTGGGGGAAATCAAACAGATCAAAGGGAATCAAACAGATCATTTATGCAGTTATTTTAAACTGCTGTGGAAATGTAGCCCATACCCTGAATACCAATCGTCAAATTCTGTGACCATACCCTCTTAAAACAATATTTTTTCTAAAAACAATGTACATTTATTTTTTTTAGTTTATTTCCTTATTTTGAGAGAGAGCATGAGCAGAGGAGGGGCAGAGAGAGAGAATCCTGAGCAGGCTCTGCACTGTCAGCACAGAGCCTGACAGGGAGCTCTAACTCACTAACCGGGAGATTATGATCTGAGCTGAAATCAAGAGAAAATCCCAAGCAGGTTCAGCACTCTCAGCACAGAGTCTGATGTGGGGCTCAAACTCAGAAACTGCGAGATCATAACCTGAGCTGAAATCGTGTGTCAGACGTTTAACTGACTGAGCCACCCAGGTGCCCCTAAAAACAATGTATATTTAATTCTTTTTTGGTCCATACCATCTTAAGGTAAATTAAGTGAGCTTTCTGTGTTAGCAGAAGCCTAGTGTTAATTGTGAGGAAAATTTTGTGTTTCATGGAGAGCTTACTGATCCTGAACTTTCACATCAAAGACTATGAGCCAATCCCCCCCCCCCCAAAGCCAACAACAAAGGACAGAGAATAAAACTGGCTCCTGGGATCTGTAAGTCTCAGGCTTCTGTGCTAATTAATCCATTCCTCTCCTTTCTTCACTGTGAGATCAATCTCGTTCTCCCAAGTATCTCTCTCCAGTGCATTTGGCTTCACTTTCACCATCCTCACTCATCAAGCTTACTTCATTCAGCTCCTAAAATGCCTCTTGTGGGTTGTCTGCCTCTACACTGAAGCCTACATGCCCCTTTCACACACAAATTCAGCCATGTCATTTCCTTCTTCAAACCCTTCAGTACGTGCCCATTGCTCTTAGGATGAGACTAAATGCTCAGTATGGCTGACAATGCCTGCTGACCTGGCCTAGACCCCTCACTATGCAGCACTGCACACTGGACACATTTCCCAGTCATGGAATTCTCTTCCTCTCACCTCTTCAGGTGCTTTGTCCACGTGAATTCCAGGAGCTCTCTTTACTCCCTGTACTGGGCTGAATGTCCTTCAAAAGTCCATGTGCACCCCAAACCTGTGAATATGACTTTATCTGGAAATAGAGTATTTGAAGATACAATCAAGTAAAGATGAGGTGATAACAGATTAGGATGGGCCTTAAATGCAGTGACTGGTGTCCCTTATAAGAGAGAAATTTGGACACAGAGACATAGGGAGAATGCCACATGATGTTACAAGCAGAGATTGGAGTTACATTGCCACAAAGCAAGGAATGCCAACAATGACGGGCAGCTACCGAACTAGGAAAAGCTAGGGAAGAGGTATTGTTATGGACTGTCTTTTCCCCCAATTGATATATTGTACACTAATTCCTAACATGACTTCATTTGGAAATACATCTTTAAGTAGGTAATTAAGGTTAAATGAGATCACTAGGGTAGGGCCCTCACTCAATAATATTGGTGAAAATGAAGAAACACCACAGTGCTGTCTGTCTGCCCATTAGCACAGAGAGGTCAGGTAAGGACATTGGAAGAAGAAAGAGAGGCCTTACCAGAAACCAACCTTGCTGGCACCTTGATCTTGGACTTCAGAATTGTAATAAAATGAAGTTCTGTTGTTAAAACCACCCAGGCTGTGTTTTTTTTCTTGTTAGCCCAAGCCGACTGATACTGGCATTGGAACACTTCATCCTCTCTTAGCACCCAAGAAGGACTCAATCATGCTGACACCTTGATTTTGGACCTTTAGCTTCCAGAACTGGGAGAGAATAGATTTCTATTGTTTTAAGGTACTCAGTTTGATTTGTTTTGTTTTGTTACATTAGTCCTAGGAAACTAGCACAGTCTCCAAATCTTCCCTTCCGTTTCCACCTGCCCCTCTCCCCCCCGTCCCTACCTAATATCTCCACCTTTTTCATTTCTCTGCTCACTTCCTTAGAGAAGCCTTTTCAGATTTCCTGCTTAAATCAGGTGTAGGCTTCATATAATCAATGAAGCAAATTGCAGAGGGGTATTTATTTATTTATTCATTTACTTATGTTTATTTGGGAGATGATTTGATTACTGTATGTCTCAAGTACTAGGTTTTAAACTCCCAAGGGGAAGCAGAAACCTTTCCTGTTTTGTTCATCATTTTATCCCCCATTCAGTGAATGAATTAAATGAAACAAACAAAAAAAGAATGTCTATGGATGATTTAAGAAGAACCAGAATGTATCAATAGTTAATTTCCCAGTTACAGATGTTTAATTGTTACATATCTTTGAACAAGTCACTTCATCTCTTTAGGAATCAATTTTCTCACTTGTGAACTAGATTATTTCTGAGGCCTGATACTATTCTAACATTCTAGGAGGCTGTGATTCTTTCTGCTAAAAATTCTTCCTGAAACATGATCACAAATACATGGTCAGGCTTGTGTGCCTGTGGGAAATAGGTCAGATTCAAGACTGACTTGTGTAGTCACTATTGATGTACCATTTATTGTGACCTGAATGTGGTAGACATTCAAAAAATGAGTGTTACGTGTTATATTCTTAAAGCCTAGCACTGTGCCTGGTAATTTTAGGAATTCAATAATATTTGTTGAAGTAATTAATTAAGGCAAAGACTAAACATGTGCAGAATGAAGACTTCTTACATTGGAACAGCAACAGTATACTCAAATTGTAACATCGCTGTTCTTTCTTACCCCAAATAGTGGTGACTGAAACCAATATGAGAGTTTAGAAGATCAATATTTTTCATTTTTTTCTTATTCTGTTCTTCTAAATGCCTTTATCATTGGAAAAATCCACAGAGAAGAATCAAGGACAGTTAAAACCGCACATTGAAGATAATTAGATTCCTTCTATCTCAACTCCATCATCGGCTGAGTCCTTAGAGTCTGTCAATGGGGAGAATCTAGAAAGAAAATGGAGATTTTTCAAAAAGTTACTTGGCTTCATGCAGGATTTTGAAAGCAACCACTTTGGGGCTTTTTCTTCCCTTTTTTCCCTGCCTGGTCTGGTCCTGAATCTCTATCCAACATGCTGTGATTCTGGTAATTTGTTAAATATCGTGCAGATCCTTAGCTCTGAGGGAGGCTTTATATCTTGCACATGTTGGGTAGTAATTGGGGATTTGTATTTTCCATGGGGAAATTTATCTCAGTGGTAAGGTTTGTTTCTCTTTTATGAAAAGATTGCTTTTCTTCTTTTCTTTTGTTTTTTCTTTTTTTTCTTTTTTTCCCCTGAATTGGCTGTTGTGATCTCAGATTGTTTTTTGTAGGGGATGACCCATGCCAGCCCAGTAAGGTGATTATGATTTCTAATGCTTATTACTTATTGCCTTGGGCAAGGGATGCCAGGGTTTTACCATCTAGAAAGGAACTTTTTAGGGACCACTAAGAAAGTGAAGTGTTGGTTTTTATATACCCTCAAACTAGAAAAATGGACTAGTCTGCTTTGTAATACTTATTTGAGAAAAAATTATATATTTATATAATTATTTGCTTCATGGCCATCTTTCTTGCTAGGATTTAAGGTTTGAGAAGGGGCCAAGTCTTGTTAAGGATGCCATGTGTATTCAGGGGTGCCTGGGTGGCTCAGTCAGTTGAGTGTCTGACTTCGACTCAGTCATGATCTCACAGTTCATGTGTCCGAGTGCTTCGTCGGGCACTGTGCTGATAGCTCAGGGCCTGGAGCCTGCTTCGGATTCCATGTTTCCCTCTCTCTCTGCCCCTCCCCCGCTCATGCTCTGTCTCTGTCTCTCTCTCAAAAATAAAATAGAACATTAAAAAAAATTAAAAGAAAGGAATGCATGTGTGTTCAGATGCTTGGAAAAAGAAAGAATCCACAACCTCTTCTTAATTCAAATTTAGTCCTCCTTGCCTAGATAGCTGGTGCCTGGGACCTCCTGAGAAATAGTAGAGAATGCATTTCCCATTTGTCCATCCAGGATCAAAACAAAAAGAATTTATCACCTGCCATGCTCTGTTGGTGGAGGGTTGCCCCAAGTTTAAGTGTCCTGTAGTTTAAAATTGTTCATGTGCAAAGGCCAAATGGGCTCTAACTGCTGTGTCCCAGGTGGGAGCCAGAGTCACATTGTTCTTTTTAGAGATAGGCACTGTGTCTGTGCATCTAGCAGAAATGGGTAGAGAACAATCGACTAGATGCAAAAGTAGGGCTGAGAGCATGTTGAGGTCGTGTAAAACATGTTGCTTGATGACAAGAATCACTCTTTTCATTTAGACAAGTATTGTGTCCACATAGAGGCTAGAGTACATATGGCCTGTAAGTTGACTAGTTCTCATGTCTGTCTGGTACACACTGTGTTAGCCTGCTTCTGTTTAACAAGAATTGCCATCAATCCCATATGCCAGCTTGTTAAGATGGTCTTGTCCATCAGCATGGGACTGGAATTTCTTAGTTCCATACCTTCCATGGGTCCCGAAGTGGAAAGATGGTGTCCAGTGATGTGCTGATAAATACTTAACAGCTTCCCAGAGGGAAAATAAAGCTGTGATTTGGAATGTTGCCCATTTCCATAGTGTAAATACTTTCCTTGTGGCCAGTTTTAGGCAACAAATGTGTTGTTACTTAATGAAAATTTGGGGATACACCTGCACAATCTGCTCCTGAAGACTAACACTACTCCAATCTAGTCCACCAGTGAGGGTGTCATAGGTACACAGTGAATCAGAGCAGGAGATGCTAGAGCAAAGTGGTTAAGATCATAGGATTTAATACCTGAACGTAGGTTTAAGTTCTGACTCGATTACTTGTGCAACTTCAGAAAATTTCCTATCCTCTCCATGCCTCGATTTTCCTTCTTTAAAATGGACATAATAAAAGTACCATCTCATAGAGTTGCTATGCAGATTGAGAATATGCATATGAAGCATTATCCATTTATCCTGGGGTAGCGGAACATGGTAGGCCAGGTGGTGGAGGAGGTGGTGTGGAGACATAAGTGAGTTGGGAAGTAAGAAGGGGAGTTTAAATAACATCTTGTGCTTGAAAATAACATAAGGAACTGGGAATAGTTTAGGAAATTTGCACCTCTGCTCTTCCATACCACTGGCACTGGGCAAAACATAAAATTAAAAATCTCTTCTGCAAAATAATCCTTGTATAAAAAGGGAGCAAAGGAAACTTATACTCAATTTGTAGAAATATTAATAATATAGACTATAATGTAATCAAAGTAAAATAAATTTTTTTGTATGGGTCATCTTCTAAAGATCTGGTTATTATTTTGTACTGAGAAAATTTTGTAAGGCTTTTATGGATGTGTCAACAATATTTTTTATCAAGAAAGCAATAAAGAAAGCAAAAAAAAAAATAAGCTTAGTGGAACTATTTAGTGGTCTTATTTGCATATAAATAGTGGAAATACTAAAATTTATATATATATTTATCAGTACTTCTCTAAGGATCCTTAATACAGGTAATAATACTTACTTCTATTAAGCACCTAGTACTTGTCAACTGTCTTACTCTATGAACTTGGATTAATAAAATTCTATTTTCTTTAAAACTGAGACTTTTCTTTAATTCAGAATGACCTTCTAACACTTAATTTGCCCTAATTAATGTTTTATTACAGGATATGCCAAATAAAGAGATGGGACTTAGCATCTATAGCTTTCTAACTGAGCAAATTTTTCACAAAAATGATTCAACGATGATTTTAGCCCTAACAATTTCATTCAGTCTGTCATACAAGCTTGGAATCTTGAATCAATCTTGGTTTCTCCCTCATTCTCTACAGTTAATCATCATGACCAATTTCGTTAATCTTAAATATTTCTTACCTCATAAGCTTGTTGTGAGCATTAAATTAAAAAGTACTGGTAGGGCTTAGGGGCACCTGGGTGGCTTAGTTGGTTGAGTATCCAACGACTTCAGCTCAGATCATGATCTCATGGTTTGTGGGTTTGAGCCCCACATTGGGCTCTGTGCTGACAGCTCAGAGCCTGGAGCCTGCTTCGGATTCTGTGTCTCCTTCTCTCTCTGCCCCTTCCCCACTTGTGCTCTGTCTCTCAAAAATAAATAAATGTTAAAAAAAATTTTTTTTAAGTACTGGTAGGGTTTAGAATAGTGCCTGGCATATTGTAGCTAACATACTATCTCTGTCTGTCTCTCTATCCATCCATCCATCCATCCATCCATCCATCCATCCATCTCCATTATTATAATGGGCACCATTATAATGCCTATTGTATGCAGCTCTTTATTTGTGGTTTCACTGAGTGCCAACCCTTTTCTTTTCTGTCTGGAGTACTCCATGAACCTTAAACTTGTATACCTGGCTACAATTCCTCTCCTCTCCAGGCTGCAAGTGAAAGATAAGAATTCAGTGTTTTCTGCAGTCTGGCCTCAAACTGACATTTTGGCCCATCTCCCATGATGTGGCTTGTCAAGTAATTCTCAAGATCATTACCTTCAGCTTTTGCAATTTTTCTTTTTCTGTTTTACATGATACTTTACAAATAGGCTAGAGGAAATATAGGGATTAACCAGAAGGGAGAAAAATAAAGACTAAAGAAATAGTAAAGTAAACATGGCATTTTTTTGGTCCTGCAAATCATTGACTGAGTAGTTGTGAAACATCTAGGGAAATCTAATAACTATGGGACACAATTTCTTTTGATTGATCTTTTTTTTAAAGATACAGAGCGTGATACCTGCCAAGGTAAGGAAAGTATCTGTGTACAGTGCTTGGGTTAAGGGCCCGGAAGTCTCAATACTGCATTCCCTTACTGCCCTGCTCCAAATGCAGGGAGGGAGACAGAGAAATAAGTTGCCATTAATTGAAAAGACCTGTTTTTATCTGATGGTAAAATGCGAGCTCATTTAGATCATTTACATATCCAAAAATGAGAACTTAGCAGAGATCTAAACGTAATGCCTAATTAAAAAAAAAGAAAAAAGATCGAAAGATTGAGTGTTGCTTTGAGTCAGTCTTCAACTGGTAGCAGTGTATTCACACATTTTGGAAGTGATGTGGATTTCAGTATGGTACCATATAAAGAAGTGAGCCAAAATATTTACCCTGTAATCAGTAAATAAACCCTCTGATACCAACAGAGCAAGTTATTTTGATTTTTAAAAGGAACTGGAGTGACCTACTCCACCCAGCATACATTCTATATAGATTATTGCACATTGTAGAAAACTACTTGTTAAACACACATAATTTTGAGGCAGGCTGAGAAATTTAGTGAATACACTTAAATGCTTAGAAATTCTTAAGGACAATGAAAATAATGTTATGAAGGCATTAATGTGCCCCCCAATGCAAACTCAAAAAAATGGTGAAGCTACCAGGATTATTTAGAGTCATGGGAATATAGATATTGAAATGGGGTTTTTAGGTTTCTGAGGGGAAAAAGAGATTTTTCTATTCCTTTGTGTATGGAGGGCGGGCAGTTTGTGTTTGGTAGCAGACACTTGGCATTTGGTTAGTCCCAGTTTTTGCTCCAGAGTAAAACCATATTGAGTAAGTTGACCCTCTTACCTTAAAGGTTACTATTGCTTAACACACTGCAGATTTTTAACCTGGGGCCACAGCATGAGCTGGAAGAAGGATTTCAAAACCTGTGCCCAACAACACAATCAGCTCTATTATGTGACTTGTTTCATGTTACATCCATGCTTTATTGAGTCCTGCTTCTGACACATTTGTTTTAAAGGGATTTGTGTGTTTGCTTGCTGTTTCCCCGTCAGAGGGGATATCTGTTTTTCAGAAAGAGTTGTTGTTGTTGTCCTCGTTGTTGTTTTCTTCCTCTCTAAAACACAGATCAATTTGGAGAAGTTGATTTCCTGAGCACCAGCATACTATTAACTTTGAATTGCTGAAGGCCAGTTAGAATTCAGAATATTTAAAACTGCAGAGTGCTGCAGAATAATTCCTTCTTTAGGAAAGGATGAGATGTTCTGGGAGAAAGATCAAGTTGGTGTAATTGACATAGACTGTTTTGTTCATAAGTCTGTGTAAGCGAGTATAGCATCGTATGTCTGACTTCCTATCTATGAGCTCCTTGACAGTGGAATCCATTATTATTCATCTCTGCATCCTCAGCCACTCATTTGGCACATAGTGGGTGCTCAATAAATGTGTCAGTGGATAAAAGAAATTTAAATTACTTGAACTTCCCCTTTGAGCTCTCAAGAATACAGCAGCACACATCTACATGAAAGGTATCTATTTCTGTTCAATAACCTCCACTCCAACGAGTTACAACAAGAGTGTTATCACTAAGCAAGGCTCCCTTTTATAAAGCATTAATAAGTGATTCCCAAACCCTTGAGCACATAAAGAGATGCAAAAGCTGAAGCCTACAGTGTTATATAAACAAGGTGTGTGGCCTCCAAGAAAATGCTACCATTTTCCTGCCAAGAATATAAGTTAGGATCAAAGTGAGGCACCCTTGGTACACATCTAATGTAAGAGATGACCTGGGGCCACTTAGGTGCCTGGAACTTCCTTGAGAAATAACTTCATTTATTCATTCATTGAATAAACACACACTGGCTACTGTGCTGGATACTGAAGTAGACACAAATAAAAATAAAAATGTGGTCTCTGCCCTCAAGAGGTCCACAGTTCAGTGCAAAACATTTAGCCTTTGGTTTCACCAATGTTATTCAAATAAATATTAATTAATGTTATAGTTAACACAAGTTGGGCATGACACCTGATGGGCATCAACTTTGCATCAAGTCATGGAGCATTTCGTGTTTATTTACACTCTTTTATTCAGTGCCTAAGGTGCTCTTGGCAGTATGGGTGTAAAAATGAAGATGTGGTCTTTGCATTCAAGGGCTCACAGTGCAATGGTATCATCAGAATAAAACACCCAACCAAGCAAAAGTCTATAAAACACTGATGTGGAAAGTGATTGGTGCAAAGAGAGAACATCAAGAGAAGTGGACATTAGAACTGGGCATTTTCAAATGCTGTCTGTTTATTACTTTGATTGGTTCAATATGGTTCCTTAATAGGGAAGAATATAATTTTGTTCACAAAAAGCTTCGTGTGGGCAGAGAAAAACCAGGCTGTATGATTTTGGATAAACTCCATCTCTCTGATTTTCACTTGGACTAGAGGAACTCTAAGGCATCTTGGAATTTTAGTGATAGACCATTATCCAGGTATGCATAATAAAATAACCCTGGAACTATGCAGAACAGAGTGTAATGAAGTCCTAAAGTGAAGCTCAGATCCTCGAGTGAAGCCCAGACTCAGAATCTCAGACAAACATTCATGATGTAAGCAAACCAAATTGAACTTTATCAAAAGAACATGTTAACTCAAGTGTATTACTCTCTACAGTTTCCCCATAAGATACTTATTCAGGGGGAAACACAGGTAATATTGGAGTACCAAGTTTTGCAATTTTCATCAGATGTGAATCAGTGATTTCCATTTTGAGGATTTGGAAAGCATGAGAACACTGAGGTCTCTAGATTGTGTGGAGAATCATTTTTTTTTCCTACACACATGCCTTCTTATCTCTGTCACAGTCACAAACCAGTGAATTTTTACCATTGTACATTAACCTATAGGTGACGACAGTTCAGCCAAGAAAAAAGGGGGTCGAGCGTATGGCATTTCCTTCCTGAGAATTGTCTGTTATGTTCTTGTGTATTCCATGTAGTTATTGGTTTGGGGATGTTTTTCCTCCCCTTGCTTAGAGCAATGAAGATTTGGTGGATTATTTAGTACAAAGAAGTTGAGCATCCTAACCTCTATTCCGTGTACCCCACACACCCAATAAAAGAGGTCCTGAACTAAATTGTTTGGCTGTCTAAAGACTCCTCAGGTTATTATCAATCACTGAAGAAAAAAAAGTTTAATCTGTTCTCAGTCTACCTCTGTAGGCTTTACTTTAAGCCTTTGTTACCCTCTCCTCAGAAAAAAAAAAAAAAATAGTAGCTTTTTATTTTTGTATTTGAGAATGTCTTCCACATTTGCCTGGCCTAGCAACACTCACCTAGCCTATTACTTGACTGAATGAGGACACTGGGGGTGGTTGGGAGGATGCACTTTCTATGAAGTTTAACTTACATTCCTTGGTTAGTTGCGCCAAAATTGTGCCAAGGATTTAGGCATAGTTAATGAATTTTACTTTCCAGAATTATCTTTCTCTTCTTCATGAACCCTAGGTCATTATTTGGCCATTACCGGTTTATAAATTTCATATTTTATGATGCAACTATAATAGTCACAAATGTTTTTGGGCCTTCAAATGAAAATTACAGTGTTTGAACACTATCTGCCACATAGACTGTCAATTTTAGAGGGTGATTATAAAAAATATGTGCAGTTGGTAAACAGCAAACTTACTGCTTTGCTCTGAGAGCCTTTACCCACGCTGATCCTGTCTGCGGCTCGATTTTCTTCCTCCCCACGCCCTCATTCCCCACGTGCCTAATGAAAATTACTCACCTTTCAAGTTTCCACTTGGGCTGCTTCTCTTGATTTATCCCAAGGACAAATTTCCCACCCCCTCCCACATGTGCCCTATTACACTGTGTAGATACTAACAGTATGGAACTTTTAATACCTTCTCAGTCAAATTTGTTTATATGTCTGATGCCTCAGCCCAGTCCATCTAATTGTGTGAGCTTGATTAGGCCAGCAAACTATGTTTCCCTAAGAGGACATGGAAAAAGAAAGACAGAGATAAAGTCTATTTTCTCTACTCAGAGCTACAGTGTAATGCATACAAGGCAATAAAGCTTATTGAGTAAAATTAGTGGAATTTAGCCTCAACTCTCATGCATCAAAGATCCAATAAATACTATAATCTAGATGCTGTTTTTTCCTTTCTCTTCACCTAAGTAAATAGGAGCAACATAACTTCCCAAAGATGGTAGAGACATCAATGATACAATTCTTAGATCTGACAGAACTTCACCACATTGCATTTTAAACTATGGCACGATACTAGCCCAAATGAACATTTTCTGCTTCCAAGTAAGTATCTGCAACTTGGAAAGTTAAACATTTGTCATGAAACTGTTGCTATTGTTCAGAACGAAAGTTTTCAAACTTCTTTTGTAAAATTGTTTTTGCAGTCCTTTTTGAATATCTTCCACAGGGCAAATCTTTATCTTTGGAGGTCGAATTATATTTCCGGAAATAGCCATAGGTTTTTGGGAGCTGGGTTGGCTGAAGATGTGAATGCTTACACTGTGTAATGTCGGTTTTGGCTGTTTTGGTATACTATGCCTCAGGAGAATGGCACCTTATATAATTGTAAATTGCCTCACATGGGGAATAATACAACAGCTGGCCGGCTTCATCTCTTCTTCAGAATTCCATCTGTGTGGTCTGCTGTGCATTGACCTATTTCTACAGAGTTAATAAATGATTGCTTCTCAAATTATTTTTTTATAATTAGAATCTACACACACACACACAACCTCTCTATGCCTTATTCATCAAAGTCTGCTCTTCATAACCTTCAGCATGACAGCCTTAATATTTACTAGCTGTGAACCTGTGGGCAAGTAACTGAGCCTCAGTTTATTTATCTGTGAAATGTACATCATTATGTAGAGAGGGCCTGTACCTCTCTCAAAGAATGGTTGGATGATTATGTGAGAAAGTGAACATGAAGTTACTGTGTACACTACAGAGCCCTGTAAAGCTACGTTACAATAGAGGAGATCACTACACTGTGATCTCTTCTTGTCACATCTCCATGAAGTCTCTCCTGGCTCCCCCTGCAATCACTTGACCCAGAGACAATGCAAACATTCTTCCTTTCTGGTGCCCCCATTGTTATATACACTATTCTGACAGTGTCTGTAATGCTTTACAGCACTCATTATTTTTATTTGTTTTGCTTCTCTGCTCCCCTGACAGTCCAAGCTCCTTAAGATCAGGGACTGTGCTAGAATCTTATAAGTATCCACTGTTCATATCTTGGCACTGAACAAGAGTTCAATAAATGAGTTTTATAAATAAATATAGAAATTAGTTGTCTTGGTCACTACAAAATACAAATTTCAGTTCCAAGGCAATATACCTGTTGTATTCTGCCATTATTCTTGATGATTTTGACATTTGTGGGAGACATTCTAATTGTCCCCCAATGTCTTTGTTCCCCAAAAGGTTATGCAAACCTTCTGAGATTTGGCTAGGCACATGGTCCATGAACTACAGACTGTTGAGGTGTGATGATATTGCCAAGACATGGTCAATTATGTGTGAGCTGGAGCAACAAGACAGAGTCTCTCGATTTCTGAATGATCTCTTCTTTGGTCTCCTTGCCTATATCTGGGCTGTTATGAGAGAGAGAGAGAGAGAGAGAGAGAGAGAGAGAGAGAGAGAGAGAGAGAGAGAAATAGACGTTTATCTTATTGAAGCCATTGTGTGTTGTGATCTCTGTTACAGCTGCTTAAATTATACTGTAATAAATACTCTTATGTTCATTTGTAGATTCCTCCTAATTCATGCATTGGCCATCAGTTCTTTTGCTTGCTTTTCTTCACTGCATCTTAGATGCCCTTTTAGTCATCCTCTTATTCTTGTTGACACTGATTATGACCTTGTTCTCAAGATCTTTAGTATGTTACTCTGTAACTATAGCAATTCTTTGATCTAGATATCCAGTTCATTGACATTGTTAATTTCTCACTATAATTATTTTTTCTGATTCTCACTTAACTTTTTTACCTCAGTAAGATCCCAGGTTTATCTTTAAAATCACTCCCTGGCAAAGCTAACATCCTGATGAAACCCAAACTCCACGCCGTGTACTTAAGCAGCAGGATATTTCTGAAGAACAGCACAAGACCACAAAACTAAGCTTATGCTTTCCATACCATACTTTTCTCTCTTTATCCCTTCTTACTGCTACACCACAATTCTTAGATGAAAACATTTCTTCAAAATTCATTTTAAAAAAACGCCAACAGGGGTGTCTGGGTGGCTCAGTCGGTTAAGTGACTGACTCTTGGTTTCAGCTCAGGTCACAATCTCATGGTTTGTGAGTTTGAGCCCCACATTGGGCTCCATGCTGAAGAGCAGAGCCTGCTTGGGATTCTCTCTCTCCCTCTCTCTCTGGCCCCACTCCCACTCGCTCTCTGTGTCTCTCTCTCAAAAATAAATAAATAAACAAAAAAATTAAAAAAAAAACCACCAACAGGTTTCACATTTTTCCACCTTTGAAATTACTAATTTGCTCATGTCTTTATTCAAATGTTGCCTCTTTATTACCATGAATAAGGTGTGTCTGCATCCATCAAAGGCCAACCCCATTCTTGGGCTTAGGGTCCTACCCTATCTTACATTGTTATGGTCTTCCTTCTAGCAACCATCATCCATTTCTCCCTCTCTACTGTATCTTAACCATCAGCAAATAAGTGTGCTATTTTATCTCCAACTTAAACAATTTCTCTGTTCACCTACATCTCCCTCCACCTACCTCTTATTTCTTTGTTTATGCATTACAAAATTTACTGGAAGAATTGTCTGTAGTCACTATACCCACTTCCTTACCTCATATTTTCTTTGTAAGCCATTCAAGTTAGGCTGTTTCTCTACATCTGCATTGAGGCTGAACTAATCATAGTCACCAATGGCATCTATGTTGCCAAATAGTCTCTTCTCTTTTTATTTTATTTCCTCTCATTTAAGCTTTCTAATCAGTTAACATCCCCTCTATTTTGATGCCCTATATATGTATTTTTGGTTTTGTGATAGTATATTTTCCTGGTTTTGTTCATACCTCGTTGGCTATTCCTTTTCCAGCTCCTTTGCTACTTTTTCCTCCTATACTTATCTAAATATTAGAATCTTCCAGCTTGTGACCAGGGCCTTCAATTTTCCAGAGTCTTCAAGAATTTTGTCTTTTCTTTCACTGCTCTGCCCCAGTGCCGGAAACAGTATTGGGCACGTGTAGGACCTCAATAAATATTGGTAAAGTGAATGCATACATCATCTGGCTTCTTAGAAAAAGGTGCCTATAAACAAGAAGCAAACAAACAGCAACAACAAAAGTGACAGTAAGTAATAACCCTCTCTCCTCCACATATCTACTTTTGGAAGTCTCTGAGACTTTTGTCCACTTACAACTTCTCTCTCTCTCTCTCTATATATATATATACATATACGCATATGTATATATATATAGACATATATATGTATATGTCTATATATATTAAATATATATATTATATATTAAATATATATATTTATCTCCAATGGATTGTTAAAAAATTACTATATGATTTGATTAACTGAACTGATTAGATAACTCAGTTGTTTTTTTTTTTTTTTTTGATAACTCAGTTTTTAAACTGATTTCCTTCAGACAGGTTTTATTTCCCCTTGTTTTGAATGTTTCTGTTGTGTTAACATACATAAAACAAAATTTGCCATATAACCATTTTTAGGTGTACAATTAGGGGAAATTAGTTACAGTCACAATGTTGTGTGACCATCATCATTATTTCCAAAACTTTTTTAAAAATTTTAATTCCAGTGAGGTTAACATACAGTGTTATATTAGTTTCGGGTGTACAATATAGTGATTCAACAATTCTATACATTACTCAGTGCTCATCATGGTACTCTTTATCCCCATCATGTACTTTACCCGCCCCCTCCCACCTTAAAAAAATTTTTTTTTGTAACTTGAATTGTGCAAGCAAAAATTCTAATTAGAAGGTCCCTCTAAGAGAAAGGTAAATTCTAGCTTTCATTTTACTATGTTGCGCTCCACCTTTTCCATCTTTATAAAATGGAGAAAGCACTTTGTTTGCAGAGTACTTTGAGGTCAGGAATGAAAGATCTGGTAAGTCCATGGCATTATAAGTACAATGTGTTTAAAGTGGCCTACACTGTTTTCATAGGACAATAACATGTTCTAATCCATTTAAGAAGCTTTGTAAGTAGTCAGGTCTCCAATCCTTAATCCACCTCCTTATGCCTAGGTAGTGAAGCATAGAGGGCTTTAGGTACCTACAATTACTGACTGTTAAGGTACACTGACTAGCAAAAGACAGGTTAGGCAATGGTATTTGAAAGAAAGCATTTCCAACCTGTGATCCCATGACACAGAGAGGGTTGGGTAGGCTGGGCATATGCTGAGATAGTACATCTTCATTTATAGTCTGATCTTGAATTTGCCTGAATTGTCCATAAGACCAAGCCACCAAATAAGGGTAGGTAATCATCATTCTCACTGAGTGTTAGGCATTACTGATTTTTCCAGAAACTCAAGCCAAAAATTCATATTTTCAAGTGTTAATTATACACCTAGTAAGCTAATTTTTCTCAGTCCTGTAATCCTCACATAACTGCCCCAAATATTTTATGTCCAAGGCCTCTCTCTAATTTTAGCATCCATCCTTATATATTCTAACTAATTAAAGAATAATGTACCATTCATGATGTCCTCCTGAAAGAACTGTATCACTTAGTGTCTGTCTGATGACTGAGTTAGGATGGTGGCCAACAATTCCACAGTGAAAGTTCTACCTGATGCATCAGGAGTACAGACAATACAATGAAATACACTCAGCTCTGCATGTCTACCAGTTTATTAGACCTTCCATCTACATATGTATGCTTTGGTCTTCCTTTATAAATTGCAAACCAGTCAAAATTCTCTATGAGATGCAAGGAAACTTCAAATGTAACTACTTTGTTGTGGGTCAATAGTTATTATCTCCTTGCAAAGAAATCTATCAGGAACAATAGTAGATTATTTATTGGTCATCTTGACCTTTTTCTTTGTCTTTTACTTTTGTAAAATAATTTGTTACAATCCAATCTGCATAAGGTCTGTTACTTTTTGTTGTTGTTTGTTGGCTTTTTGTTGTTGTTGTTGGCTTTTAAAGAAATACTTGAAGGTATTAGTTAAAAACTTTATTTGGTGGTCATCAAGTATGGCCATCCATTATTTGTTCATTGGTTGTTATGTATTTCATGGAATATGCTCAATATTTAACTTTCAGACTTTGTAAAGGTAGGATTAAATTTTCTCAAGCCTTGGCATCTGAAGAAAGAGTGAGTGAATTATGGACTGTCATATTTTATTGCAAATAGAAATTTTATGAGACCTTGTAAATTGTTTCATTGATTTGGTATCTGTCATAACTCAACATTTCTAAATCTGAAGTTTGATTTTTTTCCACAATGTCCAACTTTTAAGTGTTTATCCAGCTGAGTACATAAATAAGACTGTAGACAGATGATTATTGTTAATTAAACTGTGGTTGTTTACTGATTCCCGTGGGACTGGGAGTGCCACTTCTTGGGAGGTGAACAATGTTTAGTCTGACTTGCTCTTTGTCTTGTGTGTTTGAATGCAGAGTAATGTAACATGATTCAGACTTTATATGCACGTGTGGTAAGGAAGAAAGCTAGTTTCAATACCCACACACATGTAATAGGAATACTATTAATGATTTTTGATGCTACAAAAACTGTTCAGGTGTGGTCACCTAAGATGTTCAGGTCCTCAAGATTAGGGGGTTGGGGTGTTCCAGGAGGGAGTATAAGGAACAGACAAAGGTGTGTATGTATGTGTGTATGTATGTATGTATGCATGTATGTATTTATTGTTTATTATTTTAGGAATCTCTTCAGCAAATTTTTCATAGTACTACAGATGGATTTGAAGGTTTTTTTATGAGCTTCTAAACTTCCTGGATTCTGGCAACACATACAGGAGAGATTCTTTCAACTACCAAAACTTCCCATCCCAGTTTTTGTGGCATCTCATCCTTATAAGCTAAGTGTGCTCTTATGTTTAGGAGTGTAAATGGTGGTGGGACTGGGTACATTAGTATTCTACTTTCCCTATAGAGAGCTCCTTTCTAACTCACCAAACTTCCTGGGTGTACTCTTGCACTCCTCTACTTTTCCATAGTTATCAGGAGCCTCCCTAGAAAGGAAGCTAATCTGGACAGTGTCATTTACTCCAGATTTCCAATTTCTCATTCTCAGAAAATGTGTATTTTATGTCTGATATCTAACCATTAGCTAAATTCATAATTATATCCAAAGAGATGTTAAGAAGTTCTATGCTATGATTCTTCTCCTCCTCCTCCTGATAATGTATATTTTAACAAGGACCTCGTAGAGGCAATGGTAGAAGGTTGATGTGACATAATAGACTGGCAAAGAGACCTTTTGATCAGCTGAGACTCATCAGTTTAGTCATCAACCTGGGAAAAGTCACTATTCTGTCCTGATTGGGTGCCATTAAGAACAGCGAGTACTTATAGAGGGCAGAAGTGAATCACAGGTGGGACAAGCACTTCCTTCTAGATTCTGTTAATTGTTTGTAACTAGGGCTAATTGGGCTGGAATTGTCACTGCACTCAAAAGAGAAGACAATCATTCACTACTAGGATGAAGTTTAGCAAGAATTTAGGGGGATTGATTTGGAGATGATCATTGTTAGGAATTTAATCAGTGCAAGTTGTGGTGAGAGCAGAGTGTCACTTGTTCTCAAATTTATATTTTCTTATTCTGATCACAACTTCTGTCTTGTGTTTCATTATATCTTAACATAAGCTCATATACACATGCAAATAAATGTTTGAGTGTTACATACTAGTATTCTGCTTCCTGGTAGTATACGTTTTGATAAGGAGTTTCTGCAGACAATTACCTTAGCTGTGATAAATGACTTTCACTGTAAAAGTTTCACGAACATAGGAAGTTGGTAAAAGATATATTTGAGGTCAGAGCCTTACACTACCCTCTTTTATCACACTGTGTCAGAATAGGACACGTGAGTTTGGCAGTGGGCCTGGGAAAAGTCACTACACTGTCCCGAGTGAGTACCATTTACAGTACACAGTACTTAACAAAGGCACAGATGTGGCAGCCACATTCTTAAAGATGGTGGTAATTATGTATAAGAAGTGTTAACCAGGCTGGAGTTGCCATTGCACTCATAATATTCATCAGTGAGACACAGAGATTTGGCAGAAACTTGGAGTCAGATGGATAATGATCATTGGTGATAATCTGGGCAGTGCAAGTCATGAGGAGAGAGCACAGTGGACAGAGTGTCTTGAGTGTAGGTCAAGCTGGACAATCATAGGAGGACTGTGAGGAGCTGTCCTATGGGAATGGACAGGGCATAGTTCTCAGTGTCCAATTACCATGACAGTGATCAGCTGGATGGTTACTATACTGCTCTTGGTCAGACTGAACCCTAATATCTGAGAAGCCAACATATAATATATGCAAAAAAGAAAAAAAAGTCAACTTAATGGACAGCACCAATAAGCTTCTTTTATGGACTAGACTTTTTACCACAGGGAGGTAGTAGTGGTAAAGTGATAACACTTCATTGAGCAAATAAATGAAAATGTCCAGTATACTCTTTTTAGCAAAGTTTCCCTTTTATATGTGTAATGGGGAATGGTATTGCTATATTAAGCTATTACAGACTTCCCTTGCAAGCTTATTTTTGTCTCCAGTATTATTACCATTTCAATTTATAGTGCATTAGCATAAATGATTGTATTATAAAAGAGAGATACTTTTTACCTATTGTCCTACACTTAATTATCCTTTAATTAGGCTGGAAACCACCATAACATGATTAGTATAATTAAAAAAACATTAAATGGATGTTTTAGATTTTCTGCATTAAAATACATGAAATATTTTGGATGGGGTTTTCATATTGTCTTTTTTGTATGAAGTATATTTTAGGGCACATCTAAGGTTATGTGATAGAATATTAGAAGTAGTTCATGTTTATATTTCCTTACTGCTCACATTCACTCTGTGATAGTATTTTTTCCCTCCATTGTATGTGTTATCTGAATGGCATTTTTACAGATGGTGGCAAAAGCCTGTGGCAGTCATTAGATTTGATTTGTGTATCTAACATAAAAGGAAAGAATAAAAAGGAAGATGTGAAACTTTTAATACTATCAGAAAAATAATATTTTTATATTAAGGAAACTTTAAATAAAAATAAGTGTTAAATAAAATAGAAGTTGAGGGGCACCTGGGTGGCTCAGTGGATTAAGTGTTCAACTTCAGCTCAGGTCATGATCTCACGGTTCATGAGTTCGAGCCCCTCGTCAGGCTCTGTGCTGACAGCTCGAAGCCTAGAGCCTGGAGCCTGTTTCAGGTTCTGTCTACCTCTCTCTCTGCCTCTCCCTCACTCGCATCCCATGTCTCTCTCTCTCTCTCAGTTCTCTCTCTCTCTCAAAAATAAACAAACATTAAAAAAAAAGATAGAAGTTGAGTATAGAGTGTGGCACTTGTAAGCCACTGAACACTCACCATATTATGACGATAGATAAAAAGTTAAGATTTCATCACTTCTGTTTGAAAGTTTCCATGTTAAACTTGAAAGTATCTCCAAAACTTTCTAGGTTTTTCTTTCAATGGGGGGGGGGTGGATTAAAATTTGATACTGTTTTATCAAATATTTAAAAAATTATGTATGACCATCTTGATTTCTATCACCTATCCAAGAAAAATTATTTAATGTATTTGAAGATTGTTTGAAAAATTCTATAACTTTATAATGTTTTTCAAAAATCTTTAAGAGCTCATAATTCTCTCTAAATTAAAAAGGGAATATATGGAATAACTAAGGGTCTTATACTCTTTAATATTTTCACCCACTTAAGGGACACCTGGGTGGCACAGTCGGTTAAGCGTCCAACTTCAGCCAGGTCATGATCTCGCGGTCCGTGAGTTCGAGCCCCGCGTCGACTCTGGGCTGATGGCTCAGAGCCTGGAGCCTGTTTCCGATTCTGTGTCTCCCTCTCTCTCTGCCCCTCCCCCGTTCATGCTCTGTCTCTCTCTGTCCCAAAAAAAATAAATAAACGTTGAAAAAAAATTTAATATTTTCACCCACTTAAGACAATGGGAAGATGTTTTATGGATGATAAGTTAGGAGCATTTTTGGAAGTTTTATTTAAGTTAAAAAGTAAACAATTTTTTTTCTAATCAGTTTAAAAAACCAAAATATACACTTATTTCTGGTGGTTGCAGTATAAATTCTAAATTGGCTATAAAAACCAGTGTGATATTATCTAGAAGTGTTAAAAATATCCACATTACTATGACCTGGAAAAAAATTCCACCTCAAGATATGTATAAATTACAGTAATTTCTCCAACTTCGGTGTATATATAGATCCCCTGAGGATCTGGTTAAAATTAAAATTTGAATTCAATAGGTTTGGTTTGGAGTCTGAAATTCTACATTTCTGGGTATAGAATTTTATCTCTTCGATGGTGCCTATGATGCTGGTCCATGGACCAACTTTGAGTAGCAAGGACTAGATAAGTGGTTCTCAAAGTATTTATCCCAGACCAGTGGCATTGGCATCACCTAAGGAATTATTAGAAATGTAAACCCTTGGGCCCCACATCAGGCATACTGAATCAAACACTCTGAGGTGGGGCCCAGAGATCTGTGTTTTAACAAATCTTCCATGTGATCCTGATGTGTGTCAAAGTATATCAGGGTACATATATAGGAATTCTTATAACAGCATTGCTTATGAAAGCTCAAACTGGAAAAAATGAAAACATCTACCAAAAACTGATTTAAAAAATTATGATATATTTACACAGTGAAATACTACATAGCAAGGAAAAAACACAAATACTAGTTGTCTATATAGTATGGATGAATATTTGTTCAACAAATTGAGCATAAGAAGCACAACATAAAAGAATAGGTATGTATCGTTCCACCTATGTAAAGTTGAAAAAGAATTACCAGAATTTTAGGGATGCCTATATCAGAGGTAAAACTACAAAGAAATAACATGGTAACTATGAAAATCAAGGCAAAGTTTACCTCTTAAAGTGAAGGAGTTGTAATGTGATGATGGGGAGACCAGCGAGGGGGATCCTGCAGGGCTGGCCATGTAATGTGTTTTGACCTCAGTGGTGGTTATGTTGGTAAGTATATGAATTATTGCTTTGTAATCATTAATTCACTTAATTTAGGTTTCATGCACTTTTAAACTTGCAAAAATACAAGAAAACAATGAAGCATATTTCTACCAGATCCATTTTATAATTATGTTTCTCTTGGTTAGTGACTGAGCAATTATTCCAATGGGAATTACTCTGTTGTCTGCAAAAACTTATTTTTACAGCAAATAAAAATTCAGCCTAGTGTCGCAGGGTATAACATTGAGAAAGGATATGTATGGGTTGGACAAATTGCTCTGTAACCTTGTACTCTATAATACATAAGGTTTGATAGCAATTAATTACAATATTAGAGGTGGTTTTATTCCCTTATATGATTATATCCTTGGTACAAAAACAACATGGAGGAGGGGCACAATTGACCTGATATGGTAGACGTAGGATGTTTGCCTGACTGCTTCTTCTCTGTGCAAGAACTGTGCTCCCTCCCATGTGGCTCTGGCCAAACTGCCATTCATGGTGCTATCCTGCCTGCACCAGGGTAGTCATGTGACCCAGGCCTGGCCAATCATGGAACATTGTCTTTCTGTTCACAGTGATGGATCTCAAAGCAGAGCTAATCCTTTTGTTACATGTGCTACAAGGACGCTGGAAGTAGAGTTCTATCTATGTGTTAGGGTTAATGATTTTAAGGATCATAGAAGACTGAACATTTAAGGGCCATTTTCTTTCCACTTGGAAAGAAGATACTTGAAAATGCAGTGCACAAGAAAGAATACAGGGTTTAATGGTGTTGGAAAGAGAAGTGTGATTTTTTTTTTTTCCTGAGCACCTGGATCAAGCCATATTTATAAATTTTTTTTTCAACGTTTATTTATTTTTGGGACAGAGCGAGACAGAGCATGAACGGGGGAGGGGCAGAGAGAGAGGGAGACACAGAATCAGAAACAGGCTCCAAGCTCTGAGCCATCAGCCCAGAGCCTGACGCGGGGCTCAAACTCATGGACCGCGAGATCGTGACCTGGCTGAAGTCGGACAAAGCCATATTTAAATCCACCAGATGAACCAATAAATTATTACTGCCTTTTGTTTTATGTTGTTGCTTGAGCTACTTTGAATTTTGTTCCTAGTACTTACAAAGGAAAGAATCCTGGTTAATTTCTAAACACATTTTAAAATATTTCCACAATTCACAGTCTAAAATTGCTTAATTTCTTTGTGTGCTTTGGTCTCTTGATCAATATTGGGGATAAAAGAGTTGACTCATAATTACTTTTGCTAATGTACTAATATGAGATCGTTACTCCATGGATAGCTGACCACTGGTTTGTGTCTCTTCAGTTGCAGGGATTGCTTTCTCCACACTACTGTCAAATTGGAGAGACATTAAAATAAGGACAGACAGCAGTAATTTTATGACATCTCGATAAGGTTTTCTTATTTGCTCTCATTCCATAAACTTTGAAGATGTTAACTAGTCAATCTCACTAAGTGAAAGGCTTATCCATGGCTCAGGAAATGTATACACAGAGTCCAGAGGTGAAACCTCAGGCTGCTAATGCCTCCATGGTTGCAGGCATGCTTTGAGGAAAGCTTCTCCAAGAAGGACTAGAAAGCAGTGGCTATGCATTGAATAACCTTGAATCTCACCTGACAGAGATATTGATTTACTCGTCTAGGGTATGACCATGGCATCAGGATTTTAACAACCCCCCAAGTGATTCTGTTGTGTAGCCAAACTTGAGAGGTGCTGCCAAGAAGAGACTGTTGAGCCTGCATGGCCTACTATGTAGTGAAGTCTGGGTCACAACTCATAGACTTTGAAGGATTTGGATTATTTAGTGTCAATGGAGACACTGGGGGTGGTGTATAGAGAAGCAGACAACCATATCTTTTGGAAGATTTTGGGGGTTATCCTCAGATGGCACCACACCACAGTGGCCTTGGGCTATTTGCAGCACCTCACCTGGATACTTGATCCTGGCAAGGTCCCCAGAGTGTGCTTCTCAGCTAATCACAGGGAATCATGCCTGGGCCTACTTTCATTTACCGCTTTTTGCTGCAATCACTCCCCACAGATTTCAGCTGCCTTCCCTCAGAGCTCCTTATTTCTTCCTACTCATTAGAACAACAATAGCAAAAAGCAGAAACCAGAGGAAGCTACAGGGGAGGTTCTTAGCCAAAGATTCAGAGATCCCAATGGGCAGAAATGATCGTTTTGGGAGAAGGTCATCTATAAAGATTTTTAAAAATATTCTTCCCATTCCTCCATATCCAATATCTATCTGTTGCTTCAAACTCGGGTAATTTCCATAGGTAACTCCAAAAAGGCATATCTGGTATAACCATCCCATTGATCACATGGTGCCTGGATGGATTTCAAGAGTTTCATGGATCACGCCCTCCTTGCAAATGATAAACAGCACTTTAAGTTTGTGACCTTAGTTTGTAGAAATAGATCATTTGAAAATTAGATTATCAAATGGGCCTATAACCTTTCATCTGCTTAAGAATCACTTCAATACACTAATATATAAATCCTATCAAAAGATTGTTTTCTTTTCTCATAAAAAAGGTAATATAGTTCTCTTAGCTTTTGTCAACAAGCCTTTATTTTTTCTTAAAGTTTATTTATTTACTTATTTTGAGAGAGAGAGAGAGATAGAGAGAGTACAAGCTGGATGGTGCAGGAGAGAGAGGGAGAGAGAGAATCCCAAGCAGGCTCCGTGCTGTCAGCACAGAGCCTGATGTGGAGCTCAATCCCATGAACTATGACATTTATGACGTGAGATGAAATCAGGAGTCAGATGATTAACTGACCAAGCTACCCAGGTGCCCCTCTACTTTCTAAGATTTTTTTAGGTATATTAAGCTTGGAATTTTCTTTAAAAAATAACTTTAATAATTATACATTAATTAATACCAGTCATTACTCACACACCCTTGTATGGTGCCAAAAAGACAGGGCTGTGTTGGTCTTTAGGAAACATTCAGTACTGCAAGCTTACTTCAGTTTAGCCCTAATTCCCCAAGGTTTTATTAGAACTCAAAGGTTTTTTTTCACATGACTAAAATGTATACTTGTAAAATAATTTTCTACTTCTTCTACTCCCATTCCCTAGAGATGTGTAACATGAATAGTGTTGTATGTATCAGACAAGTATAAAAACATACTGAGTCGTGTATGTGTGCCTACATGTATCTATGAGTGTGTAATTTTTTAAATGTTTATTTATTTTGAGAGAGAGAAAGAGAGCCAGAGTGAGCAGGGGAGGGGCAGACGGAAAGAGGGAGAGAGAATTCGAAGCAGGCTCCACACTGTCAGCACAAAGCCTGACTCAGGGCTTGATCTCATGAATCGTGAGATTGTGATGTGACCCAAAATCAAGAGTCAGACGCTCAATGGACTGAATCATCCAGGTGCCCCATGACTGTGTAATTTTTAACTCATGCCACCATAGAATTCCACCTGCTTTTCTCACTTAACATTATATCTTGAATATTTTTTCCAAGGTAGAAAACTGCTTTTGAAAGAGTGTATGGTGTTATTTTTTGAAAGCATCAGGACCTCTTGTAATGAGCATCCTATCTGTAGAATTCAAATGAAAATAGAGTCTTTGAATATCAGAGTTAAATGCTTTCATCGAAGAAGGCCTTCTCTTCACCCACACAATCTCTGCAGTCCTCAGAGCTTGGCCATCTCTCCTTCACCCAGCAGAGGACAGAGCCCTGCTCTTGCTCACCCTGTGCGTTCCATTTCAGAAGACATTCAAAGACCCTGAGGTTGCCTCATGTGTAAGTTTGCTTCGAATACAGATTTCATTCAGAACCCATTCTGTCAAGTGAGCTCACA
Organism: Felis catus; assembly: GCF_018350175.1. Classification (NCBI taxonomy): domain Eukaryota; kingdom Metazoa; phylum Chordata; class Mammalia; order Carnivora; family Felidae; genus Felis; species Felis catus. The sequence continues at coordinate 48,855,573 of NC_058372.1, forward strand.
CTGCATGTTTCCCATTGTGAGCAAAGAAAAATAGATTTAGCACTAAAATATACCATCTGTGTCAATATGTGTCAATATGTGCTGGTGTAGATTTAAATCTGAGCACATTTGTTAGTTTTAATTCCAAGGCATCAAGTACTGCAGTCATTGTTTCCTCTAGCCCTCAAAAGAAAGATCTTCCTGGGATCACCAAATCCCTTCTTAGAAGTCAGGTCAAAACATCTGCCAAGAAAGACCTCTCTTGGGTAGAAGCTCCTAGAGCTTTCTTGCTTGGCTTGTTCAGTGAGTCTTTTTTGCGCCAAAAACAGCCCTGGGTTAAAGGCCTTTGAGAAAACTGTTAAAAGTGAGCTCTTTTTATCTCCCATCCCACAAATCCTTTTTCTGTTGCCTCATGCTTTATGTTATACCTTGTTGCAACATAAACATGTAAGATTAGTTTTGTACCCCCTTGCCACCCCCACACTGAAAAGGTTCTTCCTAGTTTGAGCCAGGACACCAAGAATGTGGAAAAGCCAGTGAAGTTTTAATTGGATTAAACTCTGTGTGTCCCTCTACCCCCAACCTCTTTACTGGTAACTTTCTTGACAGCTTAACTAACGAGATAATATGCAACAAAGAGATGTGGCATTCAGCAGGGCCTCCTGCCTTTCCCTGGGGGGGATACACCTGGGCCAGCTGTGAGTCACAACAGAATAACAGGTAACTGATAATAGCCCCACTCTGATACTGTCACCACCTCCCAGGCTTTGTGCATTTCTGCGATGAAATTCAAACCTGAAATTTTAGCTGCTCAAAGTGATTGGATTCAGCAGGCACCTCCTGAACTTGGGGTGGAAACGCCAGAGGGGGCGCAAAGCCACTTCCCTGGTCTTTAATTCCCTCAGCCAAGAAAAATCAAAATCTGTCCACTTGGCACGTTTGCGAGGGAAGAAGGGCAATAGGAATTTTCCTTAATGAAATAATGCCGGCCATTAAAGAGCAGTCTTGCTGATGTCACTTGGCGCCCTTCTCCCACAGGGCTGGCAGGCAAGAGGCCAGGGTGTGAGGACGTGCAATTGGAGACATTAGTTACACCACCTTAGGTACGGTAGCAAAATAATATTTGATAAATGAAAATAAATCCAGGCAGACACAATTTCCAAATAGTTTTTAGAAGTACCTGTCACTTCCAGACTCTCTTCTTAAGCGTAACCCTTGGTGAGCGAATCCATTTTACCGCTTCTTCCATGCAGAAAATTTCAGTGTGCCCTGAAAATATTCCATGTTTCCAGAGGAGGGTGACAGTCACACTGTCGGAAGATTTAGGGACTGTCTGCGAAAACTCCTTTCGGGATGTTCTTACCTGCAGTGGGAGCAGTAGGGTGCCTGTGCTCCCGTTTCAGCAGCCCTGGGAACAGTCAGGTGACCCCCAAAGTGTTGCCCCCACAAGCAGAAGAGTTGACATATCTAAAACCTTTCAGAAGACATGCCATTGTTAGAGCTAAAGTTGAAGTGCAACGGCCCTTGAGAGGGGGAGCTGTGCTTCAGAATCCCCACCGGGTGTATAAGGCTTCTACCTGATCCCACCCTAAGGGCGGGTTTTGACCCTGGAGAAGACAGAGGGGGTGGGGAGCATCCAAGGGAAGGGGTGACCTTAAGATAAACTTTGTGTCTTGACTGTGTTTTTCATGTACATACAATAGATCTACAACTTGAGGAAGACCAAACCAAAAGCTCTAGTAACCAAAAGGTAGAGAAGGGAGCAGAAAACAAAGATATAAAGATAAAATTAAAATGACTGGGGAGGGTCTTAACTTACCATAGTTAGGAAGAGCATAATCTTTTGACTTTTTCATGTTGTAGGTTCACTGTACCCAGTAATACTAAAGCCAGTTATTGCATACATTCTGGGAAACCTGACTGCATTAGAGTGTCAGAAGTGTCAGAGTGGTGAGGGGCCAGGGCACCTGTAGGTAGTAATTATGGGACCTTTGGTTCATTACTTAAAATAGGATAAGCAGCTGCTATGTTCTGGGTGCTACATTACGAACTTCCAAATATTTTATCTGTGTCAGGCTATGTAGGAAGCTTCAGCCTTCCCACAATATGTGCTTCTTTTTTAAAAAATTTTTAAAAGTTTTTATTTATTTATTTTGAGAGAGACAAAGACAGCATGAGTGGAGAGGGGCAGAGAGAGGGAGAGAGAATCCCAAGCAGGCTCCACACAGCTAACACAGAGCCCAACATAGGGCTCGAACTCGTGAACCATGAGGTCATGAACTGAGCCAAAATCAAGAGTCTGATGTTTAACCCACTGAGCCACTCAGGCACCCCAGTATGTGCTACTTATTGTGAGGACTGAATTAACGTAAGAGAAGAAGTCGGTCTTCCAATCTCCTCTGGGAAAAAGGAGATTGGAAGGAATTTCTGGTAAATTCTCTAGTATAACCTTCTGTTCCTCATTTTCCTCAGCTGTACCATGTGGATAGTAATAGTACCTGCTATATAGGGTAGTTGGGAGGATTAAATGAGGTAATTCATTTTTATTGCTTAGGAAGGCGCATGGCATGTGGTAAACAGCAATCAATCATCAGTTTTGTCAGGGGTTAATGTTGCGGTTATTTGATCATGTCTAATACATTGCATTCTGGTAGGGACTGGGTGTGAGAATACAGGCTTCTTCACATCCCTTATTTTCACATTGGTATTTAAGCATAGGAATTTGGTCTTAAGATTACCTTCAACAACAAGACAAGGTATGAAAAGCAGCAATGAATAAGACACATCCCACTCTGTTGAGGCAGCTGGTGACATGGGTTATCCTGACACAAGCGATGGGCAGGAGCTATTGGTTACCCTTTGTCTACTGAAAAACTGCCCCAGTTGTAAGCCTCTGGGCTGGCCTCCTGCCATTTTAAGAAAATAAGCCCAGATAGGTCTACCTTGGACCACCAGAAGAGCCTATTGCCAACAACTACAAATGAAGAGAAAAAAAAAAAATCCAAACAGGAAAAACCCAACAAACAAACAAAATGAAAACAATCTCCAATCTCTGAAAAACAAACCTTAAACAAGATTTGATTCTCCACAACTCTTAAGGCTGGAAAGCTGGGCTTTAATAGAAGGCAATGAAAGGATAGTTCACTGTTCTCTCACACTGCAAACTTTTTTAAAAAGTAAAATATGAAATGCTAGGAGTCTGATGGATGACAGTTACTATAAAGAAAGAAAATAATGCTTAGTGTTGGAATGATTTACCCAAGTCTATGCACTCATAGTGGGCACATGGATTTAATTCAGGGCTGTTGGAGAGATCTGAAAACTCTAAAATTATAAGCAAAATTTAGTGGTGGTATACATGCATTTTTGTAAAAAAAGTTTACAGCTTTTCTCTGATGTTCAGTGAGATCTGAGACTTCAAAAGGGTTAAGAACCCTGGATCAGAGAACAGTACACTTAGGTTTATAAATAAGGATGGTTATCTTCTTTATCTTCATGTTGCATAAGAAAGTTCCAAAGGTCCCATATAATGTGGCATCTTGGCAAGAGAAATGTTGATTCTCACTTTCTTGAGAGCCAACAGGAAGTGGGGGAATGGGAGGTGCCCCAGGTCCTGGATCTCTGACCACCACTGCAGACTGCAGTTTGCTTTGCTGGGGTTGACTGAGCATACGAGCTTTCTGGCTGTGTCCTAGACTCTGTGGAAATCATCCCACAGTGACTGTAATTTTGACCTGAAAGTGATCTGGATTCTCAGAATCACTTTTGCTTCCATCAGATCCCTCTCTAGTACTTGCTGAGGAAGCCACTGGCTTAAAGTTTTCTTTTCAATTCATGTCTCAGACTTTACCTGGAGACATTCTGTGTCTTCCCCTCTGCATCATTCCCCAGGAAGATGGGGTAAGACCTCTATCATTATGGTGATTGTGCCAAAGCCCTATACGAAGTACTACGTTTTCCCATTTAATCCGTATAACAACACTGTCAGATTGGTATAATTATCAGTTTGCAGAAAAGTGAACCAGAGCTCAGAGAAGTTAAGTTGAAATGCATACCACAGTCTGTATAACTTCAAAGCCCAGCTCTTAACTACTATTCTGTGGTAATAAGTTATTTCTATTAGATTGTAAAGTATCCAGTTTTGCTTATCCGGTTTATTTTGAAAGAAGTACAACTGTTTGGTTTGAAAGTATCTTCCATAAACACAAGCTACCTGCATGTTCCCTTGATTGAAGAAATCAATCCTTCTGCACCTCTAAATTGTGAGTTACAAACCCAGGTACTGAAAGGTAGGAACAAAGTAGGCTGGATGGTACTGGGAAACACTGGCACGGATGCTCTTTGTATCACCTGGGGTCACATTTAACAATTAGCAGAATAGATGAAAGTCTACATCTTAAATAAGTAAGGACTTTCATTTTCACACTTAACAAAAAGTCTGTAGGTAGGCAATCCATGGCCAGTATAATAGCTCAAATTTGCCATCAGAGGCAAGCCTCCTTCTGTCTTCCTGTTTCTCTATCTAGCCAATGGCTTCTGTCCTCATGTTCATAAAATTATGGCTGTGCCTCCAGCCATTGTGTTTGTATTCCAAGAAGGAAGGGCAGAGAGCAAGTAGAGCACAGAGAGCATCCCAGGCAGGTCTGTCCCTAGACCCAGTCATGTGGTGGCTCCTGGCCTGGCGTAATTGGGGAGGTGAGTAGTGGTGCTACGCCCATCACCATTCCAAACAAAACTGAGGCTCTGTTAGTGAGGAAGGAGTGGGGTATATTTACTGGATAGACAACTCTGGAAGTGGCAGTGCCCTACCAAGGGAAACAACCTCAAGGCAATTCTGCGGAAGCTCCCATTTTCTATAGATGCAAGTCAGTGTTGTCACATTAGCTAAGTCTCTTGATACCACCAGTCCTAGAGTAAAGCTGAGGTGGGACCTGCATATTTTATGGCCCCAACTTTCTGTTGTGTGCTGTGCAAAATGTAAGGAATTTGCTAAAGAAACTGGGCTCAGTGCAATACAACTGGGAAAGTATGGGCTTGAATTCAGAAGACCCAAGTTCAAGTCCCTTGCCTGCCATGTGCTATCAGTATGACCTTAGGCAAGTTATCAACCTCAAATTCTTCATGTTAGTCTAAGACATGGGCCGCTGTGAGGTGTAAATGATGTGATGGGTGTGGTTATTATGGTTTTCCATTGACTAGCACTCTTTGGGCACTTAATTTGTTTTGTTACGGAAGTCACTTCATCTCGATACACTTACATTTAAGTCTTTGCTTGGCACATAGCCTTGTGCTGTGCACTGATGCTATTGAGAGAGAAATCTGTAGGCTTATAGTGAGCATGCTTAGAGTGCTTGCATCTCACAATGCTGATCTTCCCTTCAGATATGCTTTTCCCCATCCTCTCCTCATAGTAATTCCTCTTTGGAGCACAGCACTCAGCTCAGAAGGATCTACTTCAGGGGCCTCCCCAAATCCTCTCTCTGTGGTCTTTCTCTTCCATTTGTTTCCATAAAACTGCACTTGCCTGGTTCTTTTCTAAGTTCTTCCTTTTTGCTTTTGTTTTTACCTTTTGTCTCTTTCATGGGCTCCTTTTTTCTCCACTAGTTCCTGGAATGTAGAGATTTCCAGACTTGGGCTAGAACCCAGCCATGACTCTTCTTAATTGATCCACTCCATGAGTTAATCTCAGCCATATTCATCATTCTATTTCAGGGTGCTGATAACTCACTCATCTGTATGTGTGGTTCAAACTGTGTCTCAAGCTTCAGAACCAGACATCTCATGGATTCCTGGACATGTCTCCAGTGGATATTCCAAACCACTGCAGATGTAAAATAATCAAAACAAAACTCTTCCTTACCCCGTGGACTCTGGTCCTCCCTCTATATTCTCTGTTTCAGGTAGCCTTAACATTTACCCAGTCACGTCAGCTAACTCCTGAGTCATCTTGTCCCTTTCTGTCTTCTCTCCCACATGCAATCACTTACAAAGTCTTACTTGAGCTCTAGCATTTTTTTTTTCTTTTCTTCACCATAATCACCACTACTGATTTAAAAACTCTGTCTGCTTTCTGTCTAGAATATCTTAACATCTTCCTACTTCACTCCCAGTGTTATTCTGCTGACCACAGCTGCTGGAGTAAAAGCAAATGACTAAAATGAAATTGATCAAGTCATTTAAAAACCCTTTGAAAGTCTCTCATGGTATCTCTCACTTACTGTGTCCACCACTCACTTTCCACTGCAAAAAAACTTTAAACTCAGGGCATCCATGTGTTGTCTGGGGATTCATCTAGTGTGGGACTTCTCTGGGGCTTACGTGCCTGTGTATGTCATGAGGTCCAGTGCCCCACAGCTCCACATCATCTACATTCCTCGGTCTAGGGCTCAATCTACTGTGTCGCACTCAATGTACCATGTATATATTTGTCAGATGGCTTAGATTATTTTCATATAACAGTTAAAATATTCAGTAGCATATGTAACACTTAAATGGTTTCACTTAAGTTTAAGTTTGTGAAGACTGGGCCTTTTTGTCACTCATATTCTGTAAACCCCGAGTAACATTCCGATGTGAGTCAAGCAAGGACATGACAATTAGAAGATTGATCAGAATTCCTGAGCATTTACTGGGCCTCCATCAAGATTTTTTTTTTCCCCACTGATGTAGAAGAACCCATTAATATAGAAGTGCCTGAGCAGTTAAAATTACTCACTCTTCAAGACCGTGGGTAGGAAAAGCATGTCCTTTGATGTTAACCTTGCTGAAAGGCACAGATACCCTAACTACATGTAGGGTGACATCACCCCTTTGTGTTTGTGTAAATGGGCCAGATTAAGAAGATTAAGAAGGGAGTTGGTCAGAGGTAAAAGTTATTGAGTGGCAGTGCAGGGGAGCCAGCAAATCCCTCCCATACTCTGAAAACCTTCATCACTCATGTCCTTACATGTATTTAGGGCAGAAAAGCAGGTAGATTTCTGAACCTCTGCTCTGGGCTCTGAGTTCGGTTTTTAGCTCTGACTCTAGCAAACTAAGGACAAGGCTCATATCCACATGAGGGTCTTATTTGCTTTTCATGTAAAGAGGAAGAACCCTAAAGCTTTTCTCACAAGATGATATGACAAAGGTTGTAAAATGCCTTTACAGATAGTGAGGGGAAAAATGGGGCTACCTAAACTTAATGATTAAGTGCATGATGTATTAATCCACCCCCTCTCCCCCCGTGGGACTGACATGCTAATGGATAGTGCCAGCTTTCATTTCAGGTTTTTAGATACCTAAGGCAAAAGGATATGCATTCTACAGAATATATAAGAATGGAAGCTTTAAATATTATGCTTCCTAACTTTTAAGAATCAAAATTATCAAAATTTATAGATATCCCTTTCCTCAAAAGAAGAGTTCCTGTCCAGTTTTGGTTCCTTACCACAGTCAATATGAGCTATCCAAAAATCTATCTATAGCATTTTCTGTTTTGAAACCTGTCAATATCTACAGGATGAGTTCCAAACTTGATGTACAAAATGCTTTGCCCTCTGGGCTCTGACTATATCTTTCCACACTTACTTTCTCCCTCCCATGCAATTTTTTTTTATCTACATCACATACAAATAATACACACACATGTAAAAGGCACACACACAGAGGCACATACACATGGGCACACACCCCACACAAGGACACACACTGTGTGCACACCTATACAGAAGGACATACATATATACTTAGTCAAACATAGAAGACAGACATGGGCACATATAAGACACACAGATACATATAAACAGTCATGCACACAAGTGTGCACATAGGCACACATACCCAATGGTGTGCATGTACACAGGTGCATATAAGGACACATATATATGCACACACACAGGAAGGTATCCACACACAGGTACACATACAAGAATACACATGGGTCACATAGAAGGACACATACATGGACATACACACACACAGCATGCAGACCTGGGCAGATGTCCAAAGACACACACACTACACTTCATTTCATGCGGATTAATCCGTGTTTTCTCCTGGGTCTCACTTCCAGAAAGGTGGTGTAGTCTTTTACTTGGTTCATGAGCTAATCAGGCTTCTTGCTTCTCCCAAGAGCCCATTAATGCTACCCTCATTTTAGCTGATTGCTAAGACAACTGGCTCTTTCTCTCAGCAACCACACATAAATCCTCATCGCAGACATTTGTCAAGAAGCATTGTTTGACCTCACCACTATTCAGAAATAGGCCTTTTTTAGATAATCATCTATCATCATATGCAGCCTATACATTCTGCTGAATTGGGGACGTCCAAAAGAAATATGAGAGCCACAGATGTGAGGCACACACGTAGCCGTATTGAAAAAAACACACACAAGAAGAAACAAATAAAATAAACTTTTGTAATGTATTTTATTTAACCAATTGCAAAATATTATTTCAACACATAATTATAAAATTATTAATGAGATTTTTACCTTATTTTTTGTGTGTATGCTGGTCCTTGAAATTTAGTGTATACCTCACACTTAGCAATGTGGACTACCTGCATTTCACATGTCATAGTTGCTTGTGGCTGGTGACTCCTGTATTGTGCACTGTGGCACAGAATTTACAAAATCCTCTCTAGATCACATCAGACCAGTAGAAAGCCAGGCATTGATGGCTAGGAAGCTTTGACACAAATGTGTGGCTGTCTCTAGAGCATCTTTGTATGGAGCTTAAGTATACCTTACGTAAGCTTACCTAACACCAGAATTTATCTTGTTTCCTCTCTGCCTAATTTTCAAGCTATTTTTTCATGTATTTTGCTTTGCTGTATTACATGCATTTTTATAAACCATTTTAAGCCCTTTTTTGTTTGTTGTTAGTCTTCTTATGAGGCAAGTTGAAGGAGCTACTCATGTTCTTCCATATTGTTGTGATTCTCCACGTTCATCTCTGCGGAAGGCCATTCCTGGACCTCTTCTCTCCCCTCTCCCAGGGGAGGAACTCCTTGCTTTATGCACTCAAGGGCTTGCTGTTTAGTCAGTTCTTCAGTAATGCTACATACGTTCCCCGAAAAATCACTGTGCTATGCAAAATCAAACAATGAAAGCCATAGGGCTTATGGCGAAAATGGGATTAGGGGCGCAACATACAAAAACTTTAAGTGACACATCAATACACAAAAACAAAAGAAACTGAATGTAAACAGCAGTGCAGTTTTACACATGTAAAATGGTTCAAGAAGTACATAAATACTGCAATAAATAGGGCACCTGACCTTGAATGAGACCCAGTGTTTGCTGGTGCAAATGAGGGTCAGAGAGGTTCAGCTTGTAAGTTGGTGGGAGGAGGGGAGTTGAAAGCTAAGGGAAGGCTGTAATAGCAGAGATGGTGCGTGTGGCCCAGAGCCCCCAATGAGCTGAGGGAGCGGAGGCACTGTTAGGTGCGGGTGTGTGTGTGTGTGTGTGTGTGTGTGTACGTGTGTGTGCGTATGTGTGTGTGTTTTGGATATTCCTACACTGCTCAGTTCATCTGGGTTCAGTTTTCTCCACTCACCTAATGTTTCCTGCAGGTGAAGTGCACATAATCAGATGCAAAATTCACATTATGCTCAAAATGGTCCCTAATACAACAATCATTAGAACAGAATTGTATTTTTGAAAATAAGCGTAAGAACATAACTGACTGTAGTTATTTCTGTTATCACCACATTTGCATCTGTTTATTTTCAGTTGTTTTCACATAGGTCCTCAGCTCTCTGGTCTGTGAACTAACTTGGAGTGAGACTCACATCTCATCTTTGTATCATCTACCCCTCCCTAGCCCAGTGCCTGACACACAGGAGTACTCACAGCATCATTCAGATTGTGTTAACTTAAGGTATATTTGACTGCCTCGTGTCAAATTTTAAAAACACTTTTATTAGTTTATTTTGAGAGAGGGAGAGAGAGAGAGAGAGAGAGAGAGAGAGAGAGAGAGAGAGAACGAGCTGGGGAGGGGCAGAGAGAGAAGGGGACAGAGTGTCTGAAATGGGCTCTGTGCTGACAGCAGTGAACCTGATGGGGGGCTCGAACTCACAAACCGTGAGATCAGGACCTGAGCTGAAGTTGGACCCTTAAGCAACTAAGGAACCCAGTCGCCCCTCATGCCAAATTTTTAACTCCTCAAGGGCAAATACCACACCTTACATACATCTACACCCTCAAGCCATCTTTCTCTTTGAGACTTAGTAAGTCAGAAAGGAGTAAGGAATAGAAGCATGTGCAGTGCGTATACTCTGCTGCCTGTGCTCACTCTTCCACCACCGGTTACTGTTCCCTTATCTCTGGGAGACTTAGCCCATCCTAAGAAAATGTCAATGGCTTTAGTCAATGGGCTCAGTGTCCTAACAGAGCAGACTAAGGGGAGCCAAAGCAGGCTAAGGAAACAATGGTCAGCGTTGTTTTTCCAAGTCTTTCTCTCTTCCCTCCCCCAGTATGGAATCCCTTCCAGGCTGCTTTCCAGATTGGGACCAGGCCCTTACCAGTCCTGTAGAAGTGCTTTTGCGCATGATCGTGGTAATAAAACCAGTGAAAACAGCATTCTTTCCCTACTGGCTAGGCTAGAATCATTCCTCACTCTGGGCAAATGGGCAAGTGGAAGTTTGAATAGAGCAACTAGAACATCAGGTCGCTGAACCACACTGGAAACACCCAGTGGAGTAGAAGGTTCTTTCTAAACATATAAATTGTATAGACAAAGCAGTAAAAGAGGTGAAAGAAACAGCTACATACTGAAAAATCACTTTATTTTGTTTGCATAATAACAAAATGTTTCTCACTTTTTAATTTATGGTTGTGGAGTCTTACCAAGAATCTGAATATCATCCATGTATGTGTCATTGCCCTCTACTGGATAAATTGGGCAACGTTGTTTCATTTGTGTCCATATAGAAATGTATCAAATGATGACCCATACTTGCCTAGCGTTTGGTATTTTTATTTTTCAATATGTTTCTATATGTAGCATTTTAATTTATTCTGATAATAATGCTTTGAAATAACGAAGCTATTTTCATTCCCATTTTACAGATGAGAAAACTGAGGCAGAGAGTAAACTTATTCATTCAATATATAGATACTTTAAGGAAGCTACACACAAAGAACTATGCTAGACAATTTACAAAGATGAATAAGACGGTATCTTTGCTCTGGGAGCTTATCCTGTTTTGTAGACAAGATGTATATATAAGTAACTATAAGAAAATAAAACTTGTGATATATGAATAAATGAAAACAAGATGTATTGATTTCTCACTCTGTGCCAGTTGTTCATATATGTTATTGTATTTTTCCCTTGTAATTGGTATATGTTTTACAAATGACAAAATTGAGGTGGATTGCTTGTTTGTCAACTGCTCACAGCAAAAAAAACACCATAGGAAATGGAGAGGGAGAATTTGCAACTGGTGCAAATTGCACAAGTCTTCATGAGGGTGGTGGTGTTTGATCGAGGGGTTGAGAGATGGACAAAAGCAGGCAGGTGTTCCCAGGAAACTCTGCTCACATTGTGAGCCAAGTGTGGGGCTTATTTGGGGATGACAGGTCCTGTAGAGAGAGTGAAGATTAGGCTGCCAGAAAAGAGCTACTCCTGGTGCAGAAGGTATATCTAAAGGAAGCTTGCCAGGAGCAAGTGGTAAAGCCAGGGCGGGTCTGTATCTGTGCCACTGTGCAGCAAGGACAGGATCTGGGAACCAGGGTTGTGGCTCTGGCCCTGTGCTGGCAGGAAGCGGCAATGCTTGCCTGCATGTGTCCTGAGCCTGCAGGAGGGGAGTCCCAGCTTCTTCTGTGTATGGATGTGGTTACAGATCAGTGGGAGGCTGCTGTGGGAAGCGTGAGCAGGCTGTGACAGGGTGTGCTCCCGGGAGTCAGTAAGGAGTGTCACATAAAGGAAAATCAAAAATTCTTCACTTTCATATTAGAGGTTGCTGAACTGTGGCACCTTCTCTTTCCTTCAACAACCCTGACCAACCTAAAAAGCAGCATGTAAAATAAAAAAAAAAAATTGAAGAAACTGTAGCGAATGAAACAGGGCTTTCTTTGTCCTTTGAACGTGATGACAAGCCTCATTTAATAGAGGACGTGGGTGATTTTTGCCTAGAGTTTTGCTTTTATGCTTGACAATTTCTCAAGCCCTCCAGAGTAAACCCTTACCACCTTTCCTGTGTTCTGTTCCTGGTGGCTTCCCAGAGAGTCTCAGGAACAGAATAAATGACAGGGACCACAGAGAGTTCTCAGTGCTTAAAAGGCCATGGCCCTACTTCCAGGGGGGACTAAAGGGCAGGGGATGCATGCTAGAAGAGAAATGGAAGGTACAGAAAAGCTAAATGGGTATGATCCTTTGTGTGACTAAAAGAAGCACTAAGTTAGAATTTGCTTTTCCTCTGAAACTCTTCTGTTAGGACTCCTTCAAGCCACTGAGAAAGTAGGCAAGAAAGAAAGACAGGAGGAAAGGAAGAAGGGAGTGAGACAGTGAGAAAGACCTAGAGACAGATAAGTAGGTAGGTAGGTAGATACAAACATACAAACATAGACAGATGCAGAGAAAGATGACAGAGACAGACACACAAAAATGAACCTTAATTAATCATGACACTACTATAACTTTTCCTAAAGAAGGGGCCACTTCTATTGACTCAGTCTTAGCCCTCAAATAATGTACTGGACTGGACAGTATGCTCAGTTCTCTGTTTCATGCATACTTATTGAAAACTTATCGTATCCCTCCATTTAGTTATTCACCAAGAATCTATTGTATGCCTACTAGGTGCCAGAACTGTGCCAGAAGTGAGGAATACAAAGGTAGATAAGCAAGATCTTTCCCCTTAACTAGCTCAGAGCCTTTGCCCCACTAGGGCTGTGCATCCGAGGTGTTTGGCAAATGTTGGACCCAGCTGTGTTGGTGTCGCCTCGTCTCCAGGAGGGCTGGGACCTGGGAGTACCCGTTCTGCCACTTCATTGTCACTAACAAGACAACACATAACCGCAAGTCAGATGATAGTTTGTGACTCTTTGTCCTTGTTAGGACCTATCCAAAGCTTTGAGTTTGGGAGAGGGAAACATGCCATTGGCATAGAAGACACAAAGGCACACGAGTCCAGATTGTTGCCACTCCGACTGAGCAATAAACTATTCTCATCTGCAACTTGCCGCCACCATTCCCCTCACAGCTCTGTCTCTATTGTTAGCCAGACCCACATGGTGAATGCGGCTACAATGAGATTCATTTCTTCCCCACTCTTGAGATACCAAGCTTCTTCTCTCTCCCTCCCCCTGATACGTGTTTCTGGAGAAGGGAGGGCTGAGCTACTGTGGACACTGAGCAGGAGGCAGTGTAGCCTTATATCATCACGAAAGGCAAATTGAAGTGGAGGGGGCCATGTTGATCATTTAAAGTAGAAAAATAAATGCACTTGGAGGATCAGTCCTTTGCCTTTGATGCACTTCACCAACACTTTTGTCTTGTTTTCATTTAAGTGGCTTTCATTTCTCACATCATGTAAGATGTCTAAAGAGGATTAGGTTCCAGGGAGGTCACAAAGTGGGGCATTTTCCTGTGGCTTGAACAATTTGTTTAAAAAATATGGATGGAGGAGAGTTGGAAAATGGTCGAGAGCTAAAGCTGGGGAAATGGTATAAGCTAAAAAAAATGGTCTAGAGCTTTCAGAATTTTTTTTCCTTTTAAAAATGTGTTGAAAGTTTGTAGATTCTTCATATCACCAAACTTTGCACACAGACTGACTTCAAAATGGTCTGTTAGATTTCAAACACCATTTAAAAGAAAAATTCAAATGAGTACACAAGGAACTGACACAGAGCACCAATTCTGAGTTTACTTTTCTAGAACAAAAAGAGTTTGGAAAGTAACAACAGCTGCTATCCACTGGCATGATCATTTTGCAAATGGATGTTTAATGTCACAAAAGGAGAAAGGAAACAACTTCACATATATACATAGTCCCTTCTGTTTAATCAAGTTCTGCTTTAGGAACACTCACAATATTGGCTGTGTGTTTTTCATTTTGCTAGGGAACCGGTGATGGGGCATCACAGACCAGCCCTAGGCCAACCTGTGGTAACCCCTGGCCTGTATTCTAAGTTCACTGGTCTCTAAGAAGGCAGCCCAGTATTAGAAACAACTCTACACAGGTCCTCCTAGATAGAATCTTGAGTCTAGCAGCAGATGAAATCTTGGATGTTACTCTGAACCTCAGTTCCCTCATCTGCAAACTGAAGTGCTATTTGCCGTGGGAAACTGTTCTGCTTGTTCGATCAGTCAGTGGGCTGAGGTGCTCAGCAGAAGGCTTTGTCTCAGGCGCTACATGAGATATTTCCCTATCTTCCTTCCCTTCTTTACAGTATGATCTGAACCTTACTCCTTTTATCTCCTGAGACAGCTGGCAGAGGGCCCCAAATTTAGGAGGTATTCAATAAAGGTTTGCTGAATTGAATTTGTATGAGCATGACTCATAACATGGTATTTGTTGCCAGTCACTTTATTTAATAATTTCTCCTTGTCTTGAATCCCTTACAAATTCTGTGCATCTTTTTGGGTAAGGAATGGTACTGTCCATTTTTCTACTATTGCCCTTCTTCCACAGTGCCCAGGATAGCACAAGTTACATCCTAAAGGCTCTGTAAATACTTGTAAACCACTCACTGGAAAGCAGACAGCCTGCCCCTTTCTCTGGGTTCAATGAAAATCTTCAGCGTGTGTGTGCGTGCACACATACATGCACTTACCCATTTTCATGGGCCTTTTATTTCTAGAAGTCTCAGTCCGCCTCGGAACTCCAGCGATAATTCTGAGTTTACAGACATTCAGCAAGGATGATCAGATTGCACTTTTGGAAAAATCTATTTCAAGTGTGATAGCTTATGTGCCAAGGGCAAGGGTTCTTTCTTTTGCTACTAATAACTCAACAGGGGCAGCAGGCAGAAGTGCTGCTTGCAGGTTCTTCATTCTTCACAGGTGGAGCAGAATTACCTCGTATGGGCAACTGCATTTTACTTACTTAGTGGTGATCTGATTACCTTGATCTTAAGCATTTTAACTTTGTGCTATCCATGCCCACAGAGAGTTGGACAAAATGAGAAGGGCCTGTGGAAATACACATCTAATTTTATATTGCAGTTGTATTGGTAATTGCAACTTAACCAGCTTTACTGCTAGTTCTGGAGGGAAGTGAAATTACATGCAATAATAAGATTTTTGAAGAAATGGATATGATACATAACACAAGAGCCTTTCTTGATGAAATAGCTAATACTAAGTACACATATGGAAGTCTAATAAATAAGTTTTTTATTAAGGATAATTTGTTCAGTAGTCAATAACAAAGAAATGAGGAAGGACCATCCAGGGAGAGTGTGCTTTGCCCCTACTTCATTCTGAATTAAAATGATGTCTTTCCCTTTAGTGTATCTTTGGTGGAGGTTTCATAGAGACTGAGATGGGAGGGAGAAGGAACACTCAAAATACCTTTGTAGACCTTCAAGTCTCACAGTCTTCCTAGTGACTTGTACCCAATCATGTCAATACTAGGAAACTCTCAGGGAATGATCCCGTGGTGTTGGTAAACTGAACTTGATTCCTAAGACTAGTGTTTTCTTTTTTAATCACCTTGGATACCTTAGTTTGATCAAGAGGTTTTGAACAAACAACTCCAGTGATTTATAGCACTGGTGTTCAATCATGTAAGTCCCACTAGGTTTTTGAAAGTGTCCTTTGTGGCCCACGGTAAAAGTAACCACGTTTTCTGTCATCCAGTTTATTGTTCTGTAATATTTACAGTGCCACTTGTGTGCTAGGGACAGCTTGATTTACTGTTACTAATCTCAAAGTCTTAGCCCTGGTGCCCAATTTTTGCTCCAACATATGAGGAGATCAAAATACAAGTACAAAAGTAAAATTGTGTGTGTGTGTGTGTGTGTATACATGGAAGCAACAATTAATTCTGACTAATCCCTCTTAACCCCTCATTCAGCTCTCAATATCAGGACTAAGCGAGCTTTTAGGAGGAAGAGGACAGTTTTCCTTCATGAAAAAATGATAGACGTGCCCTGAACCGGTCTAATTTGTTATTAACAATTTGTTATGCAGCTCTCATCTTTGAATTTATTTAAGCCCTTCCTGCTCCTATTTTTACTTTCAGCTCATATAAATAATTGGCATAATAAATTCCATATGTTACTTCATTTGCAGTTAAGAACTTCCTTTCAAACTTCAAGAATGTTCCTCTAAATTTGCTCTCGTGGGATAGGGGGGAAAGATGCCTCTAATCATTATCTCATCTTAATTTCCATCACTTTCAAACTGTAGCTTTATAATCTTCAAAGCCAGCTTGGCATTGAAAACAACAATGGCAGCAATATTTTGTAGAAACTTTGCCCTAAAAGATAGCATTATCTAAGTGCTCAATTCAGCCATTACTTATGGTGTTGATACTGGCAGCTAGGCATGGAGAGGCAAAGTAGAGTAAAATGTAGCTCCTGTCTTCCAGGAACTCGCAACTGAGCCAGAGAGACCAGGAGTATAAACTGGAGAATATAATGCACACTCAACTGAGTTATGTAAAACGTTATGGATGGCAACACAGTTGGGGGAGAGATTGCTCCTGAGAGACAGGAATTCATGAAACCCGCAGTATTGAACAGACACTTGAATTTTAAAGTAAGAGGAAGCCTTGTCTAAAAAATAACTGGTGAAAAGCAATAAATACAGGGATTAAGAACATGGGGTTTGCAGTCAAAGAGAGCTGGGTTTGACTCGTATTTCTGTTGCTTCATAGATGTGTAACCTTGGGCAAATTGCTTTACCTCTGAAAACCAAGGTTTCCTGTGAGATAAAATGAAGGTAATGTTGCTCTCTCCCCCTTAGAGTGTTGTCATAAGGCTCACCTGATATTTTGGGTGTAAAGCCCTTAGCATAGTGCCTGCTTACATTGTTAGCATTTATGTGATCACTGTCATTGTTATAATCATCCAAACAGAGATCTGAGTTGGGGTTTCATTCTGTCTTCAGAGAAGCATCCGGTTGTCCCTTCCCGCTCATGATCCAAATAAAGCATGGCTAGTGTCATAGTTTTGTAAAGGGTGTGGAAGGAGGTTGCAGGTGCTGGTGTGAAGGAGACACACACACAAGGATGCCACAGAGCATGGTGTTTAAAGTGTAGGCCCTAGACCTCATATTCATGAATAACTTGTTCAAATGCAGATTCATGGAGCCACCCTTGCATCTACTTACTGGAGATAGATCTCAGTGTCTATATTTTATAGGCTTTCTGGGGTGATGTGTATACCCACTAGAGTATGGAAATCCCTTCATATGTTGATTTAGCTCCAGTCTGCTGAGAACTCTCTGCTCACTAGAGGTTTCCCCAAAATTCTGGAGTTCCTTTTCCCCTCTAGCTCCTCACCAGAACTACCTGCTGACTCCATTTCTAATGTCATGCAGTTTTCCATGAGTACTTTTTCTAATTTTTTTTTTCAACGTTTATTTATTTTTGAGACAGAGAGAGACAGAGCATGAACGGGGGAGGGGCAGAGAGAGAGGGAGACACAGAATCAGAAACAGGCTCCAGGCTCTGAGCCATCAGCCCAGAGCCCGACGCGGGGCTCGAACTCACGGACCACGAGATGGTGACCTGGCTGAAGTCGGATGCTTAACCGACTGCGCCACCCAGGTGCCCCAACATGAGTACTTTTTCATCTTCTACTACAGGTCAGTCTGAGTGAGATTTCAGATATGTACACAGTAGATATTCTGCCTTGTTTCTCACACTTATGCGGCCAGCTTAACCCATATCTATTTCTCATTTCTTAATCCCTCTCTCACTCCCTTGCCACCCCATAGTCTTATCTGAAGAAGTATAGTAAGTCATGGATATGGAAAAGCTGGCTAGATGCGGACCATTATAGCCTTACAGTTGACCCTTTCTGTATTAGGGACTGTTTATTGACCACATAATTAAAGATTTATGTCCAATCATTTTGTAGATAAATTATTTCACAACTGTCATGGATTCTTAGATTGAGAGGTGTTGCTATTTCTGGGACAATGAAGTAAAATGTGTAAAATAAATAGCTACAGGGACAAAATCAAAGATACCAATTTCTAAGGCCTTGGGAGGGGAAGCCAAGAGTTGTGGTAAAAGAGATTTGAATCAGTCAAGAGTTCAAGTGTGGCTTCTCCTCCAATTAGCTGGAATTTGATTGAATTCACTTTGCATTTCAGGGTATCCGAATTTCATGTCCATACTTCAGGAATTGGACCAGATAGTATCTAAGATTCTTTCCAGCTTTATCATTCTTTGTTTGTATAAGTTTATAATTCCTCCCTAGAACATTCTGAGATTTAAGTGTCATGATATTCTGGTTGAAGGACACATTCCTAGTATATATCCTGGAATTGATATCTCTAATTTTATATATAGTGTTATAATAAATAGTAATATACTTTTTGCATCATATTTATATATCACTTTACAGTTTTTAAATTTTTACATACACTATTTCATGATCAAAAAAACCCTCTGAAACATGTTGTGTAGGGATTATTGTCTATTTTTGAAATGAGGACACAGAAGCTAAGAAAGTTAGATGATTCATCCCAAGCCACACTGCTAACACATGACAGAGACAGGACTTAATTCAGTAGTCTTTCCCTCAAATCACACAACTGCTCATATTTAAATAGAGAAAATAACTTTTCTGTGGGTATAAAGTAAGCTTAACAACTGCGAAACCGAAACCTCACCCCAAGCATCACCTCAATGAACCATCGTATCTAATGACGTTAAACAGAAGCTATGACAATCCATGGTTCTCAGGAAGATGGGCATATCTGTTCAGCCTCCTGGGTTTGTAAGATAAAAATGAAAAGATCTAATACATGCATATAACTTTATAGTTTTCAAAAGATGTGTTTTACTATAGAAATATGTTTTTAAAAACAAATTAAATTATTAAAGATGGAAAACTGAAGGTCAGACAGATGCCTACTGATAGAGAGCAACAGAATCAGATCAGATCCAGGTTTTCTGAGTCCTAGACCCTAGTCCCACTCCACCGCATAGGGTGACCCACCGTCCCAGTTTGCTTGAGCCTGATAGATTTCCTAGTGTGTGAAATTTTCAGTGCTCAAACTGAAATTTTCAGGCAAACTGGCATTAACTTGGTCCCCCTACCATCACACTGCCTAAGTTCGAACACATACTGTCCCCATTCTGATTTTACCACCAGGCAATCAATGGTTAAGTCAACAGGTCTCTGGGATCACTAAGTGACCCATCTTGTTATCAAGATGAAACAGGAATAATAATGATAATTGTGTAACCAAGATCTTGATTATGATACTAATCAAAACATTTGCCATAACAATGTCAATTATCATTAAATAGCATTTCCTTGCTTACAGTATGGGAACCAAGCCAACAATATAATAAACCACCCACGATGGAGTGCAGGGATGTTGCCTTTGTTCTAGAAAAGGACCACATAAAATAAACTCTATAGAATTATTTATAAACTGATGTGATAATTTTTTTTTATTAAGTCCTTTAAGTACACTTTTGTTAGTCCCAAAACAGAAAAGGGTCTTTCACCAGAACAGGAATTGATTATAAAATGTAGCATTTGAAGAAATGGTACTCTCTTCGGTCATAAATAGAAAACAGCCACATAGAATTCTTATTTCTGTCACTTCTTTTATGGTGTGCTATATAGTTACCAAATGCTTTAGAAAACTACTCTCAGACTGTGGATGTATTTTTGTTGTTGTAGTCTGCCGATTTTTATATCATTGGTGAATTTATTCCAGTCCTGAGCTCTTTTTAACCCCTGTCAACTTTGATTAAGTCAAGTTAGTTCTCATTTCAATATCGACCAAGATTTTGGTCGACAGCAAGAATGACCTCTGGTTTCCTCCCAAGACATCTTAGCTATAAAGTGAATCATAAACTCTGAGAGGTTGGCCTAGACACTGATGTGTTTCTATTCAAACTGAGTCAGGGAACAAAAGGGAGATGGTTTACAATCATGGTACAGGACATCCACAGTAGACAGAAGGAAGGGCTTCCTGGTTTAATGGTTGGGGAATGCTGGGACTTATTCTTATAAGTTGAGGAATCCCCTTAAGTGGAAACCTTGATTGGAGGCAATGTGTAACTAGGTTGTTTTTGGAATACTTCCAACCCACCTCATAATGAATGATAAAGTTTGGAAGGTAGGGATGGGATGCTTATGGGAAGAGGAGAGAGTGACCCCATTTGTAAGGGTGATGATGTCTTGAATCAGTTTCTGTTGTGACTCTAGACTCCTGAAGCTGGCCAGCCTCTCTAATCAAGCTTCTTTCAGTCAGACAGCTGAATTTGCTAGCTTTTATTTCTGTTATATGAGATCATTTTCCTTCTGATTCTTTAAAACAATACAACATGTAAGTGAAAAGAACCATGGGTATTAACAAGCGGAATGTCTTTATTTTACAGCTGAGGATGCTTAGGCTCAGAACTGTCAAAGGATTTGCCCAAAGCTACACGGCTGGGAACTTGCAGAGTAAGCCAGAATACAGGCTTCTTGCCTCCTTGTTCTGTGCTTGCTCACTGCTCCTTTCCTCTGGCTCATTTGCTACATTTAGGAGGTATTTTCCCCTCACTGTGTGGTGGTGTGAGCTTATACAAGTAATTGTGGCAGGGTGGTGAACTAAAAAGAAGATAAGTCATGTGTCCTACATGTTTCCTGTTCTAGGTTGGAGTCCCCAGCAGTGCTCAACCCAATGGCTCTGCCTCTCTAGTCTGTCAGTTCTTGATGCCTCTGCCAATGCTGAAGTCATCTCATTTGATCTCAGAGTGAGGGGAATTACTTTGTTCTTCAGGGGCACTGGGGAATAAAAGGTGTTCCCCCAAATAAGAAGCAAATAAGGCTCTGAAGCAAACTGTGTGAACAGATACAAAGTGTGATTGTAACATAATAAAATTGGTTTCTAACAAAGATATAACAGAAGGTAAGAGGTAAGTGCTTAGATGAGCATTATCCTGTGTACCCATTCTAATGAAGTTTGGCACCTTTTTGGAGCTCCACTTTAGAATGGATCAGTTGTTGTTGTTGTTGTTGTTGTTGTTGTTGTTGCTGTTGTTGTTTTGAGCTGTGTGGGGCTGTCAGTTTAAGAAATACAGTCACCTAAATTTTACCAAAGAAAACCGTTATCCACTAGAGTCATCCATCTTATTGCAGATTTTTCTGCTTGTCATCTCTATCCTGTCACAAGATGTGACCAATGTATTTTTGTCTTATTCAATCAAATTGAATGTTATGGACTAAGAGTTGACTCCAGACAACTCCTCACAAAGGGTACATTTGAAGGTATTGAAAGGAATGTACATAGATCCTGGAAACATTTGCAGATAGGTGTGGCAAGTGTTATTTGAAATAATAGGGACACATTACTGGAATGCATGTGTCAACTTCAGAGTGCTGATTTTGAGGGTAGCATTTTGTGATGCAAAGGTTCTTTTGTATTTGGTGAAACCTCAAATTGTAGTTTCTATACAAGATCATTTATCAGTTGTTTGTATTTAAATATGATAGTTTTGTTAACAGAGTTAGAAAACATGTTAAAACTTATCAGCCTCACCAGGCTCATTGGAACAATTTTAGAAATGACTGCTAATACTAACTAAAGATGTGAGAGGCACTTGGGTGACTCAGTTGGTTAAGCGTCCAACTTTGGCTCGGGTCATGATCTCACATTTCATGAGTTCAAGTCCTGCGTTGGGCTCTCTGCTGTCAGCACAGAGCCAACTTCAGATCCTCTGTCCCCCTCTCTATACCCCTTCCTCACTCTCTCAAAAAATAAATGAACATTAAAATTTTTTTGTTAGATATTTTTGTTTTCAATTGTTTTAAAACAATTCAATGAAAATTGGAGTTTGGTCTGAGACCAAGCTATCTAGTTGATCAAATATCTCTACTTTGATATGGAATTATATTCAATCACTGTGTCTGGGTGCAGATATTCTTATTTTTTAATGTTCATTTATTTATTTTGAGAAAAAAACCTAGAAAGAGAGCAAGAATGAATAGGGGAGGGGCAGAGAGAGAGAGGGAGACAGAGAATCCAAAGCAGGCTCTGTGCTATAAGCACAGAATGGGACTTGATCCCTTGAAACATGAGATCACAACCTGAGCCAAAATCGAGTCAGATGCTCAACCAACTAAGCCACCAGGGACCCCTGGGTTCAGATATTCTTAACAGTGTGGACAGATAATTTGATTCAAATAAACTCAGATAAATGAGCTATATCTTAATTAATAGTTTATTTGTTAGAAATCATCCAACCTCTAGAGTCTAATCGCCATGTTGTTCAATGGGTGTGTGTAGGCACTTGGGGAAGATAAACTTTTTCTGTGCAGAGAAGTCCTATGCTTTGCAGGTTGTGTGGCATCCCTGGACATACTCTAAAAACCAGAGGAACTCAGGAAAATGTATGTAAAACAGAAATGCTCCACACATTTCCAAATGCTCCTTGTGGGTAGGAGAGGAGGTGTTGCCTGTGGTTGGAAACTTCTGATCAGATAAAGATAATAAAAATGGTGATAAAAAGAATGTAGAGCTTATTAGTTGTGTGGCCCAGAGCAAATTACTTATCCCTGGGCCTCAGTTTCTTCATTTGTGTAATGAGAATAATAATAAGGAACCTCATAAGATTATTGTCAACGCGATTATAATTAATGAATATAATAATGCACATAAAGTTCTTAGTGAATCACCTCATGATTGGTAGGCAAACAGTATGTAATTAACTTCTATTCATTCTTTCTCTTCTTCATTTAAAATTTTCCTTTCGTAGGAAGGGCTGGACTTGACTTCTGGACAAGCAGGGCTATTGTGGTGGATGTGTCCAGACATGAAACAGAGGGCCTCAGAAAATCTGTTCAGGAGTGTAAATATTCCAGCAATGGGACATGATGTCTAGTGTAGATTTGAGAATCTCACTTGGTTCCATCCTACATGCACAGTTCACTTACCTGAACATTTAACTTTGACATCAATCATCAATTTGTCATATTGTCCAGCAAATCAGTTTCCTATGAATGTGTTTTATCTGTTGCAGACCAGCTTGTGACCAGCAAGTAACCTCCAAGGAGTAGATGTGACTCTCAGATTTTCTCATTTCAGACAATGTTTTTTGCGATAGGAAAAAACAAACAAATAAACAAACAGTCAGACTGAATAGGTACCAGTCATTTTCCTGAAAAGTTGGCTTCCAGTGTAATTCCAGTGTCGGAATCCTTTATTTCTCTTGAAATGCAAACTCTATAAAATAGTCAAAGTGGAATTTTATACCACACCCAGCTTTTGGTGTCTCCCTCCTTGAAAATGGACAGCAGCCCAGAGAAGTGAATGTTCACTACAAGACCCATTGTTTCCAAGATTCAGTAAACACTTAACTGAAAATCCACTAGTGTTAGGCCAAGGCCATGGAGACTAAGATGAGTTGTATGGACAGCCTAATACATAGATTAAGAGTAATAATAATAACAATGACTGTAATAATAATGATTCAAATGTTCTGGGTAGTGTTTCAGAACATCAAAAATATTAACTAATTTTAACTCTCGTGATAATCCTATGATGAAGTCACTATTGTTTCTTTTTTACAAATGAGAAATTTGAGGCCCAGAAGACTGTTGTCAATACAACCAGTAAATGGTGGAGCCAAGGGTGAAACCAGGCTACCTGGCTCAAAACTCTAGCCCAGAGAAGGGCATGCCTCACTGTCTGGAGGACTAGAGGAAAAAACTTCACAGAATGGCATCTTGATGTTATGTCTCAAAAGATGAATGGGTATTCTCCAGGCAAGTATGGCAGGGAGTGGTTATGCTAGGCAGAGGGAATAGAATCTGAACAGATTTAAAAGTTTTAACACTAAGTCTGCTATCACACAGTGCAAATGGATAATGTCAGGAAGTTTAACATAGAGACTAATTTAATAGTGTGAGTGGGATTTCAGGATACCACTAAGGGGTGTGAAGTCCCAGAGCTATTAACATTAGAAAGTTATTTCCACCTCAAGGCCTAAAGGGGCAAAGGAGTGAGGTGAAGGTGTGATTCTCCAGGACCACAAAGAGTAACTGTATGGAAATAGGATCAGGACAGGAGCCTTTGGTAGAGGAATGCAGCCAGTCTACAGCAACCTAGCATAGAGGGAGCAGGGAATACATCCCCAAATCCATGCTCTTCTCATATTCTAGGCTTCTACTTGTGCTGCACATTGGCTGAAACCAGCTAAAAGCCCTAGGGCCAATGAATCCATAGACACTGTCCGAAATGGTCAGCCTCTCTGGGTACAGAACAGGACAGGAACATTGGACAGTGGATCTGGAGGGGCAAATGGACAATCTCTAGAACACAGAGCCAATACACTATGAAAGAGTTTTGACATACTTTTGAATGGTTTTGTACAAACTTAACTTTTGAGTAATTTCCAAATACCAAGTTTGGATCTACTGCTGACTGACAGTAGAAAGCCTATCTCTTTCCCTAGAGAAAGAAGATCATAAAGCCATAGTTATATTTGATGGGGATCTTTTCCCAGATGTTTCTGAAACCTGACCCCATACCAATACAGTAGTAACTTAATACCAGCTCACATTCAGCAGGTTCAAAAGTAACTTTTTTCAGTTGCCCCTAACTTAATTAATATTTTCATAATTAGCCAGGAGACTTCCTGAGTGAAGATGAGATATTTGGATACTTGTAGCTATTAGTGAATTATCTGAGCACAAAAACAGTCCTATGTTTCTTTCAGGCAGAAAAATAAAATAAGTTACTTTCATCTGCTTCTAATTCAAAAGTAGACAGAGTGAATTTGATTCAACATTATAAAAAAAAATCACCTTTTGGCTGAGATCATGCATGGAAAAAATCAACCCCAAAGGACGGAATTTTGGAACATAATATGCAAGCAAAAAAGTGGGCTGGATAAAAAGGAAGGAAGAATATTCCAGTTGAAATCTGTAAATAATATGAGCTTACCTGTTAATGTTCACTTGTGCAAATAATCTAGGAAGAGAATTACAGTGCTACCACCAAGGAAGATGGAATACCTTCCCCTATGGAGAAACTGAGCAGGGTTAAGATAATTGAGCTATTTAGTAATAATTATTAACATTTGTATTTGCCCAGACACTGTAATAAGTATACCTATTTAATCCTCTCTCTATAAGGTAAGTTTTATTATTAGGTTCATTTTACATACAAATAAACTAAGAGTTGTAGAGGCTAAATGACCTTTTCAAGGTTTTATGCCGTAAATGACTTAGTTGAGCCATAAAGTCAGACCTTCTTAATTCTATAGGTCAGCATAGTTTTGTTTAAAAAAAAAAAAAAGAAAAGAAGAAATGGCAAGGTAACACTGCCATAGACATACTGGTTTCCAATGATTTGAGTTAATTGATTAGAATATCTGGTGAACTTGAAAAGAGAGCCAATTACCTGTCACCTCTGTGGGTGGATGTACAGTGTCTTTCTTTACTATATTTCTGAACTTACATTTCCTGAGTAGAGCTCAGAACCACTTTAGAACTTTAGAGCTGTTAAGATACCAAAGCTAGGACAAAGCACAGGGTATTTATATATGTATGTATACATATACATACATATGCATATATACATATATACACGCGCACACACTCACACACACAAAGAATATATCAACAGCCATGATTAGTCCAAGGCTGACCTTGGCCTCTGTTGTGTTTTGGAGAAAGGTGCCTCCGGAATTTTGTGAAGTGGGATCTATGTTTGTCCCATGGACTAACAGCATCATAGGTTGGTAATATTCCCTGGTATACCTGTTCTTAAAAAATAGTTATCAATCAACTGATACTGCTAAAAATGTTTATTAAATTTAGTAGATTTGTGTTCAGTCAATTAGCACAGGTAAAATATGTGCTAAGTCAATTAGATTTTCAGACTAAAACATCTCTTGAGATTTGTGTATTTACATTTATTGATGTTGCCTAAAACTAGGAGCTTCTTATATCTGCTGTTCTGGGATTAGGTAAATAAGTCAGGCATATAAAAAGCCCTCAGTGAGGTAGTCACTTCATGAGGTAAATGTTTGCATGCTCACATAATCCTTTTTATAACAATTGGCCTTGATTAGTTTCCCATTTAATTTCTATATTTGTATATTGAAAAACACTTATTAATACAGAAAGGATTTCTGGGCCAATAAAGTGGCATGTTAAGTTTGTTCCTTTCTCCCACCCTTCTTTTCTTTGAGATATATATGATTGCTATTGGTGATGTATGTAGAGGCATGTACTGTATCGTGGATTATGGTATACAATTATTTACCACACTCACATTAAGAGGGGTGAGAGGGCAAACGGACAACCTACAAAAGATCTAACCTCACCGGGAAATGCTGGCAGAGAGGGAAATAACCTTCATATTCCTACCACCTTCCTAGATATGTACATTGAGGCACAGCCCCCTCTGCCTGTCGGGAAAGTATGAGGCAATCTAGGATAAGGGCATCATTTGGCTTTGACATTGGGCCTACTGGTCTGCCTTGGTGCTGCTTCTTGTGTTACCTGAGAGTTCACCTTTGGGAATTTGTAAAATCAGAGGCATTATCTCCAGATAATGCTGTGTTACCTGGGAAAGAAAGATGGATAAGTGGTCTGTCAGCAAATATGAGCTGTCTTTTTTTTTCACATTGATGTGTGGTGCTTCAGGCCTCGGAGCTTGGGAGTAGGACAGAGAACTTGACTGGGGGCTTGGGTCTGCCTTGACAGAGACAAGGAGAAACCACTGAGGAGGGAGCTGAGGCTGGGCAAAGCCTTCAGACCAAGGAACAAGAGTAGTGGCTGCAGGCATGAGGGCTTTTCATCAGGTTAGAAAATTGAAAGGGAATGAATTAATAAAAGATCTTGGAGTGTGACCAGATGTGGGAAGATCCTCAACAAATAAGCGAACTTTTTTTCCTATTTGCCAGTTTACCTTTTGGTCAGCCCTGTCTATAAGGGCAGTGTGGCCTCTAGTAATTTATGACTACAAGTATGCTTCTTTATTCCGTATTATGTATTTGATTTTTTAAAATATTAATGTTTATTTATTTTTGAGAGAGAGAAAGAGAGAGAGAGAGAGAGAGAGAGAGAGAGAGAGCGAGCATGGGTAAGGGAGGGGCAGAGAGAGAGGGAGACACAGAATCTGAAGCAGGCTCCAGGCTCTGAGCTATCAGCACGGAGCCTGGTGCGGGGCTCGAACTCATGAACAACGAGATCATGTTCTGAGCTGAAGTTGGACGCTCAACTGACTGAGCCACCCAGGCACCCTTCCATATTACATATTTGTACAAGGAGGTTGACATAAAGAGACAAGAACTCAAGTGCCGTTTTATTTCTGTCACTAACTCGAGGACTTTGAATTTGATCACTGTCTCTGCCTGCACCTTTTTAAATTAAGGTTAACATCTGCCCTACCTCACTATTGCAGTGGAAGATTTTTAAGTGACTTTGAGAAATACAAAATATTAGATCAGTGTAAGAATAGGTATGGTAAAAAATTATTTTTCAAAATATCTTATTATTTACTTAGGACTATATGATCACCATACATAGATTTCTATTTTTATACAGATGTGCATATTATCTGCATATATGCATCTGAATACAGACCTACATATGCATTTAGTTTCCTCTTTCTCCTCACTTAATAAATCACTGTTACCAATTGATAGAAAAAGAAAGAAAAACATTTTCTAAGAGGTTAAGTAGATAACAAGATGTAAAAAAGTAAAAAGATAACGTATGAAAATAAAATAGACAATAATTGGAAGATTGGGAGAAAAATGTTAAAATGTCCATGCTACCCAAAGCAATCTACAGATTCAATGTAATCCAAAACCAATAGCATTTTTCACAGAAATAGAATAATCCTAAAATTTGTACAGAACCACAAAAGACCCTGAATAGCCAAAATAATTTTTGAAAAAGAAGAACAAAACTGTAAGTATCACAATCCCAGATTTTAAGATATACTACAAAGCTGTAGTCATCAAAAGAGTACAGTCTTGGCACAAAATTAGGCATATAGGTCAATAAAACAGAATAGAGAACCCAGAAATTAACCCAAGACTAGATGTCAATTAATCATCAACAAAGGAAGCAAGAATATGCAAAGAGAAAAAGACAGTCTCTTCAATAACTGGTTCTGAGAAAACGAGACAGCTACATGCAAGAGAATGAGACTGGACCACTTTCTTACAACACACATGAAAATAAACTCAAAATGGATTAAAGACCTAAACATGAGACCTGAAACCATAAAAATCCTAGAACAGTACACAGGCATAATCTCTCTGACTTCAGCTATAGCAACGTTTTTGTAGATATGCCTACTGCGGCAAAAGAAACAAAAGCAAAAATAGACTGTTGGGACATATAAAAAGCTTCTGCACAGCAAAGGAAACAATCAACAGAAAAGAAGATAACCCACTGAATGGGAGAAGATATTTGCAAGTGACATATTCAGTAAAGGGTTACTATCCAAAATATATAAAAAACTTATACAACTAAACACCCTAATGGAAAAATGGAGAGAAGACATGAACACACACTTCTCCAAAGAAGACATACAGATGGCCAACAGACACATGAAAAGATGCTCAACATCACTCATCATCAGGGAAATGCGAAGATATTACCTTACACCAGTTAGAATGGCCAAAATAAAAAACACAAGAACAAGTGTTGGGGAGGATGTGGAGAAAACAAAACCCTTGTGCACTGATGGTAGGAATGTAAACTTGTGCATCCACTGTGGAAAACAGTATGGAGGTTCCTCAAAAAATTCAAAATAAAATTACCACGTAATCGAATTATTCCACTCTGGGTATTTACCCAAAGAATATGAAGACACTGACTTGAAAAGATATATGCACCCTGTGTTTATTGCATCAATATTTGCTATAGTAAAGATATGGAAGCAGCCCAAGTGTCCATCCATAGATGAATGGATGAACATGATGTGATATATGTTTATATAATGGAATATTACTCGACCATAAAAAAAGAATGAAATCTTGCTATTTGCAACAACATGGCTGGATCTAGAAGGTTTAAAAGCTAAGTGAGATAAGTCAATCAGAGAAAGACAAATACCATGTGATTTCACTCATATGTGGAATTTAAGAAAGAAAACAAATAAATAAAAAACTAGACTCTCAACTATAGAGAACAAACTGGTGGTTGCCAGAAGGGTGGTGGGGATGGGTGAAATAGGTGAAAGGGATTAAGAGCACACTTACTGTGATGGCCTGGGCACTGAGTAATGTATAGAATTGTTGAATCGCTATATTGTACACCTGAAACTAATGTAACACTGTTATGTTAATCATACAGGAATTAAAATGAAAAAAAAATTAAGAAAAAAGTTTAAATAAATTATGTTTATACTAAAAAATAAGGAACTGAAAACCTCAGTAAATACCTTATAAGGTATTTACTTTGGAGGTTTTAGGGCAGACAACTTAGGAAAGCTTTTTCTCACTTAACTTCCTATAATGGGTGTGTACAGGAAATAATTTGATCAACCGATGGAATAGCTTTTCTGTAGATTCTAGGCCCTTTTGTTAAGTCTATAGAAAAACTGCCTCACCAACAAAATATGAGAAACCGCTTCCATTTTCCCCACTGTAATCTGTTCCTTACTGCAGGGTCAGTGTATTATCAAATATGGAAAAAATGGTTCCTTTAGATGTAGTCAGAGGGGCAGTGATTTAACCCACCTCATATTATCCTCAGTTTGCTGGCTCTCAGGGATCATGTGAGCATTTTAGAGAAGTTCCCTCAGAAATGAGAGACTTGTGTAAAATAGGATGTGTGCAAGGAGTTTTTCTTTTGAAAACTTGCCTTAATTGCCTTTTAAGGCAATTAAAAGCATAAGTATGATATTTTTAAAGACTTAATTGAATTGAAATTAATTGAAGTTAGAATTAGAATTAGAAATAATCTACTATAAATTTGGTATCTGGAATTGTGAAAATAACAATACACTTCTAGAATGAAGCATTCAAATAAGACAACAAGTACCTACGGAATTATGAAGCTGACAGCATAAGGAAGGTAGGAATTAAAGAAAAGTAGTAACTGTGTGAAACACCCCTGTTGCAGAACCTAGGCTGAATGTGTATTTATGTATAATTAACACGTATATTAGCTTTCTGAAACAGAAGCTTTTTGTGGACCAAGACCCTCAATTAAATAGCACTATGACCTGGTTGATGGGATTGTCCTTTAACTGGGTAAGCTTATTGGATTTAAATATAATATGTACTGATACAATTTGCTAATGGCACCGTCTTTGCAATGAATTGACTATGCATACTGATAGGTTAGCTATATACACTTAACATGGTTACTTGTGCATACTTAAAGGATGGTTGAATTACTCATGTGTTGGCAGCTCCACTGTTAAATGTCTGGCAACTCTTGATAGGTGTCAGTACTCTTGCCAACTGGCCCTATACATAGGGAGGATCTAATGTCAACAGGACCCTTCCTCCATCTGTGTGCTAATACTATTTGGCTGATGGGGCGCCTGGGTGGCTCAGTTATTTGAGCATTTGACTTTGGCTCAAGTCATGATCTTGTGGTCGGCGTGTTCGAGCCTCACATCAGGCTCTGTAAGTCAAGCTTGGAGCCCGGAGCCTGCTTCAGATTCTGTGTCCTCCCTCTCTCTTTGCCCCTCCCCTATTCATGCTCTCTCTTTTCCTCTCTCTCTCTCAAAAATAAACATTAAAATATTAAAAAAAATTCTATTTAGCTGACACCTGTTGATGAAAGCATTATTCCTCCCCTGCTGGAAGAGAAAAAAAAAAAATCCAATCTCTTAGGACAAATAAGATTCCAGAGGAACTCTATATCCTCCCCTGCCATCTTCAAGTATTCTTTCCTGCTCAGAAAGACAAGCGACAGTAAATCCCAATTTTCTTCCATGGTGGTGATCCCTCCCTGTTCTTTCCTACTAAATCCTAGTTGCTGGAAGGTGACATTAAAGCTTGTGTGTTTCCTGCACTTACATTGTCTAACTTTGTATACAGTCACAGTTATTCAAAGGAAAAAGAATCTGCTTGTAAATTTGTCTCTGGACTAGAAAATTAATGCATTCTTTGCTAAAGTATATTTATCAATTTGTTACACTGTAGAAACTGAACCATTGCTTTAGGAAATTAAAGCTAGAATTTTGCCATGCTATCACTATTCAGTGTTATTGGGGATCCTATGGTAAGAATTTTCATGGTATGTTGGAGCTGACTTTTGGCATAAGAAGATTTAAGTTCTGCTATTTATTTATTTGTTGTTTGGCGAGTCATTTCACTTAACTTGAACTGTGGACTCATCAGAGGTAGGGGGATGATAATAATAAGTCTTATATCATGAGTTTTCTTGGGAATCTGTGAGGTACTAGTGAATTTGCTTTGTTAGCAGATTCTAAATTGTCCTCAGTGTTTTTGTACCCCTTAAGTGAGTAATATCAATTAAGTTTTGCACACTGCATGCATTACAAAATGAAAATGTTTGTAGCTTGGTTCCTCCTGTGTTATTTATCTTCACAGATTGTCTAGAACCATTCAGTTCTTTAAGCTGTAATTTTAATAACCTTTTTAAACAAACATTAAATATTGTGTTCCATGATAAAGCTATGGAGGTCTCTGATGGTTCCATTTCAACATGTTCCACTGGCAGCACATAATGAGTGCTCAGTAAATATGTTCTGAGGAAATTCTGGAAAGACAGCAACTAGAGCATATGGCCCTGGCTCTCATTCCTTCCTATCTTAGTCTGCAGCGTGAGGCATCAATGAGGGGAGGCAAACTGGTAGACCCTGGAGGGATCTTAGATTTCATTTATAGGGAAAGAGCAGGTCCAGTATTTGGTTATATTTGGTAAAAGTCAGGATACTAGTTATAGAGAGGAGGTTTTGTTTGTCCCTGAAGACGGAGGAGAAGTCCAGAACTTTATACCAGCCAGAATGGTCAGCTGACATAAGTTTCTTCAACAAATGTTGTGCCAGCCAATTTTCTGTCATCTTGAGAAGGCTTGCCTGGTTTAGCCAACCCTGGAGGACATGGGTAGGGGTAGTTACGTGGGTTCACAGAGTTATTCCCAGTTCCTCAGATTGGGAAAGAGCTGTTACATGTACCTAGGAGGTCCAGGAGTAGAAAACCTTGGCAGGGGGTGGAGAATTTGACAACTTGTTCTCTGATGACCCATAAGGATGGAGGCCGCATTGTTCAAAAGACTGTATAGTTTAACTGGACTCCCCAAAGCTTATAATGATGCAAAGACAAGTTACAACTCAAGGGCACGAGCAATCTGAGAGGGGAAAACCTATCTGATTGTCTGATTGTCTGTAACAGGCAGCCCCCATTGAAGTAAAGGTAATAAAAATGTCAATTAAGCTCGGGGCGCCTGGGTGGCGCAGTCGGTTAAGCATCCGACTTCAGCCAGGTCACGATCTCGCGGTCCGTGAGTTCGAGCCCCGCGTCAGGCTCTGGGCTGATGGCTCAGAGCCTGGAGCCTGTTTCCGATTCTGTGTCCCCCTCTCTCTCTGCCCCTCCCCCGCTCATGCTCTCTCTCTGTCCCAAAAATAAAATAAACACTGAAAAAAAAATTAAAAAAAAATGTCAATTAAGCTCTTCATAAAAACTACTAGAGCTCCAAAGTGAGTAAAGTTGGAGCACAAAAAAAGGACTTTTATTTTGAATGTAGGAAACATGGTCCATGACTTAAAAACTCCAATAGAACATTTTTCTTTTGAAAAAGAAGAGAGACCTGTTGGAAACAGAAATGGGGAATGGAAGATCATCAGAAGAAATAGCTCATCATGCAAACAGGCAAAGGTACAAAACCAAGAGAGGAAAGCAGGAGGCTGAGAGGGCAGGTTCAGGATTAAGATGCAATCAGTGGGAGTTCCAGAGACAGGAAAGGGGATACTTATGTAGATGATAGAAGAAAATGTCTCTGATCTCAGAGGAACTTGAGTGAGATTAACTGAGCTGACTTAGTCTCAGGCAGAATTAAATAAAAGACACACATCCAGGATATTACTTAATCTAAGAATAAAGAGAATGTATCATAAGCCTGCACCCAGAAAGAACAATTCATTTACAAAGAAGAGGGGATCATCAGATTAGCATGAGAGTTCTCATTTACAATTCTGGAAATCCAAAAATCATGAAATATCAGTGACCACTTAGGACAAAAGGAGAGAAATGAAAGAAGATGCCATTTATCTAGGGAAAAATTTACAAAAATAGTTTAAATAATTAATGATTAATTCATGATCACAAGGCAGAAATGAAGAAAAGTAAAAATTTTTGTTAAGCATCAAATCATGCAATACATAAGTTAGTATAAAGGGTGGAGAAGTGTCAGAAAAGTGTATTTGTTAAATAATGATTTTTTGAAACAGAAGAGGCATTCTGTGGTCGGAGAAAATAAAGCCAATAACCTGGAACTGAAGTTTATCTAAACAAAATCTAAGAGTTGGGAATAAGAATGGAACATAGGACAGTGACTCTGCAAATAATATTTGATCTTGTTGAGCTGAAGTGCAATGAGGAAGAGTTGGAAAACTACTTCTCAAACTCATATATAATAATAGAAGAATAAAAGACAATAAAAAGCATAGTAGAATTTCCAAATTATTAATACAGAGAAAGGAAATCAAAAGAAAAGAAACCCAAAAAATATTAAGAAAGGGAAAAGAGGAAATGATTACAAACCATGATACACATTAAACAACATGGAAGGAGTAAAATGCCTCATTTAGTTATTCCATTAAATATAAATGGAATGAAGTCCTCTTTCCAAGTACAGGATGCATGAAGGGTGGTCAAATAATACTGATATTGATCTCCTACAGTGAAGACAAAGACATAAATATTTTGTTGCCTGAGTGAATTTATATGCATGATTTTCTAGATTTATCACCTCAGATTAATATGTCCACTATGCCATACAACCCCTTTTGTGAGTGTAGCTAAATATTTCTGTTGTGTGTCATCTCCGTAGCAAGGGATCCCTGTGTCAGCCCTTTGTGGTGGACCTTGCTCTCCCTGAACCACCCCACAGGTGGGAATGTGAACCATGGGGCACAGAAATCACCCATGAATTGTGGGCAGAGGTAGGCCTCAATTCCAAGTCTGTCTCTGCCCTTCACCTGTTGTGTAGTTCTAGAACAGTGACTTCATCTCAGTGAGAGGTTCACTTTCCTCACCTTTGTGATGCAAATATTGATCTGGCATTCCATTTTTGTGTGTTTATTTATTTATTTTTGAGAGAGAGAGGCCAAGCCTGGGAGGGACAGAGAGAGATAGGAGGACACAGAATCCAAAGCAGGCTCCAGGCTCTGACCTGTCAGCACAGAGCCTGATGTGGGGTTCTAACCCACAAGCCATGAGTTCATGACCGGGGCCGAAGTCAGGTGCTTAACCGACTGAGGCATCCAGGTGGCCCTCAAATATTGATCTTGAACAGTCATCATGAGGATTATATTTGTTGGTTTATGTAGAATTCTTTGGAAATTTCTGGCAGCACATAGCGGGCATTCAGTGAATATCAACTGTTTGTTTCTCTGTGTCTGTCTTCTAGACTCACCTAATACATCTTTGCAAATAAAATTCACAGATTGGGGTATGCCATGCCATATCATTCAGGCTTGACGTAGCCAGGAGAAAATATGAAAAGACAGAGGATCATAGAGACTCCAGAAATCTTCCCACACTTTAGATTGTGGTTTTGGTGATGCAAGAGATAGCAGACAGTGCACCTGTTTAAACAATGAAAGTCATGCCAAGTTAAATGTATCCAAAGGCAAAATTTCCAATTCAGTAGTATCTCTTTAGACTTCCTTTCATGTTTGCTTGAATATTCTCTGGTAGCCACTTATACTCCATTTTTAAGTATAGCTTTGACAATAATTTATATCTCATAGTTATGATATTCCCTAGATGCCATCACTTAAGATGATTGAATAATTCCAAGTTTATCCCTCTCCGCTCTTTCCTTTGCTGTGTCTTTTAAAATTGTCATTTTGAATAAATCTTTAAAAAGCTGTCTTGGAATTTCAGTTTAGTTCATTTCAACAAAGACTTAGATGTCGATTTTGCAGTGGACCCTATCAGGATGAGGATTTCAAAAGCAAATGAAACTTGCTCCATGACCTTACAAAATTCAGTGCATAATAACATAAGCAAGTAAATAAACAATATAATTATAGGAGGTGCTAACATGCATAGACAGAAACCCAGGGTTTTAGAAGAACTTTAACTCTGACTTGGAGGATTGGGGGGGGGATCTGTGAGCCTACTCTTAAAAGAGGGTTAGATTTATGAAGGTAGAGTAGGTGCAGTAAAATGGAGAGATCATAATGGTGAAGAAAGAGAGCTAAGGCAAGGTAGGCATGGACAGCAAAGAAATAGTGGAAGCAAAAGCCCAGAGACCATTGAGAGCTTTGTCGAGTGCCCATGAATGCTGTTAAAAAAAATAATAACCCTTACTAGAACCTCATGGCAATGACTATCCCAAAGGCCTGGGCTCTGTGATTCCTTAACTCCTTCTTAACCAGAAGTGTCTGTGATTCTGATTCCACCGACAAAGTTCCTAGGGATTTTGTTGTTGAGAGACATGTTCTCCTGAATAGAGACTATTAGAATCTCTGGGATGGGTAGAAGCATGTGCAGTTTTGAAAGCATCATGTTGTTATTCTCTCCATTAAGAATCACTACGATAAACTGAGGTTCAAGGATTCATCCCCCTCTGTCTTCAAAACCAGTTACTGAATAGATCTACGTCCCCCAGGCAAACAGAGGTTATCTCTTTTCAAGAGTCAATGGACACCCCCTTCAATCTCCTGGATCTATTCTTTTGGCCACCTTTCAGTTCTTAAAATCTCCACTCTGCTGGCACCAGGTAAAACCTCTTGTTTTTATTGGCCACATATTCTCTGGCCCAAATCCCTGCACTTTTGTGTCATGCAAAAACTCATTCATGGACATAAAACAGATTTTTTTAAGGCTTTTATATTAACTGCCAGGACCAGAAGGAGCAAAATAGTCATGTAATCACAATATTCATTGGTTTTTGAAAGGTTTTTCCTCCTTACTTTGAGGCGTTAATGCTAGTTTATTTAAGAGTAAAGTTTTAGGGGTGCCTGGGTGACTCAATCAGTTAAGCTCTGACTCTTGATTTTGGCTCAGCCATGATCTCACCATTTCCATGGGCTCTGCACACTGGCTGCAGGAAGCCTACCTGGGATTCTGTCTCTTCCTCTGTCTTCTCCCTGCCCCCACTCGCACACACATGCACATGGTCTCTCTTTCTCTCTCTCTCAAAATAAATAAATTAAAAAAACAAATTTTTAAGTAAAGTTAAAAAAAATTTTTTTTAATGTTTAGTTTTGAGAAAGAGAGAGGGACAGAGCATAAGCAGGGGAGGGGCAGAGAGAGAGGGAGACACAGAATCTGAAGCAAGTTCCAGGCTCCAAGGTGTCAGCACAGGGACAGATGCAAGTCTCGAACCCACAAACCATGAGATCATGACCTGAGCTGAAGTTGGACGCTCAACCAACTGAGCCACCCAGGTGCCCCAAAAGAGTAAAGTTTTTACAGTTGCAGGGAGGGAAGAAAATAAAAGTGGATTTCATGGTACTGGTAATTTTATTGGAAGTATATTTTTTATGCAAAGATAATGTCATTTTTTGTGTACAGAAAGTATTCATTGAAGTGTATGTATGCATAACATAGACATAAACACGCATGCATATCCTGGAGTAAAAAAAATGAACAAACTCTTCCAATATAAGGTGACATTCAAGGTACAGAAACATCATGTGGGCTTTACAAATCATGCATAGATTATTTTTAAAAAGAAAAAAATTGGTCGTTTTCAAGATTGTTAAAAATTTCATCTTAATATATATCTAAATTTAATTATGTATCTCTTATAGTAGGATTCTATTTGTGGGAGTAAACCGCAGTTTCTGTCTCTCTTATGTATTTAAGCAATTGTTCACATGCCCTGAAGTATCAGAGCTGTTATCCAATACATTTTTGCATAAGACAAGAGTCAATTTCATCATAGTTGGGCAAAAGAATTTTTTTGTTTTGGTAGAGTCTGCCCCCCTGTTCTTTCTTTCATCTCTTGAATCTGACTCTAGTGAAGTCTGCAAGGCCAATCCATTAGTGTTCTCTCGTACAAAGTCCTGGGAGCAGGGCTGTGATAATTTTTTTTTTTTAATTTTCCATTGAGTTGTGTTGTGATTTGATAAAATGAGAGATTTGTTCTTTACTCATCCTGGCTACAGAAAGGAAAAGCAGGAGCACAGAAATTCCAAGGACCCACTTTTTTCTTTTATATGCCCCCATTTCTCCTGATATTTTATCTTCCAGCATTCATCTCCCCCTCCCTCTGAAAACCCCATGTTTACTTTTGAGCATTGATCAGCCAGTAAAATCTTCAACTTGTCAGCAGATCAAGCTGTCCCTAAATGAGCAGGACAGCTCCCCACGCCCCCAAGAGGTGCACAGGTGGCTGTTACAGGGACACTTTTCATAGGCTTTACCAGAGATTATAACTTTATAGATTGGCATTAAGCCTGTAAAGCAATGATGATTCCCAAAAGTTGGAAGAGAAGAATGGGGAGGTACATTGAATAAGCCTGGATTTTTGCCACTTTGAATTAAGCCTTCTTAAATTCAGAGCCCAGAAGCTCCCTTGTCATTTTGAGATTCATATCAGTGGAGATGATGCTGACTGTGAGTATACTGATAAACGATAAAATAAGATTTCAGGGTAGAAACATTCCTTATTGAAAGAAGGGGTGTTTTAGGAATTGGGGAAATTTTCAAAGTCCTCCTAGCTTATCAAATAAATGAATGAATAAATCAGTAAATGAATAAGAAAAAATTCAGGTTGAAGGGCAATTCAGTCAAGTTACCCTAACGTAGCCTGTATTTTTGTCTATTCAAATGTGTTTGCCCCGGGGCCAAACAGCCAGCTGTGTTCTGTTGGGTGATGTATGAAGCAGAAAGAACACTGTCTAATTTTTATATCCAGTTGAGCCTGAAGTACCTTGAGATGGGAAGGGAGGTGGTAGATCTCACTCCCACTCAGGAATTCTTATTCATGCAAAAATCACTCATCAGCTATCCTGGTAGCTCTCCCTAATTCCTTTAACCCCTCAACCACTGGGTGGTAACCAGGAGGGGCTTGCCATCTAATTAAAATTAATTGGTTACATGCCAATTAAGGAGGAGGTCTTTGAGGTTTGTTTCTTTGGAGGGGCTGGCTGTGTTTTCTTTATTTTACATTTCCTCTTTAGGCAGTAGTAAATACCCTCTAGTTCTCTCACCATATATTGCTTTCACTTTTAATTTATTTTAGAATAGTCACCTGTATTGGGGTTAAGTGCTTATGCAAATAAAGGAATAGTAGTCACAGACTACTTATTTAGTGATCTCCTTAGGTAGAAATTCTCTTTGGAAGTTCTCTCTACCTGGGCAATTTAGCTCAGTCAAAAACTTCTTGGTTTTTATGTGATTTCTGAGAAGTTATTGTTTAGATGTTTACTTCTCCAATCACCACACAAA
Organism: Felis catus; assembly: GCF_018350175.1. Lineage (NCBI taxonomy): Eukaryota > Metazoa > Chordata > Mammalia > Carnivora > Felidae > Felis > Felis catus. Next base: position 48,894,240 of record NC_058372.1, read on the forward strand.
ACATCTATCTAGAACCATTTAGCAATGATTTCAGAAATAAAATCAAGTACACAAGGAAATTAACAAAGGGCTCTTTGCCTTTGACAAAGACCTAACAGAGAATTGGACACTGAATTATCTGGCCAATCTCTAGATAATTTTTAATTATTTTAATGATATATTTACTTGTGCAGTTCATTGAAACTAGGTCTACAAGTTTTCTCTGTAGCATTTGTAGAGTTAAAAGGAAGACTGAGGCCATATCTAAATAGTGAAATAAATTAAAATTCCATCGTAGTTGTTACAGTGTACTTAGGCTGCTAAGCCAATAAATAGGATTGCACTGTTTGGTCCAATTGTGATGCAACGTATTAAAGATTGCATAAAATACTTAATAGGTACTAAAAAAGTCTGTAAATTTCATAGCCATCTGTAGATAAGAACTTTTGGAAACTCAGATGTTGAAAAAAAAGTGACATATGGGTTTTAAATCAACACTGCTGCTTTCCAGTTCATCAGCTACCAGGATCACAGTGTGCCCAAACCACGCCTTCTGCTGAATCAGGGGCTGATGGCAAGAAGAAAGAGTGTGCCACATCCCAGCTTTATTAGGGACTCTGCACACCACTTATTGCTTCTGAGTAGTAGAAATGACAAATTCTTCAAGTGGAGCTGTAGTTCCAAATACACTTTGTTTGCTGCACTAGGAAACTATTGGTGAAGGGCATGGGTTTTGGAGCCAGACTGACTGGTTCAAATCCCAGTTTCATCCGTGTGTGACCTTGGGCCAATAGCTTAACCTCTCTGTGCCCCACCATCGTCATCGATAAAATCATGATAGAAATGACAGCTATCTTATACACTTACCATGTGGATTAAATGAGTTGATATTTGTAAGGAAACTTACACATAGTAATGCTATTTTTTATAATTTTTATTTTTTATACTATTTTAATGCCCTTTAAGATCTAGGTATATATTGTTTCTGTTGTTGCTGTTGCTGATTTTATTTTTAAAAATTTTTAATGTTTATTTTTGAGGGAGGTAGAGACAGAGTGCAAGTAGAGGAGAGGCAGAGAGAGAGGGAGACACAGAATCCAAAGCAAGCTCCAGGCTCTGAGCTGTCAGCACAGAACCTGACGTAGGGTTCAAACCCTTGAACTGTGAGATCATGACCTGAGCCAAAGTTGGATGCTTAACTGACTGAGCCACCCAGGTGCTCCATATTGTTGCTGATTTTAAATCAATGTTTTATACTAAGTGATATGCCTTTAGCTCAAGTCTCATGTCATTTGTAAAGAAGTTCTCAGCCAATCTATCCCTAACTGATCTCCCATATCCCCAAACTGGAAAGGGAATGAATATCTGCTGAGTACTCACAAAGTGCTTAAATTTTATATATGTTATAACTGTCTCTTTCACAATGAATCTACAAGGTATATATGATTAGTTCCATATGACAGATGAGAAAACTGTGGAAAACCTAATTTTACCTCTTCTCCTAGTCTTAGTTTGAGCATATATAAAATGAGGACACTGATACTTCCTTCTCAGAATGTCCAACTAAAGTGACTCATAAACCGGGGCACCTGGGTGGCTCAGTTGGTTAAGCATCCAACTTCAGCTCAGGTCATAATATCGTGGTTAGTGAGTTCGAGCCCTGTGCCAGGCTCTGTGCTGACAGCTCGGAGACTGGAGCCTGTTTCGGAATCTGTGACTCCCCCCACCCCGTCCACTCCCCAACTCATGCTCTGTCTCTGTCTCTGTCTCTCAAAAAATAAATAAATGTTAAAAAAAATTTAAGTAACTCATAAGCCATGAAATCCTATGATTTTAAAGTTCTGAGGAGTAAATATCACTGTTTTATATGAAAAGTTAGTCTAGGGTCTCTGATTCAAATAAGCTACAACAGTTAGTACATATAGAAGATACGTGTAATACATAGTAAATGCCCTTTCCAGCCCCCAGTGGTCAGCAGGTTGGATTCCAGTTAGTTGCTAAAGGCTGCCATGGTGTTCATCTGTGGCAGTTCCCTCTCCTATAGCACTGCTACTGGCTTTTCTGCAGTGATCATAATGGTAGCCCCCAAAGGAATTCTGCTCTTAGGCAAAGAAAATTGGTATGGGATAGAGTGGTGTGGTAATCATAGTTCTGTTTCCCATATATTTCCAGTCCTCCTCTCTAGCATGTGGTGGGATTAGTACCTGCACTCTTGAGGTTAGATGTGGTCATGTGGCTTGCTTCGGACTAGGAAAAGTGATACATGTCACCACCATGAAGGTTATGTGGATGAGCCAGAAATTGTTGTTTCAGGCCATTCATTTTTGGGTTTCTGTTAGGACAGCTTAACCTAACCTATCCTGACTGATGCAAGTGGGAAATGAATTCTTCAATTAGGTTTCCCTGGAAGTTTTGTAATATCAGAGTAGTTACTTTTGAGATCTGCTATGTTGGTTCAGGCTGTAGCAGTGGTTGGAGACAGAAAAATGGAAAAGAGAGAACATAGGAAGTAAAATGTTCCATGACACCCAGTCAGGTTTGTAGTGGCCACCCTGGCTTGAAATGAGGTGCCTGTTTCTTTGATAAGCATTTGCATTTTATACACAGCTAGGTACTTTTCCACAGAAGCTGCCTATTTTCTTGCTTCCCCACTTTCTGCTAGTAGCACAGTAATTCATTTGGAAGAATGCAGGGCATGTGGTGGACAGTGAGGACACAACAATGGAAAACATGGCTTATTTCAGTCTGGGCCACAGCAAAAGAGAGACAGTATAGAATTGCTTCAAGTCACTCTTCCCAAAAGATTGATCTCAAGTAGTTGCAGAATACTTAAGAGTGTCAAAGGAGCCAGTGTTATGTAAGAGAGACCATTGAATGTCTTACCTCTCATTTTCTCCATTGGGTCAGACTTAGTTAAACCTTTAAATATGTAATTGAGCTGAAAACAAGAGAAGAGAAGGGAAAGGAAGGAAAAAGAAAAGAAAAGGAAAAGAAAAGAAAAGAAAAGAGAAGAGAAGAGAAGAGAAGAGAAGAGAAGAGAAGAGAAGAGAAGAGAAGAGAAGAGAAGAAAGAAATCCCCCTGGAAATCCCTTCCCTTCAGAAATGGGAAGGGAAATTAAAGCCAGAACACAAATCTCATGAACTGATGTCATCAGTATTAAGAGGGATATCAGATTGGATATAGGCTTTAAAGGCTAAGGAATTGGGCTTGAACACCCAAATAAGGCTGAGATGTGGCTTTAGGCCTGTGTGAGGTAGAGAACTTGAACTTACATAAAGTCAGAACCCTTAAGTGATAGAACTAGAAAGATTCGTCCCACCAGCACAGAGAAGTGACCTGAATGTACTTTTCTGCCCTAGGCTATGGGTGGATAAAATGTCTTCTATGAGAAATTTAAAAACTAGGCTTGCCTATACAAGCTGTGGGTGTGGACTATAATTTTCACTACATGCATTTTCACTACAGGAGTTTCCTCAGGGCTATAAATTAATGTAAAATGGTTCCCAGACCAGAGAAATTCCTAGAGTGCCAAGCACGAAACAAATGCAAAGTTCCTTGTAGCAAGATTACCATGATTTCCAGCTCCCCAGGAGGGAAAAAACATGGTAAGGTGAGCTCACAATAAAAATTATAAACCACACGAGGAAATGATGGATCCTAAAATATCAAGATAGTGGGAAAATCCAAAGATACTTTAAATAAGAATATTTTAAGTAAGTAAAATAGCATGGAAACCATAAGGAAAAGAACCCATTATGAACTAGAAGAGGCAGATTTGAAAAAGATCTAAATGGAATTTCTAGAAACAAAAAGTATAGTCATTGAAATCATGTAAAACCTAATTTGATGTGTTAAACATCTGGATTAAACTTAGAGAAGGCATTAATGAACAGAAAGCCACATTTTGGTAATTATTCAAAATGAAGCATGGAGAGAAAAAAATGAATGAAGTAGAAGGCTGAGGCATAAAATGAAAAGAATCAGAAACAGGAAATAAAGGTAGTGGTGATCAGATCATATTTAATTGAATCAATAATGACTGAAAATTTACTAAAGCAAATGACAAAGTGACCCTTAAGAAGCACAATGAGTACCAAGCAGGATAAATAAAAATGCATCCACAAAAAGACTTATCTTGGAAAAATGGCAAAATGCCAACTATGAAGTAAAGAAGGACCTAGGAAGGAACATTTCTATGTAAAAAGGATTACTCATCAACAAAATGAAGGCAAGAAGATAATAAGAGGGATGTCTTCACAGAGCTGAGTGAAAAAAAAATGCATTTTTACAAATCCATTTGTATTTTTAATGTTTATTTATTTTGAGGGAGAGAGTGTGCACTAGTGGGGACGGAGCAGGGAGAGACAGAGAGAATCCCAAGCAGTCTCCCTGCTGTCAGCACAGAGCTGGACGTGAGGCTCAATCTCATGAACTGGGAGATTGTGACCTGAGCCAAAACCAAGAGTCTAATGCTTAATCAACTGAGCCACCCAGGCACCCTTTAGAAATCCATTTAGACAAAACTGGGTGGTGCCCATTCATAGAATGTTGCTGAATGAGATAATCTAAAGTAGGTAAGAAGGAAATTAAACCCAGAAGGAGAGAAATCAAGAAGCAATGCTAAATCAGGAACTGATAAGCAGTGAACCAGATGTCTGTCTTACCTGAGATATGACACTGGTGGACAGAAAGGGCTCTGGGCATAGGGAGAACTATAGGTCAGCCTCCATTTACCAGAGGAGAGGGTTTGTACACTGAGGGCACAGGGAGCTCAGTTAATCCCCCAAGGGTTATACTTCAATTTCAGGAGGATTATTAATTTTGAAAGGTCAATTTTTAAGCCTCGATGTGCAATAAATGCTCATTGGCTGGACGTCTCAGTGATCAGGCTTCTCATCTCTTTACTTCCCTTTGAGTTGTCCCTCTATGAGGAAGGGACCCCATGTCATATTCTCTGCTCTGGGTCCTGGATCAGTAAGACTTTATATGACAAAACAGTCTTTATAACATTGTACATCCCATCTTGGCTCTTATCCATGCCATGCCAGTCTTAGTTGCCAGTAACCTCTGGAACTTTGGTTCTTGGTATTTTGCCTATTTGGTTTGGACCATGTGTTTGCTCATACCCAGATGCTGACCTTGGTTCATTCCCACCTGGTTTCACTTTTTTCATGCTTAACTGCCCCACCCCCTCTTTCTCCAGCCCTCTTCCCCTCAAATCCACAGGTCAGTCTTGATTCCTTCCTATTTGTTGCATGTTACTCCAGAGTGGGCACTAGCATCTCAAATGGCTCAGTTATAATACCTGACACTCTGTATATTCATCTCTCTGCCACACCATCTCCCCTTGTTCTTGTTGGTTTAGGGCAATAGTTTTCATATTTAGGACACATCAGAATCCCATGGGTGGATTGTTAAAATAGATTGCAAGGCTACATCCTGGAGTGCCAGATTTTAGTAAATCTGGGGTGGGGTCCAAGAACTTTCATTGTAACAAGTTTTGGCTTATGCTAATGCTGCTGGTCTGAGGGCCACAGTGTGACATCCACTGGGAATCCCTACTCTGCTGTCTTCCCAGAACCCCCCTTTTTGTTTTCCCCAAGTTTTGTTCATACTACTATTATGATATTGTTATGTTATGTTATGTTATGTTATGTTATGTTATGTTATGTTATGTTATGTTATGTTATGTTATATATTTAAAACATAATTTGTGGGAGTTATTTGTCAATACCTTCATCTAGGGAATAGTCCTTTATCTAGGTGTATCCAGAAACGTTGCAAGTATGAGTCATCTCTTTTAATTTTTATTCAAATAATTTGCAACCTAATGTCTAGCTGCTAAGTTTATAGTCATGGGAAGAGGTAGAAATTTGGTCAAGGAAACTGCCTAGCAGTCTCACAGATAAGTCACACAATTGCAACTGAAACCCTGGTGAGAATAAACTCAATGCCCATGCTCTTGGCCACAATGCTGTCCTGTCTCCACCTCCTTTTTATTTCATAAAGCTATATTGGAAAGAGCCACCATATGACTAGTTATTGGACACATGTACTGGTTACATAGGACGTTCCTGGGAAGATGAAGTCTTGTCAGGGTTAGGGGTCAATGGTGAGGCATTGAAATGACAATTGGATTACTGCCTTTTTTTTTTAATTTTTTTTTTCAACGTTTATTTATTTTTGGGACAGAGAGAGACAGAGCATGAACGGGGGAGGGGCAGAGAGAGAGGGAGACACAGAATCGGAAACAGGCTCCAGGCTCTGAGCCATCAGCCCAGAGCCTGACGCGGGGCTCGAACTCACGGACCGCGAGATCGTGACCTGGCTGAAGTCGGACGCTTAACCGACTGTGCCACCCAGGCGCCCCGGATTACTGCCTTCTTTATCCAGAAGAGTGCATAGCTAGTGACCTCAAATATATGATGAGACCAATCACATCAATCACATTATCCAAAGTCTCCATGAGGAAAAATGTATGGGCTTCTCAGAAGATGATGTCTTCCTACAACATTGAATAATTTGGTTAGCTATTGTATGCCAGAAAGTTAGTGGTTTCTACAACTGATAATGAACAAATGTAAATGCATTTCAGTCACCTCTTGTCATTGTCTTTGGAGGAAAACATCCCCCTTGGTGTTAGTTTCAAAGGAATCTACTGCTGCATCTTTCTTGCCTGGTTTTGTTAATAGTAAACACTATGAGGTCCAACTCTGGTCACCAATGTGCATAACTGCTAAATGATTTCTGACAGAATCAGGGAATAATTCCTGACTTGGAGCAAAATAACTTGCATTTCCCCAGGAAAAACCGTTGTGTCCTTCCCTTCCCTCTGTTGCTCTCTTGGTGTGTCGCCATCCCTCCTTGCTTCCTTGCTTCCTTCCTCCCTCCCTCTTCTTTCTTTCCTGGTATTATTGGCTTTCACCTGCATTTTTTTTTTTTTAATGAGAGAACCACCTTGAAGGCTTTTTTTTTTTTTTCATTAATTCAGCCCCCCGTAACCTCTTGTCAAAGCAGGAGGAAAGTTGCCTAATCAAATAGTGTTGATACCAACCATATGTTCCAGAAGTTGAGTTTTCTCCCACTGGTTAGAAAGATAATTAGATAAGGCTAGTCTTCATATCAATAGTTAACAGTTTAAGAAACAGCAAGAGTCTTGCCTCTCAGATTGCTGACACTTGGCATTTCTTTAAGGCAGTGGTTCTAAACCCTAGTTGCTTAATAGAATCACATGAAGTGCTTTAAAAAAACATTAATGCCCAATACTTGCCCTCCCTTCCAAGATTTAGATTAAATTAGTCTGGACTGGGACTTGGGTATCAGTATTTTAAAAAACAAATCAAAAGCAGAAAACAATAAAAAACACTCTAGATGATTACAACTGCTTTAAGGTATTGGTCCATAGTATTCTTTTCTTCTTATCCAACATACCTGTGATAAATGACACACTGACCTGAGGACTAATGAGTTTCATAGAAGCCAGGAAAGGGTGTGGACCAGAATTGCTTAGCTCAGTGATTCTCAAATGTGGTCCTGGACCAATAGCATCAGCATTGTCTGGGAACTTGTTAGACATACAAATTCTTGGGCCTGACCCCAGAGCTCTGGGAAGGTACCCAGCAATCCATATCTTAACAAGCCCTGCAGGGCATTCTGATACCCAGTGAAGTTCGAGAACCATTGTGTTGGAGCTTTATTACTCCTTGTGTGTTCCAATCTCGGCATCATGTCAGAGCCTGTTTAGAAATGCAGCTGTCAGACCCTCCTCTAGATTTACCAAATGAGAACCAGCATTTTAACAGGACCCCTGATCATTTTTATACATATTAAAGTTTGAGAAGCACTGTGTTAGAGGAAGTTTGTGTATTTTTAAAAATTCCACTGATCCCTCTTCAAGATATATTTATGTGAAGGCAACACTGGCCGTTAGGACCGATAAATTCAGAAATCTGTGGCTTAACATAATGCAAATTTATTTCCTGTCCCACTTAATCAGTGGCAAGGGGGGAACTATGTTCTACACAGTCAGTGTGGAGATGACAGACTGTTGTTTTCAAACTGGGTTTCCAAAGTCACTCTGAATGTGTGTTACCGTCCATTGGAAAAGGGGGGAGGAGAGAGTGGGATTTCTTTGGGATATTCTTGGTCCTTGTCTTGGTGATATACACATCACCAGACAAGTGATGTGTATCATTTCTCCCCACATTCCATTGGTCAGCAACCAGCCACATAGTTCTGCCCAGATATAAGGCAGATATAAGGGCTTCCAAATATAATGCCAGGCCAGGCAGCTGCTACCCAGCAACACCTCTGTCCCATGCAAGGAAAGCATGGATCTGTGGCAATTAGTTACCAGTCTTTGCCACATTACAGGTCCTGAAACTGACCACATAGGGAAAGAGACATGGGCCTGATCCCAGTTACCTAAAATCAGTTTGGAGGGGACAATCCTGTCCCTTAGAATTACTCATGTTTTGGTATGGATTATAGACTCTCTCCCATGGTTTTTAAGTTTAAGTCTTCTTAGATATTGGATTCAGAAACTAGTTATCATAGAGATTTAGATACAATGAAAATGTAGGTAGAGAATATGTAGGATAGAGGAAATTGCAAAGAAAACGGGAGACCTGGTCGACCAATTAATGTTCACTGAAATTAGTGTTTACAGGCACATTCACATTTATTATATTTTAGTGTTTTTGTCTATAATTTTCATAAAAGGAAATGAGTCCTGGAGAGGTTAAGAAACTTTTCTAGGGTCACAAAGCTGGTATATCTAACGCTTTCATATTCAAAGTATATTTCTATTGTGAAACATGATACAGTCATGACAGACTTGAAAATGTCCTCCATCATCCCTGACTCTTGATATTTGCACCCTTGTATAAATCCCTCTGCTTCAGTGTGAGCAGGGCTTGTAATTCACTTCTAACCAATAGAAAATAGCAAAGGTGATGGGATTGTAATATGTTACATAGAGTGTCTTGCTGGCAGATTTGCTAGAGAGTGTCTCTCTCTCTCCATTGCTGGCTTTGAAGAAGCAAGCTGCCATGCATCCCACAGGCAGAGGAAATGGAATCTGCCAGGGAACTCAGGGAGCATGATGGGTTCTTCTCCAACTGAGCGTCTGATGAGAACCCAGACTCAGCTGCCTTATATGACTAAGCAGACAATGCAGCTTAGCTGTGCCAGGACTCCTGAACCACAAAAACTGTGAAGTAGTAAGTGTGTGGTTATTTAAACCACTACCTTTGTGATGTTCAACTTTCAACTACTTTTGGTTGTATTTTTATGTACTTATGGTGCATGTGGCTTTTGTATGGCCCAATTAACTGACCTGACAATTCTTTCATCACTGATACTGTGTATATACAATTGCATCTTTTCATCCATTTATTTGTAAAAACATACAAAATGATAGCTCAGTAATAGATAGCTCAATAGATTTCTCCCGTTGCTATACCTCTAATAACCCAGGTATCTGGCATTCCTTCAATAGGGGAAAAGGAAGATTTGATATCCTTTGTTATAAGTTCTTGGCTCAAATTTACAGCAAACACATGGAAATTACTGATTCTATCTTCTGATAGTGCATTCTGACTCCTAGATGCTATTGTCCACTTCATTTGACTTCTTTTACCAGAAATATCCTCTCATTTATAGCAGCTAATGTAGCAGCTGCATCTTTGTATTTATGAAATTCCATAAAATATTATGGGTCATTCTCTGTTATTATTTTTTTAAATTTAATTTAATTTTTTTAAAATTTACATCCAAATTAGCATTTAGTGAAACAATGATTTCAGGAGTAGATTCCTTAATGACCCTTACCCATTTAGCCCATCCCCCCTCCTACAACCCCTCCAGCAGCCCTCAGTTTGTTCTCTATATTTAAGTGTCTTCTGTTTTGTCCCCTGCCCTGTTTTTATATTATTTTTGTTTCCCTTCCTTTATGTTAATCTGTTTTGTCTCACTTCATATGAGTGAAGTCATGTGATTTTTGTCTTTCTCTGACTAATTTCACTTAGCATGATACCCTCCAGTTCCATTCATGTAGTTGCAAATGGCAAGATTTCATTATTTTTTGATAGCCGAGTAATACTCCATTGTGTGTGTGTGTGTGTACACACACACACACACACACACACACACACCACATCTTTTTTATCCATTCATCCATCAGTGGACATTTGGGCTCTTTCCATACTTTGGCTATTGTTGATAGTGCTGCTATAAACATGGGGTAAACATGGGGGTGCATGTGTCCCTCTGAATCAGCACATCTGTATCCTGTGGATAAATGCCTAGTAGTGCAATTGCTGGGTCGTAGGGTAGTTCTATTTTTAGTTTTTTGAGGAACCTCCATACTGTTTTCCAGAGTGGCTGCACCAGCTTGCATTCCCACCAACAATGCAAAAGAGATCCTCTTTCTCCGCATCCTTGGCAACATCTGTTGTTGCCTGAGTTGTTAATGTTAGCCATTGTGACAGGTGTAAGGTGTTATCTTGTTGTGGTTTTGATTTGTATTTCCCTGATGATGAGTGGTGTTGAGCATTTTTTCATGTGTTGGTTGGCCATCTGGATGTCTTCCTTGGAAAAATACCTATTCATGTCTTTTGCCATTTTATTCACAGGATTATTTGTTTTTTGGGTGTTGAGTTTGAGAAGTTCTTTATAGATTTTGGATGCTAATCCTTTATCTGATATGTCATTTGCAAATATCTTCTCCCATTTCACTGGTTGCCTTTTAGTTTTCCTGGTTGTTTCCTTCACTGTGCAGAAGATTTTTATTTTGATGAGGTCCCAGTAGTTCATTTTTGCTTTGGTTCCCCTTGCTTCCAGAGTCATGTTGAGTAAGAAGTTGCTGCGGCCAGGATCAAAGAGGTTTTTGCCTGCTTTCTCCTCAAGGGTTTTATTGGCTTCCTGTCTTACATTGAGGTCTTTCATCCATTTTGAGTTTATTTTTGTGTATGGTGTAAGAAAGTGGTCCAGGTTCATTCTTCTGCATGTCGCTGTCCAGTTTTCCCAGCACCACTTGCTGAAGAGACTGTCTTTATTCCATTGGATATTCTTTCCTGCTTTGTCAAAGATTAGTTGGCCATATGTTTGTGGGTCCATTTCTGGGTTCTCTATTCTGTTCCATTGATCTGAGTGTCTGTTCTTGTGCCAGTACCATACTGTCTTGATGATTACAACTTTGTAGTATAGCTTGAAGTCTGGGATTATGATGCCTCCTGTTTTGTTTTTTTTTTTTTCAACATTGCTTTGGCTATTCGGGGTCTTTTCTGACTCCATACAAATTTTAGGATTGTTTGTTCTAGCTCTGTGAAGAATGCTGGTGTTACTTTGATAGGGATTGCATTGAATATGTAGATTGCTTTGGGTACTATAGACATTTTAACAACATTTGTTCTTCCTATCCAGGAGCATGGAATATTTTTCAATTTTTTGGTGTCTTCTTCAATTTCTTTCATAAGCTTTCTACAGTTGTCAGTGTATAGATGTTTCACCTCTTTGGTGAGATTTATTACTAGGTATTTTATGGTTTTTTGGTGCAACTATAAATGGAATCAATTCCTTGATTTCTCTTTCTGTCACTTCATTGTTGGTGTATAGGAATGCAACCGATTTCTGTGTATTGATTTTATATCCTGCAACTTTGCTGAATTCATGAATCAATTCTAGCAGTTTTTTGGTGGAATCTTTTGGGTTTTCCATATAGAGTATCATGTCATCTGTGAAGAGTGAAAGTTTGACCTCCTCCTGGCCAATTTGGATGCCTTTTATTTCTTTCTGTTGTTTGATTGCCGAGGCTAAGACTTCCAATACTGTGTTGAATAACAGTGGCAAGAGTGGACATCCCTGTCATGTTCCTGACCTTAGGGGGAAAGCTCTCAGTTTTTCCCTATTGAGGATGATATTAGCATTGGGTCGTTCATATATGGCTTTTATGGTCTCAAGGTATGCTCCTTCTATCCCTACTTTCTTGAGGGTTTTTATCAAGAAACGATGCTGTATTTTGTCAAATGCTTTCTCTGCATCTATTGAGAGGATCATATGGTTCTTGTCCTTTCTTTTATTGATGTGATAAATCACGTTAATTGTTTTGCAGATATTGAACCAGCCCTGCATCCTAGGTATAAATCCCACTTGGTCATGGTGAATAATTTTTTTAACGTATAGTTGGATCTGATTGACTAATATCTTGTTGAGGATTTTTGCATCCATGTTCATCAGGGAAATTGGTCTGTAGTTCTCCTTTTTAGTGTGGTCTCTGTCTGGTTCTGGAATCGAGGTAATGCTGGCTTTATACAAAGAATTTGGAAGTTTTCCTTCCATTTCTATTTTTTGGAACAGTTTCAAGAGAATAGGTGTTAACTCTTCCTTCAATGTTTGGTAGAATTCCCCCTGGAAAGCCATCTGCCCCTGGACGCTTGTTTTTTGGCAGATTTTTGATTACTAATTTGATTTCCTTACTGGTTATGGGTCTGTTCAAATTTTCTGTTTCTTTCCATTTCAGTTTTGGTAGTGTATATGTTTCTAGGAATTTGTCCATCTCTTCCAGATTGCCCATTTTACTGGCATATAATTGCTCATAACATTCTCTTATTACTGTTTTTATTTTTGTTGTGTTTGTGATCTCTCCTCTTTCATTTTTTATTTTATTATTTGGGTCCTTTCCTTTTTCTTTTTGATCAAACTGGCTAGTGGTTTATCAATTTTGTTAATTCTTTCAAAGAACCACATTCTGGTTTCATTGCTTTGTTCTAGTGTTTTTTTGGTTTCGATAGCATTAATTTCTGCCCTAATCTTTATTATTTCCTGTCTTCTGCTGGTTTTGGGTTTTATTTGCTGTTCTTTTTCCAGCTCCTTAAGGCATCAGTTTAGGTTATGTATCTGAGATCTTTCTTCCTTCTTTAGGAAGGCCTGGATTGCTGTATACTTTCCTCTTATGACCGCCTTTGCTGCGTCCAAGAGGTTTTGGGTCATGGTGTTATCATTTTCATTGACTTCCATATACTTTTTAATTTCCTCTTTAACTGCTTGGTTAGCCCATTCATTCTTTAGTAGGATGTTGTTCAGTCTCCAAGTATTTTTTACCTTTCCAAATTTTTTCTTGTGGTTGATTTCGAGTTTCATAGCGTTGTGGTCTGAAAATATGCACGGTATGATCTCAATCTTTTTGTACTTAGTTAGGGCTGATTTGTGTCCCAGTATATGGTCTATTCTGGAGAATGTTCCATGTGCACTGGAGAAGAATGTATATTCAGCTGCTTTAGGATGAAATGTTCTGAATATATCTGTTAAGTCCATCTGGTCCAGTGTGTAATTTAAAGTCATTGTTTCCTTGTTGATTTTTTGATTAGATGATCTGTCCATCACTGTGAGTGGGGTGTTGAAGTCTCCTACTATTATGGTATTACTATCGATGAGTTTCTTTATGTTTGTGACTAATTGATTTATATATTTGTGTGCTCTCACATTTGGCTTATAAATGTTTACAATTGTTAGGTCTTCTTGGTCCATAGACCTCTTGATTATGATATAATGCCCTTCTGCACCTCTTGATGCAGTCTTTATTTTAAGGTCTAGATTGTCTAATATAAGTATGGCTACTCTGGCTTTCTTTTGTTGACCATTACCATGATGGATGGTTCTCCATCCCCTTATTTTCAATCTGAAGGTGTCTTTAGGTCTAAAGTGGGTCTCTTGTAAACAGCATATAGATGGATCTTGTTTTCTTATCCATTCTGTTACCCTATGTCTTTTGATTGGAGCATTGAGTCCATTGACATTTAGAGTGAGTACTGAAGGATATGAATTTATTGACATTATGATGCTTGTAGAGTTGGAGTTTCTGGTGGTGTTCCCTGGTCCTTTCTAATCTTTTGTTGCTTTTGGTATTTATTTATTTATTTATTTATTTATCTATCTATCTATCTATCTATCTTTTCATCTTTTCACCCCTCAGAAAGTCCCCTTAAAATTTCTTGCAGGGCTGGTTTAATGGTCACAAACACCTTTAATTTTTGTTTGTCTGGGAAATTTTTATCTCTCCTTCTGTTTTGAATAATAGCCTTGCTGGATAAAGAATTCTTGGTTGCATATTTTTCTGATTCAGTACAGTGAATATATCCTGCCACTCCTTTCTGGCCTGCCATGTTTCTGTGGATAGGTGTGCTGAAAACCTGATCTGTCTTCTCTTGTAGGTTAGGGACTTTTTTTCCCTTGCTACTTTCATGATTCTCTCCTTGCCTGAGAATTCTGTGCATTTGACTATGATATGCCTTGTCGATGATTGGTTTTTGTTGAGTCTAATGGGGTTCCTCTGTGCTTCCTGGATTTTGATGTCTGCATCTTCCCTCAGGTTAGGAAAGTTTTCTGCTATGATTTGCTCACATAACCCTTCTACCCCTGTTTCTCTGTCTTCCTCTTCTGGGACCCCTATGATTCTGATGTTGTTCCTTTTTAATGAGTCACTGATTTCTCTCATTCTTAAATCGTGCTCTTTTGCCTTCATCTCCCTCTTTTTTTCTGCTTCATTATTCTCTATAAGTTTGTCCTCTCTATCACTGATAATCTGCTCTGCCTCGTCCATTCTTGCCGCCACTGCATCCATACGTGATTGCAGGTCAGCTATGGCATTTTTAATTTCATAATGGCTATTTTTATCTTCTTTTATCTCTGCAGAAAGGGATTCTAATCTGTTTTCAACTGCAGCTAGTATTATTATCATGATTCTAAATTCTGGTTAAGACATCTTGATTGTATCTGTGTTGGTTAAATCCCTGACTGTCATTTCTTTGTGCTCTTTCTTTTGGTGTGAATTCCTTCGTTTTGTCATTTTGAAGGGAGAAAAGGAATTAATGAGGTAGAAAAATTGAAATTAAAAAAATTAAAATTAAAAAATATTAAAATTAAAAATTAAAAACACACACACAAAAATCAAATAGATGATGCTAGATCTTAGGTGTGTTTTGGTCTGGGTGTTGAAAGTGGTTTGACAGATTAGAGAAAAAAAGGGAGGGGAGGAAATAGTTAGAGAATTTGAAAAAATGAATACACTGAAGTAGACTAAAATGAGATGATGGGGTAAAATAGAGTTTTCAAAAATATACACAAAAGTAAAGAATATGGTAGAAAAAGAATTAAAGAAAACTATTTTTAATAAAAATAATTATGATTTTTTTCATTTTCTCTTTTTAAGAAAAAAGAAAGATGAAAAAGAAAAAGATTAAAAAAAAGAAATTGCTTGAAAATTTGAAAAACTGAATACACTGTAGTAGACTAAAATATGATGGAAGTAAAATAGAATTTGAAAAAAATTACGTAAAAGCAAAAAATATAGTAATAAAAGTTAAATACAAATATTTTTAATAGAAATTGGAAGTAAAAATGAAGTTTTTATCTTTCTGCATTAAAGAAAAAGAAAAGAAATGAAAAAGAGAAAGAAAAAAAGGAAATTGAAAATTTGAAAAGATGAGTACACAAAAGTAGATTAAAATACAGTGATGGAAGTAAAGTAGAATTTGAAAAAAATTACACAAAAGTAAAAAATGTAGTAATAAAAATTAAAAAAAGATATTTTTAAGAAAAATTGAAAATAAAAATGAATTTTTTCTCTTTCTGTATTCAAGAAAAAGAAAAGCATTGTAAAAGAGAAAAAGGAAAAAGAAAAAAAAATTGAATAGATGAACCTGCTAACAGATTGAAGTAGGACTGGAATTGCTTCGTTTTCCCCTAGAAGTCAGACTATGTAGCTCTTTAAAGTCCATAAATTAAGCTGGCAGTGAGACTTGTGTTCTTGAAGAGCGAAGTTGGCCCAGTTGGGCGGGGCTCAGTGTAACATCTCTGCTCTCCACTAGATGGCGCTGCTATCCTACTGGGGTGGATTCTTGCGGTGCTCATAGGTGCGTATGCTCATGTGCAGGAGCGGTGAAAATGGCGCCACCCAGCTACCCAGTCTGTTCTCCCCAATCAGCAATTGCACACCTGTCCTCTGTCTTTAGCTCTCATCAACTCCCCACTTTTTCACTCTCCGTGACCAGGCCCCAAGCAGTACCTCTCTCCCGAGTTTTTTCTCAGATGCGTCTGTTTTCCTCGGCCCCTTACTTCTGAAGGACTGTGGCTTTGACCCCTTCTGCCCCTCTGCAGGAGGGTCTCACCGAGCAATGGCCGAACGAGCAATGGCTGAATATTGGCTGCACCCAGGAATGCCCACTGGACCCTGCTGTTGCTGGTGCCCCGAGACTGCAGCCAGGTGCCAGCCCACCCCCAAAAAAGATTGCAAGATAGTGTAGCAGCAGCGTTTCATGGAGTATGGAAAATCACAACATACATCTGGCACCAGGCTTCACCCTTAATGACCTTGCCCCAGCACCAGTGAATGTGGCCACCTTCCGGGGTCTGCTGGGACCAGGTGGCTTAAACAGTCTCTACCAAATGTCCTTCCATCAGTGGAACCGCTTTTCTCCATGTGGCCTGAGAACCTCCCAGACTCCACTCTGTTCCTGGGGATTCGTCCTTCCCACCAGAGCACTGCCAGGTATTGAGCTGCAGAGTTGAAGCCTTTGCCCTCCCCTTGTTTACAGTCTTAATGGAATTTAAACCCTCTCCTTTCTCCTTTCTCCCTTTTTAGTTTAGTCCCTGCGGCTGTTTCCAATTTTTCACTTTCTCTCCAGCTGCTTTTGGGGAGAGGTGCTTTTCCCGTATTCTCTCCCCCTCCCCAGTCTCCCTCCTCTCTCTGCCCGCAGAAGTGGTTCCCTACCAAGAGGCTTCTCGCTCCCCAAGTTCAGCTCTCTGCGCCATGTACCTGCTGAATTCTGTGGTTCAGGTTGTGCAGATTGTTGTGTTAATCCTCCAATCAGTTTTCTAGGTATGTAGGATGGTTTAGTATTGGTCTGGCTGTATTTCATGGACACGAGACACATAAAAAGCTTCCATGCTGTTCTGCCATCTTAGCTCCTCCTGTTATTATTGTAAAGCTTTGACAGAATCCTTTTGACTGAATAACTCAAGTATCAGGGCTTTGCTCCCATCTTCAGAGACTTTCCCAATGTAAGAAGTTCATCATTGCCTATCCATCTTGGAGGCTGTGAAGACATCATGAAGAAGGGCAGGACCATGGAGGACAAGGGGAGGGAAAGGAAGGAAGGAGAGTTTGGGGCTCCAGCTAGAATAAGAGGAAAAGGGGCATACCCTGGCTTTATGCTCTTTCCCTCCAGCCTACTCTGAATATTTTGCTACAACTAGGAAGAAGACCAAGAGAAGGATGAATGAAATTAACTATATTCTTTTAAGATAGAAGGCAGAGTCTCCTATTTTCTGTCATCAATCAGCTCTAAGCTGATACCAGTACTGAGGCTGTACATATTTGTTTAAAAGTCTATAAACATACATATCTATCTATAGATATAGATATAGATAGATGATATAGATAGATGATATATAGATATAGATATAGATATAGATATAGATATAGATATAGATATAGATATAGATATTTTAACAGTCTGTTTCCTTTGTTAAAATTTCCATTATAAGATTCCCTTAAAAAGTGCCTGGGTGGTTCAGTCGGTTAAGGGTCTGACTATTGATTTTGGCTCAGGTCATGATCTCATGGTTCATGAGATCGAGCCCCATGTTGGGCTCTGTTCTGATGACACAGAGGCTGCTTGGGATGCTCTCTCTTTCTCTGTCCCTCCCCCATGCTCGCTCTCTCTCACTGTCTCTCTACCCCTCCCCCATGCTCGCTCACTCTTTTTCTCTCTCAAAATAAATAAATAAATATGAAAAAAGAGTATATTAGCATACTCATAAGTAATTTTTTGCATATAAAAATCAAAAAGTAAATTTCACTGTTTTATTTACTATAAATTTAATTAATGGGGTGCTGTCTGGGCCAAGTATTGCATTAACATTAAGACCTGGGTCTTCTCCTGGATTGTTTGTTCATTATTTATTTCATTAATCCAACTGCTATTCATTGAGTGCTTCCTATCTGCCACCTGCTACCAATATGACTTAGACCAGGGGTTTGCAAACTACAGTTCACAGGCCAAATCCAGTCTGCTACCTGCTTTTCTATATAAAGTTTTATTGGAACACAGTCATGCCAGTTTGTTTACATATTGTGTGTGGCCATCTTTTTCACTAGAGGCCGCCTGGGCCACAAAGCCAAAAATATTCACTAACTGGCTGTACAGAAAATGCTTGTAGCCTCTGACTTAGAGAATCAAAGATATTATCCCTGGCTTAGTTTCCTGATCTGAATAATGAGGACATAAATGTCTACCTTGTTCTATTTCTGTCATTCTTCTGTGTGTAGAAAATTGATATTTAAAATATGAAATAACAGTTGCTGTCATTTATTGAGAACTCATCATGAATCAGGTGGTTAGCTAAGCTCATCTCACTGAATCCTCACAAAGTAGCCCCTATCATGGATTTTGGGATAAATGAGGAAACTGGAACATCAAGAGCTTGGTTGACATGGCTAGAGTGGCACTGCCAGTAAGTGCAAAGCCTGACTCCACAGCTCAGGAAGATTCTTTCTCAGTTCCCTTAATCTGTCTGGTGAGGATCACGTATCTCTTTGAACAGGGCTGGAGGACAGCCTGAATGCCGTGTGAAAGCCAGCATGAAGGCCTGCCTGGCCCAGCGCAGAGCAGGGACATAATGATAAATCATCTTTTTTTTTTAACTGTTTATTTTTGAGAGAGAAAGAGCACATACACACTGCGTGCAGGTGTGGGGGAGGGGCAGACAGAGAGGCAGACAGGATCTAAAGTGGGTTCTACACTGACAGCAGAGAGCCTGATGCGGGGCTTGAACTCAGAAACTATGAGATCATGACCTGAGCCTTAATGGACTGAGCCACCCAGGTGCCCCAGAAAAATCATCTTTAAGGATTTATTTCACCAGAGCTACCCATCAAATGTACTTAAATGGATTTGAACAGTTATTCACTTTGAATGTATTGATCTTTATGAGCCCAGTGGTATAAAGAGACTTAGAAATTATATGTAGATGGTACAAACTTATGTACTGTTGCTGTGGTGTCTGAATGTCATGAATTCAGTTACTTAACTCACCCTGTCCTGTGCGTCTAACAAAGTATTGAAGGCTACACACTTTCTGTAGAATGCTCAATGTTAAATGCTCCCTTTTACATGTTCTACACATCTTAAAATGCCATTTTCCCTCTGTGGAGAAGGGAGTGGGTAGGCAAGTAACCACCCTAAACGATGAATCACTCTGTGTTTCAATGCTGTTCCGTTAATTTAAGTGACATTTTGACAATAGCATGCTGTCAGTCCAATGGTTTGACCTATACAACAACCTCTAATTATTACTAATTAAATAATTAATTATTCATAGAGGCACATTCCATTAGCATAGTAGAGATGTGTTGGAATATGAGTTATATGTGGTTTATGAATCTTCAGAAAATAGATTCTTTAATAAATTAATAAAGGGGCTCTGGGGTTTCATTAAAAGGTGGCTGGAGGGTGTGCTTGCCTGTTTCCAAGGAGACCACAGGTGGTTCGTTGCTTTTTTTTTTAAGTTAAACTTGTTTGGGCTAGATGATTTTTTTTCACCCTTTTCTCACTGCTCTGTCCTCAGGCAGAGTATGGAACATTTTAATGAAACCCCTGTTGTCTTCATATCACTTTGATCCCCTTGTGTTCTCTCCAGTCTACACATTGGCCAGTCGGATGAAGGGTTTCAGATTTTCCCCCCAGTATTAAAAACTGTGGCATGCCCTCCATGAATAAACAACATTTCGGTGGAGACCCAGTGAAGAGAAAGGCAGAGCAAACAAAGGGATGAAGGAAAATGCATAAATTCAAATGACACGGGCCTCATTTACCCACTTAATTACCCTGACTCCTGACTCTGTTAGCCATTGCGATTATTTTTCCAGTTAAGCCTGATTTAAAGAACTTAGAGAAAAATAGGCTCATCCATTTCCTTCCCCCTCAACAATCTCTTTGCCACATGGAGTTCCACTCCTTCGTTATCTCACTGTAATAATGATCATGGTAATATTAATATCTTCCAGCACTGTTCACTAAATAGTGATAAAAATAGTAATATTAATGTTTTCTAACATCCATTTTTGATGCTCTGAGGCGCATTATAAATTCTGTCTTTGTTTAAGCAGTGGGGAACCCACAAAATATCATTACAGTTATCATTAGAACTCAAGGGCACTCTCTGGAATCTGAAACCTAAGTGGGGCTATGTCAGCAAGCATTCCAGGACCATGGATGGAACAAAAAAGTGAATAAAATAGAATTTTTTATACCGTTTCAACATTTGACCTATTTTGGAGATTACTTTTTTTTTTTTTTTTAAATACCTGCTGATTATTCTCCCAAAAGATAGAGGAACTTGTTTTCCTGAAACCAGCCGCATTCAGTCCTTCAAAGTCACTAGGGCCCATCCCACCATTTTTTTCCCCTCCTACTCTCTTGCCCCTTCCACAAACAGGAGGGGAAGTGGATCCCTACCTAGCAATAGTGACCTGCTTTTGAGGGATCAGGAGCCACTCCACTCTTTAATTGAGTAGCATTTAGTCCAGGTGATGGATGGCATAGACATAGAGTAGGAAACCTCACAGGACTGAACCCTGGGAGGCCAAAGGGGAAATACAGAGTACGTTTTCATTACTAATGGATCCTGCTAAGTGGAAAAAAAGCTTTCCCTGGAAACCTGGGAAAGAAAATACCCTTCAGTAGCAGGCTTAATTTTCTGACATTTTCTTTTGCTTTCACCCTCTCCACACAAAGGACCCAGCTTCGAGCTTTAGCTTGGCTCAACCACTCTGCTTAAGGCCATCAGTCACTGGGGGACATGAGCCTGCTGTTATTGGACCCTGGCTTGGTCTAAAACTCTCTGGCTTTCCTCTTCTTTCCTAGCTCCCTGGCTCTGATGGGATTTTGTTTTGTTTCATTTTACTTTCTTTCTCACTTTTTGTTTTTAAGATTTATTGTTATTTATTTTGAGACAGAGCAGGCAGGGGAGGGGCAGAGAGAGAGAGACAGACAGATAGAATCCCAAGCAGGCCTCTCACTGTCAGCTTAGACCTGATGTGGGGCTCGAACTCATGAACTGTGAGATCATAACCTAAGCCAAAATCAAGAGTTGGATGCTTAACTCTTGGACTGAGCCACCCAGACTTGCTTTTCTTTCTCACTTTTTAAAGTTCTTTTCCTTCTCTTCTCAGCTCGAAGACGTCTGCTAAATGGGCAGTTATATATGGCTTTTTTTTAAAACTCAGCAAAATATATAGATGGCACCATTATAAGTATCTGGACTAGAAAATACAATCAGGAAAGGTAAAATAATATCAATATAATATCAAATAACATAAAGCTAATTACTAACACAAACGGATGTTTACTAATACTTATTATAGGAATATGAATCATTTTAGGAAAATATTATCAAGCCCATAGGCATCCAGGAATTCACCCCCCCCCTTCTTAAAAATGAACTCAGGGAAGATTAAAGCCTTAATTAAACACATACTTTATTTCTGTATTTAGTTTTCACAAACGACATCCTTTTAATATAAAACTGACATTCTGGCATCACTCACATGCCCAGAAAAGTCAGATAATCAACAACAGTTTATAATAACATTGCACCAGAGTAATTAATAACGTCTGAAGTACAATGAAAAAAAATGTGTGTTTCCTAATAACATGATGAGATATTCATTTTCATGTATGCTATTTAGAAGATTTGAAGCTCTGAAAAGTAGAGAAAGAAATTAAGTATTTGAGGACTTGTCATAACTTTGCCTACTCTATCTATTTTGGTTTCCTATCTTTAACTCTTGTTCTTTTTTCCATCCTACCCCCTGATTCACTAGATGAGATCTGGTCCTCAAATGTGTTGGCTTTCAAAAGTACACAGATCCTGCAGCATATGTGAGCCATGTTAACATCAAGAGAAAAATGCCAGTATTCTATGTTA
This sequence comes from Felis catus, assembly GCF_018350175.1. Taxonomy (NCBI): domain Eukaryota; kingdom Metazoa; phylum Chordata; class Mammalia; order Carnivora; family Felidae; genus Felis; species Felis catus. Next base: position 48,916,207 of record NC_058372.1, read on the forward strand.
TAGTTTAATGTTTGTTTACATTCTTACATATAGATAATTGTTAGCTCCAGCTTTGTGAAGAGAAGGGACTAGGTGATCTCTTAAAATTCTTCCCAGGCTTCTATCATGAACTTACCAGCCTATATGGCAATATCTGTGCAAGCCCGCTGAGTTTTTCTATAAAAATCGAAGCAAGAGGTTAGTACATACAAACGGTTGAAAACATGAAGTGAGCTTTTAAGAGTCACTGTCTTTTTTATCTAAGCCAGTTACTAATATTAATTATAATTCATGATTATAGTCTTTTCATCATTTCATCCATCCATCAAAACTTTACCAGGGTGCCTGTGTGGCTCAATCGGTTGAGTGTCTGACTCCAGCTCAGGTCATGATCTCATGGTTCGTGGGTTTGAGCCCTGCATTGGGCTCACTGCTGTCAGTGCACAGCCTGCCTCAGATCCTCTGTTCCCCTCTTTCTCTGACCATCACCCACTCGCATGCACATGTGCTCTCTCTCTCTCTCTCTTTCAAAATAAACATTAAAAAAACTTTACCAAGTGTTGCCAGAAAGCCAGTTCTGAATCCTATTTGCAGATTTAAAAAATTATAATGGAACTTAGAAATGAAAACGTGGTACAGTTTAGAATTCTCTGTTGAGAAGCATGTTTGAAAACCTTGAAGGATATTAACATTGGCCTTCAAATTTTGTCACCAATCTGCTCTTTAAAGGACATTCCCCTTACTATTCTCAAGGCTAAATATTCTATGTATGTTGTTTTCTTAACCTCTATGTTACTCTAAGCAGAGGGTTGACAGGAAGCAAAGCTCCACTGTTTGCATTTTCCCCCACTGCCGCATGAGTATGAATGGGGGTGAATCTTCTACCTACCTCAGCTCCTTCCCCCCACCCCCTCCTCACTTTTATTTTCTATCTCCTTACCACAGACACACATACCCTTTGCTCTGCTAGAGCAAATCTGGACAGCAGGGACTGTGTCTCATTTTATTTCTAAAATGTCCACATTTAACATATTGATGAGCATATAACAGTACATTTTTGTTGTTGAATAAATGGGTCAAATCAAGCCTAATAAACAATACAGCACAGGAACATGTGGGTGCAACAGAGGGGATTTTATGGACTATTAAGAAGATATTACCCTTGGGGCACCTGGGTGGCTGTCAGTTAAGCATCTGACATTGGCTTAGGTCATGATCTCACAGTCCCTGAGTTTGTGCCCCGCATCAGGCTCTGTGAGCCTGCTTCAGATTCTGTGCCTCCCTCTCTGCCCTACCCTGCTCATGCCTCTGCCTCTCTCTCTCTCTCTCTCTCAACAGTAAATAAACATTAAAAAAATTTTTTAAAGATATTACCCTTGCCAAGGACAGACCCAGACAAAATTTTAAATCAACTGCATTTTATTTCTGACCCCAGTGCCCTCATTTTGTGTTCTATTCTTCTTTAAATTATTTGCTCACCCCTTCCCAGCTTCTAGGTTTTCTGTTCTCATAACTTGGGCATCTCTTCTATTGCCATCCTTTGTCTCCCCCTGCCATGACCATGCTCTGCTTTCCCTAAGATGACCTGATTCCTCATTCTATGCAGTCATGCATGTTCTAGATCACATTTCTCCAGGAGCCTACTCCAAAGCATTTACCTCTCTGAAAAAGATGTTTACTACTCTTGTAGTGAATCTTATTAATAAAAGTAATAGCTTACATTTATACATTCATCGACCTCTCTCTGTGGTGCTATAACTGCTAAGTGTTAATGCACTAACTTTCTCAGAAGCATTTGCCTTTTAATAGGGAATATTACCTCCCTGAAAATTAACTGTGTAATAGTGTTCTTTCATACATAGTGGGGGGAATTTTTTTTTTGACAGGGGAGCTTTCACTGTCTCTCAAATTTTGCACATATTGGTTTTTCTTGGTCCCTTCTTTAGTGGTACTTAGTATTTTTCAGGTACCTGTGTGATCATCATTTCCTGAGTGAATAGAAGATCCTTGGACTGGATCCCAAAAAGGATTTTTATTGTTTTATTAGTTTCCTATTGATATCATGAGTATTGTCACAAACTTAGTAGCTTAAAACAATACAACTTTATTATCTTACAGTTCTGTAGGTCACAGATCAACATAATTGTCACTGGGCTTAAGTCAAAGTGTCAACAGCTACATTACTTTCTGAAGGCATTAGGGGAGAATATATTCCCTTGAATTTTCCAGCTTCTAGGGGCCACTCAGATTCCTTGGCTCATGGCCTCCTTCCTCTATTTTCAAAGCCAGCATTGCTATGTATCTATGGTCTTTCTTCCATAGTTCCATCTCCCTCTAAAAACAACCAGGAAACGTTCTCTGCTCTTTAAGGGTGGTTATATTGCACCAATCCACATTATCCCTGATATTTCCTCATCTCAGTGTCTATATCCTTAATTACATCTGCAAAGCCCCTTTTGCCATTTAAGGTAACATGTTCACAGATTCTATGGAATAGAACTAGACATGCTTGGGGGCCATTGCTGTGCCCACCATATTCATTAGAGTGATAAAATATTTCAGAAAGAGAATATTGTCTAAAAAAGATAGAAGATCAGAAGCATAGATACTACGCCATTAGGGTTGAAACAGGGAGAGATGGTGCACACAAGCTGTAAATGGAGGTTAATTTAATGCAGACTATTTACAAAGATGAGAAGAGGTGTAGAGATGCCATAAGGATAGTGCACTCTTTTTTTTAAAATTTTTTTTTCAACGTTTATTTATTTTTGGGACAGAGAGAGACAGAGCATGAACGGAGGAGGGGCAGAGAGAGAGGGAGACACAGAATCAGAAACAGGCTCCAGGCTCTGAGCCATCAGCCCAGAGCCCGACGTGAGGCTCGAACTCCCGGACCGCAAGATCGTGACCTGGCTGAAGTCGGATGCTTAACCGACTGCGCCACCCAGGCGCCCCAAGATAGTGCACTCTTTATGCCTGAGTGAAAGCAGGGGAGCCATTACCAACCTTCAGGAGAATGCGCAAAGGGAGTGAGCAGTAACCAGAGCCTGTATAGAAGACAGCATGACAGACATTGTAGCTTTTCGTATATACAGATAGTCAACCTGGGGTGATTCAGCAGGAAGACAATTTGGGAAACAAATAACCAAATGCCACTCTCCTCCACATTCCCATCAATCTTCAGTCTCCAGCCAGTGCCACCCCATTCCATTCCCCCCCACACCACTGTTGGCTGAATCCAACCAGCAGGAGCCAACAAAGGAGCCCACTGATGTAGTCTTTGGTCAGGGAAGGATGGATAGTAGTAAAAAGCAGATTTAGAATGGCAAATGGAAAGCGGGAAAATATATTGGTATATTTAGGCACAACTAGAGAAGATGAGGATATCCAAGAGGCAAAAACAAAGATTTATGTACAAATAGTAAAAAAAAAATCTTTATGGGCACTTAGTCCAATATCAGTGACCACACTCGTTTAAATCACATATGTCTCTAATTCAGAGGGGAAAAACAGGTCCTTAGGAACATAAAGTCATTCCAGACAGTAGTGGTGCTTGATGAATACTGCACTGAAATCTGCATATTTCTTTGTCTAGGTGCAACCATTTCCCTAGTTTCCATCAGGTCCTATATTGATGGGGCACTGGATGGACACTGATATTTATTGAGCACCTTCTATGAGTTTGGCACTTTGGGTATAATACAAAATGCTTACATAAACTCAGAGGCAGGTATTATTATCCCCTTTTAACTGATGAAGAAATTGAGGCTCAGTGACATTTAATCATCTACTTATGTGTTCATTCAGAAAAGGACTGTTTATTGAGTGAACGCCTATGGAGTGACAGGTAATACATGAAGTTTTTGGATAGAAGGTTAATTAAGGCACAGTCTCTGTTTCTGTTCTCTCTTAAGCATAAGGAAATGCTTTAACAGATAATTTCTATAAAACATGGAACACAAGGAGGAAATATGTACTTGAAAGCCCATCCTGGTTTTGTGCTCTCACCACAGGGAGCGTCAGCCCCCTGCCCCTGCCTGTGGCTCTCCTGGCCGTGTTCACCACTGGCAGCAAGAGGGTCTTCCACAGGCACACATTGCTATGTTAACTGGGAACTCTAGCTCACTGAGAGTCAGAATCCAGAGAGTGACACATATGACAGAAGATGGATTGTATTTCCTTTTTTTTTTTTTTTAAATTTATATCCTCTGTCTGAGTGAAGGAAAAGGAAAGGTAGGTGCAGTGATATTCTGATGCTTTGAATTAATGGAAATTTTGTAGCTCAGACCTTTTCAACCACATGGATATGAATGTTTCTAACGGATCATATACTATGTATCCTGTCAACACACATACACATGCATGTTCACACACACATGCACGCACACACATGTACACGCCCTCATGCACACACTGCTACACAGCCTGAGTCTAGGTTCAGCCTTCGAATCCTTCTCAGCCGAGTTACAGGCAGCCATTTCCAGTGGGTCGAAGTCATTTGTGAAAAGTATTTATATTAATGCAGAGTCATGGACAGTTTGGACTGTGCAGGTCAATGCTAGGACTTTAAAATGGTCATGATGTGCTCATAAGGGTAAGATCTCAGGCCTTCTGTAAAATATCAAACAATTTGTTGATACCTTTTGCTGTATTCTTTCCCTGTGGGCCCCTCATTACCTAATTGATCGCCTGAAAGACTAAATGTGGGTGATCTAAGGATTTGGTATCCTCTAAAAGTTTGATCACTCTTTGTTAATGATTAATCATCCAGCTTCAGCATCTCTTAATAATGTATTGCTCTTCAGGGTCCTCACTATGGTCACCTCTAGGCAAGGATACCTTTGAGAACCAGGGCAACTGGAGGGCAAAATACAACTCACAAGCCCTCCCTAAGCCTTTGGGAAACAAAATCTCTACTTAGTTAAGGCTAAAAGCCAAGGCAAAAGAATAAGTCTAGGTCCGAATGTATGTCATAGATTTGAGGAGGTTACAACTAGACTCAGTGAAAGACTTCCTCAGCCTTGGTGATCTGCTAAGAAATTTTCTATTTTCTAACTGTTACCAGGTGAAGCCTGAGAGGACAATTTATTGCCAACCTCAGGGCTAACTTATGGAAAAGAATTACTGGTCCACTGGATAGTGTAATATCTGAGTCACACTTAGCATCAAGCCTTACGAACAGGAATTAGTTTCTTGTATATGATAATGCAGTGACTTGCGTGCCAAGATAAGGAAGTGGAAGATCCACATGGTGTCTGTCAACTGACAGAATTTCTGAGGAGATTGAGGGCCAGACTCTGTATGAGCTGGCACTCCCACGAGGGCTTCTGGGCCTGTTCCACCTCCAGTATATTTCAATGAATTTATATCTCTAATTTCTCTAACTCTTGCTCTTTCTCTGTGTCTTTGGGCACTTCTAATGCTAGCCTTAGCTGGATATAGGAAATTGAATTATGTGAAAATATGAAAATGCAAATGAGAGTCATGGATATTTCTGGGCCTTTTGCCTCTGGCTCAGACCTACAAATGGGAAAAGATGGGATGTAAGCAAACTGGCTAGAATGTTCTAGTTTCCAACACGGCTTTGGTCATATTAATGCTGATGAATCAGTAAGTACTATATTACCTCATTCATACAATTGCTGTTTTTTCTTCTCAAATATTTCTAGACTTGTTTCTAGAATCTCATTTGAAATATATGTTGGAAATACAATGGATTTGCTAAAAGTTGCAAACCCATAAGTGCCCATTTGAGAGAGAGATTAGACTAAATAAATATCACAGCAATGCTGCTCCAGCTACTTTATCCTCATGAGGTATCTCCTTATCATAAAAAAATATGTTCTTGGGGCACCTGGGTGGCTCACTTATTAAGTGTCCAACTTTGGCTCAGGTCACGATCTCACGGTTTGTGAGTTCAAGCCCCGCATCAGGCTCTTTGCTGACAGTTTGGAACCTGGAGTCTGCTTCCAATTCTGTGTCTCCCTCTCTCTCCGCCCCTCCCCTGTTCATGCTCTGTCTCTCAAAAATGAATAAATGTTAAAAAAAGTTAAAAAAATATGTTCCAGGTATGCTTCCTTTTATGTTATATAATATACAAAAGATGAATATAATATAGAAAACATAACATGAAGGTACAAAGCATTTATACCCATAAACATGTACATGTATGAGGTACACACCATGTATGTATTTAAAATCTGTGCTACATATCTGTACAGCACATACATGCATTTTTGATGCTAACATATACACACATGTAAATGTCTGTAACAAGCATGGCATGTATATGACATGTATGTACGTATGCATTATAAGATGTGTACATGGTGAACAAATATATACATATATGTAGCATGTCTGTGTGAGTAGGTAAACATATAACATATGTGACAAATAATATTTATACCATGCACATGTAATATGTGTACTTATATGGCATATATATCTATAACATATAACATAAGAACGTATACTATATGATTTATATATGACATATTTATATAAATATATAATATATGAAACAAAATATTTTTGAATGTGTATGTAATACACATAACAATTTATAAAACTTTGTATGATATATGTCTAATATGCTATAAGTATACTCTTTTAATAATGATTTTATATATAATTTTTTAAATAATTTTTTTAATGTTTATTTATTTTTGAGACAGAGACAGAGCATGAACAGGGGAGGGGCAGAGAGAGACTGAGACACAGAATCTGAAGCAGGCTCCAGGCTCTGAGCTGTCAGCAGAGAGCCCAACATAGGGCTTGAACTAACAAACCATGAGATCATGATCTGAGCCAAAGTCAGTCGCTCAACTGACTGAGCCACCCAGGTGCCCCATAATTTAAATATTTAATAAAATGTCCTTTATGAAGGACAAATATAAAGAAAGCAATTGATAATAAAATAACAGGTTTTTCAGTTTGAAAACTCTTGGGCATGACTATACTAGAAGTTGTGATGATGAATTAGATTTTTCTTCCCCCACTTAAAATGACTAACTCTGGATTAAAGCTGTAAAAAGATCAGAAGCCATTCCAGTCAAGCTACACAGGAAAATGAAAGAACAGAGGTGTAAGCAAAGACTAAACTAAAAACTAGCATTAGATGACATAATAATAGACTAGATTTATTAGCATATTATGACAGGAAGAGGGAAATAACCCTAACTGGTATAGAAATAACATGCCAAACACATTAACAGACCTTTGTACATATGGATGTCTAATGGGATACAAAAAATGTCATGAGGGATGTAGGACAACTTTTCATTGTGTCAGACTGTACACGAAATGCAGGACCCTAACAATCCTGGATTCCCACCCACTAAATCCCGATAGCACACACAATCACTGGGGCAACCAAAATTACCTCTGCGAATTTCCCAAATACATTCAGGGGCTGGACCTTTCTAATTAAGAGCCACTACTAAGGATTGGGCTAAATATTGTTTTTCATATCTTTGCTATCCAGCAAATGGATTTAAATGAGCAATATTATATTATTTAAAACCTGTTGCTTTGGGATTCATCTGTTTTTTTCTTTTTTTTTAATTTTTTTTCAACGTTTATTTATTTTTGGGACAGAGAGAGACAGAGCATGAACGGTGGAGGGGCAGAGAGAGAGGGAGACACAGAATCGGAAACAGGCTCCAGGCTCTGAGCCATCAGCCCAGAGCCTGATGTGGGGCTCGAACTCATGGACCGCGAGATCGTGACTTGGCTGAAGTCGGACGCTTAACTGACTGCGCCACCCAGGCACCCCACATCTGTTTTTTTCTATTCACATTTAAAGCAATTTTATAGGTTTCTTTATGTCAAGATTTCTTTAGCTTTCATTTCATATGTGTAATAATTTAGATGGGTTTAACACATTTGGTGCATGGTCTGCTCAGGGCAGTCTAAAACTATGTGAGCAGTACAGTATGTTAGCCCTACCTTTTGTGAGCTTGAGCAATGAGAATATGACCACAGTGGTAAACACAGATCTGGCACAGAAGGCAGCCGCAATAAGTGGCATCCATGCAGTATTCAAACTTGTGACTAATGTGGTTTACCATGTGTGGTAAACATTTATACCTAGGGAAATTGCATTAAAAACATAAGAAAGGATGACTTTCAAAGGGAAAAAGTCACTAGAGCATAATTCATAATCTCAAGGATGTCAGCAAAGAACAGTCTTTTAGCTTGGTGATTTTGGGGTGAATGTTGGAGAATAGTAGTGTATGATTCACAGACCTTTGTTAGGACTCATTTGCTTTCTCTTGAAGTCATTGACCAGATGTTACCAAAACTTCTAAAAATTGAGCCTTGAGTGGCCATCCTGATTCAGTGTCTCCTCATGATTAACTCTGGCTAAACAACAGAAAGAGTGAATAAAAAAGTCATGACTGGCACTTTTGTTTCCAACCTGGGTGACAAGTTGCATTCAAATGCTCCAAGATCATACAGTAGACAGGTATGGTTTGCATTTTGTTCTGAACGAAATCTTAAATATTCATGGTGGCCATAAGTAATTGAGAGAAAACTCCTGGTCAGAACCATTGAATGTCTTATCTGCTTGTGGATTATTTTAGGTGACAATGTGTGGGAGATGCTGGCCCTCCATTTGACAGTGATTTTTTTACTCAATAACAGTAATCATTTATTGAGCACTAATGATGTGCCAGCCACTCTTCTCAGTATTTCACCTATATTAACCCATTTAATCTTCACAACAATCTTCCATGGTACTTTGTATTATCATTGCCAAGTTATATATGAGAAACAGAGGAACAGAGTTCAAGTAACTTCCTCAAGGTTACACATTAATGAATGATAGAGATAATCCTAATCCATGCAGTCTGTTTCCAGAGTCTTCTGTTTTAACCAACATGCTCTGCTGACTCCTTAACTCATTCTTTCCTCTCCTCCAAATGTATCAGCTGTGTTTTAAGAATTAAAGAGAAAAATCTGGTGATTGGCCAATCTGGTGTTGATGCCTGATTGAAAAAAGATAACTAAGGATTGTCAAGAATCTATTCTTAAAAACACTGCAAACATTCTCATTAGCCCTTAAAAAAATCTTTTTTAAGATCAGCTGATTGCCCATCTTATGAAATGTCTTCCTTGCATAACAGCAGAGAAGCTCATTCTGATGGCTGCCCAGGAAAAGTAGAGCTAAGTGACATAATAATTTTGTGCTAAAGTCTACAGAAAATGTGCTCTTTTAGTCACCCAATCTGGTCTGCTGTTTGCATCACTCATGATCCTGCCTATTTGTCTGACTCCCAAAGATATTAGGAACTACAAGTTTTGCACCCTAAATCTATCTTCCTTTTTTATGCCCCCACTATCCCCCTCCAACCAGCATTTAACTACGGGAAGATTTCACAAGAGATTTTCCAAATGGTTGGTCAGATTGACACACTAGGCTTTTTCTTACTCAACCCAGGTCCTCCCCTCCTCCACCTCCTGCTTCCCTCTTGATGGAACAACACCACACCCCTCATCTTTTTGACTGGGTGTGCTTTTCCTTTTCATTGCTGCTAAAGGCTCTGAATGGGCCTCTTGTGTGGAAGCAGAGACAATGGTCCTCATTTAATGGGATTATTTACAATAGGAAAAATAGCTTTAAAAAGAGAAAGCAGGAGAGACAGTTATAGCAAGAGGCCTGACTGTGAAGCCATTCTTTTATTAAGAGTCTGGCACACTCTGCACCTTTTCCTGGCCATCTGCCAAGCTCTCTTCCACTTGAGAGTGGCCCTTGAGTTTTGGTACAATTTCTGTATGATGCTACAGCGGCCAGGCTCTGTGGAGTGATTCATTTCCGCCACAAGAGTGCTCCAGTACGTTAACAGCTCTGTCTTCTTTGATCAGGTGACACTAGGGCATCCGTTCCCATGGCCAGTGTTTTCAGATGATTAGTCTTTTCCTGGGCATACCACCTGGAGAACAGAACACTGGCTGTAGATGAGAGGGCTGAGCCCGGCTCTATAGGCTGAATGTGTGGTGGATGTGTGAAGAAGGGGCTGCTTAGGCCCAGGGCCTTCGCTGGTCCAGGCAGGGTTCTTATGAGAACTGGAGAACCCTGGCCCCTCCAGGACAGTGGATTAGAAAAAGTTGTCTCCTCTCACTTGACATAGCCCTCCATCCCCACATTGGGGGTCACACTGCTTAAATCCAGGACTGTGTGAGATAGCTTGAATAGGCCATTAGCCCCTCTATCAGCCATTTGAGTATCAGCCAACGTTCACAGTAATGCGATGCCCTGGCAGGGGGCAAGAGATACACAGATTGTATTGGGAATTTGAATCTTGGGTTTACCATTTGTTAGCTTTGCATTTCTGTTACCCTGAACAAGATATGTAAATGTTGTATGTCTTGGTTGCTTCATTTGTGAAATGGTTATGATAGGTAATAGCACCTATCAGAAGTCACTTTGACGATTAAGTGAGAAAATTCATAGAAGGCATGTAAAACAGGGTTCAGTACAAATGAAGCTCTCACTAAATGTTGGCTGATACTATTTATGTATAGCAGAGTACCAAGGTCTTCTAGGACCTTAGCAAAAGCAGAAAATCACTACTAGTGTGGCCTCATCCTTCTGTACGTTTTTCTTTAATCCCGAGAATTCTCTCCATTGTTGAGTAAAAAGTTATAATGATAATAATGACTGACTCTTACTGGGCATTTATCATATTTCAGACCCTGTGTTTAGTCCTTTGCATATATTATATTGTTTAATCATCCCAACATCTTCCTCAAATAGATTCTTCCTTTAACCACATTTTTTTTTAAAACAATGATATTTTTTTTTTAATTTTTTTTTTCAACGTTTATTTATTTTTCGGACAGAGAGAGACAGAGCATGAACGGGGGAGGGGCAGAGAGAGAGGGAGACACAGAATCGGAAACAGGCTCCAGGCTCCGAGCCATCAGCCCAGAGCCCGACGCCGGGCTCGAACTCACAGACCACGAGATCGTGACCTGGCTGAAGTCGGACGCTTAACCGACTGCGCCACCCAGGCGCCCCCCTTTAACCACATTTTTAATAAATGTTTATTTATTTGAGAGAGAGAGAGAGAGAGAGAAAGAGTGGGAGAGGCAAAGAGAGAGAGGGAGAAAGAGAATCCTAAGCAGGCTCCCTGCTGTTATCGTAGAGCCTGATGTGGGGCTTAATCTCACAAACTGTGAGATCATGACCTGAGCCAAAAATCGAGTCAGACACTTAACCGACTGAGCCACCCAGGTGCCCCTACCCCGATTTTTAGATGAAGAGCCTGATGCTCACAGATGCTAAGCGATTTGCCCAAAGTTTAAAAGCTAGCAAGTAATTCAGGTGGCATTTGGGAACACCCCTTATCCCGGGACCCTAACTACCCTCCCTGCTACTGAAATCTGCTTCAATCTGCTGAAATTCATTGCTCTAATATTTTTTCCCATTCCCCTTTTCATGTCCTAAAAATGTATGTATATTTTTTCATATCCCTGCTGACTCCTTCCTGGAAGCAGACATCATGATGTTACAGACACTTGAGAGGTCATACAAATAGGTTGGTACAATTGCCTTATTTACAAGTGAAATGGAAATGATAAACTTATAAATTAAAAAAAAAATCCTGTCCATCTTGTATAACTTAAAAATAAAGCACAGTGCATTGTCTCTCCCAAGGGGGAACTTAGTGGAGGACAAAGGAATCAATCATAACCTCTCAAATGCTAGGGAGGCTGGTGAAGATGGGGCGGGCACTGGGGGTTGGCCCAGTGTCCTTGAAATCAAAGCATCATAAGGCAAAACCAGTTTTATCTGTTTTTAAGTCTGGTTCTGTCCTGTGTATTGGCTAGATTTTCAAATGATGCATTATTATCATCATCATCATTATTATTGTTATTATTATATTTAATGTAGATGGCTTTGCTAATAGACTAATTTTTTTCTCATTCCTTTCTTGGACTATTGTTTCATTTATCTCCTCCTTATTTTATTTATTCAATTTTCTTCAAATTGCACCGTTTGTTACTTGGCCTCAGGGAGCCCTGGCTATTAAAACTACACTAATAATTTTAATTGACTTAAAATGATGTAAGAACAGCACAGCTGCCAGGAAATACAGGGCCTCCAAATAGGTGCTATAGCAGGAAGGAGACATTAAATAAAGCAAGGTACTTAGTCTCTGAACCCCCAAATTCAGCAGGATGTTACCAAAGAAGTGATGTTCTCATCAGAAAGCCCATGTGGGTCCCATTAAATATAACTATGCTTCTACTTCAGTACACATTATAATAGAAAATGTGAGTTTGCAGAAAAAAATCATTGGGGGTGGGAGGTGTCATAAGGTATAATTATTCACTGTCCAATAGTCTTCTCTATTGAATAGGCATTTAGCATATTTAAAATTTGATTAAAATAACTCTTTATATACAATCATTCTGTATCTTGGTCAGAGCATGAGATGCATCTATACTTATTCATACCTCTGACCAACCCTTTTCCAGCATCAGATCTAACAAAGAGATTTAAAAAAGAAAGAGTAAATAAACCAGAAGTGGTTGGTTGGCATCTATTTCAGAAAAGTAGCTTCTATGTAGGCACTTGAGCAGTGGAAAAGACAATTGCCTTTCAAATGATACTGAGTGGGTGTCATAGCCCCCACTTTCTCTTCTAAAATCATAAGAACACTAATAGATGCTTCAGCTAGCTGTATAAGTAGAAAGACATGAGTGTGAGAGAGAATTCTGACAGTCCCAGTGCCTGATCTAGTTATGAGGAATTACATGGCAGTGCTTAGAGGAAAGCCCCATAATATGTGTTAGTGTCAGCAACCAGAAAGTGGAGTCCAATGGAATAATCACAACACATAGGTAATCCCAGCCATGAGGTGGTGGCAGCCATTTATGCTGCCTTAAGATCAGTCCAGAGAAGAGTATAGTCATACAGCCTATTAGAAATCTTATAGATTATTAAGTAAACTTCCTGATTTTACAGTAGAAAAAAACCAAAGAGATCCAGAGAAAAGTAGTTACTTGCCAAAGGTCATCACCTAATCATAAGCAGAGGCAATTCTAGACCTCCTGTCTCTGAATGACTCATCATAAGGTTTTTCCCTGCAATATCACTCTCACTGATTAGAAGTAGTATGAAGATCCCACTCCCCTGCACTGCCCACAATTCTATTGTAGTCAGGACTTACCTGCTCTCCTTTGGAGAGAGTAGTACGTTCGCACACAGTGTCATACGAATAGGGTAGTAATTATCTGATTCAAAATACTGGCTCAGTTGCATTTTAGGCTACTAACAGGTACCTCATCAAACATTTTAAAACAAGGTTTGGTTTGGTTTTTGTTTCTGAGAAACTAGACTTACAAAGAGAGGTTAAAGCTAAAGTAGCAAACCATGCTGAATTTGGGGGTTGGGTCTGTGCTGCGGCAGCACCAGGGAGAGCTCCTGGTAGCTGCTGGTGATTCTCTAGAAGCTGGGCATGGAGATATACTGGTATTTGGAGGACCCTCTGAAGATTCCCCTGTTGATTCTTGTGCTTGTGAACATTGTCTTCCTTGCATTAGAAGGCTCAGGCTTGTTAAGATGAGTCCTTCTCCTCCACTCCAGTGCTTTTGTTTCACCCACATCTCCTGTAGTTTTGTACCCAATGGGTGTGACAGCCATGAAACCTCTGGTCAGGCTGGGAGCTGAAGGTTAGAAATTTGGTTCCTCCTGGGTTGGATGAGGAATTTTGCTTCTTCCTACAGATTATTCAATTCCTCCTCCCAAGAACCCTTCCTAGGGTACTGAGAACTGAGCTCTCTGTTAGAGCCTTGGTAACATCTAGCTGCTGGTACATGACTTTAGGAAGATAACACTGCCTCTGTGATCCCTATCTCATTATTAAAAAAAAGTAAGTTATCGGAATCTGATCCAAACTTTCAGGGGCATGTCTCCACTCCTTCCTGTGCCAATGGCAGACTCAGCTAATCAATCTTGCTAGTTTTGGTTGCTGAACACAAATCTTATTTGAAAGTTTTTTCAATGCAGTATGATGATTGTTAATATTTGCTCTTCTTTCACATAATTTTGAATTTATCTTAAATGAGTATGGTAAAATACTAAATGTACATGTTCTGGCTTCTAATATTTTAAAGATTTGCCTTTGGTCACAAATCAGATGACTGAAATTAGACTGTTTCTCAATATAACTTCAACCTTGAACTGATTATATCTTGGTTTCCTATATCCAAAATTGAATGCATGCCATATAGTGTGTCAAAAGTATACATTCATACGTTTGTTAAATGAATATGGAGTCACTGTCTTGTGCATCATATCCTCCCATTTTCTAGGTGCATAAAAAGCTGAATTAGACAAATACCTTGTCCTTTTTGAACAAGGGGAGTTAGATGAGGCAGGATGTGATAAATGAAAAAATTGAGCCACAGATTAAAAGTAAGTTTAGGAAAAAAGAAAATATTTCTCATGAGTGTCAAATATGAAGAAAAAATAGACCTCAAGAAATCTATTAGAAGCTCTTTTTGCCTGGCTGGCCTAAGAACTGGCTTTCACAAGTGATGACCAAGAGTCTACCATTAGTCAAGGAGAGTGATTTGATGGTCTACACTAAGCCTGGATACGTACTGCTGGCTTTCCTCCTGTTTCCCATAAACTCAAAGGGACAAAGCTATGTGAGTGACCTGTTGTGCAAGGTGACTTGCTACAGCTTGAATTTTATGGGAGTTGGCATTAGATTACAGAGTAAGCTGTACAGCTGAGAAGCAGTGAAATGTGGTACATTTGTCTTGGCCTCTAATAGACATGCACGAATGGAGGTAGTGGGTATTTCAAGGAGTGGGGGGGACTGAGTATTTGTGTTTTTTTCCTGAAATGAAAGTATTAGTTCCAGATTCAGTCTGATACTTCTGCAGTACATATTAAAACTTCTATCACTGTGGTACTTAAGAAACTTGACACTAGCTCCATTCTTTCAATGAAGACACATACATACAGGGAAATTAGATGTGTTTTCTTAATCAGCCACTCACATTTCATAGGAAATCTCAGGCCAGAAAGCACAATCCTCAGTTTTCCAAACTACCACAAAATCACAATCTCCACTATTAATTAGTTTTGTCTTTCCACTAACTTAATTCATCCACCATCCTCCACCACCAACCGACCTAAATCTTTCAGTCTTTGCAGAAAACTTTGTTCAACAATTATTGATCAAGCCACATTGTAAACTAACATAATACTCACAAGCAGTACAAGCATTGTACCAGCACAAAATATGTTATTTTGACTTGTACTATCTTTCCCACCTAGAAAGTGTCAATTTCAGGGGTGTTTCAAAGGGGGCCCCATAATGGCATTACTAACAGGGTGATGAATGGCTGTGCTGAACTGAAGGTTACGTAGGTACTATTTCAAATTGCTTTCTGTATGCAGTGAACAGGGTAAGACTTAACTAGCTTGCTAGCTGACTGCCTATGTTTTCATTTTCTTTAAAAAAGTGGAAAAGCACCATTTTAGCAAAGTTTTTGAAGATATAGGTAAATAGAGATATAGATATATATTTTTTCTGAAGATGAAATGTAGTATCAGTCTCTTCTCTTTAAAGTAAAAAATTATCTTGGGACCCCTGGGTGGCTCAGTCAGTTAAGTGTCCGACTTCAGTGTAGGTCATGATTGCACGGTTCATGGGTTCAAGCCCCATGTCGGGCTCTGAGATGTCAGCACAGAGCCTGGAGCCTGCTTTGGATTCTGTGTCTCCATCTCTCTCTGCCCCTCCCTTGCTCATGTTCTCTCTCTCTCTCTCTCTCTCTCTCTCTCTCTCTCTCTCTCTTCCTCTCAAAAATGAATAAACATTAAAAAAAGTAAAAAATTTTCTTGAAAATAATAGCTCTTTGTATTGGACATAAATATCACATCAAATTTCTTTTTTTTTAAATTTCATTTATTTATTTTGAAATAGAGTGAAAGAGAGAGAGAGAATCCCAAGCAGGCCCCGTGCTGTCATCACAGAGCCTGATGCAGGGCTCCAGCTCATGAGCCATGAGATTATGACCTGAGCTGAAACCAAGAGCCAGACATTTTACTGACTGAGTCACCCAGGTGCCCCACATCCAATTTCTATATGCCTATTAAAGACACCTCCAAAGACACATAAAAGATATATAATTTCACCAATGTTGATATATCTAAATAGATATGAAAAAGAGAGAATTTACAATTATAAAAAACATGGATAGCCTCTTTTGTCAGAGATCACATTGAATTCTGTAGATTGCTCCTGGTGCCTATTTTCTGCACCTACAACCCACAGACTGAGCAAGAAAAATGCAAATGAACAAGAGGAGGAGTAGAGGGTGTGGCAGAGAAGAAGTGGAAAAATGCCTGATTTCATGCCAGTGCTCTAAATAACTCAAGTTTCAGCTTCTTTTCTTAACATATTAGATAATGGTGACATTTCTGGAAAAGCACATATATTTGGGCCTGAACTAATAAAATTACTGTCTGTAAAAGGAAGAGGCCAGTGTGTTCTTAGCCCCATGACATTTTCTACCAATGTCCCAATTCCCTACTGTTCTCTTTTAACTTTGTTGCAATTTAAGTTGAGTTAATTCAGTAAGTACTGAATGTATACTATGTTCCAGGTACTGGACTTGGCAATAAGATTCTAGAAGTTAACAAGACGACATCCATGTCTGCAAAGAACTCAGCTGGATGAGGAGACAACACTTACCTCACTGTAGTGTAGTTAATAGAAACCTAAATCAGAAGGGATTGGGAAATGGGAAGTGGAGGTGGTGGTTAGTATAAGTCTTTCCAAATGAGCAGGTATATGAAATAAATTTTCAGGGATGAAAGGTACTTAGCTGGAGGAACAAGGGTGGAAAGAGCATTCCAGAAATGTAGACAGGAGGGAGAGAGTCTAGTTTTCAAAGGGAAGTGTAAGTAGTCTAGGGAGGCTGTAAAATAGATTTTAAAGCAACAGACCCCAAATGATGAGCAGAGAGAGGAATATGGGATCCAAAAAAAAAAAAAAGAATAGAAAGAACTAATTTTGACAAGTAGCGAAATGCTACCTCTCCTGTCTTCTCTTTCTAAGCCCCCTGTCCTTAGTTTCCTAAAGATCATATTGGATTAGAAAAAAAAATATTTTGTTTTATTTTGTATTTTTTATCTTAGGTAGCATAACAGAAACAAAGAAAGCCACAGGCTGCTAGAGATGACTCCTGCCAAGGTGGCAGCAGTAGGAGCCTATAACCAACAGATGAGAGGTGTAAAGGTAAGTCAGTGAATATGACTCTCTTCCTTCTAGATATCTCATGCGAGTGGTCAAAGGTGAAATTGAAGTTTGAATGAATTATATATAAGGCTGTCATAATCTTTAAGGACATTTTGGTTATTTCTAATTATAGCCAATTAAAAAGAGAACTTGATCATGGCCTACCTTTATTCATATATTCAACAAATATGTACTAAATATCATTATGTACCAGACACTCTTCTGGGAATATGGATGTGGATAAGACAGGTGAGTCCATTGCTCTAATGGGGCTCATGGTCTGGTGCCTGACACCTAAAACTAAACAGAGAGATGGACAAGGTCATTTCAGGTAGTGATGGCATGGTGATCAGTGAGTGGTTAATAGTGTGTGATCGATTAAAGTGGTTAAGTGATGTCCTCTCCGAAGAGGCATTTGCACAGAAACTTGATTGAAGTGAAGGTATGGGATGTATAAAGATCTGGGGGCAAGTATAGGCAGTAGAAATTGACAATGTGGAAAAGTGGGAATGAGCTTGGATTGTTGGAAGAGAAACAAAGTCAGGATGGCTATAGCAAAGTGAGCAAGGAAAAGAGTGTATGGAAATGAGGTCAGAGAAATTGTAATAGAGCCAACCATGTAGGGCTTTGCAGACCATGTTAAGTATGAATTTTATTCTCAGTATAATGGAAGCATTGGTTAGCTTTAAATGGATGGGTGACATAATCTCATTTTTATGTTCCCTTTGAGATCAAAATTTGTGTCCACATCAATGTGCATAGAATCCACACCCATCATGAAGGATCTTTAGGCTGTATTTAGCATGCTCAAGACAGACACAATGCCTTTGTAAGAATCTCAAAGATGACTAGTATTAATTCCTTTCCTCTCTACATCCACATGCTACTTCTTGTCAAGAGAGCCTTATTTTCCTTGCCCTTGAATTTAGGCTGGACTTAGTAACCTGGTTGAGCAATACAGTGTGACAGAAGTGATGATTTGGTACTTTAGATGTTAGGTCATTAAATTTCTTAGTTTTCCCCTGGATCTCTTAGAATACTTCATCTTGGAATGCTTTGTCTAAAATCCAAGCCACCACACAATGTGAAACCAAAGCTACATAAAGGAGTCATGTATGGGGCATCCCTGTTGACAGCTCCAGTTAAGGTTGCAGCCAAAAGCTAACATCAGCTTCCAACCATGAGGGAGTCACCCTCGATGGCCAGTCCAGTCAAGACTTGAGGTAACTGTAGTCCTAGCCAACATCCAACTGCAATTTCATGAGAGTCCCTAAGGAAGAATCTTGATGAGCCCTGTCAATTTACAAAAGTATGGTACATAACTAATTCTTTTAAGCCACAAAGTTTGGGAGGCTTACAGGTTAGAGTAGTTGGCCACAATAGCCTTTTGCCAAAATGTTTACTATCTATTACAACCATTTTCCTGATGCTAAATTGGGTATGTTAGGAATTACTGATAACTCACTCCTTAGTTTTTTTTTCTTTGATTTTTCATAAATTTCAGGTTTCTTCCTTCCTTCCCCTCCTTCCTTCCTTCCTCCCTCTTTCTTTCTTTCTTTCTTTCTTTCTTTCTTTCTTTCTTTCTTTCTTTCTTTCTTTCTTTCTTTCTTTCCTTTTTGTTGTATTTTGCAAAATAAAAGCAGGCACAGTTCTGTCACAGACATTTGGCTCAAATTCAAGAATAAATCAGCCCATACAGTTCTGGATTCTCCAGAGCTGAGCTCAGTGATCTCTCCTAAGAGCCATGAAGAACACCTGTTTAAGCATTATCTTCTATGGCTCTCACTGTCAATGCTTCCCCCTCCTTCTTTGCAGTTTTCAGGTATTTTAATTTTAGTATTTTATTGTTATTATTAGTCAAGAAAATTAGTTTCATTTTATCAACAGGCAGTTGGTGACTGCTTTCTAAAGTCACCGTGATTCTGTAGATATGTACATTATATCCAGGTCAGTTAGCTATTCCTGACTACAAAACATAGGACTAGGACAGTTCACGGATTAATTGATTATTGCATAGTGAGGGCTTTTCCTCTTAACATGCCAAGATGACCTAAATTTTATTATCCCATTTGTTATGTAAATATTAATTTTGGCAATAGCACATACTCAATATTAGTACATTACTTACTGCTTAAGTAGTTGGTAACAAAAACTGTGGTTCTTTAATTTTATTCTGAATGAACAAGGCAGTAAGTTGGTAGATAAGCATGGCTATGAATATAGTTCTTTCAACATCCACAAACATGAATAAAGACAGGATTATGTAGAACAGAACAAAAATAAAGCCCCTGACTTCACATAACATTAAAATCTTTTTTGAGCAAAGGGAAAAAATAGAACGGATATCCTGTGGAACCTTCATGTCCATCAATTCAGGGAGGTAAAAGGCTGAAACCAATACCAAATTATGGAAAACACTTTGATTTGGAGTTGCAGTGACTTAGTTTAAGTAAACAATTAGCGCCAGTAGTCTGTTGGCTCAGCAACCAATATGGAGGTCAGTCCTAAGAAATTATTTTAATCTTGTACAAAGTAACTTTTCATTGTCTAACTAGGGTTTTTTTTAATGCTCTAAATAGCTATCAATTAACTTTCTATTTCTTGTTGTAAAATGTGAACGTTACAATACTCTTGAACCATCCATAGACTCAAGGGGAAAAAATCACTTTGGTCATATGACCTCCATTACATGGGGCATAAATGTAGCCTTTATATATATATATATATATATATATATATATATATATATATATATATATATATATATATATATTTTAATTACTCATCATAACCACAATGGAACTAATAATATTCTGATATCGTTATATTGAGGAATTAGAAGAGAGGTTTTTATTTTAAGTCTTTGGAAATCTGAGTGCAACCAAGAAATTACTAAGAGAAAATCTTCTTTCAAGGGCCTGGTTTTGACAGAACTGAGTCTGTGGAAGGGGCCTTCTGGGCTTGATAGAACTCTGGTGTTGTTTCATATGTTGCTCTTGGAAAATATTGAAGTTTCTTTTGAAATATTTTTCCTAATGATGAAAAACATCTGAAATTAATGCATGTTATAAATTTAAATTGCATCACACCATTAGTCACAAATATCTCAATAGTAAAGAAGCATATTACCATTAACATTTAAAATGATCAACAAGCTGCTCAAGCTACTTTTTTCCACTGGATAAATTTATCAATTTGAGATTGGGTCTTGTCATTGTGCCTTGTTGATCCATTTCACTTGGCCGTAAGATATACCAACATGTTTTGTTTTGAATAACTGCCACTTTCTACAAAGTGATCTATTTGGGAAGGAGGTGGCCAGAGGGAGGAGTGAGGAAATAGATTTAACCTAATTGCAATAAAATGTTTTTTCCTTTTAGTAATTTATACAGGATGTCTATTTTTGTAAATGTAATATCTGTAAATGTAAAGAAAATCTAGGCTTTTTCTTTATCAGGACAACGTAAATGAGGATGCTCATCGATTTCAAATGAAATTATTTGGGCTAATTTTCATTTTTTGATGTTTGAAGGAACCATATTACTATTTACGCATAAATGGCACAAATCTGATATCTGTTAAGATGTTTTGGTCAGACCATCTAGGTTTTACAGAGAAGGCTGGGTCCTGGGAGCCCTTGCAGGAAACCCTGCCTGCAGTTTTCTTCCTTCACTTGACCCCTTGGGGAAGAACATCCCTCCCCATCTGTCAGCATCTGCTCAAAAGCAACTGCCTGTTGGAAGCCTTCCCTGATATGTTGAGGTTTTCAACTACTGGCCTCATAAAAGTCCCTGTAGCATATCTCTAATATTGTATTCATCTAATAGTATTTACATATGTTTATCCAATGCCATCTCCTTCTTTCACAAAAGGAAGGAAAAGAAGAAACCACTATGGCTTTCCTCATGTGGAGACCATATCTATCTCATTCTTCAAGGTAATCCAGGGATTTGGTGCTTAGTACCTGGCATGTGTAAAAAATGATACTGGCTGGTGAAAAGCCAAAGGGCTGTCCCCAAATATATGCCATTTTAAAAGCAGGGTTCTCTTTCAAACATTATAAGTTATGCCAGGAAAATATTGAAGTTTCTTACCTTTTATTTATTTTTATTTTTTTAAGTTTATTTATTTATTTTTGAGAGAGGGGGGTGGGGAGAGGCAGAAAGAGAGGGAGAGAGAGAATCCCAAGCACAGAGCCCAACACAGAGCTCAAACTCATGTGAGATTATGACCTGAGCCAAAATCAAGAGTCAGTTGCCTAACTGACTGAGCCACCCAGGCACCCAAAAGTTTCGTACCTTTTAAACCAAAAATTGATTTGTTTCTCTTGTTAGTAGTTGTTAACCTTGGTCCATAAGATTAAATGGCTTTAGTGCCCTATGAGAGGCATGAGAGTTTCCTAAAAGGATAAGAGTCATTCCTCCCTAACTTTGAGGGAACATAATAGTATCAAACAGATAAATAGTAGTTCTACTTTTTTGATTGTAGATGCATGTAAACATTTATAGTTATTTAAAATAAGGAATGGTGTAGGGAAGTTGTTCTTTGGTATGTTTCAGGGTGTCTGAAAAACTTGTTAAAAACACGAATTCTGATTAAGCTCTTGGGTGGAGCTCAGACATCTACATTTTTAAAACTGAAGTATAGTTGACAATGTCACATCAGTTTCAGGTGTACAGCATAGCGATTTGACAACATTGTATGTTATGCTGTGCTCACCACAAGTGTAGTTCCCATCTGCCACTATAGAAAACTACTACAGTGTCATTGACTATATCCCCTATGCTGTGCCTTTTATCCTTGTGACTTATTCATTTCATAATCAAGGTGTAGGCACCTGAATTTTAAACAAGTGTTCCAGGTGATTCTGATGCTGATGCCTGCAGACTGTACTTTGAAGAGATACTGCTGTAGATGTGGAGATCACCTTCTTAAGAACCAGTTTTCACATATGTTTCTGTGTGTGTATGTATGTGATTTTTTTTTCCCCTCCTTCACTTAGAACATAACATCAAATGCCTGGCCTTTTGCTTTTTTGACTCCATGGCACTGAATTCAGTATTCTGCCCTCATGGTACTACCAGAGAAGGCTAGACAGAGTCTCATTTCTGTTTTTGGTTTGTAAGAAGCTAGGAGAAATCTGAGTGGCTAAAAGGCCACATAGGGCTTCACTTTTCTCAGTAGTTGTGTGGATATTTCTGGTTTTTTTTTTTAATTTTTTTTTCAACATTTATTTATTTTTGGGACAGAGAGAGACAGAGCATGAACGGGCGAGGGGCAGAGAGAGGGAGACACAGAAACGGAAACAGGCTCCAGGCTCTGAGCCATCAGCCCAGAGCCCAACGCGGGGCTCAAACTCACGGACCGCGAGATCGTGACCTGGCTGAAGTCGGACGCTTAACCGACTGCGCCACCCAGGCGCCCCTATTTCTGGTTTTTGACATCTGCACATACCAATAGGGCAAATTAAAGTAAGTCTTTGGGAGTCAACACAAATTTGTTCCCTTTATCATCAAATGTCCTCACCTCAGTAAACTGCTAGGGCTGTTGATCCATTATCAATCCACTGGCGTCCATCTATCACTGTCCTGCTTAAAGGCTGCCAGTGACTCTACCTGCCTCTAGGAATGAGTGAACCCTGAGCCTGACTTACAGGTTCCTCGTGAGCTGGTTTCTGTCTTCCTTTCCAGCCTCGTCTGTATCAACATGACTCTCCACTTGATGGGACTTCTTTGAGTTTCCCTAAGATTGTAACAGGCTTTTTCACAATTTCCACATCCGTGTCACCTTCTGCCTAGAAGACATTCACACCTTTGACTTTCTGCTTAATGCCTACTCAGTCTTCATTGCTGAACTCAGCTATCACTTCCAATGGGAAACCTAGAGTGACAAAGCCAACTAGCCTGATGTATTTATTTTCTCTATTTTCATATACTCATCAGACTCTCATTTAAAAAAGCTAACACTAGCTAACCTCAAGTATACTGAGGTTAATGAACATATACACTTATTTAATCTTTTAAACATTTAATAATTTGGAAACCCTATGAGGCACTTTCCCGTTGTACAGTTGAGAGAACCAAGGCACTAAGAGGGGAGATAACTTGGCCATATTTACTCCCATTAGTAACTGGAAGAGTTAGGACTGAAACAAATATATCCTCTCTCTAGCTCCATGCTGTTAACCTTTACAACAAAATAAAATGGTCTTTTACTTATGTACCTTCTCTAGTAGATTGGGAATTCCTTGAATACAGGAGCCATGTCTTAGTTTTTCCTGGATTCTACTTTGCCAGTCAACTCCTAGTCCACAGTATATATTCAATTAACATGTGGTCGGATAATTCCTTTACTGAGATGACACATCCTTGCCTTGACAAGGATTTCAAGAACAATGGAAGCCACAAAAGAGACCTAATTGAACTGTCCAACCAGAGCCCATTAAAACCACCCAGTTACAGCCTGTAGCAGCTACATAGGGACTTTTGCTTTCTACATTAAGCTAGAAATTAGTAAAATGCAATAAAATGCAACAATGATTTATTTGCCCTTAACTTCTAGAGACAGGGATATGAGTTAGGGATGATTTGTTCTTTCAGTCTCCTGTAGTATTTCTGGATTTCTTTGTGGCAAGGGACATTAGTTTCACCTCATGTGGTGTGGGTCAGTGATGGGCCCAGTGATCAAAGTGCCAATGGTGCTTTGTGCTCAGAGGCCTCTGACTATCTCTCCTTCCTGTCAGTGTTCCCAGATAACACAGGCCAGCTCAACTGTGGAACAGTTTTGAGCACATGCCTAATCTTGAAGGTGTCCCCCAACCTGGCCACTAGTTGTCTCACAACCTGACCAATTATCAACCTTAGCCAAGCACATACTCTATGCTTTAAGGTCAGATAGACCTGGTTTTAAATTGCAGTTTTACTTTTTATCATAAATGACTGTGGACACTATGCTTGACCTCTCTAAGCTATAGTTTCTTCATCTCTAAAATGGGATTAATAAGGGCATCCACCTAATGGGGTCATTATGAGGACTAATGGCAAAATGTGTACCAAGCATTACTATATAAGGCCACATACCTCAGTGAAGGTGAGTCCAGGAAACAAATTCAGTTCCTCTGATTCCAGAGCCTGAACTCCTAGCCACTGACTTCTCAACAGCATGTTCAAATGGCTCAGATATTCCCTTTATTTACTCTTCTTTCATCACTGAATTCATGAAAATATAGCCTATCATTATTGCCTTTCACTGTGAACCATTTTTTCACCCACAACCGTCTGCCTCTGCTACCACCACAACATAACAGTCACTCTCTAGGTAAATGGCAGCTGACCACAGTGATCAACAATGCTCCACTAGGATGCAACATTCAAACTCTGTTTATTTCTTGCTTCTCTAACAGTGCTGACTGGTTTAGGGTTAGCAGGGTGGCTTTGCTTCATACCTTCATTTAGAAACCCAAACTGACAGGGGCTTTTTCATCACTCAGGGCTTCCACTTGGTTGACCAAGAGAAAAAGTCTAGAAGGAGTGCCAGGGAAGAGTTCTGTGGGCCAGGCCCCTAAGTGACAAATATCACCTCCATGCCACACTCTATAGTTAGAACAGATAGACTGGTGGGGAGGCCAAATATGCAAGAGAAGAGAATGTGAACTTTTCTGAGCTACCAGAAACTTTCTGCCACACCAGTTGAAGAAAGTCAAAACTATTAACTTTAAATGTCTCTAGTACAAGGGCAGTGTACCTTTCCAGCCCTTTCTTGAACCGTTTCTGTAGTTTCCCACTGCACTGTCTCTACCATGCCAGACTGTCCATTCTGCCTAAAGTCTCAAGATCACTTTCTTTCGCACTAAAACCTTTTAAGGCAAAGCACAGTATCACCTCTTTCACTAGTATTCTCCCACCCTTCCTCTTAGCACAAGGATAATGAAGGTGACAGCAAACTCTTGTTTTTTTTTTTAAAACTTATTTGTTTTGAGAGAGAAAGAGAGAGAGACAGAACATGAGCAGGGGAGGGACATAGAGAGAGGGAGAGAAGAACACCAAGCAGGCTCTGTACTATTAGTACAGAGCCCAATGTAAGGCTCCAACATGTGAACCATGAAATCATGATCTGAGCAGAAACCAAGAGTTGGACACTTAACCAACTGAACCACTTAAGCACCCCAAACTCTTTCTACTTTAGCTCACCTAAGATCACAGAAGGTTGGCAGAGGAAGAGGCCCCAACAATGCTTAGCCCAAAGTTTCCTTGTATGAAAGAAGAAGAAAAGATCTAGGGAAGGGAAAAGATGACTCAGGGCTGAAACCTAGTCTATCAGATTCTATTGTTTTCTCTATCCAATACCTCCTGTTACCTCCTCTTGGTGTAGAGCCAGCCCCATGGGACAGTTTTATCAATAATAAAAAAAATTCTCCAATTAATCGAAAGTGCAGATTATTAAAACAATACGATATTAGGACTTATAAAAACAATGACAATAAAATCTTTCTTATATGGACTGACAGATTAAAAACATTTTTCCTAGTTCTGCTTCAGAATCCTGTAAGTTTTGAAAGTCACTTAGTTTTTCCTAGTGATTGCTCAAATTTCAGTGAGAAGGAATATATAAATATAAATATGTATATTTATATATATATAGACATATATACCTATATATATAAATATATATGTCTATATATATATATATAAATATATATATAGATATATATATAACACTTGGCAATTAAGTCTAGTGATAATTGTTTTTGTGCATTAGTTATAATCCGTTTTTAAGCAGCAAAGCCTATTACTGTTACAGAGTGAGTTTCAGATGCCCTGCAGATTTGAGTAATTTTGGGTAATGCAGCTGTGTGTGGTAAAAAGATTTTACAACGCCTATAAAATGTTGCCTCATGACATGTTCAGCAGTGAATCTGTGGCACCATACAGCAATTTCAGTGCTTTTCATTAAATACCAGATACCATTTACACTGTGCAGTTTTTAAACAAGAGCCATCCTCCAAAATCAGAAGGATCTGAAAATTGCAAGGCATTTGGGAGTCCTGGAGTAGGTGGAAGCGTCTTAGATATTTTTTCTGGAAATAAACACAAAACGACAACCAACCAAACAAAACATAGCACATGAGGGAATTGTATTTGATCAGCATTGACCTCAGCTGCACTTAAGAGTGTTTGGGCTTCTCCCTACTTCTCTCATCTTCCCACAAAAGATGAGAATATCTGACTTGCAGCAAGTAGTTTGCCTGAAAATACAATTTCCCATGAAAAGCAAAAAGAATAAGAAAACTACAGTGAGTTGTGTTAGATTTCTTTTTGTTATGTGGAATCATCGCTCTTCAAGAGAGATTGGGGGGGTGGCTTCAGAAACCTCTTTTGTTATTTTGATTGCAGGTAAGATAGCAGATGTAATTATGGAATCAATCATTTCTCATTTGAACATTTTACACATACTTGGTTAACTCTGATATATGCCAGGAAATGGATGGGAGTTCAGGATTGAATGGCTGTATTTTTAAAACTGGCTTTTGCCCTCTTAGACATCACAGTGCAATGGCTTGAAGCTCTGGTTTCTTACCTAAATATGGGCTGCAACTGACTGTTTTTACTTGCATGTTCTAGCATCTCCTTAAATGCAACTGGTTCAAGTCTAAATTCATTATTTTTGTCTAAACCAGCCCTTCTCCTTGACTAAAGGAAATTACTGTGTCTTAAAACAGCAAAGCACCATGCAAGTGTTTGCTTTTCATTAGGATTATTCTCTACATTGGTAATTATCTCAGAAACACACAAAAATAAGATTTTGAATGCATCATCCTTTCGGTTCCCAAGTTTTGTCCAATAGCGCAGCCTAAGAACATCCTTTCTGGAAATGTGTGCTCATCTCTCAATGTCTGCCACCTTCATTAGTTGGTCTTCTCTTCTAATCAGTTCATTATTCTTTACTGTGTTGTCCTGTTTCTCAAGCACTGTGGTGTCATTACAACCAGGTCACAGACTCCTGGAATTCAGAGCCCGTATCTTAAGCCCCTTTTCTCAGCTGTGATGATGACTGAGCATAAGTTTGGATCTGAAGCATGAGTTCAAACCAACAATGTGACCCAGTGAAATACAAACAACTTTCAAACCTCAGTTGTCTCTTTTGTAACATTAATAGGTGAATAAGGCCCAATTCACAGAGTTGTACTGCAAATTAGAGAGTAGAATATACTCAAAAGTCATTTGTAAGTATAGACCCAAAGGTACATCATTATTATTATTCCCCTCAATTCCTGGCTCAGCAGAATACATATTAGTAGATTAACTTATTTACGATGTTAAGTGAGTTCCCAAAATGTACTGGGACTCTGGAACATTTAGTACCAATCATTTGCTTTCCATTTTAAGAGTAAACCTTTGTGACCAGTCCTTTTGCTTTCTGAACAGTGTGTTCCCTGGATAGAAACACAAGATTCACACTATCCTTAAACCTGATGCAGCTTTCTCTATGTGTTTCCCAGAGTTTTGCATTTTATCCCATAATCACAATGCTGGGAGTTAATCTTAGAACTCAGTTAGGTTGTAGAGCATTGGACTTCATTCCTTTTCTCATCCATTGGCCAAACTTTACTGAAGGTATATGTTGGTGTATGCAGTGTAATAATAGATCTTGGAGATGCACAGATAATTTCAATACAAGATGCCTGTCCTCAGGAGCACCCAGTCTGTGGGGAGGCATGCAGGCAAATAATTAGTCAGGAGGACCTTCCTGGACTCCATAGGTCCACTTACATCATATGCTGTGTGTGATGTGCATGTCACTTCACTTCTCTGATCCTAAATTTCCTTAGCTGTTAAATATGGTTACTTTGTAGAGCTATTTTGAAAATTACGTATGCTGACGTGTGTAACATACAGTAGATAATAAATGCCGAATTCTTCTTCTTCCTACTTAATTCCATGTAAGTTAGGCCCACACATCACACACAGATAAATATCCTGGTTTGAAGGAAGAATGTGGCCAACAGTTGCAGGCACCATCCCAACACAGGACACTCTTTTATACTTGGTTTATGAGGTCCTCAGAGAGATAATATCCACCATTTATTGACTGAATAGTGTGTCAGAAATTTCACACACATTATCTTTTGTCTTATGACAAGCCCAACATGCAGAAAGTATCTACATTTTCTTAGGTGACAAAAGGCACTCAGAGAGTTTAAGCACAGGTGTTGAGGGGTGGACCATGGAGACAGACATAGCCATGCCCTTACTTGCTATGAGACTAATTTGGGGCAAGTTTTGTTTTGTTTTAATCTTCCCTTAGTCTTATTTTGTTCACCTGTAAAACAGGAATAATAATAGTTCCTTCTTCCATACTAGAATAGTCTTTTCATTTGTTTATTGAATTATTGATGTTGCACAATGACACTGTTCCAGAAACTACCAGACATACAAGACTTCTGCCCTTCTTTTTATTTTGTGAAGAAGGTGGACAATAAATACATAAACAAATTTAAAAGAATTTTAGAGAGGATAAAGTGATATGAAGAGGGGAAAAAAAAACAAAAGTGGGAGGAAAAAATTTTCTCTAAAGAGGTGACAAAGTGATACTTTTGCTGAGGAGCTGGCAATTCAAACATGCCAGGAAAGAGTTTTTAGGCCTGAGTTGAGGATTGATAAAATAATCTATTCAAAGCACTTCTTACTATTACTTTGACTAAATAACCAGAAGCAGAGTCAAGAATTAAATCCAGATCTCTCTGGCTCCATGTTCCTCCCCCTACCACAGAGCCATGCACAATTAGCTACCAGCTTCCAGCATTTGTATTTCTCCCCACCTGGCTCTGATTCTGAAGCTGGGATGAGGTCTTTGAGCAAAAGCCATGGAGGTCCTGCTGCAGGATAACTCTTTCACCAGGTCTGTCGCCTCTCTTTCAGCGCGTCTTTTGCTAGGCCTGGGCTCTGCCAGGGTCATAAACTGCCTGTCAAGGAGGAGAGCAAAGCGATAGGGCAAAGCACCAAGACCTCAGTCAGAATGCAAATCGTCATGCTTTCTGATCATATTATTTGTGTTGCATTTAGAGATGTGAGACTACATTGGACATGACAGGACAACATTACACCAAGAGGAGGTTGACCATGATGAGGAGGAGGATGGAGATGTTCACTATGGCATCAAGATGGAAAAAGATTTTTATTTTTTTAAGTTTATTTGTTTACTTTCAAGAGAGAGAGCAAGTGGAGGAGGGACAGAGAGAAAGAGGGAGAGAGAAAGAGGCTCCGCAGTGTCAGCACAGAGCCTGATTCGGGGCTCAAACTCACAAACATGAGATCATGACCTGAGCTGAAATCAAGAGTCTGACACTTACTGACTGAGCCACCCAGGTGCCCCAAGATTTTTATTTTTGACAAGGGGGTGCCCTGAGCTCCTCATAATGCACATAGGTAGCCCATAAATGTTTGGCCCACTCCAGGGCTCAACCTGGTCCACAGGTGCAGAGGGTTTTACTTTGGCCACCGCAGGTCAACTTCAAGAGAAGGCAGTAAACTGTGGTTTTCTTGTGAATGTCAAGCACTTCTCATGATTAGAGAGTGCTTCGAGTCTTACCTTCATTGACATTAAAACCTAAGCTGATACACTTTCTTTCCCCCCAAGCTCTAAAGGTTTGTAGAATAATTTCCTAGCCAAAGTGTTTACATGTATTATAAGTAATTTTTATTTAATCTTTTAAAAAAAGTAGGCCAGTCCTGTAATATAGTGATTTCACTTTACAGATAATTAAAAGGGAAAAGCCTCCTTCTGCCTAAATGATCTATGTAAACCAATAAAAGTCACTTTGGGGTCCAGATAATTATCTGGATAATTATCTCAACCCTTTTAACTCTGCTGTTCTGAGATCATAGCAGACACTCAGTGGAAACTTGTTGATATGCTTTTGACTATGAAGACTTGGCCCAATAATTCTTCCTCCCCCCCCCCATATTTGAATGGGAATCTTCTTTTTCTTTTAATTTAGGAACATTTGTGATAATTAAAAGTTTTATATATTTATGGTGTACAATTGGATGATTTGACATACATATACTTTGCAAAATAATCACCACAATAAAGATAATTCACATACCCATTACTTCAGATAGTTACCATTTGGAGTGTGTGTGTGTGTGTGTGTGTGTGTGTGTGTGTGTGTGTGTGTATGTGTCTGTGAAGAACCTCAGTAAAAATAAATGTTTACCCCTTAGCAAATTTCAAGTATACAAAAATATAGTGTTAACTATAGTCACATTATTGAATGTTAGATCTCCAACTTAATCATTTTACAAAACTGAAACTTTGTACCCGTTGGCCAACATCTCTCATTTCTCCCTCCCTCCAGCTCCTGGTAACCACCATTCTATACTCTGCTTCTATGAGTTCCACTATTTTAGATTCCACGTGTAAGTGAGATCATGCAATAATTGTCCTGCATTTGGCTTATTTCATTTAGCAAATGCTAAGGTTCATCCAGGTTCATCCGTGTTGTTGCAAATGGCAGGATTTGTTTCTTTTTTTTTTTTCAGTTTATTTACTTATTTGGGGAGAGAGAGAGAGAGAGAGTGAGAGAGAGAGAGAGAGAGAAGGGCAGAGAGAGAGAGAGAGCCTATGCTGTCAGTGCAGAACCAGACATGGGGCTCACGACCTGAGCTAAAATCAAGAGTCAGAACCTTAACTGATTGGCCACCCAGATGCCCTTAGATTTGTTCCTTTTTAAGGCTCTTTTGTATCAGTATCTTTATAATAATTTATACATATATGCATACATAATTTATATATACATTAATTTATGTTCTATATGTGTGTGTGTATAGATACACACACACACACACACACACACACACACACAGATTCTGACCTAATGATTCTTAAGGCCAAATGTCTTGAGCATTCAGGAAAAATCTATTTATTTGCCCATGTTTATGTTAGAATCATAAAAACCCTATAGAGATTAAAATTTGCTCTGATCATTTTTTTTAATGAAATAAGGTAGTGTTATTTCCCAGGATGATGTTGAAAGACATCATACTTGCTTTGGTAACAATTTCTGTTGTCCTGTATGCCAGTGGATCAAAATTTCTCCCTGATATCTATCCCTAGACCACACTTATTATTACTATTCTCTGATTGGTACATTTAAATTTTGACATTCTCCTTACCACCCTTTGGGAAATATATAGAGAGATGAGTTTTCATCTTTTACTGATAGGCTTGGAAGTTCATGATGGCTCATAATGCTTTGGCTTTTAAGGATGTAAATAAGAGGTGATGGCTATTCTGAATTAAATTAGAGGTGTAAAGATAGGTGCTGTCTTTCAAGATTTCTAATGGTACATGAGATGAATCCCTTGGCCTGTCCATTTTGAACATTAGACTTTAATTCACTTCTGAGATGGTAGCAACTGGTATGAGAATTATATTTAGCTTCAAAAAGATATAGTGGAAATAATCATATCTTACTTTTCAATGTAATTTTGAGCATCATTTACCAACAATAGAGTACACAGATTTTAAGTGCTCAGCTAGATGTGTATTGAAAATTAATACTTATTTTCATTAACCTAGAAAGTTCCCTGTGCCCTTTTCCAGTCAATTCTTAACTCTTCAGGACGAACCATATTGGTCATACTTAATTTTGAGTAACACAGGCCATTTTGCCTGTCCTGGACTTCATATAAGTGGCATCATACACTATTAATACCTTCCTCCTGAGCTTAAAATTCACAAAGCACTTTTACTTTCATTACTCCTTCTGATCCTTGTAGCCACAGAGTGAGGTAAAGGTCCCAAGACCTAAAAATTTTTTTCAGATATCTTTTCTAAGCCAAAACTTAGAAAGTTTTCGCAGCTCACTTAAAGTCACACAGTAGAAGGCTTCAGAGGCATAGTTGGAGCTGAGTGTTCTGACTCTGGATTCAGGACTCCTTGTGTTGAATCCTAGTGGATCCTGGAAAAATATTTGGATTCATGATCATTTGGACCATAACAACAATGATAATAAAAGTAAACATCTGTATCTGAATCCCAAATTGCCACTCTTTATGTGCATGATTTTCAGTATGTTGATTCATTTCAGACTCAGTTGTATCATCTGTAAATTGAAGATAACAATATCCTTATTCCTGGACTTAACACTCCTGTTTGTACTCTAAGACTTAATATTTCTTAATTCTTTCTGCTGGAGGCCCTGTAAGCCTCAATACCAGTAGATACCTAACTGTTGGGCTTTTATACACTTGGTTTAAGTCTTTCTGATCACATTTTGTTTACATTTTCCTCTCCCTGTAAAATGATGAGCTCCTGGAAAACAGTGTCCAGTTCTTGCACACTGTTGTTTCTCAAGTGCTTAGCACACTGTCTGGCCCAGAGTTAATGTGCACTATAAGTTCACTGCACCTGTTACAAGTAACCAGAAATAAGAACGGGCAAAATCTTTTGGAGAAAGGACTGGACTCTGCCTTTTTTGCCATTACTCAGTCTTGTCTGAGTGGGTCTCACCAGGTGGAAACTACATCTGTGGCTTATGTAAATAGCACTGCCCCTTTCAGGGGAAAATTCTTGGGCTCAACATTTAATAAGAGGATATGGAAAATAGGATGAGTATTTTTGTGGTCATGCTAAAAATGTTAAATCACACCATAAATCTCCAAGTCATTGAACTGTAATGAAAATCAGTTTAAGAGGAGAGGGTCCACTAACTGTAGGAGTTGAATCCCTGTAAGGGTTGGGGAAGGACCACTCTGCCTGGTGCACACTTCCTAGGCTTGCCACCTAATTCCCTAGTGCTGCCTTTTGTCAGCTACCTATTGTTAACTGCAGTGCTGTGTTGGTATTAAGGGAAACAATAATGTCTGCTAATGCTGTCAACACCTTGGCAATATCTGCCTTTCTTCAATTACTTTTGTTTACAAATTACTCCTAATTTTGTTCTTAAAAGCTAGTTAAGAACAAATGCTGCTAGGATTGATGGGAAGCTAACTGCATGATTAAGTAATTACGTTTTTAAAGCTTGCCTTACACTAGGACTAATGATATGTCACCCAGTAGCAGAAACCCCAGATAATGAATGAGAAATGTTTATATGTACTTAGTTGCTTTTAAATCTCCCTTCACGCTAGAGCTGGTGCTGTGCATGGGGTCCCGGGATGAAGAAAGGGAGTGACAGCTCAGCGTCCACAGCCTTTGTGCAGAACCAAAAACTCCCACCAAGGGCTCTTTTCTATCCTCGTCGATGCTTTATTTTTTGCAGGGCTGATTGTTCAATTCGTTCACTGATGAAAATGCTACATGGTTTTGTTGAATAAAGAGCTGAATGAATTTAACTAGTAGGTGGTTGTCCTTTCACGGCAGGAATCAGATTTAGAACTGATCCTTTGAGTATATAGAATAGAATTAGAGTTGAGGCTGAAGGGGTGCTGCCACCCCTCCGCTAACTGGGGACTTGCACCAAGCGAGTGTTGGAGAGGTGGGTGTTGGGTGAGCAGGGTACAAGGGATGGGAGAAAGAAGGATGGCCCTTCACATTTACACCTGGGAGTTTTCAGGTCGTTCTTAGGGATGCATGGCCTCTAGACTCTCTTCTTTCTTCTTTCTTCTTCTTCTTTTTTTAAGTAAAAATTTTTAAAGTGTATTCATTTATTTTGGGAGAGGTAGGGTAGGGGCAGAGAGATAGAGGGATAGAGAATCCCAAGTAG
Organism: Felis catus; assembly: GCF_018350175.1. Lineage (NCBI taxonomy): Eukaryota > Metazoa > Chordata > Mammalia > Carnivora > Felidae > Felis > Felis catus. The sequence goes on from NC_058372.1 coordinate 48,950,164, forward strand.
GCTCCACACCAGCAGCAAGGAGCCTGATGCAGGGCTTGAACTCACAGACTGGGGGATCACAACCTGAGCCGAAACCAAGAGTCATACACTCAACCAACTGGAGCCACCCCCACTCTCTTCTTTAGGGCTACAATCCTGGAGGTAGAGTCAAGACTCATTTTGTAGTGAGGGGTAGTGCTTCCTCAGCTGTAACATAGGTTCTCTAATTGCCTAGCAGTTTCTTTTCTAGGAAAGGATAGTGGGAAAATGTTTTTATACATGTGTGTGTGTATGATATAGCTGTCTTAATCTATTTTATGTATCATTTTGTGTGTAAACTATATATGCATATGCATTTATATATAATTTATATTTATGTATTATATACGCTTATATATAGTTATATGTAACACATGCTTATAAAAAGCATAGCACAAATATTCAATATGTTGCTATAATTTTGTGTATACATTTGTGGCTATAATGTGTGTGTGTGTATATATATATATATATATATATATATATATATATATATGTGTGTATAATAGCTATCTGTGTGCACAATACCCACATAGTCACATAGGTACATATTGCATATCTATACACATATTCTCAAAAATACATAATTCAACAATAATGTTAGAAAATGAATGAGTTAATGGGTCTGTTCTAGTGTGATAAGTTATCATCCATTGGCTTACACTGAATGGTGAGAGAAGATCAGTTATGATTATAGATCTAGGCTACCATTGGCCCGTTACTTTGCCTTCTTAATATCTTTCTTAGACTTCTTTACTATAATGTGTGGATTAGAAATACCAACTGAGGGGTCATTGTGTGGAATAAATGAGATAATATAGGAATGCATCCAACTGTCTTGCACATAGTAGGTACTCAATAAATATTAATTTCATTTGCTAAGAACTGCAATTTCTTTTATTCAAACATTGACTAATAGTGACCCCTGAGAGAAGCAACGGACTATGCAATTTTCTCTACTTGTGAAATTCAAACTAGTTATCTCTTACTGCCAAGTAATAATGACTGTAATAAACTAAGGAGATTTCCGTTTAAATAAGTGGATGATTTTAGCTGACTCTGGAAATGTAAATGGACCCTAATTAACGAATGCCTTAATCGTTCTTCCTGTTTCTTCTTTATAGACACATTATTTCCTGCCCAGGGGTGAATACATTCAGTGTACATACGTTCAGATATGAATACACATATGCATATACATTTTTAAGGTACCAGCTTTAATGGTGAAGAACAAAGGATATTCACTAATTAGGGCTACAAAAATCTCTTTAAGCACTTCTATTTGCATCAGAATAAAGTCTATCTTCCTTACTCTAGTATTCAAGTTCTTCTGAAACTGACTTCAACTATGTTTCTTGAAATACCCCATTTTCTCCAAGAAACTAGCTGTCTCTCTTCTGAATTTCCAGAGGACACATTCCTTATACTAATCATTTGACATTTTATCTTTTTATGGCTCTATTTAAAAGTTTTTTGCTATCTCACTTCTCAGAGCAAGGAAACTAACTACCGAATTTAGCTGGTGAAGAATTTTCTTATTACTTAAAGATAGATGTAATTATTTTTTCAGTATAAAATATTACCAGCTTATGATAGAAAAATTAAAACATATAGAATGGTATAAAAAATAAAAATGACCTATAATTCCATCACAGAGACATGATGCTTGATAGCACTATAACAGATACTGGTTACATTCCATCCAAGATTTTTCCATGTTTGGAAAACAAAATGGATCAGGCTCAGATTATTTATATACATAGTCCACGTAGATTTTTCATTTTTTAAGTTAAAAAATAATTTTAATGTTTATTTTTGAAGGCGAGAGAGAGACAGAGTGCAAGCAAAGGAGGGGCAGAGAGAGAGAGGGAGACACAGAATCTGAAGCAGGCTCCAGGCTCTCAGCTGTCAGCACAGAGTTCAGTGAGGGGCTTGAACCCATGAACCATGAGATCATAACCTGGGCCGAAGTTGGATGCTCAACCAACTGAGCCACCCAGGCCCCCTACATGTAGATTTTTTAAAAGTTAAGGTTATTTTATGTGTGTGTGTGTGTGTGTGTGTGTGTGCGCGCACATGCATATTCTGCATTATCATTAATATTTTATACATGCTTTTATAATTTTATAAAATATTACTTGGAATATTTTTAATAACTATACTAACCTTATAGAAAGAGTACCATAGTTAATTATCCCATCTATTAATTTTTGGCTATTTAACTTGTCACACTTTTATTCCTTTAACCAATAATGATGAGCTAAATCTCTTTATACACAAATCGTCTTAAACTCTGATTCTACACTGAGGATAGATTTTCTCGAAGTTGAATCTAAAGTTTTAAGAGTATTGACATATAAACCAAATTGTTTTCCAAAATACTTTACAATGTCTCCAACAATATTGAGTACCTCTCTCATTGCCACCTTGAACTTGGAGAAGCTTTGTTTTCAAAACAATTTTGGCAGTATAACTCATTATAGATTTCATCTCTTTGTTTAATATTCATGCAGAATATTTTTAAATAGTGAAATTTTCCAGTCAAGAAAAGAAATCTGAGGTTAGCTTAAATTCATTTATTTCTTTTTCCCTTTGTCTGGCACTTAGACTTTTTTCTTTATTCCAGATAAGTCAGTTTTCCTGATATATCTATTTTCTTGAACATGATCAGTGATTTTACTATGCAGATTCTAATGGGGGAGGTTTATTATGATTCAAGGAATTGAAAAAGTAGTCCATGGTCTCCTTTTGCTAGTTATCTTAGAGTGCTCCCTTTGTCTTTCCTGCCTCTGTCCCATCTAATCTTCATGCACATTTCAGGATGCTAGATAGGAGTATTCATGACCTATTACTCCTGGACAGTGTAGGTTAGATATCAGAGTCTTCAAAGAGGGACTACAACTCTGATGGGGTTCAAACAGAGGACTCAAGAAGGGAGCAGACACCTCTGAACACCTGAATCAGTGGATTAATCCCAAGCTAAGTTGTTGATGGTTTAGCATGGTTCTCTGACATAAGACGGTTGGGAGCGTGCAGACAAGTATGGAGGGAAGTTATTGTGGACTTGCTTAATCTTTTACCGTCTCTTACCTGTTTAGCTGAATTACTTTGCTTTACAGGTTTTGACATGAGTTGGTGACTGATTTTCCCAATTCATTCTACCCATGCTGTAGTTGAGGGTAATTCTTCCACAAAACTGGTATGATGAAAAAATTTGTGATTTTACCTATTTTTCTGTTTTCATGGGTGGATGAAAATGAGTAAGGTACATATTTTAAATCATGCCCTGGGTATAGTTTAAATAAATAAATTTTATATTTGTAAAAACTTTTACATTTGGAGAATATCTCAATGGCAGTCATATTCTCAACTTAACTTGTTGGTCCCCACAACCAAGAAATAAGAAGTCCATTATTCCTAGAATAACCTATTTATTCACCTTTTTATTATTATTAAAAAGTACAAAGCAGAAATTATGGTTTATTTCTGTTTAATGGATTGGTAAAAAATAATTTTTGAATTATAATTTTGCTTTCAATTCTTAACACATTAACACCTAGTTTCATTTTGTATCCCAGTAGCAATTACTATGGGCAAGTAACTTAAAGTGGAGAGTTACTTAAGGAATCAGTTATAATGATGTGATTTGAAGTCCCTTAACCCACCTTTACCCTATGCATATATATTTTCTCTCCTAGCCTGTAAAGCCACACAGAAAGAAGATGTAAGGATTAGTTTTCATTCCTATTCCATTATGTTCAGAGTTACTCAAAGATAGTTACCTACATTGTGGAATTCCATGGGGAACCCCAAACAATGAGAAGTCTATCGATCTATCTTTTCCCAGTTTATTAATTTCTCTACCATCTATCATATCTATCTAATCTACTTATCTGTATTTCTAACCTGATTTCCCATGGCTGCATTATTTTAAGTCTACATTAGAAATAAATGTTTGAAATGTAACCCTAGGAAAAATTAAGGTTAACAAACTTTTGCTAAAAGAATGACATCTCTTGGATACTTTTGGGAGACAGGTTTTGATGTGTGGATTCAATCAGAAAAGAGAGGCCAAAGCAGTGGAAGAGGAAAGGATTAACTCACTTTGATCTTTGTCATAACCTTGATGGAGCCCACCCCCACCCTTCCCCACCCCTGAGTTAGCATATGTAAATGCAAAAAGAAAAAAAAAGTGAAAATTAGTACCTCAGCTAAAATGGAAATTAGAAAGTACCTGCCGTTTAAAAAGGGCAGCACATTTGTATTATTGAATAAATAACTCTAGTCCACCTTTTCCTCTCAGATGCTCAAAATTCAAATTGGGCTAGGGTCTAAGTGACATTTGTTTGGAGTTCACAATTAATATTAACTTCTAGCTCAAAGTAAGGGCATTGGAGAGGAAGGGGGTGAAATGTGTGTTCCTAGAACCAAGTGACTTGTTGGATGAGACAAGATAATTCTAACCTTGCTTAGCTTCAGGTGCCGATATTTAAAAATATAATAATAAGATAGTAAAATAGTAAGAATTTGAACTCCTTGGGCAGTAGAGATTCATAGTGTTATGGTGAAAATTATACCCATTTCCCAGGATATTTATTGTTCATCTTTATTTCTCTAAATGCAGTGGTTCTCAATCACTACTGCATATCAGAATCACCTGGGGGAGCCTTTAGGCCATGTCAGTGCCTGCACCACCATCACCCTATCCACTTGTGTGTATCAGATCAGAAGTTCTCTCCTAGGGTCCCAGGCCATAAATTCTCAGGTGATCCTACTGTGAAGCCAGGATCAAGGATCACTGTTCCAGTGGCACAAAATGCCAGTGATTTTGTAGCTCCTATTAAACTGGGATTGGCATGGCTGGGGAGGGAGTGGTTTTCCCAGTTCATGACTCCCAGCTAGCATGGGCTCTTAGCATAAAGGAAATCTTTAAACAAGAAATCAAATAAAGTTAGTATGAGTCCCCTGTCATTTCTCTGGCCATTATAAGTGACATATCTGTGCCTTGTGTTTCAATCCCAAACATGTCACTGTTTTCGTGTCATCACTCCATTCCATGTTGCAGGGATCACTCCTGTCAGCTCCCATTCATCTGGAAGGGTTAGGCCTACACTTAACAACCTGAGGCCCTGCCTGTACTTCCGACAATTCTGTCACATAGCGGCTGTCAACAGGCCTAGCACACATCGGCTTCAGTCCGCTGCCACTTCAGACCATGGTCAGTTGATTGTTAGGATTTCACCTTATCAACCACGCCATCTGACACTAGCCTAAAAATAAATGGCAAAGTAAATCACTTGGGGGAATGAGAGACTGTTGGACTTTTGGCCAAGTCACCCAAAGGTGATTTATAAGCCTTTCTTGGCTCTGCCAAATCATCTCCCAGGCATAAAGCATACAAACAGAAAGGCTCATAGAGAATCTTTAAGGTAGCCTTGCAGAAATGTTCAGAATACTCCCTTGGTTGTTTACTTTCCCAGGTAGGTAGTAAAACTGGAACTTGGGAACAAATCCCAGGGTTGGAGGAGAAGCCATGCCCAGAGGCGTGTAAACTGCAATCCTTTTCTCAAACTTGTTTCCCTCCAGTGGGGGTGGGAGAAGTAGGTGTTTAAGAAGGTAAGCAATGACTGGGCATTGTTTTTCTACTTAATCATCTATATTTTCGCAATGCTTATGGAAGGTGATTACAAGTGGAAATTAGGAAAATAGTATGGATATTTACAGACTATAAGGGTACCATTTAACGTTCTGTTTGGAAGTGATCTCATTGTGCATGAAACTACTTGGGGAAGATTGGGACTCACTTTAAGAAGGATGCCAAATTCTGTCTCTCACAGCATGCCAGCCCAAATCATCCATCCCAACAGCTTAGAGGAGGGTAGTATCAGAAGATGCACCCAAGGTTGCCCCCTACTGAATTCTCAAAGATAAGATTATCCTCTACATCAAATTCAACTTCAACAATACTCCGTTATCAATGAACCAAGTGTTGATATCTACCAGGGTTTACAGAAAGCAAGAACCACAGTGGTAGGAAGAGCAACACTTTATAATATCTGAGATATTAGAGAATAAAAATTTTCAGTTGATTTTTTTCAGTTTAATATTATCCGAGCTTCAGATTCAATGGGAAGATCCCACAAAGTCCAAGGGATCTCCAGTGGCATGGTGATACATGTATACTCCTGAGAGAATATCTTGAGTTCACGTGGATTATCCATTCATCTGCCTAATTCCTGATAAATGTATTAGAAAAATGAAAGCCTCAAAAGTAATATACTAATAAAGCAGAATGCATTTGGAGTAGAAAGTTGGAATTGTGTTGTGTTTTTCCTTACACATATAAGAAAAGTTTCTCCAAAATGATCATGAAAGTCAACGGGAATATGTGATCTTATATATAACATGTTCTTTTTACTCACTTATTTTTATAGGAAAAATATACTTGAATGTCGTGATCTGTATAAGGATACATTCACCATCTCAAAGAAATTAACCTGATAAAAAGCCTAGATTGAAAGAATACTTATTAGCTTCTAAGAAAGTAGCTAGGTTGTCAAAGAATGGATCACGGTCTTGTTACTTAACTTAATGATCACATACAGTAAAGTTTCCATGCTTGTAATGATTGCTCTTTTCTCAGCTAGGCAACTCCTTGGGGTGGCATCATGGAATCTGCATGTTCCAACACACTGTGCACAAAGAATTGACTGTGACACACACACAAATTCCATTACCTTCTTTTTTGGGATATACTAAAGGGGAATTTAAATTCTCTATAATAATAGAAGCTGGAAATTTAGATGTTGATTATTTAAACACCAAGTAATTAATTAAACACCTTAAAAACACCAAGGTCCCAAACACTTAGAGTATATGTACCTGGCATAACAGGGTTTCTCGGCTTGGAGAGAGATGACGCCTCCTGCCAGACCCTCGTGTGCTCTGGGCAGACACAGACTCCTCACTTGTCACACAGTGTTCAGAGACACTTAAACAAGTGTCTAACCAAGGGCCAAAGAGCTCTGAGAGAAAATACTTGAATCTTGTCTACCATTGAAGTTTAAATGTACACACATGTCAGTCTATCTGAGGGAGGAGGGAGGGCTTGATAGAATCCAGAGTGCAGTAGGGGTAATAGAGAAATTAAGAGAAAAAATATTCACTCTTCTGCAATGTGTGTCTGCAAAGTGGTTTAGACTCAGTAGCAGAGTCAGAGAATGGGGACAGACAAGTGATTCAGGATATATATGGTAAGCGAGACTTCTTACCGTTTCTTATCCAGTCCTTTCCCTAGAAGTATGTTCCCTGCTAAGATTGTGTAATAGAACACACTGAACACACTGAAAGAACTGATGACTAGGGATGCTAAAACTTCTGCTGTGAGCATCCTTTCTGAAAGAGCTGAGTACTAGAAGAGGGTGTTTTTCTTTTTGACCAAGGAAAATGCGAGCACTGGGGAGACCTGGAGACAGCCAAAAGATGGCAAGGGATTCTGTAGACAGCAGAGAAACTAAGAGAAAAGAGTGATGCTGGCAAGCAGATTATGAAGCATCAGAGTCCTAGTTTGGGCCCACCAGTAATGGAGCAGAAAGGACGGCAGTTAGGGGCGCCTGGGTGGCTCAGTTGGTTAAGTGTCCGACTTTGGCCAGGGCATGATCTCATGGTTCATGAGTTGGAGCCCTGTGTCGGGCTTTGTGCTGACAGCTCAGAGCCTGGAGCCTGCTTCAGATTCTGTGTCTCCCTCTCTCTCTCTTCCCCTTCCCAACCCATGCTCTGTCTGTCTCTCACTCTCTCAAAAAACTAATAAACATAAAAAAATATTAAGAAAGAGTGGGCAGTTAAGCCTCAGGAATCCATAGCAAGATGGCTTCAGTGATGGCTTGTAACAGAACTGCCGTGGAGCTCTGAGGCTATATGAGGCATTTCTTCTCTCCCATGCCCTTTCGCTTTAATTGCCCAGAGATTGAGGACAACTGATGTTGGGGGAAGCTGCTGAGATTTTGTCACATGGTTGATGGAAATGTTGATCAGCACACCTGTAGACAAGCCGTGAAAGTGACCTTCCCTTGGAATTTAGGAGGTGCGGCCTAGAAAACATTTGGCTTATATTGTTGGCATGGGAAGCCTCTACAGGTCTAACAAAAACACCTGCTGTGTTTAATTAGCAGCTTATTTTCCAGAATCTCTAAAATACACGTAAAAATTCCTTGAGTAAATAATATGCAAGAGTTATGTCACCAGATTAGAGTCCCTAGACTGTCAGGTGCAGGTACCAGGCCCTTTGGGTCACGGTGTCCTCAGTCACCACTATGCACACAGAGTGTTTAATAAATGTGTTGAAAGAATTAATAAATGAATAGAATGAATAGATGAATAAGTAGCCCCTCAGTTTATGTGTAGAGTTAAGATCCTTAGAGCTACACATGGAAATATACAATGTTCGGCACACAGCTTGTGTGATACTCTTCACCATGTGCAGCGCAGAGCAAGGAGTGCATTTGATTAATTTCAAAATTACACATGTATTTATGAATGACTTTCCCAGTAGTCAAAAAGAATTTGTCTTGAATGCTTTATTAGGGAGCTGTTCCTTGTCACTAGCCAGTGCTAATACATGTAAATAGATACATGCTGCGTATGTTACCTGCAATTGTCAGTGGCTCATTAGGAGCATACAAGTGATGTAACACCAGAAAGCCTTCAATCACCTTCCTCAAGATTCCAAGTCAAGTACAAGATGTTTTAAAAACTGTTTCTACCCTTCAGGCATATTGGTACAGAAGTAGAAGCACTTAGTTTCTATGGGCTTTTTTGTTTTACATTCTCAGTAGTGAGAGTTGCTCACACTGTAGGCTCTCAACTGAGGGGAACTTATGCACACAGCACACATCAGTGGGGAAAGGGGAAAAAGATGACCCTCTGTTGAAAGAGGTGTGGGCTGAGGGATGTAGTGGAGTTGCAGTAGTTGGCTGCACTCTTTTCTAGATGCTTATCTCATATATGTGCAGATTATATATCATTTGAGATATGTAGGGAGTGGCCAAATGGTTTAGAGCTGTCCTGTCCAATATGGAAGCCAGTAGTCATATGTGTCTACTGAACCACATGAAACGTGGTTAATCTGAACGAAGATGTGCTGTAGGCATAAAACACACTGGATTTTGAAGACTTAGCATGAAAAGAAAGAAGGATGTAAAATATTGATTGTGTGCTAAAATGGTAATATTTGGGGTTCAACAAAATATTAAATTAACTTTACCTATTTCTACATTTTTTGACATGGCTTCAAGAAAATTTTAAATTTGTGGTGAGGGGGGAATGGGGATAGAGAAGAAACACTCTAGGTACAAGAAAGAACATGTTCAAGGCTTGAGCTGAGAGGGAACAAGCTAACTTCTATCCACTGTGTATAGAATACAGAGAGTGACAGAGGAGGGACTTTCTGAAGGGCATGGATCCGGCCATTAAGGGTCTTCTAGGCCCTTGCTACTCAAAATGTCATCTGAAGATCACCATCATTGGCTCGGCAACGAGCTTACTGTCAATGCAAAAATCTCAGGCCTAGCCTGACACACCAAATCAGACTTGTCATTTTTAAAAGATCTCCAGGTGATTTGCATACACATTAAAGTTCAAGATACACTGATCTAAAAGATATTAGTCATTGCTTAGAGCAATGGAAAGTTATTGCATGATATTTACAAGTTGGTGAAATGATCAAATGTATTTATTTTTGAAAGGTTGCCTTGAATGTAAAGTGGAGAAATAGACAGGAATGGGTGGGCAGAGCAGAATACCACGACCAAGATATTGGTGCAGTAAGGCACGAGGATACAGTAGCATGGGCCAGAATGGAGATATAGTCTACATTGAGAGAGTGAGTCCAATGGAAAGGACATTTAAGTGGCAAAGTCACCAGCACTCCTTGGTGGTAAATTGATACCATGGGTGAGAGAGATGCCCAGGATGAGTGCCAGACTTTCAGCTTCATGAATAGTGATGTTCTTCAACAAGCAAGGAAATGTTGGAGTAAGATCAGATGTGGGGCTGTTTGGTAAACATAATGAATTTGGCTTTGATTATATTGAGTTTGGAATATTTTTGAGACGTCCAAATGGAAATGTGAAGAAGAGGATCTCCCTCTTCTACACATGCACAGACACAGATCTTCTCTCTTTCTCCACTACCCTACCTCAACATTTCAGCTTTCATTTCCTTCCTTACAGTTGATCTGCTCCCTGTCAATCCAAGTATTTGTACATATTCTTCCCTCTGCCTGGAAATATTTCTTTTTTTCATTGTTTTTAATCTCTACTGCTCCCCATTCTGATGACTTCTGTTTACCTGGATTACTTGTGTGTGTCTATATGTGTAGGACAAGTTCTGAGTAGGCAATGTATATTTGACATTTGGGGGAATAGAAGAAATCACCCAGGGAGAGATGACCAAGGACATAGGTCTTAGTCCTGCCTCTGCTGTGAACTGAGCATATGAATTTCAAAAAGTTTGCTAATCTGGAAAAAATATTTATAACAATAATCAATAATATTGTAATAATAAATAACAAATGCCTTATAATGCTATGATGGGAGTAAAAACAGAAGTTTATAAAAGTATTTGAAAAATATGAAGCATATTAAATTGTACTAATATTATGAGACATTTTGTCCAGGTAGTGTAATAAGATATAAAATCAAGTGGTCTATTACAGAGTCAGTTTTCTCATTTACTGAAAGAAGGAGTTAGAGGAAAATAGCTCTGAGATACTTTGAAGCCCATTCTAGGTCTAAGTATGAACTATTAAGTCTGCAAAAGTACAGGTGTTTTTTCAGTACTTTTGGTTCTGTAGTATAGGGATGAGGTTCCTGATCCTTTTGTAGACATGTTCAGTATCTTCCATTTTTCCTTTCTCTGGTTAAAGTAGATTCAGGAAATAGAATGGTGATACCACGTGTGCTCTTTGAAAGGGAATTAGCAAACATTTATTGAATGTCTGTTGTGTGCACTGTGAAAGGCAAGGAAGAGGCATGCTTGTAACTTAATTAGGGAAATAAAGCATTAATGTATAAAATGATGCCACCAGAATAAAATAACAATATATATAACAATACAGAAATGTCTTGGGGCAAACCATGATTTACTGCCTTGGTACTGGGAGTAGATCTTTATGGCATCATACACATGCTAAGAGCATTGAGGTCACAAAAAGCAGGCACCATGGTTGACTGGAATAGTCTGATTGAAAAAGGTAAGATTTTCATATGATGAGAAGAGGTGGGGAGGGCATCTCCAGTGAAGGGAATTGTGCGTACAAGCCCAGAAACGGGAATGTATATGCATGTCTGCAGGGTGTGAGAACAGAAGTCTAATTACAGAGGAAAATTCACATAGGGAAACACTGAGGAATCAGGCTGGAAATAAATATTGCATATAAAATAGGAGGAGGCATTAATAACAGGGTAAGTAAGCAGTTTGAACTAAGAAATATAAGGTGATTCACTGTATTCGTGAAAAAATACCCCCCAAACTGCTAGGTCTGAACTATAAAACACAGACAAAAAAGTAGCTTAAAAAATGATCCAAGCTATTCTTTGCATTTACAGTATCTACTTCCCCCTTTTCAAATGAACATAGCAGAAAATACTCTTCATAATGTTAAGCATGGGAGGATATTGGTAGAGTCAGAATATACATAACTGTTTAAATGGGAGGACAACATACTATAGGATCCAGATGACTTTCAAGTGTTTGGATTAATTCCCACAAATCACTGGGTGTAAGAAGATAGAGACATGGTGGAATGGGAAGTGTGTCTACATCAGCTCTGGCGGGTTTTATTTTTTTTTCAAAGTTTATTTATTTTGAGAGAGAACGAGAGAGAGGAGAGAGGAGACAGAAGAGAGGAGAGAGGGGAGAGGAGAGAGAATCCCAAGCAAGTTCCGCGTTATCTGTGCAGAACCCAGTGCAGGGCTTGAACTCAAGAACCATGAGATCATAACCTGAGCCAAAGTCGGACACTCAACTGACTGGGCCACCCAGGCACCCGTAATGGGGAAATCTCTTGATGTGTAAAGAGCATCCTGACTTCTGACACAGATCTCATATTTCTACAGTATGGTGTGCCATTGTCTTTCTGTGATACCAAAAAGTGTCTTTCTGTACAAACAAATGTAAGTTGGCAGAAGCAACTGTAGAGTCAGTATTCCATTTCTGCACATCTACCCCACAAACAGATCCCATAATTGTAGAAGCCTATGACTAGCAGAAATCTACACCAAAGTTTTTTCTGGGTTCACCTTCCCTGAAGCAAACTATACATAAGAAAGTAAGAGACTACATTTTAAAAATAAATAAATACCATCTGAAGAAGTCTATATAATAATTAATTTCCAGTAATTCATAATACTTGCAACCTGGAAGGTTCTGTCAGAATAAAATTCTAAGGTATTTTACTTTTTTTTTTTTTTTACATTTATTTATTTTTTAGAGACAGAGACAGAGCACAGGTGGGGAAGGGGCAGAGAGAGGAGACACAGGCTCCAAAGCAGGCTCCAGGCTCTGAGCTGTCAGCACAGGGCCTGACGTGGGGCTCGAACTCACAAACCATGAGATCATGACCTGAGCTGAAGTCGGATGCTCAACCGACTGAGCCACCCAGGCGCCCCTAAGGTATTTTACTTTTTACTTTTCTGCCACAGTTAGATATTACTGTCCTTCCTCCAGCCAGGAGTAAAGCCACTGTCTCAGGCTCTATCTTATAATTCACACAGGGAATTATAACAACCATTTAACTTTGAGATATGTGTATTATATATAACTAAACACATACGTGTGTGTGTATACATATACACACGTCTATGATATAAATATAAACACGTTTACACAAACTAGCTCTATACAAGAGCCAATCCCAAAAAGTCCTCTCAACCCTCTAGGGATTTGCAGTCTACTTGAAGAGGCAAGACATTTATGCTGTCACTGATATTTGGAAATCCAGGCTGTTCATCTTTCAGGCCAAAAAAAGAGCCGTAAGCCACATGGTCTGCTTAAGATGAATGGCGGGCTAGAATGGTGGAGGAAGGCTTCATGCAAGTGCCTGGAAGTATAAAGAGTAGCACAAAGAAGAGTAAGGAAAGCGATCAAGGCGAGTGTCAGGGGATGGCAGAGTAGTGGCTGCTGCTGGATCAAGTCCTGAAATGAAGTTACCTTTATCACAGCATTTTCATCCACCTGAAAGCCTATCTCCTCTCCTGGCTGCTTTGCTAAAGCTGGCCAGTCTGCCTGCTTATGCTCAACTCTCTTTGCATTTATGGCAGGTTTTACCTGGAATGAAACGGAGAACGCAGGTGCCTCCCCTCAGAGTGAGACTAGATAGCCCAGTGACAATAAAGTCCAAAAGGAGGTTTTCACCTTGACCCTCCTTGATTTACTTCCATGCACTCACCACAAGCATACACCCCACCAGGGAACACCGATGAGTCCTAAGCATTCCTGGATCTTATAGTCTTTCCAGTTTCTCCGACTATTTGATCTCTAACCTGTATGTGACTATATGACTTTGAAAAAAGAGAAAACAAAAATGGACACAATAAAAAAATTTCTTTTAAAATCCTGTTATTCAGCTTGATGCAAAAGTTAATGTTTTTCTCTTGCTGTGCTACTGCTTTCCATTCTTTTCCTCTTCTACAATAAGTGCCCCTTGTAAACTAGAAAGCACATGCAAGTGCATGCACGTATCAGTGCAGACACACATACACATGCACGTGCATACACACACACACACACACACACACGCACACACACACACACCAAAATTTGGATTCTGCCCTTTCTAATTACAAATCACCACCTGTGGTAAAATTATTGAAAAACAGATGAGCTTTTCATTCCAGCAATAGCCTTAAAACAAGCAGCAGTTCCAACTGCCAGTGTGATGTATAGACACCACGGAGGGCAGATGAGGGATTAATTAGGTCTGTCCTTGCACATTGCCAGGGGAGCACTTCTGTAGAGGTGATTGAGAACTAGAAAGAGTGGCATTAGTCTTCATTGTTGGTTAAAGGCAACAAAAATAAAGATGCAATTGAGTTGACAAAGCTTCAAGGTATGTGGCTGAATCATTTGGAGGTGTCAAAATGATCAAACTATAATTAATTAGCTAAAGTGCTATATTTAATCCCTCAACTTTAATGAAGAATTCTGCATCCAGAAACAAATAGCAAAAGAGGTACCATTGGTTTTGGATATTTGTTGGGGGTGGGGGTAGTTGTTGGGGGAGAATTAAAGTTTTTCACAGGCTGTGATGATCAACACCCCCTGCTTTTAATCTTATTGTCATTTCCCTTTGTCTTATAGAACAGTGGTGGTGTTCTCTGCGTCTGTGTAAGGGGAACCATGATAGGCACACAACACTCCCCAGGCTGTCACACTTTTTAAGGAGGACCTAGAATACTGACTGGCTTGGAGGGTGCCTTGGCTTTTGACCATTTGCAGATTCCTTGTGCATTTCCTACCAAATAGTGGGTCTATTATAGAGCTTTAGGAATGAATCTCTGGGCCATAAAATCATAAAAAGTTCTTAATTATGATCAGGAACCATTAATTAAATGTCTACTATGTGTAGAGCACTGCTTCCTTAGCTCTGAAAATATTTACATATGGGACAAGCACATCATGCAAAATATTGCCTCTAAAGATGGTGACTTCATTTTTTTTCCTGTTGTCTGTAAATTTTTGGCCCACATTATTATTTTATAAATTGGTTTCTGAGCCCCAAGGGAGTAGGAAACAGGTCTGTGTTGTTCTCTTTGTATGGGGCCTAACTTGAGCCCCTAATGGTTCCTTGATGAGGTTCATGATTCAACCAGCCCTAAGTGAAGGCAGAACAGAAATGTATTAATATTTAGCATTATAATGAATTGGCTATAAATTAGCAGACTTCTTGTCTACTATTATGTAGACTTTATGTTTATTAGCTATAATTTACTACTGGTAACTGTTTTTTTATAAAATGCTTTCTTTTCTTTATTATAAATTATTACTCAAAATACTTAGGAAAAAAACACAAACCTCTTATAAAATAAAAGAAACACAATTGAGGACAAGATAATCAGTATTTGAAAAAGCCAGTCTTTTTTAGCTTTTCAGCCTTCTAAATTATTAAAATATGCAGGAACCCCTTAGAATGAGGATTGTCTCAAGTGTCAGCTATCATAGATTTCATGCAAAAATAGTGTCCCCTCTTTTTAAGGATCTATATTAAAAATCATTGTTTTAGTAACTTTATAAGTCACTGTTAAAAATAAAGGAATTGTATCATGCTGGTTCATTATTTAATTAAGTAGTTTAGATATTTATCCTCTACAAATGTTTTCTTGCCTAGAGTAATAACATAAAATAGTATAATCAGAAAGGAGTCCCTTCTTTTCTTCTTCTTCTCTCAACAAGTAAAATGTAGGCTACTTCAACGAACAAATGAAAGCACACCTGGTAGAGGGTCCAAACCATCACTGTGAGTAGGGAGATAAAGTAACCAAAGTGACAACAACAGAAAGCAAGTAACACTCTCAAAAAAACAAAAACAAAAACAAAAACAAAAAAACACACCTCCTGAAGGGGCAGGCCCTGGGCAGTGTAACAAGTAAAATGTAGAAATTATGCATTTAGTATCTAAAAGGTGGAAATTTTCTATTGGAGAAGAGATACTCATTGCCAGGGAAATGTAGAGATTCAGTCCTTACTGTCAAAGAAATAAATGTTTCTCTTTTTTTTAAATGTTTTTATTTATTTTGAGAGAGAGACAATGAGAGAGAGAGAGAGAGCAGGGGAGGGGCAGAGAGGGAGAGAGAGAGAATCCCACGCAGAACCCGATGAGGGGCTCAAAGTTACCAATGGTGAGATCATGCATGACCTGAGCCAAAATCAAGAGTCGGATGCTTAACTGAGTTAGCCACCCAGGCATCCCAGTTTCTAGTTAAGAGTGTTTACAAAGAGGGGCACCTGGATGGCTTGGGAGGCCTGGGTGACTCAGTTAGTTAAGCATACAATTTCAGTTCAGGTGATGATCTCAGGGTTCGTGAGTTCAAGCCCCATGTCAGACTCTGTGCTGACAGCTTGGATCCTGGAGCCTGCTTCAGATTCTGTGTCTCCCTCTCTCTCTGCCTCTCTCTGTCTATCTGTCTCTCTCTCTCTCTCAAAAGTAAACATAAAAAAAGAATGTTTCCAAAGAGATCACTGGGACATTAAGTAAAGAGCAATTTTCCCGTTCCTTTATTCTTTTTCCTGATCCTAAGCATTAGCCTTGCTCCAGTCCCCAAGATGTTTTAAGCATATGATCTATGATCTGTCTGTCACAGAATTATCTATTTACTTGTTTCTTTAATATTTGCACTTTACCTGTTAATGTCCACGTAATAATTGTCTATCTTTAATATTAAGTTCCTTAATGACTGGAATCATGCTCATAAAAGTTGTCAACTGAAAAATGTCACAAAGTAAGCAAAAGTTATAACTAAGATGTGAATGCAGGGCAAAGTTTTGTGATCATTCCACATACCATGCACCCTCTTCAGTGATTTCCTTTACTCACGTGACAAAAACAGGCCCAGAGCTACAAATAACCTCAAGCATTAATGGTGATCAAGGTGATGAAGGCTCCTTAAAAGCAGAATGCAATTAACATATCACCATGTACTTTAACAACGTTGACAGTAACAGTGGAGAGAACGTGTACTTTAGAACATCACCAAAGTTAACTTTCATTCCACATCTATGATCTGCTGACATAATGCACCAGATACTGAGCTGCTGTTTAAACAACCATTGTTGCTAATAACATGTTACTATGTGTCATTTTATAGTTTCAGAATGCTTTCATAGACCATCACAGTTGATCCTCAAAGCAACTCTGTAAGATAATTGGTGTTACTCTGTTTTACAGATCACTCAGAAACAACCCACACAATTTCTCTAGCTGTTGTATTAACTAAGAGCACATCGCTCATCTTCTCTTGAAAGCAAGTTTGGGAGTAAACATCTTGCCTTCTTTAAATCCCAAGTGCAACTTCCTTTTATAGTTGTCAAGACTATTTTTAGAGTGGAAAGTATTTTGTGAAATCTGGAGTGGTACAGTGTGTGTTGCTGCTTTTTCATTTGGAAGCAGATGAGTTTAGCTATGGTTATAACTTATACGCGGCTGAAAGTCCAAATAGCATGTTTTCTTCTCTGCACAGGGAGAGCTCCAGCCACCCTTTGGGGACAACTTTGCAGGTGCAACATGGCGATCTTTGATTCACAAAAGGACCTTGTACTGTTTGTGAACAGCAAAATGTACTGGTGGCATTTGGAATGGTGGGGGGTGGAGGTTGGCAAATGGTTATTTCTAGATTCCTAATAGGGAGCAAGGAGAAGGCATTGGAGAGGAATGGCTGATCAATTAGTTCCAAATCCCAGAAAAGTACGTGTAGAAGGAAAGTCTTATTGTGGAACCAGTGTGTTGCCCTTTAGATGATGCGGAAATGGTAAACACCCCTCATTCTCTTGCAAGGAATAAATGACTGGCAAATGACAAGAAGGAAGGGTATCTTTCAGGGATCTTTCAACATGGGTAGAAAATATTTTAATCTAGCTCATCTTTCTTGTCCTTCGTTCCCTCTTTCTACCATCCTATTTCTGCTTGCGTCTCCCTAGACTGTGAGCACAGGCAAAGTGAGGAAGTCTAAAGGCATGAATCCCGGGGTGCCTGGGTGGCTCAGTCAGTGAACCTTCTGACTTCAGCTCAGGTCATGATCTCGCAGTCTGTGAGTTCGAGCCCTGCGTCGGGATCTGTGCTGACAGCTCAGAGCCTGGAGCCTGCTTCAGACTCTGTGTCTCCCTCTTTCTCTGCCCCTCCCCGACTCAATCTCTGTCTCTCTCTCTCTCTCTGCCTCTCAAAAATGAATAAATGCTAAATATTTTTTAAAGGCATGAATCCCCAAATATATTATTCCTCAGTCTCATCTAAGTCTGGTTCTGAAGAAAAATGTTTAATGGTAAGGACAATTGTGAGTGTACTATTTAAGTGCATAGCACAAAAACGGGGTGGGGAGGAAAGTCAGTAACATATTTCTGTGGTTGACATGTAACAACACACACCTGAAGAGTCTTGGGCAAAATGCCAAAGTATCTGACAAAGTCACCTGGCAATGGAGGGTGTTTGCAAGACATGGGTTACATTTATCTCCTTTACATATAGTCCAGAACAGTGCCTGCGCTTGTGAGTATGGAGTGTGGGCAGCTCTCCAGTCCAGTTTAACCTGTTTCATATTCTTGCTCAGATGGTGTGGCTGGGCCATTTTATCTTTTTCCTCCCCTGAGTTATGGAGGCTGTTGTGCAATAATTTTCTTTGCATATTTGCAGCACTTTTCTGTTACTATCTTGACGTATTCACTCGTGATAAAGTTTAACTGCCAGTCAATCATAAAAGAACACTGACTCTATTTATTGTCCTAGAGTTACAAGAACATGCAGCTTTGGTTGCGAGACAGACATCCTGTAATGTCTCTGATTTCCTCCTCTATGGCTCCAGCCATTATGCTACAGCTCTGAGTTAGTTCTTCCTGTTGTGGTGGTGTTCCTTGTGGCTGGGTTTCTGCTATACCCATTTTTACCCCTGGATTTTTCTTGAAAATTGCTATATATGTATTTTTTTTAATCAACAACTGAGGTCCATGTTGTTTGGTGTGTTCCATCTGAAACATGTCAAAGATCAGTAGACATAGAACTTCAAAAAGTCAAATAAAAACAAATACTAGTATTTTGGTTCCTGTTGCTAAAGCTCTAGGTACCACTAAAACCCAATGTACACATCCATAGCTCCACACAGAGGTTGGAGACCAGAGAGGTGAACAGTGGTTATGGATAATTTGAAAGTTGAGTAAACACAGCACAGACTGCAGTTCCTTTGCTCTCTGGGAAGGTGCCGGATACTCATTTTCCATTGGTGTTATCTTCATGGATGGCTTGAAGAGGGCAGTGGAGCCTCTAGATCAGTGGTCCTAAACTGTACTGATTTGGCCATCCCAGGGGACACTTCACAATGTCTGGTGACATTTTCTTGTGACAACTTGGTATATGCTGTTTGTATCTGGTGATTGTATCTAGAGACCAAGGATTCAGCTGAACATCCTAAGACACACAGAAACACCCCTAAACAAAGAATTATCCTCCTCAAAGTGTCAAAAGTGCCAAAGTTGAAAAATCTTGCTCTAGATCAATAGGCATACAAATAGGAAGTTAGGTGGTCAAGGGAGACTTTCATTTATCTTCCATAAGATTTTATTTTGTCCATGAAATGTTGATTGAAGAGTCATTGCCGATACCAATGTGGGTGTATGTACTTTGGGGAATATGAGGAGATGGGCTAGAGGTAGACAAACAAGCTGAGTCCAGAAAGGAACTGAACATGAATTGTAACACCATCTCCAATCATCTGTCCAAAGTTGATTTTTTCCCCAGTAGTCTCTTATTGAAAAAGGAGGAGGAGGAGGAGGAGGAGGAGGAGGAGGAGGAGGAGGAGAGGAGGTGGAGGGGAGATGTTGAGAGACGTCAGTCTTGAAACTACCTTCAGTTTCTTTGTCCTAACTAAAGGCTTTCTCAAGCATGTTGAAAGTGCTTTGTTTGGCCCCATCAGTCTTGGAAATCCCTACATGTAAGTAGAGGGGGCATCTTCACTTTATTTAGAAGTGAGGTTGTGATGATAAACAGCTGGCCCCACATAGTTCATTTTTACTGATTATACAGATCCAATGAAAGAAAAAAAGCTGAAATTTCAGGAACCATGGAGTAAGTGAATAAGCAATACCAAGCTCATAATGGTCCTGGGGACAGTGAAAGGTAATTACTAATAAATGTCTATCATTTATTGCATATGTACTATGTACCAGACACTGTGCTAGGTTCTTTTATTTATTTTCTTCAATCCCCACTACATTTTGAGGTAGATATTCTCTCCTTCTATTGTGGGTAAGGAGACTGGGGCTCAGGAAGGGGAAGTCCCCTGCAAAGGAACACACAGCTGGGAGGAGCAGACACAGATTGCAGATCTTGCCCTGGTGACTCCAAGCCCATGTGGGTTTCATGTAGGTATCTTGGGTGTGCTTTTGCTGGAGCCTGGAGAGGTAGTGACACTGGCCTAAACAGAGGGTAAAGAGCTGTTCCCATAGAAGAGCTCAGAGCTCTCAGTAAAAGAATTAGAGACTCCTAGAGCTAGTAGGTGCCTCAGAGCTTATTCTCCTAAACCTTTCATGTTACAGATAAGAAAATCAGGTCCAGGGAGGAATACATGATGAGTATTCCACCCCACCCCCAGATCCTTTGTCTTTCCTATTTGTGCCACCAGATTAGTGTCTGTGAGTGGGTAGACAAGTCAGTGGAGAGACAGTTTCTCTCCCTGTCCATGCTGCAGCAGAAAAACTCAGCCAGCCCTCTTCCATGATGTCCCTGCTTTGCATTGCAGGGAAAGGAGGCTTTTCTCTGGAATTCCCTTGCTCTTAGCTTAGACAAAGCCCCAGTTTATTGACCTTTAGGACACAATACAAAGCAGTGGGTTTTGTAGGAGAAACACATAGTTGGAAGACTTGTTTTTCCTTCCTTCTTAACTTCTCTGGTTAAAACTCACTAAGTGCTAAATCATAACACCAATGGGTTAGGATTAATTGCGATGTTTATTTTGGTACATTTGCCTGAGGATCTGATGTGTGTTTTCATAAGTCTAACAAATAATTTTACCTAGAATACCAGACACTGTTCAGCCCCCATTAGCCACGGTTGGATTTGAACCAGTGACCTCGAGGTGAGAGGCCGCTCATCACATTACCGATGCCCCGGGCCGTGGAGTTCACTTGCTGGCTGTTTCTTTAATGTAATTGCCAACAGCAAGATCAGCAGTGGGAATTCTCCCCGGTATGTAGATCCTAAGGTCTCAGAAATTCAGCATTTGCGAGCTCTTCCTTTTGCTTTGGAGTTTGGACCTATTAACTAGCATCATGGCTCGAGAAACTGCAGAGGGATAAAGGATGGTATACGTTCAGCACTGTTCTCCTAGAGAAGGAGTAGGCTATCAGGTTATAACCATCTGATTTCCTGTCAGGCTGGTTGATGGCTCAAGTCACCAATGCCCATGTTAAAGGAAATATTCGAGAGCATTAATGATTTGCCAGTACCAAGAGATGCGATGAACAGTTTAAAAATACTGCCCCTCTATGGGAGAAAATGTATTTCTATTAAGGGACCAGAATTGTGCTACGCTTGTTGGAATTTTTGCTTGTGCACAGGAATTTAGCTCGAGGTCTATGTCTGTCACTAAAATTGACAACTGCCTGTGGCTCTGCACAATTGAAACGTAGATCTTAAATTTCACATCATTATCCAAATAAAATATATCTGCCAAGGGGGACTGGTATTACACAGTTAGAGAACTGTGATACCAGTTGTCTGATTAACATATTGAGAGGAATATAAGAATTTCTCACCTATTTTCCAGAGGGAGGCTGGCTGGGGAGCTCCTGTTAAATGGACTAATTGATCAGTCTCCCTGTGCTACGTACAGAGATGCCCAACCATGTGTCTGGCTGGTGGAGGCAGGGTTTTCCTGTGATATATAATATGTGTAATGTAAGAAAAAGGGACAGGGCACAAACCAGACATTCCTTAATCCTATCTCCTAAAAGGGAAAGATGGGAAACCATTAACTTACGATTACCTACCTGGACCCTTGCTCTTAGGTCTCAGATTTATTAAGCATTTCTCAGAAGGAAGAAACAGATCTGAACTTTCTCTTCTCAATGCCTTTTCATTAGCTCCAGCATCCTAATAACTCTGACTTTAGAGTATTCATAAAAAATGTGAAAGCCATGGAATACATTAAAAAAATGTATCTCTAATTTAATAAAAAAAAAAAAAAAAAACCCGGGGCAGTTGTTTACTTTAAAGGATACATTAGCAGTCATTTGCATATGTATTGTCTCTGTGTTAGGCCATGTGTCTTATGGCTTAGTGCTCAATTTTAGACTCTGATGGGTAGGCTAATACCCAAATGTCTACAACTCAGAGGTTTATATCACAGCATATAAGAGAACCTCAGTTGAATTTGGCTTCTCAAACTGGAAGTAACCTTAGTGATCAATATTGGTGCAATTTTTTATTGTTCCTGATGAGAAAACTGGGGTCTAGGAGTTGAAATGGCCTATCTCCTAATGAGCTAATGACATTTATTATGAGCTTTGAGATCTAAAGACTGGCAGATAACTGCTATAATTATCCTCATGGCATCCGAGATTCATTCTGCTATAGTTTAGCCTAGCAGAGGGTTTGCAGAAGTATGGTTCCCATGAAAATTTAACAGTTCATAATCTCTTATTATATTTACTGGTGTATTTATGGCATTTGATTCAAAACAGTCCAATGCCAGTCTTACAACAGTGGTTAAATTCAGGTACCATTCACCATTTTTTAAACCAGGTTAATAAGGTTTAGATCTTGATCTTTTGAACGGTGGTGTGTTTAGTCACAGTTTCAAACTGTAAAGAATAAAGTTCAATCCAACTCTTTTGTAAAGTTACTGTGAGACTAGAGATAAGTCACTTCATCTCTCTCTGCTTCTGCTTCTTGACAGGAAGTACAATTTCCTATGTACTTCTCTGAATTGTACTGAATAGAGAAGAGCAAACGCTCCTATCTGAGCTACCATGATTTTAAGGGAAAAAGCAAATGGGGATAAAGAATGCTTTGGATTGGATCAGTCTATCCCTCCTGAGTCTCAATTTCCTATCTGAAATAAATGAAAGGAAGAATACCATTGACTCAGGTTAGTTTCCAGGGTTAGATGAGAAATATATAAAGCTAAAGCCCTTGGCATGCTGTTCAATACCTAGGGATATGTTAGTATTAGTTCTCCCTTAACAATTACTTCTACTTTATCTGGATTTCATTATAATGCATTATCAATACCTGTACGTAGGACATGCTTTATAGTCTATCTTATAAATAGACCAGACAGTTAGGGGTTAATCCCTTAAAATCTTAACCAGATTGTAGATTCTTGGGGAATCTAGAATTTGATCTCATATATATTTGTTTCTTTACAGAATCAAGCATGATGCCTTACTCATACACATGTTCAATACAGTCTTTCTTGGTTTGCTAGTGAATAGAAAGATAGATTTGGGCTTATTGAATAATAGTCCTTCTAGGTAGTAATATTACAGATGAAGAACTACAACATTGTGTAGACTCTACTTTGTATTAGTATCAAAAACTGATGAGGCATTTTCCTCCACACCAATCCTAATAGGCCCTGAAGTAGGAATGGGTTGGCAAATTAGGGCCTTCAGGCAGGCTGCCATCTGTTTTTATAAATAAAGTTTTATTGGAATACAACAACATCAATTTGTTTACATATTATCTATGGCTTCTTATGCACTACAATAACAGAGTTCAGTAGTTAAGACAGATATCACATAGCCCACAAATCCTGAAATACTTATTCTGTACTTTTTCTGAAACTTTTCTGACCCCTCATGGGCTAGACTAAACTAGATAAACTATACTATACTATGCCAGAATTTCTTGCTGCCATTGAGGAAAAGAATGTAAGAAAACAAGAAGTCATACTTGTAGCTTTTTATTTTCTTGTGGATGATTCAAATGAGTTAAGATTAATGTTTATAAATTTGTCCTTTAAAGGTGACTATATAATCTGTATATTCAAGTACACATTGAAATTTATTGTTTAGTATTCCAGTTTTCTTTATAACCAGACAAGCTATAAGGAAAAAAAGGACAAGCATATCATGATTTCTTGGAATTCACAAATCACCTTAGGAATGTGTTTATATCCATGTCCTTTTTTACTACCTAGGTATTCCACAGTTATATTATACCACCATATATATCTATATGTATGTGGTGAAATCAGATATTTGAATTGCTTTCTCCTGCCAGGATTCTATAAGACAGTCTTGGATTCCAGGGGCCATGTTCCGATTTCCACTGTTCACAGGACTAAATGGAAGGAGTTTGTTAAATTAGGCCAATAAAACAGATTCTCTACACAAGGACAACCTTTGTTTACTCTGCAAACTCACTGATTGTCATTTTTGTTGTTGCTACAACCTTAGGGTTTGTATATCTCCCTGGAGAAATGTTGGACCGGTGGGGCTGTAAAGAGTTAAGAAGAAAACAGAGAAAGTGAGAAATGAGAGAGAACTCAAATCCCTTGGGCATTCTGTTTACTTTGCCTTAAAAAAATTTTTTTTACCTTGGTCTTTACTGAAATTCATCAGCACTTTTTGAAATCTTAAAGTGTGTTACCCTGTTAGGGACCCAAAGAATTTTATAGTACGTATAACTTCCCTGTGGGTCTGAAATTTAGTCGCATCAGTATTCATCATTCCTCTGAAGAACAAACAAAAACACAATCCCACTGGGAAGACAGAAAATCTCAAGCATTGAATTGGACCCCTTTTGTTCTTTTACTCTTTCCTTCCCTTGAATCCATAACCCAGCTCTGTCAAAGTAAAACAACTAGCAAATGACATGAAACAAAGCATCAGCCACTTGAAACTTTCCTAGGAAAAGGAAAGTAGTGGGACTGGGAACAATATTGAACTCTTTTCCAGAAAGCCTTAAAAATATTTTTTGAAGACACACCATCAGGATGGATGAGAAAGAAAGGGCAAAAATGAACAGGAGAAACAAACAACAGATCAAGGATTTGAAATAGTTACAGATTTACCTATTGAAAGTTAATTTTGGCAACACTGCCCTACTAATAAGTACATTTCCTTTGAGGGTTACTAAAATACAGGAAGAGAGAGAGAGACCTGACTGGCCATGTACAAAGGGTAAAGAGTTTGGACACACACTAGTTTTTCCTGCCAACAAATTAATTGAAAGATGGAAGGAATTGGAGTTCAGAACAATGAATTCCCTTTCCCTGATTGTGTCTGAACAGGAGTCATCCCCTCCAGATTATTCACCTACAATTGGAGATTGTAAGAGAGCTTGTGTCATGCTCTGGGCTTCCCCTATCTCTCACTACCCATCACCAGCTGGGTGAGAGACTGAATTGGATAGACCTGGAATGGCTCAAGAACTCATTTTAGCCCATCTTTCCTTAATAATACTTAGGTTACTATTTGATTTTCTAAGACATCTTGGGGAAATTATCTTCCTTAATTGACTAATTTATAATTTTAATGAACTGGATTTGTTCAAAGATTTCTTCTTAATTTTTACAGTCTTTCACTGAAGATGCTATGTCTCCTTCTCTTATTTGATGTGGATTGAGAACCTTGTGAGAAATATCTCTAGCCCTTGCAAGGGGGAGAGAAATATGGTTCTAGTTGGGGTCCTCATGTTCCTCACAGCACAAACTAAATATTCTAGAGTCATCCAAAAACAACATTAGAATGCTAGGGTTTCAAGGAAACTTTGACTTCATATAACTCAACTTATCAATCATAGCTTTGTTCATACAGTATGGGAAGTCAAGTTAACTTGTCAACTGTAAAAACCATGTGTGATGCTTGGTGTGATGGAAAACACACTAGATGGGGACTTAGATGATCTGGGATCAAATCCTAACTCTGACACTTAAAGTTATAGGATGGCACCTGTTGGGATGAGCACTGGGTGTTGTATGGAACCAAACTGACAATAAATTTCATATTAAAAAAAAAAGCTATAGGATGGTAAGCATCACTTGAATTTTCTGAGCCTGAATTTCTGAATGCATAAAGTGGTAATAACCCCCTTTTTTTCTATCTACTGCACATGGTTATCATATGGATAGCATGAAGAAATGAATGATGTAAAGGCAATTTGTAAACTCTAGGTGGGGTGCTATATGAAAGCAAGGGCTTATCCCATTCCATCTTATGGAGTGGCATGGCATATTGAACAAAGAATTGGGGAAAGTGAGTCATGACTTTTACATAGGATAGCATCCATGAACACAGATTGTTTTCTTTTTCAAACAGAAACTAAGTATTTTGTGCTCTTTACTTGGGAATGTATGTGGAAGGAAAAGAGGGTCAGAAGCATTGTAAAATTAAGTTCCTTAAGGCCTTGTCTGATAATTCCAACCTTGATGTACCAAAAATTTCTGTGTTTTATTTTGTACCCCTCAGGAAAACAATTAGATCCTCCTCAATCTTATCTCAGAAATATTTATCTTATCTTGTACCTGACTTATTTTAAATTTATTTAAGTGTAGGCTTTATATTCTGCAACAGCTTCCACAGCATATAAAACTGCAGTATCTCACACAGGAGAAAGAAGATGAATACAGTCACAATTCTGTGACAGAATGACACAATTCTGTACAAGTAAGCTGAATTCAGAGATTATGCCACTCTCTTTACAAAACTTTTCTTTAGAAAAATGTCCTAGAAGTTGCAATTTAACTTATACATAAGCAATAAAATATAAGAATTATGAAAGCTGTAGATGAAATGGAATAAGGCATTGAAGAGTTGGCATGAACAGAGACATACAATATATATTCTCTGAGACACATTGCCTGATTAAATTTTGCTTTTTTTGATCAGAAAGATTAGGCCTCTAAGTCCTCTATTCCAAAATGAATGCTACGTAAGAGAACCACTTTTTGTCTTGTTCGTGGCTCTGATCTGTGCTACAAAGATTTAAATGATCTAGTAACCTCCGAGGGCTCTGATTGGTCTGGACTGATAATGAAGCTAACATCAAATATTGGATTTTGAGTCAACTCTCATGTTGCCCCATTATAGCAACAGGAAACCCAGCTTCCCAGGAAAAAAGTCTGATGGCAAAACAGGAAGAATTTTGGATATGTGATAAAACCATCAACAGACTTGAAATTTGATAGGTAAATTTATGATTTTATTTGTCCTGAAATTTTTAGTGCATACAGAACACCAAACATAGAAAGCCACCAACACTTTGGTATGACAAAACCAACAATGATGCTCTAGCTGTAGTATCTTCTGAAAGAGACACCATGGCCACATCCACATAACCCTCGCCTGGAAAACATCTTGAGTCTGTCACCAGTGGTCTATCTTCAGTCTGCTTTAAACCCATGAATCTGGTGGAAAGAATGCTTAGCTCAGAAACGTGGGAACAGAGTATTCCTTTAGTGAATTTCAGGTCAAGTGCTCATCACATTAAAGCTACATATACTCTTAATCTCTAGTCAGGTAGCAGAACAATAGTAATCTGATTGGAATGGTTTGTCTCCACAAGTTGGATTTTGAGTCTGAACTCTGATAAGCCATATGCAACAGCAAGCCTTTGTATTAAAATATGAACCCACATATTTTTAAGCATGTAAAAATTCACAGAAGAACTCAGAAGGCTCAAAGTAATGTTTAGCTGAGAATTCTGTTTGCCTTTACATCTCTTCATTGTGTGAAGTTGGCTTCAAGAGCTATAAGCTGTTATAGTCAAACAACAGACATTGAGGTCTAATTTTCAGCTAAATCAAGTGCATGCAATAAGGCATAGGAGTGAAATCAAGGAATGGGCATAGTTATTTTCCTGGAAACGGCATGGTTAAAAAAAAAAACCTCCATGTTATATGTTTTAGTTTACTCTGTGTCAGGAGGTTACAAGTGCAATAATAAGCTTATTACCATATACTGAGCTCTTGTTCATGGTCTTTTATGGGGACTTTGCATTCATACCAGAAGTAGAGACTTGTTCACATTTTAAAGGTGAGTAAATAAGGGTGCCTGGGTGGCTCAGTCATTTAGGCATCTAACTCTCTATTTTGGCTCAGGTCATGATCTCACAATTTGTGGGATCAAGCCCTGTGTTGGGCTCTATGCTGATGGTGTGGAGCCTGCTTAGGATTCTCTCTCTCTCTCTCTCTCTCTCTCTCTCTCTCTCTCTCTCCCTTTCTTCTCCCTCTCCCTCTCTCTGTCTCTGCCCTCCCTCCCTCTACCCTCAGCCCCTACCAGGCTCATGCACTCTCTCAAAATAAATAAAATAAACTTTAATTTTTTTTAAAAGATGAGTAAACAGTAAGTTATAGGATTAAATAACATGTTCAAGTTTTTCCAGCTTGTATATGGTTAAGTTAGGGGTCAAATAAAGAATAAAAGGATCAAGTGTTCAATGATGATTTCCCAGGAACCAATTTTCCTAAACGCAAAATGTAAATTCCCTCACATCTTACTTTATATTAATTTCGTTTCAGTTTTTTACCTTGACTCTTTTATTCACTCAAGGGCTCTCAGTGCCAGCTCTATCTTTCATGCTACACTGAAAAGATTGAGAAGAAAAAATTATGGTGTTTGTTCCCCCCAAATCCAGTTTGGTGGGAAGTCAAACATATGCACCATTGGTAATATATAGAAGAACTCTGCTTAGCCTTGAAATCATAATCCAAATTTTCCCATATACCAAGAAAATAAGGTAAATTGAATAACAATTTTTGGGCATATGAAGAACATTTCTCCTTACTCTGTCTAGAGTTCATGGTATGGCTTCACCATCAAGTACCTAGAGCTTAAAAGAGCATGGACGTAGGCCACAGAGTAATGAACTGGAGAGGGAATTTCTTCTTATTTCCTGGCAGATGATGTAACACACAGATCCGTGAGCCCATCAGTTCCCAGTGGTGGAGAACTAATTCCTCATAGAACTCTCCCATATGATAACTTCATCCGATACCATCGGAAAGGATTGTCTTAGATGAATCAAGATGCATGCTCTTAGCTTCATCAGAAAACATTATGTTCATTAAAGGCAGAAGTAATGGAGTAAACAAGTTATTTTCTATGTCCTTGATACATATCTAGTATTCTTTAGGGACATTTTGGTGGTGGCATGCATACTATCAAACCCTAAATTAATTTTTGTTTCCTTTATGGTTCTGGCAGAGGCAGGGGAGAAACACTTTTGGGGAGGAGGGTGGATGTTAGCATTACCAAGGTACCTGGGTTAACTTTAAGCTCTGTAAGGGTGGAACTATGCTGTTTTCGTTCATCATTCCATCCACAAAATGTGGCACAATACCAGACCCATGCAAGCCATATAATATACACTGGTTACATGAAGAAGCAATTTAATGTAATGTGATGATACCTTTCTAATTTTTCCTCGTCAAAACAATCCATTAATATACTGTTTTATCTTTAATGGCAGGAATTCTTTTAGGCAGATAAGAAACTGAAAATGTTTATAGTTGAAAAAATAAACATCAAGTATCGTTAATAAATCATTGGTTCTGAAATCAGTTCCTCATGAAACCCTTCCATTTCTACACATAATGTAAATATTAATCACAATACAATGTGAAATAAATCCCTTAAAAATTTCTCATTTCTTTAGAGAATTGAACCCAGGCTTATTTGGGGTATTTATTAAAAGTGAGGTTTCACCCTGGCTCACGTCAAAATCATGGCACCAGAAAATACCTGTAACATTGTCCTTTGTAGACTAATGCCACTAGGATTATTGTTTATTTTGATTGGAATGGATTTGTTATTAGAAACAATATTTTCTCTCATACCAATTACATGCAACCACTTCCTTTTGAGAGACAATATAAGTTGCTGTCAGGAAGACCCATGAGTTCCTGTTTTCCTTTTTGTTTCATGATCATGATAAAAATAAGATTTAGCTGTTTTCACTATTGTATGTCTCCTTTCACTCTTTACTAGTTGTTAGTATTGACATTTCCTTTCTCCCATTTGGGTTGCTACAGCCTCTTGAAACCTTTTCCCCACAACTTCAGATGAAGCTGACTTTCTTCTTTCAAATGGAACTTTCATGTCAACCGTAACAATCGCCAAAAGACTCCCAAAAGCTTGCTGTTACTCACCGAAACCTGATCGTTTGCTTGTGCTACCTGCCAACATTCCTAAAAATACACAACACGCCCAGCACCATAAACCCACAGCAGCATTCTCACTGATGGATGAAATCCTGGAACATTTGAATTATCTTGAAAGCAAATGGTAATTAAACACTTTTCCTAACCCTGGGAAGCTGGGGTGGGGAAGGAAAGAAAGCTAGGGATTGGAATCCATTATGTGGCTGAGGCTTCTGTCTGGTCGATTTAAGCAGATTGAAGCCCAGTCAGTGGCACATAACCGCCTCAGGTGAGGGAGCGCAGTGTTCCTGTGGGGTTATCAACCCAGCCAGGCCTTGAAGGCAGAGCA
Source organism: Felis catus (assembly GCF_018350175.1). Lineage (NCBI taxonomy): Eukaryota > Metazoa > Chordata > Mammalia > Carnivora > Felidae > Felis > Felis catus. Next base: position 48,980,374 of record NC_058372.1, read on the forward strand.
AAGCCCTTCCACTGGGAAGTTCTTCCTAAGTGCTTGCATGGCATCCACGGGATTATCCTACCCCACTCACACATCATCTGGCTTTAAACTTCAGGCCCTCTGGCAAAGAAGAGACGAAACGTTCTATTTGAGCCCTCCTCCCTCTTATACATGGTTCTGCCTTTCCCGTCCTGTTTCCTAGCAGCCGCTGGCTGAGTCCTGCCCTTCTCTGCCAAGCACCAGGCTGGATTAGCTGCAAGCCAATAGCTGGGGGTCAGGATTAAGAGGCCAGTGTGCACTTTAATACAAGCTGCCTATAATTAATGGCATTATTAATAGCTTGACTGAAAAATTCATTAAAAAATCCATTAAAAATAAATACCCTTTTACAAAAGGCATTGCCTTGGGTAAGAAAAACAGAAAAAAAGATAAAGGAAAATTGATTGGTGGCTTTCAGTTCGCAGAAAGACAGACCATAGTTCAAACTGATTAAAATTGAACATTTTAGATTAAGTACCCTTGCCAAAATATTCTCTGTAGTTACCCAATATGAAAATATTATGATGGGTCACTTTATTTATTTATTTATCTATCAAGAGTTGCGATATAAGACATACAGGTAGCTGCTTGAAATAACTTTCTTCAAGTGAACATTCTTGACCTTCAGGAATAGTAGAATTCCCCTGAAATGCCAGTTAACTGTATTTGATTGACTCAGATACAATGGATCTGTTGAGGGGTGGATTATTGCCCACAGACTCATGACATATTTAGCAACCTGACTATTATCTGTGTGAGCATAGATCCTTTTTTCTGTTCCTTTCTTCTCTCTCTCTCTCTCTCTCTCTCTCTCTCTCTCTCTCTTTTCTTTTGCATTCATACCACAGCTCTCCTCCTCAGTATATCTGGCTCTGTAACTTGGAATCGATCTTATTGAGTTTTGCCTCAGCCCAAGTAAACAGTGTTGATGGTGATTGGAATGTCTGTGGTTCGGATGTTTGCTCAGAGAAAAGTGGAGATGGGAAGGAAAAGTGCTGTTGGGTGTGCAGCCTCCCCCTGCCTTCTCCTCCTTAAAGATTTGTTTGTGTTGATACTAAATCTGATCTTTTGGGTCAACTTTGCTCTGGGTCTAATCTGCTCATTGGTGTGAGATGATCATTGTCTTCCAGAGGTACAGGCGACCATGCCCTCTCAGAAAAAGACCCCATTCATGAGCGTATTTGCTTGAAGAGAGCTTTTATTCACTTCACCTGTTATGTTGTGCCTATAGAGCACAAAGCCAAGTGGAGATTAGGCAATTATCTGGTTAATAGGATCAACATAGACAAGAAGTTCATTCAATAGGCATTTCTGACTGCACACCACGCACAGCTCAGCAGCCTTCGATGCGAAAAGAGGCACAGGGTGAGAAGGAAACATGCTGCTGCTTAGTTCGTAACTTGATAAAGGAAATGAGACATAAGCACAGGCAACAACTGACACACAATTTACAAGCAAGGGCAGAATTATGTGGGATTCTGTGCATTAAAGTTGAGAATACAACAAGTTAAAAATTATAGGAAGTGGTTAAGCCAGGGTAAATTTCTTGGAAAAGGCAAATCAATGTTTATATATATTCAAAGATCTCCAATTCACCACTTTTAAACCTAATAATTTCAGACAGTGTATGTTTTTTCTTTTTCACCTTCTAAAATGCGTTAAATCCCCTTTGTTGCTACTTCACTGAGTTCCCACAATTTTTACTGAAGATTATATTTAATTCCTGGAAATATTGAGAAACCTGTTTTTATCTGGGATTCATGAAGTTACACACAGATGTTATGTTAAAATTCTGGCATTGTTTAAGCTCTCACTTTCCCTTCTAATCGCTACATGGTACTTGCAAAGGTCTTCAAAGTTATCAGTGCAGTGTAATAGATCTTCACGGAGCAGCGGGCTCCCAGTAGAGAGATACTGATAAGAAATGCCCCTGCTGTATTTACTGCCACCTTTTTTTAAAAATAAAATATGGCCCTAATTAGGAATGTGCTGAACAATTTCCTGAGTAGGAAGTGTTGGGCTACCCAGCTACGCAGCATTCACATTCTCTTCCATGTTTTTCTGTAACTTTGACTCATGGTGAATCATCCCTAAAGTGCCACATTTGCACTTTTTGGAGATTCTGAAACTTAAAAATAGATCCTTCGGAGTGAGGTTCTCTTGCCATCTGTCCCGGGGCATATCGTCCTCAGCAGGTAGCTTTTCTCTTCTTAAGTTAATATGAAAACGTACACCACTGGTTGAAATTTTTAAAATTGCCAGGTGCCTATTTTGTTCATGTATGCTAAACGTATTTGACTAATACTAATGTATTTCTGAAATGTCTACTGATGGAATCAAACAGTTGTATTGACACACATTAAAGAAAGGCTGTATCTTGGCAATATAAACAGAAGGATAAGAAAGGAAATGAGGGCCCAAAATGAGAGAGGTCCTGCAGGAATGAAGCAGGATGAAAGGCACTTGGGGGATTGTATCACTGCTCTAACTCTTCGCTTAGCACCTGGCAGATCCTTCTTCAGGTAGATTTGGAGGGACAGGAGACATTGATTTTAGAAAGGAAGGTCTTGGCGGTTAGGAAAACAAGGTCTAGCAAAGGTTAACAAAATTATTAATTCTGATTTTCTTCAAATACTGTAACTCCAGGTGTCTGGATTTTCTAGGAAAATTACCAAATTTCAAGTGTTTGGTGATCAACTTCTATCAAAGAGGAATCAAGTAATTACAGACTAAGATGGAAGGAATGTAACTGAGATGTGGAGAAAATTGAACAAGGATTAAGACGTGAAAAGAGAAGTTTTAATAACACAATCATTAACCCTTCCCTCCTCCACCAAAGTGAAACAAAACCTGGAATGGGGGATTTAGACAGATATAAGTTCATATTCTGGATCATTCACTCATTCATTTAGCATTCACAGCAGTGCATAGCTCTTAATAGTGGAGTATAAGAATGATGTTAATGGTAATACTTTTCCCAAAGTTATACACACCTAAGATTATTTGATGGTACCAGATGCACTCAGAACTTTAATCTGCTTCTAGTAATCAAATGGAAGCCAAAGATGAGGACATATTATAAGTCCGACCAAGTACTGAGAATCATTGTTTTCAGTCTTATGTTGATGGGGGCTCCCATCATTCAAAAGACTGTTTTCTGAATTGAAGTGTGATAAATTAAATGGGTTTGGGGGTGATTAATTATAAAACCTACTCAGTTTCACAAAAAGTAACTGCCAAAAATGTTTCATGCACAAAATGCTTATTTTCATAGTCTCCTATGTAACATACTCATGGAAGAACATAGGGAAATAACTCAAACCTCTTCTCAGAAAAGTGTATTGGAATGCAAATAAGTGATGGTGCATTCATGTTGGGAATTTTTTTTTATACCTTGTGACAAAAGTTTTTGGAAACTCTTTGTTAAAAATAAATAAACAAACAAAAAACTCTTTTTTAGAAATAAATTTGTTAAAAAACAAATTTTTATTTGTTAAAAAAAAATGACAAAAAGGTCTTTTCCATAATAACTTCTGTGTTCACAGTGGTAAGAATAGAGTCTGTCATGGGGCACCTGGGCAGCTCAGTCAGTTAAGTGTCCCAACTTAGGCTCAGTTCATGATCTTATGGTTAGTGGGTTTGAGCCCGGTGTCGGGCTCTGTGCTAACAGCTCAGAACCTGGAGCCTGTTTCAGATTCTGTGTCTCCCTCTCTCTCTGACCCTCCCCCATTCATGCTCTATTTCTGTCTCAAAAATAAATAAAAACGTTAAAATTTTTTTTTAAATTTTAAAAATAAACAAGCATTAAAAAAATTTCTTTTAAAGAACAGAATATGGCATAAAGTGCCTGCTCAAAAGATATTTACTGAATATATGAATAAACACTGAAGTGCAGTAGGACACCCTGGTTGATAAACATTGCTCTATGAGCTATCAAAGTTTCTAGCTAATAAAAAGTGTTCAGTTTGTTGATAAAATGGATGAACAATTGTTTGTTACAGGCAAGATATATGATCCTATTGTGGTTTGTGAGTCACCAAACCTGAATTGTGTATTAAAATAAGAGAATTTGGAGGATGACACCAGCAGTCTGACATGAGATGTGGAGTTATTGGAATATAAAATGTTTCTTTGGATTGCACCATTCTATTAGAATGCCTCTGATTCTCACAGTTAATCATATACTTTTTTTTCACATTTGTTATCTCCTTCAAGGTTAGAGTTGGTGTATGGTGAGGGGTGTGGGGTATCTTCATGGGAAGTACCATAAAATTACTATTTTCTCAAGCAGAGACTCTTAGATGGGGTAGAGTACTGCCTACCTTGCTCAGTGTTAGGGATCTTGGTTAAGCTTCTCTTCCCCTAACTATATTCCCCTCTGTTAATTCCAAAAATTCACAGTAATAGTTTCAGTCTTTTTTTGTACTCTTAAGTATCATGTATGCAATTTGCATTCTCTACACAGATGTTATCAGTCATTTAGTCTTTAGTGTGAATTAAAATCTAATATTTAAATGAAAATGTTTCGAATTAGAAGGAAAATAGATGAAGGGGAGAGAGAAAGCATCATTGAAAGGAGGAAAAGTATATTATGGGGAGGTGAAAAGACTATGAAACTATGGAATTTTATAAAAACCAATACTTTCCCTCCAGCGGGAAAGTAAAAGACACTTTGGTATATACCGAAGAAACTAAATTAACTCTTCAAAATCTAGGTGTCCTTCAGCCCTTGACGTTGGTTTACTCTTCTTAGGACTCTAAAGAAATCCAAGGAAATGTCTTGTCACTTCTTCAGTTGCTTGTGCTGAAAATTTCAGAATGCCCTTCTGGGCACAGAGTACTGGGCCCTGTATATCTCAGCTTGAGGAGACTGGGCTTGGGGAAAGCAGAGAAAGTCTCTACCTGAAGCTGGGAGTGTTTTCTCCTCCTGGATGGTATCACTCCAGCATAGAATTCCTAAGGGACTGTTTTCAATACATCAGTAAGCAGTTCTTTTTCTCATTGATTTCCATCATTGTAAGCCAGAGCTTCATGCCAGGCCTGTGTATCAGTAGCACAATCACATACACATAGGCAATATCTAGTGCCAAGAAGGCTTGGAATGATCAAACTGGCACTGGGAATCCAAAAAGGTAATATGAAAGGAGTAACTCTTGGCACCCGCATGGGTCTTGGATTTAATAGGCAATATCATCCAAAAGAGAGAAAGAAAACAATAAAATAGTAGTACATGGTGACTACAAATGAACAAAGCAAACACTAAGTGGGATGAGAAGTGGCGAAAGGGAATAGGCTAATTTGTGTTGCAGAACTATTTTCTTAAAAGACGAATTTAAGTAGATGCAATAAAAACACCTTTCTGAGCATTGGGAAAATCTTGCATATTCCAAGGGAGAACACATTTTTTTCCCACCCAGGTCCAAATTTATTTCAATTAACTTCTCAAGAAGCTCTCCGTATACCTTTTTAAGTTCATAATTTGGCTGTAGAGAATTTTGCTTAAAGTCAGTGGGCAAAACCTGGGAATAGGATATGGAAATCTCTGAATACAGAAGTCTATTGCAACAGAAGTGACAGGTAATCACACAGAGGTAGGGGTGGGACAACCTGACTTGTGGACTTGAGGGTTAGTTAACCGTGTCTTGACTAGGGGTAAAGAAGAATGGAGTTTACGAAGCCTGATTTTTCTAGGCATTGGGAAGGTACCAATATAAGACACCTTTGTGAATGAAAATAATTCAGTTCACATGTAAAGTAAGTGAGCTTTTAATTTTTTGGCCAATTGGAAAAATCAGGGCCTGTATTTAGTGGGGACTCCCAGAAGATGAACAAAGGACACATGCCCAGTGACTTGGCAAGAGCTTTTAAGGAAACAAGAAAGAGCACCATCTCAACTTAAACATGCTGAGACAAGGGGAGGAGGCCAAGAATGTTGACTTTCAAGTGAAACCAAGCCAGAAAACTTCAGAAATACAAATTAAAGAAACACTGGCCTTAAGGAAGAGAGTCAACTTATTCTAATCATTTCAAAACTAGTTATGAAGTTGCTTTTGGAGAACATAGAGGCCTACTTTTTCTCGAAGTGTGAACTTTCCAGCTAATGGTCTTAAGGAGGTGGCACTAGGCACAGGATGTCAAGAATGGCTCACAGAGTGAAGCATTTGTTTAGGCAGCATATCGTTCAGCTGTCTGCCTTCCTCTCTATAATCGACTCTGCTCCGCTCTGCACTTGCCAGACAGACACATCAGTTCTGATGGCATGTGCCCTGCTCTGTATGCAAAAGATATCCGAGTATTAACTAAGTTTGCAAGAGGAATTAGGATCCGTAATAAATGCTTTAGCAAAGAGGCTTTGGGGAATAAAAATGTGTCTTCAGGCAAAATTCTCATAAACTAGACATCATCTTTGATTTACAGTTTATAGTATTTTCCTCACTGTATCCAATATCCCCAGCTTGAGGGCTCTTGCTCCATGTGGCATGATTGACTGCCCAAGGTGGGAAGGTAGCTTTGTGCACTGAAGTTAAGTCAATGGAATTAGAAATTGAAGAAACACAAAACAAGCAGAGTTTTAAATTTGGGGGAGTGTTTTGTTTTGCTTTGGTACTTTTAGTAGTTAAAAGAAAAATCTTTGTCTGCTACTTCACTCACCAAACAGGAAAACATTTTAAAAACTTGACTGCTACTTTACAAAAGGTGATTTCCCACTGTCTCTTTGATATTAGACACAAGATGGAGACCATAATTGGGAAGGCATGCTCTCATATTTTATATTGTGCATAGCAGAGATTCATTTACCTAGACCATTCAAACATGGAATAGAGACTTCTTGAATACAGATGGAGGATGGATGTTTCATCTCCCTCAACTCTCCATCAGATTTTAAGAAGAAACAAAGAAGGAGAGGAAATGACATATGATTAAACAAACTTAACATCAGTTCTGCACAAGGCACTGGGCTAGCCACATTGGCAAACTGTGTAAACCAAGTAATTTAATGACATAGAGTGGAAATCAGACCAATATCTTATAAATATATAAAGGGAGATAGCAATCATTAATTAATAACATACAAATGACAAAAAAGGAATCATAAATATCTCAACAAAAGTTTTACTTTTTTTGAGCCACACATATATTCAGCATACAAGACCATCAGAATAATTACCTTAGAAACACTAGAATAGGGGAGCCTGGAGTGGCTCAGTTGGGTGAGCATCCAACTCTTGATTTTGGCTCAGGTCATGATCCCAGGGTATGGGATCAAGTCCTACATCAGGCTCTGAGCTGAGCCTGGAGTCTGCTTGTTATTCTCTTTCTATCTCTCTCTTCCTCCCTCCTTCTCTCCCTCTCCCTCTGCCCCTCTCCCATGCTCATGCAATCTCTCTCTTTCTCTCAAATAAAAAGATACAGGAATGTTCTTTTATAGAACCATATAAATGGATATGTAAATAGTTGGAATACATATTTAGAACTGTCACTTTGGCAAATGAGTACATGGGTATTCATGATTTATGAGTTCCTTACTGCTTGTTTACTCAAAGAGACAGATGGTCTAAGGCATTTCTGAACATATTTCACACTAATAATTTTAATGTTATTGTTATTAAGCAATTTATAAGCTAATATATAGTTCAAGAGTAGGTCCTTAACTAATGGTCTCCTTGTCCCTCTTTTCCACACCTCAAAAGGTATTTATAATTGGCTAAAGCCATGGGAAAGCACATGATTATTTCCAACAAAATGTTCTTGTGTCTGTAGGATACACACAATACATGGTGGGGGGCGGGGAGGGAAAACAGAGAATATGCTGAAGTAGCAATGTTCTGTGAAATCAAAGGTTCTTTCCAAAAACCAATAAATGGTTGGAGTAGCTATCAGGCAGTACTTGGGAATTTTGAGACGTATACTCCAAGAGCGTGAGTTAATGCAGATGGGTAGAACAAAATAGTTCCATAAGGGAATTGCATAAGCTACCCACCCTGCCCATCCCCCAGCCAAAGGCTGAAAAATTTTTATGGTAGCTTTGCACCATGTTTTGAAAGGACTTATGTGACTTTAGTATGTATATTGGTTCCAGATTATCAGCTCCATTTCTGGATTTGAGTTTTGTCATCTCTAAAATATGTTCATGAATTCCTGGGAAAAATCCCTACTATCTCAAAATCTAGGTTTTGCATAAAGTGGATACACCACTACCCTACCAAAACCTTATATCCATATCCATTTCTTCAGAGGCTACTTTCTGCATAAAGTCTATTTTTAACTCCTTTTCCCAACTGCATATGAAATGACCACATATAAGACACTGCATATTCACATTTAGCATTTACTATTATCACTTCATATGTTTTTATTTCTCTCAGCTGCATTATGTCTTTTGTCTCAACCACAGGATTACAAATATTCTCTATTTTAATGAAAATCATAATAATATCAAGAAAAAAGCAACATATTCTTTGACAAATCTGAGTGAGTTAAATGCCACTCAACGGAAAATTTAACATGGTGATTTAAAAAAATGTACAGTTGGGGAACATGGGTGGCTCAGTTGGTTGGGTGTCCAACTTGAGCTCAGGTCATGATCTCATGGTCCGTGAGTTCCAGCCCTGCATTGGGCTCTGTGCTGACAGCTCAGAGCCTGGAGCCTGCTTTGGGTTCTGTGTCTCCCTCTCTCTCTGCCCCTCCCCTGCTCACGCTCTGTCTCTCTCAAAAATCAATAAATGCCAAAAAAAATTTTAATAAATAAATAAATGTATAGGTCTAAAATTAAGGTAGATAATAAAATTTGGGAAGGGGGAGAAAAAAAATTCTTACTTTTCATTTTCCACATCTGACTGTAATGACTCAAGTGGATTCTATTAAAATGTCCACCAATTTTGGTGTGAGATTGGGGAGGGTATATGCAAGAAATAAGGGATGTCAGGTAAGAGGAAGCTTAGTGGATGGGTACCTATCAGAGTGAGCATTTGAGCTTGGAGTACATTAAATCTTTGGTAACAAATGTACATAGTCCTCTGTTAGCCTAAGAGAAACTGGCCTCTGAGCAACTCATTTTCAAATCATTTTCCAACTCCACTGTTTTTGCGGGAGGTTAAAATGAGGAACAAGAAAGCCGTGTAATATTATATGGATGCACCAAACTCTTCTTCTTTTACCCTGGTGGTCTCCTTTTCAGCAGAAAGCATGGGGAAACTTCCCTTCCTGCAATATATGGACAGGGCTACTCAAACAGTCACTGAAACCTGTGACTATGTATGCCTGTGGAGATCAGTTCCCTCTGCTTCTTCCTGTAAGTTTTAGGATATAACCAGCAGAGTAAAGGTACAAGAATGGTGAAGATTATAAATTATAATATAAGAGGAGATGTAGAAATTAGAAAAATATGCAGTTTCTGCTTTTATATATGGATTTGAGTGAATCCTAGTCTCTTTTACCCCTTTTCCTCTCCCCTGAGGGCCCTATGGCCCCTGAATACCACCACAACTTAGGAAACAAACCAACAACAACAACAACAAAAACAAGCATACTTTGAAGATTCTTTTTTTCCTTCATAAAATTAGTCCACCTCAGGACTTTTCAAGAACCTATAGAACTTTTCTTCTCCTGGAGTCCCAGTTGAGCCCTAAAATAAAGACAGACAGAGTCAAAGATACAATTCTGGTCTTTCCGAGCTGGCTTTTGGCCTACGTGCAGCAGCTGATTCTGCGAACTTGGCGTCAATAAAGGAGGTGCCCTCCCTGTTTGTATTGTGTGGGTGTGCTAATCTACCACCCATGTCAAATTGCCTCAGCACTAAGTGTATTTGAAAGGTTCAGCTTGTGAGGTGGCTGAGGATTTGGGGGAAGGGTAGAAAAAGCTTGGCTTTTCTTATCTCATTCAAATTGGTTTGTCCATCTCTGTTACCATGTGTCTCACAAACATCAAGATGGGTGATCTCCCGGGGGACTTTTAGTACATTCCCCTCTGTCAGTTGAGGATTATATCCTACAATCTGTCCCCTAGCGCTTTATACACACCCATTTAAAATAACTCCAGTAACAGGATCTTTAATTGACTCAGGGGATGGTGGGGGGTGGGGGTTTCCCAGTATGATTGTCGTTTTGGTTCAAGGGGAAGAATGAAGTTGATTCTGTGCCTTGTGTCCGAGTAACAATATGTGAAAAGATTCATTTAGTCCTTAATCCTCAAGGAGGATCTGAAAGGAGCTGATCGTTTAACAGCCACACAGTGTTCTGCTTTCGAGCTGTTTTTCTTATTTATGTCTTGGTTGTTAAAGCTCTAACCATTCCCTTTATTGTTCAGTACGGAAAAAAGAAAGAAAGAAAGACAAATTGGTATTAGCAATTCATAGAGCAATGACTCCACACTTAGAAATGAAATCTAAAGTCTTGCAGGAAGAAAAAGTTTGGTTTGGAATATTTTGTGAGTCGTTTGGGAACAGAGCCTCCTGCACGACAACTGGTTCTTCTGGAGAAATAGGGAATAACGAGACTGGACAGAAGAAAACAACAGCTTTCAGTAAACGGATGTAAATAAACTGAGCATTGATTTTACCCCAACTGGGGCTGGTCCAGTCATACTGACTTACATGGGCACAAATGAGTTTTGAAGCAGGTATGGGATTGTATCTGTCTTAGTATCTATAACAAAAATATTAGGCAGCCTAGAATTTCCATAATTAAGTTTTTTTAGGTAGGATAAAGGTTACCCTTTCAACTCCCATTTTTCCAAAACATCCCTAGTAGTAAATCAAATGAAGAATATTATAAAATTGGGGGAGTAGGAGGTAAGGGGATTATGCAGCTAGCTGCTATAAGCAAATGAGGAGTGTCTCTTTTTATTTTTAACAAACAGTACTTGCTTGTTTTCATTTGCTCTTGCCAGGTTGTACTGCTGTTTACGTCACCTGGTAAGCTATCAGAGAACAAGCTAAACAAAAGCTCCCCAAAGTTTCTAGAATGGGGAACTGTGGAGGCTGACAGATATAATATTTCTCAAGTTTCTTCTGGAGTGGTGAGTGGCTCACCCACTCATACCAACGTGACCCCAAAATTTAGTGTGTGTGGGGCACAGGTTGAGAAACCTAGTATGGCTAGATTTTGGATTTTTCTTGCTATATTGATCATGATTCCAGGTACATGCATAAAAATACATCCTGATACAGAATAGCCCAGGAAGGTAAATATATAAATCAAAGCAAACAGAAGGGGTATATTGTGTTAAAGTAACAAAGTCCAATGAGACAAGGATGGGCCTTGGCCAAGGCACACACAGACAACATCTGAATTAATAAAAGAACCACAGAGGTATCTACTATCTACTAAAATCCTGAATTAAAATTTTTCCTTTCTTTTTTCTTACCTTTCCTCTTTTAAAACTATTTTTGAGAGAATCCAAGAATTTGGGATTTAGTGTAGTGAAATCAAATTTAAAAAAGGGAATTGGACATCTGAAAAGAAAATATTTACATATGAATTTAGCCCTAAAACAAAATGAAGTGACCTAAAAATAATTCCTCAGTTGAAGAAATTTCAAGTTATTATTGAAGTAAATTCTGGAAAGGCAGTTTTGAAAGGCAGTGTTGAGCTATAACTCACCATTGGGATCTAAAGCTTTTCTGCATAACTAAACATCTAGCCAAAGATGACAGAGAACCACAGGCTCCTCATGACCTTTAGTGAACAAACCAAATAGGCATTTGATTATTTCTCACAGATTCTGTTATTTGATTAATATTATAAGATCAACAAACCATTTTTCACTAGTAGTAAGTGCTATTATTACAGAATATAATATGGAGGGAAAATAATTCAAGAGTGGTATTTTTCCTATCTTATCCCATGAATCTCCTAACTTGGTGTTCCAGGGTCCATAACCAGCCACAAGAATATGTATTGTAAGCGGATGGCCTTTAGTATGGGGTGCCAAAAGGAATCTCTTGACACTGAAATATTTTCTTCAAGAGTGTTGGGCACCCCCATGGGCTCTCCATGGCATAATTCTTTAAGATAAAAATATTTCTGAAAATCATTGCTCTCCGTTCCCTAGTTCCCTGTGAAAGAGTTGTTCTCATAGTTTTGTTTTTGTTTTTGTTTTTGTTTTCCTTCCAGGTTAGACAATAATAGGAAGACATCCTTGCTTTTGTTAGGGACCCAATCTAAAATTGGTAGAGGTCAACAGATGAAGGAGAGGAGGAGGGGTGAATGAGAAAATCTCATAGTGTAGAGTGCAGCTGTCAACAAGGGTTTGAGAAGAGTATCCCCAAAAGGCTGTTCTATTTTTGGATTTCCCTAAAACATTTTCATATGTATTGTAATCCATTTTTTGGCGAGCAATGAATAAAAGACTTTCTTTGTGGCAACTCCCCAATCTTACAGATCATTTTAACAAACAGACTAAAGTTGCCCTCATCTTTCCTTTAAAAGATGCCATAAACAAATCCTTAAACATAAATCCCAAGGAATTCTTTAAAGAAGTAACCTTTAGGATTCTGTCCCCTGTATGGGCACGTTGATGTTGTTCTATCGTAATATATTCTGGACACGTTAAGTGTGTGATACAGTTTCTAGCAATCCTAAGCATCATAGACATTTAGAATTAAAAAAAAAATTAATGAAACATTCCTTTTTCTTTACACTGGAGTAACAGTGACTTTAGTTCAGCTTGATCTTACTTTCACATCTGAAGTTCCTAATGGTGTTCATCTTCAAAGTTCATCATCAGTTCCTAAGAAATGTCTTCCATACTAATACAATGATAAAAACATTGTGTAATCCCTAAAGGTAAAGCTCTGTCTTAACTTTCTTTATAATCTTGTATGGCCCCTTTGCCATACTGGCATGTAGTAGGCTTTTAATATATTTATTGATTTAAGGATTTAATACAAATAGGTAGCATAACAATAGTAATAGTAATAATAATGATGATAATAATAATAATAATAATAATAATAATATTGAGGTAGAAAAGCTTATTTATGGTTTTTAGTAAGGCAATCCCATTTCATTTTGGGCTAATGCCATCCAGTGAAACAGATGAAGGGAGCTAACTCAAGTATTAGCAGGAAAATGAATGACTGGTGTTTATTACCCTTTGAACATGCAAAAATATGTGTCAACACAGTGCTATAACTAGCAGACAGCAAATTGCCAGCAAGGTAGCCTCAACATAGCCAAAGGAGTAAAGCATAGAAGATTCGACATAGGCAGCCATAGCCAAAATGTCCTCCAGAAACATGCTACTTGACCCATATTTCCACTCATCGTGCTACCTAGTAGCTCCAGTTCTAGAGCTTGATTCAACACTGCCCTGCTTTCTTTTGACTTGACGATTGTGAACTTGCAGTCACCAAAGGACACTGTACCATTGCCAACCTAAGGTACCCTGTACTGGTCAACATAGTCGTCAAAGCTAGTGTGGTCACTGAAGTAAAAGCATGAGGAAAATTATCGGCTTTATATATATATATATATATATATATATATATATATATATATATATATATATATTATCACAAATGACTAACCAAATAAGACTACTTCATGTTTCAGTAATGCCAAGAAGGCTCAGAGTGAGAGCTGGAAAAATTCTCGATGTTTGATCGAAGTGTTAGATGCTATACATGATGAGTCTCTTTATCACTAGATGATAAGCAATATTGCAGAAGTCCTTGGTTCTCCTGGATGGGATTGCTGAATAGTTGAAAGCCACAAAGATATCCACCATCACTCTTTGACTTAGTGCAAATCACAGAAGTCAGCTGTGATCTCCATTTGAAATTTTCATTTTTAGTGTAATACAATTGTCTTTTGCTAAGAGCCTGATTTATTTTAGCCTTAGCCAGACTTCATATATAAATGTTTAGGCCTTGCTTGAACCAATAAACCTTTATATTCTTTGAAAAACTGTGATGGATTATATGCCTGGAGAACATGCTCTTCCTCAGAAGGATAATTAAAAGCTTGTTCTTTTCCTGTGTGCATCAAAAACCAAAGCTAGATGTGGCTTTATAAAAATCAAGAAACGAATTATCAGGACTTGAACCATACTTTACAAGTGTTAGTCTTGAATAACAAAAACAAGTTGATAAAATAAAAACAAAGCACAATCATTTATATATATCATAATTGTTATAGATGGAAACATATAAGGAAACTAGATTCAGTTATCAAATATTTTAATCCTCAAAACAACTCTGCTATATATGTATCATTATTTCCATTTTTAGATACAAAATGTTAAATAATTTGTCCAAGGGTTCAAACTAATTATTTTGAAACACCAAGTCTAGTTTTTATTTTATGATATTTTTAAAAATTTTTTAAATGTTTATATATTTTTGAGAGAGAAAGAGAGAGAGCACAAGCAGGAGAGGGGCAGAAAGAGGGAGACACAGACTCCAAAGCAGACTGCAGGCTCTGAGCTGTCAGCACAGAGCCTGATGGGCTCGAACCCATGAACCATGAGATCATGACCTGAGCTGAAGTCAGACACTCAACCAACTGACCCACTCAGGCGCCCTTATTTTATGTTTTTTAATAATATACACACATTTTAGTAGCGACCAGTCATGGGCCTGGAGTACACCAAGCAGGGATGTGGCAGTCATATATTCGTGTTCCCCTAGATTCATGTTAAATGAGTGTGTTAGGCAAGATATGCCCCCCACCCCCCAGAGATGCCCCTTTCCTAATTCCCTGAAATTGTGACTATTAGGTTACATGACTATGGCGAATTAAGGTTGCAGATGAAATTAATGTTGCCATTAGTTGAGCTTAAAATAGATTTTTCTGAATTATCTGGTTGGGCTCAATGAAATCACAAGACTCTTAAAAGTGAAAGAGAAAGATGTGGCTACAGAATAAAGGTCAGAGAGATGCAATGTGGCTAGCAGAGGAAGGGGTCAATGAGTTAAGGGATGTGGGCATGTTTTAGAAGCTGGAAAAAGCCAGAACATAGATTTCTTCCCTAGAGCCTTCAGAAAATGAACATACATTGCCAACATCTTGATTTTAGTCCAAGGGGCCCAATTTTGGACTTCTGACCTCCAGAACAATAAGATAATACATTTGTGATTTTATTAGTTGAATCCACTAAATTTGTGATTAATTTGTTACAGCAGTAATAGAAAACTAATACAGCTTGTATATATGATACCCCCTCCTACATGCATTTATTTTTTTGGCTTTGTACCCAGTTCACAATGTCATCTGCCAATCTGACCTCCTACTAGCTTCTGCCCTTGCACCTTGAAGTTGGTAGAACATTGAAGACCATCTCTCTTGAACTAGCCCAATGGGTAACAGTGAGAACCCTAGCCTTGCAATCTAGGACCTGCTCTTCCTTCAGATTCCAGTTCCAGGGGTCTAATGCTGGATAACTGGGCACTAATGATGTGATGTTAGATCATTCCAAATATTGTATCATGAGTCAAGGTAAAATAAAAATTAAATTACATGCTTTGAAAACTTCATAGCTTATTTAATGCTGGAAACACTTTCTTAGATTATCTGGTTTAATAGTCTTATTTCAAATCTTCATTTTTCAGATGAGGGGATAGACTCAAAAAGGTTATGCAACTTTACAGAGATCTCACATCTTATCTGTGGCAAAGCTAGATCTAGAGCAAATTCTCCCAATTGTGAGTGCAAAACATTTTCTTGGCCTTGACTCAACCTGAGTTTTATCTTATAGGTGAAGTCTTAGAAGACCTGGTGGAATAAATTGCTTATTTTCTCCAGGACTCAGGATGACCTGATTTCCTTAATCCTGGAATTCTATCCTGTACTTCTCCTCCTAACATACCATCATTAACTTGATTTTCTTCCTGCCTCCTCCCTCACTCCCCATCATATGTAAACTCTGATTTACATCTGAACAGGAAACATTCAAAATATATTCCTGAAGTGTTTACCCAACAGGCCTCCAGGCAATACCCACAATGAAGAACTGAACAATCATATATTCTATTTTCTATTGGTTGTGAATATTTACTTTATGACAGAATCCTAATCCACTCTCAAGAGGTTAGTAAATTCACTGGAACTCTTTTCTGGAAAGATTTTAAGTTTTCAAATAATTCACCTTTATCTCAGTCCCACAAAACAAAGCCTTCTCTTGGCCTTTAACCATGACATCGCATTGAAACTGGAGTGATCTGTAATTAAATAATAATAATAAAAAAAGTTTCTGTCCTGAAGGGATCATTATCTACCAAGTTGGCACTTCAGATATTATCTTCAAACAATCAAGTACATTAAAACTCCTTCTTCCAGTGATGTATATATTTGAACTAAGCCCACTATTCTTAGCCCTAAATTGGCTCCTATCTGGTCTTATCTCATATTTCTTCCCCACCTCAACCTCATTTATGAATTTCTAGTAGTTCCTTGACTTCACTAATGTGTGTCTTAATACATTTACTCTTACTAATCATGTTCTCCTAAACTATACCCATCTACTCATTCATTTATTGCAGAATGCATTTTCTGAGTACCCATATGTCAGGAATGAGGCAAAGTGCTGGAGTGTTCATAAGCAAAGCATAAAATCCATGAATCAAGAGAATGTAGGATATAGTCAAATAAAACACCAGTTACAAGAAAGCACATGATATAGGTATAAGAGTAGGGTAACTATAGATCTGCTTGGGAGAAACACCTAAACCTGAATTTGTGAAGGGAGCCTGTTTGAAAGAGAAGCCATGGCTTTTATCATCACTGCATAGCTTGGGAGTGAATAGCATACAATTCACACTCAGTATGTGTTGATAGAATTAATGAGCACAATCTGTGATGAGATGCCTCCTGAGACACTGAGTTACTATGATTCTGTTGCTTGCAGATGACTTTGCATCATAAACATTTATTGTCTGTCTGGGTAGAGTTAATCAGAGAGTGGTAGAAATTACTTGGATACTTTAGGTTTGTAAATTAAAACCTTTTGAGTTATTTCCATCATTGAATGTGAGTGAGCAAATTCAGTCACTCCCAGGGCAAAGAAAAATTTAGGGATTAGACACAACAAGTATTGTTGAATCCTGGCGTTGCCATTTATGTGTATGTGACATTTGGCAGGTTAAACTCTATCCTATAATAAGCCCTATCTAGTAAATGGGTACATAACAATGACACTTTTTAAGAATTAAAAGCAATAACATCAAAGGATGTGGAAGAGTGATTGCTATTAGTGAACACTTAATCAATGTTGTTAGTCTTCTTTGCATCTTCCCCGTTTGATGATATACATTTAGCATAAATTTTTGAATAGCTGAAGTAGATGGAATTATGCACAAATAATTGAATTTCTATTCAGCATTTTGCACTGTAATCCATATCCAGTACTAGGATAAAGAATCAAGAATTGGAGCTATGTTAAATAAATGTCCTTCCTGTCCCTTATATACTATCAGCTCTCTATTGAACAACAGGAAAGAAAATATAGGATTATGGGATAGACCATATTCTAAATTTTTTTTAAATGTTTATTTTTGAGACAGAGAGAGACAGAGAATGAACGGGGCAGGGTCAGAGAGAGAGGGAGACCCAGAATCTGAAGCAGGCTCCAGGCTCTGAGTTGTCAGCACAGAGCTTGACACAGGGCTCAAACTCACGGACTGTGAGATCATGACCTGAGCTGAAGTTGGATGCTTAACCAACTGAGCCACCCAGACACCCCAAGATAGATCATATTCTATATCCATAATGTTCCTGGATTTTATAAATTAATATAGTTTCAAATAGCACAGTGGTATCATTTGGAAATTCAATTACTCACAAGTTGATGGTATAGAGATATGTCATGGAGACCTCTAGGTAACTATTAAATCCATTTTCCCTTCTTCCTGGGCCCCCAGTGAGCCTACACTTCCTAGTCCCCATAGGACCTAGATTTGGCTACATGATTGACTTCTACTGAGTGGAATATGAGTGCCTGTGACATATGCCACTTCCTGACCTGTCCCATAAAATCCTCCCATGCATGATTCTCTGAATCTTCACATCTTCTAGCTGACAGGATGAGCTCCCAAGATGAGCTTGGGGGAGATGGCAGGAACACAGAATGGAAAAAGTCTGAGTCCCTGAATCTCTGCTTGGAGAGTTGCCCAAATAAGAACACCTTTTGGATTACTAAGTGAGAAATAACTTACATTATACTAAGCTGCTGAGATTCAGAGGTGCCTCTTTTGTGATATTTAGCATTATTCCTTTCTAATATAGGACCTAAATGATAAAGACCAAAAACTTTAGTTCCAGTCCTGTGTTTACTAGCAACCTGCCTCATGTTAAATAATGGCTTCCTTTTCCAAGGTTTTGGATAGACTGTTTAAGGTAAGATAGCACTTCTTTGCTTTCTTCTTATTCTCAGCTCATAACATTGTGCCTAGAAGATAGTAATTGCTCAATAAAAATTTAGTAAATAAAATAATTCAATAATTGTTTTTATATGGAGAAGGATCTGTCTCATATGGTGTTTATATGCATAAACTCTCCAGTTAGACCACCTGGGTTCAAATCCTGGCTCAGACAACTTAATGACTGATATTGGTAAGGTTACTAAACTCCCTGTGTCTCAGTGTTTGTATTGATAAATGAGAGTAAAAATAGAAACCTACCTTGAAGCTATCCCCCTCCATTATTATATGAGTTAAAGAGTTAATAGATTTAAAGCTTTTATTTATTTTATTTAAATTAAATTTAATTTTTTTAACATACCATCTCACATTAGTTTCAGATGTCATGTTTTTAAAACAGGACCTGTCCATAGTAAGAAGTCAGGAATATCATTCTGTATTGCATGAAAGAGAATTTCTTTCTCTTTTTTTAAAGGTTAATTATTTATTTATTATGAGAGAGAGAGAGAGAGAGAGAGAGAGAGAATACCAAGCAGTCTCCGTGCTGTTAGCACAGAGCCCAAAGAGGGGCTTGATCAAGATCAAGAGCCAAGATCAAGAGTTGGATGCTTAACCAACTGAGCCACCCAGGCACCCCAAGTATTTATTTCTATGCGCCAGACAATGTCTAGCATCTTTATTTCACTAAAGACCCAGAGTATGTGCTTCCTAGAGCCCACTCCTATATTTTGTGGTGATAAACTGGAATCCTGTCTGAGTGTATGCTTTATTGAACATGATTTAGGCTAGGGATCTGACACCAAGGACTAGATGCAGGAATACTTTTTGGAAGAATTATGAAAACAGTGAAGCTTCAGGCTTCTGAAAAGGAGTTTTGTAAAAGTAAAAGCTACCAAGAAGCGGCCATAACACCTTTGTCTGAAATGATTGCCCTGGCCTGGCTGGATATTCATATCTTATCAATTCTTCAGTGCCCAGCTCAATTATTACCTCTTCCCCAAAGCCTTAGCTGAGGGCTCCATGAGGAAATGATGAGATCCTCCTCACTGCCTTTCATATTGTTTATATTCTTCTTCCTTGACTTGCACTTATGCATATGCTTTTGTTATCTCCCATACTAAAATAGAAGCTTCTTGAAGCATGAGTCCATGTAAGTACCTGTCTTACAGAGTGTTGCATCCCCCAATGCCCTCCTGGTAGCAACCTTGAGTTGAAAGCATGGAGAATAAAGGGAAATGAAACAAACTGGACATTTCCCCTGCCCTCTAACTTTCAAGCTTTCCTGAAGGAACATCAGGGACCAGCACACAGTACTCTAAGGAAGAGGCAACTCTGTAAGAAAGATTACTGTCCTTATTTTAAGAAAATTACTGAGAGGGATTGTAAAGTAGAATATGGGAATATTTTAAAATAACCTCTGAGATTTAAAAAAAAAAAAAAAAGAAAGACAAAAGGAAAAGCTGAAGAGCCACTGCTATAGGGACTCTGGGAGTAGCTCTGACTGCCTCAAAGCCCTGGGAACCAATTTAAAATCATCCGGTTCTAACTCTGAAGCACACCTCCTCAGCGGCTGGGGCTTTACAGTCCAGTACACATAAGCCAACTCTCAACTTCCAGACCAATGACAGGGATCAATGATTCGTATAAATGCCACCAGCAGATAATTGGCCATTTGGGTCAGAATCACTAGCCTTGTTGCAGAAGTAGAGACATCTGCCTGGGAAGGAGGAGTCTCTTTCTCTTTGGCAGTTTCTCAACTGCCCAGCTCTGATGGGTTATGTCAACACTGCCAGTGGAACAAAGTTCCAGTCTGGAGGCCTGGATACTTGAGCTCTGTCTTTGACCTAGCAGAGGGTCTGACACAGATTGAAGGGACAAATGGCACTGAATGGCTCTGGACAAGCCATTTAACTTCTCTGGGTTTCAGTTATCTCTTAACGAGAAATGAAGAAGTTGGACCACATTCCGTTTATTGGATTTATTGGATAATTTTTGATGGTGCCAGAGTGAAAGCTTATGTCCCTTCATAATACCTTTGTGAAAGACAAGAGATAAGGGGTTATAAGTCCCTCACTCTCCACCATCAATCACACAGGTATGTGTGTGTATGGCACACACTTGCCCTAACATCATTTGTACAAGGAATCTAAAAGCCAAAAGCCAAAAACCAAAAACAACAACAACAACAAAAAACAAAACAAACAAACAAAACAACAGTTTACTGAATTTTCCTCTAGGAGTCTGACCATGCACAGCATCTCCCCAAGTAGAGTCTGACTATATACTGTACCCGCCCCCCCCCACCCCGCCCCGGGTACCTGATGCTACAGGCAGTGACCAGCTGACTTTGAGTTAGTGATAAGTGGCCCTTAACAGTTGATACTACTAATCAGATTATCAGGGCTGGCTGCAAATATCATCTCAGTAAAAATCTCCATATAGCCCAGAGATTTCTGAGTCTTACGAATGCCTACTTAATGAAGCAATATTTTTGAGGAGAGAGATCCAGTTAATTAGAATATTCAGCTGTGCTCTTAACAACATTTGAGCTGTTAACTACTTCTCATCAACCCCTTTTCCCTTGGGTTGGAAGAAATACCTGGTGGTGCCCTTACCAATCTCTAGAATTCAAATCCAAGGTTTTTTTTCCCTGGCGCACTTATATTGTTACCAGCTAGAAAAAACTGAGAGATCATAGGCTATTCTTATTGGTAATTTATTGAGTAGAGAAAGCTGATTAGAAAGCAAAGAAGGAGGCCTTCATCTCTCACACACATGCACACATAAATGCAACTGCCTCCCTGTCCCGCTTTCAGCCCCCACCATGCGTGCAGACCCTTGTCCACATTTGCACTGAACAGGACAAATGGCCTATTTTCAGTCAGCTGGAGTCAGCTGCCTCCCACGTGCCACTGCCTCGCTGACTCCTCATTGTTCTTCAGGCCTCCAGCAGCAGGAGGGAGGGGACATGTGGAGCCACTCTCACCCTCTGGCCCCTTTCATCACACCACAGACAGACACTTTCCAAGAACTTGAATGGGCATCCACAACCTCCCCTCTGATTGCTCATTAATCTGCCCCTTCAGACATTCCTCTGCCTTTTGGCCAGGCTGGCCCATGCCCCAAGAGGATAATATTCAGAGTGGAACCACTTATTTTGAGCAGTAAGTATAATTCAGGAAAGCAGGGCCTTCTAGTAGTATCTGAGTATTAGGTACATCTGAGCTCGCTAAACATAAGCTTCTATCTGGAGTATGTGAAATGCCATGAACTAGTAACTGTTGGAGGGGGGGTAGCGGATGTGTGTCCACTGGGAGACTTCCCTGAGCAAAGCTCTGCTAGGGGCCTGGTGACAATAAAGAGAAGGAAGCATTTCAAAGATTGCCCTTGTCTTTAAGAAGCTGTCCTTCTAGGTGGGAAGATAAAACATGACCACACGAAGAGGAAGTAAGTGAATTTCAACAGAATGTAACACTGTCAGAGGAGGGATGATGGATTTCCAAGCTGGAAGGCTCCTGAAAATCTTGAAGGAGGAAGTGGGATTTGATTTGAGCCTTAAAGGATTGCAGGCTTTATGCAAATAGAGTGGAGACAAGGCCAATGGTTTCAGTACCAAGGCAGGATAGTAGGAGAACACCGCAGAGCAACTAGGCTGGGGCAACTGAGGCAGAGGGTTGGCACAGGGGGTGAGTGGGTGGCCGATCTGGGAGGCTGAGCCAGAGGTGGGGTTGAAGAGACCTTTGTTTTCTTCCATGGTTGCTGTCAGATAAAGAGTCATTTGCCAGCTCTCTGCTATTTCTAAGATGAGATAGGGACACTTCCCTACAGTCTCTCACAGTGATGTCGTGTGGGTGACAGAGATATTGTTTGTAAAGCACTTAGAAATAAGCAGCCAGTTTAAAATAAGAAAGATATTGCCTTATGATTTCAAACCGAGCTTTCTCTGTCTAATGAAGCAGCTTCTCACCTAAGCCTCTCCCTGGGTGTTCACCAGGCAGTTTAAGAAACAGCATGAAATCTCTGCCAGGCCCTAGGCTACCATTTAGCACACTGAAGCAGCAACTTCTGGAATGGTCCCCCAGTGGCCTGGCAGGGTCCTGTTCTCCGTGAGATGTCCATTTGACTCCCAGTGAAAAGGCTGCATCAACAGTTATAATCAAGCACGCACAACGTGTGAGCTGCTGAACAGAGCACAATGCTTAACACAGCCCTTTTACATTTCATGGAGTAGAGGGTAAGCTTGTGAATAGGGGTGTGTTGCTGGGAATCCAGAGGTCTCAGAGCTAGGGTCCCTCTGGCACAAGGAAATGTCATGATGTGAAGTCAGCCTGCCATGTATTTATACTATTTGAGCCATTTAATGTGGATCTTGATTATGACTTCTCCTCATGCCACACAGCCAGTGTGAGATCTCATACTTCAAGAAAAGGATGTGTAAGTGTCCCTTTTTAGATGGCTGCTTATGCAGACACTATCTGCCTTGCTGTATGTGGAGTGTGAGACTGTAGACTCATATGAGCGTTGAAACCAAAGCAATCATATCCACTTGCTTTTATCTTTTAAAAAGAAACACCTCTTAAAATGTGTTTTACAAGGTCATTTCCTCAATGCTGTCATCCCATCTTATTCCAAGGATGAGAATAAAAGCTCAGTTGTGAGCAGACCTGGGCAACCATTTTCATTTTCATTTCATGGACATGTATATACTGCTGTCGCAGCTTTCCTTTACAGTGACATATCAGTGCATGCACATAAAGTAACAGCCTCTCTTTTTCACCTCTATGTCTGAGAAATGCAAGTTTACAAGGGAGTTCTCCATAGGAACAACTGAAAAAATGAAGAATCTGTAGAGAGCTGTGGAGAACATTTCAAATAAGTTATTAGACAACTGTAGGCGATTGCACTCATTTTCTCCTACCAGAAGTCCAGGAAGGGCAGGCACTGAGCCCTCTGACCTCCCAGGAAGAGGAAGCCCTCCTTCTTCCCTACCTCCTGGATTCTGGGGGGCAACAGAGTTCATTCCAAGGTGCCCCAAGAGAATCACTAGACTGACAAAGAGAATCCTGCCCCCAACATGCATGGATCTTCTTCTTCTTCTTCTTCTTCTTTTAGTTTATCTTTATTTATTTTGAGAGAGATTGAGAGCAAGCAGGAGAGGGTCAGAGAGAGAGGGAGACAGAATCCCAAGCACTGTCAGCTCGGAGCCCAATATGGGGCTTGAACTCATAAACCATGAGATCATGATCTGAGCCTATGTCAAGAGTCAGACACTTAACTGACTGAACCACCCAGGGACCCCAATGTCCATGGATCTTAAAACATGTAAATCTTGGTTCAAGTTATTGTGAAGTAGATGAGGTGTGTAGGATGGAAATAATTCTATTATATGAGCTTCAAAATGATGAGACTCCCTGAACTGCCTCCCTTCTAACATCTGGACTAATGAAAAGAATTACTTGTAGAGTCCCAGAAATTCATGGATGGAACAGTTATTTAGAGATCTTCTTTATTGGCCTTCTCTCCTCTCATCCCTTTCCCCCACATATTCACAACACTAGAGAAATATTTGACTAATGAGCTCTTTGTTCATTTTTCTCAGGCAGAGAGAAGGCTCATTGTTGGCATCATCAGTACTTTCAAAGGTTGAGAGACTGGGTTGCATTTATCATTAGTCTCAGTTCCACTGTCTAGTCCTTGTGCTTTCCCTGAACAATGTCTTGCCAAATGAGAAGACTCCTCTAAAAAGCCACAGTACCACCTGGCCTGATGCTCAAGCTTCTAAAATTGGGCTGGAGTCAGACTGAAGGCATCTCCTCTGTGCGTTACTACATGGGTTCTTGAAGGAAAACTTTTGGAGGTCACTATTAGCTTCCCAGAATTCTCAAAAAACCTGCTGTGAGGTATCACGAACTCTTCTTGGGCCATGCTTTGTAATACAAGCAAAAGGAGGAGGAAAAGGAGAAGGAAAAAAAAACACAATACAGAAAAAATATATTACATGTAAAGATGGTGGGTGTTGTTTTTGTTTTATAGACAAACACATACATGTGTGAAGATGTGTCTGTACGGGGTGGGTGTTCTAGGCTATTCTTTAAAAATCTGTTTATTATTGAAAGTCTCACTCAAAAGTATTTGAAAGATGCAGCTCTGGGTGAATGAAACGTCTCAGGGAATCACAGCCTAAAAATAGGCCCCTAACTCAGTGGCTTACTCCTATTGGGCCTCAGGGTACAATTTCATACTCTCTTTGAGTTTATTTCACAAATGGTACCCCAAAGCCCCCTAAACTTAATGACCGAGCGATTTAATCACATGTTCTTTATCCACACTGACTCATGCCAAAATCAAGTATTCCCCCTTCTGCTAGGATTCTGTAAAAAGGAATGAGACCAATCCACATTTAATAACGTTACTATTTGAAGAGCTTGATATTCCTTGTGATTAAAGTATTTGCACCAGGCTAACACACTGCCTAAGCACCTGCTCTGGGCTAAGCTTTTTCCTGTGTGCCAGGTCACTTCACTTCACGTCAGTCAACGCAGGGGCTGCAGCATGAGCTGAAATGGCCCAGACAAGCTTGGTGAAATGGCAGGGTTAACCTACCAGACATTTATTTGCATAAAGGGCTGAGAAAACAACAGGGAAAGCAAACAACCCAGTACAAATGGGGTTTGTCAGGACAAACTTGACCAAGAAACAAAGCTTTAGTCATCTGAGTACGACATCGTTTCCCTTCAACCTTGCCTTTTGGCCAAAATAACAACTGAAGCCAGAGTGGTATGGGAGGAAGCAGGAAGAATAGTAGCAACTGAGAAGAGTTAGTTGAACTAAAACTCTATGCAAAGCAGCGATGCCCTGGCATCCATTTAGCAGAGCATGCCATGAATAGGATATGAGAGGTTTCCAACCCCCAGCTTCCCCTCAGGTGCTCATGTGGCCTTGACGCCATTAGACTTCCTGTGCTTTGGCAGCAATGCCAAGTAGGAATCTGTGGTGTCCAGAGGAAGATGACAGTGTGTCATGGACAAGGCAGTGCCTAGAAGTGGCAGTGGTACCTGTCTAGAGCAGCAGGTGATGTCACTGAAGGCACATGTGAAACACCCTCCGAAAACTCCAAAGTTTACCTTAAACCTGGGACTTTGGAATGGGCTGGAATTCTACATGGAACAGTGAGAGAAATAGAGAAACATTGGTTACTCATATTTTATATGTAAGTATTAAATGGCAAAAAAAAAAAACCATATCATAAATCACATGTTTCCTTCAAGTGTCCTTTGGAGAATACAACCTATCATATTTTAGCTACTTGTTTTTTTCTAAGTTACTAATAAGGACTACCCAGCATGTACAAGGAGATGCTCTACATAATTGGAAGCTAGATATAGACACACAGATCAGAGAATCTGGGTCACAAAGGAGAAAATGCTTCAGACTTCCTGGACATGCGTTAAGGAAGATACATTGCTTCAGGCAAGCTCTGATAAGAAGTTACTAAGGAAAGAAATATGAATTGATCATTTCCAGATTCATAAGTTTACAGCTGACTCTAAAGGTGCAGAGAGGTGTCAGAGCATTTGAAAATTAAAATGATCAAATATTAGTTTTTTAAGCTCTGGCTGGAAGGAATTTCAACAATGTAAGATATCAAAATGAGATATCTAGTTCGCTTGCTGGAGTGTTCTCTGTTTATCTACAAACAAGGTAATATCTTGATATTAGATAATGGAATATTTTTAGTCATTTTTCCTACTTAGACTTTTGTGTCATCCCCCAGTTTTAAATGAGAACTACTTCAATCTCATGGTGGGGAGGGGAAAATGCTGCGATTGTTTCTTTCCACAATTTCTTACATTTTATGATCTTGCGACCTGAAATTATCACAGTATGGCAGTTGGGACAAATCAGACCTGGATATTAAGTTCATTTTCCCGTGTTACAGTGTGGGTTTTGGTACATTCTTCACAAGTAAAGCCACAGCTACCAAATACAGATGAACATTAAAATCAGCACAGTCCTCAGATTTTTCAGGCTGGAGAAGGTCATTTAGTAAACTGGAGAAGAGAATTACTCTCTGGTTTACATGCACAATGAATGGCAAAATTTAAAAAGTGTGCACGTAAACATGTTCAATATTAAATCCATTCCTGTTCAACACCATTTATTAAGTACTAACCATATGCAAGGCACCATGCCAAATGTAATATAGGCAAAATTGGGTCAATATTGTTATGTTTTGTAGAGGGGCATTTTTGGTCAGTAGAGACCAAGTAAAACATACCAACTGTGATTATAAGACAAATTATAAAAAGTTGTGTAAGAATTTTACAAGGGCTTGGTGCATAGGTAAGAATCAGGATAGTAAAGAGTGACAAAAAGGAAAAGATGAGCCAAGAGAGGAGCCAGTAAATGAAATGCTTCAGAGAGTTTAAAGTGGAAAAAAACATAGAAAGTAGTTTGTTGTTGTTGTTGTTTTAGTTGTATTACAGATGAGGAAACAGAGATGTAAAATTAAAGTAATTTGCTGAAGTTCACATTGCCAGAAAATGGCAGACTCAGAATTTAAACATGTTCATCTGACTATGAAGTGTGGACCTTTACATAATATTAAGGATCATGATGAAGTTAACCAGTAACAACTGAAGAGGACCAAATAAGCATGGTTTAAAATTATTTTTTCAAGAATTCTTAGTATCCAGGAAGCTAGATTAGAGGAAGTAATTAGGGCATTAACCCAGGATTGGGAAAATGGCATAAATTCAGAAATTGAGAACTCTAGAGGAGTATTTAAATGGTTAAAATCTAGTGATGTAATGGCCGATCCTAGGTTGTAAAATGGAAGAACAGCAAGAAAGAGTGAGATGACAGAACTGAGTGAATGTGTGCTGTGGTTGGGATTTCCTAACGGGTGAAGAAAAGTTTAGTGGGAGTGAGAGAATGGGCATGGTATATTCAGGGAGAGCTGTTTTGGAGTTGAAGATCACATAGATGGAGGTGCAGAGTGATGCTGTCTGACACATAGACATTCAGGCTCTGTGGAAACAGAGTAGGAAGGTCACTGAGTTTGAAGAACGGAAGTCAGGGCACTAGAAGTGATGTAATGACAATCTAAAATCTACATGGGCCACTCAGAAGATGCAGGTTAGACAGTACTCTTGCACTAAACACACCAGGAAGTCTCTAGTTTTTCTTGGAGTAGGCATTAGGATAAGTTTGGAAACAAATTTGACACATGGGCCTCTCCTTTTTCTGGTTTCAGCCCATGTACCTCATGGCTGGATTGGGAGGATTGGGAAGAATAACAGTGCCCGTATTTATATTGTTAGTCATTGTTGTATTGTTCTTCTGAGTGACTTATCCCATTCATTTTATTTAGCTCACACAACCATCTTATACTTTCCATGAATATATGGGAAAAACTTAGGCACAAATACAGTAATTCAGTCACAGAGAAGCTGTATCTCTTCACAAAAACCCTATGCCCAGTTTTAAACCTGACCTCATACCTCTTTGCTTCTATACTTGCCATTAGAAAAAAATTCTTAGAAATATATACTAACTCAGAGGGGGAAAAGAAATATTGAGCACATCCTCTGTGCTAACTACAATGCTAACAACTTTATGTGGTATGACAGTTTCTAAAATGGCTTCCAATGATCTCCACCCCCTGGTATCAATGCCCATGTTTAACCCTTCCCCCCCCACTCTGACGTGACAGTGGGCTGGTACTAGTGATCTACTTCTAATGAATTAATATCGCAAAAATCATGGGAAAGTATTTCTGAGGTTAGGTTACAAAAGGTTATGATTTCTGCCTTGCTTGCCCTCTTGCTTCTCACTTGCTCCCTCTGATGATGGGAGCTGTCATGTTGTGAATGGTCCTATGAAGAGACCCACATGGCAAGCAACTGGAGGTGGCTTCTGACCAATATTCAGTGAATAACAAGGCATCAGTCTAACAATCTGCCAGTAGCCACGTGAGTGATCTTAGAAGTAAATCCTTTTCCATTTGAGCACTGAGATGACCCCTGCTCCAGCCAACACCTTGATTGTGGCCTTCTCAGAGACACTGAGTAAGGGAACACAGCTCAGCCATGGCTGGGTTCCTGACCTACAGATACTGTGATATAATATGTATTGTTTTTAAGTTTTAACTCAAAACTGAGTTTTGGAGGAAGGGGTAATTTCTTACATAGACAACTAATACACACGGAGTATTTTGGTTAGTCATCAAAATAACACTATAAGTAATATTATGTTTATAGGTGAGGAAACGGAGGTTCACAAGTATTAAATGATTGCCCAAGATTGCATAGTAAGTGGTAGAGCTGAGATAGTAATTTAAAAATGTTACTTTGCTCTCTAAAACACTGCATGTAACATAACCAGGGGCAGGTAGCATGGTTATAAAATGTACATTTATAGCAAATTCTTTTCCTGATTCTGTGTTATCGTGTGGTCAGTTCATGGCTCCAATACCCCAACAGGATTAAAGTAATTCATCTTAAGACAAACTCTCATAGTGCAAAAGTTTTATGGTCCCCCAAAGTCTTCATCTCCTTTAAACCTATTTTGGGGGGACTAAACTGCAATTTCTTTAAAAGGCCCAGAGGGTGTGGTAACCTTTCATTTAAAACAGTGGTGGGAAATATGTCACCCGATCATCCAATGACCTCTGGTGGATGAATCTAATTGATGATAAATGCAGTTCACTGCAAAATATTTTTAAGTGTTTGGATTTATATTGAATCTTTTTGACCTCAAAAACTCAATCCAAAATCTTAACTGTTTTCCTAGTAACTCTTGAGATTATTCTGTATGGTCTAATTTTACATTTACCCAGGAAAAGAGGTTGGAATTCTCTGTTTGTTCAGACAAGGTTAGATGTGCTGGAACCCACTTCTCCCTTGTAACCTCTGCCTTGAAGTATTTTGCTAAAAGCTACTGTTTCCTAAAAGCTTACTGGCCTGGAAAATTGGGGTTTTTATATTTTCAGAAAAGATTTAGTTTTTGTTTTTCACAAGTGTAAGAAAATAAAACAGATCTCAATTTATTAGGAGAAGCACCTCCTTGGAGGCTGGTGTCTAATGACTTTAACATTAAGGTTTCTTTAATAGATGATAAACACTGGTGCCAAACATGGGGCATGCCTATGAGTGTGTGTATGTGAAGGTATATGTATGACTGTGGTGTGTGGGTACGTGAGCGTTTGTGTCTGCATGGGTGTGTTAACACTCACGTGCTTGTGCAGACCTATAGCTGTACTGTCTTTGTAATCTCTGCTTTTGACTGTCCCACTTTCCCTGTGACCTTGTTATTCTTTAGACTTCTTCCCATATTGTCCACAAAAAAAAAAAAAAAAAACTGTAACAAGAAACTAAAGCTGTAAGGTAGATAAACTATTCTTCCATACACTCCATCTTAGAAAAGATAAATGAGGTTCAGAAAGGCCAGGCTAGTACTGGGCTGGGGACCAGCAGTAGTAATTGTCACTTGTTTAGCCAAGCACTGTTCTAGAGCTTTACCTGTATCTACTCATGTGCTCGTCAAGATAATATTATCAGGAGGCACTGTTAGTATCCCCATTTCTGAAGAACAGAATGGTTAAGTAACCCATAAAAAGCAACACAGAGTGGAAGGACTAAGGTCAGGGTCTGAATGTATGAATACTAAGCCCATGGTCATGACTTCTCCATTCAGAAACTGTGCTAAAAATTTTTTTTCACTGTATCAACTCCCTTTATGTAAATCTAGACATATCTGTGCCCCCTAGCTCCAGATACTGAGTGTGTGTTTAATCTTGAGGAGGATTCTGAAGTGTTGCTACCTGCTTATTTTCTAATCCAATGACTATATTTTATAGGCTCACGACAGCATATTATGAACATAAGAGCTTTATACTAGCTAAAATGTCAACCTTACTACTTAACCCTAATCCACATAGTATAAACACAGCTTATGTGTTTCCACAGGAAGTGTATACATGCTTTACCTGTGATACATAAACCACAATCTACGCAGTCTAAAATTACACCCTAATGCCTTTGTGGAGTAATAAACAGTCATATGGGACGTCACTCTCCATTTTGAAATCTCTTAGTCTGAGAACAATAAACATTATTTGGAGGAAAAAGATGATTTCAGTATGACAAAAAGGAACTGCATTCTGTTAACATAGATATGCACATATTACTAAATCCTTTATTTGTGTTCCACAAACTAACCTTTCTTCACATCTCCTGGAGTCATCCATATCTAGGCTATGACATCCTAAAAATATATTTGTTATCTAATCTTATAATAGTTTATACATTGGCATCTCAAAACTTGCTGTCACAAAATTAACTGAGGCAATTAGGTGTTTCCTGAGAACTATTTGATGAGGATTGAAAAAGAGGGCCTCTGTTACTTACAAGAGGCTAGAGGAATATATGATAACACTAGCTCGCTTTTTGTTAAGGGTCTATGCAGGGCACTGAGTAACCCCTATTAATCACATTACTACTAATATAATTGATCCTAATTCTCTGATCAGAGATGAAAGACCAGACTTCATAGTCTCAGTGAGTTAATATGAGGGGAGAAAGGAGATAATCCTGTAAGTCAGGAGTTAGAAACTGTTTTCTGTAATGGGCCAGATAGCAAATATTTCAGTATTTGTAGGCCATATGGTCTTTGTTGCAACTGCTCAACTCTGCCATTAGAGTACAAAACCAGCCACGAACAAACGTAAGTGAATGGGTGTGGCTGTGTTCCAACATTTTTTTTTTTTTTACAAAAATAGGCACTAGGCCTTATTGAGCTAGTGTGTCAACCTTGCCATAAGTTATAGGTTTACTATTCAATTCATTTCAACGTGTATTTAGTAAGTTCCTAAATTGTGTAAGGCATTATGTGGAATATAAGAAAAATGCATGACAATTTTACTACCTTCAGTAATTTAATTTTTTTGGAGGAATTGGGGGAATTGGGCAAGAAGGAATTGTAAGATCATATGCAAAATAAAAGGGCTTACCTTACTTACAGTTTTTTGAATAGACTGTCATAAGGTCATAGACCTAAAATGGATGGGGACCTCAAAAGAGTTAACCCTGGAATCATTTAGCCATTTATCAAATACTGTGGGATTCTTAAATGCCAGAAACTCTGGAAGGGTCAGGGAGATATGGATGAAAACCTCACAGCATAGCAGAATATAGACATGCCAACAGTCAAAGCACAACATGACGAATAAGAAAGGCATGATGTGGTCCAACTCCTGCCTTCCTATAGACTATAGTTATTTTTATTACTATTCCCATTTTGTAGTTGAGAGAAGTGAAGTCCAGAGACTTTTGCAAAGTTCCTATTTAAGGAAGTTATTCTAGGTTCTTTAAGAGTAAGGCAACTGTCTTTCCCCCATACTGCCTCTCTTGAGCATTATTTTTGCAGCCCAACTCTAACCAGCTCTCATCCATGCTGTTATCATTTGGACCTGAAAGATGGGAGGAATGACACAGTCTCATCTTACTTGCATTTGAATGCGAAGGTGATTTGTTCTGGAAATGATGACTCCTTTACAGTTAATGTTTTGTTGTGTCGGTTGAGTTTTTTAAATTGTGAAATTATTTACTAATCAATGAGGCTTAGAATCTCCAGATTTTGTCCTCACGATCCAAGTCCACAGACCTGTTCCCTCACTTCTAACTCTGCATAAAGAGATGAATATTGAGTTGCCAATAGATATAATGCTCCCTGGATTGAGTGTAGAGAGTGACATGAGCTCCCTAATGATTTACTTTGAGTTTTAAGCCTGTAGTTTAAGAAAAACTAGATCTGCACACTTCTGATTTTCACCTTCTTCATTTTTAGTGCCACTCACTGAGTGACACTTCAGTGTCACAGCAGATAAAGAAGTAAGTTGAAGTAAGGGATAAAAGATGCACCTTGTACATTAAAATCAGTCCATTTACTGGGTTCTGAGACTGAAGCCCCTCCCCACTTCTTCCTCCTGGAATCTGAGCAGTGGCCAGTTTGTCGGCCACTAGGCAGCCATAATGGCCACAACACGAGCTAAAAGACAATCTGGCTAATTTTACCTACCCTCTGAGTGAGATGTGTTTATTTTTTAGTTGGAAAGGTAAGAAAAGATAGGGAGTTCTAAAAATGCTCTTTGAACCTCTGATCTACAATCTCCTGTCAGGGAGAGGGGGCAGAGAGAAAGGGTTGCCATCAGCTTACCGTGAGCAGGCAGAAAACCCTGAAGCTTTGATTTCCAGCTGGGACTCTCACACCCACATAGGCCTTACCTTTGCCTGAGGTCCCAACCCCGCTTCAATCACAGCCCCGAAGAAATACAAAAAGATGAGGGAAGACAGAGTTCATTTGTGCACTATTATACTTTCTTGCCATATCCTCTTTTGAAAGTTCGATGTCATCTTTCTTGGGTCATGGAAGGCAGGTGCTCTTTAGGTCCTTAATCTCACTCTGAGTGTGTGAGGGTTAATGCATATCAAGAAGCACTTTGAAGAGTGTGGATGCAGAAAATAGCAAAGTAATTAAAAATGCAACCCACATTACTCCAAAGCCTTAAACTGACCACATTCCCTTGCAGTGTGTGTGGCACATGACACGTAAAAATGAAGGAATTTATAAAAACCCGTCCTCATGTTTGTATAATCAAAATGCTGAATTAATACTGAATGACTAGAAAACAGAAGCATTTGGGGTGCTTTTCACTTTGGGTTATTCTCAGCATACATCATTTGTTGTAGTAAAGGGCAAAGTTGAATAGAATCAGATGGTGATTTAATTCTGATCTTTAAGAAGAGAGACGGTTTAGAGTGAGGAGAGATTTTTTTTTCTTGTTTCAGTTTCTGAAACTCCTGTAATTATGTGCAATTACCTATTATGTCGGAAATTGGTTCTCAAAGATGTAGAACCTACTTTGTGTTCTTAAAAAAATTGTAAAAAAATATGCAATTTAAGAAGGGAACAGTTTGAGTGTGGAGAAAAATGAGGCTACAGCTGTAGGATTTTGTTATGCTTTTAGTACCAAATCACAAAACCCATTAAATTATTTATCCTACAGGCAGGCGTTGTACTGCAAACGTTGAATACAATTGCAGATTCCAGGAAAAGAAATGTGTGCATTTTAATTGCGTCTGATTTAAACAACCCCTAATTTCATTAGCCTTAATTTTTTTTTCCCTAAGAAATAAAAGAGTTCATTTTTGGTACTAGGACACAAATGACACTAATATTTTTTCTTTCCTTAAAGAAGCAGTCTATTGAGGACCAAGCCATATAGCAGCACATGTCCGTATATACATGCAAGGAAGCTGCATACACATGCAGAACACATTCTCCTTCCTGTACATACAATCTGCAATATGCCCCCACAGAATTCATGGTGCACCTATCATAGTCTTTGCTCCTCACACGTGCATATAGATTGGCTTACTATATCTCACTTCCATTGTTTCTCCTGCTACTATGTTACAAATGAAGATATCCTCCAGAAGTCCTGCTTAAAAAGCAGATTTTTCTTCCCAGATGAAGAACACAGAAATTTATCAAATGTTGGGTAATATGGGGGGGGGGGGGAAGCTCTCTCAAGTCATACTTTTGGATTCATTTGAAAAATCTTGGCTTTGCCCTCCTCTGTAATTAAAACTCTTCTGTCTTAAGATTTATTGGTGCAGTAGTGAACGCATTTTCAAAATGTTTCTTTACAGCAGCTATTGGAAATCTCTAACTCTGCCTCGGGCAGGATGCCGCGGCTGCTGTACTTTTTGGGGTCTATTCTCCCCATGATAAATGAGCTTAACTTCAAAGATAAGTTACAATAACTCTCGGAGGGGAAACCCTTATTACTGTTAATATACGTTACTCTATATCATTGCATTTCAAATACTGTTGCGTGGAAAGGAAACCATACAAGACTGCTTACATCTTCCTTTGTCAAGAGTCAGGGTATGCATATATAAGAATTTCATTGGAAAATTGGGTAATTATTCCTCCCCCCCCTCAAGTTATAGCTATTTTTCTTTGTGTGTTGGGAAATGGGTATATTGAGTAATATCCAATCCAGTAATGCCACCTCTATAGATGTGTGAGCAAACCCCGAAGTCATGATGATAACAGTATTATTCATTATCCAATTCAATCATTATTATGCTGACTTGACCCAACTAGGACTCCTTAAAGTGAGATTTTCTATTTCACTCAGATGCTACATGATCTCTAAAAGGACATGTGGTTTTAATGTGATTTTGATCATTTCAAATTTAATAGTACATTTCTTCTTTTCAGAGCCCTTCTTATTTCCAGAATTCTATACTTTAGCCCTTTGTCTAAAAGTATGCTTCCTAAACTTGTTCACAAGTGAGAATCCAAAAGAAAAAGTGAAGCTTGTAGGGGTTTTTTGTTGTTTGAGTTTACCAAGTTAGTAATACCCTTACACCACCTCAACCCTCCCCCCCCCCATCATTTTACTGTGCTTCTCGGCGGATAACACATTTGTTCTCCTGGCTAATGAATTTTTACTCCTCTTCCTGGGTTGTTAGCAAAGCAACACATAGATGGATGGGTGTGTGCAGGTTTGGAGCCTGGCCCTTTCTCCTTTGAAAGGGTTAAGTGGAAAGGGGGCTCATTGAAAGTAGGGAGTCAGGAGGGTGGGGGGTTGAGGGAAGGGAAAAGGAAAAAGAAAAGGTTAGTGTTTTCTGTCCATTAAAGAGAGTATTCTGTTCTGAAACCAAATTGGTCATGCATTCCAGAAGCGTTTCCTGGTAGAGTGGAGTCTGACCGGAGCACCTGCCTCGCTATTGTACTGGGTCTGCGCTGCTCTCCTCTGGCCCTCTCCTTTAGAGGAGGCGGAATCTGTCACTTATTATAGACAGATTGCTCGTGGGCCCAGAACGGCTGTGTGCCACTGTGGGGATGGGGAAACACTGTGACCGCCTGTGTCTCCACCCAGACTCTCGTGTACACAGAGCTTTGTTTTTCCTCTCTGAGCTCTTAAAAAACAACAATGTGAATGCCTAATGACATCATGTTGCAATTCACCAAATAAATGACACCATCTGAACCCAAGGTACAGATGGGTTAACATCCCAAGCTAAAGAGCAAGAAATACAAAGAAAGGGTGGGAGTTAGGGGTTCAGCATTTCAGGACTCCGGAAGAAAAGGGAGTGTTGGAGCCAGTGTGCTGCAGGTGGAATCTATTAGCTTCCTAACACTGTAGGTAAATAATCGGACTTGCTTTGTGGATCCTGGGAGGAATTCTCTAGTGTCCCAGCTGTGTTTTTCTGTTCCACACAGAGTACCTCTGTGAATTCGTGCCCTGGACAACCTCAGCACTGAGGAAAGACACCTTACCCAGAAATGATGTCATAGCCTTACCACAGCATGTTTCAACTCATTATTTTTTTTCAAGCATGTTGCTTAAGAGGCAAATACACTGTGAACAATTTTTTAATGCATGCTTTAAGGGATTAGTCGGTTCCTCTTTCATCTAATCATTTTATTTTCTTCTTCATTCAAGAACTGCGTAATGAACAGAAGAAAAAAAAAACAAGGAAAACAAGGTTTATTGTGTTTTTTTTTTTTTACATTCTTTTTAATGTGCGCACATCGAAAAGAACTTGCTGTGATAAAATCCAGTTGTGAAGGATTCACGTTGCCCTGTGGCTATCTGTTCAGATTAATGAAAGGTGGCCTTTGTAACCAAATCTCCCAATCCTAGGGTCACCATGTCTGGCCCCTCTACAACTATCTTGCTGGAGACTAGACAGAAAGACAGACCTTAAATATGTTGGACTTGGGCATCTTTGCTGATGTCTCTGGACGGATGTTAATTATAAGAAAAATGGTAGTAGACATGTATATGGTATAGAAGACGCCTATTAAAATTCAATTTTTATAAATCATATTTTTAGTCAAAAGGTTTGGTTAGGAACAGTACATGACAAAGACTTACACAGAGCACCCCTACCCCCTTGTGGCACAATGGCACTTGCAAAATTGGAAATTTCATCCTTTTTTTCAAAAGTGTTGAGACTTTTGAACTCAGAAGCACCTGAATTGGACCTTGAAGCACTACCAGTTCTGTTGAAGATGAGCACACTTAAAAGGATGCCTGCTCAGCTCTCAGGGAGAAGAGAAAGGGTCTGAGGGATTTTGCTTTTGGACCATTTTTGTTTTTATTTTGGTTCTAGGTTGTAGCACATTAAAACCTATGTACCCTGGGGCGCCTGGGTGGCGCAGTCGGTTAAGCGTCCGACTTCAGCCAGGTCACGATCTCGCGGTCCATGAGTTCGAGCCCCGCGTCAGGCTCTGGGCTGATGGCTCAGAGCCTGGAGCCTGTTTCCGATTCTGTGTCTCCCTCTCTCTCTGCCCCTCCCCCGTTCATGCTCTGTCTCTCTCTGTCCCAAAAATAAATAAACGTTGAAAAAAAAATTAAAAAAAAACAAACAAACCTATGTACCCTATTTAATCATCAGCATCCTGGCTAAAGCTAAAGACTTCCTCATTTGTTTAGTTAAATATTTGTTGTCCTAAGAAAAGAAAATAAATAAAAATAAAAGAATAACCTCATAGTTTATAAAGAGCTCTTACAGGGTCACCTGGGTGGCTCTGTGGTTAAGTGTCCGACTCTTGATTTTGGCTCAGGTCATGTTCTCATGGTTCGCAAGTTCGAGCCCTGTGTCAGGCTCCATGCTGACAGTGCAGAGCCTGCTTGGGATGCTGTCTCTCCCTTTCTCTCTGTATCTTTCTCAAAATAAATAAATAAACTTTTTTTTTAAAGCTCTTACAACCATTAACTAATTTGATGCTTCCAATCACTTCAGGAGGAAGTGGCTGTTCTCATTTTGCAAATGAGGCAACTGGAACTCAGAAATAGTAAGAGCTTTGCCTCAGTTGGCATCATGCTCAGGAAGACTTTCATAGGATGACACACCTACTCAAGGAGGAAGACAGGACGTAAGCCCAGCCTCAAACACTAAGGCTGGGACTCTGTGGTATAGCATCCTGTATCTCGTAATTTAAAAATTTCCCATCTATTTACAGCCTAAACTACATAGGTCAGCACATTGAGCTCTTCGTACAAGGTCTTCCCCACCTCCCTCATCTTCAAGATTTTCATCTACTTCTCTGCCCAAACTTCTCCTCCTTAAAAACTCTGTTGAAATGCTGCCTCTTCCATGAAGTCTTTCCTGATTCCCATAAGCAGTCATTCATTTTCTTCTCTGTGTTCTCTCTGCATTCTGCCCATTCCTCCATTTTAGCAGTTACCATGTTGTATTGGCATTATCATTTTACTCATCTGTATCTCCCCCTAGACTGTGAGTTCCCTCAGGGACAGGTCTTGTCTCACTCATGCATGTGGAACCTAGCACATGCTATCTATCAGGAGATGTGTGGGGCTTTATATGGCAAGGTGAATCACCCTTACTGACAAGCCCCTTATCAACGATGTTGGTATCTGGGAACTCTAAAAGGGGCTTTTTTGTGAATAAGTTCCAGGGTTCTTTCTTAGACGCCACTTGGTTTTCCCTTGCCTTCCTGTCCTTAATATAGCAGACACCAGGATGACCCTGGCTTCAATTCATACATTCATTCACTCATTCACTTACATATTCATTTACATGTTAGGTCAACAAATATTGACCATTTGCTGCACAGTAGGTACTATGCTAGGTGCTGGGAATATAGAACTTAAAAAGATGAAGGAAAGAAATAGCTTCTGACCCCAAGAAACTCGAAAGATAATAGGAAAGACAGCAAGCAAATAAACATGATGATGGAGGTAAACTGGGCACGAATTTCTAAGAAAGGCAATTCTAAGGGACAGGAGATAAATGGGAGTATAAATATATTAAGTTTCCTGGAAGAGGTCATATCTGAGTAGTATTTTGATGCATGAGTAGATATCAAATGGACAGAGAGTAGGAGGAGAGCAAGGGAAAGGTGGGAACAGTGCTGTAATTAAAAGGATTAGAGTGGAAAAACACAAAGATTCTGAGAAAATACAGCACACTCAAGATATTGCAAGAAGTTCAGTATGGCAGTTATGGTATTAAGGAGGATGTTCAGCGAATGATCAACCTGGTGAAGATGGCAAGAAACCCACCATGAAATACTTTGTGAGTTGTACAAAAACTATTACTCTGGAAATATGAAAGCAATAAGGAGCTATTGATGAATATTAAGAAAATGAATAGGGTGATCACATTCCTTTTTTTGGAAAATTCACTTTGATGGAAGTGTGGAGCACATGAATAAGGGTCAGACTTGGAGGAAGATCATCTGGTGGAAAAGGAGGAGATTAAAGGTAAGGAGACAATTGGGATGTTACACCAACTTGGGTAACAATTCGGATGATAATTTGTGAGGGAAATTACATAGGGAGTAAAGATAGGGCTTCTGAGGGAAAAAATCCAGCAAAGGAAATAAGTGTAGAGGGAGAAGAGAGGAAACAACAGAAGACATACTACTCAAAATAAGCCTGCAAACTAAAGTTCCCAAACTTGAAAAATCAAGTACTAATAAACAGAAAAATTAAACCCAGATAAATGTTTGGGAACCTAAAAGAGATAGCTGAAAGTATAACTTTCATTTAAGAAGAAGAAGAAGAAGAAGAAGAAGAAGAAGAAGAAGAAGAAGAGAAGAAGGAGGAGGAGGAGGAGGAGGAAAAGAAGAAGAAGAAGAAGAAGAAGAAGAAGAAGAAGAAGAAGAAGAAGAAGAAGAAACAACAACAACAACAACAACAACAACAACAAGGGGCACCTGACTGGTGCCCCAGTTGGTAGAGCACGTGGCTCTTGATCTTGGCGTCATAAGTTCAAGCCCCATGTTGGGCATAGAGCCTACTTAAAAAAAAAAAAAAGAAATAAAAAAAGAAAAAAGAAATGAATTGGAAATAGACAGAAATTAAAACCAGATATAAAAAGTTAACAACTAGAAATACTGCAAATGAAAAACATAGTCATTGAAATAAAAAATAAAATTTAATAAACTCTGGACTGGAATAAAGAAAGGGTAACTGTACTGAACTTAACGCAGAACTAATGCAGAGTTAACACAGAAACCATCACCAAGAGATAAGAAGATGAAAATATGGAATGTCACTTACTGTTTACTGAGTAAAGATTGAATGGCTCCAACATGTATTTAATAGGACTTCCCATAGGAGAAAATGCCGAGAATTACAGAGAAATAATAAATGCTATGGAATGTTCCAAAATTAAATATATATATTTAATTTTGGAACATTCCATAGAATGGAATGCACTTTTGATTTTTATATATATATATACTATATATTTATATATATTTTATATATTTATATATATACTGATTTATATATATATATATATAAATCAAAAGTGCATTCCAGTCATTGAGTAGGGTAAGTAACAATAAAGTTACATCTAGGCATATTGTAGTGGGACTGTAGTCTATCAAAGACAAGGAAAACTCAAAAGCTACTCGGGAAAAGTATATTGTTTTAAAATGAATAAAAAATAGGTTAACTGAAGACTTCCTACAAGTGGCACTACATGTCAAAGCCAATGAAATAATATATCCAAAACACTAAGGGAAAACAATTATCAACCTAGTGTTCTATATCCAAAAATATTATCATTTAAGCTTGAGGACAGAAAAATACCCCAGCACTATAAAACATACAAAACTGGGAAAGTTTACCACAAGCTCACTAAAATCACCATTAAATGATGCTCTTAAGCAGGAAGAAAAGTGAATTCAGATGGAAGGCAAGGGATAATAAAAATAGCAGCTAACAATTACCTAATATTTACTCTCTGTCAAGCACAATTCTGAGTAATTACATTATTGGTTTGATAACTTTTTATAAAAATCCAATAGGATAGTTACTATTATTATCCTCTATTTTCCAATCGAGAAAACTGATTCACAAGAAAGATATATAATTTTCCCACTGCCAGAAACCTGCAGTCCTGGGATTTGAACCTCATCAGACTGGCTCAAGGAGACACATGCTCAACTACTACATGCACTGTCCCAACAGAAGACAAAGATGAGCAGAGAAATTGATGGGGCCTATTGCTAAATGTAATTGTTAGATGTGAAAGTAACCATTTTTATGCTCGTAAAGATATCAATGGGAGGCAAAGTAGAGACTGGTCAAAGATGGCTCTTGCTCTGTAGAGAGTGGTGAGAGAGAGATACAAAACATAAGCGCTGACTTCACTATTTTTATTCTGAGAGACATATTTATAACAGGAGACCTGGTGGCAGTGGAGAAGAGAATGTAGAGGGATCAAAGTGTCAGAGGTGACAGGAGGAACTTAAACCATGGCATAGAAGTCTTCCTTGACTATTCCTCCACTTTGATCTAGCCTCTTTGGATTTCTAGAACCTTTAGGGTCTTTTATTTTTCAATTTTTTAAATTTTTATTCATTTTTTCTATAATTTATTTACATTTTATAATTTACATCCAAGTTAGCACATGGTGCTACAATGATTTCAGGAGTAGATTCCTTAAGCCCCTTACCCATTTAGTCCATACCCCTCCCACAAACCCTCCAGCAACCCTCTGTTTATTCTCTATAGTTAAGAGTCTCTTGTTTTGTCCTCCTTCCTGTTTTTATGTAATTTTTGCTTCCCTTCCCTTATGTTCATCTGTTTTGTATCTTAAAGTCTTTGTATGAGGGAAATCATATGATCTGTCTTTCTCTGACTAATTTCACTTACTATAATACCCTCTAGTTCCATCCACGTAGTTGCAAATGGCAAGATTTCATTCTTTTTGATTGCCGAATAATACTCCATTGTATATATATACCACATCTTCTTTATCCATTCATCCATTGATGGATATTTGGGCTCTCTCCATACTTTGGCTATTGTGGATAGTGCTGTTATAAACATTGGGGTGCATGTGTCCCTTTGAACAGCATACCTGTATCCCTTGGATAAATACCTAGTAGTGCAATTGCTGGGTCGTAGGGTAGTTCTATTTTAAGTTTTTGAGGAATCTTCATACTGTTTTCCAGAGTGGCTGCACCAGTTTACATTCCCACCAGCAGTGCAAAAGAGATCCTCTTTCTCCACATCCTTGCCAACATCTGTTGTTGCCTGAGTTGTTAATGTTAGCCATTCTGATGCATGTGTGGTGATATCTCATTGTGGTTTTGATTTGTATTTCCCTGATGATGAGTGATGTGGAGCATTTTTTAATGTGTCAGTTGGCCATATGGATGTCCTCTTTGGAAAAGTGTCGATTCATGTCTTTTGCCCCTTTATTCACTGGATTATTTATTTTTTGGATGTTGAGTTTGATAAGTTCTTTATAGATTTTGGATATTAACCTTTTATCTGATATATTGTTTGCAAATATCTTCTCCCATTCTGTAGGTTGTCCTTTAGTTTTGGTCATTGTTTCCTTTGCTGTGCAGA
Organism: Felis catus; assembly: GCF_018350175.1. Taxonomy (NCBI): domain Eukaryota; kingdom Metazoa; phylum Chordata; class Mammalia; order Carnivora; family Felidae; genus Felis; species Felis catus. The sequence continues at coordinate 49,022,169 of NC_058372.1, forward strand.
AGCTTTTATTTTGATGAGGTCCCAACAGTTCATTTTTGTTTTTGTTTCCCTTGTCTCCTGAGTCATGTTGAGTAAGAAGTTGCTGCGGCCGCGGTCAAAGAGATTTTTGCCTGCTTTCTCCTCAAGGATTTTGATGGCTTCCTGTCTTATGTTTAGGTCTTTCATCCATTTTGAGTTTATTTTGGGGTATGGTGTAAGAAAGTGGTCCAGGTTCATTCTTCTGCATGTTGCTGTCCAGTTTTCCCAATACCATTTGCTAAAGAGACTGTATTTATTCCATTGGATATTCTTCCCTGCTTTGTCAAAGATTAGTTGGCCATATGTTTGTGGGTCCATTTCTGGGTTCTCTATTCTGTTCCATTGATCTGAGTGTCTGTTTTTGTGCCAATACCATTTTTATTTCCATACATTCTATTCTCTTTCTACACCAAATAAATGCTAAGCTGCTTGAGTTGAAAAGTTATATTTTGTAGCTCCTTTATCCCCTTCATGTGTCTAGATCAATTGGGGGGGGGTAATCATTACATTTGAGTGATTCATTGACCAATTATGAAGTTGCAGTCTATTTGACAGGAATTGTATGATTATCTGTATGTTAAATACATCAAGTAAGGAAAGAAATATTTTCCAAATTATTTATGTTTTTATAAACACTAAATATATTTCAAGAAACTTAAATAGTTTAATTCATTAAAACAATGGAAGCCTTGGGGCGCCTGGGTGGCTCAGTCAGTTAAGAATCCAACTTCAGCTCAGGTCATGATCGCGTGGTTCACAGGTTTGAGCCGTGCATTGGGTTCTGTGCTGACAGCACGGAGCCTGGAGCCTGCTTCAGATTCTGTGTCTTCCTCTCTCTCTATGCCTCCCTCACTCGCAGTCTGTCTCTTTCTCTCTCAAAAATAAATAAACATTAAAAAAAAAACAGTAGAAGCCTTGGAAACACATTATGGAAAGTAACAGTTCTTAATTCTTTGGGACTAAAGTATTTATTTCCTCTGATCAATGGCTCCATGAGCTACAAAATGTATAGTAGAGCCTGCTTCAGACATAACACTGTTTCTGGAAAACAGTATGGCAATTTCTCAAAGAGTTAAAAATAGAACTACCCAACAATCCAGGATTTGTACTACTAGGTATTTATGCAAAGGGTACAAAAATACTGACTTGAAGGGAGCACATGCACCCTGATATTTACAGCAGCATTATCAATAGTAGCCAAATTATGGAAAGAACCCTAATGTCCATCAACTGATGAGTGGATAAAAAAGATGTGGAATATATACACAATGGAGTATTACTCAGGCATCAAAAAGAATGAAATTTTGCTATTTGCAAGACATGGATGGAGCTAGAGAATATTATGCTAAGGGAAATATTTCAGATTTTGCTCATATGTGGATTTAAGAAAGAAAACAGATGAACATGGGAAAAGAGAAAGGCAAACCATAAAACACACCCCTTGGGTTTTGTTTTGTTTTTTGTTTTTTTTGTTGTTTTTTGGTTTTTGTTTTTTTAAGAGAGAGAGCACACAAACAGTAGAGGAAGAGAGAGAGGGAATCTTAAGCAGGATCCACACACAGCAGAGCCCTACACAGGGCCCAAACTCACGACCCTGAGATCATGACCTGAGCCAAAATCAAGAGTTGGATGCCTACCCAACTAAGCCACCCAGGTGCCCGTAAAACAGACTCTTAACCATAGAGAACAAACTGAGAGTTGATGGAAGGAGTTGGGTGGGGGATGGACTAAATGGGTGATGAGTATTAAGGAGGGAACTTGTGGTGATGAGCCCTGGGTATTATATGTAAGTGATGAATCACTAACTTCTACACTTGAAACTAATGTTACATTGTATGTTAACTAACTGGAATTTAAATACAAACTTGAAAAAGAAAAAAAATGACATAACACCATTTTTGTTTGTGGACATCCTCCCACCCCTAAGCAGCTTCCACTGACTGATATAAATCTAAACTTGGAGATCCCAGAAATGAGTCTGTGGAGACAACCTCCCCTTTTAAGAAGAAGGTAGGCACTCCTCTCGGTTTAGTCTCTTACAGAATCTTCTGAGAGTTGTTCTAAACTAACAGTGTCTCTTGTTCCTCACTCTACATTCCACCAGCTCAGTCAGCTGTCTCTTAACATGGAGTCAGTCCTAAAATATTACTGTTGAGTTTGAGGTCAAGAGAATCTTCTCTGGAGGCTTCAATTCATATGTCTTGGTGCCGCTCCCTTTTTACTAACTTCAGCAAGATTACCTCTGGAGGGGATCTACCTAAGTGTCTAAGGTCTCTTTGAGGCTGTAAAGTGATCCCAAATGGCTGATTTTTTCCTTTCCTTTTATTTTGTCTCTAAAGTTTCAAAATACATTGCTGCATCACAGGGTATTTATTGCTGCCTTAGACCTGCTTGGACTTACTCAGCTCACAGGAGCCCCACTGATCATCTCTGCTCCCATTTTCAGAAGACCCTACTCAGTGGATAGGAAGAAACTTATTTCCTTAGCTTTCTCCAAACTCCTTTGCTGGATCTCTTCTGACCTACCAAATGAGTTCAGGCAGGGTGTCAGGGGCCAAAAGGAAGGACCAGTGATATTCCTCAGAACTTAAAAGCTTATCTATACAACCCAGTAGCACCCACCAAAAATGCCCTGCAGCTTCCAGTAGCACATCCTGAGATCCAGTGGCATGGCTGGCGAAGTGTCTTTCAGGATCCACTAGCACTTCCCAAGACCCCTTGGTGATGACACCACATGACCTCAGCCTCTTGGAAACAGTCTGCCATGCCCCTCTAGATGTCCCCCACGGACTCCACTACATACTACACTTCCCAAAGGTGCCTGTGGGGTTTTCAGGCTTTTTGTTTACCCATAGTGGCATTGGGCTTAATCAACTACTCTGATCACTATGCCAATTTTTTAGGAGCTCAGTTGAGCTGAAGAGAGCTAAACTGCCAGGTGTCAGAGTGGCTGATTACTACAAAAAGCCAAAATGAAAGTAACAGTGAAGACTTCAATCACTCACTGCAATAGCATAAACAAGAAGCTAAACCAGAGAAAGAATCAGCTCATCCGTATTTCATCCCTCCACCCCCCATGCCATCCTCACATTGAATGGCACCTGTAGAAGATCAGGTGGGTCCCCACAGACATGGAGATAGTCTTGCAGTCAAAAAAGCCTCAAGAAAAGGCTTCTGTAATTTTATGGACCTGGGACAGAATGAAGGAATATAGATATGCATAAGAGTATGGGACTGTAACTCCCTTCAGACTGTGCACCAAGTGTGGTGTGGGTAGGGCAGCTTTCTCTATGAGGTCTGCCAGGTAGAGCCTTTGTAATTGTCTTTGGTATGGCCTGAAAAATCACACATAGGTTTTGGGTCAGTATCTGGACTCCTCATTTAGCATGTTTTCCTTGAGGAACCCCTCTCCTCTCCATGGGGCCCTGGTGAATTTGGCAATTACCATCCATCAGCCCCCCTCTACTGCTGCAATGGGCCAATGCTGGCTGGATCAGTGATAAGATTTTATTTCTCAGAATTCAGGGACTGGTCTGAAGGATGGAAATGGAGTCCAAGCTCAACAAATGGGAGTCCTTATCCAGAATTTTCAAAAATTTGTATTGAAGAGAGTTATTAACTTTTCTTCTCGGGTCATGAGTTCATAGTGTTGCCAGAGTCAGCATTCCTGCCAGTGCAGACAGCTTGCCTGAGAATAAAGCCAACAAACAGTGAGAGGACAAACCAAGTGATAGAGAGTGAAAGCTCTAATTTGAACAGCCCTTGAACTTCCCAGTCATACAAACTCATAACCTCCTTTGTTTTTTGTTTAAGGAGGGTGTGGCCACCTTCTGTCACTTAAAACTAAGCAGCCCTAACTAATGTTGTATAGTCCAGTGGTCCCTTCACGCATCAATGCCCACTTGCATCATTCCAACCTCATCTCCAACTTCATTCCACATGTCATCCTCTCAATTCATGCCAAACCCCAGACCTCTGTCCAAATACCCTAAGACCTACTGGAAATATGTTGTCAACCAATGCAGGTGAAGGCAACTGTTCCTCATGTTAAATGTCAGCTTCAAAACACAAAGGAATATAGGCTCAGTTAGGCTCTTGGATTGGGGAATTATTTTAAGGGCAAGAGAAGTGGTAGAAACTCTCCCTAGTGTCCCTAAAATCATAACTGGCAGGAGACTGACTGTAGATGGAAAATCTGTCATTTTGGGGGAAGGGGAAGAACTTCCTATCAGCTATTTTGTTTGATTCTTACAGTAGCCCTATGAGAGAAGTTTAAACTGTGATCCAGGGGCACCTGGGTGGTTCAGTCAGTTAAACATCTACTCTTGATTTGGGCTCAGGTCATGATTTCATGGTTTTTGAGATCGAGCACTGCATCAGGCATTGCACTGACAATGCTAAGCCTGTTTGGGGTTCTCTCTCTCCCTCTCTCTATGCCCCTCTCCTGCTCTCATTCTCTCTCTCTCTCTTTCTCTCTCTCAAATAAATAAATGTTTAAATAAATAAAAGGGGCACCTGGGTGGCTTGGTTAGTTAAGTGTCCAACTTTGGCTCAGGTCATGATCTCATGGTTCATGAGTTTGAGCCCCATGTCAGGCTCTGTGCTGATAGCCCGGAGCCTGGAGCCTGCTTCAGATTCTGTGTCTCCCTCTCTCTCTCCCCCTCCCTTGCTCATGCTCTCTCTCTCTCTCTCTCTCTCTCTCCCTCTCTCTCTCTCTCTCTCTCTTTCTCAAAAATAAATTAACATTAAAAATTTTTTTAAAAAGATGAATGAAAAATAAATAAATAAATAAATAAATAAATAAATAAATAAAATGTGATTCAAAATGGATTATCACATAGAATTTGGCATTCTGTCAGACTAAGGTACAGCTACCCAACAAACTAGTGACAGGGTTGACTTGCATTTTATTTCATTAAGTCTATTCACTACCTTTACTGAATAGACTATTCAGGACTATTACATATTAGCATAGATAAAACCATGAAGATATGAGGATTATATGGATATTATGATCTGTATTAAGAATCGCTAGGTTCTCTTTGAATGAAAAGTTACTTACAGATTTAAGTTTTCCACTTTCTGGATTATTTAAGTATAATAATGTTAAAAGACTAATAATTCATATTTCTTGTGTAGTTTCTGAGCAAATCTTCAATTGATTTCTATGTCCCTTCAGGTATACCCTTTTAAATGAAGGAATACACTTTTAGACCTATAATATGTGGTAAACTACTCAGAAAATGAAAAATACCATATGTGCAATTGATAATCTACCACCTGTGAGATAGTGAGTTTTTTCTGGCTTACAAAATAAAATACATTTTATTAACAAGGGAAGTCCCAGGGGCATTCATAGAAATCCTTGTGGGTGAGGACATGGACCTCAACTAAAGAGTCTGCTTCTTCCAGGGACAGTTGAGGACACCAGAAGTTTGGGCCCATTTCTTCCTCCTGCTTTCTAACCCAACTATTCACTAAAAACAGTTTCCATCTGGCACAAGGTAATTTGGGGGTCCCTGTGTATGAGGATGATGCTTTTCCCTAAATCCATTTCCCTCTGGTCCAATAACGGTGTGCCTCCTCATGAAGCTCTTGTGGCTGTATTTGCTGAACATCTACCTGGAAATCTGTTCTGATCAGCATAATTATCACACAAGGGGTTTAGCAATTTAGAAACTGCCCCTGAAATTCATGGTTGTATAATTACTGACATTTACCTATCGTTTACTGATGTTTATTTAATGTACTATTCATCAAATTTATATGAGTTTTTCCATAGCACAGGTTACTGTTTAATGACCTAGTGGACAGTGGAGACCTCACTTTGGCTTGTGTGGTGATAGAAGATCTCTACAAGCCACCTGCCTCTTGATGCTTTATCCTAATTAGGTGATATGGCAATCATATCAGGTTAGTACTTTCAATACACTGATTTTAAAATGGAAGAAACTGAGGCATGAGGAATGTTAGCACAGTGCGCAGCTAGTACAGGGCATGCTTGGCTGCATACCCAGGAATTCTGACTCTATGGATCACATTTTTTTAATATTTATTTTTGAGAGAGCACAAGTCAGGGAGGGGCAGAGAGAGAGGGACAGAGGGGGACAGAAGCGGGCTCTGACAGCAGTGAGCCTGATGAGGGGTTCGAGCTCACCAACTGTGAGATCATGACCCGAGTTAAGTCAGATACTCAACCAACTGAGCCACTCAGGCGTCCCACGGATCACATTCTTAATTACTATTCTATGTGGCCTTTAACATTTCCTGACTGCTGGTTATGCTCTGAACACTCATTATGATGACCCACATATAAATGCTTGAATATAAATCACTGTATAGTTTTGGAAATTTTTACAGAGTTGATACCCTGCTGCAGAGCTCATTCGCCAGGCCACTGCTAACTTAATGGCATGACTCCAGAGATCATTAGGTCAGTATCCTGCTCTGTAAAGTGGCTGCAGATAGAAGCAGGCCCTCATGGAGATGATAATAACGTAGTGAATCAGGTTAGCTGGCCTTGTAAGCTCCTCCCTGGCAATAAGCCAGGTGCTTGTGGAAGCTGAATGGTTCTTGCAGTTGATTAGGGCAATCTGGGGCATTATCACTCCTATGCCCTAAATGTTCACCTACCAAACCAAAAGCCCAACACCTGCCCCTCCCAGGTAACACTCCAGGCCTCCTGCCCTCCTAACCTCCTGGGGTTTACTGTGGTGTGATAATAGTTTCAGCAACAGAGTCCACTGCTGATGAGGCTGTGGGGTTTTGTTTTGTTTTGTATTGCTGCAGCTTCTTAAAAGTTAAAAACGGTCTAACAGTAAAGCAATGTTAGGATCTGCTGGTTTTGACCTATCTCTAACTTGCAGGTTTTAATATTGCAACACATTTTATACTTTATTCATCCAGTCATTCACAAAGTATGCACTGAGAGTACACCATATGCATGAATCTCTGACAGCTCCCTTGAGACACTGAGACCTCTGCTTTGTGGGAATTGTCAGGGAGGAAAAACATAATCATCTGTTCTTTTTGTAGAAGTTACTAAACACCCAGTATATATTTTATTTTGCTTTTGATTTATTTTTTTTATTTAAAAAAATTTTTAAGTTTATTTTATTCATTTTGAGAGAGAGAGTGTGAGTGGGGGAGGGGCAGAGAGAGAGAGGGAGAGAGAGAATCCCAAGCAGGGGCTCAAAACTCACAAAACATGAGCTCATGACCAGAGCTGAAACCAAGAGCCGGACACTTAAACAGCTGAGTCACCGAGGCACCCCTTGTTTTATTTATTTTTATTTGAGTATAGTTGACACACAGTGTTACATTAGTTTTGGGGATACAACATAATCATTCAACAACTCTGTATGTGATGCTATACGCTCACCACAAGGGTAACTACCATCTGACACCATATAACACTATCATAATACCATTGACTATACTCCCTATGCTGTACCTTTGATCCCCATGACTTATTCTTTCTATAACTGGAATCCTGTACTTCCTACTCCACTTCATCCACTTTGCATACCTCCCACCCTCTCCCTCCAGTATGGCTTTTAACTCATTTTTAATGGGATAGGAAAGAACTTACAGTCATAGAAAAACTACCCTGGCTTAGGCATTATGATATATCCTTGACATATAGCTGACCCTCACTTCAATATTATGAAATTGATATTGTTTTTCCATTATTACTCCTTATTATTTACAAACAAGGAAATGAAAGCTTCAAAAAACGAAGAAGGCAGATACAAGATTGCACAGTTAAGGAAGGATGAGCCATCTGGCTCCAGAGGCTCATGTTCCTGTTGATAACTTGAAACTCCTCTTCATCCTGGTAATTCTGAGGATAGGTTGCTTGTAATAATTGTCAGGAAGAACCACTGAAGAAGCTATAGCCTAGGACCCTAACCCACAAAACCCAGGATCACTAGAAAAAACCTTTAAGAGAATGGGCTGTAGAGCAGTCTTTTACGTCTGTTCTTGAAGAGTGCATTAAGTAGGACTTAGCATTGTACAACTTCTGAATTCTTTTCCCAGCCAGAATTCAAAAGATAAGTTTGCCTGAAAGAGAATGGTGTTGGAGATCTGTAGGAAGCAACTGAAGAAGAAAGGCATGATTAAATTTAGGAAACTAATTGGATGTTTAGACCTAGACATGATTTGGGGGGGTTGGTCACTGAACCTCACTGAATAACACATATTCCCCAGGGCGTGCCAGCCCAGGGGTAAAGCAGAGCCATACTAGTCTTTTCTCTCTTCCCACTTGCATTCGATATAGGGAAATTACTGGCTCCACTGTTTCTGGAAGGCTTATAGACATCTCATCCTTACTATTGGAAGTCCTCTTCAGAAACTTTCAGCCTCCATGGATTCCAAGGGGTCCACCCTCTGTGAAGCCCCATGAAGTTGTCTCCCCACAGCTATGCTTTCCCACCCCAAACTTAGGCTGCCTCCAGAGACTCCAGCCCAGGCTGAGCTTCAAGAACAACTGATTACCAGGAAGAGAGGGGCAGGTCTGGCACTTAATTCCTGAAGCCGCAGCCCCTAGGAGCTGAGAGACTTCTAAAAAAGTATCTATCTAGTCGTGCCTAAGGTTGCACGGTGAGAGCTTCTTTACTTTGTCTTTGACAAACAACTACGTGTGTTTGGGGAGAAGCTAAGTGGCATGGAGAATGCCAATATTAGAGCAGACATCAGAACCCTGAAAGTCAATGTTTACTAGGCATGTAACGTTTGTCTCTATCACACATACATTAACTCCTCAAGGTTAGGGCCTGTGTCCTATGCTTATATCAGTATACCCAGAACCCAGCACCTGTTCACAGTTTCTGTCTAATACATGTTGTGCAGAATCAGATTTTCCTCAAGACACTTTCTCTAAAGCCTGCCTTGCTTTTCAACATTGTATGCCTCATTTCCAATAACATTCCTCTTGTTGATTTTCATAGTGATGTTGGGGTCTCCTTTTCATCATTTGACCAATAACTTTTTAAAGCCTCATGCTAGCATATCCTGTAGCATCTAGAACTCTGGGCATCTTCTTAGAACATTTTGCCATGGCACAATGAGAAGGTGCTGGCAATTCAGAGGCAGGAAAAAAAGGGGAAACTGCATGTGCATGTATGAGTCTACAACCTGCCCCCAAATCCTTCATCTCAAGACATACCAAGTCAGGTGAGGGTAAAAATGGGGAGGAGACACAGTATATTCCACATAATGATTTTGTCAAAGCTCTAAGAGAAAAGATCATCTCTAATAAAACCACAAGTCAGCAAATCTGGAGAAAGATTTTGAATTATCAGGCTCATGGACACAACAACTTGTACAGGATGACATTTCATCTCCTCCTTCTTTATAGTCAATAGTTAGTTGTAAATAAGTGGGAAAATACAAGACTTGACATCTGAACACAAGGGTTTGACTCCCCTAGCTTTCTCACTGCATCTAGAAAAGCTGACCTATGGGGGGCAGATTAGCTACAATTATATATATATATATATATATATATATATATATATATATATATTGTATACACACACACACACACATATATATACACACACATACATACATACACATACATATATGTAATTGTGTGTGTTTATATAAAATTGTGTGTGTGTGTGTGTGTGTGTGTGTATGTACACATAGACACACATATATAAATGAACTAGGGTGGCCACAAACAGCCCTGAAACTTGTATCCTGAACAATTATAGGTGGCAACGTTTTATTCCAACGTCTGCTATTGCCTTCCTGGGACTCTAGGTTCTTTTCACAGCACTGGGCAGCTGGGAATCCCCAATGTTACATTAGTTAAACTTGTAACTGGGCTTTCTGTTTTGAACTAGCCTGGTTAATACTTGACAGGTGGCAGTGTTTGAAGGCTGCCTTCTGAGAGTGAGTTTACAAGAGCACCCCAGGCACCCTCTGCAGAAGTATTTGTGCTAAATTCACAATCACTTTATTATTTTTTTTTCTTTAGAATCTGCTGTAGTTTACATCTGTTTGCCCCATGAGTCCACTCGTAAAACAAGAGTAGAATTAACAGTTTGTGAGGATTCTTAGGGACTTTATATGTTTGTGAAAATGAAACTAATTCAGCCTAACTCCGATATAACTGCTGCTGCACGCCGCGCACAGTGCCCAGCAACCCAGTGGGTTCCGCTAACGGTTGTTGACTGACTGATAAACAAGTTCCAGGGTTCTAATTGGCCACAGCCTCCCTGGCTGCTCTGATGATACATCGCTTTGGGTGGAAGATCCAGCCTATATCACTCAGAAATGAGCAAAACAAAACTACACAAAAAGAGACTGGTTTGTATGGGTAAAACTTATCTAATGTTTAAGTCTACACCAGCTTCTGACTCTGTGTCCTTCCTGGGCAGCCCTGGACGGGAGGCGGGAGCCATTAGATAGATGATGCCCTCAGACCCAGTGAGGATGTGTTAATAATGCAAGCCCAGCCCGAGAACCTGCAGCCACCTGGGGAGTCAAGAGAGGGCAAATTCAGTTCATACAAGGGAGAGCACTCGGACTCACCAAACTCATTGAGCAACTTTGGGCCAAGCTAGACACTGTAAATGGAGAGATAAAAAGCATACTTTTTATTTGTCAGTAGGGTCATAGATAAACATATAATTAATGAGACTGCATGTTAAGTGCTATTTGAGAGTTACATACAGGAAAATGCCTTGGAGGGTCACCAAGGGTCACATTCACCTTGAGACTCTCTTCTCTTGGTCTCTGCCCCACCTGCTCTTTACAGGTCTCCCCACTCTGTGAGATTTGTCATCTTGTCTCCTTTGTGGGCTAGCTCCTCCTCCTCTATTCCCTTGTCAGGGTTGATGTACCCCCATGGAGCCTCCGAGCCTTCTTCTCCATCTATGCCTGGTCTCCCAGAGCCCTATCTTTTAAAGCCATGCTTAAGTGATGAATTCTCAGGCTATGTTCCCAGCCTGATCTCTTCCCACAATTGGCAGTTCTAAGACATATATGTTAATCTCCAAGTGCCTAAAACAGGTAGCCGCAAGAGAGATCGCTGAGCAAGCAGGAACAAGATGGAGCCCCAAAGATGGAGTCAGGGTTGTCAGTATTCCTACACCTCATGTGCGTGTCCTGCTGTGGAATGCATGTCTCTACTCATACCTCAAGCTTAACGTGGCAAATACAGAATTCTTACTGCCTTTCACTCTCCCTTCTGTGCTTCTTCAAGTCTGACCATTTCAATAAATAGCATCACTAACCACTCGGCTGCTTAAACAAAAAACCTAGGAGTTGTCCTGTTTCCCTCTTACCCTCATATTCCACATCCAAAACAAAAACAATTCTCTTGGCTCACTTCCAAAATAAATCCTCATGTTATTTATTTATTTTAATGTGATTTATTGTCAGATTGGTTTCCATACAACACCCAGTGCTCATCCCAACAAGTGCCCTCCTCCATGCCCATCACTCACTTTCCCCTCTCCCCCACCCCCCCATCAACCCTCAGCATCACAACTTCTAAAACTCTGGTTGGGAAACTATCATCTCTTGTTTGAACCACTGCAATAACTTCCTTTAGGTACTCATTCTCAATACTTAGGATCTTTTTTTCATATTTTATTCATCTTTTCAAAGCAAAATCAAACGAAATTTTTCCTCCTTAAACTATTCAATGACTTCCCATTGCAATGAGAATAATATCCAAAATTCCTATCACAGCCCACAAGCCCCTTCTCACCTCTTTGCCATATCTGTCCCCTCAAATCTCTCCTCAATTTCTAATGTTTCAGACTCCTTGATCTTCCTTCTGTCCTCAGTCACACCAAGCCCTTCCTAATCTCACGGCCTCTGAATTCACAGTTTGCTTAAAGTGCCCTTCTTCATGACCCTGGAATTCTACCCCCAACTCCTCAGGGTTCAGCTCAAATGCCTCCTCCCCAGAAAGCTCTTTTCTGACCATTGGAGACTCAGCGGTCACCACCAACGCCCTTCCCCTTCTATCTCTTTTTTTATATTCCTTGCAAATTGTGTTGCTGTCTAAAACTGTCTTGTTAGTTTGTCTACCCACTCATTGGCTCTCTTCCCTGTTGAGAGAACAGGGACTTTGATTTGCTCACCTCTGAATCCCTAGTGCCTAGAATAGAGTATGACACATAGCAAGGGCCCAGTAAATATTTGCCAGTGACCTTGTAAATGTCTGAACCAAGGGTGATTGGCTGCGAGGAGCCCCCAGGGAGAGCTCAGCTTGTCCAGGATTATTGCCACTGTATTGTGAGGGGCTAGACCAAACGATTGGATTGGCTCTTTGTGAACTGGAGACACTGGGAGTAAGGCTGTCGGTAGCACCAGGGGAGGTGAAAGCAGAGATAGAAGTGATGTCTCTGGTGACCCATGAGAGTGGAGGGGAGTGGAAATGAGCTGCTGGAGAGACAGCAAAATTATCAGATTGCCAAAGTACTACAGAGCCTGGAATATCAAATGATTTTCTGAGAGGCCTCACCCTGCAGCTTGTAAGAAGATGGTTGCCTGCTCTTCCTTATTTCATCATTAAGTTAGCCTGAATGTGTCTCCATGCCTTACACTTTGCAAGAGACTAACTAATGGAAGTTTATTATATCTGTACTTCAGCTAAAAGGGTCCTGGGAGAGATTTGTCTGAGATTGCACAGGTGCCCATTGCTGAGTCGGGGCTTGAACTTTTCCAGTATATTAGTTGCCTGATTTCAGCCTCACAACTGTCCTAGCAGAGAGGAAGGGAACAGACTATGCTGAGAAAGAATCTCTTATCCCTTAGGTATAGCTGGATGACTAGCTACAGGGAATGCCATAGTGGAGGCCCATGCTTTATTTATTTTTTTTTTAATTTTTTTTAACGTTTATTTATTTTTGAGACAGAGAGAGACAGAGCATGAACAGGGGAGGGGCAGAGAGAGAGGGAGACACAGAATCCAAAACAGGCTCCAGGCTCTGAGCTGTCAGCACAGAGCCCGACGCGGGGCTCGAACCCACCGACCGTGAGACTATGACCTGAGCCGAAGTCGGATGCTCAACCGACCAAGCCACCCAGGTGCCCCTGCCCATGCTTTAGATTCACAGGAATTAAACTAAATTGGCTTCTTGGATAAATTTAAATCCTGAGAATCCACAATGCTGTATTAGGGGACAGGGAAAGCATGGGTATGACTTGAGGTATCTCTTCTCACAGTGGGTTTTCTTTTTCATAGTCCTGTGGAAGGCTCATTCATTTGGAGATCTCAGTATTGATAATTCCTGTTTGGAATTTCAGCCACCAAAACATTCCCCTAGTTAAACTTCCATTCAGGTCTAAAGTCCACTGTTTTCTTCATCAGCTGGATTTTCTGCTGTCATTCTTCTGGTCAATTAAGCTTTGAACTTCTGCTCTAGTGATCAAGAGAAACTACAATTCCTGGGACTTGTCTTCCTTGTTAACAATAAAATAGTCCTTTGGAAAGAATGTAGTGGTTATACCACAAGTAGGGGCCCTCCTTGTAAGGTAATTCTGTGTTTTCATAGGACAGTGACCCAGCATCAGGAGAAAGTGATTTGTACCTTCACACAGACCACTCTCAGCCTAGAATTCCATCTAAATCTTAATGTGCTATGATACCAACTTTCCTCAAAAAGGGCAAATCATGCCTGACCAGATCTAACTCTACCATTGTTTAAAGATACCCATTGTGGCATACAATATCCCTTTCATCACACTAAGCTATAAAATCTGGAGTGAAAAAAAGTCAAAACAGATTTGTTCCCAGGTATTTTTTCCCTATTAAGTCACTGAGAATCATAGGCAAAATATTTGGGACTCTCTATGATGTATTTCAAAGTATGCACCACTGGCTATGGAGGATTGTATCCTAGATAAAACTCAGCTATTTGGAAGGACCAATGGTCCCCAGAGCTTGGCATTCCATCAAATGCAGCAAAGCATCTGGAGAGTTCTTATTGTGAAGTCTTTGAGTAGGGCCTATCACCAGGTAGCCCTACCACTGATAGGAGAAATCAGAGTCATGGACCTGGATATTCTCCGTTTCTCCTGATACCTAAATAAGAAGAAACAGACAAACCAGATCATAGTAAAAATGAGGCTATACTTTCAGATCCACTTTCTTATTGAGGGTGTTATATCTCACAGGACTATCTAAGAACTTTTTATAAGTTACCATCCATGAAATTATTTTGGAAAAAAAAATCCAGTCTTAAACCAGGAAGTAGAACAATATTATGTTAATTTTAGAAAAGGTATGGCATGGGGTTTAGTGCACTAGAAATGTACTTCATGTTAATGGTACTATTACATGCATCAGATTCTGTTGTTGGTAAGTGTATTTACTGCTTTGAAGGCTTTCTAAACTAGTTTTTAAATCTAATGGGTACTGGTCTACCCAAAAATTTGGGGGTGCTATTTAGCCCAGGGGGACAGAGTGAGGGACTTAGAGAATATCTGTCCCCCCTGGGGTTCTTTCTAAGCATGGATAAAGCCATTAAATTCAAAATGAAAACAAAATAAAAATACCAAACTGCACACATTCTATTAACATATACTGAACAAGCACCTCCAAGACATCAGCCATAAAAGGAGCCAAATGTGGAGTGCCCCCACCCTAACATCCCTGCCGCACCCCCACAGTATGTTTAAAAAAAAGTCTCCCAAATAAGCCAAGACTGAGACCATGAATGCTGTGCAGGAGTCATTCAGTGAAAAACCAAATTAACACTAATTATATTCTGGCTTGCTGTGGTGCAGCCAGTGTGACTTCACAAGGGAAAATGGCATCCGAGGCACTAGGTGGCATCATTCTGACACATTTACAGACCATTAGCCAGCGCTAATATCATTTCAAAGGGCTTGTGTCAAAGTGGGGAGGGCAGCGGAAGAGTGCCACTTAGTCCTGTGCGATCTGTGAGTGAAAACTCTGGGCACCCAGTGGAGAGGAAGGGCTTGCACTAGGCTTGGGGGTCCATTCCTGGGTTACCAGCCTCCCGCAATGTAGGTCACTCAGGGTGGGTTGTGTCCTCAGGCATATACAAAGCTTCTAGAAACTTCTCTTTTTTTTTGGGGGGGGGGGGCAGGGTGGTGCCCTTGTCAGTAAATGCCCTTGCCTCATCAACTCATAGAAAGATGTAAGTTCTTCCTCGGCGGTATCTGAGACTAATAGCCACGTGATGCAGGTGCTTCCTGGGTGAAAGCAGTAGTTTGTTTCCATAATTGGAGTTTCAGAATTAGGTCCCTTAGCCTCACAGGCTTCTACCAGAGGGAAGTGGGCAGGTTGACTGTGACCTAAAGGAGATGCTAAACTGGTGGGGAATTCAAAAAACATTCATGGATTTCAGAGAACTAGGGCAGGAGAATCTGCCACTCACAGTAGGGTCCAGGAGCAGCAGGAGGGCATCCCTGGGGAGTTGTTACATGTGTGGAGCCTCAGGCCACAGCTCTTTTAAGTCAGAATCGACATATCAGTAAGATCCCCAGGTGATTCCTGTGAGCCTTAGTGGTTGAGAAGTACTGGTCTGGTCTATACCTCTGACTGAAAGGATGCTTTTTACCAGAAGGGGATATTTTTAAAATGAATTTCTATATTCAAAGCTCTTGGACTTTCTTGGGCCAGCCCTCCACCAAACCTCTTCTATCTGCCTGCCTTTATGTCCCCATTTGCCACTCTGTCCCTCTGCTTCCTTCTATACGCCCAGCTCATACATGCTGCCCTCATGGCCATCTGGATCTTGCCAGCAGAAGGCCCACTCTGCAATTAAAGAAGTTGGAAAATAGTGAAAGCACCCAATTCAGACCATAACAACTGAATCCAAACCTTGGTTCTGCAGAATCCTGAAAAGTAAGTCTTAGCATTTGCTCTAATAACATCCATTGTCCTGGATGCACAGATAAAATAGCATATGTAGAAGAACTTTATGAGCTATAAAGCATTAAAGATAAACTCAAGGTCTTGTTCCCTAAGGGGCTGTTTTTGAACCTATGCTATTAATAAAGGGGGCAATATTGTGCAAAGGTTAAGGGAGTGAGCTCAGAGCAGATTGCTGGGGTTCAAATGCTAGAGCTTCCTGTTTGAACACATTTGACTCAGTTTCCTCATTTGTCATAGTACCTACTTACTATCAGGATGAAGCCATTGTAAGGGGTCAAAGAATTAATTGTGCATGACAACCTAAACACACCTTATAGATGTCAACTGTGATTACTATTTGTCCACAGATGTCCATAATATCTGCAAATATCAGCTATAATATATATATATATATATATATATATATACACACACACACACACACACACAAATATACAAATGGTATATATATATGTATATATATATACACAATATATTCAAATAAACAAATGATATATATATATACACACACACCATATATATATATATATATATATATATAATTTGTGTGTGTGTATATATTATATATATAACAATATATATTATATATATAACATATATATAATATATATAGTTATATATATATATACCATTTGTAAGGGAAACACAAAGACATGGAATAAATAAATAGGGAACAAACTCAGAGGCTTTTGGGAGTGGGGGAAAGAGGGAGAGAGACACAGACAGAGATCCAGAGATACAAAGGCATAGAGTAATACATAGACTTAGTGAGAAGCAGTTTTGGGAAGATAAATGGGCAAACTTTATATTATTCCAGAAAAATAAGCATGGAAAGGTATCACTGCAAAGAAATGATTATTTGTCACACTTCAGAGCCAACAGAGACTGGAGTCCTATGTCAAGTGCTTGGTCACCTGCAGGGACAGAAGTGACATGATTGCGCATGGAGGCTAATTCTATGTATTATATGAATAAGTCATCATACCATGCCCTTAAATGAATAAGTCATCATACCATGCCCTTGAATAAATAAACTCAAGTTAAAGAGAGCATGGTTTTATGCAACACAATAAAATTATGGAAATTCATTGAAACACACTTACCTTAGATTTCCAGAAAAAGCTTCATATGCTGTAGATCTCCAGAAAAAGCACTCAATGCCATCCCACTGAACCAGAGCCCTTACCTTAACTGTTCCATTCTGGCCACAGAGGAGACCACATAGCCCTTTCCTGTGGTCCTGGGAAACCCCACTGTAGTCATTGCTCCAGGGCCATCTACCATTCCGGCCA
The DNA here is from genome assembly GCF_018350175.1 of Felis catus. Taxonomy (NCBI): domain Eukaryota; kingdom Metazoa; phylum Chordata; class Mammalia; order Carnivora; family Felidae; genus Felis; species Felis catus. The sequence continues at coordinate 49,039,353 of NC_058372.1, forward strand.
TTTCTCACAGCAACTCACATCTGCTCACATAGTCATGATTCTCTTTCCTGGGATCTTCTTATGTCCCATCTCCTTTGAAGGAGTGTTTAATGTTTCATTGGATCTCCATTTTCTAGACTAGTAACTCTACCTCTGCTTTCTCACTCTCTTTGCTGCATATGCTCATATCCTGTTCTAGTCCAACTCCAGGGCTTCCACTGTGGAGGGTTTAGGCAGCTTCCTCCCAGTTCCTTGTGTGTTTGTCTTATGCTCCTGGCCATCACATTAAAGACTGTGGTCTTGAAAGGTGATCCTTCTTGCACTATAGAACCTTCCTCTTCACTTTTGAGGTTCTCTTCCCTTCCCCCAACGTCCTCATTGTGTCCTCTGTTGAGCACAATACCCCACTGTGGTACTCCATTCTACTACCATTAGTCAGACTTGCCATCTGAAATCCTGCCATCATATATTCTTAATGTAAACACCTCTCAGACGAGCATCATTAATTAAGCCAGGAGCAACCATGTGAGGGAGGTTAGTGAAAGGGAACTCAACACCTTAAAGTGTTTTAGGTTTGACCAGATGGAACAAAATTGTACACTATGAGGAAGTTCTCATTGGACAAACATCACCTTGTCATGAGAGAAAGTAAGTGGGCTATCTAGTCATGACTGAACTCTTGGAAGGCTGCATTTTGCAGTAAATGAGGTATAATGAGATGGTATTCTGGGAAAGCTTTATTCTGCCTCAGTTATTCTCAGATGTTAATCATACTAGCAAGATCATTTCCAGAGTTCTCTAAAAATAATTATACATATGAAATTCCATGGATTTGTGTTTGAAGTATTCAAATCTTTCCAGAGGCCAAAGGACTTGACAGCTTCATTGAAAACTCAGTTATCACAGGCCCCTGGGTAGTTCAGTTGGTTATGCATCCGACTTTTGGCATATTGTGGGTTTGAGACCCACCTCGAGCTCAGTGCTGACAGTGTGGAGCCTGCTTGGGATTCTCTTTTTCCCTCCCTCTCTCTGCCCCTCCCCCACGCTCGCTCGCGCTCTCTCTCTCTCTCTCTCTCTCTCTCTCAAGAAATAAATAAATTTACAAAAAAAAAGGAAAAAGAAAATGCAGTTATCGGTCTTGCCCACTGATATCAGGGTGGTAGATTAAATGATCTTAAAAACATGTGCTTTGGCAAGGAGTAATTTAGTGATATTTGCATATGTTTTTCCCTACAAAAGTTCTGGGAGGCAGTTTGGATCTACTGGTCCAACATGTGCAGCAATGTGCCCAGAGAAAGCCTAAAGCAGTCAGCTAATAAAAATGATTGGGATTAATGGTTACTTTTCTTCCTTCCATTCGTGAAAATCCTTTCTCTGAGTGGACTCAGTGTATGTAGAGCACAGATTCATGAACAAGAAGAAATGAAACCGATGAGTGGCCTTTCCTTTGGTTCTTAAACAATCTCCAAAATCCATTGATTACAAGCACGCTCACACGTTTCAAGGTATCAGTCTGGTTTTTTATTTCATTCGCATGCGTGCCCTCCCTGTCTCTCTGCTACTCCCTATCTCTGACTCTCTTGAATTATTTAATGTTTTTCCCCAGTTAATCTAAATTAGAGTTTTTTTTTTTTAAGGGGGGATGGGAAGACACTAAAAATAGTCACCGAAGCCAGGATATATTACACCAACTGCTTTTGCCTCTGGTGGTTACTGGAGTTTCCTTTGTTGTCTTGTTTGATTGTTTCATTTATATGGCAGGTTAGACAGCAACAGACTTCTGTTATTGCCTTTTCTCAGTGGTGGATTTTTTAGGCTCAGATCCCCCTGAGGCAGCCACTCCCCATCCACAGCTGGTGACAAGAGGTGCTGTTGCTCTCAGTACTTACTTACACCTACTGGAGAAAGATCAACAGAGATGCTATTAAGTGGCAGAGAGTGTCTCCATTTTTAACTGTTTAGGCTTTCGTTGAGAGAGAAACGTGTACACACACACACACACACACACACACACACAGAAATTGGCAAAAAAAGGCTGAGAGAGATCATCCCACCGGTTGCACCTTCTAGATTCTTTGTGTTCTACTTCTGCAGATGCTTGATTGCATTTTTCTTTGTTCCTGTCTTCCCATCCCCTGACTTCCATCCTCTCCTTTAAGGATGTGCTGATTTTTCAATATGTTTCAATAAACAGAACTCATATTCTAACCAAATTGCAACAGAAATACGTTCAAGTGAAGAAGACATTTGTAGGGCCAGAGTTTTCAAAACACAGTGAAAGTATGAGGATCAGAAATTCAATCCCCAAGGCTATTTTTTAAAGTTCTCCCAGGAAACTTTGGGTCATTAGTTCCTTTCTAACTTTCCATTACTCTTTTAGTTAATGTAGCCACAGAGTCATCCTTGGCATAAAACTGGGAATGAGGAGATTTATGGAGGAAAAGGAAGTGAAACTTCATGAAATTAAACAGATTAGATGGTTCTGGTAATACTTCAGGCGATAAATTAGCACTGCAAATTGAAGAGACCCAAAAGAATCTTCACAGTTAGGAGACTGCCCTGCAGTCTTCAGGTACATTGGCTGCCTTTTTAATTTCCATTTAGTCCATCCAGCAGAGAGCCAGGGTACAGAGTCTCCAACTCCTCACTGTTGTTTTTGGTGGTGTTGTTTTTTTATTTTTTGTTATGGGCACTAAAAGCAAGTGAAGGAAATGTAAGGTAAAGGAACGTCATCTCTTCTTCAATTCAAAGCCAGAGCCACCTTGACTGCCAACTATGTGCATACCACTGAGGTATCTATGACCATACTCCAAAAGAAACATTTAAAAAATTTTAAAAAGGAGGGAGACCCTGAAGCCAGGTACCTAAATTTAAACCATAACAAAGAGAATGGCAAATATCTTTAGGAAGATTATAAGAGAAAAAGCAGGAGTCTCTCCAATACATTGTATAATAACAGTGTAAGTCCCCAAGTGACTAAGAGGCCAGGTTAAGTCCTAAAGAGGATCAATGGTCTGGCTGTGGTGAAATCATCATTGGGAATTGAAAAATGAGTAAGATTTGGACAAGTGTTATAGACAGAAAAAAAATTATTTTAAAATGTCTCCCTTCTTCCAAAACCACAGACCTGTGAGCTAACTTTACTCTTTTAGAAAATGTCCAAAGTCCTGGCTATTTTCTCATTTGAATAAACCTGATAGGCTCCAATAAATATCACAAACTCACCATCCCCCCCCCCCCCAGCCCCGAGCAAACTGAGTGAAAGTTTGGCGGGGTCATATCATAGAATACCATCATGAGGAAGGCCTTCCACATTCTGTGACTTCAATCTCATTTCTATTCTTAGTTAGTCATTAAGGGATTTCATTTTAAAACTGGGAATCCCTTTCATACAAACATAATCTTGAGAACCCCCTGAGTAATTTACAAATCATTTCATCAGTGTTACATGGCACCGGATAAGGAAGTTTTAAAAATAAGATATATTTCATTTAAGGACAGTCTATAATTCAAAATCAATACATTCCAATATAATATTTAGTAATACTAATGGCATATAAGAGTAAGTTTTTACTTTTTCCCATTTAACACATATGCATTATTTAATTTACTATTTAATTATATAGGAAAAAGCATTATTTGTGTACAAGTTATTTTTTTTTAATATGTTGAATTTGGTTTGGGGCATCTGTTAAAATATGAATTAAAAATTAACTCTTTTACAACATCAAAACCTTTAAAAATGCTATTATAACTTATTTTTTGGTGGGGCATCTGGGTGACTCAGTTGGTTAGGCATCCAACTTCAGCTCAGCTCATGATCCTGTGGCTAGGCTCATGAGTTTAATCCCTGCATCAGGGAGTGGATGCTGTCAGCCAGAGACTTCTTCAGATGCCCTGTCTCCTTCTCTCTCTGGCCTCTCACCCGCTTGCATGAGCGCCCTCTCTCTCTCTCTCTCTCTCAAAAATAAACATTAAAAAATGACTTCTGGAACGCCTGGGTAGCTCAGTCAGTTGAGCATCCAACTTCAGCTCAGGTCATGATCTCATGGTTCATGGGTTCAAGCCCCGCACTGGGCTCTGTGCTGACAGCTCAGAGCCTGGAGCCTGCTTCAGATTCTGTGTCTCCCTCTCTCTCCGCCCCTCCCCAGCTCACATGCTGTATCTCTCTCTCTCTCAATCTAAAAAAATAAACATAAAAAAAAAGAACTGCTATCCTTCAAAAAAATAACTTCTTGTTTGGAATTTTTATACTTTATATTAAAATAATTGTTATTTAAAATTTTTTTCTGTTGTGTTTCTAAAGGACAAAATAATGGAGAAGGATTTGGACTATGATTTGCACTGTCTTTGTAAATAATACATCTTAGATATGGATAGTCTTTACTCCCAACAAATGAACGGCCAAATTGGCCATAATGAATGTTTCTAACATGTTTTAAAGGACTGAAGATAAGGAAATGTAGGAACTGTGACCAGATAAGTGTACCTTGTGGGTTCTGGGGAGGCTTTTGAGGGAGCGCTAGCACAGTGTGATGTTAGGAGGAGGACCATGGAGCTAGGCACCTGAATTTAAATCCATTTTTCCCATTTTCTAGCTTGAGCAAGTGACTTAACCTTTCTGTGCCTCAGTTTTCTCATCTGTAAAATTGGGATATTAGTAATACCCACACACCCTGTGAGATTGTTAAGAAAACTGACTTAATCAGTATTTTTTTAAGTTAATTTATTTATTTTAAGAGTGAGAGTGCAAGTGGGGGAGGGGCAGAGAGAGAGAGAGAATCCCAGTCTCCACACTGTCAGCACAGAGCCCAATGCAGGGCTCAGACTTACGAGCCATGAAATCATGACTTGAGCTGAAGTTGGATGGACGCTTAACCAACTGAGCTACCCAGGCCCCCCTTAATTAGTATTTTTAAAGCAATTAGAACAGAACCAAGTATATGGTGCTTGCTATACAGATACTAAATAATCATTTAAATTCTCCTCACTAACTTGTATTAAAATTAAAACACCAGTGTTTTTTTTATGTTTATTACTTGTATAAATCCTGATGTCTAAGAGTTAAAAATGATTTTTAAGTGTGTAATGGTTCACATATAAAATATAGCTAGATCAAATACAGGCTCATAGAATCAGTCATTCAGCATGCAAATTATGTCCTTATTTGCATATGTTCAAGCTCCTCCTCCTTTAAGGGAAAACATTTAGATAATTATTTTTTAATTGAAATTGAAACTGACATCATTACCAGCTTTAAACAAATTTCTTGGAATATCTTTACAAACCCCATGATTTGGAAAACCAAGTCAACAATAGATCTATATATTGATTATATAATATCAATATAATATATATATAATATATCAATATAGCTCTAGATCTGTAGACAGCTCAGATCTATATGTGTATATATATATATATAATGTATATAATATACCAATATATATATTTGATGTACATGTAAAATAAAAATATATCTCTAGATCTGAAGGTGGCTTATAGTATCTTTGCAAAGCTTGTTTTGATTTGGGCTCAATATAGGAAAAAATTTCAAGCTTACATACTCCCAGTGTTGCTTGTACATCTGTGCAGACTGTATACTGCATATCTTCAAGGGATCCTGAGCCATTTCCTATGGCCACCAAAAATGTACAGCTGAGCAGCCCTGGATGCACTACTCCTTGTGTGACGCACTGGGCCATTTAGGACCAATGTTGTTCCTTGTCACAACAAGAATCTTCAAATACTTGGCGATAGTGATATTATTCCAAGTCTTCTCTTCTCCAAGTTAAACATCATCATAACTTTCATCAATCCTGCTTTATATAGCATGTTTCCAAATCCCAAGTTTGTCCATTCAACATTTATTGAGTCTTGACTCTGTCAGGTGGTATACTAGGTTGTGGCGATACTACACTGAATAAGGTATAACCTCTACCCTCAAAAACCATATATTCCATGCCCCACATTGTTGTACTCTCCTTATATTCCACCTAACACTCAACAACATACTTGGTGAATGAAGTCTGGATTGTATCTTATTTTCTTCATTGCCACAGCTCATGCCAATTAGACACATATCCTGTTCTTAGCTACATCTCTCTCGGCCCAGGCTTCGGCAGTTGGGTATGTAGAGCTTTAGTTATATATATATATTTTTTTTCATGCTCAATTCCACATTCTAAGATTTTTTTCTATCAATCCCTAGTTATCAACATTTAGAAAATATTCAATATGTTCATTGTCATTCCAAATGATAAGGCATTTTAAGTCATCAATTAAAAATGTTAGACAAGGCAGAGTCCCCAATGAAGCTGTGCCACCCAGTACCATTCCTATCCAGTAACCATTTCCCTATGGCTTCTGCTATTTGCATGCTATTTATGCATTTAGTCCTCGGACTTGTCCATGAAGGTCTCATGTGAAACTTTTTGAATTTTTTCCCTGAAGTCTTGCTTTTATGTTGATTGCATTTCCTTAATTCTTGGTCTAAGGATCCCATCAAAGGAAAAACTGGAGACTCTAGAAATTGCTTGTTTTTGGTGATTCCATGTTGGTTCTTAATGATCACTACTACATTCCCCAGGATTCTTAAGGCTTTAATAAAAATAAAAGGACTTTATTTAATAAATAAATAAATGAGACTTTATTTAATAAAAATTCCTGATTGTTTTGGGGGGAGTAATATTAGAATTAAGGGTCTCAGTATGTTGTTTGCAAAATTTTCCTTTATTCCTCTTAAAAATTACCCTGGCAAGTCCTGGCCATCAGTTCTGGAATCCTCCTTGTTCTTGAAAATTCCTATAAGATTAAGGATTACAAATTCAGCCATCTTAATTGCAAATCCTCTCTGAGGAGCTAAAGGCCATGGTAGAACTCTCCAAAGCTGGCAGGAAACATCCCTTGCCTCAGACAGGATCATCCTAATTAATAATAATCACAATAATATTGTGCTTTGCATTTTATCCAGGGACACCTGAACAGCTGAATGAATGCTTTATGAACACTATTTAATTAAGCCTTATGACAGTCCCGTGAGGGAACCTGGAAACTGAAAGATTGGTGTAATCTCTGCATAGGTAAGGAGACCTGTCAGGAGGCGCAAGGCAAGAGTCAGGAGCAGACAGGCTGCGAAGTTAGAGAGAGGGGCTGATGGCATATGTGGACTGAAATCCCTCTAACCAGCCACCAGCCGCTAGCTACACACTGGGAACAATCCTCACATTGGAGTCTTTCTGAAATGCTCTGGTGAAGTTTTGTTTGTCCCTCCACAATAATAGCAATGCTCTATGCGATTCACTCTTGTAGATGTGATTTTAAATTTACTTAAGAAAATGCTCATTAGCCAATGTTTGTATTTCCTCTCACTCTCTTGCTACACACCCCCCCTCTCTCTTTGGTTACCTCTCTGGGGCTCAAATTTGTCAGCCACAAGACTGAGGCAGTTAAGTAAAGCAAATGACCACGTTCATTGTCAATGCCAAGCCCAGACCCTGTTCCATCATATTGCAGTGGTCAGAGCCTCAAGGTCTAGCTGGGGAAGTTATCCCAGATTCATCAAGGGCAGTTCCACTCTTGCCCAAGAGGTGGGTATGAGTGCACAGGTGCACAGCCTGAGGCACTGGCTGGTGTCTGCTCTGCCCCAGGAAGCCAGACTCTTTGGAGAACTTCCCTAATCACCTAAAACAACACCAGAATAAACAGTTCAACCTCTTCTTTGTGAAGCTCCCTAGAGAAATAAAGTCTGTGTGATATTGAGTAATGGAAAAAAAAATAATTTGAAACTTCCTATATTGACTTAAATGTGTAGGGACTATTTTTTTTTAATCCAGAGAACTTATGAAATAAAACTTTACCTCCCTGAGAAGTATTTGCTAAGCTAAATTATCTTAACTTTGCACCCAACCACAAAATCAAGGTGTGTTGAGTTGAATGAAAATGGGTTTAATGGAATGCTCTTTCCCAACTGAGTTTACTGTCTTCCTTCACACTTCGCCACCAGCTAGCATTCACATACCTGATAAGTCTCTCAGTAGGGTCCCCTGGCTATGACTTTCCTCTCCTGTGTAACAGCTCACAGTTCTACCTCCCTGGATGGACCAAATGATGGACAAGAAGAAAGCAGAGACGTGAATAACTGGTTATTAAGATAAGCATCAACAACTGGTGATTTAGGTTGCTCTGTGTTCTCTGTTGAAAATCATCCTGGTATGTCATTGCCTGTACTTTGTGTGCAATTGCCCTCATTTTCATTTTCACCTTTCTGTCAGTGAATGAAGCCAGTACAGGAGCCATCATGTAATTCAGCATAGAACTGCTGACACCTATTTCTCTATTATTTTCTCTCTCTCTCTCTCTCTCTCTCTGTCTCTCTCTCTCTCTGTCTCATCTCTTTTGCTCTCTGTCTCTCTGTCTCTGCCTCTCTCTCTCTCTCTCTCTCTCTCCACACACACACACACACACACACACACACACACACACAAACGTGGAGAGAGAATGTGTGCACACATTCAAATATGCACAAACAGGAGATATAGATATTTACATATCTATATATCTATATCTCCGTATATTCTTTTCCCATCCATTCACTGCCAACACCAATTGCTTCAGAGAGGAGGAAATGAAATGCTATTTTTAGAGAAAAGACTGATCTTTCATATGGATTGTCCAGAAAATGATGCAGCCTGCCACCCATTCAGACCTCAAGGCATTCAAGTGCTGCTTTGTTCCAACACTTACTTCTATTCAAAGTTCATAATCTAAGATTAAATGAGCCTCCTTCAGCCAAAAGAAAAGGCTCCACCAGCCCTGCTTCTGATGCCCTTCTTTCGATGTCTGCCCTGTGCAGGAGAAAGAATGAACTTGGGCTTTTCAAAAGTGGCTGCCCAATTATATTTTTTAAAAAGATGTTTTGGTGACATCTAGAGGCATTGGGTAATAACACTTATTAATAATGATTCTTCCCACTTATAGGGTGTCTCACGTCGTGCGAGCCCCCAGCTCTTTACACACATTAATTAATTACGCATCACAGCACCCCTGTGAGGTAGAGTAGGTAAGCATTATTATGTGCAAAGGATTTATTGATTTTTCAAAGCAATATATAGCTGAGGCACAGAGGGGAAACCATAGGAGCATGAATTAAGGAAGGGAAAAAAAGAGATACACTGAATGTAAAATAAAACAAATAAAATGAAGAATTACCCCCACTGTGCTCTTTAGAAAGGAACGATTACTTCACAAGTTTCAACGGCCTGAACATTAACTAATTTGGTTGTTAGCAACTTCTGCAGAGGCAATAGGAAATTGGAGGGAGGGAATCATCAATAAAACGTCCAAGTCTTCCTTTCCAATCCCATTCCCTGTGCTCCCGGCCATGGGTACTCCTCCTCTGGGTGCTCCCAGTAGTTAGTAAGAGGCTGTGCCAGTGGGACTGCCCTCTGATTTATGATGGAGGCATTTGGTGGTGGCAGGGATTGGGGGTGGGATGGGGAGTGTAGACAAGGAGGGAAAAGAAACTACAGCCAAGTTTCTATGCAAAAATATGCTTGGAGGCTGTGGAATTTAAACTATGCCACTGAGCACAGCCATAAATTGAGTGTTTTTTTGGAATTCTTCTACTCTTGTTTTATGGTAGTGGCTCAGCTGCTATTTTTTTAAGTGATAACTGTTCTAGGTTCTTATTTTAGGTAGGATTCTTATTCATTTTCATGGAGCTAAAACTTCTGGGGCTTACTATTCATTTCCAAGCTGAAAGGTAATATTCTACTTAAAAAGAAAAGTGTCATAAAATCACTAGCTTGCAGACACCAAGACATGATAGAAGATGTGAGAAATGCTTTATATTCTTCATATACGTTATTGTAATGCTTCGTTTTTATGAGGATAACAATAAGTTGCCTTTAAAACAGCTTATTTTGTTCAAAACTCATACTTATTGGGTTTTTTAAAAATGTAACAAAAAAGTGAAATGAATGTAAGTGGGCCTAAATGGCTCTCAGGGACTTGGGGGTGCGTAGCCTCAGAGGTCACACTGAATTTAAAAATGACCACTTTAAGGGACGCCTGGGTGGCTCAGTCGGTTAGCGTTCAACTCTTGATTTCAGCTCAGGTCATGATCTCATGGTTTGTGAGTTCAAGCTCCACATCGGGCTCTGTGCTGGCAGCTCAGAACCTGCTTAGGACTCTCCCTCTCCCTCTCCCTCTCCCCCTCCCTCTTCCTCTCCCTGTCTCTCCCTCTCTGCCCCACCCCTACTCACATTGTCTCTCTCTTAAAATAAATAAATAAATTTAACAAAATTAAAAAAACAATGACCACCTTTAGGGGCACCTAGGTGGCGCAGTCGGTTGAGCCTCTGATTCTTGATTTCAGCTCAGGTCATGATCCCAGGGTCATGAGATCCAACCCCATGTTGGGCACCATGCTGAGCATGGAGTCTGCTTGGAATTCTCTTTCTCTCTCCCTCTGCCCCTCTCCCCAGCTTTTTCTCTCTCTCTCTCTCTCCCTCTCCCTCTCCCTCTCTCTCAAATTAACTCTCTCTCTCTCCCTCTCTCTCAAATTAAAACAACAAAAAGTGACCACCTCTTCCTCTACCCCCCCACACTAGTTACTCTTCTCCCACATGTCCAAGGACATAGAACCCACATCTGTCACCATAAACACTACCACCTCTGTTGCATATTTGTGGAAAAGTAAACCCTAGACCTAGGCTCAAAATGAGAGAGAGAGAAAATGATGAGGACGGCAAGGCTCTTTAGGAAGGCTGTTCCCTAGGCACAGTTTCCTGGTGGACTTCCTCCTTTCATCTCTACTACTGTGAGATTTTGTTTTCTACTTCCTATTGCCATACTGAGAGAAATGCTACCAATCCTAAATTTATTAGCATATCTTTTTTCCTTTTTTAAGACTTCATATGTGACTAATTTATCAGTCATTTGCTCATTGGAATGAAGTCCCAACTTGTAGCTCCACCCAGCTCTCTTGAATACATTAGAGTTTTGTTGGAGGTGGAGATGAGATAAATCACTTGGAATTGTGGCTCACTTAGGGGAGAGGCAGGCCAGGGAGTTACATGATACCAGACATAAGACTCCTGGAGGCCGGTGAAGAGGGCTGCTGGATAGGAGAAAGAGGTGTCTCCTGGAAGACAGGAGACAGATACCCAACAAGCCATTGATCTCCAAATGTTGCCTGTGTTTGTCTCAATGACTCTGAATGAGGAAAGCAACCCTTCCTCTCCCTCTTCCTGCTCCACCCTCCTGAACTTTGCCTGACCTAGAGTTCCCAGACATCACATCTTTGCTACCATCTGACCATTTTCTGGACAGAGGCTTCAGGAGCTCACCTGGGAAGCCAAACACCATCAATAACCTTGTTTCTCAGGGAAATGCCTTTAAAGTTCCAAATTATGGGATAAAAAGACAATTTGGAAAGCCACCCCCTTCAAATCAGAGACTGCTTTACTATCATCAAACAAGTAGTGGTTAGACAGCCAAGGAAGCCCCTTTGCAGCTATATGGCACCAAATTTCTTTTAGTTTCAGTACCTGGTTAAGTTCATGGGTCCTGCCATTTATACATTCCATGATTTAAGAAAAAAATTTACTATCAAACTTTCTGTGTACACTCTTGTCTTACAAAGAGATATACAGCCCCTTTGCCTAAGATGGTAACAATTTATACCCGGTGAATATCAGTGAATATGTATGTCACTTTTTTTGTGATCAGATGCCTCCTGGGTGAAGAGCAAGCTGGGTGGTTAAAACATCACCATGCATTAGTAACATGTACCCATTTGTGAAACAGCTAGTGATATGAAAAAAAAAAAAAAAACTGTGGGTTCTAAAAATCAAGGTATTCATCAAGGTATTAAAAATAAAAGAGACTTTTATGTTTCAGACTTGGCCTTCTTGAAGGGTCATTTTCAGTTCTGCATTCTTTTAAACAAAATTTTATTTCAATAAAAAGAGTTAGTGGAATCAGTGAATGGAAGTTTATAAGGATTTTGTGCTGCTAGCTTCATCTTCAATTCTGGATGATTTAGGGAAAGAGTTAAAAGATACAGAGGAGAGATGGGCTGTCGGGTTATATACAAGCATCAGTATTGAAAGCAGAGAACAGCAAGGTCTCTCCCTCATTATCGTTGCCTCTCACCACACTTAGGACCTTCATTTTCTTTTTATGATCACAGCAGCAGCCACTTGGTTCACTCATCTGACTGTATGTGCTGATCTCTGGTTGAAAAGATTAAAAGACACTCATAATCATTTCTCCTTTGTCCAAAACCCCCCAGTGACCTTTAATCTCCTGTACAATCAAAGCCAAAATCCCTATCACAGCTGATATGTTCCAAACTAGTCTGTTCCCCCTAACCCTCTGCCCTCAGCTCCTATACTCTCTCAGTTACTCACTCCACTCAAGCTTCCTTGCTGTTCGTTCCTTAAGCACTTCAGAAACATTTCCTGCCTCAGGACCTTTGCACTTGCCATTTTTTCTGTCTTATTTCCCTAGATATGTACATGGCGCCCTCTCTCACTTCCTTTAGATCTTGACTTCAGTATCATCTTCTCAGGGAGGTCTTCTTTGGCCTTCATCTAATTTTTCAACATTTCTTTCCCTTCCCCAGCTCTGTATGCTTTCCATCCCCCAACTGTGCTCTATTCTTCTTACAGACTTTCTGACAACCGTGAGACTATTTATATTTCACTTCTTTATCATTGATATCCCTCAATTAGAAGAAAAGCATATAAGGTCAGGAATCGTTGCTTTGTTCAGTTTCTGTATCTTCAGGACCCAGAAATATATATCCAGCACTTAGTAGGTGCTCAATAGACATGGGTTCAAATGAATCTTGTGGAAAGTCCTAAGGATCAGAGGCGGAAATTGCTCATAGAAATCTGATGTGTAAATGTGGGAGCACCAGGCAGTAAATTTAAGTATACAGAGAAATTAACTTTCTCTAAAGTGGCCAGTTGAACAAATTGAAATCACAAGACCAAATTATGCCGGCAAGCCTTTAATGAAACTGCCACAAGTTCATTCAAGGCCGCCCAGATGATTTCAAAAGCAACGTGGCAGAGTGTGTCTATTTCAGAGTGATAAATGCACGTTCTACTGCTAATGCTTCTTTCAGAAATCTTGTGTAGCTTCAGTGAGGCTAATTTATAAACCTTAACTACTGTAGCTAATTTAACTCGCTAATTTTAGACGTTGTATTGAATTAAAATCTGCATTTTATTGTGTATCATTTTGTCTACTGCTAACATTAATATGCATTTTGTAATGTGGAACTACAAATGTTTTAAATACATATTTATGCTTTAAGAAGCATTTTGTTAACTAGATTTTTTTTTTCTTGGATATTTTAAAGGCTGTCCTGTCACATCACACATCCACAAGGCAAAGTCTCACATACTTAGGCCCAGATGGAACAAGTCAGGAGGGGATCTCAGACTGGAAGGCCTAATAGGAATTCAGTAAATTCTTCCTTTTATTTCTCTCTCCTTATTGGAATAGCAAGAAAATGTGGTTTGGGGAAAGATGCTGAAAATATTGCAATTGGTGTCCACATGTGACTACTCAGACTGTGCAGCTGTGTTGCCAAAAACAAAACAAAACCAAAAGGATGTTATTTGCAAATGGACTCAAACCAATCCAACATAACTCAGAGGGTCTAGAAGCATTTTTGAAGAGTTAATATGTATTATAATCCCCTTCTCAACTTTCTGCTGTCCTATAACCTAAGTTGATAAAATGTTAAAAATGTCCACCAGTATTCAATGTATGTTCATTGTTTCTCCTTGCAAGCTTCTCAAATTCAGGTCAGAACTCTATTTATGATTCTTGCTATCTCCCTCTATCCCCTAGACACATCATTCCTTCCCACACTGACACCTTCTGGTGCATAAAACATTATATGTAGGTAGAAATAGTCTGAATGAATCACTGTTTACAAAAACAAAAAAATCATAGATCTACATATATGTGCGTGTGTGCACACCCACTCTGGCCTATGCATAGGGACATAGGTACACTCATGTCACTACAAGTTTACCATATCCCCAGAGCAGAGATTAACCATTCTTTTTCAGGCAGCTTCTACAACTCTTAGGCTACCTACTTTTTTCAGGGAAGGGCCATATAGTTGCACAATTTACTTATCCCAAATATGAGATTGCATGTATGCATTTGATGCTTATTGGTAGTAAGGGCTTGTGTTATGCCATCCATGAACACAAATGCCTTAGAATAAATGTTGGAAAAGAATGGCTCTGTGGGGCATCTGGATGGTGCAGTTGGTTAAGCCTCTGATCTTTGTTTTATTTAACATTTTTTAATGTTTATTTTATTTTTGAGAGAGAGACAGAGCATGAGTGGGGCAGGGGAAGAGAGAGAGGAAGACACAGAATCTGAAGCAGGCTCCAGGCTCTGAGCTGTCAGCACAGAGCCTGACATGGGGCTCAAACTCACAAACCATGAGATCATGACCTGAGTTAGAGATTAAGAGTCAGACACTTGGGGTGCATGCGTGGCTCAGTTGGTTAAGTGTCTGACTTCAGCTCAGGTCATGATCTCACTGTTGTGAGTTCAAGCCCCACATTGGGCTCTAAGCTGATGGTGTAGTCTGCTTGGGATTCTGTCTCTCCTTCTGTCTGACACTTTCCCACTTGTTTTCCCCCACCCCCAAAAATAAATAAATAAATATAAAAAGTAAAAAAGAAAAAAAAAAGAGTGGCTCTGTTATTTGCAGGGAAGTATAGTTCCTCATTTTTAAAACCAGAAGGATAAAAAGATAAAAATAAAAAAAAAATAAAACAAGAAAGATAAAGAGTAACATCCCTTTCCCTCTTAAGCATAATTGGCATTTCCTTTGAGTTAATATCTACAAAGTACCTTTAAGGGATTTGCCCAAGTTTCAGTAAAAGTAATGAATACATGAAGAAAAAATACATTTATAAGGCATGGGTCACAAGACAACAGGGGGTACTGGAAAGAGTGTGGTAGCTGGCAAATCTTAGGTCCCCCACTTACAAGCTGTGTGTCATCTTTAGGAAGTTAGCACTTACTCACTTTTAAATAAGTACTACCATCTTCATTTTAGAGATGGGGAAACCATGGCTCAGAGGGTTTTCAAAAGAAAAGAATCAAAGCAAAGTGCTTAACACACAGTAGAAACTTGATGAATGCTAATTCACTAACAATAACAATAAAAACATTCCCTGAATTTATGAAGCCTTTACCATGTTCCCAGCATCCTGGTATTGCTTTAATTGTCACAACAATCTTCTGCCCCTTTTTGTAGGTGGAGACACTGAGGCACAGGAGGTTCACACACACACATGAGCACTGCGGTTTTCCCTGGGAAAGACCACAGCAGCCCAGCATTTGCCAACACTGTTGCAGAGCCAACACTGAGACTCAGGTCTCCTGACTTTTTTTATTTTTAATTCCAGTGCAAACCCAACCCTTAAAATCTCTTTACACTACAAAAGGCAACTACAGGCTGAGTCATCTTTCCAGATATTTTGAAATACATCCCACATTTTCCTGAGCTACCAAAACTAAATGTGGTGCCTTTTGTTTTGGAGAATCTAAGCTCAGGTAGTTGCCTATATTTTCAAGTTCATTTTCTGCAGCTGTGGACATTTTCCCTAAGTTTTGTCTTGCCTGAAATAGTAAAGGAATCAGATACTAAGCCTTATGGAAGTGAGTATTTAGGTGAGTGAACCATTTCTTGGGTTAGGTTAAGACTGTCTGAAAGACAGCAATAATGGTTGTTATGACTTTCACAGCAGCTAACAGTTGACATAGTATTGTCCCAATTAACTATCACTTTTGAGCCCCACAAAAGCCCTGTGAGATATCAGGGATCCTTGCTCTACTTTGCAGATCCAGAGGCAGAAAGCTCAAAGTAGAGAGAATCCAAGAGGAGGTTGGTGCTGAGGGCAGGCATCATGCAATCAGGACATCATGTCCATCAGGACTGCTTTGCACAGTCCAATTTCTCATCCCCATGTTTCTAATAAGGAGAGAGAAGTTAAGCCATTCAGCTGAAAACAGAGCTGATGAGTGGCAGAAATGGAATCTGAGCTCAGTATTCACTGCCCGGCACCAAGACCATTGCATCATGGCAAGCACACTTCCCTGGACCTTTATTTTACCTCTTTACTTAGCTTATATTTATGTCTTTGTAGCTTCTGCACATTGAAAGCTAATCCCAACAGAGTTTTGTAAGGATCATAGATGGGAATAGGTAATTCACGGTCCTTAGATAGGTATCACTTGGGTTCCTAGAAGTGTGGAAAATGTGCAGAAGCAAAGAATCAGTAGTGGCTCCTGGTGAGCGATTTCTCATGGAGAAAAATAAGGTGGAATCTGTGTAAAATACATGATAAATGTCCATAAAATCTAAGGCATGGAGCAAGAAGATATATATCCCTTATAAAAAATGACGGAAAGACCAAAAAGACACATCTGTCAGAAGAGCTTTGGCCCTGCAGCCTCAGATGACCACTACACTATTCTGTGCTTTGTGATTTCCTCTTACCTGTATGTAAAATTCAGGTCTTTGTCAAATCTGAACAACAGGTGTTTATTTACCTTTTTTAAAAGTTTATTTACTGGGGTGCCTGGATGGCTTGGTCGGTTAAGTGTCCGACTTCGGCTCAGGTCATGATCTCACGGTCGGTGAGTTCGAGCCCCGCGTCGGGCTCTGTGCTGACAGCTCAGAGCCTGGAGCCTGTTTCAGATTCTGTGTCTCCCTCTCTCTCTGCTCCTCCCCTGTTCATGCTCTGTCTCTCTCTGTCTCAAAAATAAATAAACGTTAAAAAAATTAGAAAAAAAAAGTTTATTTACTTATTTCTGAAAGAGGGGTGGGGCAGGGGCAGAGAGAAAGGGAGAGAGAAAATCCCAAGCAGGCTCCATGCCGTCAGCGCAGAGCCCAAGGAGGGGCTTGATCTCACAAACTGTGAGATCATGACCTGAGCTGAAATCAAGAGTTGGCTGCTTAACCGACTGAGCCACCCAGGTGCCCCTGAACAACAGGTGTTTGTTGAGAATCTACTATACAAAGCATAAGGAAATTGAGGTATGACCATTAGAAAACAAATCATGTTTTCTAGTTCCCCTTGAACCTCAACAGTGATCTCAAATCACTTGAAAGCATATTTTGTTCCATTTTTTTAAGCATTCCAATTTAATGAAGAAATTTAATGAAAATCAGTTCAAGTTTATTAAGACCCTTGGCCCATGAAATGGAGTGGAGGATATATATATATATATATATATATATATATATGTGTGTGTGTGTATATATATATATATATACACATATATATATTTATGTATCTATCCATGACCTATGTATCTATGTATACTTACGTACCTATGTATCAATACTCATATATATATATATATATGCAACATTAAGACATATTAAAATAATATGTCATTGTTTTGCAGAGAGCTAGGGAAACATCCTTACAAGCTAAAAGTCTTAATTTAATTGTATCAGCAAAAAAAGGATGCATATACACAAATAATTCTGCACTCCTCTTTCTTATTCCACACTGTGCTCTGCCTCACATAACTTTCCCTTTTCTTCCTCCTGTTCTTGCTCTCCCACATCTCTCCTTCTTTTTGCTTTATTAGGGAGTCTTTGCCATTTAGCCAGAAGCAAGCCTCCAGGCAATACCCCCTGTTCCAATAAAGCAGCCCTTTTGTCAATGGCGGTAATGATTACCTCTTTTGCAGCTGCCCCTGGTGCTTCATTTTGTAACACAATTTGGCCTCTTTGGGCTCTGGTTAGTCCTATTTAACGTACTGCAGGGGTCCCCTGTTTGATCTCTAATTGATATAATTGACTGGGAATAATCGGGAAGGCTTTATAGATGTTTATTGATAGCTAATTTTCCTTCATCCATTGTTTAATTCGATAAGAGCATAACCTAATTTATTGTCACTCCAATAGGGATCCATTACCCTTTTGATAAATGCTTCTGGGGCCAACTTGTCAGTAACTGATTTCAAAGAGCTGTTTAGCCCACAGAGTCCATCATTAGTTAATGGCAGTTTAGAAAGCTAATGATGTTATAAATTACAATCAATAAGAACATGGAAATTACAGTTGTTGAGCAAGATAACGCTATGTTATTCAACCAACACCAAACCACACCTATTGCTGACTGTGTGTGTGGAGGATGTGTGCATCCATTTACTAATCTTCGTGATTAACCCAGAAAGCCATGGATCAGGAAGGAAATGAAGGCATAGTGGTACTCATGCTTACAGCACATTTCAGAAGGAGAGAGGGATTATGCTATGTTCCTCTCTCACAGAGGGAATCCAGGGACCAACACGTGAGCACCCTTATGTCCATAGCTCTGCATCTTCTCAAGTCCTTAATCTGAGCCCATCACACTTCCTCACAAATCATGACTTAGCAAAAGTAACACCTTAAATTTATCCACACAAATGCTTAATTGACTAACCCTTAGAGTTTCCAGATAATGTCATCTGTTTTATTCAAAGCATCTTGTCGGCAAGCAGCAATTTTCTGCTTTTGAGAAAACGTCAGTGTAGTACTTTATGTAGCTGTGTTCAAATGCTTTACGTATACACAGGAAGGTATGCATTTTACTTCTTCCATAAATAGTACCATCAATCAATCTCCTAGAACTTTTGGTGCTCAAAGTTGCAAATTAGCACGAACACATTTCTTAATGCAGCCAGAATTGATTAGGACATTGCATTGCATTTCCATCTTTACTGGTGTGACGACAGGTCTTCCTTACAGAGTTCTCAGTGGTTGAGACTGGTCAGCATTTTTACTGATATAGAACCTAGTCACTGGCAGAATCTTTTTTGTTTTAGTCTCTGGGTCTCATTTGTTCCCAGAAGTCACTTATCTCCCTTAACAGCTCATTTGAGTAATGGAGGAATAAATGCTGGTTCTTCTAATTATGCATTCCACTTTCCCAGTCTGTATACAATAGATTTCCCATCAATTCTTCTCTGAGGAAAAAAAAATGTTTCTCATCCCATCCCTTGCTTTCAACTAATAAAGCAGCGGGCAGAGTGAGCTCAAGACAGGGATTGAGTCATCAGCAAAATCTATCTTTGTGTACTCATGCTTTATTTTCCTGATTCTTTTTTTTTAAAGCCTTAGTTGTACAGCATAAAGTTAGAAAAACTAAGGCACTATGAATAGATAAGACTCAGTTCAAAATGGAATTGTCAGACTGTAAAAAATAAAAATATCCATTCTGAAAAATTATTCTCAGTAATCAAATAAGATAAAGGATGAAAACATCTCTCAGAATAAGGGATTTGTTGCCAGAAGAATTAAAGCAGGATAAAATACCAGTACTTGGGGGTATGTCTCATACTTTGTAAGTCTTTATTTCCTAAGAATCTATAAAACCTGAAGCTGCTAATCTCTGCCCTTTGAATCCTTCTTATAACTCATTGAAGTAAATGGAGGAATTATGTACTAAATATAGGAAACAACTTCTCCTTCTCTTACAGGAGTTATTTTTATCTGTATATGGTCATTCTTATTCTTACAACATTCAGTAATGTCTTCTTGAGGAAATATACAATTTTCAACTAAATCAGTGTTCTTCATTGACATGCTATTTCTATCTCAGTAAGACATAAAGTCTCATCATAAATGTTACCAATGTTTCAATGATTAAAAGTAATAATCTCTAGAGGGAAGAGGAGATGGGGATTTACTATTTAATGGGTACACACTTTGAGAGTAGGATGATGAGAAAGTTTTACAGATAGTTGTGATGATTGCACAACAATACAAATATACAAAATGCCACTGAACAGTACTCTTAAAAATGGTTAAAACATTAAATTTTATCTTACATCCATTTTACCACAATATAAAAGTCATACTTTCTAAAGCAATGCTTGCCTTTTACATTACTGTAATAGTTTTTATATGTTAATATTCAATAATCATAAATTTAATGTGGACAGAAAACATGCAAAACAAAAATCCTGTCATTTGGAGAAGGTTTAAAATGCAGATGATTATATCTGTGTCCAGTCACCTATTCCATCCATATTTTGTACTTCAGAGAATTTAGCAAATCATATGATTCTTCATTTTGGTTTTGGTTCTGAAACAGAAAAAAGAAGGTAAAGCAGGACTAAGAGATTCTTGGTGCACATGGAATAATGTCAATTTAATCAATAGTTCCCATGGAAATTTTTAGAAGGGATACCCAAATTTCAGGACTTCATTTCTTCACCTGTTTGTTCAGTTAACGAAAAGGTATTGAGTGGTTATCCTGGGCACAGTACTAGAGCAGGCACTGGGGGAACGAAAGTGTTTTTCCCAAGGAGATCCAATTCTTTTTTTTTTTTTTAATTTTTTTTTCCAACGTTTATTTATTTTTGGGACAGAGAGAGACAGAGCATGAACGGGGGAGGGGCAGAGAGAGAGGGAGACACAGAATCGGAAACAGGCTCCAGGCTCTGAGCCATCATCATCCCAGAGCCCGACGCGGGGCTCGAACTCACAGACCGCGAGATCGTGACCTGGCTGAAGTCGGACGCTTAACCGACTGCGCCACCCAGGCGCCCCAGGAGATCCAATTCTGATTGCAGAGAGAAAACACAAAGTGCAAGAAAAGGTTGGAAAAAAAATTGAGCTAAGGATGTAAGTGGCAATGTGGGATTATCCCAAGCAGAGTATGATTATTTGCCACACAAGCTACAAACCTAGAGCAACAAAAGGTTATTCACTGCTCAGATCAGAGACACCTTTTTAAGGAAGGCAGTACACAAAGTGATTGTGGATGTGAGTCAATTCAGAGAGAAGAAAGGGAACAGGGAAGGAAAGGGGAGAGCATGATCAAAGCTAAAGAGTTGGCAATTGATGCAGTATGTCCATTAGGCAGTGAGGTCATTCCTTTAGCCAGGATGGACCTCGGGGAGACTTTCAGTCACACCACAGTAATTGTCCACATCTCAGATGGTAAATCTATGAAAGCAAATAGTCTCAGCTAGGATAGGAAGGAGGGGTTCTCAGTACCATTTAATGTGGAAGAATCAGGATTAGATTATGGGATGGGGTTGTGAAAGGAGGAAATCAATGATATGGTGACAGTCGAGGGTCTTTTGTTAACTATGAAAATATATACATGTAAATACGCATACATGCGTGCACATATACACATACTTGTATATATACTGTATATATATAATTTCTTAGAGTTAGTGCTGCTCTAAGAAAGCAGAAACGGAAAAAATGATTGACTCCAAAACATAAGATCAATTTCTAAGATAGGCATTTATATAAACACATAACAAAATATCACTCACGATTTGAAACATCTTCCTTATTTTACTCACTCAATAAAAATGTAAGCTCTGCAAGGGTAAGAGTTTGTGTCTGTCTTGATCCCTACTGTATCCTCAGCACCTGGAAGAGCACCTAACACATAATAGATACTCAGTAAACAACTTATGGTCACATTCGTTACATGGTTTGTCTTGCAAAAATACAGGTTTGAAGCAACCTCCTACACTATCTCTGTCTCAACAGGACTGTATAGTTCATCTGTTCATTCATTTATTCAGTATCTACTTGTTTAAAACTAGGTATGTACTCAATAAGGATACAATGAAACAGCCCCTACTCTACTGAAGAATATACTCTAGCTTGAAGATAGCTATTAAGGAAATAATCAAACAAATGAAATATAATGGCAAACTTTGTGGTAATAACCATTTGGAAAAGTTTAAGGTTCTCTGGGTGTACAATGAGATGTGGGGTCCCTAATGTGACCCAGGAGCTAGAAGAATCTTAATTACCTTAAATTCTGAAAAGCAAGACGTCTTCTTCCTCCTCCTCCTCCTCCTCTTCTTCTTCTTCTTCTTCTTCTTCTTCTTCTTCTTCTTCTTCGTTGTCGTCGTCGTCTTTTTTGGCACAGCTCTTAGCTTAGGGGTCTGTACACAGTAATTGATCAATAGATATGTACTGAATAGAGTTTTGTCAAATTGGAGTCCAAAGATTTCACTCATTAATGAAAGTAGTCAATTAGCCGGGATACTCTACTACCTAATAATTCTAGATAAACAGATTATTTATTCTCATTTGTTTTCTCTGGAAAAAAAGAGAGAAAAGTTAGATGCACAATCCCCCTCATTGTATAACTTTGCACGCTATAAAGTTAAATTCAAATGAAAAAAGTGTGGAAATTAGTTATCTCCTGTTCATATTGGTTTATTCCTCAATATGCCATTTTTATTAATTGGAAGAATGAGGGAACTCTATTCAATGATCATGTGTGAGGTAGGTCTAATATGTAATGTCTACCATTTCTAAGCTTTGGATTTTCACTGAACCCCTGCATCAGAGAAACTCTTTTTAATACATTTTTACTGTACAAAGCATGAATATACTATTGTGCATACTTTGTGTTTCCCTAAGGGTTGACATTGAGCCATATCTTACAGAATCTTCACTTAGAGGCAGAAGGAGAATTGTGGGGGCAAGGGTGGTTCCCACCAAACACTTGTCTCTCTCCTTCCTTGCCTGGTTCTCAGCATCTCTACTCTTTCACTGGTAGCATCAAGATTATTTTCATAGAAACCATTTGTAATGTTGCAAAAATGAATCGTGATATTGGGTTGGGGATAAACAACAGAGCAGACAAAATCTTAAAAAATAAATGAAATATTCTACATCCAGACATGGGCCATTAACAATAAGCAAGGGAAGCAGCACCGTGCAAGTCCCAGAGAGGGAGCGGATCCAGGGCAACTCCACATCTGTCTTCTGTGAGCCATTGGCTGCCTTTCCACTGTGTTCCCTTCGCTCCTGTGAAGACACAGCAGAGGGTGAGCAAGCAGAGGGAGCTGCTTGCAGATTGATTTCCTTGCTTCAATAGCTACTTGACATGGCAAAGTTTGGCTCCATTCTGTTTTCAAATTGAAAATTTATACGGAAATGAGAAAAACCACCACACCCAACAATGAATTAATAATAGCTGCCAACTAGCTGCAAGACCCATTATATTCATAATGTTTCCCAATGCTGTTCTCATCGCCTGCGAAAGAGAATTTGTCCTTAAGCTGCTTATTTCCAAACTACATGTGAAGACAACAAATTGTATGGCATGTTTATCCAATAAGGCATAGCAAGGAAACTAAAGAATCAGATGGGAGGGAGTGAAAAGCAATAGAAATTTAGCAGCTAGCCGGCCTGAAATAAAACAGGCAAGATTACGAGACACATGTACATTCTCCACGGTCCCTAAAGTCTCTAGCGAAAAGGTAGAAATGAACTAATTTATTAGTAAAATCACATCAGGGGCAGTAATTTCATGTTAGTGAATTTACATGTAATAACATTAGGCTCCCCACCTCCATTTCACCAGTGTGGCCCTATCCGATGATGAATGAGGTGCCTAAAGAAAGATGATAGTTTGATTGTTTTCACAGCAAACAGATCAGCATTTTAATTTCTTGCCTCTGTGTTTATTGCTTATTTGGCCCCTTGCTCGGCTTGTAAAAACTTGGCTAAATGGAAATGAATAAATGTAATTACTGCGGGTGACAGTGGTAATCTGTGTGGGTTTTTCATATTGGCTTTGCCAGCGTTAATCTAATCACCGGAGAATATGTGTCACCGCACAAATGCACTGACAGAAAGCAGAGTTCTCAGTCAGTGCCAAATAGACACAGGCTGCAGACGGCTGTTTCTGCACCCGCCCTTCCTTTCCCCTCTGCTATAGGAGCAGAGGCTTCCCAAGTATCCTGAGAGGTTATGAAGGGCTTCCTGGTTTGGGAGAAGAACCCCAGAGGAGGCTCACACATGGTCCTGATGCCAAAACTAATGGCAACCAGTGTTTTCCCCAGTGTGAGGACGAGGTGTCCCAGGGCACAGGGCGAAGTGAAGATTGAAATTTTCCATTTCTCCCCAGTGCTAAATGGCTGGGAGGGCTGGTTAATAAGTGGCTTCACCTTTCAGGGTTTTGTTTTCCATCTATAAGAGGGAGATGGGACAAGTCAGATTGTTTGATGTTTGCATGCTGGAGGAGCAGCAGGGGGTGAACCAGGCAATCAGTGTGGGGTAGGAAGGATGAAATGAGATAATGTATGTTAAAGTGTCTTGAGAACTACAAAGCAAAGCTAAATGGAGCAGAAGAGAGTCCTTCGAAACAGACTTTATTATATACAAGATTTATTTTATCAAAGCAGCAGGGAAGCAAAGGATTATTCGGTAAATGGTAGTTGAATGGCTGGTTAGCATTTCAGGAAAAAAAAATCAAGATTTGAAACTCTGAATACTGGTCAAAAGTAGTTCCAGTTGGATAAAATAATTAAATACAAAAATAAAATGTCAGGGAAACCAGATGAGGAATTTAATATTCACTGGATTTGGGGGATTTGAGAGAAGACTCTCTACACTGAAAAATAGTAAAAGAAATCATGAAGGAAGAATAAACAAATTTGATGACATTAAAGCTACAAACTTCTGCAGTCAAAATAAGGTATCCCGAATGGGAAAGCACACAATATTTTCAGCTAATAAGGCAAGGGCCAGGAACTATGTTATATGAAAAGCTCCCAGATATTTATTTGAGAAAAACAAGACCCCATAGATAATTGACAGCAAGTAAATAGATGGGAAATGTGCAAAGAGAAATACAACTGACAGATGTGAGAGGAAAAATGTTCAAAGTTTCCAGGAATCAAAGAAAAGCAAATTTAAGCAAATTAGTAAAAAGAGATGATGCCTGGTTCTTTCAAAGGTGTGGACAGACTGGAAATATCTAAACTACCAATGGCAGCTGAACTTAGTATAAACTTTTTGGAAACCAAGAAACATAAGTGTTGTCTAGTTTTGACCTAGTAATTCCATTTTGGGGAATATAATTTAAATAATATTTTAAAAGAAGTAAGTGACTCTTCCCTCCAAATATGTATAATAGTGAAAAGTTAGAAATATTTAAATGGTACACCTTATTGTTCAATATTTAATAATTAAGCAAGTTAGCTTCTCTTTCTTTACAAATAATTTTTTTTTTGTAAATAAAAAATATGAAGACTTTACCAATGTGGCATTATTTGAAAAAAAAAAAAAAAAACTACAAAATCGTGCTTTTCCAGAGGCCCGATTGGATTTATCAAATCTCATAGGCCAGTACTAGGTCACATGCCCCTTTCTAAACTAATCCTTGGCAAAAAAAAACAAAAAACAAAAAACAACTCGCAAACAAACAGATAACCATGATTGACTTACAACAATCATTTTGGACATGGTATTAGGGAATACACTACAGAAAGGAATAAGGACCATCAAATGATATTCTTCGGGGAAAATAGACGCTAGGTGTGTGGGGGTAGGGGAAGAAAGACATGGTATATAAGAAGGTACATAGAAATTTCATGTATTTGGAAAATTGAAAAATTAGGGGAATGACTGTGGTTTCTTAAGTGCGATACCAAAAATAATCTAATAATCTTTGTTCCGAATTTTAGAGGGAAGGAAGGAAGGAAGGAAGGAGAGACAGAGAGAGAGAGACAAAGAGCAGAGAAGGACTAGAATGGGAGGGAGGGAGAAAAGAAAGAAAAAATAAAAGCAAATAGGGTAAAGAAAGGAAGGAGTTAGAATAGAGAAAGTGGGAAAGTCACTTCTACAAGAGCATCAGTCTTGGGAAAAGAAACCCTGGTATCTAACCCCTTCTATGTAAAACAAAGACTTTTATCATCATGCTTTCAGCCTACAGATGGTATCAGGGATATAAGGCCTCAGGCAATCTGCTAGGAAGGTGGCTGAAAGGCTTAGAACTTTCTTATGAAGCCTAAGAAGCATGACAAAACCAAAGTGAGGCCCTCTCTGAGGAAGGCAATACAAGGTCTAATCTGACCCAGAGTATAGTAGGTAGACCTTACTCTTTTAAGATGCAGTGCAGGAACTAAGTCGTGATAAAAGACAGCAAACCAAGAAGTGTAACAGTCAGCCAGACCTGTCAACAAAGATCATCTTCACTCAAGAGAGTTAAACTTAAAAAAAAAATCCTCAAGGAATATCAGGTCAAAACAGCCAACCTCCAGAGATGGGACATTGGAGATGTGGCAGACATGTTTGCAAAATGCCTCTTGTTGGCAGATTATGTGCAGAGGGAATGATAATCCATTTCAAAGTTCTTCCACTGCCCCATGTCTCTAGGTGTATTGCAATGAGTTTAAATCAGAAAGCACTCCAGGTGAGGTGATCACCAGGAAAAAGAGTCTGGGTCCAGGAGTAGACGTAAAGCCTTCTCCACTGCTTCAGGGAGGCTATGGAGCCATCTTTCCCAGAAGAGAGTTTATAGCTGCTTTTATAGAGTACCTACATAGTTCTTTCCAGATCAGGGAAATCCAGACATTGAACCTTCCAGAAATTGGATTTTCTGGTTCTGTAAGTCAGTGATTTGGATTCTCATTTTGTCTGACCATCAGAGATGGTTTCCCTCCCTTAACACCCAGGAAGCTGGAACCAGTGACCGTAGGGGCAGAGATTTCAAAGCTCTAGCATCGCCACCAGCCTCCCAACTTCACTACCAGAGAAAGGAAATCAAATGGACTCACTGCCTCTAGTTTGGAATGTGAGAACTAAAGCACAAACACAGTACTCTCACTTGACAAAAAATAAAGATGGGAAAAGTTTCTTTTATGTTTCAGGAAATTATTACATTTTGGTGAAGTGCTTAGAGGTATAATACGAGCTGGATAATTTTCACAGCATTTGATATAGCGAATGTTGTGGGGCTTTTCCATGACACATAATCAGTATTAAGCCAACATTTATAAAATAAAAAATGAAACCAAGTTTCTCACCAGGAAAATTGGTTTCCCTTCAACAAGATGTCCTACGGCAGCCTTATAATTTTTAGGTTTCAGTTTTCAGTACTCACTTTTACCACAAGGAATGACATTCAGAAAATAAAGAATCCTAGGTGTCCCCTAAAAGGAAGTATACCAAAATATTAGCTGAGTATGTGACCCCCAAGTAAATCAATATTTAATTATAGCCATTAGTTTGAAACTTCTTCTTGCCCTCTCTTATCATAAAAAAACAATATTTCTGCTTTCTTTATTTTTCTCTTTTGAATAACTTTACAGATCAACCCTCTTCCTAATAATACTGTGCTTAGCATAAAAAAATGATTTTGATATGTCTAAGAAGAACTGCATAAATTAGTGCTATTAATAGTGTTTAAATTTAAGATATTTTGTGAAATAAATGGAAGTCTGGGATATAATCCCTGCCCTTTAATAGCATATAATTGAACAGGGGAAATAAAGCATCTACACTTATAAAAGTAACAAATATATAAAACATCATGTTGAAACTTCTCAAAATAGGGTCTACACATAATCTTTATCAGACACATTCAGTATGCTTGTTAAAAGGCATATGCCAGGGGACCATATCAGATTTATTGAGTCAGAAATTCATGGGAATAGGGCCTTGGAAGCTGCATTTTACAAGCACTCCAAGGTTTGTGAATATTTGTATTATATGAAGCTACCAGAAAGTATTGAGGACTAGAAGTTATCTAAGAAGCAGTGGAAGGAGGAGATTATATCTAAGTGAGATGATCAGGAAAAATGACTGAGTGTGTGAGATGTCAACTTGGCTTTGAATAATGAGAAGTATTTTCGTAGTGATGGGAAGACAGTGCAAAAGATAAGGATGTAATGTTTGAAAAATGCCAAAAGGGAAAGAAAGCCAACTGGTTTGGCTCACGTTGAGAAGTGTTTGGAGAAGAAGCTGGAAAGATCATGTAAAGAGCTCTTGAATGTCTAGCTGAGATCTCTAGACTTCTCCTTTAAAAAAAAAATGTAAGGTAACTATTTAGTTATAAATAATGCAATACAATAATAAAGTATTGCCTAGTTTTAAGAGTATAAACATTTCTGAGTTGTTAAGATAAAGACGACCTTCGCAGAGCATCCACTATCTTAAAAACAGAATACAAAAGTGAAAAATCCCTCAAAATCATCTTTCCTAAGTACTGCACCAGCCCCAGAAAAAAAAAAAGAAAACAGGAGTTTTGTGAGAATTACAAAAATAATTTGCCCTGCTTCATTAATTGCCAGAATGGCCAACTGATTCTCTGTTTTCTACTTACAGTTCAAGGAGGCTGATCTATGTCCTAAGTTTTTCTCTCTTTTTACAAGTGGAAAGGTAGGGGGGAGCACTGTGGAAAAATCTATTCTGATCCCCAGAACCAAACTGCTATTCCACTGATGGGTGAGAGAGGGAAACTGGATGAGTGTGTTCGCACTACTCTGCGTGTGTATTAATAGGAGGATTCCTGTTATGCCTTTATTTATCTGCAGAGGCGAAAACTGATGAGAGCATCGTCTATCCTTCTGGTGCCCTGCTGGTGGCAGCTGGGGGAGTCAGGGTACACGAAATTCACAGTTCCATGTCAGGCAGAGGACGGTCCTGGCAAACTCAGGTAAAAGAACACCATGCTATTTGAGAGTTCTGGCCCCTGGTTGGGGGTGGCTCACTCCTGTGAAGGCTTCCTTGCAGGGGAAAAGCAAGATCTAAGTACATTAGGGAGGAAAGGAGAAAGAATGAGACTGAAACACTGCAAGAGCAGGACAGAATGCAGTATTTAAACCAGAAGGATGCTCTAAATCCTCCATTAATAGGACCATAATTAAGAATAGGGCTCGAGGGGCACCTGGGTGGCTCAGTCGGTTGAGCGTCCAACTTCTGTTCAGGTCATGATCTCATGGTTGGTGAGTTCCAGCCCCCCCGCGTTGGGCTCTGTGTAGACAGCTCAGAGCTTGGAGCCTGCTTCAGATTCTGTGTCTCCCCCTCTCTCTCTGCCCCTCCTCTGCTCACCCTCTCTGTCTCTCTCTCAAAATACATAAATTTTAAAAAACATTAAAAAATAAAGACGAAGGCTCTCATGGTCACATCCCAGTGCGATTTAGGATTCAACAACTAGGGGCCAAAACTCAAAGTTTACAGAGGCAAATGAAGTAAAAATAAGAACGGGCAGTAACTGAAGGTACCAAAGAAGACAGACTTAGTAAAAATTGAGGGTGGCTGGGAATGAAGTGTGGGAGTCAGGAGATTTCCTAGTAGCTGGTGAAGCAAACTAGGGAAATACAGAAAATGCTGATGAAGACACAGCTTCAGAAGCTGTCCTCCGTCTCTTAGTGATGTTCATGCCATTTTCCCTGCGCTGGAACACGTGGGCACAATGCTAGCCATGCCTTCTCCTTCCGCAGCCTCTGCTGTGTGTCCAGTTCCACTTTCTGCTACCCTCTCGTCTCTCCCATCCTCTGAACACTTGAGATGTTTGCAGACCTCCTGATGGTAATTCTCACCTGCAGTACCAGGGCTGGTGGGAGCAATGTCTCTGCCAGCAAAAGTTCCTGACAAGTGTGTGCCAGACAGACATGCTCCGAAGAGCACTCGTCCTCACGCTTAAAATGTTTTGATTTATCTGTATTTCAGATATGCCATTGTGTAAATCTAAGGTGAACATGTTAATTTGACATTTGCATATGGTATTATATAAATGCCTGTGGCGATAATTAATACCTCTGTCTCCTTACATAATTGTCATTTTACTTTTTATGTGACCCACAAATATGGCACAGGCTGAGAATAATGCTGGCCCTTTGCTCTGTCCTGCACGTCTTCCTGCTGTTTTGTTCACCTACATAGTTAAAGTGAACTTGAGTCTCGCTCTCCACAAAGAAACAAACACACAAAATCCTGGTGAGCTTGCTCCCATTTTCTCTGTGTGACACAGTGTAGGTGAGATGTTTAGTAATAGTGAGTCACTGAGTCCTGAATCTTAAAATACTGGGCTCATTATTATGTATATAGTAAAGTCAAGTCAAGTAAAGTGATTATAGAAATAATGCATAACTGTTTTTAGATCTTACTACGAGCCAGGCACTATGGAAGGTACTTTTCATGCGTTAGCACTTTAAATTGTCAAAAGTAAAGTGGAAGGTAGATGTGATCATTATCCTCATTTTACAGATGTGAAGACTGAATCCTAAAGCAGTTAAGTGGTTTGCCCAAGATAACAAAAGTAGGAAGGGGTGAAGCAGTAATTCTAATCACAATCCTTAAATCATAATAACTTCAAGAGGTTTTGTAACTTTTAAAAACAGTGAGTGGGATATATTGCCTAAACAGCCCACACTCACAGGTGACAAATACATAGAACTTTGATGTATGCAAAATGAGCACTCTGTGTGTGTGCAAGCGAAAGCATTGTAGAAAACAAACCTAACATATACAATTATGAGGAACTTAATAATAGAGTCTGGAGGAGCTGAGTGCTAACAATATGATAATAGCACTAAAAGAATCACCAAAAAGGGCCAAAGACCATGTTTTTTTGTTGTTGTTGTTTTGTTTTGTTTTTATTAGTTCTGGCCTGCATGGAAGCTCTGGGTATTCATCATGTAGGCAAACATTGGAATGAATGGAGGACACACTACAAATTCTTCAAATTGGAAAATTGTAAGGGAATTCAGTTGATAAAGGAGAAGCAAGTTGGCAGGGGCTCTCCTGCCTGAAATGCCTCAGAAGGGGCACCTGGGTGGCTCAGTTGGTTAAGCATCCGACTTCAGCTCAGGTCATGATCCCACAGTTCGTAAGTTCAAGGCCCACGTCAGGCTCTGTGGTGACAGCTCAGAGCCTGGAGCCTGCTTCTGATTCTGTGTCTCCCCCTCTCTCTGCCCCTCACGTGCTCGCTCTCTTTCTCTTTTTCTCTCTCAAAAATAAATAAACATTAAAAGAAAAGAAAAGCCTCAGAAAGGTCTTCGAGAAGAACCTTTGAGAAAGGCTCACCATGCAATTCCACACAGCTAAAACCGAGGCTGGAGTATCTGTTGAAGCCTTCTGTTTATTTGGGCCCGTCATATCCTGCCCACCCCCACCACGGAGCTATTGGTTAGCTTGCTTTCATGTATGGGAAAGTACAAGAAATGACCCTGGGAATAAACTCTTGCACTGGTATTCTGTGTCCATTGGCAATTGTCTCTAGTCTTCCTCCTCAAGGTTTCAATTACAGAAGATAGTGTTAACTTTCCATAGGGTTCAATTTAACATCTGCTCCTGCCAGGTTTATTTCATCTGGCCTGGGAGAAACAATGGAAGTAACACTTCCCTTCTCTCCTGCTCTGCCTGATGAAATGGGATATAAAACAGAATGGTGGCAAAGATGGAAACGTATTGGAGTTCCTCTACCTTTGCTGGATTAAGTCTTCAGTGATCAAGGAGAATGTTAACAAAGACTTAATTAGGTGGTAGAGGAAAGGATATCAGATGCCCTTGTTTCTTCTTCTGATGGGTTAGAGAATATGGGTTCTATGTCATTATGTAACTATTATTAGCTCCCTAGTTTATAACTGTAATAAAATGGCTGCATGGGGGAGACTTGAAACAAGAAATAAAAATGGGAACTAGAAATAATAATAACAAGTGCAAAAATTATGTATCAAAAGGCAGAAACTATATAATATTTCCTTAATCCTTATTTCTATTTCTGGTAAACATAATAGGAAGGTTTAATATGTATCCTTTAGAGATACATGGTAGCAGCCCCATGGATGTAAGACACATAGAAGATGTAAGGCACATAGAAGAGACTTGCTGATTTTTCTGTCTAGACTAGGGCTTACATTGATTAGTTTATATGAAAATAATGAAAGAACTGGCCAAT
The DNA here is from genome assembly GCF_018350175.1 of Felis catus. Classification (NCBI taxonomy): domain Eukaryota; kingdom Metazoa; phylum Chordata; class Mammalia; order Carnivora; family Felidae; genus Felis; species Felis catus. The sequence continues at coordinate 49,071,062 of NC_058372.1, forward strand.
AAAAACAGAATTAGCTAAAGAAAGGCTTCTGGACCCAAATGTAAGTCAAATGCCTGAAGCTCTGGGAAGAGAATGGGTTATTGGTTATTTGATTTTTTTGTTGCCTGCCCATAAGTATTAGAAGTTGGTTTGGGCACATCCTTTTGACTTTAAACCATCAAGGTTTCCCCCCAAATGTTATTTCTCGAATTGTATTTGTTGGGACAACACAAAGGTTATCTATTTCCTTTTGCTAGTGTATGGCTGCAAGGACAGGAAGTAAGAGTGGAAGTGGTAAATTGACAGGACATCTGGCATTTTCCAGAAAATTTACTGACTGGATCTCTTTTTTTAGAAAAAAAAAAGTCATTTTTTAAAAAAATGGGGGGGGGGGTAAGTTTTAGATTAAGGAAGAGTTTAACATTTTACAGACATGAACTTGTTCCTCTAGGTCTGGATTCATTCCCTACAATAAAAATGTCAAACCAGAAAAATCATACTCTCTTGTGAACTTTAAGTACACTCCCTCTTAAGGAGAGGCTATTGTAAATGTAATTAAATGAGACACTGACTTTAGCAAATTGTTAGGTAGGTTACAATAAAAGTATCAACATAATCTCCCAAAGTTAATTCACTACAGTTGCTCAAATGTATCAACAATAACTCCTATATATCACTACATATAAGACATCCATATAAGAATTTGGTTCTAGGTTGGGATATTGTCCCACAAAATCTAAAGAGAATACTCTGTAAAGGGTTGCATTGGATAAAAACAAAATTTTGATACCTAGTATTAGTCAGTTGATCAGCCTGGTGAATATCACCAAAGAATGAGAGAAAATCTAATAACCTCAACATTATTTTTAAGGAAGATAATAAATACATAAAATTAGAACAAAGTGAAAGGTGATTACCTGCTATATAATCAAGAGATTATAAACCACCCATTGTTTTTTTTTCATATACAAAATAAAAAACGTTGGGGCACCTGGGTGCCTCAGTCGTTTAAGCATCTGACTTTGGCTCAGGTCATTATCTCATGGTCCATGAGTTCCAGCCCTGCATCAGGCTCTGTGCTGACAGCTCAGAACCTGGAGCCAGCTTCCAACTCTGTGTCTCCCTCTCTCTCTGCCCCTCCCCTTCTCATGCTCTTCCTCTCTCTCAAAAATGAATAAATGTTAAAAAAAAAAAAAAAGAAAATGTTACATAGTAATTACATTTCTTTAGATCAGTAACAGTTGGAAAATTAATTAAAATTTATATGATTTGTAATGGTATTCCGAAAATAACATGTCTAAGAATAAATCTATAAAAATATATGTAAGACTTTTTATGGAAAATATTGCAAACTTTATGGAAAATCATTTAAAAAATCTAAATAAATGGAGATACACTATATTTATGAATACAAAATCTCAATTTCATAAAATCCAATAATCTCAAATTGATGTACAATTTCAATGGCATTTCAGTGAAAATGTTAGAATTTCTTTAAAATAAAAATTGACTAGGGGCGCCTGGGTGGCGCAGTCGGTTGGGCGTCCGACTTCAGCCAGGTCACGATCTCGCGGTCCGGGAGTTCGAGCTCTGCGTCAGGCTCTGGGCTGATGGCTCAGAGCCTGGAGCCTGTTTCCAATTCTGTGTCTCCCTCTCTCTCTGCCCCTCCCCCGTTCATGCTCTGTCTCTCTCTGTCCCAAAAATAAATAAACGTTGAAAAAAAAATTAAAAAAAAAATAAAAATTGACTAGATGCTTCTAAAATTTAAATGGAAGAGAAAAGAATTTTTAAAAATAGCCAAACATTGCTGAGGAAGAAAATGGACTAATGCATGGCATGATGGTTACATGAGATGCACCAATAATAAGAAACTACTTATTCCAAAAGTATCATGGTATTGACTTAGGGATAGCTAATAAAGGGTCCAAGAGAATAGAAGTTGAGCCATAAAACAGGCCCATGCATATATGGCCCCCTGATATATGACAAAGTTCACATTGCATATCATTGGACCAAGGGTGGGCTATTTAAAACAAGATATGGAAGAAAACCAATTACGTATTGAGAAAAAAATTAAATTAAATTCCTAGTTTACACATCACAAAAATCAATTCCAGATGGATTAAAGACAGTTTCATTCAATTTGAGACTTACTGTTTAATAAAAGATACCATAAAGGCAACAGAATACTTGGAATGTGTATAACAAGAGGATTAGTACATGGAACATAGAAAGAACTCCTATAAATCAGTAAGAAAAACTATATAATAGCCAGCAGCAGGCAGTTGACTTATAAGGACACACAGTTAAACAATAAACATGAATAGAGATCAATCTCATTAATTATAAAAGAAGAACAAATTAAAGCCCAAATGCACTAGCATTTCATATATTTTAAATAAGAAAACAAATAGAAAAGCATAGATATGCCTTAGCAAGGATTTATGCAATAAAAATTCTCATCTTCCACTAGTGTCATTAATGAGTCAAGTTGAATAAATACACCCTCTTAAATATACTTAGTAACTCTATTCCTAGGCATATACTTGGAAAAGCACAGAATGATTGTTCACTTGTGATATCAAAGTTATTTGTGATATCAAAAACTGTAAACTATCTAAGTAACTGTCAGCATAAGATGAGTGAACTGCGGTATACTTATTTACAAAATGTAATATCAGTAACAATGAATGCTTAGTCACAAAATGAAATAATGAAATGAATAAAGTCAACTACAAGTTTCAACATGGAGAAATCGCAAAAAATATGATGTAGGAAAACAATTTGTTTATATAAATTCAAAACAGGCAGAATCAAACAATATATTATCAAAGAATGAATATAAGAATACAAATTAAAAACATGCAAATGATTAACACCAAATCAGGATTATCATTACCTGGGTGTTGGGGGGGAGTTCAAAGGTTCATGAGTGGTTAGGGAGGCAGAAAAGGAGGACACATAGCTGGCTGGTAATGTTTTATTTCTTAAGCCAAAAGGTAGATATATAGTGCCTATATTATTATTAATTTTTAAAATGAACATAAACATTAATAATTTATATATATTTTAATCTTAAAAAATTGTTCTGGGGCTAAGTTTAGTTTGGAGATCTCTAGTCAATTGACTTCTAGGGAGTGCTGGAGATCTTTGGGAAATAATGCAACCTTAAAGAAAGGGGCTAGGTCTGTTACCTCTACTACTGGGAAGTATTAGAAAAGATAGAGGCTTGGAGCTCCTTTTAGAGTAGAGAGTTCACAGCAAATTTTAGGATATCCACATATACCTCATCTAATCTTGTAAGAACTCTTCAAAGTAGGTGTAGTTTTCTCAGTGTTGGCAAAATGGGCTTGTTGGGCATTTCGCAGAGAGATGGACGCAATGACGTAATTCGTCCTATGGTCACATGTGAGTCAACAGATCTGAATTCTAATCTAGATGTCCACTATCTTTTTCCTTAAACTTAGTATTTCTCAACTTTTGCACTACTGACATTTTTCACTAGATATTTCCTTATTGTGGGGCCTGCCATGTGCACTGTAGGATGTTCAGTTATCTCTCTGTTTCTCAACCCACTAGATACTGGTAGCAACCTGTTCCCCCACCTCTCCTCTGACTTGTTAGAACCGAAAATGTCTCTAGACATTGCCATATGTCCCTTGAGTGGCAAAACCTCCCTTATCCCCATCCTCCAATTGGGAATATTTCAAATTAGACCATGATTTTAAATTTGTATGCCTGCATCTTTATACATTCTTATAATAGTGAGTTTCTGAAAGCAATTTATCTTATTAAACTCTGTGCCTCTAGAGTTAGCAAAAAATTACTTGTAGAGTGTTTATTAATTTTGGAAATCTAAATGTGAATGGAAGTACATCTGTAAAGATAATTATAAATATAGAAAAATACCAAATCACATAATTTTTTAAAAGTTTGTTTACTATTTTGAGAGAGAACCAGTGGGGGAGGGACAGAGAGATGGGGAAAGAGGTTCTGAAGCGGGCTTTGTGCTGACAGCAGAGAGCCCGATGTGGGGCTGGAACTCAAGAACCCTGACGTCATGACCTGAACCAAACTTGGGTGCTTAACTGACTGAGACACTCAGGCACCCCATAAATCACATAATTTTTAGTTATTTACTTACTTAATGTTTTATTTCTTAATTTACATCGGAGTTAGTTAGCATATAGTGCAACAATGATTTCAGAAGTAGATTCCTTAGTGCCCCTTACCCATTTAGCCCATCTCCCATCCCACAACGCCTCCAGTAACCCTCTGTTTGTTCTCCATATTTAAGAGTCTCTTATGTTTTGTGTCCCTTTTTGTTTTTATATTATTTTTGCTTCCCATCCCTTATGTTCATTTGTTTTGTATCTTAAAGTCCTCATATGAGGGAAGTCATATGATACTTGTCTTTCTCTGACTAATTTCACTTACCATAATACCCTCCTGTTCCATCCACATAGTGGCAAATGGCAGGATTCCATTCTTTTTGATTGCCAAGCAATACTCCATTGTGTGTATATATATATATATATATATATATATATATATATATATATATACCACATCTTCTTTATCCATTTATCCATCAATAGACATTTGGGCTCTTTCCATACATTGGCTATTGTGGATAGTGCTTCTAAAAACATTGGGGTGCATGTGTCCCTTTGAAACACACCTGTATCCCTTCGATAAATACCTAGTAGTGCTATTGCTGGGTCATAGGGTAGTTCTATTTTAAATTTTTTGAGGAACCTCTATACTGTTTTTCAGAGTGGCTGTGCCAGTTTGCATTCCCACCAGCAATGCAAAAGAGATCCTCTTTCTCCGCATTCTCGCCAACATCTGTTGTTGTCTGAGTTGTTAATGTCAGCCATTCTGACAGGTGTGAGGTGGTATCTTATTGTGGTTTTGATTTGTTTTTCCCTGATGATGAGTGATGTTGAGATTTTTTTCATGTGTTGGTTGGCTATCTGGTTGTCTTCTTTGGAGACGTGTCTATTCACGTCTTTTGCCCATGTCTTCACTGGATTATTTGTTTTTTGGAGTTTGATAAATTCTTTATAGATTTTGGATACTAACCCTTTATCTGATATGTTGTTTGCAGATATCTTCTCCCATTCCGTCAGTCGCCTTTTAGTTTTGCTGATTGTTTCCTTTGCTGTGCAGAAGCTATTCATTTGGATGAGGACCCAATAGTTTACTTTTGCTTTGTTTCCCTTGCCTCTGGACATGTTGAGTAAGAAGTAGCTGCGGCAAGGTCAAAGAGGTTTTTGCCTGGTTTCTTTTCAAGGATTTTGATGACTTCCTATCTTACATTTAGGTCTTTCATCCATTTTGAGTTTGTTTTTGTGTATGGTGTGAGGTTCATTTTTCTGCCTGTCGCTGTCCAGTTTTCCCAGCACCACTTGCTGAAGAGACTGTCTTTATTCCATTGGATATTTTTCCTGCTTTGTCAAAGATGAGTTAGCCATACATTTGTGGGTCCATTTCTGGGTTCTCTATTCTGTTCCATCGATCCGAGTGTCTGTTTTTGTGCCAGTACCATACTGCCTTGATGATTACCGCTTTGTAATACAGCTGGAAGTCCAGGATTGTGATGCCTCCAGCTTTAGTTTTCTTTTTCCAGATTGCTTTGTCTATTCGGGGTCTTTTCTGGTTCCATACAAATTTTAGGATTGTTTGTTCTAGCTCTATGAAGAATGCTGGTGTTATTTTGATAGGTATTGCATTGAATATGTAGATTGCTTTGGGTAGTATTGACATTTTAACAATATTTGTTCTTCCTATCCAAGAGCATGGAATATTTTTCTTTTCTTTTTTTTTTTTTGTTTCTTCAAATTCTTTCATAAGCTTTCTATAGTTTTCAGCGTATAGATTTTTTCACCTCTTTGGTTAGACTTATTCGTAGGATTTTGTGGTTTTTGGTGCAATTGTAAATGGGATCGATTCCTTGATTTCTCTTTCTGTTGCTTCATTGTTGGTGTATAGGAATGCAACCAATTTCTGTGCATTGATTTTATATCCTGAGACTTTGCTGAATTCATGGATCAGTTCTAGCAGTTTTTTGGTGGAATCTTCTGGCTTTTCCACATAGAGTATCATGTCATCTGCAAAGAGTGAAAGTTTGACCTCCTCCTGGCCGATTTGGATGCCTTTTATTTCTTTGTGTTGTTTGATTGCCAAGGCTAAGACTTCCAATACTATGTTGGACAACAGTGGCGAGAGTGGACATCCCTGTCTTATTTCTGACCTTCTGGGGAAAGCTCTCAGTTTCTCCCCATTGAGGATGATATTAGTGGAAGGTCTTTCATATATGGCTTTTATGATCTCGAGGTTTGCTCCTTCTATCCCCACTTTCTTGAGGGTTTTTATCAAAAGAGGATGCTCACTTTTGTCAAATGCTTTGTCTGCATCTATTGAGAGGATCATGTGGTTCTTGTCATTTCTTTTACTGATGTGATGTATCACATTAATTGTTTTGCGGATATTGAACCAGCCCTGCATCCCAGGTATAAGTCCCAATTGGTCATGTGAATAATTTTTTTTGAATGTATTGTTGGATCTGGCTGGCTAATATCTTGCTGAGCATTTTTGATTCCATGTACATCAGGGTAATTGGTCTATACTTCTCCTTTTTAGTGGAGTCTTTGTCTGGTTTTGGAATCAAGGTAATACTGGCTTCACAGAAAGAGTTTGGAAGTTTTCCTTCCATTTCTGTTTTTTAGAACAGCTTCAAGAGAATAGGTGTTAACTCTTCCTTAAATGTTTGGTAGAAATCCCCTGGAAAGCCATCTGGCCCTGGACTCTTGTTTTTTGGGAGATTTTTGATTACTGATTTGATTTCTTTACTGGTTATGGGTCTGTTCAAATTTTCTATTTTTTTCTGTTTCAGTTTTGGTAGTTTATATGTTTCTAGGGATTTGTCCATTTCTTACAGATGGCCCATTTTATTGGTGTATAATTGCTCATAACATTCTCTTATTATTGCTTTTATTTCTGCTGTACTGGTTGTGATCTCTTCTCTTTCATTCTTGATTTTATTTATTTGGGTCCTTTCCTTTTTCTTTTTGATCAAACTGGCTAGTGGTTTATCAATGTTGTTCATTCTTTCAAAGAACCAGCTTCTGATTTCATTGATATGTTCTACTGTTTTTTTGGTTTTTGTTTTTTGGGTTTTTTTGGTTTTGATAGCATTGATTTCTGCTCTTATCTTTATTATTTCCTGTCTTCTGCTGATTTTGAATTTTATTTGCTGTTCTTTTTCCAGCTCTTTAAGGTTTAAGGTTAGGTTGTGCATCTGAGACCTTTTTCCCTTCTTTAGGAAGGCCTGGATTGCTATATACTTTACTCTTATGGCTGCCTTTGCTGTGTCCCAGAGGTTTTGGGCTACAAGTTGTGTTATCATTTTCATTGGCTTCCATATACTTTTTAATTTCCTCTTTAACCTCTTGGTTAGCCCATTAATTCTTTAGTAGGATGGTCTTTAGTCTCCAAGTATTTGTTATCTTTCCACATTTTTTTTCTTGTGGTTGATTTCAAGTTTCATTGCATTGTGGTCTAAAAATATGCACGGTATGATCTTGATCTTTTTGTACTTGTTGAGGGCTGATCTGTTTACCAGCATGTGATCTATTCTGGAGAACATTCCATGTGCACTGGAGAAGAATGTGTATTCCATTGCTTTAGGATGAAATGTTCTGAATATATCTGTTAAGTACATCTGATGCAGTGTGGCTTTCAAAGCCATTGTTTCCTAGTTGATTTTCTGTTTAGATGATCTGTGCATTACTGTAAGTGGCGTGTTGATTTCCCCTACTATTATGGTATTATTATCAATGAGTTTCTTTATGTTTGTGATTAATTGATTTATATATTTAGGTGCTTTCACATTTGGAGCATAAATGTTTATAATTGTTAGGTCTTCTTGGTGGACAGGCCCCTTAATTATGATCTAATGCCCTTCTTCATCTCTTGTTAACACTCTTTATTTTAAAGCCTAGATTGTCTAAGTATGGCTACTCTGGCTTTCTTTTGGTGACCATTAGCATGATAGATTGTTCTCCATCCCCTCACTTTCAATCTGAAGGTGTCTTTACATCTAAGGTGGGTCTCTTGTAAATAGCATATAGATGGAACTTGTTTTCTTATCCATTCTGTTACCCTATGTCTTTTGCTTGGAGCATTTAGTCCATTTATGTTTAGTGTGAGAACTGAAAGACAGGAATTTATTGCCATTATGTTGTCTGTAGAGTTGGAGTTTCTGGTGGTGTTCTCTTGTCCTTTCTAGTCTTTGTTGCTTTTGTTTTTTGTTTGTTTGTTTTTGTCCCCATCTTTTCTCCCCTCAGAGAGTCCCTCTTAAAATTTCTTGCAGGGCTGGTTTCATAGTCATGAACTCTTTAATTTTTGTTTGTCTGGGAAACTTTTTATCTCTCCTATTTTGAATGACAGCCTTGCTGGATAAATAATTCTTGGCTGCCCATTTTTCGAATTCAGTACATTGAATATATCCTGCCAATCCTTTCTGGCTTGCCAAGTTTCTGTGGATAGGTCTCCTGTAAACCTGATCTGTCTTCTCTTGTAGGCTAAGGACGTTTTTTACCCTTGCTCCTCTCATGATTCTTTCCTTGGCTGAGAATTTTGCAACTTTGACTATGATATGCTTTGCTAATGGTCAGTTTTTGTTGACTCTAATGGCAGTCCTCTGGGCTTCCTGGATTTGATGTCTGTGTCTTTCCCCAGGTTAGGAAAGTTTTCTGCTATGATTTGCTAACATAAACCTTCTACCCCTTTTTCTCTCCCTTCATCTTCTGGGACCCCCTATGATTCCAATGTTTTTCCTTTTTAATGAGTAGCTGATTTCTCTAAATCTTAAATATCTTAGATCATGCTCTTCTGCCTTAGTCCACCTTTTTCCCCCCTGCTTCATTCTCCATAAATTTGTCCTGTATATCACTGATTCACTGTTCTGCCTCATTCTTCCATCCTTACCTCTGTGGCATCCATTTGAGATCGCAGCTCATTTATAGAATTTTTTTATTTCGTCCTTACTAGCTTTTGCTTCTTTTGTCTCCACAAAAAGGGATTCTAATCTATTTTCAACCCCAGCTAGTATTCTTATTATCATGATTCTAAATTCTGGTTCAGACATCTTGCTTGTATCTGTATTAAGTCCCTGGCTGTCATTTCTTTTCCATATTTCTTTTTCCCTCTTTATTTCATCATTTTGAAGCACAAAAGGGAATAATAAAGTCAAAAATAAAAAATAAAAAATAAAATAAGTAAATTTTTTTTTAGAAAATTAAAATTAAAAAATCAAAAACAATGCACACACACAAAATGAAATAAATGATGCGAGTTCCTAGGTGTGTTTTGTTCTGGTTATTGATAGGAATTTAATAGAGTAGAAAAAAAAAGGGAAAGAAAGAAAACAAAAAAAAAAGGAAAATGTTTGAAAATTTAAAGAAATGAATACAATGAAATAGAAGAAAATGAAAAAATGGAAGAAAAATAAAACTTGAAAATTTACAAAAAAGTAAAAAATATGGTAGAAAAAAATTAAAGAAAAATACATTAATAAAAATTGAAAATAAAAATAATTTCTCCCCTTCTGTGTTCAAGAATAAAAGTAAACAGAAAAAAATTGAGTAGATGGGCCAGATAACAGACTGAAATTACATCAGTTTCCCCTAGAAGTTGAACTATAAAGCACTTTATATCTGTAACCTAAGCAGATGGAAAGTTTTGTGGTGTTTCTGAAGAGTGAGGTTTGCCCAGTTGGGCGGGGCTTAGTGTAATGTCTCCGTTCTCCACTAGATGGTGCTGCTTAGCTTACTGGGGTGGATTGTTGTGGTGCTTGTAGGTGTGTATGTGCTTGTGCCTCAGGGGTGAAAATGGCATCACCCAGCTAGCTACCCAGTCCCTAGTATCAGAACTCTGTTCTCCCCAACCATCATTGGTGCATCCCTCCTTTGTCTCTGGCTTCTGTCCACTCACCGCTTTTACCCTGTCCATTACCAAGCCATCAGGTTGCCAGGTGGCACCTACCTCCTGAGTTTTATTTCAGATGTGGCTGTGTTTCCCAACCCCAATGAGGGACTGTGGCTTCAACCTGTTCTGCCCCTCTGTGGGAGGGTCTCACCAAGCAATGGCCAGGTGCAGGCTGCACCCAGGAATGTTTGTGGGACTGTGCTGCTGCCAATGCCCAGAGACTGAGGCTGGGCGCCCCCAGAAAAAGTTCATGTGATCATGTAGCAGCAGTATTTCAGGGATTATGGCAAATCACAGCACACACCTGGCACCAGGCTTCACCCTTAAAGTCCTTGTTGCAGCACTAGCAAATGTGGTTGTTCTCCAGGGTCTGCTAGAACCTTTGCCTTTTCAGTGGCCCCACAGCCTCTGGTCCTCCCAGCAGGGGAGCCGCCTCTCCACACATAATGTGAGGGCCTGAGGACCTCACTCTCTGCTCCTGGGGATTCACCATTCCCACCAGAGCACCACCAGGTACCGAGCTGCAGAGCCTCAGACTCTGTGCTCCCCCTGTTTATAGAGTCTTAATGGAATTTAAACCCTCTCCTTTCTCCTTTCTCCCTTTTTAATTCAGTCCCTGTGGCTGTTTCCACTTTTCCACTCTCTCCAGCTGCTTTGCAAGGAGGAGATGCTTTTCCTGTACTCTACCACCATCTCCGTCCTCTCTCTGCAAGCAAAAACAGCTCCCTGTCTTCTGTGGCTTCTCTCTCCCCCAGTTCACCTCTCTGTGCCATGTACCTGCTGAGTTCTGTGGTTCGGTTTGTGTAGATTTTTGTGTTAATATTCAAATCGGTTTTCTAGGTGTGCAGGATGTTTTAGTGTTGATATGGCTGTATTTTATGGATGAGAGATACAAAAAACTTCCATGCTGCTCCGCCATTATGGCCCCTCTCCCGACATCATTTTTAAATGCTGAGGTAGAGTCCTGTTTTTGTTTTTGTTTTCCCATCGACAATTATCATATTCTAATCACCACTTAAAAGTTTTCATTCAATTTCATACTTCATCTTCACAAAAAGCCTATGAGGTAGACACCGTAGTGGTGTTTTGGGTTTTGTTTGTTAGTTTTTCAATTCATAGATGAGGAAACTGAAGCATAATTTATACAAGGTCGCAAAACTAGTTCCTGGCAGGTCTGAGATTCAAGCTCACTATACTCTGCCTCTAAAGCTGATGTTCTTTTTCTTTAATTTATTTTATTTTATTTTATTTTAATACAATTTATTGTCAAATTGGCTAACATACAGTGTGTAAAGTGTGCTCTTGGTTTTTGGGGTAGATTCCTGTGGTTCATCATTTTCATACAGTGCTCATCCCAACATGTGCCCTCTTCAGTGCCCATCACCTATTTTCCCCTGTTCCTCACTCCCCCCCATCAACCCTCAGTTTGTTCTCTGTATTTAAGAGTATCTTATGGTTTGCCTCCCTCCCTCTCTGTAACTAATTTTTTTCCCTTCCCTCCTCCCAAGGTCTTCTGTTCAGTTTCTCAAGATCCACGTGTGAGTAAAAACGTATGATATCTGTCTTTCTCTGACTTATTTCACTCAACATAATACGTTCCAGTTCCAACCATGTTGCTGCAAATGGCATGATTTCATTCTTTCTCATTGTCAAGTAGTATTCCATTGTATATATAAGTCACATCTTTATCCATTCATCAGTTGATGGACATTTGGGCTCTTTCCATAATTTGGGTATTATTGAAAGCACTGCTATAAACATTAGAGTACACGAGCCTCTATGAATCAACACTCCTGTATCCTTTGGATAAATTCCTAGTAGTGCTATTGCTGGGTCATAGGATAGTTCTACTTTTAATTTTTTGAGGCACCTCCACACTGTTTTCCAGAGTAACTGCACCAGTTTGCATTCTCACCAACAATGCAAGAGGGTTCCCATTTCTCCACATCCTTGCCAGAATCTGTTGCTTCCTGAGTTGTTAGTTTTAGCCACTCTGACCAGTATGAGGTGGTATCTTATTGTGGTTTTGATTTGTATTTCCCGGATGATAAGTGATATTGAGCATCTTTTCATGTGTCTGTTGGCCATTTGGATATCTTCTTTGAAAACGTGTCTCTTCATGTCTTCTGCCCATTTTTTCACTGGATTATTGGTTTTTTGGGTGTTGAGTTTGGTAAATTCTTTATAGATTTTGGATACCCTTTATCTGATATGTCATTTGCAAATATCTGAGAGTCCTTTTTTAAAAAATATTCTGTCTCAAAAATTTTAGATCAATAAGTTCAAATCAGTTGAAATAACTCCAGACAATATGAAGGCAAAAACTAAGGAAATAAAAGTGGTGGCTGATGTATACATTTAATAGATCAATAACTTTGTCATTTATTGATTATTTGGCTTATATGACAGTAATTATTTATATACCAATCTGGAGATGTTCTGTATCTGATCTACAGTAACACCATTAATTGATTTAAGGTGACTTATAATTTGTTAAATTGCAAATTGGAAAATGCATATCCATGATTTTCCATGGAAGGAGATAATCAGGGAATTTATCTGGCAATTGAGAATATAGTCTTTCATTTGTTAAAAAAATATTAGCACCTATTTAATATCAGGAACTTTATTAGGTATAAGTAGAAATGTGATGAAGATATTTCAAGATTAATTCAATGATGCTTATGAAACAGTGTTCAATGTATGGTTAGGAAAAATAGCAGAGATTTGGCTAGTTTTGTTGTGGAGCAAAAGGCTGGCTTTTGGGAAATTAAAATAGCATACATGTGTTTTGAAGCCTGCAGGAAAAGAGACTCTGAAATCTGTTAATGATCTCCTTATACACTGTGCTTAATTAAGACTTCAGTATTGTCATTAAAAACAGGAGGAAATATTACTCTTTTATCTAGTCTCCACACCAGAACAATTTTCATCCCACCAAAAGGAGAAGAAAACTGAGAAAGACATCAAGCATACTGATGATACTTTCCAGCAGTGATTTCTCTTCATCTGACATATCTTCAATATGTGTTATCTATACTTTATTTTATTAGTGTACACACACACATACAGAATTTTCTTCAGGAGTCAGGAAGATAAGAAAAGTCTCTTATCTGAGGATTTTTTGTGTCTTTTTTTTTAAATTCTTTTTTAAGTAATTCATTTTTTTATTGGGATAAAATTGGCATACAACATTAATTGGTTTCAGGTGTACAACATAATGATTTGATTTTTGTATTCGCTATAAAGTGGTCACCACAATGAGTCTAGTTACTATCCGTTATCATGTAATTAATCCCCTTCAATCATTTCAACCACCCCCAACCTCTTTTTGGTCTAATAACCACTAATCTGTTCTCTGTATCTATGAGTTTTGCTTGTTCATTTGTTTTGTTTTTAGATTCCACATATAAGTGAAGTCGTATGTTATTTGTCTTTCTCTGTCTGACTTCACTTAGCATACTACTTTCAACATTCATCCAAAATGGCAAGAGTTTTTTTCTTTTTTTATGTCTGAGTATTCCATCTTCTTTATGCATTCATTCACCAATGGACGCTTAGGTTGCTTCCACATTTTGACTGTTGTAAATAATGCTACAGTGAACATATGGATTCATATGTCTTTCAATTGAGTGTTTTCTTTTTTTTAATTTAAAAAAAAATGTTTATTCTTGAGAGAGATAGAGCACGAGCAGGGGAGAAGCAGAGAGAGGGGGAGACACAAAATCTGAAGCAGGCTCCAGTCTCTAAGCTGTCAGCACAGAGTCTGACACAGGGCTCCAACTCACAAACCCTGAGATCATGACCTGAGATGAAGTCAGATGCTTAACTGACTGAGCCACCCAAGCACCCCCATCTGTATGTCTTCTTTGGACAATTGTTTATTTAGATCTTTTGCCTGTATTTTAATTGGAATTTTTGTTTGTTTTGTTTTCATTTTGTGATTGAGTTGTTTGAGTTATTTATATATTTTGGATGTTAAACCCTTATTACATAAAAGATTTGCAAATATTTTCTTCCATTCATGAGGCTTCCTTTTCATTTTGTTAATGATTTCCTTTGCTGTGCAAAATCTTTTTATTGATGTAGTCTCATTTGTTTATTTTTGCTTTTGTTGCCTTTGCTTTTGAAGTCGTATCCAAAAATTTGACACCATGATGTCTATCAAGAAGGTTACTGCCTATATTTTCTTCTGAGAATTTTATGGTTTTACATTTCGTATTCAAGCTTTAATCCATTTGAGTTAGTTTTTGTATATGGTGTAAGATAGTGGTTTAGCTTCATTTTTCTGCATGTAGTTGTTCAGTTTTGCCAACATTATTTATTGAAGAGATTGTCTTTTACCCATTGTACATTCTTGGTTCCTATGTCATAAATGTATTGACCTTATATGTGTGGATTTTATTTCTGGACTGTCACAATTCTGTCCCACTGATCTATGTGTCTGTTTTTATGCCAGTACCATACTGTTTTGATTACTACAGCTCTGTGATATAGTTTGAGACTAATAAGTGTGATAGTTCATTGTTAGTGTATAGAAATACAACAGACTTATGTATATCGGCTTTGTATCCTGCTACTTTACTGAATTAATTTATTTGTTCTAATAGTTTTTTGGTGGAGTCTTTACAATTTTCTGTATATAGAATCATGTCATCTGCAGGTAGTGACAGTTTTATGTCTTCCTTTTCAATTTGGATGACTTTATTTCTTTTTCTTGCCCAATTGCTCTGACTAGGACTTCCAATTCTATTACTCTTTGAATACAAGTGGTGAGAGTGGGCATCTTTGTCTTGCTCCTGATTTTAGAGGAAAAACCTTCAGCTTTTCACTGCTGAGTATGATGTTAACTGTGGGTTTGTCATATATGTCATTATGTTGAGGCACTTTCCCTCTATACTCAATTTGTTGAGTGTTTTTTTTTTATCATAAGTGGGTGTTGAGTTTTGTCAAATGCCTTTACTACATCTATTGCAATGATCATATGATTTTTATCTTTCATTTTGCTAATATAGTGTGTCATGCTGATTGATTTGCAGGTGTAAATCCATCCTTGAATCACTGGAATAAATCCCACTTGATCATGGTGTATGATCCTTTTACTGTACTGTTGAATTTGGTTTGCCAATATTTTGTTGAAAATTATTGCACCTATGTTTATCAGGGATAAACCTATAATTTTCTTTTTTTTTTTTTTGTGGTCTCCTTGTTTGGTATCAGGGTAATGCTGGCTTTGTAAATGAGTTTGGAAGTGTTCCTTCCTCTTCAATTTTTTGGAAGGATTTGAGAAGGATAGGTATTTCGTTGAATGGTAGAAGTCACCAGTGAAGCCATCTGGTCCTGGATATTTGTTTGCTGGGAATTTTTTGATTACCGATTCAACCTACTTACTAGTAATCAGTGTATTCAGATTTTTATTTTTTCACGACTCATTCTTGGAAAATTATGTTTGCAGGAATGTATCCATTTCTTCTAGACTGTACAATTTGTTGGCATATCATTGTTCATAATGGTATCTTATGATACTTTGTACTTCTGTGGTGTCATTTGTAACTTCTCCTTTATTTTCATTTTATTTGAAAATTTATTTCCTTTTTTTAGTGTCTCTAGCTAGAGGTTTGTCAATTTTATGTTTTCAAAGAAACAGCTCTTAGTTTCACTGATCTTTTCTATTTTGTTTTAATCTATATTTCATTTATTTCCTCTATAATTTCTATTATTTCCTCACTTTTACTAACTGTTGGCTTTGTTTGCTCTTTTTCTAGTCTTTAGCTGTAAAGTTAAATTGTTTATTTGAGATTTTTCTTATTTCTTGTGGCAGGCCCGTGTCACTATGAACTGCCTTCTTAGAACTGCTTTTACTACATCCCATAGATTTTGGAATGTTCTATTTTGATTTTCACCTGTCTCAAAATATTTTTTGATTTCCCATTATTTGTTTGTTGACCCATTGGTTATTCAGTAGCATGTTTTATCTCCATACATTTGTGATATTTCGTTTTCTTCTTATAATTGATTTCTGGTTTTTTATCATTGTTGGAAAAGATGCTTGGTATGATTTCAGTATTCTTAAATTTTTTGAAACTTATTTTGTGGCCTAACATAATCTGTTGCAGAATGTTCCATGTGCTCTTGAGAAGAATGTGTATTCTGCTGCTTTTCCATGGCATGCCTGTACATATCTACTAAGTTATCTGGTCCAATGTGTCATTTAAGGCTGATGTTTCCTTATTGATTTTATGTCTGGATGACCTATCCATTGGTGTAAATGGGTTAGTAAAGTCCCCTACTATTATTGTGTTGCTGTCAATTTCTCTCATATGTCTATTTTTAGAATATTTTTTAAATGTTTTTTAAATTTAGTTTTTGAAAGAGAGACAGACAGAGTGTAAGTGGTGGAGGGGCAGAAAGAGGGAGACACAGAATCTGAAGCAGGTTCCAGGCTCTGAGCTGTCAGCACAGAACCAGATGCAGGGCTTGAATGCATGAACTGTTAGATCATGCCTGAGCTGAAGTCATATGCCTAACCAACTGAGCCACCCAGGAGCCCCTCCCTATGTCTATTAATATTTGCTTTATATATTTGGGTACTTCTATATTGGATGCACAAATATTCACAAATGTTTTGTCCTGTTGTTGGATTGGCCCCTTATCATTATATAATACAGTTTTTTTTGCCTTTTATTACATGTTTTAAAGTTTATTTTGTCTGATACAAGTATAGCTACACAAGTTTTCTCTTTTTTTCCCCATGTGCATGGAATATCTTTTTTTATCCCTCCACTTTCAGTCTGTGTGTGTTTAAATCTGAGGTGAGTATTTGGGGTGCCTGGGTTGCTTAGTCAGTTAGGCATCTGACTTCAGCTCAGGTTATGATCTCACCATCCATGAGTTCGAGCCCTGCATAGGGCTCTGTGTTGACAGCTCAGAACCTGGAGAATATATATATATATATATATATATATATATATATATATATATGCTATTTTGAGTTGATAGCAACTTAATTTGAATACATTTGAAAAACTGTACCTCTTCAATTCTCCTGCCCACATTTTAAGTTTTGTGTGTCATATTTTACATCTTATTTTGTGCATCCCTTAACTAATTGTTATAGTTAATTTAACTACTATTGTCTTTTAACCTTCATACTGGTATTAGTGGTTAATTCACCACTTTTACTATATATTTGCCTTTCGAGTGAGATTTTTACTTTCACAGGTTTCCTTGTTACTGGTTTGTACCTTTTCTTTTCAGCTTAAAGAAGAACATTTAACATTTCTTATATGCTTGGTTTATTGGTGATGAACTCCTTTAGCTTTTGCTTGTCTGGAAAACGTTTTATCTTTCCTTCAATCCTGAATGATAGCATTGGCAGGTAGAGTATTCTTGGTTGGAAGTATTTATTTATTTATTTATTTATTTATTTATTTATTTATTTTTATTCTTTTAGCACTTTAAAGATATCATGCCACTCCCTTCTGGACTGCAAAGTTCCTGAAAAATCAACTGACAGGCTTCTGGGGGTTCCCTTCTATGTAGCAAATTGTTTTTCTCTTACTCCTTTTTTTTTTCTTACTGCTTTTAAGAGACTGTGTGAAGGCCTTTAAGAGTGGACTTTCCATTCCCCCCAGTCTTCTAGATCCTCTGGTTGTTCAGTTATGTTGTTTTTCAGAGCCAGATGTTTTTGGGGGCCTCTCTTTCTAGTGTAAGTCCCAAGTATTGGGATGCCTCAGGGGAACTCTGTACTGGTTTCATTGCTCCAGATTATTGATCACTGCACCAGGGGTGGGGTTTTTGATGAGACTGCATCACTGCCTCTCCTATCTGTCTCAATGTGGCCCTTTTGTCCTTTGTTATGGAAGAGCTCTTCAGCTAGTTTTCAGGTGGTTTTCACAGGGAACTGACCCATATGTAGCCATAGAACTACTGTCTTGAACTACTCTCCTCTTACCTGAAGCTGTGAAAATAATCATAATTACTTTTATTTTCTGCATAAACTTGAATCAATATACCCATGTTATTCATAAATGTGTGGCTGTGTGGATGAATACTGTGAAGAGAGAGGGTCATGTGGTTGACAAATTGGTTTGGTACGTAACCTTATAATTACCAACATGAATATAATTCTCCCCCTTTAAAAATCTCAGCACTTAAAAAGTGAGAGAGGTTCCTCATTTTTCCAATCTTCTAAAGATTGAAGATCTAGATTTAATGTCAAAAATTATTCTGTATTCTTAATTAACAGTAATTGTATCTGAAGTGTATCTGTTGACTGGGAAAATATAATTGAAAAAAAACTATAGTTCTATGAAGCAGTGATTTAAATAAACTTATATTTTATTGAGTATAACATCTACATATATTTGAAAAACAGTAACTATATGTGAGACATATTACTGAGTTCATAGAAAATGTCTGGCATGCAAAAGGAGTTCTCACTCAGCAGTTGCTCAGATATCAATAAATATAAGATGAGAAATAGTGAAGAGATAGAGGACATGCTATGAATTTCCCTCCTGGGTCTTGGGAAAGACAAAGCCAATCAGACACAGAACAAGCAGGGTCCTTAGAGACTTCCAGGGTGTGAGTTTTCTTATCCATAGACTGGGGACAGTATATGTCTTCAATACAAGAAAAGTTTGGTGCAGTGGATATGGAATAATTATAGACTAGCAGGTTTAAGTGAAAAAATAAATCATTGCATGATAAAGGGAATCTTATTCTGAATTATTTTTAGCCTATGTCACTCATTTGGTGCTTTGACAGAAATTCATTAAAGTGCTGATTTTCAGGAGTCTGTGATTTATCTCCTCCAATTAGATTAACAATTCCTAAAAGAATTTCAGTATCCCTACATAGACGTCTGTTCATTATCTCCTAGCACATACTATTTGTAAACTAGATGTCAAGCAAAGCCTTCTTCCCTTTGAGATCTTGGTTCAGACTTTGTCTGCCTTGTGAAAGTTCAAAAACCTTAGAAAGCATCCTAAAAGTTATTAGAGAATTTAATTATATTTATTTCCATTTTAGCGTGTGTGTGTGTGTATTTACATGCATGTGTTCACACTTGTGTGCACATGCATGCTTGCTATTCTGCACTAAAGCCACTTGCCTAGTTTCTACAAAATAATTCATTCACACAACACATTCATGAATATAATAGGCTTTTACAAGAGGTACTTGTGTGAAGAGGGAATAGATTTGGGGCTATATCCCAACCATAAATAACTGTAAATGTAATACTAGGCATCATTGTTTATCTAATATCTTTGGCCACCCTACTATTAGGGGATTTTCACTTGCCTTCACTATCACCTTCCCAGCTTTCTTCAATTTGTGAATTCTTCTCTTCTATTTTTGGAGAGGGCCCTGTTGGTTGCCAACCAAATATTCATTTCCATGTTTTTTTCCTGGAAACACAACTCTATTTTGATTAAGTATCCACACCCGTCTCAGCAAACATGTTTTAAGAAAGAAAAACCACATCCAGCATGTACATTCCCCTAAACGAGGCTGTGTGTGGGTTCAGTGCAAGTCATGTGGTTTAGGAAGAACCAATAAAGAGGAAGAGAAGGGTGCTTAAAGGAAGAGTGTTCTTTTTCCTGCGAGTCAGAAACAAGCTCTGAGGATCACTAGCAGTTAGCTTGCCACCGAAAAGAAGAAACTGTGAGTGGCAGAGCAAAGAGATAGAAAAAAATCTGATTCAATGCCTAGCACCTGCATCACCTCTGTATTTCTCAGAGAATAAGATATTGATATTCAAGTTTATTTGAATCAGATTTGTATTACTAAGGGGATGAAGTGTCCTAATTGATTACAGTGCTCTTTTCAATTGTCCTTTCTCTCAGGAACAAAACAACTTACTTTTTCTTCCTTTTTAAAAATTCCAGGAGCCTGGGTGGTTCATTTAGTTGAGTGTCCCACTCTTGATTTTGGCTCAGGTCATGACCCTAAGGTTGTGGGATTGAGCCCTGCATGGGGCTCCATGCTGGGTGTGGAGCCTGCTCAAGATTCTCTCTCTTCCTCTACCCCTGACCCTACTCATGCTCTCTGTCTGTAAAATTTTTTAAAAATCATATGAAACACTTTAGTGACCATCCCTTGTTGTTTTTTAGTCCCCTGTGTATTTTCATAAACTTGGAGTCTCACACTATCCCAAGTGGATTATCTAGATAGTTTTCCAAACAAAGATAGTTTACTTTTTAAGAAGAATTCTTGCAATATTTGGTAAGAACATTACCATTTTCTCATTAGACATCCATCAACTATTATTTCTTCTCAGCGCTACCACAGAGCTAAAGCAGTTCTCATCTTTCTGCCCCTAGAGAAAATACCACTGTGCACCCTCTCCACAGATTGCTACATGATCAGAGAGCTATCAGAGAAGAGGCCCTCTATCCCATCTTCAAAGAAAAAAAGCTCCTCAAAATACCTCACTCTCCTCTTGACTGCCTTACCACCTGCAGCTGCAGAGAGAGTAGATAACCAGTCACCCCATTTAAAGCAGCCAGAGGGGGTGACCCACTGTAATGGATGCTGTGCTATGCTACCCATATTTTCCTTTGGATAGAAGGACCTGTTGCACACCTTCAGGAAGTACAAGCTCACATTCAGCCCCCTGCTTTCTGCTCTCTTCAGGAATTGCCCTCCAGTGAAGAGAGCTGCTTGACTCAAAGTTTTACCTTTTCCAGGGGGCAATCTAGATCTGATGATGGATTAATGCAGGACAACAAAGGACCAGTCCACTTATCTCAACTTGGTCAACTTTGCAGGAACATCTTGGCTTCTGAGCTCCCCAGGAATTGCCTGAGCCCAGTGTTGTGATTGTATCTGCACTATAGCCCAACTTCCTACCCACCTTTGCTGCCTTCCTTTCTCCCACAGACACTCAATCCATAAGCACTCTCTAATACATTCTGTAGACAAATCCCCATCTTGGGGTCTACTTTCCCTTCCTGGGGAACTTGACTGCTAATAGTTGGTACCAGGAGTCAGAGAAAGCAGAAGCTGACATGGGATTCTGGAGCTGGCTCACCTGCCAGCCAGTGGGCATGAATTCCCTATCACTGGTGGAAGGTGGAGCATGGATACCCTGGCACAAGGCAGTAGTGAAGTTAAAATTTCCACATGAGGTGAATTGCAATGGTACACTAATGGAAAGAAATACCCTAGTGGGTATAATATATTAGGTATTTGAGAAACATGGAGAAAATAATTACAGGAACAATGAAATTGAGTAGGTTTTGGTGTACATATTTGAATCTTTGGAAAACAAATGATGGAGGACTAAGAGTGATTAATCAGAATTTAAAGGCCAGAATACAAAGCCAGATACAAGGCCAGATACAAAAGCCAGAAGATCCCCTTAGCATATAAAGTTAGATCTGTCTTGCACAGTTGAAGAACAGAACAACCTAAGGACGAGCCCAAGATTTCATCCTAAGAATGGCAGAACTTCAGAGAACCTGAGCTGGTCATCTATGCCAAGATCGGGGACCTGGTTAAGAAGAATGGGACCCTGAGATAAGTGATGAGATATCAAGCATTATGTGTTGCAAATCATCAATCCTCAAGTTCTCCTAAACCGGGATTTCTCAACTTCTGCGTTATTGGCATTTGGTGCCAGATAGTTCTTTGTTGTTGGCAGTGAGGCAGGGAGGCTGTCCTGTGCCTTGTAGGATATTCAGCAGCATCCCTGGTCTCTACCCACTAGATGCCAGTAGCTTTTACCCTCCATTTGTGACAATCAAAAATGTCTGCAAATGTTGCCAAACATCTTCTGGGGGGAGGGGAACTCCCTAAGTTGAGAACTTGGTGCTGGCAGGAGTGGCTTTATCCTCCCTGTTAGAGACTAGCACACATCTTTGCTTAAAGATGGTGCAGAGACCTCTACTTCTCAAATCAAGGAGGGCCCCACTCAGGATATACTTTCACCTTTTCCTCATAACCCTTAAGCTAATGGTAAAGTTTAAGTCACATATTAACCCAGCTCAGGAAGGTTGTGCCTACCAAGGGGTGTAGAGGACTATACTCAAAGAAGCTCCAGGCGGCATGTACCAGCAGGACCCTGGAGAGCTCACATGGGACTGGATCCTGAGAATGCTGGATTAAAGCTGGCAGAATGTGATGTTGGATAAGGGAGAGCAATCTCCCACAACATAGGATTTAATATCCTGGCAAGGACCCCAGGAAATGGTGCCAACATGCTGCCAGAATGGCTTACAGAAGCTTCATGCAAGGTGAAGTGCAAATGCCATAATTTCCAGGTCTGATGGTGAAAGAAGAAATCAAAAAGCTCAGAGAAGTAAGCATGCCCGAGTGGATATACTGTGTTAGGCTGCACAATTTACTAGAAGATTATGATTCTATAGGAAGGTCTGGGAAATACTTCATTTGCTAAAATAATAAAAAATGTGCTGATGAGATGGGCACCAGAGTCACTGAAGGCTTTACAGTAGGAGACGGGAGATGTTACTCTAGAACTGGGCTTAGTGGTAGTAATGGGGATGACTGGGTCCAACATTAACAGAGGCGAGGTGGTAGCACCATTATCACAATGAGAATTGGATGGCCTGGATATCCCACAGAACATCACACTGGCCCACTTCATTGATAGCATCCTGCTGATTGGATCAGATGAACAGGAAGTGGTACATGCAGTAGCACACAGGTCTTCCAGAGGGTGAGACATAAAACCTGGGTACTCGGGGGTCCACTATGTCAGCAAAATATTTAGGAAGGTGGTCATTTGGAACATGCAGGAACATCTCATCTAAAGTTAAGCACAGGTTGTTGCATTTCACAACTCATGCCATGAAAAACAAAGCAAAATGCTTGGTAGGACTCATCAGATTTTGGAGGCAGCATATTCTATACCTGGGAATACTTCTCAGCTTATACACTGGTGGCATGGTTTGAGCTGAGCACTGAACAGGAATGGCTCTGCAAGTGGCCTTGATGCTTGAGCCACATGATCCAATTGGCCCTATGAGCTTGGAAATCTATATGGTGGGAAAGATGCTATGTTACGTTCACAGGGAGCGTTAATAGAATCACAATATAGACCTCTAGATTTCTGAAACAAGGCAATGCCGTATGCATTAGAAAATTATACACCTTTCAAAAATCAGCTCCCAGTGTGCTACTGGATACTAGCTGTGAAGGAGCATACAAGATCCATGGACTACCACGTGACCATGCATGTAGAATCAGCCATCATGAGCTGGAGTCTGTCAGAACCACTAAGTCATATGGTTGTCCAGGCTCAGCAGCCATCCTGAATAATGTGAGTGCCTCATCCAGGGTAAAACATAAGCAGGACCAAAGCATACAAGTGAGCGGCATGAGCAGGCAGCCCGGACTCTCCTATTATCTCTCACTGTTACATCACACTTCTCCCTCAGCTCATACTCCTAGCCATGGGTGTATTCCCTTACAGCCAGCTAAAATAAGAGAGAAAAAGCCAAGCTTGGTTCATGAATGGTTTGGCTTGTTATGTGGATGTAAATTAAAAGTGGACTGCCCTACACTACAGCCTCAAGGGTGGCCTTAACACACAGAGGTAAGGAGAAATCCTCCTAATGAGTGGTCCACCTGGCCATCTACTTTTCGTGGATGCTAAAGGAGCAAGGATCTTGTCTACCTTCTTCAACTCTGTATTTTGAGTACCTAGAAGTTTACTTGGAGAGAAAGAGGTACTCATTATATATTTGTTAAGTCAACTCATTGAGCACCACTCTGACCCAAGAACATAATAATTACTGGGGGCTCATGAATTAAGATTCTTGTTGATGTTATGCCTGCCCATATAGAGATAGGAAATGTGCAGAATCGATTTTTAAAAAGTAATGGTTAGATATTGATTCTTTACCTTGAGAGAGAATTCATGCATGAAATAGCCAAGCTTGGGGAGGAAGCACAATTAAGGTATCTAGAGACAGAAACATGGCGGAAAGCAGTGGGTATTATCTGACACTATTTTCTATACACATTTCCATAATTCTAAAAGTTAAAAAGTGTTTCATTTATTTTGAGCTAGATGCACATGCTGCTTTTACACTTCTTTTGGAAGGAAAATTAGTTTTCCCGGTCGTTACTCCATCTTATATAATAATCTTCGCATTTATAGATTTTTGCTGAAATGGATTGAATTTAGTCCAGTGAAAATGCAGAAAAGACGATGAAACACGTAACTTAAGTCAAACAATAGTCTGAAGAGTGGTAAAATGTAATCAATTAGATTGGTTTATTTGTGGCAAATGTGTGTAATAGTTCACACCCTGCCCCTAGATTGTAATGTGAATAATGTGCAAGAACATGTGTATTTCCCTGATCCTTGCAAAACTTCTGCTCAAAATTCCATATGCAGAAATAAAACCATGACCCAGCAGTCATGTTGCTTGGTATTTACCCAAATGAACCCACGAACAAAGAGAGCCCAATGATGTGAACTGCTCTCACTTTTTTTAGGCATAGTGAATTCAACCACAGTGACTCTCCTAATTGCTTCTTTTTAAAAATTTTTTTTAACATTGATTTATTTTTGAGAGAGAGAGACGGAGCATGAGCAGGGGAGGGGCAGAGAGAGGAGGAGACACAGAATTTGAAGCAGGCTCCAGGCTCCCAGTGCTCAGCACAGAGCCCAACACTGGACTCGAACCCACAAACTGTGAAATCATGACCTGAGCTAAAGTCAGACACCCAACCAACTGAGCAACTCAGGTGCCCTCTCCCAACCACTTGTGCATGCACAAATACAGCTGTTCCCAAGACTTATGTTCTCATGAGCAGGGAACATTTGTGGGTAGAAATAACTTTTTTTTTTTTGGAAATTAAGTTGAGATTAAACGTGCATATAGCAGGGTCCTTGATTTGGCATCCATTTTTCAGAATCTCTGTGTGCCTGTGCATGTGTTTTAATTTCTACATAAGTGGGAGCTGCATTCAGTCAGGATACTGTCTATACTACCTACCGTTCAGATATGTACCACCAACATGCAAAGCTTTGAAGATACTCACAGCATGTGACATGTCGTCTGCCCTTTGATACTTCTAATTTACCCAGGGAGGCAGTTTCTCTGCCCCAAATACGTGATTTAGATCATAGTTGTTACAAGAGGTCAGAGGAAGAGAGAAGACGACTCCTTGCCATTAAAATTTACTTTTGAAATTTAAAATTTACATTTGAAAAAATGACTAAGTCCTGTCTCAAAGTTAAGCATGTATTATCGTTAGATGAAAAATAAATGTGGATTTTCTCCATTCAGCTATAGAGGGAGTGCTTGACAGGATACATCTGCTTTGCAACAGGATGCTCCTTTGCAAACACAAAAAGGACTAACTCACCAAAATCTTTTGCAGCACAGAGAGAAATGACACCTTGTACTCTGTAAATTTTTGATAGCATTATAGTACATAAGCATAGACTGGACAACCTAAACTCATTGAAACTCGCTGAAACTGAATATGTTAAGTACGTCACATGTCAGGTGCACTTCACAATATCAGGGTCTCTTGGAGTGATTCTGTGATGCGTATTTTCTATCTCTGGTTTTACACATTGCGGTGGTGGCTACTTCACACCTCATTTTAATATATTTTAAAGATACAGCATCTTTCTTTAGTCAAACTTTTGATGAAGATTCTGTAAGAGTCACCATCTAAAATTTCTAATATCCTTCACGATATTATATCCCTGGCCACTCAGTCATATTTTGTTCTTGTGTTCAGTAAATATTTATTGAGTGCTAAATACACAGCAGGCACAGTAACACTATGAAGCTGGTAGGGATTAAGACACATAATGGTCCTTCACTTTCTGGAGTTTACAGATTATGGGGAAGACTGACATTAACTAATAAGTCCAAATGTGAAAAATGCAATGAAAGAGAATATGTATAGACTCTGATAGAGTGACCTAAAGCTACTCTTCTGGGAAGGGGTGTACTAAACCTTTATATCGTTTCCCCACAATCCAAATTTGAAGTGCTGGATTATCAACCTTTGAAACTATCTCTGGTCATGTTAAGATGAAAAAAATGCAAAGTTCCAAACGCATTCCATTTTGGGGGGCTGGTAACTTGGGCCTTTGCCAACATCATACCAAAAATAAATAAGCAAAGAGACCCATCTATATGCAGCTGTATTGAAAATTGTATTCCATATGTGACAACATATTATTAAAACAGCAAAATCATAGCTTCCATCTGCCTGTTGAGATGCACAGCGTCACTCTTTTCCCTGTAATGTTAGACTTTATTGCGTTTGTCTGCAGCATATTCCATTTTAATATTTGATAAATAGATATAGGAGGAATTGTTTCAAGCTACAATCCTGTACTGTGTCAGCTGTTCACCTCCTTTCTGAAGCAAACTCTCTATCCTCAAACTAATATCCCCCAAAAAGAAAAATCAATTTAAAATGACTGTGCAAATGTGTTTATTTTTCTACCCTCAGGATTAAAAAGCTGAGAAATGATTAATAATAATTTGTCTAGAAAGATAATGCAGACATTTTAGGGGGGTAGTGATTTTGCATCTTTAATTTTCATCAGTTCTAACATTTTATCATTAAAACTGCATGAATATATATAGAGAGAGATAAAAGAAAACGAGAGAGGTAGTAATACCTCATATCTCTTAGGCGGTATTTCCTACGTTTCAGATTTCTACGTTGTCTGACCCCATTTCAGTCAATTTTCCATAGCCTGCCTGTCTCATATCCGCTGAGGGAACACACTAGTGCTGTGTTTATGCTAATTTTATGCTCTCTGAGTTGTGTCTGTTATTCAAAGCAGTTGAAGCAGTTATTGCCAGTAATCTTATTTCTGTGGGAGCCCCAGGGCAGACGAGGCCTCAAAATCAGGCGTGCAGACCGAGGCAAAGCCATCACAGCCTGCTGGTAAATGGCAGTTCTTTCCCTCCGAATCTGATATCAGTTACTTCGCAAACACAGTAATAAAATGAAACAAATCAGATTTTCAAGTAAATAAACCAGACTTCAGTGGGAAGCAACAATGGTCAGGGCAACAGGAGTTTAATAAGTGATACATAGGGGGAAATACAAAAGCACTATGGCCTGTTCCTCTACCCTCTTTATTTTAAAGCAAACTCCCAGCCTCCTTAACACTGAAAACAGGAGGTTGTTTAAACCCAAAAGCAAGAAAAGGGGAGGAAAGTCAGGTAAAACAAGCAGTAATATCGATACTGACCTTGACTTATCTGCAATCAAGCAACAATACTGAGAATTGTATTATTTGCTATTAAAGAGTGGCTTGGGATGCATAAACAAAAGGCACTCAAAGACAAATGGACTTGTCCATTCTCCTCACTCACAACAACTAACAGCCTTTCAGAAATCTCGACAAAATGGAAACAAAGTTAACCAGTACAGCTTCCTGATCAAGAACATTTGTCCTCCAGGAACATAAGGCAACGTGGGAGCTCAGACGCAAGGAGCACAGTGGCCGAGGTCTCTTTGCCAGATCAAAGACTCGCAGACTCAGGAGATCATTTATTTGGGGCACCTTCTTGTTTTCTAATACATACTTAATTCTATTCATTCTAGGCTATTTCCCTACTCAAGCCCCTTCTATCTTTATCACCCATTTGTTATAAACAATTAAAATGTTTTCCCAGGGGTGCATGGGTGGCCTCAGATGGCTAAGTGACCGGCTCTTGATCTCTGCTCAGGTCATGATCTCACAGTTTGTGAGTTTGAGCCCCACTTCAAACTCTGAGCTGAAAACTCAGAACCTTCTTGGGATTCTCTCTCTCCCTTTCTGTCTGCCTCTCCCCCACTCATTTCTCTCTCTCTCTCTCTCTCTCTCTCTCTCTCTCTCTCTCAAAATAAACTCTGCAAAAAGAGAAAGAGACTACATTTAAAAAAATAAGTGTTTTGCCAATACTCTCTCTCTCTCAAAATAAATACATAAACTTTGCAAAAAGAGAAAGGGACCCCATTAAAAATATAAAAATAAATAAGATGTTTTCCCACTATTAAACAATAAAATGAGGAGTGTCTAAATCTAAGTTAGTAGAGTGATGGAATTCTTTCAGAAACCAGTGGTGATGTCTTTGATGAATTTGGCTGAAGTGTTGTGTTAATAAATTTAAATTTGTATATTTTTCTCTTTAATCTCCAACAACTTAGTTCAGTCGTGCCCAATGGCCAACTCATCTGTTCATTCATTCAGCAAACATTTATTATCTGCCGACTTTATGCCAGGCACTGTAATAGGAGCAAGGAATATAGACTCAGATTCCAATGAGGAAGGGATTATAAAGTATTGTAACTCTGCTCATTCACCTAAATGCTATGAGTGAGCCATGTAGAGGGACATTGTGAGAACTCATGGTTGGAGATATGCTTCTTGAAAAGGTAACTTCTGAGTTGAATTTTGTTAGAAGAATAGACATTTACAAGTCAAGGAAGAAAGAGGAAAGTATATTCTAAGGAAAACTGAGTAAGTTCACTTGGAGAATATCAAGGAGACCAGTATGAATGGGACAAGTTTTAAGAAAATGACCAGGAAAAAGTCTAGGAAACTCGATTCATGAAAGACCTAGTATGCCAATCATAGATTTCATACTGCTAGTCCACGTAGGGTTTTACACAAGGTAGTGGCATTTTCAGAATTTGGTTTTATAAAGATCACTATTCCAAACAGTATGGAAGATAGAAATGAGAGACATTAGCTGGAAACAGAGAGGCTGGTGGTAAACAAAAAAAGAAAAGTAAAACATAATAGAATCAGAAGAAAGAGGTAAAGGACGGGACAGATTGATGAGATATTTGTGGTGAAGATGTCTTGTTCAACATGGCATATTGAGCACATGATTTTATCTGTGCATCTTCTGGAAAGAACACAAAAATGACAGTAACAGAAGAAAATATTTAAGCCCACACATTAACTAAGATAACAGAAAAGGAGATAATAACATGAAAAATATCAAGAAAAGATTGAAATGGAAAGTGGATGTATGTGCATAACTGAATTAGTGGAGCAAAGAAGCTAACATCAAACTTCTGTGGGGAAACCAGCTGATTTAATACCTCCTTCAGAAACCCCAAAAGGTCTAAGAGTTGGAGCAACCAGTATCTCTGAAAGCTGAACAATGGTGTGTGGTTAAAAATGAGGAGGATTGGTTGATAGTGTGTGAAGGAATAGTTGAGCCCTTAGATTCTTTTCCCAATCCCAACAGAATACAAGGGGTTCACTTTTCGGAGAGTTTGACTCACAGACAGTTTGGATTCAGGCATGGAAGTGGATGATGTATAAAGCTGCATCCTAGATGCTAAGAATTTCTTAGCATTTTTTCCCTGGTCATATCTCAGAACAATAGCATCTTTTATTATAAATCCCAGGTAAAGATTGGTAGAATTTCTTTTTAGAGAAACTGACCCAGTTCAAAATGGAAAAAAAAAAAACCTCTATGGACATTAATAAGTCCAATGCAATAGTCAAATCACAGATTGATCAAGCTATATTGAGCCTTATGAGCTCACTTGTGCACACAGAGCTTCCAAAGTCACCTTTTTGGTGCCCCATTTTAAAATAAATCTACAAACAAGGATTACCAAAATTTTAAGATAGACTTCTAATGTACCAAAACAAAATAAAAACCAAAATTATAACTTGAAGGATACAGAACTAAAGAAAATTCTATGTGTATGTGTGTGTGTGTGTGTGTGTGTGTGTGTGCGTATGTGTGTGTGTGAGAGAGAGACAGAGAGAGACAGAGACAGAAAGAGACAGAGACTGAGTGAGAGAGAGACAGAGAGTATGTGTATGTGGTCGTGTGTCTAACATCTCAGGGAAACTAAGCAAAGAAGATATTATTTTTAGGCCTTCATGAGACAAGAACAGGATACTATAAGTAAGGAATATTCTAAGAAAAAGAAAGAGATATTGGAAATTAAAAATCAGAGCACTGAATTTATTTAAAAAAATTTAAAAATGAATTGTATAATAGAGGAATGTTCTCAAAAAGTAGAAAAAAGACAAAAAATGAATTTTTAAAAGGCAATAAAATTAGAGAATTTATATTGGATATCCAATATCTAATATATGAAAGTACCTACACGAGAACAAAAATATAAAGAAATCATCAAAGAAGTATCTCAAGGAAATTTTTTTTAACGTTTTTATTTTATTTTTTGAGACAGAGAGAGACAGAGCATGAACAGGGGAGGGGCAGAGAGAGAGGGAGACACAGAATCTGAAACAGACTCCAGGCTCTGAGCTGTCAGCACAGAACCCGATGCGGAGCTCGAACTCACGGACGGTGAGATCATGACGTGAGCCGAAGTCGGACGCTTAACCGACCAAGCCACCCAGGCGCCCCTCAAGGAAATTTGTCAGACCTGAAATTCATGACCTTCCAGGTTGAAAATGTTTATTTAGTGTTGAACCTCGTAAATAGGGAGGAAAAAAGATGCACACTAATAAATTTAAAGGTAAAATTGATAAATTATTTTTAAAAACCCTGAAAACAAAAAAGTGAGAATCAGAATAGCATCAACTTCAAACGTTGAAAGATGGAAGGCAATAGTTTAACAACTTCAAAATCCTGGAGAAAAGCGATTTCCAATCTAGGATTCTAAGCCCACTAAAATTATATATTAAGTGTGAGTGTAGAACATATTTTTAAACATATGAAATCTCAAAAAACTGACCTTTTCATACACCCTCAGAAAATGATTAGAGAATGCACTCCACCAAAACAAAGGATTAAACCAAGAAAATAGAAGAAGCAGGGTTCAGGAAATTGGAGGTCAAACACAAGAGAAGAAATGTATATCGCTATTCCAGGGTAATAGTGCAGACACATCCCAAGGACTATAGCTGTGCAGGTCTATAGAATAACTATTCCTAATTGGAAGAAGGGGGCAAAGCTTCACAGACTGTTGTCTCAAAATAATGTGGAAATAAAAGATACCTGATTATTTTACTATTGTGTAAGTATTTTACAGTTTTATTGGAAAGTTTAGGACTCGGTTAGTGAGAGTATAAAAACTAAGCAAATAAAAAGATAATTATTAACTTTTAGATAAGTAATAATAGTACAACATGTATTTACTACAAATAATAATAATAACCATGTCAGAGTATTAGTTTGAAGACAGGAAGTAATATAATAATGCTAATAATTAAGTTCCATTTAAGTGTTTACTATGTGCCAAATACTCTGCTAAAAGCTTAATTTGGATTAGTTCACATTCAGTCCTTAAAGTAATTCTGTGAAATGGGTTCCATTACCAGCCTCATTTTACAGATAAGACAACTGAAATCAAATGTCTTTTCAAATGAGGATTTGGCAGAAATAGACCAGATAAAGCAAAGTATTTTTTTGCTAAAATTACCTTCTTGGTCATCACACCACAAAATTCAAATGTGGAGGATGTTGAATCATACTGTTAAATACTTTTATTAGAAAAATTACACCAATGAGGGACACCTGGCCGGCTCAGTCGGCACAGTGTGCAGCTCTTACCTCAAGGTTGTGAGTTTGAGCCCCATGTTGGGCACAGAGATTACCTAAAAACATAAAAAAAATAAATAAATAAGCCTCCCCCTCCCCTTTCTCCTCCTACTATAAAAAAGCCCCCCCTCCCCAAAAAAAGACCTCCCAAATAATAGAAGCACCTACTATGCCCATGAGTACATATTTATCTCAGAAGAACTGTTACAAAGATTCTGGCTTCATGTTCATTGACTCAGAAAAATTACACCAAAATATAATCTATTTACTATTTTAAGAATTAGTGTATTTCGCAATTGTAATATAGGTCATGGTTTATAAGATGAACATATTGTCATAAAATAATAATTCCATTGTTAATTTAGTCCTAAATCAAATTTACCTCTGTACTCAGGGTTATTCTGCCAAACTGGCAGAATATGTTTTTTTAAAAACATACATGTATGTCAGCCTTAGCAATATTAGTCCTTTAAGGGTGGCTCAGGTGGTTAAGCATCTGACTCTTGATTTTGGCCCTGCATGGGGATCCACGCTGAAAGTGCAGAGCTTGCTTGGGATTCTCTCTCTCTCTCTCTCTCTCTCTCTCTCTCTCTCTGCCCCTGCCCCATTCATTCTTGTTCTCTCTCTCTCTCTCTCTCTCTCTGTCTCTCTCTCTCTCTCTGTCAAAAATAAATAAATAAACTTAAAAAAATGAAAATAGGGCTAGGCTTGAAGAAATACAGTGCTAAAGACTCAACTCTGGCTTCTGTACCCATACAAAGTAATATGAAAAATATAGTTAATATTTATTGGGTGTCCAATACTGCTCAGTACTATACCAAATCTGTTACATTTATTACCTTAGTAAATGGTGGGCTTGAAAGTAGTAGATAAAAGCTTCTGCGATTATGAGTTATTTATTTAAAGGTGAGTACCATTGAGTTCTTATAAAAGAACTTAAGTGGGTGGAAAACTTTTAATAGAAATTGTTAACCATGGGCACCTGGGTGGCTCAGTAGCTTAAGCATCTGACTTCAGCTCAGGTCACGATCTCATGGTCCATGAGTTTGAGCCCCACGTCAGGCTCTGTGCTGACAGGAGCCTGGAACCTGCTTCAGGTTCTGTGTCTCCCTCTCTCTCTGCCCCTCCCCCACTCGCACTCTGTCTCTCGGTCTCTCTCTCAAAAATAAATAAACATTAAAAAAAAAAAGAAGTTGTTAACCATCATCATGATGTAACCATCATGCAACAGAACAGTTGCATCTCTCCAGAACTTCCTCTTGTTCTATCCTTACAGGCACATCCTCTCCCACCCCAGTCTCTGACAACTACTGATCTGTTCTCCATCACTATGTTTCTGTCTTTCTGAGAATGTCATGTAAATGGAATCAGACAGCATGTGACCTTTTGAGACTGGCTTCTTTCATTCAGCACAGTGGTCTTGAAATCCTTCTGCTATTGCATGCATTGATGGTTAGTTCCTTTTTATTTAGCACTATTCTGTTGTATGGATGTACATTAATTGTTTTATTCCTTTATTGAAGGGCATTTAGAGTTTTTGCCCCTAATTTGGAACAACAGAGTTGCTGTAAACATTCATGTACAGACTTTTGTGTGAGCATAAGTTTTCATTTCTTTAGGATAAATACCCGGGAGGGGAATTTTTGGATTGCATGTAAATATATGTTTATTTTTATGGGACTGCCAAACCATCTCTATAATGGACGAATGATTTTTTATTTCCTCCAGTAATGTATGAGATTTTCATTTCCTCCACATCCTAACAGCACTTGGTATTGTGCTAGCATTTTTTATTTCTGCTACCTGAATAGACATATTGGTTTTAATTAGCATTTTACTAATGGCTAATGATATTGAACACCTTCTCAGATGCTTATTTACCACCTTTGGTCCTTTTTTGAAGTGTCTAATCAAGACCTTTGCCCATTTTATTTTTTTAAAGTTTATTTGAGAGAGACAGAAAGAGAGAGAGAGAGAGAGAGAGAGCGAGCAGGGGAGGGGCAGAGAGACAGGGAGAGAGAGAATCCCAAGCAAGCTCCAAGCTATCAGCACAGAGCCCAGTGTGGGGCTCGAACTCACAAACTGTGAGATCATGACCTGAGCCAAAATCAAGAGTTGGATGCTTAATCAACTGAGCCACCCAGGTGGCCTTACCCATTTCTAAATTAGATTATTTATTTTACCATTGTGAAGAACTCTACTGTATTATGTATTATGTATTATACAAGTCCTTTGCTAGGTATGTAACTTGTAAATTTTTTAGATCAATCTGTACCTTGCGTTTTAATATGTTAGCAGGGTATTTCACAGATGAATTTTTTAAATTTTTGATGAAGTCCAGTGTATCAATCTTTTATTTTATGGATTGTGCTCTTAATGTCATGTCTAAGAAATTTCCCTCTAATTCAGGTCATGTTTCCTCAAAATATTATAGTTTTACATTTCACTTTTAAGTCTATGGTCCATTTTGAGTTACATTTTATATAAGGTATGAGTTTTAGGTCAAAGTTTACTTTTTCTAAACCTATGAATGCCCAATTATGCCAACATAATTTATTGAAAACTCTGTTATTTTTTATTGACTTGTATTTTCATGTTTCACAAAAGTAAATGACTATATTTTTATGGATCTATTTCTGGATTCTCTAAATTTTTCCATTAATATGTATCTATACTTCTGACATTACCACATTGCCTGCATTAGTAGAGCTTTGTAATATAGTAGTATAATTTAACTTTATTCTTTCTCAAACTTGCTTTAGCTGTACCTCAGAAATTTCAATAAGTTTTATTCAGTCAGTTTTCAAAATATTTCATAATACTCTCTGAGACTTCCCTTTTTGGCCACTGGATTATTTAGAAGTATGCTGTTTAATGTCCAAGTGTTTAGAGATTTTCCTGTTATTAGTATTTTTTATTTCTTTTTTAAAATTTAATTTATTTTTAAATTTACATCCAAGTTAGTTGCCATATGCTGCAACAATGATTTCTGTAGATTCCTTAAGCCCCTTACCCATTTAGCCTATCCCCCTCCCACCATCCCTCCAGTAACCCTCTGTTTGTTCTCCATATTTAAGAGTCTCTTATGTTTTGTCCTCCTTCCTGTTTTTATATTATTTTTACTTCCCTTCCCTTATGTTCATCTGTTTTCTATCTTAAAGTCCTCACATGAGTGAAGTCATATGATATTTGTCTTTCTCTGACTAATTTTTCTTAGCATAATACCCTCTAGTTCCATCCACGTAGTTGAAAATGGCAAGATTTCTTTTTTTTTTTTTTTGATTGCTGAGTAATACTCTATTGTATATATATATATACCACATCTTTTTTATCCATTCATCCATTGATGGACATTTGGGCTTTTTCCATACTTTGGCTATTGTGGATAATGCTGCTATAAACATTGGGGTGCATGTGTCCCTTTGAAACAGCATACCGATATCCCTTGGATAAATACCTAGTAGTGCGATTGCTGGGTCATAGGGAAGTTCTGTTTTTAATTTTTTGAGGAACCTCCATACAGTTTTCCAGAGTGGCTGCACCAGCTTGCATTCCCACTAGCAGTGCAAAAGAGATCGTCTTTCTCCATATCCCCACCAACATCTGTTGTTGCCTGAGTTGTTAATTTCAGCCATTTTGACAGGTGTGAGGTGATATCTCATTGTGGGTTTGAGTTGTATTTCCCTGATGATGAGTGATGTTGAGCAATTTTTTCATGTGTCAGTTGGCCATCTGGATGTCTCCTTTGGAGAAGTGTCTATTCGTGTCTTTTGCCATTTTATTCACTGGATTATTTGGTTTTTGGGTGTTGAGTTTGATAAGTTCTTTATAGATTTTGGATACTAAACCTTTATCTGATATGTCATTTGAAAATATCTTCTCCCATTCTGTCGATTGCCTTTTAGTTTTGCTGATTGTTTCCTTCTCTGTCCAGAAGCTTTTTATTTTGATGAGGTCCTAATAGTTCGTTTTTGATGTTGTTTCCCTTGCCTCTGGAGACGTGTTGATAAGAAGTGGCTACAGCTGAGGTCAAAGTGGTTTTTGCCTGCTTTCTCCTTGAGGATTTTGATGGCTTCCTGTCTTGCCTTTAGGTCTTTCATCCATTTTGAGTTTACTTTTGTGTATGGTGTAAGAAAGTGGCCCAGTTTTCCCAGCACCACTTGCTGAAGAGACTGTCTTTATTCCATTGGATATTCTTTCCTGCTTTGTCAAAGATGAGTTGGCCATATATTTGTGGGTCCATTTCTGGGTTCTTTATTCTGTTCCATTGAACTGAGTATCTGTTTTTGTGCCAGTGCCATACTGTTTTCATGATTACAGCTTTGTAATACAGCTTGAAGTCTGGGATTTTGATGCCTCGATCTTTGGTTTTCTTTTTCAAGATTGCTTTGTCTATTTGGGGTCTTTTCTGGTTCCATACAAATTTTAGGATTGTTTGTTCTAGCTCTATGAAGAATGTTGGTGTTATTTTGATAGGGACTGCATTGAATATGTAGATTGCTTTGTGGAGTATTGCCATTTTAACAATATTTGTTCTTCCTATCCAGGAGCATGGAATATTTTTCCATTTTTGTGTGTGTGTCTTCTTCAATTTCTTTCATAAGCTTTCCATAATTTTCAGTATATAGATGTTTCACCTCTTTCATTAGATTTATTCCTAGGTATTTTATGGCTTTTGGTGCAATTATAAGTGGGATTAATTCCTTGATTTCTCTTTCTGTTGCTTCATTATTGGTGTATAGGAATGCAACCAATTTCCAGGCATTGATTTTATATCTTGCAACTTTGTTGAATTCATTGATCAGTTCTATCAGGTTTTTTTTTGGTGGAATATTTTGGGTTTTCCATTAAGAGTATCATGTCATCTGTGAAGAGTGAAAGTTTGACCTCCTCCTGGCTGATTTGGATGCCTTTTATTTCTTTGTGTTGTCTGATTGCTGAGGCTAAGACTTCCAGTACTATGTTGGACAACAGTGGTCAAAGTGGACATCCCTGTCTTGTTCCTGACCTTAACAGGGAAACTCAGTTTTTCCCCATTGAGGATGATATTATCATTGGGTCTTTCATATATGACTTTTATGATTTTGAGGTATGGTCCTTCTATCCCTACTTTCTTGAGGGTTTTTATCAAGAAAGGATGCTATATTTTGTCAAATGCTTTGTCTGAATCTATTGAGAGGATCACGTGGTTCTGCTCCTTTCTTTTATTGATGTGATGAATTATTTGTTGATTGATTGTTTTGCGGATATTGAATCAGCCCTGCATCACAGGTATAAATCCCACTTGGTGATGTGAATAATTTTTTCAATGTATTGTTGGATCTGGTTGGCTAATATCTTGTTGAGGATTTTTGCATCCGTGTTCATCAGGGAGATTGATCTGTAGATCTCTTTTTTAGTGGGGTCTTTGATTTTGGAATCAAGGTAATGCTGGCTTCATAGAAGCCAGTTTCCGTTGGGAAAGCCATAGTTTTCCTTCCATTTCTACTTTTTCGAACAGCTTCAAAAGAATAGGTGTTAACTCTTCCGTAAATATTTGGTAGAAACCCCCTGGAAAGCCATCTGGCCCTGGACTCTTGTTTTTTGGGAGATCTTTGATTATTAATTTGGTTTATTTACTGGATATGGGTCTGTTTAAATTTTCTGTTTTTTCCTGTTTCAGTTTTGGTACTTTATATGTTTCTAGGAATTTGTCCATTTCTTCCAGATTGTCCATTTCATTGGTGCATATTTGCTCATAATATTCTCTTATTATTGTTTTTATTTCTGCTGTGTTGGTTGTGATCTCTTTCATTCTTGATTTTAGTTATTTGGGTCTTTTCCTTTTTCTTTTTGATCAAACTGGCTAGGGGTTTATCAATTTTGTTAATTCTTTCAAAGAACCAGCTTCTGGTTTTATTGATATGTTTTCCTGTTTGTTTGTTTGTTTGTTTGTTTTTATGGCATTGATTTCTGCTCTAATCTTTATTATTTCCTGTCTTCTGCTGATTTTGAATTTTATTTGCTGTTCTTTTTCCAGCTCTTTAAGGTTTAAGGTTAGGTTGTGTATCTGAGACCTTTTTCCCTTCTTTATGAAGGCCTGGATTGCTATATACTTCCCTTTTATGACAGCCTTTGCTGTGTCCCAGAGGTTTTGGGCTGTTGTGTTATCATTTTCATTGGCTTCCATGTACTTTTTAATTTCCTCTTTAACTTCTTGGTTAGCCCATTAATTCTTTAGTAGGATGGTCTTTAGTCTCTAAGTATTTGTTATCTTTCCACATTTTTTCTTGTGGTTGATTTTGAGTTTCATGGTGTTATGGTCTAAAAATATGCACAGTATGACCTTGATCTTTTTGTACTGGTTGAGGGCTCATTTGTGTCCCAGTATGTGATCTATTCTGGAGAAAGTTCTATGTACACTGGAGAAGAATGCATATTTGCTGCTTTAGCATGAACTGTTCTCAATATATCTGTTAAGTGCATCTGGTCCAGTGTGTCTTTCAAAGCCGTTGTTTCCTTGTTGATTTTCTGTTTAGATGATCTGTGCATTGTTGTAAGTGGGGTATTGAAGTCACCTACTATTATGGTATTATTATCAATGAGTTTCTTTTTGTTTGTGATTAATTTATATATTTGTGTGCTCTCACATTTGGAGCATAAATGTTTATAATTGTTAGGTCTTCTTGGTAGATAGACCCTTTAATTAGGATATAATGCCCTATTCATCTCTAGTTACACTCTTTATTTTAAAGTCTAGATTGTCTGATATAAGCAGGGCTACTCTGGCTTTCTTTTGGTGACCATTAACATGATAGATGGTTCTCCATACCCTTACTTTCAATCTGAAGGTGTTTTTAGGTATAAAGTGGATCTCTTGTACACAGCATATAGATGGATTTATTTTCTTATCCATTCTCTTACCCTGTGTCTTTTGATTAGAGCATTTAGTCCATTGGCCTTTTGAGTGAGTATTGAGAGATATGAATTTATTGCCATTATGTTTCTTGTACAGTTGGAATTTCTGGAGGTGTTCTCTGGTCCTTTCTAGTCTTTGTTGCTTTTATTGTTTTTCCCCCCATCTTGTCTCCCCCTCAGAAAGTCCCCCTTAAAATTTCTTGCAGGGCTGGTTTAATGGTCATGAACTCCTTTAATTTTTGTTTGCCTGGGCAACTTTTTATCTCTCCTTATATTTTGAATGACAGCCTTGCTGGATAAAGAATTCTTGGCTGCATATTTTTCCGATTCAGCAAATTGAGTACATCCTGCCACTACTTTCTGGCCTGCCAAGTTTCTGTGATAGGTCTCCTGTAAACCTGATCTGTCTTCTCTTATAGGCTAAAGATGTTTTTTCCCTTGCTGCTTTCATGATTCTCTCCTTGCCTGAGTATTTTGTGAATTTGACTATGATATGCCTTGTTGATGGTCGTTTTTTGTTGAATCTAATGGCAGTCCTCTGTGCTTCCTGGATTTTGATTCTGTGTCTTTCCCCAGATTAGGAAAGTTTTCTGCTATGACTTGCTCACATATCCCTTCTATCCCTTTTTTTCTCTCTTCATCTATG
This sequence comes from Felis catus, assembly GCF_018350175.1. NCBI lineage: Eukaryota > Metazoa > Chordata > Mammalia > Carnivora > Felidae > Felis > Felis catus. The sequence continues at coordinate 49,110,062 of NC_058372.1, forward strand.
ATTCTGATGTTGTTCCTTTTTAATGAGTCCCAGATTTCTCTAGTTCTTAAATTGTTCTCTTTTGCCTTAGTCTCCCTTTTTTTTTATGTCTCATTATTTTCCATAAGTTTGTCCTCTGTATTGCTGATTCACGGCTCTGCCTCATCCACCCTGCCACCGTGGCATCTATTCGAGATTGCAGCTCAGTTATAGTAGTTTTTAATTCATCCTGAGTAACTTTTACTTCTTTTATCTCCACAGAAAGGGATTCTAATCTATTTTCAACCCCAGCTAGTATTCTTATTATCTAAATTGTGGTTCAGACATCTTGCTTGTATCTGTGTTGATTAAGTCCCTGGCTGTCGTTTCTTCCTGCTCTTTCTTTTCGGGTGTATTTTTCAGTTTGTCATTTTGAAGGAAGAAAAGGAATTTATAAGGTAAAAAAATATTATTCAAAATTAAAAAGAAAAACACGAGAAAAGATCAAATAAATGATGCTGCATCCTAGGTGTATTTTGGTCTGGGTGTTGAAAGGAGTTTGATAGATTAGAGAAAAAGGGGAAAAAGAAAAAGAGAAGAAAAAAAGGAAAACATTTGAAAATTTTAAGAAATGAATACAATGAAATAGAATAAAATGAAATGATGGAAGTAAAATAGAATCTGAAAACATTTACAAAAAAGTAAAAAAAATATAGTAGAAAAAATTAAAGAAAAATGTTTTTAATAAAAAAATGAAAATAAAAATAGTTTCTCTCTCTGTATTCAACAAAAAGAAAAGAAACAAAAAAAAAAGAAAATTGAATAGGTGGAGCAGCGAACAGACTCAAATAAGATTGAAATTACATTGTTTTCCCCTAGAAATCAAACTAAGATGCACTTTATAGTCCATGAACTAAGCAGGTGGAGACACTTGTGGTATTCATTCCTGAAGAGGATGGTTGGCCCAGTTGGGTAGGGCCTAGTGTAACGGCTCCATTCTCCACTAGATGGCGCTACTTAGCTTACCGGGGTGGCTTGTTGCGTGCTGGTAGGTGTGTGTGCGCATGCGCCGCAGGGGTGAAAATGGCATCACCTGGCTACCAATCTCTAGTGTCAGAACTCGTTCTTCCCAGATCAGCAGTGGGGCACCTGTCCTTTGTCTCCGGCTCCCTTCCACTCCCAGCTTTTACACTGTCCAGGACCAAGCCATCAGGTTGCCAGGTAGCACCGGCCTCCTGAGTGTTATCTCAGATGCGGCTGTGTTTACCAGTCCCTCACATGTGAGGGACTGCAGCTTTGACAAGCTCAGGCCTTCTGGGGAATCGTCTGACTGAGCAATGGCCAGGTGCTGGCTGCACCCAGGAATGTTTGTGGGACTGTGCTGCTGCTGGTGCCGAGAAACTGAGGCTGAGTGCTAGCCCACCCCAGAAAAAGTTCCACGGTATCGTGAAGCAGCAGCTTTTCAGGGATTATGGCAAATCACAGCACACACCCGGCACCAGGCTTCACCCTTAAAGTCCTTGTTGCAGCACCAGTGAATGTGGTTGTTCTCCAGGGTCTGCTAGAACCTTTGCCTTTTCAGTGGCCCCACAGCCTCTGGTCCTCCCAGCAGGGGAGCCGCCTCTCCACACGTGACCTGAGGGCCTGAGGACCTTGCTCTCTGCTCCTGGAGATTCGCCCTTCCCACCAGAGCACCACCAGGTACCGAGCTGCAGAGCCTCAGACTCTGTGCTCCCCCTGTTTATAGAGTCTTAATGGAATTTAAACCCTCTCCTTTCTCCTTTCTCCCTGTTTTGTTCAGTCCCTGCGGTTGTTTCCACTTTTCCACTTTCTCTCCAGCTGCTTTTGGGGTGTGGTGCTTCTCCCGTACTCTCCCACCGTCTCCATCCTCTCTGCAAGCAAAAACAGTTCCCTGCCTTCTGTGGCTTCTCTCTCCCGCAGTTCACCTCTCTGTGCCACATACCTGCTGAGTTCTGTGGTTCAGGTTGTGCAGACTTTTGTGTTAATACTCAAATCAGTTTTCTAGGGGTGCAGGATGGTTTAGTGTTCGTTTGGCTGTGTTTCATGGACGCGAGACGCAAAAAAAAAAAAAAAAAAAAACAAAAAAACAAAACTATGCTGTTCCGCTATTTTGGCTCCTCATTGTATTTTTTACTTCTAAGTTAATTCTATTGTGATCACAAATCATACTTCGTTTGACTTTGGTCCTTCTAAGTTTGTTCAGGTTTGAAATATGACCCTCTTCCATAAACATGTATACTTGAAAAGTACAGTTGCTTTTGGATATAGTGTTATGTAAGTGTCATTTAGGGGCACCTGGGTGTCTCAGTCTGTTGAGTGTCTGACTTCGGTTCAGGTCATGATATCATGGTTCATGGGTTCAAGCCCCGGGTCAGGCTCTGTGCTGACAGCTCAGAGCCTGGAGCCTGCTTCTGATTTTGTGTCTCCCTTTCTTTATGCCCCTCCCCTGCATGCTCTGTCTCTCACTCTCAAAAATAAGTAAACATTAAAAAAAAATTTATAAGGGTCATTTATACCCAGTTAGTTGGTGGCATTGTTCACTTCTAGATTCTGTCCAATTTTTAAGGTCTGTTGTTAGGTACATAAACCTTTAGCATTGTTATATCTTGATGAAATAACTCTTCTCTCTCTTTTTTCTTCCTGAGTGATTTTCTTTGCCTTGAAGTCTAGTTTGTCTGATGTTAAGACAGCCATTCTAGCTTTCTTTTGATTAGTATTTGCATTGTATATCTTTTCACATCCTTTCACATCCTTACAATGTGCATATCATATGTAAGGTAAGTTTGCTCTAGTCAGCATGTGGTTTTGTCAGACTCCATTCAATATTGTTTCAATATTTGTCTATTGTTGAGATGAGATCATTTCTATTGATCTATCTTCAATTCCACTAACACTTCTATCTCTATTCTTCTATGGAGCCCTTTGAGTGAGTTTTGTCCTGGTTTTCCCTGAGTGAGTTTAGAATATTTGTTAATTCTAAAATTTTAATTTGGTTATTTTTTATATCCGTATTTTTACTGGCACAACTATAATGTTTCATTCAAGTGTTTGTAATTGCTCATTTGTATATTTTATGTGTTTTTTAAAAAGTCTCTGTCAGATAATGCCAACATTTATTTCACCTTCATGTTATTATCTGTTGATTATGTTTTCTCAGGTGTGTTGTGGTTGGTTCTTCATAGGCTGAGTAGCTTTTTATTGTAACATGGACTTTTTAAATATTTTGTTATGAGACTGCAATTTTGTATTAACCTAATAGAGAATGTTAATGTTGATGTTTTAATTTTAGCAGAAGCTGACCTGGTTAGCTTTAGAGTACAAGTTCCAAAATGACTGCCATGGGCTGTAGTTCTAATGCCAGTTATGTCCTCAAAGGTTTGGAAGTACTGTTCACATTTGTCCCATGGATGTGAAAGTCTTGGACCTGGGCAAGACCTCTACTCATTAGCTCCAGTCTCAAAGTCTTTGTTATGCTAATCAGGATCAGATCTATCATGTGCAGGTGCAGGTTGGGGGAAAACTTTGAGTTCGTGGACAACTTTATGGGGTTATTTTTCTAAGCTCTTCCCTATTTCCCATAGCCCAGTACTTTCCAGTTCCCTGGGCCTCCCTTTTATTTTTGGTCTTCTGGTAGAAACTGCCCATTTCCATGATTGCAACATGTCTGGTTCCAATCTTTAGGAGGACACACAGAAATCTCACAAGAGGACCATCATTTATTGAATGATTGAATAATTATAGCTAGAATAATGTTACAGGGCTTATTAAATGTAGCCCTCTTGCCTCCATTTCTCCCAAGGTATTAACATAATAGATATAAGACCCTAAATGGAATGTGAGGCATTTACTCACATGCAGAATTTACAAATGAAATGTATCATGACCAGTTTATGACTCTGGGGCTCATCTGCCAGAAACCCCTTGCTCACAAGAAATGAAAGGATAAGGAGAGATGGGTGAGTAGTTTCCTTAGAGAAAGCTTTTGCCATTTCATGAGGCCAAATTTAGGAAGTGATGTGGCTGCTAACTATGAAAATGGCTTTTGTCAAACCACTTAGAGAACTGGAAATACATGCCCTTCAGTGTAACATGGAGGTTGGTGCATGGTTCATGCCTCGGAGAGCTAAAGTGGTATATATCAACATTAGAATCGGCTTGCATTTGCAGAGTTTGACCACGTATACATTAGTATAGTACATCCTATGCCCCAGATGTTGGCCACATGGAAGAGAGAACCAGCTGGGAACTTTTTAGTTCTATTCTTTTGAGAGTGAATACATTTTAATAGACAGAGTCTATGTAGTGTTAACTGATGGAAAATTAGGCACTGGAAAGGGAAGAGGGAGTCACAGGGACTACATTACCTATAAGAAGGGGAATGTAGTATTGAGGAGGTTTCCCACAGGAGAGGATGCTGAGGATCCAAATAACTCGTTAAGAACTGTGAAAGATTTCAGCTTTTTGTCCTGTATAAGATAGCGAGTTTGCTTTCCATAGTTTTATGACTTCTGGTAGAACAAGACTCCTGGGTCAGAAACCAAGGACTTTTTACATCCATAACAATACTCGGTGTATCAGCATTTTCTTGTTCTAGTTTCCCAAGACTAAGTTTCCACAAGGATTTGAAAAAAACAAGTCAGATGACAACTCCATGAGCAGGAGGATGCATTACAGAAGAGGAACCCTGAGCTCAGGGAATCTAAATCTTTTATGCCAGACAGTAATCATGCCTATCAGTTTCTTTGGAGGAAGACACTGTTCCTGTCTTCTAAAGGGAGTTAATGACTTAAACATCCTTGAAAAGATAGTCTAGAACAAAGGCAATCAATGCCTCTGCTCATGAGATATTTAGAAACAGAAGAGACCCACCAAGAATTATCTTCCAATAGCACAAAATCAGCTTTAAAAATCTGCCCAATGGGTGGCTCACCCACCTGGGTGGCTCAGTCAGTTTAGCTTCCAGCTCTTGATTTTGGATCAGGTTATAATCCCAGGGTTGGGTGTCCAGCCTCATGTCAGGCTCAGCACTGAGTGTGGAGCCTACTTAAAATTCTCCCTCTGCCCCTTACCCCTCTCCGCCTGACACTGCCCCTGCTTCTGCCTGTGGGTGAACTCTCTTGCTCAAATTAAAAAAAAAAAAATTTCCCAATGAAAATGGCCCAGGAAGATTCAAAGCCCAATAGCTGACTCTAGAGCCTCCCTTTTCAACCACTAAGCTAATTTATATCACTTACCTGTGTTAAGGTAAGCATAGGTATAAAGGACCAATTGAAGAAGATAGGAAGACAAGTTGATTTATGATTGAAATCCATATAAAGTTTTAGGAGCAGATTTTTGAAAGATTTTTGAAAGCTACCACTGAAACTGTGTGAGTCCATAAGTAAAAGGATTACTAATCAGGGACTTTTAAATTGTCTCCTTGTTTCTTTAAAAAATTTAATGATTTAATCTAATAAATCTCATTCCTCATCTTTAATACAAGGGTATTAGATCGGAAGAATTTTAAGTTCCTCACAGTTTTTTAAGACCCTTATGTTGTGAATATATAATAGCAAGTGAAGATACCTATGAATTCAAACTTAATAAGCAAAAGGAGAGAAATGTACTTAGAATGTATTTACAATAGAAACAGAGGAATACAGGGGCGCCTGGGTGACTCAGTCAGTTGAGTGTATGACTTTGGTTCAGGTCACAATCTCACAGTTCATGGGTTTGAGCCCCGCATCAGGCTCTGTGCTGACAGCTTGGAGCCTGGAGCCTGCTTTGGATTCTGTGTCTCCCACTCTCTCTGCCCCTCCCCTGCTCACATTCTGTCTCTCTCTGTCTTTCAAAAATAAATAAGTGTAAAAAAAAATTTTTAAAGAAATAGAGAAATAAATCTGGAAATAGAGAAAGGGTACAGCTACATATAAATAGATGGCATATATCTTTTATTTTATAGAAAGTTGGCACTGTTTAAGAAAGTGTAAAACATACTTTAGTTGAGATATGATTTTGTCCCAAATGGGTATTATTTTGTAAATATATTTAGAAAATACAATTCTCTTCTCCAAATAAATTTTAGACCATATTATGTAAAAATTGAGCACACAGATCAAAAGGATGACTCAGGGTTCTGAACCTTGAGCAAGCCACAACACCTGTGGTCTGTGTGGGACAGCACAGATTATCATCATGTATCCTCTTCAGAAGAGCTAGCCTTGACAATGATTTGACTTCCCTTTAACCAAAGCAGGGGTGTCTTGGGATGTTCATGGTTTTAAAGTCAAGAGAGCCAAAATTTATTCAAAATTGTAAATTACTGGGATGCCTGGGTGGCTCAGTTGGTTGAGCATCCAACTTCAGCTCAGGTCACGATCTCGCAGTTCATGAGTTTGAGCCAGGTGTTGGGCTCTTTTCTGACAGCTCAGGGCCTGGAGCCTACTTTGGATTTGTCTCCCTCTCTCTCTCTCCCTTTCTCAAAAACAAATAAGCACTAAAATAAAATTTTTAAGCCCTCTAAATTATCTTTAATATGTCTTATGTCAGAGAAATTGCTTTACATTTCTGAGCTTCAGTATATTCAAGAGCAAAAAATAATTATAGCAATATAATCCTCACATTGTATAACTGAGGATTAATAATAGGCACTCTATTAAGTTGGTTTGATTTTTAGAGTAGATCAGTTTAGATATATGATTTATGAACCTTTTGAAAGTCATTATTATAATAAAAGTCATTATTATAATTATTTCTCTTTATAGAATATAAAATAGTACCATACTTCTTAAGAATGTGCTTTCCTAGGGCCATTTATATGGCACTTTATATTTAATCAAAATGCTTGTATTCGAAAGAAAGTATAAGCTATCCGATGTCCTACTGGAAAGGCAGCAAAGTGAATATCAGGTGACATACTTGTCATAATTTTTTTCTAAGATGTATATGACCTTTAATTAAATCTCCTACTTTGTTCATCTGGAAAATAGGAATCAAACTTTTATTACTGTTTTCCTCTTGGAAAATATTTTTATCACTACAAGCTATAATTATTATTTCTATAATTATTATCACAAAGGTTTTCTTTTCAACAAAACTATATGCCTGTCAATTCTCCTTTTACATGCATATTCCATTTCAAGAAATGTAATAAGTTTACAGTATTCATATAAACATTTAGAAAGAGTAACAAGAAAAAAAAAATCAGAGGGGCAATCTAATTATCACCAGCAGCTGTAACCTGTTGCCTTCAGTGCTGGAACTACAAGATAGCTGCTTTCACCAAATGTTCAAGCATTTAAAAGGCTTCTTTTATCTTTTCTTGGGATTCAAAAGCAAATTACAGAGTAGAAACCCTATGTAAGATATAAATGTGTTTTCTACCACATAGAAAAAAAAATCTTAACACATCTCCAGTGAGCTTTGACACTTTTGAGTTATGAGGCCCCTCATCTCTCAAAAAATTAATCTCATCTCCTACAGACGGAGATGTCAAGTATTTCACACCATGTGGTTTCCTTTATTATATATCACTTTTTTAAAGTTTATTTATTTATTTTGAGAGACAGAGAGAGAGAGAGACCGAGAGAGTGAGAGTGAGCAGAGAGAGAGGGAGAGAGAAACTCCCGAGCAGTCTCCAAGCTCAGTGCAGGGCTCAATCTCACGACCATAAGATCATGACCTGAGCAGAAATCAAGAGTCGGATGCTTAACCGACTGAGCCACTCAGGCGCACCTGTATCACTTTTAAGAAGATATAATGCAGGGGCACCTGGGTAATTCAGTCAGTTGAGCACCTGACTTTGGCTCAGGTCATAATCTCACAGTTTGTGACTTCGAGCCCCGCATGGGGCTTGCTGCTGTCAATGCAGAGCCCATTTCGGATCTTCTGTCCCTGTCTCTCTCTGCCCCTCTCCCACTCATACTCTCTCTGTCAAAAATAAATAAAACATTAAAACAACAAAAGAAGATATCATGTAGGTTGTCTTAGTGTTCAATGATGGGAAGAAATTGACATGGTGTTTCTTAAGAGAATGATCTCATTTTAACAAAACATCAATAAAAATGCAGATTTGAGGTGATTATGTTTTCTTTGAAAATCATAATTTATTTGATTTAAAATCATAATTTAAAACAGTAAGTTGTCACACTTCACTTAGATGGTTTGATTTGTACACACATAACACAATTTGCATTGTGGTTCTTACAACTATTTTGTGAAGGGAGAGATTCCTCTGATGAAAGGGAAATCAAGTTCTATTTTATTCTCTGCTTGCAATAGGTTGTAACTATCCCCTTAAGTGCAACTTCTTAAATAAGCTTGCTTTTAGCAAACTGTTTTACAAAAGATTATGTGTAGTATGAATGATACTCTACTCTCTTCAATGACAAACTTTTCTTCATTCGTACGATGGGAAAAGGCTAAAGGCAGAAAGAAGCTAGAAAATGAAGTGTAAGAAGAGAAGTATAAGGGATAGAAATAATTAAGACTTAGGGATAGCAATAATTAAGATTTCTACAGGCTGTTCTTTTGTAGATAATACAGACAATATGTGAAAAACCGTAAGAAATCTTGTCTTCCTTTGTTTTAATAGAAAGAAATTGTGATTTCTTTTTCTGGAAGTCACTGGGTGCGGAAACCTTAATGATTTCTTTTATCGATTTTGAGAATTGGTATTTTTCCTTTCTGGTTCCTTGCAATTTTGCGGAGGGTATGGTAATGAAAGTATTTTGTGTGGTGACTTTTTCCCTCCCTCCTTCCTTAAAATAAAGTTTATTGCCTCTCCTATCCATAGTAAAGGAGAAAAACATATATTATTGAATTTATTTTTAAAAAAAGAAACCTCAAATGTTGTGTGTTCAAACGTTTCTCCCCTCACATAGAGGCTTGGGAAGAATTTAGTGCTAAATAAATGCTGCCTCAAACCAGGCAAGATAAAACATAAATCATTGCATTAAAACCTCTAACAAGTCTATCTGCTTTTTGAAATGACTGGGAGATGAAAGCGACGAGTCTCATTTAAGAAGGCCCAGCGGATCAGTTCTGCATTTATATAGCTGTTATCAAAAGCAATTCATTTGGAGATCAAATAGACTGACAGATAGGACAAGCAGGGGATCACCACTGCCTTCGGGCAGCCCAAAGCCAGGATGGCTCCCCAGAACCATCACTAATATTGAGTCTAGTCAATGCTCCCGTTTATTACCCTTCCATCCTCTGCCAGCTATACGGTAATGCATACTTCTTCCATCCCTTCCTACACAGGTGACTGTAGGGAGAAGGGTAGTAAGAATAATGTTTCTCCAGTGGGTCTGGTGGAAAGACCTCTGCTGTACTGCGATGAACAGGCTATGTTCACCCAAATTTTGGACAAGGGTGATGACGGTGAAGAAGACTAGTGAAAACTAAGAGGGGCTTACCAAGGGGCTTTGGGTCCCATGACCTCTTCCTGGTTGGCATGTTTCCCATGATTTCTCCAGGCTGCAGATTATGCTCAGTTTCCAAGGTAGGGCAAGAGTGAAGCATGTCAGAATAAAGTGAACTTGTACAGGCAGACATTTTCTTTCTTTCTTTTTTTTTTAACGTTTATTTATTTTTGAGACAGAGAGAGACAGAGCATGAATGGGGGAGGGTCAGAGAGAGATGGAGACACAGAATCTGAAACAGGCTCCAGGCTCTGAGCTGTCAGCACAGAGCCCGACGCGGGGCTCGAACTCACGGACTGTGAGATCGTGACCTGAGCCGAAGTCGGCCGCTCAACCGACTGAGCCACCCAGGCGCCCCAGGCAGACATTTTCAAGGTTAGCAGGGGAGGGATCTATTTATCACTGAGGAGGCTGGGGTCTCCAGTCCTAAATAAAACTTACTGTTTGTTTGTTTGCTTGTTTGTTTGTTTGTTTGTTTAATCTCATTAAAAGGTAACATGTGAGGTGCCTGGGTGGCTCAGTCAGTTGAGCATCTGACTTTGGCTCTGGTCGTGATCTCACAGTTCGTGGGTTTGAGCTCCGTACCAGGCTCTGTGCTAACAGCTCAGAGCCTGGAGCCTGCTTCAGATTCTGTGTCTCCCTCTCTCTCTCTCTTCCCCTCTCTCGTTCACTCTCTCTTTCTCACTCTATCTCTCAAAATAATAAACATTTTAAAAAATGATAACATGTTAATTGTTGAAAGTCTGATTAAAACAAAAAGAAAAAAGAAAGAAAAAGAAAAGTTTTCAAAGATAACTCCTGTTAACACATACAAACACATATATAAGGGCATAAACACAGATGTACAAATTTGAGATTATACTCTATTTGCATGCTATATGGTTGATTTTAATTTTAAAACATAAGAATTTTATTCAATTATTATTTGAAAACAGTTTTTATGAATCAAGATCTTTAATTATGTGGATATACCAATCTTGATTTAATTGTATCTCTTGTCAATAGTTTAGGGAATTTGTTGTTGTTTTGGCATATGAGAATAGTGTATATTTGGTCCATATATTTTTTAATAAATTCTTTAGTGAAATTTTTATTTTTTAATCAATTGTACAAGATATATGTACATTTTAAAGTTTTTTGATGATAATCAAATTGCCTTCTATGAAGTTTCTACCAACTGATAGCCACACTGGGCATGCTTATTAGGCTGTATTTTTGCCATATAAAGAGTCCCCCTGGGGCACCTGGGTGGCTCAGTCATCTGACTTTGTCTCAGGTTATGATCTCGTGGTTCCTGAGTTGGAGCCTGCATTGGGCTTTGTGCTAACAACTCAGAGCCTGGAGCCAGATTCAGGTTCTGTGTCTCCCTCTCTTTCTGCCCCTATCCCATTCATGCTCTGTCTGTCTCCCTCTCTCTCAAAAATATGTAAGCATTTAAAAAAAAAAGAGTGCTCCCATATACTGACTATTACCATTCTTTTAAATATTTGCTAAATGGAGGGGTGAAATGTGGATTACTTTGTTGTAATTTGATTATTGAAATAAGTCTTTTCATGTTTGTTTGTTTATATTTGTTCTATTGTAAGTAGTATGTTTGCTGGTTTTGAGGGGAGTTAGCCATGCTTATTTTTCACTTAAGAACTTTAAAAGTCCTTTAATTATTAAGTTTTGTATGTTACAAATAGTTTTATCCAGTGACCAGAGCTTTGAGATAGGTACCATTAAATTAAAAATCTAAAAGGAATGTGGTAATATAATACAGTATTGACTTTATGCCATTGTATCTCTACCAACGGTTCCTAAAACATCATGTGATTGTATAAACCTTAGGTTTTAAAACAGTATTTACATATAGTTTATATGTAAAGTACTTTCTTTTGCAAAGTACTTGTTTTTAACTTGCAATATTTAGGAACAGACTGAAGGAGAAAAGAGAAATTAGAAGCTCTGTCCTAAATTTGTTTTACATTTGAAACTCCAATAATTTGGATATAGAATATTCAAGAAAAAAATATTAAGCCAGTTAATGCCATTAAAGTGAACCCAGAATAATTTTCCTTCTATAGGACTTCAGTTATCAATCAATCAATTAATACTTATTGAGCACCTACTCTACTTCTAATGGCGTAGGAGAATCATAAATGTTTAGAAATATTTATTTATAAATATGTTAAAAGCACAGATCGTACCTTAAGTCTGATTTAAGAAAACAAATTTTTCTTATACTCATTCAACATTTACATCCTCTCTACTACTGAGTCAATGTATTAGAACAATGACTCCTACTCTATTAGGAATGGTGAAGAATTCAGTTGATATAGGAGACATGGTCCTTGCTATCACTATGTTTAAAACCTAGTTGGGGAAACAAACATTCTATAAAAAGCCAGCAGTCACTCATCACGTAGGCATGGCCTTGTATTGTAACAAGAGCAGCATATGCCATCTCAGGCAAGGAAAAACTCACTGGCACACAAGAGACCAGAATTAGAGCCTGCCTGGGCTCCAAAGAATATATGGGACATGAATTGTGGAAGGGAAGGAAGGGAAAATTATAGAGAAAAATATAAATATTCTTTCTTATAGTTTTTTGGGCTTCAAAAATATATTCCTTTTGCTTCAAGATCCGATAAGCTCAACAACTTTCCTCTTTGTGTCTGTCATGCCTTTCTTTAAGCTTCTGTACCTCCACCCCAGCAGTGCTTGGAGACAGGTGGACACAGGGGCTCCACTCTATGACTTCTCCATTCTCTCTACCATAGGAACTGTGAAGGTATATATACAGGTGATTACCATACTGAAGGACTCCATCCTCAATTCCCAAACTGTACACTTAGCTGAATGCAGGATTGTCATTACTATAGATTTTTCTCCTACAGAGACAACCTCACCCATAGACATAAACAACCAATGAGTCTGAATGGTGGCCACTCCAAAGCTATCCCCATCCTAATCCCTGGGACTTGTAAATATTACTTACATAGCAAAAGTGACTTGTACAAGTGATTAGGTTAAGGATCTTGAAATGAGAAGATTACCCAGGACTACTCAGGTGCGCTCTAAATGTCATCATAGGGGTCCTTAGAGGGGCAGCAGATCAGAAAAGCTGTAGGCAATGTGAATCAAGAAGTTGTGAAGTAGACATTGGAGATATGCTTTGAAGATACAGAAGGGACCACAAGCCAAGGAATACAGGCAGTCACTAGGAGCTGAAAAAGGCTAGGAAACAGCTTCTCCCCTAGGAACTCCAGAAGGAACTGGGCTTGGCTCCATTTTTATTTTAGACCACTGAAAAGGATATCAGACTTCTGACTCCCACAACTTTAAAAGAATGAATTTGTGTTGTTTTAAGACACAAATTTGTGGTGATAGCAGCAGAGTAGAATACTAGCACATTATTTAAGATACCTCTCCTAAAATAGCCTTCTCCAGTAACCAGAATTCCATCTTTGGACACAATTCTTTTAGGCCATGGCTTGAGAAACTGTTAAAAATACCTTTAGGATGTATGATATATTTAAATATCACAGCATTATGGTGAATTATGGTGTGAGTTATTCTTTGAAACCATCTAGAAATTCAGGAAGAAACAGGTCACTGAGTAGGCTAAGTTTGATGGGAAGAATATAGAAGGGGTAGGTCCAGGCTTGAAACACATCTAAACACCGCAGGTTTGGAGACTGAGATTGGAAGAAATAAAATAGGACAAAGGTCAGGGCAAACTCAAAACATACATGCTAATAATTCCATCAATTTGCCTTAAGTTAGCCTTATTTTCATGCCTTTCACACATGTAATTTATACCCATTTCTAAAGCAAAATACTCTTTTAATTGATCAGTGCACAAAAATACTAAAAAGGAAAAATAGTTAAGAAATCAAATATATTTAATTAACTAACAAAAGACTGTGGATTCTAAATACAATAATTCAAGTTAAATTTCTACATTACCATATAAACTTCTTTTGCACAAGGGAGCATGGCATTATTTTTTAAATTCTAAATGTAACACCTTCTATCTCAGGGGCCAGACCTCTGATAGGTGAGAAATATTATACCTCTTTTGGGAAGTGAATGCACTGTTTAGCCCAACATTTGATTTAGGTTTTTGGATCTTAAATATGGAAATGCATCTAAGCTGTGTTCTATTTTATAAGTAGAGGCATTTTTTAATGCAATATCAGTTGTTCTTCTAGCACATTCCTAAGTATCTGAAAAGCAAAATCAAGTTCCTTATGTTGACTATAGCTGTATCATGAATAATGTTGTTAATGTTTATTTATTTTTGAGAGGGAAAGAGAGCAGGGGAGGGGCAGGGGGAGAGGGAGACAGAAGATATCAAGAGACGAATGCAGGGCTTAAACTCAGTATCCACGAGATCACAGCCTTAGCTAAAGTCAAATGCTTAACCAACTGAGCCATCCAGGTGCCCCAGGAAGAAAGTTTTTAAGCTTAACCACAAGTCAAGAAAAGTGGAGGATAAGAATGCTATTTTTTTACATATCAATAGGAATGCCTGAGCTGTAACCTCACATATTTTGGAAGCGTGAACTCTATCTGCCAAGTTTGAGCAAATCATGTTCACTTCCAGACTTGGCTATAGGTTAATTTAGCTTAAGACTATTTTACAAAAATATAGTCTACAATACTAATAATTTATTACAGTACAAGAAATTGCTATTTTACATAATTTTAATGGTGATATATTAGGATGACCAACTCATCCTATTTTTCCTGGGACTTTCTGGGGTGTCTTGGTGTCAAAACTGACAGTCCCATACCCTGGGAAACCCCTCAGACCTGGGCAGATCAGGACAAGGAGTTACACAGGTGGTAAGTACAAACATAGTCCCAGCAAAATGTCATTTCCAAAATGGTTTGCCCACATGAGATGAGCAAATTCAAAGAAGATACATTACATTATCTTTTTCTTTTAACATAGAGCAATATTTATAATTTTTTTAAAAATTTATTAAGTGGAATATGCATAAATAGAATGTATTTTAAGTAGTGGTGGTATTTTCAATGTTCATCATTGGCTCAAAGTTTACTTAGTCCTATTTTTACTTCAATGAACAATCAAAATGTGATTTTTCATTTTTAAGTCAATCACACTTTTAAGGCTCCAAATCAAGATTTTCTGTATACACAATCAGATGCCACCTGTCAAAACTCCAGACAAGCTGGAAATTGTCCACATATTCACACCCAGAATGAAACATCTATATTTCTAATGCTATTTCAAGGCAGTGTATCAGATTTAAAATCTTTATTATCTCTGAGACAGGACAGCATGTAGATAAATGTCCTGATAGTCCAAGCTTTCAAAGAATGTCACCATTTATTCTGTGGATACGCATCCTTGCGCAGCCACTGGACATGACACAGCTAAATGCGATTCCGCTTTCCCAATTCCCTTCTCCTTCCCCTTTGCCCCCCAATTTTCTCTTTTCTCTTTTCTTATCCTTCTTTCAAATGTTCATTTGAAGATATACTTTATACTGGGATTAAAACAGGGTTTGCGTTTAAAATTTTCATTCACCAAACAGAAAAATATTTTACTAGAAGGGAATGGTATTAAGGAGAAATGATTTTCCCTGTGCCCTGAGGCCTGGCATAGACAGGATTTGATTTGCTATGTTCAGCTGGAATCTGGATTGATACGCAGAGATGAGAGGGGGTGTTTAATAAAATTTACATTTCATTTTCTCACTTGACACCAGTCTCCCGTCACTCAGGGAATTGATGGGAATGCTGCAAATAACTTTTGTCAGAATCTAGTTGGGGAAACAGACTGGGAAATGAGAAAACAGAGGGAGAGAGAGAAAAGAACAATCTGGTTTGTTTTCATCTTCTGGTTCCAGTGATGGGAACAAATCCATTGTGGCTAGAGGACTTGACAGCTGGCAGCCTTTACATGGAAGGAGCCAGAGTGCCAGTGGGAAAGTGGGGAGGCACCTGGGAACTGACATGACCCAGCTGCCCGCAGCAGGCAACCATGCTGTTGGGGAGTATTCTTTGGATGGAAGGAGGAGTTTAAGTTCTGGGGGACTGGAAGCAATTTCTGTCAGCTGAAAAAGAGATCAGGCGATCCCCAAGGAAAGCAAGAGAAGGGGACTAAACTTCCCTTTTATTACATGAAACCATAGTGTCTATATCAGTTTTTTATTGATGTGTAACAAATGACCAGAGATTTAGTCACTTAAAACAATACCCATAATAAATACCACTCAGTCTTAAAAAAGAAGGAAATCCCTGTCATTAGCAACAACATGGATGGACCTGGAGAACACTGTCTCAGTGAAATAAGCCAGACCTGTAAAGATGAGTAATGTTTGATCTCACTTACCTGTGGAATCTAAAATAGTCATACTCCTAGAAGCAAAGAGTAGAATGGTGATTGCCAGAAGCTGGGAAGAAAGGGGAAGGGGAAGTGATGATCAAAGTGTACAAAATTTCCATTATGCAAGGTAAGTTCTGAAGATCTATTTATTCAGCGTAGTGCCTACAAGCTAAAAATACTGTGTTGCCTACTTAAACTTTTCTAAGAGGGTAGGTCTTATGTTAATTGTTCTTACCACAAATAATTAATAATAATAATAATAATAATAATAATAATAATAATAGGGTGGGAAGAAACTTCAGGAGATGATGGATCTTTATATGGCCTCAATAGTGGTGATGGTTTCACTGGTGAATATTTATTCCCAGGCTCATGGAGTTGTATACATTAAATACACATACAGCTTTTTACATGTCAAATACATCTCAGTAGGATGGTTCAAAACCAAAAATGTAACACTCATGTATTAATTCTCAGTCTATAGGTCAAAAGACTGGGACAGCTCAACTGAATTTTCTTCTTAGGGTCTCACAAGGCCAAAACCAAGATGTTAGCCAGGCCGAGCATTTATCTAGAAGGTTTGAGAAAGAATCAGCTTTCAAGCTCATTCAGGCTATTGGCAAAATTCATTTCCTTATGGTCATAGGACTTAGGTCCCTGTTTCTATGCTAGCTGTTATCTGTGGGCCACTCTTAGCTCTCAGCAGCTCCTCGGATCCTTTGCAAGCTGATCTCCATTTTCAAAGCATCAATGACACACAGACTCCTTTCCATTTTTGGAATATTTCTGACTCCCTTTTCTACCACCAGTTGAGAAAACTTTTTTTTTTTTTTTTTGAAGGTTCATGTGATTAGGTTAGGCCAACCCAAATAAATTTCCCTAGATTAAGGCCAACTGATTAGTAAGCCTAATCAAAAAACAATAATTTAGAGGTGCCTGAGTGGCTCAGTTGGTTTGGTGTCTGACTCTTGATTTTGGCTCAGGTTATGATCTCATGGTTTGTGAGATTGAACCCCCATGTGAGGCTCCCTGCTGAAAGAGTGGAGCCTGCTTGGGATATTCTCTCTCTCCCTCTTTCTCTGCCCCTCCTCTGCTCATGCTCTCTTTCTCAAAATAAATAAATTAAAAAAAAAAAACCCTACAATATCAATTTGCCACTTAATTTAATCATGGGTATGACACTAGGTAACTGAGAAAATGGAGGCCATCTTAAAACTCTGCCTATCATATTGACTTATATGTAATCGATCCATGGTGCCAGCTCAGAGTAGACAGGAATGGTTGCTGACATTAGCTGGTGGTTTCTGAGAAGTCTGGAGATCCAGAAGTGTAGCAAGCAAGGCATTAAGCCAAAATATATTTATACAAATCTTAATCTGCATCTTTCCTAAGAAAAAACAAGATGTAGAAGTTATAATTACTTTGTATTGATCAAAAAGATAATATCAACATTAGTTTGGCACATTTCTCAGCACTAAATCAGTGGTTCTTTCACTAGAGTTGATGTGATAAGCAAAGGAGGAATGTAAATAAGCCTTTGGAAGCACTGATGGCAGATTCAGGGCTATTTGGGCAGAAAATTCAGTCTTAGGTAGTCATTCAGTGGTCTAGAAAGGGTGGGCCTAGTATGTGATAGGCACATCCTCTTTTTTTATATATATATAAACTATTTATTTTTGAGAGATAGGGAGGGAGAGAGAGAGAGAGACAGAGAAAGCAAGCACAAGCAGGAGAGGAACAGAGAGAGAGAGAGAGAGAGAGAGAGAGAGAGAGAGAGAGAGAGAGATTCTGAATCAGGCTGTAGGCTCTGAGCTGTCAGCTCAGAGCCCAACACGGGGCTCAAACCCTCAAACTGTGAGATCATGACCTGAGCCAAAGTCAGATGCTATATCCTCTTAACCTCATGGACTTCCTGACTATATGGAGGAAGGCAACTAGGGGTTGGGGGAGATCAAAGTGGAGCTCTCCAGAGCACAGAGCCTGGGGAAACGCTTCTTCACTAAGTCTAAAGGCAGTATTGGCTGGGATGCCATAGATCTTTGATCCAAGCTCTATTTGACACATGAATAAATAAGAATATTTGGAGGCCATTTGCTCCATTATCTTCCATTATATTTATATAAAGGAATTTATATAATATATTTTTTATTTTATTATTTTTTATATTAAATATATTGTCAAATTGATTTCCATACAACACCCAGTGCTCATCCCAACAGGTGCCTTCCTCAATGCCCATCACCCACTTTCCCCTCCCTCCCACCCACATCAACCCTCAGGTTATTCTCAGTATTTAAGAGTCTCTTATGGTTTTCCTCCCTCCCTCCATGTAACTTTTTTTTCCCCTTCCCCTCTCCCATGGTCTTCTGTTAAGTTTCTCAGGATCCACATATAAGTGAAAACATATGGTATCTGTCTTTCACTGACTGACTTATTTCACTTAGCATAACACTCTTCAGTTCCATCCACGTTGCTACAAAAGGCCGTATTTCATTCTTTCTCATTGCCACGTAGTATTCCATTGTATATATAAATCACAACTTCTTTATCCAATCATCACTTGATGGACATTTAGACTCTTTCCATAATTTGGCTATTGTTGAAAGTGCTGCTATAAACATTGGGGTACAAGTGCCCCTATACATCAGCACTCCTGCATCCCTTGGGTAAATTCCTAGCAGTGCTATTGCTGGGTCATAGGGTAGATCTATTTTTAACTTTTTGAGGACCCTCCACACTGTTTTCCAGAGCAGCTGTATGAGTTTGTATTCCCACCAAAAGTACAAGAGGGTTCCCGTTTCTCCACATCCTCTCCAGCATCTGTAGTTTTCTGATTTGTTCATTTAATCCACTCTGACTGGCGTGAGGTGATATCTCAGTGTGGTTTTGATTTGTATTTCCCTGATGAAGAGTGACATGGAGCATCTTTTCATGTGTCTGTTGGCCATCTGGATCTCTTCTTTAGAGACATGTCTATTCATGTCTTCTGCCCATTTCTTCACTGGATTGTTTGTTTCTTGGGTGTGGAGTTTGGTGAGTTCTTTATAGATTTTGGATACTACCCTTTGTCCGATATGTCATTTGCAACTATCTCCTCCCATTTCATTGGTTGCCTTTTAGTTTTGTTGATTGTTTCCTTTGAAGTGCAGAAGCTTTTTATCTTGATGAGGTCCCAATAGTTCATTTTTGCTTTTAATTCCCTTGCCTTTGGAGATGTGTCAAGTAAGAAATTGCTGTGGCTGAGGTCAAAAGAGGTTTTTTCCTGCTTTCTCCTCTAGGGTTTTGATGGTGTCCTTACATTCAGGTCCTTCATCCATTTTGAGTTTATTTGTGTGACTGGTGTAAGAAAGTGGTCTAGTTTCATTCTTCTGCATGTTGCTGTCCAGTTCTCCCAGCACCATTTGTTTAAGAGACTGTCTTTTTTTTTCCATTGGATACTCTTTCCTGCTTTGTCAAAGATTAGTTGGCCATACATTTGTGGGTCCAGTTCTGGGGTCTCTATTCTATTCCATTGGCCTATGTGTCTGTTTTTGTGCCAATACCATACTGTCTTGATGATTACAGCTTTGTAGTAGAGGCTAAAGTCTGGGAATGTGATGCCTCCCACTTTGGTTTTCTTCTTCAATATTGCTTTGGCTATTCGGGGTCTTTTGTGGTTCCATACACATTTTAGGATTGCTTGTTCTAGCTCTGAGAAGAAAGCTGGTGCAATTTTGATTGGGATTGCATTAAGTGTGCAGATTGCTTTGGATAGTATTGACATTTTAACAATATTTATTCTTCCAATCCATGAGCACGGAATGTTTTCCATTTCTTTGTATCTTCTTCACTTTCCCTCATAAGCTTTCTATACTTTTCAGCATACAGATCTTTTACATCTTTGGTTAGGTTTATTCCTAGGTATTTTATGATTCTTGGTGCAATTGTGAATGGGACCAGTTTCTTTATTTCTCTTTCTGTTGCTTCATTATTGGTGTATAAAAATGCAACCGATTTCTCTACATTAATTTTGTATCCTGCAACTTTGCTGAATTCATGTATCAGTTCTAGCAGACTTTTGGTGGAGTCTATCAGGTTCTCCATGTATAATATCATGTCATCTGCAAAAAGTGAAAGCTTGACTTCATCTTTGCCAATTTTGATGCTTTTGATTTCCTTTTGTTGTCTGATTGCTGATGCTAGGACTTCCAACACTATGTTAAACAACAGCGGTGAGAGTGGACATCCCTGTCGTGTTCCTGATCTCAGGGGGAAAGCTCTCAGTTTTTCCCCATTGAGGATGATATTAGCTGTTGGCCTTTCATAAATGGCTTTTATGATGTTTAAGTATGTTCCTTCTATCCCGACTTTCTCGAGGGTTTTTATTAAGAAAGGAGGCTGAATTTTGTCAAATGCTTTTTCTGCAGATTGACAGGATCATATGGTTCTTATCTTTTCTTTTATTAATGTGATGTATCACGTTGATTGATTTGCAAATGGTGAACCAGCCTGCAGCCCAGGAATGAATCCCACTTGATCATGGTGAATAATTCTTTTCATATGCTGTTGAGGTCAATTTGCTAGCATCTTGTTGAGAATTTTTGCATCCATATTCATCAGGGATATTGGCTGTAGTTCTCTTTTTTGCTGGGTCTCTGTCTGGTTTGGGAATCAAAGTAATGCTGGCTTCATAGAATGAGTCTGGAAGTTTTCCTTCCCTTGCTATTTTTTGGAACAGCTTGAGAAGGATAGGTATTATCTCTGCTTTAAATGTCTGGTAGAATTCCCCGGGGAAGTTATCTGGTCCAGGACTCTTATTTGTTGGGAGATTTTTGATAACTGATTCAATTTCTTCGCTGGTTATGGGTCTGTTCAAGTTTTCTATTTCTTTCCATTTGAGTGTTGGTAGTGTTTGGGTGCTTAGGAATTTGTCCATTTCTCCCAGGTTGTCCAGTTTGTTGGCATATAACTTTTCATAGTATTCCCTGATAATTGCTTGTATTCCTGAGGGATTGGTTGTCATAATTCCATTTCCATTCATGTTTTTATTTTTTTTTTGGGGTCCTCTCCCTTTTCTTTTTGAGAAGGCTGGCTAGAGGTTTATCAATTTTATTTTTTCAAAACACCAACTAGTGGTTTCGTTGATCTGCTCTACAGTTTTTTGGGATTCTGTATTGTTTATTTCTGCTCTGATCTTTATTATTTCTCTTCTGCTGGGTTTGGGATGTCTTTGCTGTTCTGCTTCTAGTTCCTTAGGTGTGTGTTAGATTTTCTATGGGATTTTTCTTGTTTCTTGACATAGGCCTTCATTGCAATGTATGTTCCTCTCAGGACTGTCTTTGCTGCATCCCAATGTGTTTGATTGTTGTATTTTCATTTTTTTATATTTCCATATATTTTTAAATTTCTTCTCAAATTGCCTGGTTGACCAATTCATTCTTTAGTAGGGTGTTCTTTAACCTCCATGATTTTGGATGTTTTCCAGACTTTTTCCTGTGGTTAATTTCAAGTTTCATAGCATTGTGTTGTGAAAGTGTGCATGGTATTATCTCAATTCTTTTATACTCATGAAGGGCTGTTTTTTGACCCAGTATGTAATCTGTCTCAGATAATGTTCCATGTGCACTTGAGAAGGAAGTATATTCTGTTGCTTTGGGATGCAGAGTTCTAAATATATCTGTCAAGTCCATATGATCCAATATATCTTTCAGGGTCCTTCTTTATTTATTCTCTGTCTAGATATTCTATCCACTGTTGTTAGCGGAGTATTAAAGTCTCCTGCAATTACCACATTCTTATCAATAAGATTGCTTATGTTTGTGATTGTTTTATACATTTGGGTTCTTCCGAATTCAGTGAATAGACATTTATAATTGTTAGCTCCTCCTGATGGATAGGCCCTGTAATTATTATATAATGCCCTTCTTCATCTCTTCTTATAGCCTTTAAAGTCTAGTTTGTCTGATATTAGTATGGCTACTCTAGCTTTCTTCTGACTTCCAGTAGCATGATAGATAGTTCTCCATCCCCTCCCTTTCAATCTATAGCTGTCCTCAGGTCTAAAATGAGTGTCTTGTAGACAGCAAATAGTTGGGTCCTGTTTTTTTATCCATTCTGATACCCTGTGTCTTTTGGTTGGAGCATTTAGTCCATTTGCCTTCAGTGTTATTATAGAAAGATATGGGGTTAGAGTCATTGTGATGACTGTAGGTTTCATGCTTGTAGTGGTGTCTCTGGTACTTTGTGGTCCTTGCAACCTTTCCCTCACAGAGTCACCCTTAGGATCTCTTGTAGGGCTAGTGTAGTGGTGATGAATTCCTTCAGTTTTTGTTTGTTTGGGAAAACCTTTATCTCTCCTTCTATTCTGAATGACAGACTTGCTGGATAAAGGATTCTTGGCTGCAAATTTTTTTCTGTTCATCACATTCAAGATTTCCTGCCATTCCTTTCTGGCCTGCCAAGTTTCAGTAGATAGGTCTTCTACTACCCTTATGTGTCTACCTTTGTATGTTAGGGTCCTTTTATCCCTAGTTGCTTTCAGAATTCTCTTTATCCTTGTATTTTGCCAGTTTCACTATGATAGGTTTTGCGGAAGATTGATTCAAGTTCCATCTGAAGGGAGTTCTCTGTGCCTCTTGTATTTCAATGCCTGTTTCCTTCCCCAGATTGGGGAAGTTTTCAGCTATATTTGTTCAAGTACACCTTCAGCCCCTTTCTCTCTCTTCTTCTTCTGGAATTCCTATGATATGGATATTGTTCCATTTGATGGCATCACTTAGTTCTCTAATTCACCCTTCATAATCCTGGATTTTTTTTCTCTCCCTTTTTCTCAGCTTCTTCTTTTTCCATAATTTTATCTTCTAATTCACCTATTCTCCCCTCTGCCTCTTCAATCCCCACTGTGGCTGCCTCCATTTTATTTGCACCTCATTTATAGCCTTTGTTAATTCATCATGACTATTTTTTAGTCCCTTGATCTCTGTAGCAATAGATTCTCTGCTGTCCTCTGTGCTTTTTTCAAGCCCAGCAATTAAATTTATGACTATTCTAAATACTTGTTCAGTTATATTGCTTAAATTGGTTTGGATCAATTTGTTAGCTGTCACTACTTCCTGGAATTTCTTTTGAGGAGAATTCCTCTGCTTTGTCATTTGGCTAGTTTTCTGTCCCTTATGAGTTTTAAAAGCTTGTTGTGTGCTCTGCAACTGTGAGCACTGCTATATTAAAGGGGGGTCATACCCTGTCCAGGGTCTGGCCCTTCAGGAGGTGTTTTTTCGGGGATTGTTACTTACTCTCTGTTCTTGTGACATTGGTTATTTTATTTGCCTACTTGTAGTGATATTTTGGGCCCTCTACCAGGTGTGCTTTGATTTGTTCCTTGAAGTAGCCCTGTAAAAGAAAACAGACAAACAGAAGACAAAAACACGCAAACACACAAATAACACAAATATACAAAAACAAACAAAAAACAAAAAATACAGACTACAAATAAAGAACATAGTGGAGGCGGTGCTGATGGAAGAGCACATACAAAGAGAGAAATGACAGGAGTGGGGAAATAGAAAAAATAAACATTGACTAGGCAGAGAGACTAAAAGGCTTAATCCAGAGAGAGAGAAAGGAAAATAAAGGAGGTGGGGAGAAAGAAATGAAGATAAAGTTACCCAAACAAAGAAAGTATATGGCTTGATTATTCCAGAGAGAGAGAAAGGAAAATAAAGAAGGAGGCGGGGAAAACGAAATGAAGATAATGATGCCCAGACAGAGAAACTATATGGCTTGATTATTCCAGAGAATGAGAAAGGAGTATAAAGAAGGAGGTGTAGAATATGTGTCAAGACAATGGATTAAATATATCTGTTTAGACAAACCAATAGCCAGAGTAACCAGCATAGAGGAGGGAAGAGATAAGGAGGAGAAATTGGGGGGGGGGGGGGGGGTAGAGAATATATCTATATATCCAGAATTGACCTAGAATTAATCCAGGCAATGTTGCAGTGCTGGTCTAGAGTAGCTGTCCATCTGGCTTAACAGGGTCTGTTTGGCTCCAATAGATGCCCAGTTACCTGGTTTGGAGAGGCATGGTTTGGTGTAAACTGTCCTGCCTCCACTGTGGGCCCCTCAGACATCCCTGAAGCCCCGCCTTGGTGGTGGTGGCGGCGGGGGCTGGGGAGAATGCTGATCCCCCGCCTTTTCTCCATGGACCCTGACCTGGACCCAGTGGACTCCATTTGAGTCATCCTCATTGTGCTGCTGGCACAGATGGGGGTGGTCCTTCTCACTCTGCCAACTTCCCTGACCCTGCGCTTGGCTAGGATTCAAAGACCTGCTCTGTGTGCTCTGGCACTGGGGAAATGCCTCTCATGCACCGGATATGTGGTGCTGCTGGCTTTGTCTGTGCTACCACACTTCAGGGAGGACACCCTTCTCCCACTGTGCTGCCGACCTCCCCACCAAGCCTTGGGGGTGGTGGACATAGGCAGGCTTTCTTTTCCCACAGCATTCCAGGGAGGGCACCACCTTCTCCTACTGCAGGCTGAGACCCTGACCTACCACTAAACCCAGGGTTCGCTCCCCTTCCCCCCAGGTATGTGAACAGGGAGCCGACCCTAGTCTGGAGAAAGGATCCCTCTCATTCCCAGGTCTTTCTCCTGTCCAGATACAGTCCTACACTTCCCCAGCCACTCTTTCTCTTCCCTTTGTCTCTCTGCAGAAGGGGATCTGTCCCCTCCATGCCTACACAGCCTGTTTTATCTTCCTCAGTTCACAATCACCCACCTATTGTTTCTCAAGTAGTCCAACTTTTTTCCTGGTAGATTGTCTCTTTTCCTCCCAGACTCTTAGGGTTCAAAGAGTTTTGGCTTCAGCACTTTGAGAAACGTGGCAAGTATGGATCCCCCTACTTCTCTGCCATGTTGGCCCAATACTTGGAATTTATATAATTTATATTGCTATATATCAAAGTAGGAAAGTAGCATTTAACCACGTCTTAAAAAATCTCAACAGAGGAACCTACACACTGTTTTCCGGGGTGGCTGCACCAGTTTGCATTCCCACCAACAGTGCAACAGAGAGGGATGAAGGGAAACCATAAGAGACTCTTAAATACAAAGAACAAACTGAGGGTTCATGGGGGTGAAGGAGAGGGGAAAGTGGATGATGGGCATTGAAGAGGGAACTTCTTGGGATGAGAACTGGGTGTTTTATGTAAGCCAATTTGACAATAAATTATATCTAAAAAATCTAAATACAGTAGGATACTGAAATAATTATAATATTTACTGATATTTTTTCTAAGCAATCATTTTTTTCCCTAATGCCTAATCTCTTCATATATGGTGGGTATCCTTCCATCTAGCCCAGTCTAAGTTGAAATCACTTCTACCAGGTTTTTTATATCATTTCATATGTTTCAAATGGTCATAAATTATTCACGTTATTTCCTCTGTTCAACAGTATTAATTCATTCATTTAACAATCCATGATATAGGGATAAGTAACTGTTCCAGTTAAATTTATATATTTCTCCCTACCTATAATGTCATCTTTTTAAGTTATTTAAACCCTGTCTATTTTCCTAAGTCTCACTTAAGTTTTCATTCCCTATGAAACTTTCTTCCCTTATTTCAAATATTATTATCCTCTATTTTCAGTGTTATTGCGAATATAAAAAAAAAAAAAAACACTTACCTATGGGGAGACTTTTCAAAGTGTTTAAAATAATGTGGAGAGATCTTATTGTCTTCTACCCATTCTTAGATAGAAACAAAACTCAGATTGGTTTCTGATATCTCCTCAAACACAAAAGTCAGAAAATATTGGAATGATAGTTCCACATTTTGCAAAGCAAAGGTTGTGATTCACATATTTTTATACTCAGCCAAGTTGTCTTACATATCTGAAAACTATTTCTAAGACAAATGGGCTCAGAAAAGATACTTCCTAGTTAGCCACATATTAGTTCTCAGTTCTATAAGTCAAAAGACTGGAAAGGCTCAACTGGATTTTATTTTTAGGGGATAACAAGATATTGGATCAGAAACCCAGGTTTGAGCCTTCACTTTACTGCTTACTGAGAAGGTATATTCAGTGACATAAGAGAGAATCAATGAGTGGAACTATTACAAAGGCCGAGAGGAAAGTGGTTCAAGAAGGAGGAAGAGAAAGGTTGGGTTAGGTGCTCCTGAGATGTCACGTAAGATGAAGATAAAGAATTGTTCTTTAGAAATGACAGTATGGAAGTCACTGGTGATTACCACAAGAGTAGTCTCTGTTCTGTAGATGGGTCAGAAAACATTCTGGAGTGCCTGGCAGTATGAATGAAAAATAAGGAAGTAATGGAATATGTGAACAAAAATCTTTTAAACAATTTTGCTGGAATAGTAGAAAAATGAGAAAGAGAACTGGAGGGGTCTATAGCATCAAAGAAACTTTATTTTTTTTAAGTGGGGTCTACTTAACCATGTTGGATAGTCATGGGAATAATCCAGTAGAGATTGATGACATTGAAAAGAGAGCTGATAATTGAGGTAGTGACATCCTTGGGAACAGAATGAAGATATGCAGAAAATAATACTAAAGAGAAAATTTGGTATTACTAGGCTTACAGCCTAAATTTAAATATCTTCTAGAGTTGTCTAAACTATAGATAAGCACACAAGATTTTTTTAAAATATTTATTTTTGAGAGAGAGAGACACACAGTGTGACTGGGAGAGGGACAGAGAGAGAGAGGGAGACAAAATCTGAAGCAGGTTCCAGGCTCTGAGCTGTCGGCACAGAGCCTGACATGGGGCTTGAACTCACAAGCCATGAGATCATGACTTGAGCCAAAGTCAGACACTTAACCAATTGAGCCACCCAGGTGCCCTTACAGGATTATTTATTTATCCTCAAACTTAAGAAAATTTTGGAGCATCTGATTTCTCAGGCCATACTCATGATTTGCAAATTAAAACTCACAGTCTTTTAAGGCTCTATTACAAAACTGAATCTATGAAATCTGCCAAATAAGTGTGCTTTGATAGATGCTTTCAAGAGTCAGTCCTTTGTGTTCAAGGTCTTAATACCATGTGGTGTGGGTTTAGAATAGGTTCTTATGGAGCTGGGCTAGAAGTACACAGTATGGCACTGATCCAAGGGAGAGAAACATACAACCCATGGTGGGCACTTCTCAGTACTGTGGGCATTGTGTTGTGTCTGCCCTTGACTTAGGGTGAGTGTTTGCTTCCCCAGTGTTTCCTCCATATGCGTGATGGGAAGGTGGCTCTTTTATAATTGAATCTGATTGAGAAATGCCAAGTCTGTAGCCATACACAAATTTTCCTTATAGGTCCCTCACATAGATGGGATCCTAGGTGGCATGCCCTGTATGACATTCCAGGGATATTCTGGTGAGAACACAGATTTGTTAGCACTCTAATCACTGTCCATCAAGAAACATTCCTTTCCCAAGCTGGAGACTTTACCTTTTACTTTCATTCCTCTTTGGCCTCTCTTTCTGGTCCATTCATCTTACACTCTCTACCCTCTTTATCTTCGCCTATATATATGTAAGTCCTCCATCCAGAACTAAATGCATTTTATATCAGCAAGTTCTACTCTTGAATGAAAATTAAAGAGATTGCTAGCCTCTAATCAATCATAAGTTGCAGAAAATATTTTTTAAAATTTGTTTTGGTAGTAATAGGTCCTATAAAAACATTGAAATACAAAAAGATAAAAAATTTGAGGTGAAAATCTACCCATATTACTGCTCCATTCCCTAAAGGTAACTATTTTTTTTTTCAAAAGTTTATTGGTTTCCTTTCCATAATTTTTCTATACATTAACAAACTAGAGGTAAAAGCATAATAAACACATTATTTTGTAATTTTATGTTTTTTTTTACCCTAATAGTATAGCTTGAATAATTTTCTACATCATTCTACTGGACAGATGTGCCATTAAAGTTGAGGAAATCTTAAAATCAGATACAGTCCAAACAAATTTCCAACTTTGCCTGGACCATTGCAAGAGTTTCATAATGACTGTTCCTTCATCTATACAATGTAGAGAAAAGTGGTCATTTCCCACATTTTTCAAAAGGAGATTGAGTCTCTTTCCCCTTGTTACAACTACTAATATTGAAATAAAATATATGGTGATAATAAATGAATGATCATTTTGATACTGAAATAAAAGAGAAAAATGATTTTTCAAAAACCCAGTAAATTCTAGAAAGTCTTCCAAATGCATTAAATGAATCTTCTGTCTCAAAAGAGACCAGATTGATGGTCTCTTCTTGAGTTGTTCTAAGCAAAGAGAACCCTGGTCTTTTTTCATGTATAAATATAACAAATGTTAGAAGAATATTTGTAAACACACAAATCTCCATATTCTACCAATTAGACTTCATTTAATTTTATAAAAGTGATTTATCCCTTTTAAAAGATTACATTCAGGAAATATGATTCATCTCTCAAATATATCTGCAGTTAATCAGAGTGCTATCACATAGTTTGAAATCAGCTGTGTTCTACACTCAGTAGAGTAATTCCTTCTGCTTATAGCTCCTTCAAAATTGACACTGAATACATTATAAATCCTGGAAACAAAATATGGAATAAATGCATGAATTTAAATGACAGAATTAATTAAAATCCTTTACTGTTATTGACATGTACGGTTTTATAGAAGCTTGGATGAATAATATTTGCATGTGATTTACATTCAATTTCCCCATATTCATTTTTGCATACAGTTTGCATACATTTCAATGTATAGTAATTTCATACATTTAGACTTAGACTGTGAGATGGAAGGGAGCTATTAACTAATCTTTGAAAGGTCTGGGCCTTTTGGTTCTCAGTAGCCTCACTGGGCAACAATATGGACAAATCTGCTGCAAGATACAATTGTGGTCAGACTGGCTCAGCCTGTCACTCTGAGAGACATGAAATTCTGTCTCTGGTACCTTCTCTGAACACAATCCCTAAAACCACAGATTGTGGAAACTACCTTATCTCTCATTATCCTTCCCTCTCAGTTTTAATATCCAGAAATATTTGCAAATATTTTTGAACTCTTTAGAATTTTAATTTGTTCACTATCTTGGGGGAAAAGAAGCCACCATATATAAAAAATCAGAAGTGGGAAGCAAGAAGAGATTCTTTGAAATAACAGAGGAACTTGACACTTTTCAATTATTTATTTCAGTAAAGAGTAAGGTTGTTGCTGCCGGGAAATATTTTTTGAACTAGCCATGTTAATGGTCTGAATAAGTTTAGGTTTGGCCAATAGTGGTGCTTTATGTAACTAGCTCATCTCCAGACATAAATGAACCAAGAGCTAATTGTCCCATTTTCTGAGGAGAAAAAGAGGACTGGCTTAATTATGGGTTAAAGGTTTCTAACTAGACTTTAAGATTCCATGCCATATGCTAGAGCCCTGCTAGTTACTCTAGATATTTCTGGCCACTGTTCTGGCACAAAGAGTCCATTTTGGCCTGAGGGATTCCAAGCATGGCTAAGGGAGCTTTGATAGATTAATTATGGTTATTCCTAAACGGAGGGATAGGATCACACTTGCTTTCCAGAAAGATTAATCTTTTGGCACATGGATGATTGGTAAGAAGCTAGTAAAGGTTGGGAGATGGGTAAAGGAGTAGAAATAACCAGTGGTAGCTGACTGAGAAGGATGAGATAGAACAAGGAGTCCTGGTTGACTTCCAGATATCTAGTCTGAGTGCAATGATGCTGTGTATTGCATTAGGGCAGGCATGAAAAGAAGGAGTATGTTTTAAGGCCATCTTAACTTCTCAGTGTCTGTGGGATAACCTAGTGGGAGTTCTCAGTAGGCATCTAACTATATGTTACAGAGCTCAGGAAATAAATTTGGGCTGGAATTTGTGGTGATAAAAGAAGTCACTGGAATGAAAGGGAGAATGTGTAGACAAACCCAAAGCAGTAGTGCTAAGAATATCATTTTAAAATTCTCAAAAGACTTAACTTCTGAATTGTTTTTGTACAAAATATTACAGATCTCCGACAACTCAATGTATCTACCAAAAAATGCAAATTGGAGTAACCTCAGAGATCAGGAAGCTACAAAAAAGGTTATAGCTGGGACTAATTAAACTGGAGGAGGCATAGTCTGCCTAAGTCCATCAAGTTATTTCTTCTTTGTTATGTTTTTGAACACTATTAGTGCCCAAACAAAACACAAAAAGGACTTACCCTGGAGAAAGACAGTTTATGCCTCCAGAGTAACTTTCTATAGACCAGATTTCCCATCAATGCCCTTCTTAAACACAGATTACTTGGATTCCAGTTTCTTGATGAACATCAATCTTAATACCTAATTGTTTCTCCCTCAGAATCTAATACAGTGTCATCTTCTTTTCCGAGCGCTTTAAGGCTTGAAATCTCTATAATACATCTAAAGAATAGACAAAAGGCTGAGAATGTTCCTCACGGTACAAAGATATTTTCCCATTGATGCCTTGGAGATGATGACTTTCTGTCAGTACCCACTATGGGATTAGTTACAGGGCATCATTATTGAAAATTCTGCAATAAAAGAGTATGTTTCCTTCCTCTGTTCTAATTCAAACATAAGAAGGCCTCTGAATCTTTCAGAGATTAGAAAATCCTGGTTTATATTTTGGGAGCAGCTGAGAACAGGTTGTTTCTGGAAATTCTTCTCACCTCAGCTCTTTGCTTTACTCTCTTGGAGCATAAAGCCTTCTGGATCCAGAGCCAAGGACACAATCAGGCTGCCTAAAGTGTCCTTTTGTTTGAACACTGATGAGCCCTCTGTGAATGTATGAATTAGGTGAAATTGCCTTTAGCATCCTTCCCCAACTTGGTATGAGTTGACCTTCCACTCTGGCCTTAATTAGAACCCTTAGAACACAGTCTAGAGAGGCTGCCATGACACAAGGTCTTCCCTCCTTCATTGGGCAGCTGCACACATTATCTTCTCCAAAAATCAGTGCTCTGAAAAATGAGTTCACTAATAATCGGCTTGGGCACTTGGTTATCTCTGGTCTCCCCAAATAGTTTTATTCCGTTGTAAATTTGACCCAGCTACTAACAGAACTACTTAAAATATATATATATATATATATATATATATATATAACTTTGGTCCATGGACAATTCCCTTCCCCAGATTGTTTTTATATCTTTGCCCTTAATTAAACTCTCAACAAAGCCCCTAAGAACATGAATTATCGTGCACCTATCACAGTTGTTCCTGAATAGTTTCTGGGTGAACTGAATGAAGAGAGAATGCCTGGGTAGCGCCACAAGAGTCTCTCTTCTCTTGAGAAAGCCCCACACTGACTCTTTCCTTGCCCAGTTGGCTCTGCCCCTGCAATTGCTGCCTCTCTTGTCTGAAGTCTGGGCAGAGCAGTAACTGCTGATCTTGGCCTGCCAGCTGGTATCTGACCAACTGTTCTTGGGCCTCCCTCCAGTTCCCAGTCTCCTGCAGGTATACATGCTGAGCAAGAGAGCCTGGAGCACACGTGTGCCCCTGGGATGGGACGCTGGTAAGACCAAGAGCAGGAGCAACAGCCTCTTCTTGGCGGCCAGCCTCCTTCTGGACAGCACGGTGGCCGACCTTCCTTCTGGACACTCCATTCAGTGACTGGTGGGGGAGCTGGTTCAATTTGTCCACCATCACCTTCATCTTCCTATCTGTGAGAGAAAAGATGTAGGGGGAGACATGGATTTAGTTCTCAAATCAGTTGAGAACCATCACTTTATATATTAACATTCCTGAAAAGATGCTGTTGATTAAAGATTAGGTTGTATCAGCTTATTGATTTGCAAATACCTTTAGAAATATATATTTTTCTTCCTTAAAACAAAACAAACAAAAAAACACCGCAGGGGTGCCCGGGTGGCTCAGTCAATTAAGTGTCTGACTCTAGATTTCGGCTCATGTCATGATCTCATGGTCATGGGATTGAGCCCACTCATTGGGATCCATGTTGTCAGCACAGATCCTGCTTGGGAGTATCTGTCTCTGCCCGTCCCCCACTCATGTGCACATGCTCTTTCTTTCTTGCTCTCAAAACAAATATTTTTTTAAAAAAACTCACTGTATCCCATGCCCAATTTATAATTAATATTATTTAATAAAAATTTGATAATATCACTTCCCAGGAAAATATTTTTTATGATCTAGATAAGTCATCAAGGATTTCTCCTTCTAAGCACAATGTCTTAAATCCCAAAACCAGACCACAGTCAGGCCTTACCAAGCATGCCAACTCCCATTTGTATTAAGAAATTTGAGCTCTAAAAGCCAGTCTTACCTAACACTGGTTTTTATGACAAATTCACAATCTGAATATCTTTGATTTTATAAAACATGAATATAAACATATGTAGAGATAATACAAACATATCAATAAACATGTATCCATATGAGTGTGTACATGTATGGTTATATAATAGTGGAAGGAGAGAAGGAGCACTAGACTGGGGTCCCAAAATAAATGTTTAAGTCTCTCTTCCCTGCTAGCTGGCTCTGTGACTTTCATCATGTCTCTTGGCCTCTCTGGACCTCGGTTGTAGAATTTCATATTACTCTCAGGTGCTACTTAACAGTTTACTAAAATGTATTTCATTTTAGCAGTCTTAATTTAATTATAGTTTTCTTCCCTTGACATTTCATTTGTACTTCCACTTCCCGCCCCCCCCCCCCCCCTTCAACAGAATTAATCTTCAACTCCGAAGAGTACAACATTGGTACTAGCCATGGTAACAGATGATCTGGGCACTTTTGCCCTAATTTGTCCCAATTCTTTGAAGGATGTATTATATAAGCAATAACACTTCTAGCCTTTAAAATATGACCATGCCATAAGTGAATGAGCTAACTTACCTATCATATTACTTAGAGAATAAGTAAATGATGATGAACTAGAGCTAGATAGAACTAAATACAGTTAAATGAAACCTACCAAAACAGTTGTTTATGGTATTAAATATGTGAAAGATGGCCTCTAGAAGTGACATAGCAAAGGAACAAAGAATGCAAGCTTAGAATCAAACAAGTATGGTTAGATATCCTGCTTGGTCCCTTACTTGCTGAATATATGTGCAGACTGTACTTACCCTCTGTGTGCCTGTTTCCTCATCTGTAGAACAGTTAAATTGATAGTATCTACCTCATAGAATTGTTTGAAGGTTAAATAAGATGAATCATGCTAAGCACTACCCAGAATCTATGATGTAGTGAAGATTAGATAAGTAATAATCATCATAATTCAAATTGCTAGTACTCAGATAGTACTCATTCTTGCCAGGCACTGTTCTTAATGCTTTATGCCATCACTCACTGAATCCTCATAGCCACTCCATGAGGCTAGTCCCATTATTGTCCTCATTTTACAGATGGAAAAACAGGTATGGAGGGTTGAGTTATTTGTCCGAAGTCACAAAGCCTCCAAATGTAGACACAAGATTCAAACTTAGCTAGCCTGGTCTTTACCATTTAACATAATTACTTAATATGATTCCATACACATAATTTTTTACTTTGTCTATGTTTTACCTTAATAAAATGTATCCTAAATTAATAGCCTTTTGAATATCTTTATCTCACACAGATGGATATATTATACAGATTCACCTGAAAATAAACAAATATGCACCATCAACAAGAGAGACCCCAGATGTCTAACTTGGGAGTGTCTTTTTTCCCAAGTTTGCCTAAATTTGTATATACATTCCATTCTCACCAATTTTCTTAAATGTCGGCTCTTAGATTTGCATTTATTTGCCAAATATCTGGTTGCTGAAGGTTTGAAACATTTTCATTCATAAGTTTCAAAATTGCCTCAGATTCAATATCTCAAAAGAATGAACTTGTTATATTCTTCTCAAATTCTACCTTTGTCTTTCTTTACCCTTTTTCAATCATGCTGTCCCTTTCAGGTGCTCCAACTACATTGTAGGAGGAATCATTCTGAGCCTCCAGAGATTCTTCATTGTAGAACTCATCTGTTTTCTCACTGGCTTATTAGTTCATTGTTCATTCATTCATTCATTCATTCATTTATTCATTGTTTTCTGAGCACCTGCTATATGATAGGCCTAGAAATACAGCAGTGAACAAGAAACAGTCCTGATAGCCTTTAGTTTATGCTCCAGGAGTGGGGGCAGACAGAAACTAGAATATGCATGGATGGAGCCTGTACTATAGTGGTCCTACTAGAAGCTCCTGGGAACTTCTCCCCTGCTCTCCAGGAGCTCCAGGAAACAGATCTCTAAGCTGATTAAGGTGAGAGCCTGGTAATAAGTGTGATAGCAAGTGTCTAGGTAAAATACTAGGGAAAACAAAAGAAGAATTACTTTATACTTACAGCCTGAAAGATTAGGAAGACTTCACAAAGGAGATGACTTGGTTTTGAGGGATAATATTGTGGGAAGATATTCCAGTATATGCTTTGGCACATGCAAAGACAGGAAGCAAAAAAAAAAATAGGTCAAGACACAGAACTGAGGTTGTGTATAGAGATGTGCCTGTGGTGTGGGGAGTGTTAAAAGAAAAAAAAAGTAATAATACTTGATAGAGGCAATAAATAAATAAAGGCTCTTGAAAACTCTACTAAGGAGTATGGATTTATTTCATAGAAGATGGGGAGGTGATTTTAGAGTAGGGAAGTGACATCTTATTTTCATCATGGGAAGAACAGGCTTTCTATGAGAAGAAAATGAACTGTGAGGGAAAGAAGGAGGTCATTTGAAAGGCTACTGAAATAGTCTGAGCAAGAAATAATAAAGAACGATAGGCCAGAGTCAAATATGTTGAAGAGAAGAATAGACAGATTCTGAGTACAAGTTGTAACAGTGGTAGTGGAAGGGAAGGTTAGTATTTATTGAATGTCTAGGTATGCATCAAGGACTTTAGAACTGTTCTCAGAGATTCTAAGACAGAAGACATCTTGTAATCTAGGGAAAGCAAAACAGTGTATCTCTATTGCATCAGAAGAAAACACAAAACATTTGTAGGTGCACATAAA
This sequence comes from Felis catus, assembly GCF_018350175.1. Lineage (NCBI taxonomy): Eukaryota > Metazoa > Chordata > Mammalia > Carnivora > Felidae > Felis > Felis catus. The sequence goes on from NC_058372.1 coordinate 49,144,784, forward strand.
GATACAAACCAATTGAAAATAAAAATATTCCTGTCAGGCTGTATTACCACTGGTGGTTATCCAACTTCCTGGTAGTTATAGGGGCTAATGAATTTTTCTTGAATGAATACTATAAATATAAGGATGTGAATATATTTTATATTTCCCCCAAGAAATTATAGCTTTTTTGAAAACATGGGCTTGCTCTTACTTTGTTTTCATCTTTTATAGAAATTATTTCATTGTTAACTAAACACTGATATTAGTTTCCTTTTCTGCTAAAGGAATGTTAAAGAAAGTGGGAAGCTTTTTCGGACTAGGTATCTGCAAAGTCATGTCACAGTAACAAAGTCCTTAAGTTCACATTCTGGCTAGTGTTCACAGTGTGTGCATACACGCATGTGTGTGTACACGTGTATGCGCTCACATGCTCAGGACATGTGATAAGAGTTCAAGTTTTGGAATAGGACAAACTATTGAACCTATGGTTCAATAGTTCTGGGTTCTGGGTTTAGTAAAAAAAAAAAAAAGTAATTGAACCTTTGAATTGCAGTTTTCTTGTTACCAATATGGGATAATTTGGTCTACTATCTCATAATGCTGTCATGAAAGCATATGAGTTACAACATGTTTTAGCATATTGTAACCTAAGAGGGTCCCTATAAAGCTAAACTCTTGTGTTGCAGTTCTGTTATTGTGATGATGATAATGAAAGTGATGATAATGAGGATGACTTGAGGAAGGAACAACAGAATCATTCATAGGAGTATTTCATGGAAATTTAATGTACATACTAGTTTATTCATTATTTTAAACTTCTGTGATTTTTATTGAGATTGGTAGATCAGTTTGGGGGATATTGACATCTTAACCATATCAAGATTTCAAATCCATGAAGATGGTATATTTCTCTATTTATTTAGATCTTCTCTCAGCCATGTTATGTAGTTTCAGTGTAGAGGTTTTACACATCTGCTAAATTTAGCTCTAAGCATTTATATATTTGATACTATTTATTTTTTAATACGAAATTTATTGTCATATTGGTTTCCATACAATACCCAGTGCTCATCCCAACAGGTGCCTTCCTCAATGCCCATCACCCACTTTCCCCTCCCTCCCACCCACATCAACCCTCAGGTTATTCTTGGTTATTAAGAGTCTCTTATGGTTTGCCTCCTTCACTCCCTGTAAACTTTTTTTCCCTTACCCTCCTCCATGGTCTTTTGTCAAGTTTCTCAGGATCCACACATGAGTGAAAACATATGGTATCTGTCTTTCTCTACCTGACTTATTTCACTTAGCATAACACTCTTCAGTTCCATCCACGTTGCTACAAAAGGCCGTATTTCATTCTTTCTCATTGCCACGTAGTATTCCATTGTATATATAAATCACAACTTCTTTATCCAATCATCACTTGATGGACATTTAGACTCTTTCCATAATTTGGCTATTGTTGAAAGTGCTGCTATAAACATTGGGGTACAAGTGCCCCTATACATCAGCACTCCTGTATCCCTTGGGTAAATTCCTAGCAGTGCTATTGCTGGGTCATAGGGTAGATCTATTTTTAACCTTTTGAGGACCTCCACACTGTTTTCCAGAGCAGCTGTATGAGTTTGCATTCCCACCAAAAGTACAAGAGGGTTCCCGTTTCTCCACATCCTCTCCAGCATCTGTAGTTTTCTGATTTGTTCATTTAATCCACTCTGACTGGCATGAGGTGATATCTCAGTGTGGTTTTGATTTGTATTTCCCTGATGAAGAGTGACATGGAGCATCTTTTCATGTGTCTGTTGGCCATCTGGATCTCTTCTTTAGAGACGTGTCTATTCATGTCTTCTGCCCATTTCTTCACTGGATTGTTTGTTTCTTGGGTGTGGAGTTTGGTGAGTTCTTTATAGATTTTGGATACTACCCTTTGTCCGATATGTCATTTGCAACTATCTCCTCCCATTTCATTCGTTGCCTTTTAGTTTTGTTGATTGTTTCCTTTGAAGTGCAGAAGCTTTTTATCTTGATGAGGTCCCAATAGTTCATTTTTGCTTTTAATTCCCTTGCCTTTGGAGATGTGTCAAGTAAGAAATTGCTGTGGCTGAGGTCAAAAGAGGTTTTTTCCTGCTTTCTCCTCTAGGGTTTTGATGGTGTCCTTACATTCAGGTCCTTCATCCATTTTGAGTTTATTTGTGTGACTGGTGTAAGAAAGTGGTCTAGTTTCATTCTTCTGCATGTTGCTGTCCAGTTCTCCCAGCACCATTTGTTTAAGAGACTGTCTTTTTTTCCCATTGGATACTCTTTCCTGCTTTGTCAAAGATTAGTTGGCCATACATTTGTGGGTCCAGTTCTGGGGTCTCTATTCTATTCCATTGGCCTATGTGTCTGTTTTTGTGCCAATACCATACTGTCTTGATGATTACAGCTTTGTAGTAGAGGCTAAAGTCTGGGAATGTGATGCCTCCCACTTTGGTTTTCTTCTTCAATATTGCTTTGGCTATTCGGGGTCTTTTGTGGTTCCATACACATTTTAGGATTGCTTGTTCTAGCTCTGAGAAGAAAGCTGGTGCAATTTTGATTGGGATTGCATTAAGTGTGCAGATTGCTTTGGATAGTATTGACATTTTAACAATATTTATTCTTCCAATCCATGTGCACGGAATGTTTTCCATTTCTTTGTATCTTCTTCACTTTCCCTCATAAGCTTTCTATACTTTTCAGCATACAGATCTTTTACATCTTTGGTTAGGTTTATTCCTAGGTATTTTATGATTCTTGGTGCAATTGTAAATGGGACCAGTTTCTTTATTTCTCTTTCTGTTGCTTCATTATTGGTGTATAAAAATGCAACCAATTTCTCTACATTAATTTTGTACCCTGTGACTTTGCTGAATTCATGTATCAGTTCTAGCAGGCTTTTGGTGGAGTATGTCAGGTTTTCCATGTAGAATATCATGTCGTCTGTGAAAAGTGACAGTTTGACTTCATCTTTGCCAACTTTGATGCCTTTGGTTTCCTTTTGTTGTCTGATTGCTGAGGCTAGGACTTCCAACGCTATGTGAAACAACAGCGGTGAGAGTGGACATCCCTGTCGTGTTCCTGATCTCAGGGGGAAAGCTCTCAGTTTTTCCCCATTGAGCATGATATTAGCTGTTGGCCTTTCATAAATGGCTTTTATGATGTTTAAGTATGTTCCTTCTATCCCGACTTTCTCGAGGGTTTTTATTAAGAAAGGAGGCTGAATTTTGTCAAATGCTTTTTCTGCAGATTGACAGGATCATATGGTTCTTATCTTTTCTTTTATTAATGTGATGTATCACATTGATTGATTTGCAAATGGTGAACCAGCCTGCAGCCCAGGAATGAATCCCACTTGATCATGGTGAATAATTCTTTTCATATGCTGTTGAGGTCAATTTGCTAGCATCTTGTTGAGAATTTTTGCATCCATATTCATCAGGGATATTGGCTGTAGTTCTCTTTTTTGCTGGGTCTCTGTCTGGTTTGGGAATCAAAGTAATGCTGGCTTCATAGAATGAGTCTGGAAGTTTTCCTTCCCTTGCTATTTTTTGGAACAGCTTGAGAAGGATAGGTATTATCTCTGCTTTAAATGTCTGGTAGAATTTCCCAGGGAAGTTATCTGGTCCAGGACTCTTATTTGTTGGGAGATTTTTGATAACTGATTCAATTTCTTCACTGGTTATGGGTCTGCTCAAGTTTTCTATTTCTTTCCATTTGAGTGTTGGTAGTGTTTGGGTGCTTAGGAATTTGTCCATTTCTCCCAGGTTGTCCAGTGTGTTGGCATATAATTTTTCATAGTATTCCCTGATAATTGCTTGTATTCCTGAGGGATTGGTTGTCATAATTCCATTTTCATTCATGTTTTTATTTTTTTGGGTCCTCTCCCTTTTCTTTTTGAGAAGCCTGGCTAGAGGTTTATCAAAACACCAACTAGTGGTTTTGTTGAACTGCTCTACAGTTTTTTGGGATTCTGTATTGTTTATTTCTGCTCTGATCTTTATTATTTCTCTTCTGCTGGGTTTGGGATGTCTTTGCTGTTCTGCTTCTAGTTCCTTAGGTGTGTGTTAGATTTTCTATGGGATTTTTCTTGTTTCTTGACATAGGCCTTCATTGCAATGTATGTTCCTCTCAGGACTGCCTTTGCTACATCCCAAATTGGATTGTTCTATTTTCATTTCATTTGTTACCATATATTTTTAAATTTCTTCTCAAATTGCCTGGTTGACCCATTCATTCTTTAGTAGGGTGTTCTTTAACCTCCATGATTTTGGATGTTTTCCAGACTTTTTCTGTGGTTGATTTCATGTCATAGCATTGTGTTGTTTAAGTGTGCATGGTATGATCTCAATTCTTTTACATTTATGAAGGCTTATGAAGGGCTGTTTTGTGACCCAGTATGTAATCTGTCTTGGAGAATGTTCCATGTGCACTCAAGAAGAAAGTATATTCTGTTGCTTTGGGATGCACAGTTCTACATATGTCTGTCAAGTCCATCTATTGCAATATATACTTCAGAGCCCTTGTTTCTTTATTGTCTGTCTAGAGTTTCTATCCATTGTTGTAAATAGACTATTAAGTCTCCTGCAATTACCACATTGTTATCAATAAGGTTCCTTATATTTGTGATTTCTTTATACATTTGGGTGCTTTCGAATTCAGTTAATAGACGTTTATAATTGTTAGTTCCTCCTGATGGATAGGCCCTGTAGTTAATATATAATGCCCTTCTTCATCTCTTCTTGTAGCCTTTAAAGTCTAGTTTGTCTGATATTAGTATGGCTACTCTAGCTTTCTTCTGACTTCCAGTAGCATGATAGATAGTTTTCCACCCCTCCCTTTCTTTTTTTTTTTTAATTTTTTTTTAATGTTTATTTCTTTTTGAGACAGAGCATGAATTGGGGAGGGTCACAGACAGAGGGAGACACAGAATCTGAAACAGGCTCCAGGCTCTGAGCAGTCAGCACAGAGCCCGACGTGGGGCTCCAACCCACGGACCATGAGATCATGACCTGAGCTAAAGTCGGACGATTAACCGACCTAGCCACCCAGGCGCACCCCCCGCTTCAATCTGAAGCTGTCCTCAGGTCTAAAATGAGTGTCTTGTAGACAACAAATAGTTGGGTCTTATTTTTTTTTATCCATTCTGATACCCTGTGTCTTTTGGTTGGAGCATTTAGTCCATTTATCTTCAGTGTTATTATAGAAAGATACGGGGCTAGAATCATTGTGATGACTGTAGGTTTCATGCTTGTAGTGGTGTCTCTGGTACTTTGTGGTCCTTGCAACATTTCCCTCACAGAGTCACCCTTACGATCTCTTGGAGGGCTAGTTTAGTGGTGATGAATTCCTTCAGTTTTTGTTCGTTTGGGAAAACCTTTATCTCTCCTTCTATTCTGAATGACAGACTTGCTGGATAAAGGATTCTTGGCTGCAAATTTTTTTCTATTCATCACGTTCAAGATTTCCTGCCATTCCTTTCTGGCCTGCCAAGTTTCAGTAGATAGGTCTTCTACTACCCTTATGTGTCTACCTTTGTATGTTAGGGTCCTTTTATCTCTAGCTGCTTTCAGAATTCTCTCTTTATCCTTGTATTTTGCCAGTTTCACTATGATATGTTTTGCAGAAGATCGATTCAAGTTTCATCTGAAGGGAGTTCTCTGTGCCTCTTGTATTTCAATGCCTGTTTCCTTGACCAGATTGGGGAAGTTCTCAGCTATGATTTATTCAAGTACACCTTCAGCCCTTTTCTCTCTCCTTTTCTTCTGGAATTCCTATGATACGGGTATTGTTCCATTTGATGGCATCACTTAGTTCTCTAATTCTCCCCTCACACTCCTGGATTTTTTTATATTTTTCTCAGATTCCTCTTTTTCCTAAATTTATCTTCTAATTCACCTATTCTCCCCTCTGCCTCTTCAATCCCCACTGTGGTTGCCTCCATTTTATTTCGCACCTCATTTATAGCATTTGTTAATTCATCATGACTATTTTTTAGTCCCTTGACCTCTGTAGCAATAGATTCTCTGCTATCCTCTGCTTTTTTCAAGACCAGCATTTAATTTCATGACTATTATTCTAAGCTCTTGTTCAGTTATATTGCTTAAATTGGTTTTAGTATATGTGCTGCCGAAGCAAGCACCTGCTTAAATTGGTTTTGATCATTCGTTAGCTGTTGCTACTTCCTGGAGTTTCTTTTGAGGAGAATTAGTCCGTTTCGTCATTTTGGCTAGTTTTCTGTACTTTTTGCATTTTTAAAGCTTGTGTGCTCTGCACTTGCGAGCACTGTTATATTAAAGGAGGGTCATACACTGTCCAGGGCCTGTCCCTTCAGGAGGTGTTTTTTCAGGGATTGTTACTTGCTCTCTGTTCTTGTGACTTTGGTTATTTTATTAGCCTACTTGTAGTGATGTTTTGGGCCCTCCAGGTGTGCTTGATTTGTTCCTTGGAGAAGCCCTGTAAAGGAAAAACTGATAGAGAAACAGGAGACAAAAACATGGAAACACACAAGCAAATAAAAACCAAAACCTAAAGACTAAAAACAAAACAAAACAAAAAAACAAGAACACTGACTACAAGTAAAGAACAGGGTGGAGGCAGTGCTAATGGAAGAGCACATACAAAGAGAGAAAGGAAAATAAAGGAGGAGGCAGGGAAAACGAAACAAAGATAAAGTTACCCAGAGAAATTATATGGCTTGATTATTCCAGAGAGAGAGAGAAAGGAGTGTAAATACCGAGGTATAGAGCATCTATCAAGAGACTGAATTAAATATGTCTGTTTAGACAAACCAATAACAAGAGTAACCAGCCTCAGCTAAGGAAGAGATAAGGAGGAGAAAAGGGAGGAAGGAGAATAGTTAATCCAGCCAATGCTGCAGCACTTGTAGGTAGTAGCTGTCCACAGGGTGTGCTGCTCCAGTGGATATGCAGTTACCCAGCTCAAAGGGGCACGGTTTGGCATTTTCTGAACCCACCTCCACTATGGGCCCTGGGAGTAATCCCTGAGGCCTGGCCTTGGCCGTGGGGGGCAGGGAATGGTGATCTCCTAGTCTCTTCTCCATGGAACCAGACCCGGTGGACTCTGTTTGAGTCATCCTCACTGTGCTGTGGGTGCAGACAGGGCAGTCCTTCTCACTCCACCAACTCCCCTGACCCTGCACTTGGCTAGGATTCAAAGTCCCACTCCATGCACTCTGGCCCTGGGGAAGCACCTCTCAGTGTGGGGATGTGTGGTCCCGGTGGCTTTGTGCCACAGCACTTCAGGTAGAACCGCCTTCTCTTACTGTTGACTGAGAGCCTCTGCCCTCACCGTGAGTCCATGGGGTGGTGGATGCAGGCAGGCAGGCTTTGTCTTTTGCCACAGCACTCCAGGGAGATGGCTGCCTTTTCCTCCTGCAGACTGAGCCCTGGATGCAGGCAGGTTTGGTGCTGTCATGCAGCCCTCTAGGGAGGGAACCACTTTCTCCAGTTGCGTATTGAGCCTCTGACCTACTACCACACTAAGGGCTGGCTCCCCTCCTCCCCAGGTGTGCAAACAGGGAGCTGGCCCCAGTCCGAAGTAAGCCCTGCAGCTAGTGATTCGATCCCTCTCAGTCTCAGTCTGAGGTCTTTCTCCTGTCCAGCTATGGTCCCGCACCTCCCTAGCCGTTCTCTTCCCTTTGCCTCTCTGCAGAAGGGGGTCCCTCCCCTCTGTGCCAGTGCAGCCTTTATTTTTTTTAATCACCCTCAGTTACCCCCCCCCCATCTTTTTTCCAGCTTTCCCGTTTTCTTCCTATTAGATTCAGTCTCTTTTCCTCCCAGGCTCTGGTGTTCAAATTCCTTTGGCTTCTACACTTCTTTGAGAGATGCGGGACGTATGGATCCCCCTACTCCTCCACCATGTTGGTCCTGTACATACTAGTTTAAACATTACAAGCATTGTTTTCAAAAAGTATATTTATAACTCTGACATCTTACAGTCCATATAGCTGAGTGTTCAAGTCCAATTCTTTTAAGTACTTTATGTACACATAGTGCTTAGTCTCTGACTGCATCCTCCTCTGAGCCCAAAAGTCTGAACTCATTCCCCTAATCACCACAGCTCCCACCTGTAAGAATTACCTTAAAAAACACCCGAAGCCTGAAATAACATTTCATCTTATCCTTCAGCATTTTCTGCCTTTTATTCATCTCCCCAAATGCCTCACTTCCTTCAGAAAATACTTCCTAACTCATGCACTCCTTATTGTCACAACACATTGTGTGTAGAGAGGTGTATCAATCTATTTCTTATAAACATTAAGGTATTATGGCTCGATTTAAAAAACAATTTTAGGGGACCTGGGTGGCTCACTCAGTTTAACTCATACTATATTGATGTATGCCTCAATACTTGCTGACTGGAGTTTCTCATTTGACTTGGGCAACTCTTCCTATCATTGGTCACCTTTCTTTGTATGACAGCCTCATCTTCCTATTGGGATGTTGAGTTCCTACCAGGAGGGAACTTTTTGTGCCATCAACTTATCTCCCTATTATGCCTAGTCCTATGCCAAGTACTGAGTTTGGTGTCATTTCCATAATTACTGCTCCCACTAGGAGGAAAAGACGTAGTTTATTGAGATGATCAACTAACCAAAGAACAAGAATATTAAGTTTGCTCCTACCTGACAATTTATTAAAGGAAAAACAGGGCTTTGAATTTTTATTTTTGGTAAAACCAATACCACTTCATAGAAGAGGAATCAAACACAACACGTCACCTATTTTCAACTCATTAAAGATATTGGTATCATGTTTTTGAAAGATCGTCATTGGAAATCTGTTCCCCCTTGTTCTTCAAGTCAGCATCTATTCATAAAAGACTAACACAAGTGTCTCTTTCCTTTACAGGCCCAAAACATTTAAAAATCTCCCATGAATTATTTACATGGAAGCTCCAATCAGCAATATACCTGACAGGCTCCCTAGCCAAAATGAAAGTGCACTGTGTAAAGGTGCCCAGGGAGGCTGGCCGCCTCCCACTGTGAGGTTATAGACAGAACTAAGTCAGCACACATTATATGTCAGTGCTGACATCAGAAGGAATCAGATCCTTTGATCTCAGAACGCCACAGGAAGCTTAGATCTCAGACAAATTAGATAAAAAATGAATTTATAGCAGATATGTGTCCTAAGGCATTCAGCTGAAAGTTTGGGTTTTAGGGAAGGAAGACTAGTGAATATCAAAACATATGAATTGGCATGTCTCCCCTTTACCTCCACCTTATTGCTGAGTCCCCATTAAAATGGAAAGATGAGATTTCAAATTGCCACTCCATGCCACATAGAGTCCCATTGGTGGATTTTACCAAGCTTCTGGAAAAAAGGAATAAAATACAGGAACATATATCACTTATCTATGAAAAGGTAGACTACATGGTTTTGGACCCTTTCAGGTTCACCATAGTCAGCTGTAACTTTTCCAGCTACTGTTAACCTCTTTTGTCTTCCAGAACTTTCTTGGGCAAAAAATATACGGTGTGCCTATGATTGTTTTAAATTTGTGTGGGTACTACTCACTGGCTTCTTTTGCAAGGGGAACGTTAAGAGTGAATCTCTCCTCACTCTCCCACTACCCTCACTGCTCATATTTTCCCAGCCCAGTCTTCATGTCTTGCATTTCGTGTTGGGTGAATTGGATTCAGCATAGAAGGTTCAATATAACCACATGGATCTTGGAGCCTAAATAGGGTCTGAGGGAGATGGACAACTGAACAAGCAACATAAAGAATGTACTCCACCCTTGAACTGGGAGGGGCCAAGTTGGGGGAACAGCATGGAAGCTTTGTTGCTTCTCTCATCCCTGAAATACAGCCAGATAACACTAAACCATCCTGCACACCTAGAAAACTGATTGTTGTATTAATCCTCAAATCTTCAAAACCTGAACCAGAGAACTCAGCAAGTACATGGTGTGGAGAGGGGAACTCGGGGAGTAAGCCACTGAGGGCAGGGAGCTGTTTTTGCTTGCAGAGAAAGGATGGGAATGGCGGTAGAGTATGGAAAATATCCCTCCTGCCCAAAAGCAGCTGGAGAAAAAGGAAAGAGTATACAAGGGACTGAAAAAAAAAAGTGAGAAAGGAGAGTGTTTAAATTCCATTAAGACTCTATAGGCAGGGGGCGTGCAGAGTCAAACTCCACAGCTCGATACCTGGTGGTGCTCTGGTGGGAAGGGTGAATCCCCAGGAGTGGAGAGCAAGGTCCTTGGGCCACACAGGGAGAGGCTTTGGTAGAGGCTGTGCGGCCTCCCCACAGGCAAAGGACAAAGTGGACCTGGGATAACAAACACATACGTTGGTGATCAAACAAGGACATTAAGTGTAAAGCCTGGCTCCAGACATGTGTTGTGATTTTCCATAATTTGTGAAACGATGCTGCTACACGATCATGCAAACTTTTTCTGGGGTGGGCTGACACCCAGCCACAGTCTCTAGGCATTGGCACCAGCATGGTCCCACAAACGTTCCTGGGTGTGGGCAGAGCAGCTGGCCATTCCTCAGTGAGACCCTCCCCCAGAAGGTCTGAGCAGGTCAAATATGCAGTCCCTCAAAATTGAGGGGTTGGGAAACACAGCTGCATCTGAGATAAAATTCAGGAGGGAGGTGCTGCATGGCAACCTGACGGCTTGGTCATGGACAGTGTAAAAGCAGGGAGTGGATGGAAGCTAGAGACCAAGAAGGGATGCACAATTGCTGGTTGAGGAGAGCACAGAATTCTGATACTAGACACTAGGTAGCTGGGTGACGCCATTCTCACCCCTCCCGCGCATGCACATACACACCTATAGGCACCACAACAATCCACCAAGTAAGCTAGTCAGTGCCATCTAGTGGAAAACAGAGCCATTACACTAAGCCTCACCTAACTGGGTCAACCTCACTCTTCAGGAACACAAGTCTCTCTGCCTGATTAGTTTATGGAATATAAAGTGCTTCATAGTTCAACTTCTAGGGGAAACCAATGTATTTCAATTGTACGTCAATCTGTTTGCTGGTCCATCTATTCAATTTCCCTTTTCTTATTCTTGAATACAGAAAGAGAAGTAAAATATTTTTATTTTCCATTTCTATTAAAAATGTTTTTAATTTTTTTCTATATATTTTACTTTTATGTAAACGTTTCAAATTCTATTTTTTTACTTCCATGTTTCATTTTATTCTATTTCATTGTATTCATTTTTTTCAACTTTTCAAACATTTCCTTTTTTTTTCTTTTGTTACCATTCCTTTTTTCTCTCATCTATCAAGCTCAACAACCAGACCAGAAAACCCCTAGCATCCTTTATGTGATTGTTTTTATATTAATTCGCCCAAAAGAAAGAAGAGGAAAACAATGACAGCCAGAGACTTAACACAGATACGAGCAAGATGTCTGAACCAGAATTTAGAATCACGATAATAAAAACACTAGCTGGGGTTGAAAACAGATTAGAATCCCTTTCTGCAGAGATAAAAGCTAATCAGGATGAAAAAATTCTGTTACTGAGCTGCCATCTCAAATGGATGCCACAGCAGCAAGGATGAATAAGGCAGAGCAGTGAATCAGCGATACAGAGGACAAATTTATGGAGAACAATGAAACAAAAAAAGAGGGAGACTAAGGAAAAGAGCATGATTTAAGAATTAGAGAAATCAGTGACTCATCAAAAAGGAACAACATCAGAATCATAGGGGTCCCAGAAGGTAAAGAGGGAGAAAAAGGGGTAGAAAGGTTATGTGAGCAAATCTTAGCAGAAAACTTTCTTAACCTGCGGAAAGACACAGACATAAAATCCAGGAAGCACAGAGGACTGCCATTAGATTCAACAAAAACCGACCGTCAACAAGGCATATCATAGTCAAATTCACAAAATACTCAGGCAAGGAGAGAATCATGAGAGCAGCAAGGGAAAAAAGTCCTTAACCTACAAAGGAAGACAGATCAGGTTTGCAGCAGACCTATCTACAGAAACTTGGCAGGCCAAAAAGGGGTGGCAGGATATACTCAATGTGCTGAATCTGAAAAATATGCAGCGAAGAATTCTTTATCCAGCAAGGCTATCATTCAAAATAGGAGAGATAAAAAGTTTCCCAGACAAACAAAAATTAAAGGAGTTCATGACCATTAAACCAGCCCTGCAAGAAATTTTAAGGGGGACTCTGTTAGGGGAGAAAAGACAGGGGAAAAAAAATACACCAGAAGCAACAAAGACTAGAAAGGACCAGAGAACACCACCAGAAACTCCAACTCTACAGGCAACATAATGGCAATACATTCATATCTTTCAGTACTCCAAACGTCAATGGACTCAATGCTCCAGTCAAAAGACATAGGGTAACAGAATGCATAAGAAAGCAAGATCTATCTATATGCTGTTTACAAGAGACCCACTTTAGACCTAAAGACACCTTCAGATTGAAAGTAAGGGATGGAGAACCATCTATTTTGCTATTGGTCAACAAAAGAAAGCAGAGTAGCCCTACCTATATCAGACATTCTGGACTTTAAAATACTGTATGATGAGATGGAGAAGGGCATTTTATTTATATATTTATATATATAATATATATATGTATATATAATATATATATATTATATATACATATATATATTATATATATATTATATATACATATATATATTATATATAAAATATATATATATTATATATACATGTAAAGAAAATATATATACATATACATATGTATATATAAATACATATATATTTATACATATCTAAATACATATATATATTTATACATATATCATATATATACATATATTTATACATATATAAATACATATATATAAAAATACATATACATATGTATATATATAAATATATATTTATACATATCTAAATACATATATATTTATACATATATAATATATATACATATATTTATACATATATAAATACATATATATACATATATAAATACATATACATATGTATATCTATAAATACATATATATTTATACATATATAAATACATATATACATATGTGTATATATATGTAAATACATATATATTTATACATATATAAATACATATATAATATATATACATATATAAAATAAAATAAGGGGTCTATCCACCATGAAGACCTAACAATTGTAAACATTTATGCTCCAAATGTGAGAGCACACAAATATATAAATCAATTATTCACAAACGTAAACTCATTGATAATAGTACCATAATAGTAAGTGACTTCAATACCCCACTTACAACAATGCACAGATCATCTAAACAGAAAATCAACAAGGAAACAAAGGCTTTGAAAGACACACCGGACCAGATGCACTTAACAGAGATATTGAAAACATTTCATCCTAAAGCAGCAGAATACACATTCTTCTCCAGTGTACCTGGAACCTTCTCCAGAGTAGATCACATACTGGGACACAAATGAGCCCTCAACCAGTACAAAAAGATCGAAATCATACGGTGAATATTTTTAGACCATAACACCATGAAACTCAAAATCAATTGCAAGAAAAAATGTGGAAAGATGATAAATACTTAGTGACTAAAGACCATCCTACTAAAGAATTAATGGGCTAACCAAGAAGTTAAAGAAATTAAAAAGTACATGGAAGCCAATGAAAATGATAACAGCCCAAAACCTCTGGGACACAGCAAAGGTGGTCATAAAAGGGAAGTATATAGCAATCCAGGCCTTCCTAAAGAAGGAAGAAGGGTCTCAGATACACAACCTAACCTTAAAGAGCTGGAAAAAGAACAGCAAATAAAATTCAAAATTAGCAGAAGACAGGAAATAATAAAGATTAGAGCAGAAATCAATGCCATAAAAACAAACAAACAAACAGGAAAACATATCAATAAAACCAGAAGCTGGTTCTTTGAAAGAATTAACAAAATAAACCCGTAGCCAGTTTGATCAAAAAGAAAAAGGAAAGGACCCAAATAAATAAAATCAAGAATGAAAGAGGAGAGATCACAACCAACACAGCAGAAATAAACACAATAATAAGAGGATATTATGAGCAAATATGCACCAATGAAATGGGCAATCTGGAAGAAATGGACAAATTCCTAGAAACATATAAAGTACCAAAACTGAAAAAGGAAGAAATAGAAAATTTGAACAGACCCTTAACCAGTAAAGAAATCAAATTAGTAATCAAAAATCTCCCCCAAAACAGGAGTTCAGGGCCAGATGGCTTTCCAGGGGATTTCTACCAAACAGCCAAAGAAGAGTTAACACCTATTCTCTTGAAGCTGTACCAAAAAATAGAAATGGAAGGAAAACTTCCAAACTCTTTCTGTGAAGCCAGAATTACCTTGATTCCAAAACCAGACATAGACCCCACTAAAAAGGAGAACTATAGACCAATTTCCCTGATGAACATGGATGCAAAAATCCTCAACAAGGTATTAGCCAACCAAATCCAACAATACATTAAAAGAATTATTCGCCCCAACCAAGTGGTATTTATACCTGGCATGCAGGGCTGGTTCAATATTCACAAAACAATCAATGTGATCAGACCAGTAACAGAAAGCACAAGAACCACATGATCCTCTCAATAGATGCAGAGAAAACATTTGACAAAATACAAAGTCCTTTCTTGATAAAAACCTTGGTAGAAGGATCTTACCTCAAGATCATACAAGGAATATATGAAAGACCCAACACTAATATCATCCTCAATGGGGAAAAACTGAGAGCTTTTCCTCTGTGGTCAGGAACAAGATAGGGATGTCCACTCTCACCACTGTTATTCAACATAGTATTGGAAGTCTTAGCCACAGCAGTCAGACAACATAAAGAAAATAAGATGCATCCAAATCGGCCATGAGGAGGCTAAACTTTCACTCTTCACAGATGACATGATACTGTATATGGAAAACCCAAAAGAGCCCACCAAAAAACTGCTAGAACTAATCCATGAATTCAGTCGCAGGATATAAAATCAATGCACAGAAATTGGTCACATTCTTATACACCAATAATGAAGCAACAGAAAGAAAAATCAAGGAATTGATCCCATTACAATTGCACCAAAAACCATAAAATACCTAGGAATAAATCTAAACAGAGTGAAAAATCTATACATGGAAAATTATGGAAAGCTTATGAAAGAAACTGAAGAACCCTCCTAAAAAAAAAGAAAGAAAAATATTCCATGTACCTGGATAGGAAGAACAAATATTGTTAAAATGTCAATACTACCCAAAGGAATGTAAGTATTCAATGCAATCCCTATCAAAATAACACAAGCATTCTTCACAGAGCTAGAATAAACAATCCTAAAATTTTTATGGAACCAGAAAAGACCCCAAATAGCCAAAGCAATCTTCAAAAAGAAAACCAAAGCAGGAGGCATCACAATCCCAGACTTCAAGTTATATTTCAAAGCTGTAATCATCAAGACAGGTACTGGCACAAAAACAGACACTCAGATCAATGGAACCGGATTGAGAACCCAGAAATGGGCCCATAAACATATGGCCAACTAATCTTTGAAAAGCAGGAAAGAATATCCAATGGAATAAAGACAGTCTCTTCAGCAAGTGATGCTGGGAAACTAGACAGCGACATGCAGAAGTATGAACATGGACCACTTTCTTACACCACACACAAAAATAAACTCAAAATGGATAAAAGACCTAAATGTAAGACAGGAAGCCATCAAAATCCTCAAGGAGAAAGCAGGCAAAAACCTCTTTGACCTTGGCCACAGCAACTTCTTACTCAACACGTCTCCACAGGCAAGAGAAACAAAAGCAAAAATGAACTATTTGGACCGCATCCAAATAAACAGCTTCTGCTCAGTCAATGAAACAATCAGCAAAACTAAAAGGCAACTGACAGAATGGGAGAAGATATTTGCAAACGACATATCAGATAAAGTTTTAGTATCCAAAATCTATAGGGAACTTATCAAACTCAACACCCAAAAAACATATAATCCAGTGACGAAATGGGCAAAAGACATGAGTAGACACTTCTCCAAAGAGGACATACAGATGGCTAACAGACACATGAAAAAATGCTCAACATCACTCATCATCAGGGAAATATAAATCAAAACCACAATGAGATACCACCTCACACCTGTCAGAGTGTCCAACGTTAACAACTCAAGCAACAACAGATGTTGGCAAGGATGCGGAGGAAGAGGATCTCTTTTGCATTGCTGGTGGGAATGTAAACTGATACAGCCATTCTGGAAAACAGTATGGAGATTCCTCAAAAAATTAAAAATAGAACTACCCTATGACTCAGCAATTGCATTATTATTTATCCAAGGGATAAAGGTATTCTGTTTCAAAGGGACACATGCACCACAATGTTTACATCAGCACTATCCACAATAGGCAAAGTATGGAAAGAGCCCAAATGTCCATCTATGGATGAATGGATAAAGAAAATGTGGTATGTGTGTGTGTGTGTGTGTATATATATATATATATATATATATATATATATATATATATATATATAACATATATATATATATGTGTGTGTGTGTGTGTGTGTGTGTGTGTGTGTGTGTGTGTATAATGGATTATTACTCTGCAACCAAAAAGAATTAAATTTAGCTATTTGCAACTACGTGGATAGAACTAGAGGGTATTATACTAAGCGAAATTAGTTAGAGAAAGACAAGTATCATATGACTTTATTCACATGGGGACTTTAAGATACAAAACAGATGAATATAAGGGAAGGGAAGCAAAAATAATATAAAAACAGGAAGGGGACAAAACATAAAAGACTCTTAAATATGGAGAAAAAAATAGAGGGTTGCTGGAGGGGTTGTGGGGGGGGGGAGGATGGGCTAAATGGGTAAGGGGCTTAAGGAATCTACTCCTGAAATCATTGTTACACTATGTGGTAATTTGGATGTAAATTATAAAAAAATAAATTATAGAAAGGAAAAAAAAACATAAAAAAAGAAGACACATTAACAGTGGGGAAAAAAAAAGAATGTACTCCACTTTGGTTTCTCATTTGTCAATCAGGGCAGCAGTCCTGCCTGCATGTTTAAGAAGGTATATGCAATAATTAAGATTCATTAATGTAGATTTTTTCCTTGAAGAGAAAAATTATCATATATTTTGAATAAGTAATGCATTGCAAATAAGCTATGAAAATTTTAAAAATATGAGAGAAAAATGCCTTTAATTCCAAATTATATCATGAGTGTTTATTTATTGTTTTATAATATGCTAGCAGTGGATATGTTTTTGTGAACCTGAATTCACTCATGAATCCATATGGAGTTTACTTTGGTATAATTTTTGAAGTGTGAGTCTAGATTGATAAACGTTGTAAACAGTCAAATTTACTAACCCCATTTAAAGACTAACAGTTGTTTTATTTTTATTATCTCTTTTATCATATGTTACATTTATATATCTAATATCTATATCTCATTTATTTGAACTAATATCTGCATATATGCTTATGTCAGTATTATATTGTCTGAAAATAGTAACATAAATATTATTTCTCTGGTTGAGCTACCCATCCCTACTGCCTAAACTCAATTTCTTATTAAAAATTTGGCTTTGGGAGGCCTGGGTGGCTCAGTCAGTTAAGTGTCTGACTCTTGGTTTTGGCTCAGGTCATGATCTTACAGCTTTGTGGGTTCGAGCTCCACATTGGATTCTGTGGAGCCTGCTTGGGATTCTCATTCTCTCTGCCCTGCCCGACTCACACTGTCTCTGTCTCAAAATAAATAAATGTAAAAAAAAATAAAAATAAAAAAAATTGTCTTTGTATCATTGTTCTGTATTATCTGAAGAACTTTAGAATCATCTTATGATGTTCTACTCAGTATAAAATAATGGCAGCTGCATTAAACCAAAATTAATTTAGGAGTTACTGATTTCTTTGCAATATTACTCAATCCAATTAGAAACATGGTGCAATTCCTTATGTAATCAAGTCTGCTCTTTAAACTATGCAATATAGTTTATTTTTATATAAAAGTCCAATATACCTCTTGTTAACATTGTTTTCCAAGACAGCATCATCTTTAGTCACTATTATGCATTTCAATATGCCTTCTAACTGTATGCCACTGGCTTATACAATATTATTTTTGCATAGACCAACATAATTTTTGTGTAAGCAATTCAAATTATTTATAAAATATAGCATTTATGGGTTGCATCTTTTAAGTTAGTATTAAACAGTTATATCATCTACAAGCATGTATTTTCTCTAACATTCTCTTAGTTTTTTTTATATTGTATTTCCTAGCATTCTAAAATATGTTATAAAGTTGTGGTAATGAGTTATTTGTTTTATCTTAATGTGAGTAGTACCTCTTCTGATATTCCCTTGTTAAACATGATATTGGATCTTACTTACAGAGAACATTGGAACTCTCCATCTTATTTAGCTGAAAGTCTCTTACCCTTGGTATTTTAAAAAATATTCCCATTTTAAAAATTTTCTTAAGGAATTAAGTGCTAGATTTTATTTACATTTTTAAATTAGGAGATGTTCATATATTTTTAATTATATGACATGGGCAGGCTATTTATTAATAATTTCCAAATATAGTTCTACTTTCCTGGGAACGTGGGACAATTTTTAGTCCAGAGCTGTTTTGGTCTTCCCTGCTTTTGGGCATCTTGTGGCCAGCTCTCTTCTTCCCTCTCCCTGTCATTCTTATAGGTCTGTACTTACAAAGGTAAATTCACAGTCCTTTTAATTTAATATTCATAAAATACACCATACACAGTCAATAGGACCCTAAAGTGGTAGACATAAAACCCTGAAGTTAATGATTATAGTCACAAATCCATAATATCTTGCCATTTTTTCATGAATTTTCAGTTCCCAGCACTGGGAACAGAGGTTTCACAAAAAAAAAAAAAAAAAAAAAAAAAAAGTGGCCAAAGACCTGTGATGTCTAGAGAAGGGAGCACTGGGGTCTGCAGCAGTAGCAGTCACACAAAGACAAAGGCAATAGCAAGGAAACTAAGGTGGCACTAGATAGCATTCTGCCTGCAAGTCAGTCACATTTTGCCAATTGGTAGGACCCCAAAGACGTACAGTTATGATCCTGTTGTTTATCTTGTGAACCTGAATAAACTTTCTGCATCTCTTTTAGAAAAAATAAGGGGGCTTTTTTACAGCATTTGAAAAAACTGCTGGAATCCAGGTTTCTCTAGAAAGGGAGAAGGGCAGGAACAGGTCTCATTTCATCTTTGCTTTCACCATTCACTCAATAACAATAATTATAAGCAGTCTAATATCCTAACACCCTATGGTAACAGTGCTGCTGGAATTAGGAAATATACAGAATTTATTCAAAAAGATCAGAACTACATGAACACCTACAACTATATTATATATAAAAGGTGTTAAGTGAACAAGAGGGAAGTGTTATAAAAGTTCAAACAAGGGGATTATTTATTCTAGCTTGAAAAAAAAAAGGAGAAACTGAATTTGATCTGGGATTGGAAGGAGTAGAGACTTTAGGTGTGTAGATACATTGGAAAATGTCATTTTGAAGCTGGGAGAAGTTGTGTATGGGGAGTGTTGTCCTGGAGAGAAAAGAAGGACAGGAGGAGTGGACATCTATAATGGGTGTATTAACTGAGACTGAAGTGAAGATACATCTGTGAAACAATATAGGGGAAGGTGGAAACCAAAGAGGTTACAGTGGTGTTGTTATTCAAACTTGGTGAGCAAGGGCACAGGGTGGTATGGGGAGCACCAGGAGGTAAAGAGAACTCTGAGGTGTCTCACCTGGGAGATCTGCTCCCTGTTAACCAAATTAGGGGAGGAAGGGAAGAGTTGAGAAGGAATAATACAAAATGGAGCTTCGACAGAGCAAAACTAGACTCCCTCCTTGGCATTTCTGTAAACCTGAGTGTGTGCAAACTGGACAACCAGGCCCTTAGCAAATGGGATTTGAAACAGTGTGATATGATTTAGGAGCTTGAAGGACTAAACATGTAACTTAAGATAGTGATATTCTTTTCACTCTTGGGGAATTATCTCCAATCCTTATGTTCATCAAATACATATTATTTGTTGTGATTGCTTTACACTTAATTGTTGCCTAGAATTGTTCTTTCATTTTACCCAAAATATTATTCTTGTGTCCCAACCAAATTGCACACTCATAAAAGACAGGGGACCAGATATCACCTCTCTGCAACTAACTATACAGAGAAGATCTAATAAAGTACTAAACAAATATCAGGAGGCAAATAAATACTTATCCAATATTTATCGGGAAACATAATCTAACTACATTTAGTAAGCCATTCCAGCATCTCTCATCAACATATTACAAAGACAATAGCTTCTTCCAGGGTTTCTCAGCCTTGGCATTATTGACATCTTGAGCCAAATAATCTTTACTGTGGGGTGGTCCTGTGCATTGTAAGATGTTTATGGTATCCCTAATTTCTTCTCACTAGATGTCAGTAGTGTCCCCCCTCCCTGTGACAACTCTGACAACAATGCAAATGTCCTCTGGCGGTTGGATGACTAACTGTCCCCATTTGTCTGGGATACAGGGAGTTGTTGAGACACAAGGCTTTGATTTTTAAAACTGGCAAATTTCTGGGAAAACCAGGATAAGGTGGCCACTCTATTTGGGGGGCCAAAACTAGCCTCTCAAGAACCACTGGCCTATGGGAACAGAGAGCCATCTATGTATAATGAATTCTTAAAAACAAACAAAAAAAATGAAAAAATACTGCCATCGAGGCACACATTTAATATTTTGGAACCCAAAGAGGAAGTACTCATTTTCATTGAAGTAGGAGGGACTGGGAAAGACTTTATGAGAAAAAAACAAAACAAAACAAAAACATTTTTCAGCTGGTGCTTAAAAGCTTCAGGAGGTTTTAACAGGTGAAGATAAGCAATCCAACTGGGAGAAAGTGTGCAGGGAAATGGGTGGGAAGGTATTAGACACACCTGAGGAGGAGTGAGCTAGTGTAGTGAGTGTGGGCAGTGGGCATAAAGGTGAATTGCAAAGTAAGGTTACAAAGATAGGAAGGAGTCATGCCTTTGAAGGCTTTGAGTCTTAAATAACAAGAACCAACAATAAATAACACATATATATCTTACATACAATATGCCAGGAATTGCTCTGCACACGTTAGTAATATTAACTCACTTAATCAGCACAACAACCATAAGTGTGAGCAGTGTTATTATAGCAACTTTCCCAATGAGGGAGCTGATGGACATAGAGAGGATAGTTGACTTCCTTGAGGCCACAAAGCAAGTCAACAGGAGAGTCAGGATTAAATTCAGTCTGCCTGACTCCTGGCTTTCATGCTCTGAACTGTCCCACTCTTCTGCCTCTCCAACTAACTTGAGAATTCATTAGATCTAACTAGCAGAGTGACTAGTACAAATATGAATTTTATAAGCTGACTCAGATGGCTCTATATGTCTGGCTGGTAATGGTAAAATATGAGGGATATATGCACCACTCCCTTCCTCCCCCAGTGTAACTCTCTACCACCCCTGTTATATCCACACAATTTTTGGTAAAAGCCATAACATGATGAGTTTACAGTCTCAATATACTGGATGGTGGAAACAGTTCCACCAGCTGAATAATTTTAGTGCTATGGTATTGCTTAGTAAATGCAGTGTGCTTATGAGAGACAGAGCCAATCCTTTATTTGCAAAGGCCAAAAGTTTAGAAAAAGAGAGAAGAGGGAAACTAAAGTGCCACGGAAATACTGAAATAAACCAAATTTATTTAAAGCTTGCAACAATTAGTTGTTTTGTAGCTGGCAATAATTTCTGAAGAAAATAGGAGATGCCTCATTACTTGCCTTGGAATTGATGCTCTTCAGATTTGGACATAGCTTAGGAAATAAGGAAACAAATCTGCTATGGTCCCTAAGGGAGGATTTGGAGAACACATCTTTCTATTTTTAACCTGGATGTCCTAATAAAATGGCCCCTGATACTCCCGTCTCTTCAATCTAAACTTTTCCGCAGGAACCCTGTCCCTTATCTCATTCCTGATAATTTATTAATAAGCCACCAGATAAAAAATGTTCCTTAATAAAACACCCAGGCATTGTGGACTGCTTAATGTAGTTAATTTAAGTAGGGTAACCGAGATTCATGTAGATAGCCATATTAGATTAGGGGGAGATTAGCATCACTCTTGCTGTTTGCTTAAGAATGCGGCTAAATATGCTGTTTTTCACAGTGCTGAATTCACATGAGCCTTTTCAAACACTTATGCTGAATTTACATGCAATAATATAGACA
This sequence comes from Felis catus, assembly GCF_018350175.1. Taxonomy (NCBI): domain Eukaryota; kingdom Metazoa; phylum Chordata; class Mammalia; order Carnivora; family Felidae; genus Felis; species Felis catus. The sequence continues at coordinate 49,167,031 of NC_058372.1, forward strand.
AGAGGTTTCTAGAAACCAAACAAAGTGGTCTTAGATGGAATCTGGAAAAAATTCCCGTCCTTTTCTATCTTCTTTCTTCTCACACCTACCCACTCCAAGCCTTCTGGCATAGGTCCAGGCTGAAGTATGGCTGGCTAATTTGTTGGGACATTTCTAAAAAACTAACTTCATTTCCTCCATGAGAAAAAATACAAACAGGCAAACAAACTGATATCTACACACACACACTTGCCAGAGGTTCGCTGAACTAGAGGTAGAACAACGTTGAACTGCTACATTTTAGTTAAACATGGTACTCATAATCATTAAAATTCATATTCTTTTTTCAAGCAGAGAATATGATAATTGACTATTCCTTAGAATAAATACAAATATTACTCTTTCTAGACTGTATGCTTCAAAATGTTTCAGATTCATAAAAATTATATGAATATTTTTCATCCACCATATCCATATTTGGCAAATCCCTCTTGTGCTCTACCCACTGTCCTCCTGTTTTCTGTGTCTTAGAAGGGCAAAGGAAAATCATTGGTCTGAATAAATGCTTACCTTTTCTTTGCTTGGCACCAATTCCAATGGTAATATAGAAATATAGCAAGCAAAATCATCTAGCATAATGTGCAATATAAGCAAATAATGCATTTTGCTAAAAGTAACAAAACAACAAAGCAGAGCTTCACAGAGCTGACTCATTTTTAAGGGTTCCATATTCAACCTAATTTGCATAGTTGGTATTTGGCAACACCACTGTCTTATTTCCCAAATTCAATAATGTTGCCAGACTGGCAGCTTTGCAATAGCTAAGGGAAAGATTATATGCCTATGCTTTAGTTTTCCCTTTCTCTATGTAACAAATTCAAATGTTAAACCAATTATCATCTACTAAGAAAAAATTATAAATGTCAACTTGAATAATTGGTTAATAGCTGAGTGAATCAGATGGACTTGTATATTCCTGTATTGGGGTGTAATTTCTTTGAGAAGAAGTAACAAAGAATAAAGAAGGGCCTAACAACTAAATTGATCCAGAAACTAACAACCATGTGGAGAGGGAGGCCACAGCTCATCCACGATGGGTCTCTGTTGTGGAAATCATCCCCATTGTCCAAGCTTACCTTCTCCCATCATGGTGTCTTCCTTTTCAGTCTCTACATGTGATCCTTGGCGTTTGGATGAGATGTGGATGTGATTCTTTTGACCATTAGTCTGGAATTCAGAAATATCTCCACTTTTTATTTCTAGAATAATGAAAAAAATGTGAATGTTTCTTGTTTTTTAGATAAAATGAAATTTTTTATTTGCAAACGTGCCCTAAGGGTTAAGGTGTTCCTCTTGTATGCCCTCACAAAATGATTGTGATATACACATGCAATAGAATTCACATGATATATTGAGAGCTTAAGGAATAATGAAATACAATCCCATATACTGACCAGCAACTTTAAGGTTGGTTCAGTAGCCATATACAGTAAAACTGGCCACCAAATAGGACTACTGAACATTTGAAATATTACTAGCTTAAATTAAGATGTGCTGTAAGTGCAAAATATATACCTGATTTTGAAAAACTGTAAAATACCTAATATTCTTATAGTTATTACATGTTGAAGTAACTTTTGATAGACTAAGAGGATACTAGAAAATTACATCATGTGCCTCATATTTGTGGTTCATATTATATTTTTACTGGACAGAGCTGGTATGGAATGTTACAATACTCTTTTTACCTTTTATTTTGAAATAATGATAGATTCACAGGAAATATAAGGGACGGTTCATGCATCCTAAACCAGCCTTCTCCACTGTTAACAACCCAAATAACTATAATATGGTATCGAAACCAGGAAATTGACATGGGTACAATCCATAGAGCTCATGAAATTGTGTGTGCTTTTGACTGAAGACTTCTATTTCTTTTAATGTTTTATTTATTTTTGGAGAGAGAGAGACAGACGGAGAGAGAGAAACAGAGAGCGACAGCGCATATGAGCATAAGAAGTGGAGGGGCAGAGAGAGAGGGAGACACAGAATCCAAAGCAGGCCCCAGGCTCTCAGCTGTCAGCACATAGCCCTGAGCGGGGCTTGAACACAGGAACCATGAGATCATGATCTGAGACAAAGTCACACGCTCAACTGACTGAGCCACCCAGGTACCTTGAAGAATCTACTTTTGACTGATGAGATGTTTATATTCTATTCACTTATTTATTAACTACATTAATCAAAAATATATTTACATTGTTCATGCCAGGAACTATTCTAAGCAATAGAAAGACAATGAGTAATAAAGATCTGGTACCTGATCTTATAGAGCTTTTATTCTACTTTGGATAGCAGAGGATAAACACATAAATTTGTAATGTAATGTCAGATGCTGCCAGGCCACAGCATATGATCATTTTTCTCAAGGAAAAGCACTTTTGTGATTGAGTTTAGCTCAAATAGCTGATTTTTTTTCATGTAACACCATTTTTAGACTAAAATAACTTGGAAGAACGAAAGACAGATTCTGGCTATTCATTCTGGGGTATCTGGCAGATTTTTAAGTGAATGAAGCGAGTCTGTAACTTGTATGAAACAATTGATAATATTTGTTGCCAGTGATAAAATTCAAGCTTTCATGGGAGATTTAGAATTTTTGACTTCTATCAACTACAAATTTTGCATATTTCTAATTCTTAAAGTTTAATATTGATATTAACAAATGCAGTTTTTAAAAAATTGCAGAATGCAATATATTAGCATTTGGAACATCTTTGTAACTCAGTGAAACAATATTTTCCAAATAGCTAACACATATTTCAAAATCATGCATGGATAAGCCTCCAAAGTATATGATAGATTAATTTTCATGTAACGGACTATAAGAGTACATTGTGATGTACCTTTAAGGAACCATCTCTTGGCCAGTTTGGGTGTACTATCAAATAGGATTATCTGCAATTATCTATGAAGGCTATTAAAATACTCTTCCCCTTCTACTATGTATCTTTGTGAGGCTGGATTTTCTTCATATACTTCAGTCAAAACAATACATTGCAGCAAATATAATACAGAAGCTGTTAAGAGAATCCAGCTGACTTTTTAAAAAAAAATTTTAATGATTATATATTTTTGAGAGAGAGAGAGAGAGAAAGAGAGAGAGACAAGAGCATGAGGAGGGTGAGGGGCAGAGAGGGAGAGGGAGACACAGAATTACAAGCAGGCTCCAGGCTCTGAGCTGTCAGCTGAAAGCCTGACATGGGTCTCTAACCCACAAACCGTGAGATCATGACCTGAGCAGAAGTTGGATGCTTAACCCACGGAACCACACAGGCACCCAATGCTGACTTTTCTTAAGCAGACATTAAAGAGTTCTATAAAAGTGCCATTTTTGTCATTATCTATATTTGAAAACATCATTTAAAAAATGTTTTTTGTTTGTTTGTTTGTTTATTTAAGAGAGAGAGAGAGGAAGAGAGGGAGAAAGACATAAAATCCCAAGCAGGCTCTGCGCTGTCAGCACAGAGCCTGATATGGGGCTCAAACTCACGAATTGTGCGATCATGACCTGAACTGAAATCAAGAGTCAGATGCTTAACTGACTGAGCCACCCAGGTGCCCCCAAACATCATTTTTGAAATTAAAAAAAAAACTGTTAATTATGTTAACATATAACGCATGTATTATTATATATATATATTTTTTAATTAATGTTTATTCACTTTTTTTGAGAGAGAGAGAGAGAAAGAAAGAGAGTGAGCAAGCAGGGGAGGGGCAGAGAGAGAGGGAGACAGAACCAAAGCAGGCTCCAGGTTCTGAGCTGTCAGCAAAGAGCCCGACGTGGGGCTTGAACCCATGAACCGCGAGATCGTGACCTGAGCCAAAGTCGAACACTCAACTGACTGAGCCACCCAGGTGCCCCAATTATTGGTATTTTAAACTAAATAAGTAAATTTTACATTTTCTCCTTTAATTTCTAATTTGGAAATATTAGTAGATGAACACACATTGACAAATCTCTTTGGAGTTTTCAATAATTGCTGAAAGTGTAACAAGGTCCTGAGATCAAAATTTTGTAATCTGTTGACACAGACTGTGCAGCTGAATCAGAGAATAGTGTCCCATGATGAAGATGGGGAATGATACTTTTTATGCTAAAGTAATGGATGTTATAAAGGAAGATATAAAGAAAATAAAAAGCAGAAAATGCAAATTACTCATATGGAACTGATTACGTGCATTTCACCCCCCACACCCATTGCTAATTACTATACATTTTTTTCATAAAGTTCCTCATGATCTCTTTACATTTTTGTAAAGAAAGTTAGGAGTCTGCATCCAGTCAGGAAAATGTGGGAATTTAATATAGCAAAAAGTGTCCACAGATAGTTGAAAAAGCAAAAAAGAGGATACTGAGGTAATGACATGTTAGTAATGGTAGGAAAATCTTCCTCGATAGCTGAGGAACAAAAGGGAAGAGATGGGGTGAGCAGAGCAGAGCTTAGTGGGAGGTCCCAGCATAGCTGGTGGGCTTAGCTCTCTCTCGCTCTCTCCCTCTCTCTCTACACACACACACACACACTCCGTTAGATTTTAAAGCAAAGACCACAACTTGCATTCAACAAATCATAGTGGACAGGATGAAATCCCATTCTTCTTGAGAAAAACAAGGTGTCCTTGAGTTTCCTTGCAGTTTGCCCAGCCCCACCACGACAGGGAGAGATATCAGGCTGATGCTTGGTTCAAAATAAATAGGGCATCTCCTGGAACCTCCCTCCCCGGCATCTCTCAGGAAATCCAAGCATTGTGAACCTTCTAGTAGTGGCACCAGACTTCGTTCTCTTTCCTTGCTTTATTTTGACTTTCTCTGTTTGCCTCACCTCTTTTGTACTCACTCTTGCCTATCACTTTGGTTTCCTAGCATCTCCTAATATCACAAATGTTTCGTCCACTCATCTGATGGGGTGGAGAAAGGGATCCAGTACCCGGTCTGCACCTGTATCTCTCATCCTCTAACAGCAGAGTAGAAAGAAAGAAGTCTCGGGGCACCTGGGTGGCTCAGTCGGTTAAGCAGCCGACTTCGGCTCAGGTCATGATCTCACGGTCTGTGAGTTCGAGCCCCGTGTCGGGCTCTGTGCTGACAGCTCAGAGCCTGGAGCCTGTTTCCGATTCTGTGTCTCCCTCTCTCTCTGCCCCTCCCCCGTTCATGCTCTGTCTCTCTCTGTCTCAAAAATAAATAAACGTTAAAAAAAAAAAAAGAAGAAAGAAAGAAGCCTCTTTCACAGAACTTGTTTCTTTCAGTGATTCTCCATGTAGCCAGCCTACACAAAAAAGATCTGCTTCTGGAAAAATGTCCAAGAACATGATTTCCACACTACTAGAGAGGAAAAAAAAAAACCCACCAAGCATTCTCTTCCCTCTTTTGAATGAGAAGAGAGCATTCCCAGCTGAGTCTTGAACTTACTTTTTGGAAGATTACCTGGGCAGGGGAACATAGTGTTTGAGAGAGAGTGGGGTATGGAGCCACACTGGCTGGCTGTTTCCTGATTCTGTGACCTTGAGCAAGTTAGTTAGCTGTTTTGTACCTCATGGTCCATCTCCATAACACGGATATAGTATTTAGTACCTACTTCATAAGGATGTTGTAAAGATTAAATAAATTCATGTGTATAAAGTACTTAGAACCTGGCCCATGGTGAATATTCAATAAGCATGAGCTTCCATTATTATTGCTATTATTATTTAAGATTAGGCAATCTTTGACTCTACTGTATGAACTGAATAATTTGGTTCCATGTGGTATACTGTGTTGCAGTTTCATAAAAATTTCTCTTTGGGGAAAGTGAAAGAAATGTTAATAGAGTATACATGATGATATTTCCACCTCCCCTGATATTTTCATACTGAAAAACAATCTACATACTTCTGCTTTTGCTTTTCTTAAACCAACAGCACACCAGACAGCATAGAGCCAGCCATGAGGCCACTGAGCACAGGGAAACAGCCAAGATGATGGTTGACTTCTCTGACATGGTTGCAGGTGAGACAACGAATGACTTTGATCGAGCTGTAAAATTGGCCCCTGTTAAAAAAAAAATCCCAATGATAACATATTAATAAGATGTAAGATGCTGATAGGATAAAAATATTGTGGAAGAGATATGTTTATAATACCTGCCACTTAGTAGGTCCAATAAATATTTATTGAATTAAATAATTAAATGAACCAATAATAAATCCAAGATCCTCATATCTGAAGAACTACAAGAATCCAATTGCAACAATAACATACAATTGTTCTTTCCAATTCTCTCCATTGCTGAGGGGACATTCTTCCAATTCTCCCCTTTTATTCTCAGACTTACCTTTTCCCCCAATGCAAAATTTCAATTTCACTCTTATGTTCCACTAATTAGAACAGAAATGCTCTCAGCTCTAGAATGTGTGAAATCACTTGCTCTGACATATGTATCCTATTTAAAAAATGGCATGTAACACATCAAAACAGAGCAATGGGGATTCCTACCATGGAGCCAAGAGAATTTCTAATGTCCATGAGAATTTTGTTATCTGGAAAAGTGGGAGGAGGGCAGTGGCAAATAGATAGAGCCACTTTAGTTATGAAGCTGGGGGAAAATGGGCAACTTCCTTTAGAGACAGCATTTTTCTAAGAATTCATCTCAAATCCTTTAATAGACTGAAAAATTTGGTTCTCACTCCATTATTATTTTTGAAATAATTTTGAAATAAAGCTTTAAAAATTCTAAAAAATTAAAAGCTGGGGCGCCTGAGTGGCTCAATCAGTTAAGCGTCTGACTCTTGGTTTCAGCTCAGGTTATGATCACATGGTTCATGGGTTTGAGCCCCACATTGAGCTCTACATTGACAGTGCATGGCCTGCTTGGGATTCTCTCTCTGTCTCTCCCCTACAAGTGCATGTGTGTGCTTTCTCTCAAAATAAATAAATAAGTTAAAAAATAAATAAAAGCTTGCTTATACACCAAAAAATTTGTACATAAATGTTTATAGTATCTCTATTCATAATCACCCAAACCAAGAAACAACCCCAGTGTTTTCAACACAGAAATGAATAAACCAACTATGGTTTATCCAGACATTGAAATACTACTTAGCCATAAAAGGGGAAAAATAATAAGGAACAAAAATAGAAAAGGAGGGAGTGAGAGAGGAAGTAATAAAGTCAGGCAGGCAGGCAAAGGAAAGAAAGAAAAAGAAAAAGAAAAGAAAAAAGGAGGGAGGGAAGAAATTAAAGAAAGAAAACAGAAAGAAAGAAAGAAAGAAAAAGAAAGAAAGAAAGAAAGAAAGAAAGAAAGAAAGAAAGAAAGAAAGAAAGAAAGAAAGAAAAGAAAGAAAAGAAAGAAAAGAAAGAAAAAAGGGAATAAAGAAAGAAGGGAAGGAAGAAAGAAAGAGAAGGGAAGAAAGAGAAAGGAAGAAGGAAGGAAGAGGGAGAGAGTGGGAGGGAGAAAGAGGGAGGGAAGGAGAGGAAGGGGAAGGGAGGGAGGAAGAAAGAAAAAGGAGAGGATGTAGGGAGGGAGGGGGAGGGAGAGAAAAAGAAAGAGAAAAAGAGGGAAGAGAAAAAAAGGAAAGGAAAGAAAAAGGAGGAAGGAAGGAAGATAGAGTGGGAGGGAGAAAGAGAGGGAGGGAGGGAGAGAGGAAGGAAGGAGGGAAGGAAGGAAGGAAGGAAGGAAGGAAGGAAGGAAGGAAGGAAGGAAAGAGAAAGACTATTAATAAAAAAGTAACAACAGTTATGAACATCAAAGGCATTATACTGAGTGAGAGAAGTGTATCTTCAGAGGGTACATACTTTGATTCCATTTATAGGACATTGTAGAAAAGACCAAATGATAGAGATAACTAACAGATAAGTAGTTGTTAGAGATTAGTGGTAGTCGAAAGGAGAATGTGAGGACTGAGGAATAAAATAAGGGAGGTTATTTGGAAATGTTCTTTTTTAAATATTTATTTATTTATTTATTTTTGAGAGAGAGAGAATGAGTGAGCTTGCACCAGTTGGGAGAGGCAGAGAGAGAGGAAGAGAGAGAATCCCAAGCAGGCTCAGTGCTGTCAGCACAGAGTCTGATGCAGGACTCAATCTCACCAACATGAGATCACAACCTGAGTCTAGATCAAGAGTTGATCACTTAACTGAGCCAGCCAGGTGCCCCATTTTTTGGAAATGTTCTATATCCTGATTGTGGTGGTGATTACATGAATCTATTAATGCATTTGAATTGATAAAAACATATAGAAATACTGTATGTTATTTAAATAGAATAATTTTTAATTTTGCCTATAATTTTGAGGGTGATAGATATGTTCATTATCTTAATTGTGGCGATGTTTTTGTGGGAATATTATAGTCATCAAAATTTATGAAACTGTATGTTTCAAATATGTATGGTTTCTCATATGCCAATTACACCTCAATATAAAAATGAAAAGTTAAAAAAAAAGCTTGCCTATGGACATAAGTTAGTGCTAACCAACGATTTTTAAGTAGCACATTTAAAATAAACCAACCAATACCAAACTTCTGCTTTTATCTAAATAGCACAGGAAAAAAAAACAGAGTTTTTATTTTCCTACTCTAGGAAACAATGTGTTTTTCTTTGTTGTGCTTTCCTTGGGCTGAATCTGATAATTTGATTGAAAGTCACAGTCAGATTTTCAGTCTCTTGACTCCTGGCTGACTCAGTCCCAAAGCTACCATAACCAAATTAGCTAGAAATGGTTCTCCTGTGTGTACATCTTATACTTGAGACATACTTGGCTTGTTTGTTATTAATTAGTTGCTTTTTATGAGCATCTGAATAAGATAAATCTAGGCCAGAGACGGGGGAATAGATTTTACTGGGGATTTGCACAAGTAAAATAAAATTCCTCATTCTTTTATCCATTTTCCAATGATTGCTCAGTAATTGTTTACTTTGCTAAGTGGATAAGTGTTCTCATTCTGAAGATATTTACAAGCTAGTAAATAAAATGAGATGTATGTACAAACACTTGTTATACAAGTCAGAATGTGACACATGCCAACAGAATAAGGCCAATCAATTACTCTGGAGGGGGATATTTTCCATCAATGTGGTCATGGAAAGCATCTCAACAGAGAGAGTATCTAAGTGGGTCTTTGAAGGCTGAACAAATAAATGCATAAAGGAGAAAAAAGAAAATTGTTTAGGAAATTAGTGTTGAAATACACTGGGAATTAATGCTGGGAAGCATTTGAGATAAATTTTGGTAGGCAGTAAATGTCAGCTGTAAGGCCCTTGACTATATTCTGAAGGCAGTGAGGTGTCACAGAAGGAAAAACTCTGAGCTGAGAAGTGACATGAACCAAGTGGGATATAGAAGATCAGGACATGGTAGTGTTTAGAAAACAAAGAATGGAAGAGGGGCTGAAGTCAGTGATGCTAGCTTATAAGCCCAGAGAAATACCTGGGTCTAAGGGTAGAGCCCACCAGTAGCTGAACATTGCAAAAGTGTAATCTTAGATGTAATCTCAATGTCTTCACTTACTCATAAACAAATAGTTGTGCCTATGATGTGCCAAGTTTTTCTACTCTCTGAACATATAGTACTGAACTAAGCAGAATTCCTGTCCTTCCTGGAATGTCATTTCTCATAGGGGACAGAGCACATGGGCAGTGGATGAACAAGCAAATGCACTGATACCCTGATGCCAGGTGGCAGTAAGTGCTGTAAAGGAGACCAGAGAGAGGCTGGCAGACAGAGAAAGACCGGAGATGGACAGGGTTGGGAATGGTGGTGGCATAGACTGAGTGATGCAGAAAAAGCCTCTCGGAGGAAGTGACCTTTGGAAGAAACCTGAGTGGAATGATGCATGAGCCCTGTGCATTTCAGGAGAAAGAGTATTCCAGGCATGGAAATAGCAACTACAAGCCGAGATTCTCTGGATTTGGTGGCAAGGGGCATCCTTAGGTCCCTAGGTCCCAGTAGTCCCCGAGGACCCCCTAAGAACTCCCTGGCTCCAAGGAATGCTCAGAGAAAGCACAGCTAGACCACGGTAGTATTAATGAATGGGGAAAGGCAGGGTGGGAAGTCAGTGGGATAAACACGTAAACCCTTCACTCTTGGCAGTGTCTCAGGACGTTCAGATATGAACAAGTGAGCTGGACGAATCAACATATTAGACAGACATGTGAGGATCCTATAACACATTTGGTCAGACCTAGTTAGTTTCTCAGTTCCTCCATTTCTATAGTTCTACAATAGGAGTAATGATTTACTCTTCTAAAATACTTGTTTTCTATCTTCCATCTGTTCTCTTCTAAACTTTGTAAAGCTCATTCTGACAGACCCTCACCTCAGTCTTGGTTTTGAGAATTACGAAGAATAATTTAAGGAGAAATACTAAAGAAAAACTTCTCAAGATAATTCCTCAGCCTCTTTTACAAGTTACAGTGAAACCTAAAATAAAGTAGCCGTCTAGTAAATGGGAACACTACAGACGGCTCAAAATCACAAGTGTTACTGAGATCCACCATGTTTTACATTTGGCTTTCTAACTTACTCCTTAAAATAATCTTGATGAAATATTTAGTTAGTCTTGGAAATTTAAGGACAGAGGAAATGTAAGGACAAAGGACCTTTAAATAATCGGACAAATCTGGGATAAATTATCCAGCTCTGCACATGTTACTCTTTAAAAGACATACTTGGGAATTCCATGGTCAAGAACACTGAACATGTATTGCCACAAAACTGTACTTCTATAAGGACACTTTCATAGGTACTTAAAGGATATCTTCCCTGCAAAATTAATATTAAGAATAATATACTTGACCTGAGAAGGTATTCCCTTTGTGCAGAAAAACTATCTAAGACTTCGAATTCAGGTAAAAAAGTGATTACAGATCTTATCAATGTCATGCCAGAGCATTTTCAAACAGGCCCATTCAAGGTTTATCAAATTCTATAGAACATAGGGTTTTTTAAAAATATTTAATATTAATTAGGCCCAGTCCTGTTAACTTGTAGAAGATTGGTAAGCTGTAAATGATTTTTGTCCCAGTAAAGATGCAAATGGTATCTGTAGACACGTAACCACAAAGGTTACAGCTTTATTGTTCTGTATCCAGTGTGGTATACTTATCTCAGCTGGCTGGCTATGTGATCGATATCCCTCAAATGTTCTTTTTTTAATGCTTTTTATTATGGTATTCTCAAATGCTCTTGAAACCAGGTTGCCATCTTCCAGGTACTCTCACTAGTGAGTTAAGGAACTTCTTGACAAATGCTGATTCACAAAAGCCACATTTTCACTTTTTGAAAAATATACTGTGACAGTTTTAATCGAAGTTTCATGAGGGAGAACTAATATGTGGCCTTAATTAAGCATTCATGGTTGGTCTTCAGGATATCTCACATCAAAGTATGGGATTTCCTGACCATCTCCACTAACTAACTGGTTTAAATCCAGCAATGTTGTTCAAATGTATTATCGCACTGTGCATTAACTGCTTTCCACAGTTGCATAGCTTTATTTTTTAATTTCTTTTTATTTTTGAGAGAGAGAGAGAGAAAGCGAGTGAGCATGAGCAAGGGAGAGGCAGAGAGAGAGGGAGACACAGAATCTGAAGCAGGCTCCAGGCTCTAAGCTGTCAGCACAGAGTCCAACCGATGTGGGGCTTGAACCCAAGAACTGTGAGATTATGACTGAGCCACCCAGCCTTCCCCCAGTTGCATGGCTTTAGTATCAGACTAATTTTCCTGACCCAAATTAGTAATTGATTATAAATATGTATTTGTTTAGTTCAAATACGGTGTTAGCATTTTTAGAATTCTTTTTGATACTCTCTTAGGTAAGAAATTTTTTCTGGTAAACATGCAATAATAAATAGAAGAGTTACATCTTCCTTTCAGTGGATTATTCTGTCTCTGTTAGAGCTCCATATTTTAAAAAGAGGATGTCAAAATCTACACTCTCAAAAAAAAAAGAGAAAGAAAGAAAGAAAGAAATCCATTCTCACTACTCATTCTCTGTAGGAGGAAACTTGGCTCTACCCTTCATGGAAATGCGAAGGAGTGTTTTGCATAGACTCATTTGAAGTTTAATTAATATGTTACCTACTTCAAACTTACTAAGTAGTATTATCCTCTAATAAAACAAAAATTGTCAAGAACACTTCAGAAGGGAGAAGATTTCTTTTTAAGGTTTTGTCAAGAAGAAGCATATAAGCAATTTACACACACCTGATACCTGTACTTCTAAAGTACCAGTATTTTGGAGGGCCTGGGTGGCTCAGTCCATTAAGCATCTTACTCTTGATTTTGGCTCAGGTTATAATGTCAAAGCGTTCGTGAGTTTGAACCCCGCATTAGGCTCTGTGACGACAGTGCAAAGCCTGCTTGAGACTCTCTCTCCTTCTCTCTCTGGCCCTCCCCCCGCCCTCTCTTTCTCAAAAAATAAATAAACTTAAAAAAGGTTTTACAAAAGTACCAGGATTTTAAATAGGTATGGTTGTCATTAATGGAATTGGGGGAATGCAGTGGATAAGGAGGGCAGAACTAAAAGATAAGATTGCATAATACTTAATATCCCATGACTCTTTCTTATCAATTAAAATTTTCTAATTAATACCCAGCTACATGCCATCACATGTCATAGAAATAATAATAAAAAAAGCCCACCCACTCAAAGTGAATTTTCACAACTAGAAGAAAATGTATATTTGGATTCTTCTTCAACAGAATTCTCCTGAGGCTTAATTTCTACATGTGTTCTTGCTTCTCACACCTTAATGATATAACCAAGTGATTTTTTTTTCTCTAAACTGTGATGACTTCTTATTCATGATAGGAGCTATTCCCATTATAAAGGAGAAGGGGCTATTTTTTAAAAAAGAAACAGATAGTAAAAACACACTGTGCTGATATTACCTGGAGGGGAAGTGACAGTAAAAATAAAGTGCCAATTTGACCCAGAGATCAAAACTGCCAAGTTGGAGAAGCTCACATAACCATCTTGACTTTCTGCCTGAGTACACCCTACAAACACAGGAACAAAAAGTAAATGTTAGTTACTTATCAAGAGCAGTTTCTTCAAGTCTTCTCTATAAGGAGGCAATTGGACAATAATGGAGAAAAAAAGATTTAATTAAAGAGATAAATCCATCAGGCTTTTCTTAGATAAGTCTTCAAACAAAATAATCCATGGGGCACCTGGGTGGCTCAGTCGGTTGAATGTCTGACTTAGGCTCAGGTCATTTCACAGTCTGTGAGTTTGAGCCCCACGTCGGGCTCTGTGCTGACAGCTCAGAGCCTGGAGCCTGCTTCTGATTCTGGGTCTCCTTCTCTCTCTGCCCATCCCCTATTCATGCTCTCTGTCTCTCTCTCTCTCTCAAAAATAAACATTAAAAAAAAAGAACCTAATAATTCAAGATAGAGTAATAACAGTAATTTAAAGTTTACTATGCCAGACTGTGCTTTATATACATCATTTTAAATAAACTGCTAACAACCCTATAAAATATGTTATTATTATCTAGGAAATAGATAATCTTATAAAAGGTGACATTACTTGGAACTGGGGTTATAGTCCCAAATCTGCCTGATTTTAGGGTTTGCATTCTTAACCACTACTATACATTAACTATTATACCAATGAATGTCTGTCAAGAAAGAAAGTCTATTATCATCCAGGTGGTCAGTTTGTAGGCTCTGCCTCTCTTCTATTCGAGGGATCTGTAGTTTATGTGATGGCAGAGTTAGGTCAATAGAGTAGAACCACAGAAATGCATCAAATCATGACTAATAAAGGCTATCCTGATTTAACAACTTGGGTCGTCTGGGCTATGGTTTCCATGAATAAAATGCAAAAAAAGAAAGTTTACATCTTCTGACAATAGGCCATCCATTTATAAAGCGAAAGAAGGCAACTTAACTCAGGATCACATTCACAGTGCCATTAATTAGTCTTCTGACTCCACCACCCTCAAATTACTTTGCTAATTAACAGCTGCTACAGTTCACTCTGGAAATGTCACTATGATTGATATGACGGACAATGAGTTAGCAGAGTGGTCTTAAAGTTTATAAATTGGTTTGAGATCTTTAAGGCTGAAAGGTATCATAAAGATATAATATGCTTAGTGTTACATTTTTCAATTCAATTGCTTAATTCTTTTTGTGGAAACATTGTCTTTCCTCATCAATTTTGCAGAGCTAACTAAAACTTCTTTTTTCAAAAACATCTTTTCCTTCATCTCTTCAGCATCCCAAAATAAATAAAATGCCCAGAAAAAATGGAAATAAATAAGCCAAGCCTCAAATAAATGATAGGCGCCCAAGATAAATGCAGTTTATACTCTTTAAAACCTATATGCATCAAAATTATGGTCAATAAACTCTTGCAAACAATGAACTGCAGAGTACAGATGTTCAACATGAAATCGTTTGCTGCAGTTTTTCCTTTGACAAACGTCCTTATTGTTCCCATCTTTGGAGGAATACAAAGCAGCATTTAATCGAAATGTGTCCGTCGAGCACAGTGAGTCTGCCTCGTAGAACAGCCGCCAAACTGCCTAATGGTAAGTGTTTTAGCTCCAAATGGGTTTGCTTTTGTGTTAAATACCAGCTTGCCTCAGAGATCTCTACAAAGATTCCCATATATATCTATGATATTCTCAGATTTGAAGCATATGTGCCCAAAAGCTGAGGCAGTTGCTGCCAAGTACAGTACATTACTCCAGGGTTCATCATATCACTGGAATGGTAATTGTGAAATATACAAATGCCACCGACAGGCTCCCTGATCAAGCTGGTATAAGCAATGTACTGGCTGAGGGAACTTGGGATGAGATGGGGTGCTAGGCTTGAAGCAAGATTGAAATTCACTACATGACTTACCAGGGAGTGTTACCTGAATATGTTTCTGCAGGGCATATGGTTTCCAAAATCCCTTTCAGCCCCAATTCTCCCCCATGTCTATCCCTCTCACCCTGATAACACTAGCACACTGTTACATCATTAATGTTGAGACTTTATTTTTTGTAAAAATATTAAGAACATATTTTTTCTACAACTAGGATCTATAATTAAATATGAAAGGTTTATAGGACCCATAAATAATTATCTCAAGTATATAAATTCCCTTTTTTTGTTAATAGATTACAACCTTCTTTTTATAGAGGAGGACCCACTGAGACAAAAGAACATAAAGTTAAATTATAGAATAAAAGATTTAGACTGGACATATAGGTCTGGTTCTGTTGTTATTATTTTGTGTTTCTCCAGGAAATACTTAGAATAAGTCAGGTAATCCATCCCAAATGATTTTGGTTCCACTCTTTCTGAAGTTAAAGAGAAGTATTTCATGATGGCTTCAAGAAATACTTTCACTCATATGAAAAAGGGTGTTTTGGTGATGTGGGCATTCTAAAACCACAAAACTTCACAAGATTTTTTCCGTACATCATGACATACACAAAAATGTGTGCATAGAAACAACTTCAGCTCATTCCTCATACTTCTTCAGTGGATCTTCCAAGGAGGACAATGATGACAATACTAATCCAGGTGACTCAGGTACCTTGAGCATGACATTGTTAACTGAATAAAATAGCAATTTCATTCATTTTGCGTGGTCATAATACGATTCTAAGTTATTCATTGAGGATATCTTTGGGATAACTGAAAGAAAACTAATAAAGGATTAGGGGAGGGTGTCAGGAGTGGGGCAAAATAAAGCATGGGGTATGAGTAAGGTATGGTATAGAATAAGGTATGGAGGATGGGTAAAAGGGAGTATGAGTAAGGTGGTGGGTATAGGTAATATATGAAGAATGGTGAGTTATGGAGTATGAGTGAAGTACAGAATATGAGTAAACTACAAAGGATGAGTAAAGGTATGAAATATGAGTAAGGTAAGGAATATAGGTAACTGAGCTGTACATATAAAAATGGTTATGACAAGTTTATGTTATATATATTTTACCACAATATTAAAAAGGAATATGGGCAAGCTACAAACTATGACTAAGGATATGTAGTATGGGTAAGGCATGGAATATAAATAAGGTACTGGATATGGGTAAGTTATAGAGTATAGATATGGTATTGCTATGGACTGAAAATTTTTGTGCCTCCAAAATTCAAATGTAAACTTAGTCTCCAGTGTGTTGGTATTAAGAGGTGGGGCCTTTGGGGAGTGATTATTATTAGAGCCTTCATAAAAAAAAATCCAGAAAGTTCTTTTGCCCCTATTGCTATGTGAGGACACAGTGAGAAGATGGCCATCTATGAATCAGGAAGCAGGCCTTCACCAGACACCAAATTTGCCAGCACCTTGATCTTGGACTTCCCAGCTTCAGAACTATGAGAAATAAATTTCTTTGTTTATAAGCCACCTTGTCCATGGTGTTCTGTTATAGCAGCCTGAAAGGACAAAGACAGGTATGGAGTGTGTGTAAGGTTTGGAGTGTGGATAAGATATGGAATATGGGCGATATATGGAGTAGAGAATAGGGGTAGATGAGCTTCAGTATCCAGGTGAGGGTAATTGATGTACACATTAGAACATGAAAAAAGCTAAAAATTGATTTTTTGACACTGTTGTCTTAAGATCAGAAGGTAAGTGAATTACTGTTATATCTTATGAATTTCACACCAAAATGCCAGCAACAGCTAAAAGGCATTGAAGAATGGACCAAATGACATCACCAAAACAGGCAGTTTAAAACTACCTAATGGGGCGCCTGGGTGGTTCAGTCAGTTAAGTGTCCAACTTCAGCTCAGGTCATGATCTCAACATTCATGAGTTCACCCATCAGGCTCTGTGCTGACAGCTCAGAGCCTGAAGCCTGCTTCAGATTCTGTGTCTCCCACTCTCTCTGCTCCTCCCACACTCACACCCTGTTTCTCTCTCTCTCTCAAAAATAAACATAAAATAATAAATAAAAATTAAAAAAATAAAACTACCTCATAATGCAATTTTGAATGTTTAATTTTCACATTGGCCAACCTTGGATAGCTTTGCTTAATTATCTTACTTTCTTAATGATGTGGCTTGACTTTGCAAATTTGTGCAGAGAACATTTTGAGATGTCCTTTTTCCTGTGATTTTAAACCTAAGGAGTTTCAGAGTTAACTGTGTTAGTAAAGAAATAACCAAGAAGAGCAAAAATATGAGTCAACAATATGGGTGTTACTTTCACCAAAAGTGAGTAAAATATGCATTGCTGTAAGTGGAAGAATAGAAAATATAGAGTCTATGAGATGAGTCTCACAAAATAAGCAGCATTGCCTGGGCCTTTAAACTGCATTGTTCATGGGGCGCCTGGGTGGCTCAGTCGGTTAATCGTCTGACTTCAGCTCAGGTCATGATCTCACAGTCCGTGAGTTGGAGCCCCGCGTCAGGCTCTGTGCTGCCAGCTCAGAGCCTAGAGCCTGCTTCAGATTCTGTGTCTCCCTCTCTCTCTGCCCCTCCCCTGCTCATGCTCTGTCTCTCTCTGTTTCAAAGATAAATAAAAACATTAAAATATTTTTTTCTAAATAAAATAAAATTGCATTGTTCAGGGGTGCCTGGGTGGCTTAGTTGGTTAAGCATCTGACTTTGGCTCAAGTCATGATCTTATGGTTTGTGGGTTCGAGCCCTGCATTGGCTCTGGGCTGATAGCTTGGAGCTTGGAGCCTGGAGCCTGCTAGACAGATTCTGTGTGTGTCTCTCTCTGCTCCTTCCCTGCTTGTGCGTGCTCTCTCAAAAATAAACACTTAAAAAATAATAAAAAATAGGTTTTTTAAATAAAATAAAATTAGACTGTACAAAGAAAAAGTGGATAGGGTGCTCAGGAGAGTAACAAGACTATGGAAATTTGAGAAAATTACACAGCACAGGCTAAAAAGATTTAGTTTCTTAATAAGTTGATAAAGTAGGGAATTCTTAGGCCAGAATAGTTGAAAGCCAACTTGAAAAGATATAGATATAAGAAGAACGGAATGAGACAAGCCTGAAACAGTAAGAGTTTTGTAGCTATGGAATATCTACTCATGAACTGTCAATTACCTCCTTAAGAAAATTTGCAGAAGGGTCTAGTTCTATTTTCTGGAATTACTGTGTAACTTTGCAGGAAAACAAAATGTATAAGCTAAAAAAAACAGTGATGTAAAAAATATCTGGAATTCATGAAAAATTATGTTGAATGATAGGTCATTAAGTTGGAAACTTTATTATTTTATAGGTTTCCTTTTTTAAAAAAAAAATTATTATTTTTGAGACAGAGAGAGACAGAGCATGAACAGGGGAGGGGCAGAGAGAGAGGGAGACACAGAATCTGAAGCAGGCTCCAGGCTCTGAGCTGTCAACACAGAGCCTGACACGGGGCTCGAACTCAACAGATTGTGAGATCGTGACCTGAACTGAAGTCGGACACTTCACCAACTGAGCCACCCAGGCGCCCCATAAGTTTCCTTTTTTAAGGACAAGTAAGAATGAAAGGGGAAGCAGGTGTTCCATACCAGATGATAGTAACAGTTTAGGCCAAAAAATAAATGTAATTAGCAGGAGAGGCAAGATTTGGTATTTCTATGATGGACTTTTCCCCATACATTTTAGTATTTTATTAATTTTTTTTTTTTTTTTTTACAGAATCCATGTGAAAGAGCTTAGGCTCATTAGCCAGGTTAGAGCAAGAAATAATCATAAAGTCATGGCTTATTCTTGGAAGGCAGCAATTTTATAGATAAGCTGATATTTTGAACTGGTGAATAAGTCATTTACAAGTTTGTAAAAAGCATTAAAGGCAACCCAAAAACAATAGAAATGTCCTAACCAATTCATGAAGTATATAAGGAATCTGATAAGCTGATTTTTTAAAAGAGTTATCAACCCTCTAATTTTGCTTCTAGTTGTTGCCTGTGCTTTTAATGTCATATCTATGAAATCATTGCCGAGACCAATGTCAGGAAGATTTCTCTATGTATTTTCTTGTAAGAGTTGTCAGGTCTTATGTTTAGGGCTTTGCTCCATTTTTGAGTTGCTTTTTCTGTATGGTATAAAATAAAGCTCCAAATTCACTCTTTTCCATGTGGATATCCAGTTCCCCAGCACTATTTATTGAAAAGTATGTCCTTTCCTCATTAAGTATTCTTGCCACCCTTGTTGAATATCAGGTGGCCATATGTTTTTGGTGTGAATTTATTTCTAGGGTCTTCATTCTGTTCCATTGATCTATACGTCTATCTTTAGGCCAGTATTCTACTGTTGTAATTACCATAGTTTTGTGATATACTCTGAAACCACAAAGTGTAACACTTTCAGTTTTATTCTTCTTTTTCAAGGCTGCTTTGGCTATTCAGGATCTTTTGTGGTTCCATATAAATTTTAGAATTGCTTTTGATATTTCTGTAAGAAATGCTACTGGTATTTTGGTAGAGATTGCACTGGATCTGTAGATCACTTTGGGTAGTATGGACATGTTAAGTAAAGTTAGAGAAGTAGGATTACTTGTCAAAGTAAAAAGCTTCTGCACAGCAATCAACAGAGTAAAAAGGCAACCTACAGAATGGGAGGAAATATTCATAAGATATATGTCTCATAAAGTGTTAATTTTTAAAATATATAAGAAACTCTTGCGTCTCAATAGCACAAAAACTCATAACCTGATTTTTAAAAATAGGCTAAAGACTCAAACACACATTTCTCCAAAGAAGACCTACAAATGGCCAACAGGTACAGTATATGAAAAGATGCTCAACATCCGTAATCATCAGGGAAATGCAGACCAAAACTACAATGAGATATAATCTCACACCTATTAGGATGGCTATTATTAAAAAAAAAAAAAAAGAAAGAAAGACAGCAAGTGTCGGTGAGGATGTAGAGAAACGATAAGTCTTGTACATTGTTTATGGGAATGCAAAATGGTGCAGCCAATGTGGAAAACAGTATGGAGGTTCCTCACAAAATAAAAATAGAATTACCACATGATCCAGCAAGTCCTTCTGGGTATTTATCCAGAAGGATTGAAATCAGTATCTCAAAGAGATATCCAAACCTCCATGGTCATCACACTGCTATGCATACTAGCCAAGATAAGAAAACGATCTAAATATTCATCAACAGATGAATGGATTTTAAAAATGCAATATATGCATACAATAGCAAACCATTCAGCCTTAAAAAAAGAAATCTGGAAATATGTGACAATATGATTATCCTTGAGGACATGATGCTAAATGAAATAAGCTAGTCACAGAAGGACAATTCCATTTATATGAAGGATTCCATTTATATGAAGTATTTAAAATAATCAAACTCAGAGAAACAAAGAATAGAATGGTGTTATTTTTACTTTTATTTATTTTATTTTATTTTTTATTTTTATATGCACGAGCCCCAGGAAAAGTAAATGAAGCTACCAGTACCTACCAGTACTAGGAGTGAACAGGAAGGCAACAGAGGACAAAGAATGGTAGAGAGGGGAAAATAAACTCTAAGGGCCTGCTCTGGGCCAGGTGTTTGCATTTGCCATTGCATTTATGCTTCATAACATTGAGAGTGCTTCTGTTTCTCCACAGAAACCACATCATACCTATGACTTGCTCCCTGGGCCAGTCCATGGTACTGTAGTACCAGAACCATTTGTCCTGAGGGACATACCCTTTTTCTTACAGCATTTTGAGGATACGGATATTACAAAAATGTTCCTTCATCAGAAGAGGAGGTAGTTCCTTAAGTATTTAATGCCAGCCAATTCTTCCTTTTTACAGATATGGCACTCTAGACTGAGGAAAAGGAGATCTCTTCCAAATTACCCAAGATATTGACCATTACTCACCTTGCTATGAATTCTAGTGGTTGCAAACATTTCCTTGCAGATGCAGTACTAACATCTCTGAATGTCACAGGTACCTACCTTTCAGCACTGAATCTGATGTCCCTTCCAGGGAAACAGAAATGGCCCAAGGCTCTGAGGGAGGCCCCAAGGACTCTATTCTCTGATTCTGGAAATAGAAAAAATAAGGTGGGGAGAAGTAGATTGAGAAGAGAACTTGGGGAAGTTATCTAAAACATAAAAAAAAAAAATCAGACAGAATCTTTTATGAAACACATATTCAGCAGAGACATGCAAAGGAAGGAAAATGATAAATATTTTCTGTCTTATGTTAAGAACGTATCAAAATTAGCTTATCAAGAAAAGAGAATGGAGATTATCAAAGGAGAAGTTTGGGCAGATCAGTGAAGAGGAGAAAGGAAAGCTAAGTTTACAGAAGAGAGTGGCATTATGTGTTGAAGGTTCACAAGGAAGGTTTGATTGGGAGAAGAGAGCAGGACCACACTGGCCGAGTGTCAGATTACTTCAAAAAGGACAGGTTTCCAAGTGTGGACCTAAATCTCACAGTCTTCCTCCCTGTGCCAACAGGGCAGGGGTACATTTTTACAATAAAGAGTAGAAAGCTGATTCAACTATCTCATTTTACTTCTCCCCCACTCCCATGACTTAAATAAATATTAAAAAAACTAGAATCAGAGGGCATGGACACTAAAATTAGAATTAAGCACAGACGCCTTTGTTGATGATTTACTTAACCACATATAAAAGAAATCATTTAAAATAGCAAAAAGCTATAATGCAGATGTGGTAGCATAAATTCCTTCATTAGCATATGAAATGACTTCTTTGAGAAGGCTAGATCTCCAAAAGATATGAGAGACCTGCTTCAAGAATTTGGCTGGGGAGGAAAAGTATCAGGATTTGATTTTTACTCTTGATCACATTCTGGGCACTCAGAGAAAGTAGAAGGAAACCAAGTGTGAGATAGAAGGAAGATGGCAAAAGGGCAAAAGTATTATTAAAGGTTCTCAGTGCAGCAAACACCGCATGGGGCACTCTGTCAATGTGTGACATGGTGGTGAAATCTAAAACATGTGCCAGATATGACATGCTCCCAGCCCTATAGAGAGGTTGTTACCCATGAACCAGTTACCTGCTTATCCAGAAAAACAAGCTGTGGTTGTACCCTAAGTTCCTTTCCCACTTCTCCATCCGAAGGCTGGACCAGAACCGAGAGAGCATGGGGCCGGATGTATATCAAATTCCTAGTTTTAAAACTGCTTGTATTTCTGGCATGCATAGACAAAAATAGAATACATCCATAAGGTTACGGATATCATGGCAATAACTATTTCTATAATGCATTATTGCCAGTGAAAATATTTGCAGTTGCTTTTGCTTCTAGAAACTTTGTAATGCACTCTATAGGAAACATGATCTTACAACCAAAAAATAATTATATATTTATTGTTTACGCTTGCTTTTAGCATGGGCAATGGATGGACTGGGCGTGTGGGAGGTGTGGGGAGAAACACAAATTATGAACTTAGATTTTGTCACCATTCATTAATATCAGTCCCAAGAATGCCTTATCAGACTAAAATATTTCGAAGGTGCAGATATGTTCACTACTCTGCTCAAAAACCAGCTCTCCCCACAAAGGTTCTGATTTGTAGTGTTTTCCAATTTTGATGGTATAAATACTTCTACCATGGCTGATTCTATGACACCGAGATGTTGTCACTGGAACAAGTTGGCAGAGTTGCCTGACAGCAAGCTCCAGCAACGGCGCTGTGTTACTTGGAATAGTTCATTTAATCCTAACAACAACCCTTTCGTATTTACATTCTCCACAGTGTGCTTGCACTAAATAGGCTCAATAACTGTGGAATTAATTGATTAATGTATTTTAATTGAATGAAGCCCTCAGGGAGAATAATAACTGAAAATTAATATATGCCAAGCACGTATGGTGTACCAGGTGCTATTCTAAGCTTTCCACATATAAACGCATTGCATCTTCAAAATAACACTGTGATGTAGGTATTTCTACTTAAACATGAAGAGACTGAGGCCCACAAAGGCTTAAATGCCTTGCCAGAGGTCTCACAAATGGTTAAGTGTATGATCAGGGTCTAGAGCAGTTAACCAATGAGCTGTATCATTTTTTACCTTTCAAGTACATTAATAACTGATGTGACTTAGCAATAAAATGCAATGTGTGTGTGTGTGTGTGTGTGTGTGTGTGTATATATATATATATATATATATATATATATATATATATCAAAATGCTTATGTAATTCATGATACCTCAAAACAGCTTTTTACCAAAGCTTTGGTGTTTCTGATGACCAAGATAGCTTCATTAAAAGAACATTATACATTATATATCTATTATCTTATTGTCTATTGTATATTATGCATCACAGTCATGCAATAGATTTCTAGCAATTGAATGGAGATATATAGACATCATATAGCACATATATCACCCTAGTATAGAGCATCCATTGTTGACTTGTTCTCAAAATAGCCTAGGTCAGGTATAATAAGGCTTTGATTAAAAAAAAGAAAAAAAAAAAAAAAAAAAAAGAGTAGCCTACCCTGCCCCGAATGCTTGAAAGTCAACTACTTTATTCCCTAACCCTTTTTTCCCTCTTATCTAAAGAGAAAAAAATAAAATATTTATTTAACATGGAAGGTGTATGTCATGTGTATGCCCCTTTTTGGGACAATTAGTCCCAAAAAGAGAAAAGAGTGAAAGAGCAAATAGAGTGGATCACGAACCATGAAGTTTCTGTAGGAAGCACTTTCTCTTTCCCCCAAGATTCCTGGGAAATGGGGACAGAGTGGGAACATGTGGTTCTAAGAGTCCCCTTTGGTCATCTACCAGTTAAGGCCCTGACCTCTGTGCTAGAATCACTCACTGGGAATTCAACATACACCAGCCTAATCTCATTTATTACTTTGCTTAGCCTGAGTGGGTAAGGATCCTTTTTTTTTTTTTTTAAGGGGAACAATTTAAATTGGATTTTTAAAATCCATGCTATTAATTCTAACCTTCCATGGGCCCAGGTTATTGGAAAATTCTAACATTGTTACAAGATCCTATCTCTCCCCTAACCCATTTCTTAAATGCTTTCTCATGTGGGATAGGGTGCAGGCTAGCAATGCGGTTAAAGAAGCTGGAAGACCCCACCAAAGATCCTGACACATGTACAATGATGTCTGGAAATGAAGAGATGGGAGCCACCGGTCTCAGCACCCGCTGAAAGGCCTATCCCTGACACACTTTAAAGTTTATTGTGAGCAAACATCTCTTATTAAATGTAAACAGCATCTTACTGGAGGTCAGAGACTTGCTGCTACAGCATATCCCAAGGTAATACCACTTTAAGCTCCACATAAACTCTTAAGCAGTTTCTATCCTAAAACCTGACCGTAGGTGGTACAGTTTTTTACGATATGTTATAATAGTGCAATAAATCTGTTAGCTTAAAATCGAATCTCCGTGGCCTTTTAGAGAAATCATCATTAAATGCAGGGTCCTGTTAATGATGCCATCGAAGTGAAATTGTTTAATCTGCTAAGGGGGTGAAAGGTCACCAAATGAATTTTTTATAATACATCAACTTGACACGCAATAGGGAAAACTGTAATAGATAAAAGCAAAGGAAAAGGGCACTGTCTTCTTCTGATAGGTCAATAGCAGCCAAGAGAGTCACTCATCCACTTTCCTTTCACGATGGGGCTCCTTTTGCATTTAATATGGACACCCAATTAATACCTCAGCACCACAGACAACCTCATTTTAGGTGACTTATAGCAATTTCTCCCCCTTCCCTGAAATGAAAGTGATCACAATACATCATAGCATTGTGCGAATTAACGTTAATTGATTCAAGTTACCAAGCAATGATGGGCCACTTATATAATCTAGGCGTTATTGGGTGCTAGAAGGGATGGAGGGAAGATTAGATTCCAGTGTCCGTTGCTGTGACGACGGGAGTCACCTGACGCCTTGTTAGACAGTTGTAAGGTTCTATTGCTGGCCCCAGTGGGGTCGTCAGTAAACTGGAGTGATGTCCAAACATCATTATACGCTGCTCCGATATTAAAGCAAAGGGATTAGCAACTTATTGCAAGCAACCTGGATTTGTCATGGTGCTGTCGTTATCCAATTTCCAACTGCTAATGTGACTGTAGCCTGCAGGCAGAAGGACCTACAGCCAAACTTTAAAAAATGGGGGAGGAGAGTTCCCTCCAACCCTCCCAGTTGTAACTGCTATTTAACAGCTTCCAATACCAAGTCAGGTATGTGAAAGAATTTTTTTTTCCCCTCAGTGCTTAAGTACCAGCTAAAAAATAAGTAAAGATCAAGAGAATACAGATGTTTCCCAGTTCTGAGATCACCACTATTCACTCTAACTCTTGCTTTTCAATCTGCCTGACCCGAAATGCTTCCTCTGTAGAGGAGGGGATTGTTTCTATTTGCATGGCAAACCTAGCAAGCAAACAAACAAATCCTACTGAAAGCTGGCTCTGGGCAAGACCTGTGGGGATGGGCTGAGGGTAGGGGCCTTAGAGATAGTGCCTCATTCTTTCTTCAGACTTCACCTCCTCAAAGTTACTAAGTCAGGTTGCTATAATAGTGCCCCATGTTTTGATCAAATGTTTCAGATGTCCTGCATTTTCATTCATTCCTGTTTTAAATAGGCTAGACAGGGAAGAATCGCTATGTATCCTGAGGGGGCTTGAATTCCAAAGTTTTCAAGATTCCACACTGGGGCAGAAGAAAGTAAGCTCTCTAATCGACTCAGTTTAACAAACATTTTAACCCTTCTATTATGTACAAACATTGTTCTAGGCACCGTGAGATGTGCAAAGATAAATAAAACACCATGGCCTCTGCCCCTGAGAAACATAGTCACCCCCTCCTCCACCATATAGTTTGTAAGGCAAGAATGACTTTCCTGGCTATCTCTCAGAGGACACACATACCATTTTCCTTATATTTCATAGTCCTTATGCTCCCTATTAAGATTAGCCAGATGCCTTTAGCTGCTGTCAAGTACTAGGGAGAGAAGAGGGAAGAAATGTCTTATGATTTGACAGTTTCCTTCTGGCATTGTAACATGGTGGTTCCAAACCTTATATATTGTAAACACCCAATACATGTTACTGTACTAACACTGTGACAGATCAGTACCCACTATATACTTCCTCTGCTCTTAGGTCATTACGTGCCTCTGAAAAGCTACTACCTATCTTGGCCTGGCTAATTTCAAGTTCTGGTACATCCCTCAATTGGTGTGCTACTGCTATGCTCTTATACTTGTTGTTCTTAGAAATTACTCATTTCAAATTGAGATTTGAACAACCCTAGGTACAGGTGGCAATGTGCCAGGAGTAAATAAAGACACAGAATAAACATGGCACATCTTCCAACATGGTCAATTGAATGGTTAAAACCTAAGTATCTTAGATGAAAATTTTTAAATACTATTTTATAATAAATTTATCATGACTATCTTATCTGGGATAATGAAAACTCTGAATGCACTTATCAAGATCACACACAAACTATTCAAAATGTCCTGTTTGCCTTAGGGTACTGTAGCCTTAGTCTGATCAGGAAAGCAAGATCCAAGATCTATATAATGGATGAGATTTAATATGGGATATTGGTTACACAGGAGTATTAGGATAGCAGAAAAGCCAAACAGGTTACATTTCACTATTTGAAGCAAATATTTGATGATCACTTACTATTCATAGGCACTCTTGGGAACATACTAGTAAGTTCAAGTGTTGACCATCTAATAACTGTTATACAGATAAAAATATACTAAAGTTAATATAACTGAAGTTAATTTTATGGAAAACTAGATTAATGGTGAAGCAGGTTCATATTGAATCAATTTCTTTGTAATTATATATAGAATGAGATTTCAGATAACATATTCTTATTAAATAGTTCTGCAAATGTTTGTTTTGCCTACCCATGGATTTTAAATCTCTACATTTTCACTTGAGCCATATAATTTTTTGGACATAATAGCTGTTCAATGAATGCCTGGAAAATAAAACACATTGAAATGCAGGCTTTTATGAGTCCTTATTATATTTACCTCCAACTTTGCCATCTGTACACAGAAATCTTAGTTACTTGATTTTAAGGTAGCATGGTTTAGTTTTGGGATTCAAACTACATGTGGATGTGATGGGTTAATTGTAATCCAGCAGCACTGAATTACAATTAACATCCTATTTATAAGAAAAATTGTAGAAAAATATAACCTGCAGAAGTAGAGTCAAGGATTTAGCAGTCTGGGGCCATTTAATATAAGAACAATGGTACTGAAGGGTATCACTGAAGAAACAGGGCTATGAAATAAATGATAGTTTTAACGATGACCATGAAACATCAATAAAAACTGTGAATGGTCCACATTATTTCCCATTTAATAAGGCTGGATAATATGTTGTTGTTGTTTTGTTTTGTTTGTTTTTACTTTAAGAGATGAAGGTTTTTTAAGAATGTAGTGACAAAAGGAACAATTTTTAATTAAATGGAAGTTTTGCCTATGTAGAGCATCTCATTTTCCCACAAAACCACATATATGAAATACCATTGTGACAATTTTGCCATTCACCTAACAAAGCAGAGAATTTGTATTCTAGTGAAAAGAAGAAATAGCGTAGAAACATTCTTTCATGGCAGATCTGTGATTTTGTCACGAAGGAGGAAACAGGCAGCTGGCAGTACAGAAATCTCTTCCAGGAAGAACATTCTGCCAGTCTTGGGAAGAATGTCCTTCCGTGTTGAAAGAAGGATTCTGTTCTTTATACTGTTTCCTAGAACAGCTAGGAAACAGTTATTGTAGCTTTTCTAGGAAACAGTATACAAGAACTATACTGTATACTGTTCTTGCTGTTTCCTAGACAGCAGGTGACCAGGGGGTATGGAGTGGTTGCACAAGAGAAGATGCTAAATGAGACTGAGTGACAATAGACTTGTTAGTCTTACCAATGGTCTCAGCTAGTTCTCTATTCTATGTCTGCCTGGAAAGTGCTACTTACACACAGTAAGGGAACTTAAAAAGGTACTAAGTTGATAGGCTCAAAAACACACATACATACACTCCTCTAATGTCTTGCTCACCTTCACTAGAACTGTTTTCAGGAGCCAAGGATCATGGCAATGTCATAAACAGAGAGCTTAACTGGAGATAACATATTGGGTTTCTACTGCTGCATAACAAATTAACACAAACTTAGTGGCTTAAAATAATACAAATGTATTATCTTTGGGTTGTGGGTCAAGACTCCAGACAGGCTTGGCTGGGTTTACTGCTAGAGCCTCTCAGGAAGAATCCACTTCTAAACTCATTCAGATTGTTGCTGGAAGTTATTTCCCTGTGGCTATAGAATGAAGGTCCCTGTTTCCTCACTGGCTGCCAGCCAAAGTCCATTCTCTACTCATTCCACCTGCTTTTTTTTCCCATGTGATCCCTTCCAACTTAAAAACAGTGACACTTTAGGTCCTTCTCACACTTTGAATCTCTCTGTCTTCCTATTCTGCCATGCAGGAGAAAGCTCTCTTGTTTTAAGGGCTCATGTTATTATTTGGGCCCACCTTGAAAATCTTGGATTGTCTATCTTAGGGTCAACCATGCCACATAACATAGTATATTCAATAAAGTGCAATCTGACCATAAACATAGTTTCCTGGGCTAAGGGCAGTATGCATCTTTGGAAGTCCATTTTAGAAATTTAACCAATGCTTTGGCATTTCAGTATTAAACTTCCATAAAAGATACAGATATGTTTAATTTTACTGTATGACAAAGAATAATATTTAAAGGTGTTTTTAATTGTTGTTTTTTTTTTTTGTAATGAAGCAGAGGAAATGGAGAGAGAAGAGAAAGGAGAGAAAATTAAGAGAGTAAAAATCAAGTTTCTTCTGAAATAAAGGTAAGGAACATAAAATATGTCTTTCTGGGATTCCAGATAAAGGATAAAATATATAAGTAAGACTCCTGTAGACAACTGTCAGTTTAAAAAGCTAGACTGAACTTATGTGAACTCTGTGCCCTCTCCCTCTACACTCCACTGAAATTACTTAAAAGAAAAAAAAATTTTAGGATGTCCCTGGAACCACAGTGGAGGGGGCGGCCATCTTGCCAGCGCAACCCAACAGAAAGCCCCAAGCAGCACTCGAGACCTGGGGCAAAAAAAGCACCCCCCCCCCCCCCCCCCCCCCCCCGCCGCCAAATGCTGCAGCTTAAAAACCTCACTCCACCACACGTGGGCGCGACTTCCCTCACTCCTCTCTCTCTCTCCTTGAGTCACGGAACCTCGCCAGAGACCTTAGTTCCCAATAAAGCCTTTGACTGCTAAATTTTTTTAGCTTCTGACTCTTATCTTTACCCTGCCCTATGCCTGACTTTAACAAAAATAAATAAAAATGGTGCAAAACATGGGCATAAACGGTGTAAACTAACAAATACAAAGAAGGCGAGGGAGAAGTATTGACAACAGAGGTCAATGAAGTTTTGGAAGATGGAAAACAGGTTCATGAAATTGACTTAGCCAAGCAGACAAAATTTAAATCCAGATGCCACTAGAAGAGGATAAAGACCAGGAGAGGCCAATTCACTGTATATTATTTAATTAAAAAGTAGAGAGCACTCCATTTCTCTCCCACCATAAGAAGTTGATTGCTTTTTGAAAGCTGGTAGTACTCCCCTTGAAAACTAAATGCCAGCATGGTCTCAATTTGTTGAAATGCATACAAACCCATTAAGTTAACAAGAGTGAACCTCTCAACATTCTTGGTGCTTTTCACTGAAAGGCAAGTGTCCCTATACTGATTCTTCTGTCTCAAGGTCAGTTCATTAGCTTGTCAATGGCTCTCCAGTGAGTTCAATGGAAGTCCCAACTGACACTGATCAAAGTTGAAAGAAACAGGACTGGCCTGAGGCTTCCACAAGGCTTCAGGGTTGTTTAGCATATTGTGCAATTCTTAGGACCAGGGGAAATCTTGTTAATTTTCATTCAGTCCCTTAGGACAAGGCATTTCTCATTCTGCACAGATTTATTCAGATATACTCAAGAAGCAGCTTTTCCTTATCTTCAGAAGATTTGCTTTTTACCTTATGTTTGGAAACTCTCTTAAAATACCAGAGGGACAGAGAGAGATGGAGAAATGGAACACATCCCAACAGAAAATCGATGCTATAATATACATGTTCAGCAGTTTCTTATTAAATCAGAAATATCGGAGTCAAAAGTGAAAACATAATGGCTATGATGGATGGTGGGCCATAAAGGTGATCTCTGAAGCTGTCTCGCTTCTCCATAACAGAATGATATCCCCCACATAGATGTGTGTGTACCTGAACTTGTGCTGGTTCCACTTTCTTGGTTGGGCTTCCTCTGCTATACCTCCATTGCTTCTACTCTGACTTTTTCCTCTCCTTCTAGTTAAAGGCTCAATATTCACTGAGTCTTTTTTTATACATAATACAAAAATCAGTTGTTTGGGGATGATGACCTGTTAGAAAAGCTAAGAATTGTAAAATCTAAATAGAATTAAGCAGTGGACTGGACTTTTTCCTCTCTAGTCACCTACATATAATATATTTGTTAGAACTTGGTGGGATCTAAATGAAATTGGGCTAAAGGAAAAATGATTAAACATAAGCTAAGATGCATTGGCAATTTTTTTCAGATTACCATGCATTATGTTATAATGACATTGATAACATGGTGAAGGTTTGGTGGTTGGTAAAAATATCCAAGATTTAATAGATTCTGAACAATCACTTAACTAAGAGTATCTTTTAATTCTATAACAATTCATAAAGCCCTTCAAGTTTTCTTTTCATATCTCCTATATATATTAATGTGCTGTCCAGAAGAGGAACAACCATTTATACTGTAAGTCAGGTGAAATATGATACAAAAACACTAGCTAAGCTTTCATTTGGATATGTTGCTCTGTATATAAAAAGGCAATCAATGTATTAGTTAGATATGCCTAATGATGTGATGGTGTCTCTTTTTTGTTTTTGTTCTTATTTTATAGCAAATCCCACATCCACTGAAGATGATATGTGGAAGTAAGTAACATCCCTTAAATATCAATTGTTTATTTATTAGCACTACCACAAATAAGACAAAAAAACAGTAATAACAGAGTAATCTAAAAGAATACGAATGTTCTAAAATCTCATTGAATAATAAAAATCAGAATCTAAATAATTTTATCTATTTCAGGGACCTAATATCAACTGAATTTGTGCATGGGTTTGAGCTTATTTTTCCAGTGATGGTGACAAGCTTATAGGGAATATCTGTGTTGCTCACCTCTAACCCTCTATAACCAGCAGCAGTCATTTGTGAGATGGTTAGTATTATCTATATTTCTTAAGCATTACAACAAGTTCATCATGTCTCTCAGTCTAGGCTATCATTTTTGGTTCTTTTGCATCTGCTAAAAACTGGAGCTTGGGACTCTAAAAGCCTTGACCCTGTGACAGATATCTTAGATGCACTTGGGCTGGTCACTTTATCCTTTAACTAACAGAAACTATAACATTGAGAGTAATTTACACTTGTTTTCCCTTATTGTGCACTTCCCATGCTTCTTCATTTACTAAGCTCAGAAAAACATTCAGGTATATTTATGTCTGAAATGTCTGTTGAATAGAAATCTGGTGGAGGACTCCAAAGTAAAAGCATTTAGAGTAAGTATAACATAGCACAAAGGATGTTGCAGATCTTACACAGCTCTGTGTCATAAACATAGTTGACAACAGTGATATTCCTGCCTCATACAATTTAACAAAGGAATCCTTTTCATGGCTTTATAATCCTAGGTTAAATAAGACCCAATCAGGGTCACTGAATTAGCCTAGTAAACTCCTAGTCATCCTTCAAAACTTTCCTAAATAGAAGTCTTTTCCCCAGTCCCTATAAGAATTATCATCACCCTCCTCAGGATTCAAGTTTTAGCTTATAGCTCTTTGGAATTATGATAGGTAGTGCTTTTGTCCCTCAAGGCAAAGATCGTATCTGTTTCACCTTAGCAATCCAGGAATCCAGCCTACTACTTAAATTCATTACATGTACATTCTTTCAATAAATGAATGAACAAATGAACTGAAAACAGTTGTTTTAGAAAAATTTCTTCCTTCAGGCTTTTCACTTTAAGGTACTGAAATATAACATCTTCAACAATCCAAAATATAGAATACTCATAAGAACACAGACTTAACTTAAAAAAGTCTTAATTGAGAATTTATGTCTATAAATGACTCTCTGAGTTTTTATTCTTATCTTCAGAAGCAAACAGATTATGTGACTCAGTGGAAGTAGATTAACATTTGCAATACACACGCTAGAGATCAGCCCTTGTTTAGATGTTTTTATAATTAGTACTTACCCATAGCCAGTGATTCCCTTTGACTGAGTTACCAGTAAGGCGCCAATAGTTGTATTCAGAACATTCTCTAGTACTCCAGTTTGTTGAGCAGTGATAATCTGGTGAGCCAAATTCTGTAATTTCTTACTTGATAAAGATGAAATCAGTCCAGTGCTCCTTATTGTTGCCAGGTCACCAATTTCAATGACTACTACTTTTGAGATGGTTTCCATAGTAGTTGGTGGCAGGATCCTATATGAGCTCGTTTCCATCATGAGAGGTCTACGTTGACCAACTCTGTAATGACTGGCACAAGTCACAGTTGGGCAATTGAGCTTTCTCTTTGCCTTATTGTCAGCAATGGCCTTTAAGGTTGCTTCACTGCCAGGCATCTCATGAATAAATCTGATTTGGTTTTGGCTAACTTGCAAGAAGTCAGTTAGTCTTTCAAGGATGAGGATTTCCCAGCCTTTTTCTAGGACTGGAAATATCACAGTGAAGGCCAAATGAATGGAAACACCTGAGCGTATTTCAATAGGCTCTTGTCCTTGTAGGACAACATACAAGAGGTTATCCAAGATGCTGAAATAGTTGGAACCAGAAGACTCATCCAGCAATGAGGAAGTTGATTGAACCAGAACAGGTGGAATGAAACTTTTCCCTATGAAAACACGGGGGCTCTGGAGTTCATGGTAGAATATAGCTAAGAGAAGCTTGGAGGTATTTTTGTTCCCTGACAGAAGAAAACGCAAAATTTGGGGAGTCTGATCCACAAAGCACACCTTGGTGATTTCCCTGATGGGTAAAATGGAATAGAAACTAGATACAGACCCTAAAGTAGAACAAGGGGTATTGGCATTTACACTACTAAAGGTGTCAACAAAACCATTAGTAACAGATACAACTGGATATAACTTCTGCATTGTCCAAGTGGCATCAGCATTGTCAAGAATTAAGATCACCTGGTCAGTTTGTTTGCAGATGTAGCCTTGTATGAAGGGTTGGTATGTGCATTTCTGTTCTTCTCTAAATGTACCTATAAAATAAAGGAAAATAAGTGATGTATAAACTACAATCTCTCAAAGATAATTTGTAATCCATTACTCTTATTATCATCTGTAACCTCATGAAACATTTATTGAACTTTTAAGTGTGTTAGATACTGACTATGCAAAGCAGTCTGGGTAAAATATGAAAGGGTAAAATATGTTACATCACCTGTATTATTTAAAGGTAATAATGGACATAATAGCTAGGTGAAAAAAGAATTGAATAAGTAAAATTATTAAGGAAAAGGAATAATCACTAAGGCCTCCATAGTGGGAAAAGGATAGGGGAGATGGGCATAGTAATATTTGAGTCAATGAAAAAAGAGATAGATTGAGGGGGCTGGAAAAGAGATTTTATAGAGATATATTAAAATTGAAGAGATATACTGTGTCCAGATTGTGAAAGAGTTTGGATTTCAGACTATATAATTTACTCATTCTCTTTTTTTCCAAACATGAAGAGTAAAAACAATACAAAAGGAAAAGAAGAAAGTAGCAATTTGGGGAGTCCTGACATTAAATAGAGCCCAAGTTGAGGATTATTGGGGCTAATCAAGACATTTAGACAAACAGCATTGTCCATTATTCCCATAATTCCTTTCACTTTTTTTAAAAGTAGACTCCATGCCTAACATGGGACTCGAACTCACAACCCCAAGATTAAGAGTTGTATGCTCTACTGACTGAGCCAGCCAGTCACCCCATATTCCCACCATTCCTAATCCACTTGTCTCTGAACCATGAGTAATTCTTATTCTGAATCTACAGGGATAGTTTAACTTCTAACAAACAGAATTCCTTCAATTTAAAAGCAATATTCACAAAATTATGTTGTGTTATTTTCAAGATATTTTAATTTTCCTTCAAGTGCAATGTCATCAATTTAGCCTAAGGATTGGAACAAAAAAATCTAATTATTATTAATGGAGGGTGTACTACATTTGGGCATGATACCTCCTTCATATCATACCTTCCATATGATATGTGCCAAAGCTGCCTATGATATTAATAAATTTAATTACCTAAGTGTTGCTTTAGGAGTAGGCCACATTGCATACTTGTGCCTCAACAATAATAGCAACAGTAGTAAAAAATATGAGTCAATATTTCAAACTGAATAATAATGAAATTCTAGCATATCAAAATTTGTGTGATTAAGTGCTGATATTACAAAAGAATTGTGTAAAAGCAATGTATTAATGTTCTGCCTTACAAATACAAATTTAGCAAACAAGTTAAGCAAATCCAGAGTAATGAGGAGAAAGGAAATAATAAGTATAACAACAGAAGTCAGTGAAATAGAAAAGAGAGAAACAAAGAAACTAAAACATAGAAAGTAAATAAAGCTAAAATTTGGTTCTTGGAAAACATCAACAAATTAGTTAACCACCACCCCCCCCAACCCCCGCTAGACTGATCAAGATAAAAAGAAAGAAGGGTGCCTGGGTAGCTCAGTCAGTCAAGAGTCCAACTCTTGATTTTGGCTCAGGCCATGATCACACAGTTCATGAGATCAAGCCCTGTGTTGACTCTGCATTGACAGCAAGGAGTCTGCTTAGAATTCTCTCTCTGCCGCTCCCCTGCTCACACTTGCTCGCTCTCTCTCTCTCTCTCTCTCTCTCTCTCTCTCTGAAAATAAATAAACTTAAAAAAAAAGATAAAAGAAATCATAAATCACCAATTTCAGGGAGGAAAGGATTATTACTACAGACCCTACAGACAAAGGTTTAGACTATTACAGACTTCATGCCAACAAATTCAGCAACTAAGAGGAAACAGACAAATAGAAAACAGACACATGATAAAACAGAAAATTCAAATTGCTCTAACTTTCTTAAGTAAATTGAGTTTACTAAATTGACTACTAAGTTATTAATTTAGAGATTTAATTATCAAATATAAAAGAATGGCCACTTTTACATAATATGTTTTCTCCCTGTGGTCATATAATATGGAAACACTAATGTTAAATCACAAATTGTTTTCAAACGCATCACACCAGTCTGAAGGGAATTAATTGCTTGATCTTAACAGACATGGAAATTGTGCCCTGAGATTCTGATACAACGGTCTCTACTATAGATACATCATTTTCAAATAAGATAGTTAGGCAGACTTCCCTCATGAAAAATCCTTCAATCACACTAGTTCCCCTTTTCTAGACTTTACAAATTTTTTTCCTTGTTTTAAAACATTTTTTTCAGTCATGTTGATTCCTGTTGATTAATCATTCACCTTTCCATTCAGTTTTATAGATCTCTGATTTTGTTCTCCCTTCTTTTGATTCAGGAGATATATTGTCTTTTAAAGTCCTCTCTACAGATCGCTAAATTTTTGGAAGTGTCCCTAAATAAAATAATCACTCTCTTAGTTGAAATGATTCTCAATCATTCTCTGCTATTAGCTATATGTAGTTTGATAAATTATATAGACTTAGTAGGCATCAGTGTCCTTAAGGTGTTATTTCTCAAGGCCAGGGACTATATCTCCTATTTAAATTACCACAGGCCTAACACCCTAACTCAAACACAGTAGATGCTTCTTAATATGTATTAGTTGATTGGTGTGTAAGAACTCTTATTTTTCAAATATGTTTTATCTATTCTTGCCAGGTATCTAGTTATAAGATTATTAGTCTGTAGCTTGAATACATTTTAAACCAACATATAACAATAATAACTAAATATACTACAAAAAATATTGTGAGAATTGCCCCCTGAGTTGGTGCTAATACATGAGATAGCTGAATACTTTGAGAAATCCATCTATTTTCACATGAAACCTTAAGATTGAAATTATGACTGATTATATTTATATTAATTTTCTTATGTTCCTAAATTACATTGATTTGACCCTAAAAGAATTCTGTTGTGACAAAGCATTTTTTTCTTGACTAATTCATTAAATAAATACATACGGAGAAACTTGAGGTTTTATTTATTTCTATTCCTGATGTCAGGTGCCTTCCAAAGATAAAATTTTTAAAAAAAATGGGATGATTTATAATGTAATTCAAATATTCTTTTATATAATAAGGTATAGGAGCTACACTAGTAGAATGCACACCTTCAAAGTAGTCCTGTGATATTCTTTTCATTCATTTATTTATTTTTATTTATGACTCCGAGAAGCTAGTCCACTAGAAGGCTGGACTCCCAAGTCATCTCTACCCTCAGCATCCAAAGCTCCCTATTCCCTTTTTCAGCAATGACATTGAAGGGAGAAGAATATGATAAACAACCTATGTTGCAGGTGAGACCTTAAGAGGAAGAATAGGAAGGAGAAAAGAAGGGTTTGAATAGGAAGGGTAAGAGAAGGTTTGAATGCACAAGTTCCAGAAAGCACAATCTGTGCTTAATGTCTGTGTTGCAAAGCACATGTACACACTGGAGGATCTAGGACTCAGGCCCATGAACAAGCTCAGGAATAAGATGAGAGAAGTCACTGTCAAATTTTCATAATCTGTTGGAATTTTGTATGAGTTAGATTATGAACCCCAGAAACCCAGGCAAGAAGTTTAATAAACATTTGCTGAATTCCTTTTGCATGCTTAATCTGTTAACAGGAAGAAGATTTTGTCACTATGTCACCTCTCTCTTCACTGTTAGGAGTGAGTTACCTTGTCATTATTAAGCACTGTGATGTGATTAAAGATTAAATGCCAGGCACATATGGCTACTCAGATATGCAGGAATTATTTGTTTATTTAAACTTAGTTATCTTTCTTATTCAGATTAACTAGTGCAATGCCAATTATATGCATTGTGTCTAATCCTAATGTCTTCCTTTTTTATATTTTGAAACTGTGTGTGAATATTTTACTTTAAAAGGAACACATGCTTTCTGATGTCTGAGACATTTGGTTGGAGACTTACCACTATGACCTCCATGAAGTCAAATTACTATTTCCTAAGTAAAAAAAAATTCATGAAACATTGGTTATTATAAAATATTATCTCTATGCTTTCCTTCACATACCCCCATAAAATGGAAGACATACCTGTTTGATCCAATTTCAGTATAAAGATTTAAATTATTTGTTTCAGTTCTTCTTGACAAAATATAAAACAAACAGGACACTTTTTTCTCCAAAATTAAATACCCTACAATTTTTGCTATCCTATGAGTAACACTATAGAAACCTATAATAAATAATGTATTAATGGGGAGACTTCATGGCTCAGTCAGTTGTGCGTCTGACTTGATTTCAGCTCAGGTCATGACTAGGGACATGGGATTGAACACTGCATTGGGCTCTATGCTGAGCATGGAACCTGGCTGGGTTTCATGTTTGTTCTCATTCTCTCTCTCTCTCTCTCTCCCTCCCCTTCCCCCCTCTCACCCCCACTGCCCCTCTTCCCCGCTCATGCTCGCTATCTCCCTTTCTCTAAAATAATAATAATAATAATAATAATAACACATTAATTATATATCAAGGCTTTCCAGCTTAGGAAAGAGTGATTTCTAGCCCACATGTCTCAGAAATCAGAGCTGAGTTTGTTTGACAGTAGCAGGAGAAAGATGATTGGAATGTGATTGCCCCAACTCTTTGTAAAGGAAATAAAGCTACACACAAATAACAATTACCCACTGAGAAAATAAAGTATTTACATGGTGGATAAATTATTATAGTTAAGTAGAAAATTTTTCTTTCTTAAGGAAGTTAAAACAGACAAAACCAAAACCAAAACAATTCCACTAAACCATTATATAGTCATCTCTGGTAGTAAAGGCTCACTTCTAGTAGGGATTTCTGCCTTAGAGTTGTGACAGTAAGGATTCTATACAAAGGAAGCAACTTATGCAAGTTTTAAGGTAGGTTCTTTTAAAATGATACTTAATTTTATTGAAGTACATCAATCTAGCATTCAAGATGAGATTGTGAAAAGCAGCTAGTGCATAACTATGATAATTCAGAGCTTCATACCATGTACTATGAACTTGTGTTTAGACTTGTATTTAGACCCTAGCTGAAATCCTGCAGATTAATAGAGAACCCATAAAAAGGGAGAGACTGGTATTGGGGAAAGCGGAAGAATGACAGAGTAAACCTGAGAAGCTAAGGGAGAACAGTGTCCCAAGCCTTTTAAAAACACGTGGGATATGGTAGGTCAAAAGACTCCATGTCTTCTGGAGCAGAAAGACAGACAGAAAGTGTTTGTGCAGATAGAGATGGAAGACTGAAAGCACTCATCGGCTGGGACACGTGAGGCAAGACAAGGTCATCAACTGAAAGTGTGAGAATGTATATTGGGGGCTGGGGATGTGTGAAGAGAGGATGGGTAGAATACATGCAGATTGAGAAAATTTGAAATGGTCATTGCAAGAGGGGTGAACCCAGTCTTTCTGTATTTTAGTGCTTATACAATAAGTGAATACTATTTAAAATGAGAAATAGGGGCTCCTGGGTGGCTCAGTCGGTTAAGCATCTGACTTCAGTTCAGGTCATGATCTCGTGGTTTGTGGGTTCGAGCCCCGTGTCGGGCTCTGTACAGACAGTTCAGATTCTGTGTCTCCTTCTCTCTCTGCCCCTCCCATGCTCATGCTCTGTCTCTCTCTGTCTCTCAATAATAAATAAACATTAAAAAAAATTAAAATGAGAAATAAATGTAAACCTCAGAAGTACTATAAACATGATAAAATCTAGGGAAAATTAATATTATTAACTAATTACCCAGCATATCACAGTATTACTTTTTCCTATTTTTTGGTTGCACACTTTTGTGTTGCTTTTTAAAGTGACAACAATGTTGTAATATCTTCTACAGGAGGATAGAAAGGTAATTCAGTCTTGCCTTTAACCTGGAAGATTAACATTTATTTTCTATCACTAGTAGTTCAGAAAAGTTACTTTTAGCTTCACAACTAATGACTGGTAATGCATCAATGTTTAGAGTTATTGTCAAATGTGGGAAATTCCTTACAAAGTTTTTGTCATGTAGGAGAGCTGTAATACCTGGATAAATTTTTATAGAGTAACTTTTGTGGCATTGTCATTCAAAAACATAGTTCTCTACTTCTTACTTTCTTCTCATGCCTTAGAATACATTCATAATACATGAGACCTAGGGGCTGGCTCCCATGTGTCACAGCATGGGTGAGTTGACATAAGTGGCTAGTAAGAACTTTATATGGAAGTGAATTGGGGATGCCTGGGTGGCTCACTCAGTTGAGTGTCCAACTCTTGGTTTTGGCTAGAGAGCACTAGCTGCAGAGAGGGGCAGAGGGAGAGAGAATCCTAAGTAG
The DNA here is from genome assembly GCF_018350175.1 of Felis catus. Classification (NCBI taxonomy): domain Eukaryota; kingdom Metazoa; phylum Chordata; class Mammalia; order Carnivora; family Felidae; genus Felis; species Felis catus. The sequence continues at coordinate 49,206,558 of NC_058372.1, forward strand.
GCTCCACACTCAGCTCAGAGACCTACACAGAGCTCGATTCCACAACCCTGGGATCATGACCTGAGCCAAAATCAAGAGTTGGACTCTCAACCAACTGAGCCTCCCAGGCACCCCCAGGAAGTCAAATTTCCATCTGCATCAACTAGCCTAGGATTATCAAACAATAACCTTTGAAACAATCAGCCCCAAACAGTTAGCATTTGATTAATAACTACTGACTTCCCTAATTATCTTCCCCATTTCCAACTTAGCACCAAATGAAGAAAGCCAAATACGTGTCTCTAATTAATCACATAGGATGCCCCATTTCTAATTAGCCTGCCTCCAACTTCACTGTGCCAACAACAGCATCCAATCACCATATACCTGAAGTCTTCCTTTTTTTTCAACCATAAAGCTTTCTCACTCTCTGCCTTTAAGTCTCTGCCAAATGCAAGTGATGATAGCTAACTCCCTTGCAATAGAAAACTAAGAATAAATAGCCTTTGCTTATTCTCATTTGGGTAGTCTATATTTCCACAAAAGTCAAGGTTTTGGATGAGTTATTCACCTTGATAAAAGTGGTTGCAGAGTTAGAATGGAGAAGGAAACTGTGAACTAGTTTCCATGGCTTTCAGGATGAAAAACAGTGCCTACTATGTGAAATAACACACATATCAAGTAGGGAGAGCAGGTAATGAGTCTAATGACATCAGCCTCAGAGAAGCAGGGGTTTTTTACTTAGTGTTAAAGAGCACTCCATGAAAATGTAAAAGTTTGTTGACTCCAGTTTCAGAGTTCCGTACAGTACCAGGAGCAAGATTTGGAGAAAGAGAGTCAAAGGTTGGGTAAGCCTATGAAAGAATCAGGAAAGAGATGTGTATTCTGGAGATGTAGATTGTGGTGTTGACTGAAGCAAGAAGGGATGCTATGCAAAATATTTTGTACCCTGATACTCTCTAAGGTGGTGTGGAAGTTGGTAAGTATCAGATGGGTCCTATAGATTTCACAGCGTGTCAGTGGGGGACTCTGGTTACTACTTAAATAAGTCTCAGGTACCTAGATGGTGAAGACCCAGGGTTGTTTCAACTAATATAAAATGGTTGCTCAGGAGAGCTTCAGGTACAGAAATATCTGACAGGAAGTCCACAGACTAATGGAAATGGTACCTGGAAGGGGGACAGGATGGAATAGGGATTAGAATGGCAGAGAAGACTTATTACTTCACTACAAAGATGCCCTCAAGCCCTAAGGTTGGTGGCCCTTCTTCTCTATTACTTTCCTTCCTTCTTCCTTCCTTCCTTTCTCTTTCCCTTCCTTCCTCCTTTACTAAAATTTCCTCACAGCACGTTTTATTACCCCTAGTTCATAGACAGAAAAAATGACTCACAATTTTGCCTCACATAATTACTTACCAATAGTAATGAGGAAAAGGGGGAAGAGAAAAGCACACTTGTAGACCTCTACCTATGCTTCTGGAAAAATTAAACATAATCCAAATGACTTCATTTTGGCTTGTATTTAGATGCAGGGTCAGCTGTGATGAGTAATACTGGTAGATAAGTGCTGTAATCATTAGGAATTCTCTCTACACAGTCTTATGAAAGCAACTCACCGAGAGGTTTCAGTTATTTGTCATATCACATACTTGGTGAGAGTCCATTTGCTTTTCTTTTTTTTTTTTAATTTTTTTTTCAACGTTTATTTATTTTTGGGACAGAGAGAGACAGAGCATGAACAGGGGAGGGGCAGAGAGAGAGGGAGACACAGAATCGGAAACAGGCTCCAGGCTCTGAGCCATCAACCCAGAGCCCGACGCGGGGCCCGAACTCACAGACCGCGAGATCGTGACCTGGCTGAAGTCGGACGCTTAACCGACTGCGCCACCCAGGCGCCCCCCATTTGCTTTTCTATACTGCCACTTGGGCTTTTTAACATTTTAGCATATGATCCCTGAAGTCTAAACATATAGCTACAGGGGCACCTAGGTGGCTCAGTTGGTTAAGCATCTGACTTCAGTTCAGGTTGTGATCTCATGGCTTGGGAGTTCAAGACCCACATCAGCACTGACAGTATGGAGTCTGCTTCAGATTCTCTGTCTCTCTCTCTCTCTCTCTGCCCCTCCCCCACTCACACACTCTCTCTCAAATATAAATATTTAAAATACAATAAAATCATATAGCCACAAATTTAACAAATCATGTCTAAAGACTGTAACATTGATTATGCAGTTTTATAGCCAAACTTAGAAACCTGGTGTTAATAAATAAGAACTTTTATTTTTATTTCTCCAGCCATTAGCAATGATTAAGAGACTGGGTGGTTTATCAGTATCTTTCCATCCACATTCCTATGTCATCTTCAGAGTTAACCAATTCTAGTATTTTAATTTTGATGTGAGGCAAAAAATAAAGCACAGGTAAGCAATGCCTTGGGGTCCCAGAGCTGCTAAGCGAGTGTAGTTCTTAATTGTAGAAGAGAATACACACTAACCACTTAAGAGAGGTGTGCACAAAGCCAGTAGATATCATCATGCACTGTCCCGGCCACAGCTGACAAAAGCCCATGGTGACAGTCTACCTTCCCTTCTAAATAGCATTTCATCATTTCTTCCTCTGGATTTCTTTCCCTCTTGGTTCCCTCAGTTGGGGAAGGTTTAGTTTTAAGTAATGATCATCCTTCTCACTTGTTTCTGTCTTTTCTTTTCCCACCTCTCCAAATGGCCTTATCTGCCAGTCACAATTTTTGTGGTCTGCAATTCTGATCACTTTTAAATGAAACCCATGCTGGCTTTGGTAATCATAATGTCATTTACAATTTACCACTAAACACGTTTATTCAGTTAGTAGCACACTGGAGAAAGAGAACTCCATATGAACTCACCGTGAAAGGCCTAATCTGATTATTTCCTCATGAAAATCCAGGCAGGGGTGCTTGTAAGAGGGGCTGAGAGGAGAAGGGGAAAAAAAGCAAGGTCTGGCCACAGCTGACTTTCATAATCAATGGGAATAGATAAGTGGCACAGCCTGTCAGGGGCGGCCACCCAGTCACCCCAGGGCATTCTTCTCAAAAAGGCAAGAGTGGACAGGACTTAATAAATGCTGAGTGACCAGTGAGTATTGGTTTGGCATATGCTATTGCATTCAAGGTGGACAAGCACAGTGATAAAGTCCAGAAGCTCTTCTGTAAGTGAGGGAAATTAGATTAAGCAGGTTGTATTTGTGTGTGCATGTGTGCACATGAGCCCTTGCTTTGTGTATACTTTAACATTCTAAAATATCCTAGACATACACTATGCTCCATCCACCTTTCTCTAGATTGGAAACCACAGACCTAAACCATAGACCTAAACACCAGGAAAGAAAGAGAGTTAGTTATGTCCGGTGATGGAGGGGAAAGAGGAAGGGGTGTGTGTGTGTGTGTGTGTGTGTGTGTGTGTGTGTGTGTGCGGCGCGCGCGCGCACGCTCAGGTTGCTTCCAGGGTTCTAACAAATATTAACTTTGTGTCAATATTTGTCCTTCCTGTCGTGAAATGAGGATTTTCCACCTCATTTCACATTTGAAAAGAAAATATGCCAAAGGGGTCGTCTTTGCTAGGAAAAAAAATTAAAAGAAAAGGAAAAAAAGAAACAACTTCTATCTTTTATTTAGAAAAATGGGTCAGAAGGAAAGAAAAAAAGTATTTTTAAAATAAATGTTTTGACTCAAAGGCACATAAAATCCTTCCATCTTCCCCTTTCAACAAAAGGGAAAAATTTATATGTTTAAAATTGAATGAAATACATCAACATTAATGATTTTTTTCCTCGAGGTTAACATCACCATTTCCCTCAATAATTTTTTTAGCCATTTTGTGATAGATTTCCCAATTTGTGGTACAGTAAAGTATAGGAGATTTTGACAAAAACAAAATATATAATCATTCTCTTATTTTCAAGAAACGAAAAGAAATCATTTACAATTCTTTTCTGTCAAACAACATTTACACCTCATTATTTCTAATTTAACAAATATATATGGCCACAGATCAAATAAAGTGTAGACAGGTTGAATTTATCCCCATTTATATATGTTATTGTAGACCCTCAGGCTATGAAGAGTGAAACTCCAAAATCTCAAAGCTGTGTTCCTAACTAAATACACGGAGAGTAACTGAAATCTTGGAAAGAAGTATTTAAAAAAGTATTTTGTTCATACTAGAAATAATAGACAAAAATTGTCCACTTTTTTAGAATGGGGAATTCTAGTTAAACGTTTAAAAAAAACTTCAAAAAATAATGGCTGTGTGTTATATTTACATGGTGAACTTAGAATGGTGTCTTTATGCATCATAGATTCAATGTAGATGACAGAAACATAAGCTTGCTAATTTGGAGTCTAGAATTAGAGGTATGTAAAGTCTATTGAGTGACCACAATATGGTGTACTAGTCAGTATAAAAGAGATAAGGTAGATATGCTTGCACATACACTCATTGACACAGATAGTATTACAAGAAAATGTAATTTGAGAAACTTAAAGTTCATTAAATTAAAAAAATAGTGTATTTAGAATTCAGATCTAGGAGCTTCAAAATTAAGGTACTTCCACGTTGTCTTTCATAATTTGTTGAACAGTGGTGCTTAGGAACATAGTCTCCCCTGACATCATTCTAACTGAAAAAGCATTCTTGTTAGAATGGTGATTGGTATAGTGAAGTGGCTTCCAATCCATGGGAGTTATGAGGGGGTGGAAAAGAGAAATCCAAGTGCGGAGATAGCAGTATAGGACTATAGGACTACAGATACTGCACAGGAGGGGTGCCTGAGTGGCTCAGTCAGTTTAAGGGTCTGACTTCAGCTCAGGTCATGATCTCGCAGTCCCTGAGTTTGAGCCCCATGTCAGGCTCTGTGCTGATAGCTCAGAGCCTGGAGCCTGCTTCAGATTCTGTGTCTCCTCCTCTCTGCCCTTCCTCTGCTTGCTCTTTGTCTCTCTCCCTCAAAAATAAGTAAATGTTAAAAAAAAATACTGCACAGGAACAGCAAGCTGGAAGTTGTTAGAGGACAAATATATATATCTCTGCAGGCATAATGGGCAGATGGGACTTCGGGGGCTACAGATTATACTAGGATTTGCCACAACTTCATGAACAATCTCACCAGAGTTCTTGAACCTGTGTCTATTTTCAACAGGAATACATTTCCAATCTAATCTGAGAAAAATAGAAAACTATATAAAACCAACCATTACATGAAGGAAGGATGCCTGTAAGGCTTTCTGTGAAAGGTCTTTCTGTCTTTATTAAGTTCTTTTGATGAATATTTCCAAATACTTGTTTTCTTTTTATACAGGTGTGACTTTGAGGGGAAAAATGATCAGGAGATTAAGTGATAAAATGACAATGAAGATGAGGGAAGAGCATCAGATTCATATCAAATAGACCCTTCTTCTGAATCAATCATTTTTAAATTAAAAAAAAAAGTTGTATCGATAAAATCCATACAAATTTCAGAAGACTATTTTGTATTACTTTACCATATTGAAATGTCATGTATATTTCGGTTAAAATAAGTGGCTTAGAACATGTTTTTGTATCTTTGTTATGTGTTGTATTATGATTTGCCCTGCAAACACCAGTGGACATGTATGGTCTCAATTATGACTTTTATTCTTTGAATACTACATTGAAAACAGCCAAAGCAAATGCAAGGGTTAAGAGATCAGGTTTTCTAGCCAGAGAGATTGCCATTGGACTTCCTAGCTGCAAAACCACAGTCAAGTTACTTATCCATTGACTCAGTTAACTCATTTATAAAAGGGATTGAAAATAACACCCAATCCATTGGCAGATGGACAGGAATAAATGAGATGATATATGTGCAGAGTCGATAAAAAACACATGTTAATAAATATAAGCTGCTACATTAACCATTATCAAACAAGGAGTATTTTTAAAGATAGTTTGCACCCTTCTTTTATGGCACTATCCTTATCTCAAACTATTAACATTTGCCTTGTAGTCTGAAACCACATCTAGAAGTGTTGCAAGCATTCATGATGAACAGTGTTGAAAAGATACAAGTTACAGGTGAATAAAATGCTAAAATGTAGACATACTATCTAAAATTTTAGAAAATATGTGCAGAAAGAAATACACGCACACACACACATACATGGCTCTAAGTAAGATATCTATTTTTTTCCACCAATAAAGACATCAATAAAAACCTGCAAAATTGAAGATGGTTTCAACCCTTTAATCTAATCTTAACTTTCCCCTTATTCTTTTGGAAATACTCTCCACCTTTCTCCCCCTTTCTCTCCACCCTCGGATTTCTTTTTTTGCTAGCAAACCTTGCCTGCCATCTTTGAAAAAAGTGATGTTCATGGTTAGATTACAGGCAGGGCAGCCAACAGCATTCTTTACAAATACAGGCTGAACACACTCTTTCCCCGGAATGATAAACCTATCACCTCTCCCACCCTCAGTTTGAAGCGGCAGCAGTAATTCTGTTGGATGCCAAAACTAAAATCAATGTGCCTGTGCCATGCCCAGCTCTGAGCTGTGGCTGTAATGAGATTTGAATGGGAAGCCCCGGACACAATAAATCTGCGCCATATGTGACCATTTCCTGTGTCAGTTCCTTTCTCATAACCAGTGGAGACTTTTTTCCCCTCTCATGACCCCACACCATGACTCTGAAATCTTTCATGGCTGCTTATGGGCCTCGGGCTTTTTACAGCAGTTGTATAAATAAATGAATTTGACAGCAAACATCATAACAGTTAGCAGTAATGTGTGTTTGCCACAAGTGCCTATACTACTCACTGGAGAAATGGCAGAGGAAACAGCTTGTTTTGTTACTTAAACAAAAGTAGTTTCGTTTGACAAGTGCTGAAAGAATTAGTCAAATAAACTTGAAATCCACTAGGACTGTTTCTGCCAATTCTCCCTGCCAGTGAAATGTTCCCAGCTCCTCTGTGCCCATGACTCACAAGAGATAAATTTCCCTCTTTTATTCTGAGATAAAGATCTGGGCTGGGAATACAAAACCTTTGCCTGATATTTTATATTAATCTCCTTTGCAAGGCAAGACTGTCATTTAGGGGAACTCAGGTACAGCAAAGAGTTTCCAAAGGAACTTGTGGCAGACAGACCAAGGAAGATAGTTCAGGTAGGTAGGAGGGGAGGTGACAGTAATGACCCACCCCACTGATTACCTGTTGAAAGCAAATTGGAGGTTATGAGGGTTTCCTTTTCCTTCACATTTCCTACATTCAAGAAACAAAAATCTCTACACCAGAAAGTTGCTAAAAGAAAGCAACTTCATTTTCCCTGTATCTCCACAGTCCCAGGAAAATGAAGTTGCCTATACTGGGGGAATTTGTGGTCAATTTAGATAAGCACAAAAAAACATAGATTTTTCTCAGTCATATGGATTGGTTGTCTATACGTCCTTAAATTTTTCTGCTCTTCTATGGGAATTTCAATAACTTCTCCATTGTTCCAGCTGTGAAAGAAAGATGTTAGAGCTTAGTGATTATTGCTATGGACTCTAGTCCCAACTGCTTAGGTTCAAATCCCAGGTCTGCTACTGACTCTCTGTGTGATTTCAGGCAAGTAACTTGCATTCCCCCTGTGCTTCAGTTTTCTCTTTTGCAAAGTAGGATGAAAAATGGTATGGTATCAAGCTCATAAGGTGGCTGTGTCAAGTGTATTTTAAAGGGCTCAGGACACAAAGGATAAATGAGGACATTATGCTAAGTGAAACAAGCTGGTTTAAAAAAATAAATACTGCATGATAATACTTATATTTGTAATAGTCAAACTCATAGAAGCAGAGAATAGAATGGTGGTTGCCAGAGGCTAGAGAAAAAAGGCTCAGAACAGTGGCTGAGACATAAGTGTTGTCATTGTTATGATTATTCCAAACAAAGAAACTTGGATAATGGTCTGTTTAAAAACACTAGAGTTCTTCCCTAGGATAGCTTGATGTTGGCAGCTGATCTGGTAAATAAAATTAAAAATGTTGGTGAGAAAACCATAAGAGCGCCTTCACTGAAGTCAATTACAATTAGTTGCAAGATATAGTATATCACTATTTAAATAAAAATATCATCTGGACCTTGAAAATATTTTTTACATGTAGGTTATTTTCATTCTTTTTTAAAGTACTACTCTTTGTCATGGTCAAGTAACTGTTACCTCTAGAATCTTCTTATACTCAACAAAAGTATCACTGATTAGGGGAATAAAAGTTGAGAGTTGTTCCCAACTAACAGATCTTAGGCAGAATCTACATTCTTCTCTCTGTTTCTTTTTTACATTTACGTATTAAAATGGCTCAATAAAGTGTTTTGCTTATGTGATTATATGCAAGAAAGCACCTTAATATTTTAGAAGATATAGATTATAATCAATATAATAGAAATATTTCAATATAGAAAGAGCCTACTACCTACACAATAAATTCCTAATGTCTCTGTCTTAACTGACAAATCCATTTAAATATTCATTTTTCCATATCTAGTCAACTATTTCTATGGAGAAAGTCAGAAACATTATTAAATGGAACTGTTTGAAAATAAAGACTCTTTAAGCTTTGCTCTTAGAGCAGCGCCTAAAAATGGAAAGAAGTGTGTCAGCTGAAGGTAAGGAACCATGTGACTTTACAAAACAATGATGAGCCAGGAGCAGGCAAAGTAGGTTTTGGTTTTGATTTGCCAGGGTGGGTTTTGCTAGAAAACCAAATACATAAAGTGACATCATCCTATGGTAAAACAGCTTTAATTGAGACTCCTTTTACAGTAAAATAAATTGAAAATCTCATCTTACCATTGATTCCTGTGTACAGGCCATAATACTACATCTAGGAAACACCTCTGAAACTGGTCTATGAGAGAATAACTTTGTGCTCTAGGAGCTTTACTGTTGAGGAAAGTCATCTGACAAAATGTTTCCCTTGCTACATCTAAATCCTTTTCCAAGATCTGCTCCTAGGATGCATATTCTCATTCACCTTAGGAATCACAAAGGTGAAGAGCACATGAAATGGATAACTCCAGCTATTCACACTCCACATGGCCACCAAGGATGAATAAACACAAAGCAGAGCCATGTCCCCTTTGGCCACTTCTACTGACTCTCAATTAGCAAAAGAATACTGCCACCTTGTAAAGTCTGTTTTGCTGAGTTAAAGAGAAAACTGAGAAGGTAGAGAAATTCTAAAAGACCAGTAGGCTTAATCAAGCATTATGCAACTGTGAAAATAACCTCTCATCTATTTATTCATCATTTTCTGGATATAGGTATGAACACCTATACAGGCTAGGCTTATCTCAGGAAGTGACAGGCTTGTATTTTCCCATCCTCTTGTGGTTGAGTAGAATCATCATTTAGTCATCTATCATTGAGCAGAGGTAACAAGTGTCTCTTTGGGGCCATAAAATTTAACTGAAAGAGTTTGCAAACTATAGGCCATAGGTCAAGTCCAGCCCACTGGCTACTGTAAATAAAGTTTTATTGGAACACAGCCCATATTATAAACTATTGTAAACTCTGCTTTTGCACCGCAATAGCAGAGTTGAGTAATTGTGACAGAAACTCTATGGAATTGAAGGTGAAATTGGAAATGCTTACTGTCTAGCCCTTTACAGAAAATGTATGTCAATCCCTACTCTAAGAGTTCTAAGTCTGTCTCTGAAGCAGTGAGCAGCAAAGTACAAGATGAAAGCTTATCTCAGCCTAGGTCCCTGCCAACCAGAGATAGACAAGAGTAAGCAACAAATAGACCTTTGTTGTTTTAAGCTATTGAGATTTGCAAGTTGTGCATTATGGCATCCTAACCTACCTTACTCTGATGGATATAGCATCCTTACAATTCTTATGTGTATCTTTTTCTCTGCACATACATAATATATCCTGCTTTAGGGAAGGGAACAAAAAGCATAAGAGGACTTTGTTTTTCTTTTTCTTTTCTTTTTTTTTTTTCTTGTCCTCAGGAGACAGGATGAGGACATGAAATGTTTGAGTTCTCAGTCAACATTTGGACTGGAATTTTTCCCTTCCTAAAGCTTATCCCAATATATGTCTCATTTAATACCTGAGAATCCATCTTCTCTGTTAAAGCTCTTTGAAAATTTGTCCCACAAATCTCTACAAACCTGCTTTCTTTGCCATGGCAATATAAAGATGAAATTTCCTAAATATATTGCACACAGAAGGTTGTTGAAGTAATTAGGGGAAAAGATTTCCATAAGCCCAGAATTGGCATGCTGAAGTCTTTCAGAATGAGCTCCTGCATTTGGGCTTTGGCAGTTCTAATATGGGTGGAAAATGCATAGAGCTGGCTATACTTGCTTATTTTGCTATGTTCAGATCTTCTCCTTTGGTAGAAAAAGAAACAGGTCCATTTTTTGGCAGAAAACAATGTGATCTCTTTCAACCTCACAGAAGAGCAAGCTAACTGGAGAGCCTGACACTGATACTGCTTTTTGGAAGCAGGAAGTGATGGAGGCCATAATGACAGCATCATGTTCCCAGTGTCAGCCATCAAAGGGAGAGCCAAGGGAAATCTTGTCAAGATAAGTGCTGTGATCTGATGGATAGGGACACTAGTTTGAAGATGGCAATTCCAATTTATTTTCTTCTTACTCCTGGTGACCTCTGACAACAAACAGACTACCATGCACCTCAGTTTCCTCATCATACAATAGAAAGCCATATACATGGATATTTACCTACAGAGAGATTGCATAAAAGTTAACTGCACTAATATTTAGGAAATACTACAGGGAAAAGTAAATTGAAAGAGGAGGCAGCCACTCAAGCAATCTGCTCGCTGAAGGCAATAGATATGAGCCAGGAGGGAGAGCGGATGGCAAACATGATTGGATTAACCTGCTACTGTTCAGTCATTTGAATAAATAATTTGTAAGGAGACTTTCAATTAAGATGCTGGGCCAGGGGCTCCCAGGTAAGCCACTTCCAAGTCATCTCTCAAGTTCAGTGGCTTCCCTTAAAACTGGTACAATGAAATTCAGCAAGGTGAAAGGGTTTTAAGGACATTTGGAAACTCAACTTTTAGGCACAAAACATAGCTGTATTACTGAGATGCACAATTGGTACCAACATTCAGACAAAATGGCTTATTTATAGCAAAGGTTGTATACAAACTGGGAGGCAAAGTAGTGGCTGGAGATGTAAAAACAGATACTGCAAAACATATCTACAGATGCCAACAAACACTATATACAGATTCAACTTGGGAAAGAATAACTGATTGGGGCGCCTGGGTGGCTAAGTCGGTTAAGCGTCTGACTTCGGCTCAGGTCATGATCTCACGGTTCATGGGTACAAGCCCTGCATCAGGCTCTGTACTGACAGCTCAGAGCCTGAAGCCTGCTTCAGATTCTGTGTCCTCCCTTCTCTCTGCCCCATCCCTACTTGTGCTCTGTCTCTCTCTGTATTTCAAAAATGAATAAACATTAAAAAATAAAAAAGAATGGTTTTAAAAAAAGAATAACTGATTAAGCAAAATTTTAGTTATGCTCAACCATATACAAGATTTAAAAGTTTTTAACAGCTATGTACTATGGTTTATATGCAGGGATACTTCACAATGAGTATCAATTGGATGAAGTCTGGTATAGAATCAGGAAGGCAACAGTGATCCAATGAGTTATCATTTTTAATCTTTGTAAATTCAGGGGGTGGTGGTCATGAGAAAAAACAGGAAATGAGTATCATTTTCTAGTTTCTTCATTGTATAGTTCTGACATATTAAGCACTGATTTAACACTATATTTTGAGCATTTACCATTATCCTGATTGTGACCTAGACCCTGGGAATATGTAGTTAAAAATAAAAGGAAAGTCACAATGCTTGTCTTCATGGAACGTACTTAGAGTCAAGTTTCTAGTTTTAAAAAAAAGTGCCTTGTTTTCAGATAGTGAACTCAAGAGAAATCTGAGTACAGATATCTGCCTTATTCATCTTAGTATGTCTTGCTCCTGTCTCAGTGCCTGGTACAGTCAAAGGGAAGAAACATCAACATTTTATGAGTGGGTCCTATGCACCAGGTACTGTGAGAGCCATTCAACGTGTCTTATTTTACTTAGTCATCACACCCAGCTGTGGTGCGTTTTTATCGCTTCTATTTTCCAAATAAGGAAACTGGACTTGAAGCTGGACATAAAGGACCCTCAAATGGCAGAGCCAGAGTAGAAGCAGCCTAGATCTCAGAATCACCACCAGGAGCACAACTGTCAGGGGAGCCACCTAGCCTTCTTTAGGCTGAGATGTGAGTGAAAAAAAATTTGTTTTTTCCTTTTGTTGAACAACGGAGATTTGGGCATTATCTGCTAATTGGAGTTAATTACTCTGTGTCACACAATATCCATGTTTTATATGAATAAAGAAATGAATAAGTACACAGATATAAAGAACAAACAAGGCTAAGGTCCCAGTTGGTTTAGAAGAGGTATTAACAGGAAAGGCTGGATATCCTGACTTTCTGACCTAGACTATACTTATCATTTAAGGAAACTCCATTTAGGGAGAGTATTGTTGCCCTCTCTACGAAGTTCACGGAGAACTGGCTACAGATGAGTTTGCCCTCTAGGTGATCACTAGATGGCCAGCTCAAAACTAATTTGGGTAGCCCTTAAAGACAGTGAAAATTCAAAGTTACCCTAAGTTCTGGAAGACAGGAACACAAACAGCATACCGCATGCCAGGAAAGAAAGTCAGAAGCTATAAGCACCTGGTTTAAACTTTGAAGAAAGTGTGGCAAAAGGTCAAGAGCCTATTTATAATTCCTTAGGGATAGCTCATGTGCTTTCTATTGGACCTGCTCTGTGTCAAAGGCCAATTTCCATCCAGCACAATACACTAAGTTAGTTATATGAATATTATTTTAAGAGAAATTCACACACTGAGTCAAAAGCAAAATTAGACCACATCCATCATTGGGGACTTTATCATTCCAGCAACTACAAAATTCTTTTTGCTTGGAATTAAGGCTGATTTCTCCTGAAATGTAGGATTTTCCAGATAAAACTAGCCACCAGTCTTTCAAGAATGGCTTTACAGGTTAATAGAGGCTGCCTCCTGAGAAAAACTATATACCCCATCATGCATCTGGCCAGTTCTTTGGTGCCATTCAAATTGTTAGGGGTAAGAGTGGGAGAATTCCTTCCATATCCTCTGAGACGATCATTTTATGCCCCAAAGCTTCAACCTCATTATTCTTATCTTAGAGCATAATTACAATGTTATTATTGGTCATAAAGTTAACCAGATTTTCCTCTCTTTTCTTTTCCTCTTCAACATTTGACTCCATGACCTCCCTCCGCAGAAAAGTCTATGGACTGATTATATGGGAAGAATAGAAGTATTTCCTTTTATTTGTTTAAAATTTTCCCATTGTTAATTTCATTGAGGGCATACTTGCTCTCATATTATGAAACAAGGTAAAGAAAAAATAAAAGAATTTTTACTGCTCCTATAAAATGTGAAAATTTTCACTGCTGTATCTCAGTGCTTCTAAGAGTCTTTACTTTTATTACCTCACCACACAGATCCTGTTCCGCATTTCTATCAACCTGTGGTACATGGTTCACATTATGACACAAGATCCTTTGCCAATGGCTCCCCTGTACTTTGTGCAACTATTCTCCCCTAACTATTCTCCAAAGTAACTTCTTTCTTCTAGCTAAAATCAATGGGAGAAAGGTTTTATTTCAAGGGCTGGTGGCAGTGGCTGCCAAAGTACTGTCCTAGAAAGGATTATGAAGTCATGTAAGGACTCAGTAGAAATGTGCAATGATGAATTAGTCTACTGGGGTGAGGGGTGGTATATATAGCAGAGTCTCAACAAACTTGCTGTCAGGACAAATGTCACTATATCCACTATGCAAACACCTCTTATGTGTTACGTGAGCTCTCCTTGTTCACATACCCAAATTTCTAGCCAGAGTCCAATATCCAGAATTCTATCCAAATGCTACCCACCAATCCACATCTGATACTTTTTAATATTCTAAAAAGATTTTTCTAACATTCCTCCTGTGCTGATCTCTGGTTCCCTAAATTTATTCCATAATTTGCTGTAATGTTGAAAGTCATGATCACTGGCTGACAAGACCCATTATACAATTTACTCTAAAATTCAAAGTGTTGTTCCAGATAGATGGCAGCTTTGGCTGACAACACCTAAATCTTACCTCATCTGAATTTAGGAAGGCATTAGAGATTCAAGTAAAATGTCTTTTGAACCACTGATTTATGCTCTCCTTGTAAGAAAGGATAATTGCCCTTTTACTTTGTATGTTCAGGGAATTAGACTTGGTAATCTTTAGAAACACATAAAAGCTGGACTTCTTTGCAAAGAATCAGAGTGCCTTACAACACAGAATTTTCTGCTACTTCTTTTGGTCACTCTTCTCAGACCATTCACCCCATCTGGGGCCGCTACCAGTGCATATCTCTACACTCTTCTTCCAGATAATCATGTGGCTCATTTCCACAATTCTTTCCACTTAGCTCATGTTTCCTCCTCAGTGACGTTCACCTCGATCAGCCTATCCACATGTATGTTCTCATTGTCTCTTACAACACTCTAGATTTTAAAATTTTGTCCATAGCATTTATCACTTTCCAACTTGGTAGATAATCTACTTATTTGTTATAGGTGTCGCTTAGTATCTCTCTCCTCTAAAATGTAAGCTCCATAAGGACAGGGATCTTTGTCTAGTTTTACACTTACATAACCCAAGTAACTAGAAGAGCACCAGAAACACAGTCCACACTCAATAAATACTGAATGTTCATGATCTGTTCATTTGTAGCTGAATTTCCTTTTCACATAGAAGATATATATTTAAACTCTATAAGTAAATCTTCCTAAAAATATTTTCTAAGAACGACTGAGTGTCAAGGCTACCATATCTTTCCGGTGTCAGTATTTTCTCAAATACTTCATTTTCCTTTGGTTTTCAGGAAAGCAGATGTTCTTAGCTTCCTGAAATTCTAATACCACAACTGAAGACATAAGGTATCTCATTGTAAAAAGTGAATGAGAAGGAGAGGGACAAAGAGAAACAAGGAAGAAGCAGATGAAAGTATTTCCAGTGCTTCCTCCACAGAGAGGAATGAATTATACACGAGGCAAGAAGGTCACTAAGTTAGGTGTACGATTTCATCAGATTGCCTGAACTGCAACAAGATTTCAACAAGAATTAGAAGGTAAAAGAAGAAAAAAAATTTTTTTAAATTTTTTTAATGTTTATTCATTTTTGAGGGAGAGAGATAGAGTGCAAGCAGGGGAGGGGCAGCGAAGAGGGAAACACAGAATCTGAAGCAGGCTCCAGGCTCTAAGCTTTCAGCACAGAGCCTGATGCGGGGCTCAAACCCACAAACCATGAGATCCTGACGTGAGTGGAAGTCGGACTCCTAACTGACTAAGCCACCCAGGCGCCCGAGAAGTAAACTTTACATTTGTATGGTACCTTTTAATATCCAGACAATTTTAACTCTTGCTATTATATGTGAATATAGATCCTTTATGTAACAGATATATTGTATGCATTGCATTTTAACAACATGAAGGATAGTATCTTTACTTATATTTTACAGATGAAGAAACTGATGCACAGAGAGGTTAAATAACCATAGACACCTATCTATTCAATGGCAGAGTCAGCATCTGAAGCCCTATTTTAGTCACTAATCCATGAATTTTGCTACCATTTTACCTGCCACCATTTGCCCTTCACAGCAACAAGGCAGGTATGGGAGGTGGTATTTACATTTGCTTGATGAGAAAACAGTTTTAGATAGTTTAGTACTTGCCTAAAGATAGAGTGAATTAATCAAAAATAATATTTCTCCTGACATCTTAGCC
Source organism: Felis catus (assembly GCF_018350175.1). Classification (NCBI taxonomy): domain Eukaryota; kingdom Metazoa; phylum Chordata; class Mammalia; order Carnivora; family Felidae; genus Felis; species Felis catus. The sequence goes on from NC_058372.1 coordinate 49,222,422, forward strand.
CAATATTCTTGCCACAACATGATGGTCTTTATGTTAGCTATAAAATTAATGATTTACCCAATAGTCACCCAAATAGTGGATGGACTTAATGAGTGAAAAATTCAGCCAGGGCTTGATTCTGTAATCTCTGTGACCCTGAAATTATTTTATATTTTAAAACTATGTGGATTAATACTCAAAACGTTTTTTAATTATAACATAGAGGGTAATTAAAATATCAGGCTGAATTCTATAAATAGTATTGCCTTGAGGTCCATCCACTTGAATTAACCAAAAAGCACCACTAATTAGCTAGACTTAAGCAAGGGCTGGTGCTAGGCAATGTGACCTTTTTATGTCACATGTCACCAGGATTACATTTTCTCTCTGATATACAAGTCATTGGTCACAATAGGCTGCCAGGATTTGACACCATGGATTTATTTGATGAAGTGTGCAGAAAGTGTGCCTATTGATTCATTAATTTCTATGCTATCTAGAATCATTTTGCCTTATGTGTCCTCCTTTACAGTGTGTTGAGTATATCACCAGGTGGTTTATTAAACACAGCCCCGTATGGAAACAAAGGCACTTGGGTTCTACTAGCACTTTTGCCAAAATCCACTGTTCTTAAACAAGTTGCCTTGGCTCTCAGAACTCCCAACTTACTTGGAGTTTAAATGATAAACTTAAAAATTATCTGGGACTAAATAAGTCATCATTGAGGTCCCTTTAAACATTCAGCACAAAAAGGATTTGATCACTCAGAGACCATCCCACTAGTCTCCACTCTAATGACTGGACCCCAGCCCTTTCATTTCTAAGGACCCCTCCATCTCTGACATCTTAAAAAAGAAAACTCATCCTCCAGCCAAACCTCCTGCTTTTCAATTTAAAAAAGTCTCCTTTTATTTATGATTCTGCTGCATCTATTCCCTCTCCTGACTTCCTTCCATTACTCACCTAAAGGCTACTTCCTTCCATCCTATCTTGGCCCTCTCTTTCATTAGCATTCTCTGACCTCCCCATCTCTCATCTCTCATTCTTCACTCATGTCCACATATAAAATCCCTGACTCTGACAAAGCTATGCATTCACTTCCATCACTTTTGCTCCCAGGAAGTTCAAGAACTCTATAGAAAATCACATAGCTGAAAAGAGTAAAACCACCTATACCTGAAAATTGTGTCATTTGGTGCTATCACAAATACTTGACCTCCAACCTCAATCAGGCCTTCAATGTTAATGAACCCCTCTTCCATTCACCTCTAGTAGAAGTTTTCTTCTGTTTAAGTCTTTGGTGTTCCCTATCTTTCTACCTGTATGACCAAGTCATCAACTTCATAAATAGATTTGGGGACACAGAGAATTCATGATCACACTTTTATTTCTAAACTTTTCAAATATTCATTCTTTTTTATCTCCTTCTCATCTGACTCACAGAAATGGATATCTTTCCTATTTCCCAAGCTAACCTCTACAAAGGTGATCTCATCCCTGTCTCCTCCTGCTCAAACACCACAAATTAGCCTCATCAATCATTCTCTGTTTCTTAGATCTTCAAACTTCTTCCCATAAACTAAAAGCCTGTGTAAATTTCCCATATGATAAACACTGCCTTTCCTCTTTTCCCTTTACTCTCAAATTCCTTGAAAAGATAGGTTTTCTTTTTTCTTTTGATTTATATTACTTATTATTTAGTTTTTCTCATCTTTTATACAGGTCTCAATCTACTGTAGTCTACATGTTGCCCCAGTCACTCTACCAATACTATTCCCAGTAAAGCTATTAGTAGCCTAAGCTTCAGGTCTAGTTCCAAGGCCCAATTGCTTTTTTTGCTGATTTAATTATATTTCCCATAATTATAGCATTTGTTATTAGGGTTCTTAAGGTGCTCTCTCGCCTTAATTTCTAGGACATCATTATCTCCTGTTTCTCTCTAAACTCTGTTATTCCTTAACTGTTATTGTTTTGTTGGGGAGCCCTCTTTCATCCAACCTTTAAGGGAAGGTGTTCTTCAGGATTCAGTTCTTTGCCTTCTTTTCTTAACACATATTCCTTTTGGACAAGCTCATACACACAAGAAAGAGGGAGAGAGAGACAGACAATAGAGACAGAGAAAGATAATAGAGAGACAGACAGCATGAGAGAGAAAGAGACAGATGGATTCTTGTGCTAATGGGCCCTAAACTCATTATCTCTCCTGAATGATAAAATTGTAGTGTCACCTACCCTCTCTTTCAAGGAATTTCACACACACCTCAAACACACTATCCTGCAGCCACTCCATGCTTCAATAGGGACTATGTGTTCATACCTACCTACTTACTTAAGAAATGATTAGATTTAGGGGACCTAGAAAGTCACTAGCTTACTTGTCCCTTATCATTTATAGGAACTTATTGGAAGAGTTTCCAACAGAACAGCTTCTAACATTTCAGCACTGAGCATGTGCCTAAGACTGCATGGAGTGGTTTTACAAGGACTGTAACAAGTCTAACCTAAAAGTCTATGCTATTTTTTCTCTCCATCTAAAAATGCAGAGACAAACTAAAGAGAAGTTCAACAATTTTCTAACAAATAAATGATAGAGAGAGGAATCCCACCTAGCCCATGGGGTTGCAGAGCTGTTCAGTGCGCGATACTGCATCCAGGATGCATATGGACAGTTTCATTTAAGGTACTAAGCAACAGTGATATAGCCATTACCTCCTTTGCTCACTGAAAACAATAACAACAATAATAACAATAGCAGACTGTGTGGATGAAGTGCTTACAATGTGATAAACACTGCTTTATAAGCATTAACTCATTTAATCTTCATAGTAACTCTGTGGCATAGGTATTATTCTTATTCCCATTTTACAGATGAGGAAAATGAGGCATATATGGTTTAAGCATCTTTTCCATTTTTAAGTAGCTTGAGGAAAGCGAACACTAGGCAGTCTGTTCCAAAGCCCATGTCCGTGACCTCTATGCTATACTCTCTTGCTAAGAAAGCACTTTGTTGTGTTTCTTCAAGTTGCATGGAGTGCTAGTTTCCACCATCCCTTCCCTCACTAGCAGCACCAAACCACCTGGCTTTGCCCCAATAATTAATAGCCCTGCTATTATCATGCTTACTTTTTTCTTTCTCCTTCTCCCTGTTTTGGCTTCTGCAAATGTTTTCCTTCTCAGTCCCCCCAGAAACCTACCATATTCTGTTTCATCCTGGATCATCTAATTTTGCTGATCTTTTTACAAGCTACATACTACCTCTACCATCGAAAATAAGAACCACTTGAACCATGACCACTCTCTCCATATAGCCTTCTAAGTTTGGAATGGCCATGTAATTTATTGTTTACACCAAGACACTTTTGAGAGAGGCTATATTTACAATTATGCTGGGGCAGCAAGCGTGGACGCGGGTTGTCCTGGGCAAGCAGGCAGTATGGTCACATCACTTTAGACCCAAGGAAGATGCAATTCAGCTGCACCCCCACACTGTTGCCTCAGGAGATTTAGCTAACAGCTTCCCCACTGGCAATGACCTCATGGTTTCTTCCAACAGCACCGACTACACAAGAAAATTCTGCAGAGGCCTTCAAATAACAACAAGCACAAAGAAAACAAGCTTGCCAAAATTTTAAAACAGAAAATGAAGAATAAAAGAATATGATTTAAGGTTCTAAGTCTATATAACCAATGGCAAGTAGACAGAACTGAATAAAAATGGACTTAAAAGTATTTAGTGATATTTCTTTAAATCAGCAGGGTTTAAAGAACAGAGACCTTACTTCTTAAAGTCTTTCCAATAAAATCCTCGGTTTAATCTCAGTGAAAACACTCATTTCTTGTTAAATAAACATTATCTAATGAACAAAGGATTTTCACAAAATCCTTTCATATCTTGTTATTCTCAAGTATAAATTAAAGCTTTTAACTCGTCTTTTTAATGCAACCTCAATCTCAACCCTCTAACCTTTCTCTACAGCATTTAATACTGTTATTTCTGAAACATAAAGAAAGACCAACTTGCCAAAAAAAAGGATATGATATGAAATCTTGAAATTTATAATCCATTAGATTTGTGGTGATCAAGGAATAACTTTTACCTATTCCACCTAGTTTTACTGTTCATTTCTATAGATCTTCAGCTTGAGCCAATGCTGCATTTACTGGAGTCTCAGAAATCAATACTCAAGAACATTTTTTCCCTAGGCTGCGATGTTGATAACTGGTGGCCATTTAACATCATTGGTTTAAAATAATAACACTATGGATATATGTGGAGATCTCTGAGAAGTACGTTAATTATAAATTCCTCGGTTTTGTGGACACTGTAATGTGTATAAGATTCTATTATGTAACAGTGAACTCTAGAATGGAAATCTTAATTCCTTCTCCTTCCTGCCTTACTATCTTGTATCTGCTGTACATCTGGATGTGAAGAGTAGAAGGAAAATGGCACAATCCCAAAGTGAAATTGTGAAATTGGAAAAGTTTGCCTTTGATGGCTTTTGGTTCTTGGAAAAACAACCTCTCCCACTTTTGGGTTCCCCCAAATATCCTCTATTCCTACAGAAGAAGAAAGAATCTGTTATCCTTATTTGAATTTTGATGAAAACTTGTTTCATAAGATAAGCTAGCATTCCCAGTTTCTATTTACAAGTTTGAACTTTTAAACTCTCCAGTGGATTTAGAAGTCTATGAGTAAAGGAATTATAAGCACCAAGTTTCAAGCAGTGTGACTTTTAGAAAGGGGTTCTTCCCTAGTCTGCAGACCCTTAGCATCCTGAAGGCTGAACTGAAGCCTGCTTTAAGAATTTCACAGTGATGGACACACTAAGTTAGCCAAGAATGGTTTCTGGTCTGTGGCCCACAGATGCATTATTGATCCCCAAGAAAAGGGGAAATGGGGCTAAAAATTTTAGAAGGCTAGCTCTCACGAGCAGCACAGCAAGATTCATGAAAGCCACCATGAGCACCCCTTCACTAAGGAAAAATCTGCCCAAATGTGATAAAAAGTGATTTCTTTAGTCCCAAACCAAGGACTGAGATACTCAATCCTGCCCCCTATGCACTCTGCCCCCAGCTGATTATTTATGTAAAATCATGTTCTGGTCCAGAGAACCTACTATTTACTATCTTATTATAAAGAGTTTATTTTCCAGATCCAGAATTCAGAGACACAGAGAGAGAGGCAAATCAACAGAATTTTCTGCTCCAAAATGCTTCAAGTTTAAAGATCAAACAGCTGAAGAGAGGATTAGCAAACTAGACGATTATAGGTGAAACCGAGAACTGCAGCCCACAGCTCTGGAGAACTATCATGGGAGCAAGAGAATCCCAGCTGGTAGGACATGAGTCCCAGAAACTGTGTGCCATTGATAGTAAGAGAGGGGGAAAAACTGATGACTGATCCTTGAAAACTAACTCTAACGGAGAGGAGAGGAAAACAATGCATACTCGCCCAGGTTAAAACCTGATACTGGTAACAGTCCTCTTAAGGAACTGTGCTCCATGTGTGGCTAATCAAACATGCTGCAAAATAATTGTAATGCATATCATGAAATTTGTGATTTCGTATTAGATTAACATTGCTTTGCAATTTGCTTGATTACAATAATAAATACTCTCCCTCTATGCTCTGAGTCTGATCTGAGAAGTCCCTAATGAAAATCTCTTCAATCCATATTCTGTACCTACCACGTCTCAGGCACTGTGCGCCATGCTAAAAGCACACATTTTCTTCGTTTTATAGAGTGGGGTTTCTCAACCTTGGCACTAATGACATATTGGACTGAATAAATTATTTGTTGTAGAGTCTGACCTGTGCACTGCAGGATATTTAGCAGCATCCCTGGTCTCTACCTACTAAATGCCAGTAAGTACACTCCCCCCCAGCCTCCAGTTGTCACACAAAAATGTCTCCAGATTTTCCAAATGTCCCCAGCAGAGCGGGGGGGGGGGGGGGTGGCGGGGGGACAAAGTTATGTCAGTTGAGAACACACTACTGTAGAAGTATTCTCTACATACCTGGTCCTCAGGTTATTTATTGTCTTGTAACACAGCTGCCTTCTTACCAATTAAAAACCTCAGTTAGGAGGCACCTGGGTGGCCTCCTACTCTTAATTTCTACTCCTGATTTTGGCTCAGGTCATGATCTCAAGGTTCATGGGTTTGAGCCCTGCATCAGGCTCCCCGCTGACAGCGCAGAGCCTTTTTGGGTGAGATTCTCTCTACCTTCCTCTCTTTCTGTCCCTCCCCTGCTTGTGCTCTCTTTCTCTCTCTCTAAGTAAACAAACTTCAAACAAACAAACAAACAAAAACAAAACTTCAGCTAGAACTCTGCTTATAAATAACAACAACAAATATTCTCACTGAGTAGAATGCCTAAATTCCAACCCCTGAATGTTTGCAGAAGTTTGTCTCTCACCTGGCATTCATTTAAAAAAAAATCTTCATTAAGAAGCTGTACATGCTAAATAAATTTGCCGGCTCTAAAGCAATGCCAACACACTTAACATCTACCTAGGAGACAGGCAGGTAGAAAAGGATCAAATTATATTGGCCAATTAAAATGTCCCATTCTTAAGGAATCAAAGCATTATATTAGAAAATGGCAAAAAGTAAATGAAGAGTTACCAGTTTGAAAACTCTGGGGAAGATTTTGGGAATAATTTGTTCTGAGACCATAACACAAAAAGCACTGAACAGTCATCTTACAAATGTAGAGAGGCTCATTTCCTTTTTCTCTTATACAATATGGGACTTCTAACATATATTAAACCCATTAGGTGAGATGGATTTTTTATCTACCAATTCTCACAGCCTCATAGCAGAACAGAAAATCAAATCCTTGAGAATTAGATCAAGTGTATCACAACATTCCTATTATTTGTGATCTAACCAGTAGCATCAAATGGTCAAAATAAACTTAGCTTTTAAGAATATAAAAGAACTTAGTTGTATTACTTTGTTTCTCTTTAGCCCAGGTTTCTCACCTATATCTCAGCAATGAGAATCAACACGATGTGAAACAATGGTCAATGGTTTATAAGGAAGATTTAAATGTCCCTCAAAAGCATCAGATAATTACCTCAGCCAGAAGCAAGATGTTAGACTAGGCAGACTAATGATGTGATCTAGGATGGTAATTCCCATGGTTCTTAAGGAGCACAAACATCAATCATTTAGTAAATACATGGTTTCCATTGGTCTCCAGACTGGGTGGGGAAAAAGAAAAAAAGAAAAGAAAATCTCAGCAGTGAGAAAACTGCCTAAATTTTCCTGGCATATCAATATGCATGTCCCTTAAAGCAAGGCTATTTCTAACAACATATTTCTAATCTTTCTTTCAAATTCTGTTATGTTCATTAATGCCAGAATAAACACCAGAGGGGCAAAGCTACATAAATGAACAACAAAATGATGGGTTCAAACAAGATTCCAAGACTCTTCTTCAAAATCTGTATTTTTATTTAAAAATTTTTAATTTTATATATTTGTTTTGAGACAGCGAGAGAGTGAGTGCCCAAGTGGGGGAGGGACAGAGAGAGAGAGGGAGAGAGAGAGAATTCCAAACAGTTTCTACACTGTCAACACAGAGCCTGACATGGGGATCAAACCTACGAAGTGTGAGATCATGACCTGGGTCAAAATCAAGAGTCAGATGCTTGTTTAACCAACTGAGCCACCCAGGTGCCTTTCTGCTTCAAATTTTGAATAAGTATAGGAGTTCCCTTCTCAAAAACAGTATTTTATGTCTTTTTGAAAAAATTATACTAGGGGCTCCTGGATGGCTCAGTTGATATAACATGTGACTGTTGATCTCAGGGTTGTGAGTTCAAGCCCCACACTGGGCATAGAATTTAATTTAAAAAATAATAATAAAATAAAATAAAAATTCTATAGGTGAATTTATACCTTTTCATCGCTCCAAAAACTATCCCATGGCTTTCAAAACCCATGGTCTTCCAGTTGCTATGTGCCTAAGAAGTTACCACCTGATTGTAAGTAAGTCTCAGTTGCTTAAATAATTATCTAACTCTTACAGGCTGAGAGACTTTCTTTATTGCATTTTTTAAATATCATATGGTGTTTTTTTTTCTTTTGGTGCTCATTTATGTGGGGTTCAATAATGTATCCACAATGAAGATACAAGACAATTCCTTTATGCTGCAAAACTCCCTGTGCTACAACTTTATAGCAATATTATCACCATGCCCATACCTTTGGCAATCACTAACCTCTTCACTGGTTTTATGGTTTTGTCTTTTTGAAAATGTCACGTGGCTGAAATCATACAATATGTATCCTTTTCATATGGTGTGTCACTCCCACATGTCTTTGAGAATTACCTATTCTACACTATGGATATCAATACATATTGATAGTTTGTTCCTTTTTACTGAGTAGTATCACATGGCATGCACTTACCATAGCTTGTTTATCCATACCACTGTTGAAGGGCACTGGGTTGTTTCTAGTTTTTGACTTCCACACATAAAGCTGCTCTGAACATTTGCCTATAGGATTTAGTATGAACATAAATTTTCATTTCTCTACGGTAAGTAACCAGAAGTAGGATTACTGGGCAATATGTTAAGTAAATGCGTAACTCTATAAGAAAAAAAAAACCTGCCAAATTGGGGCACCTGCGTGGCTCAGTCACTTAAGCCTCCGACTCTTCATTTCAGCTCAAGTCATGATCTCACGGTTCATGGGTCCGAGCCCTGCATAAAGCTCTGTGCTAACAGTGCAGAGCCTGCTCGGGACCCTCTCTCTCTCCCTCACTCTCTGCCCCTCCTGAACACACATGCTCTCTCTCCTCCCCCCCAAAATAAATAAACTATACAAAAAAAGCCCTGCCAAACGGTTTTCCAGAGTATCAGTTATTTTGCACTCCTACCAACAGTGTATGAGAATTCCATTTGTTCCATATCTTCACCAGCACTTGGTACTCTAGGCTGGCAGTTTCAATCTAACAATGCCAGAATGCCTTTATTAAAAAATATCTTTATCAACTGTTGTAAGATACTACATGCTTAGTATAAAGCAACTATCTCTCCAATTAAAAAATAGCATTATTTTCCAATAAAGTGTTTTGTAGCAAGTACTTTGATATCACACATTTGAAACCACATAAGGGGCACCTACCTGGGTGACTCAGCTAAGCATCCCACTTCAGCTCAGGTCATGATCTCACAGTTTGTGGGTTCAGGCCCCCAATTGTGCTGACAGTTCAGATTCTGTGTCTCCCTCTCTCTGCCCCTCCTCTGCTTGCACTCTGTTGCTCTCTCAAAAATATATATTTTTTTAAAAAACATAATAAAATGTTGTATTTAAACTATAAGATCTTCTAATATTGTATTATCTAATTTGTCAGGTGAGCTCTAATGCCCCTGAACTACTTATTTAATTCTTTTTTTGTGTCTATGGTAACTATGAAATGGACTCTATGCTTTTGGGCAGCCACAAGGTCCAGAGTCACATTCATTAGTTCAACATATATTTGGTAAGAGCTGTTATAATAATAATTAACTGCATGAGTAATCAACATAAAGATGTGCATAGGAAATATTAGCTAAAGATATTTTAGAAGAACCTGGTCTCAGTTCGATCAGTGTTGGGTACTCACAGGAAGCTGAGCTTTAATTCTAATTTCATAGCAATTAATGAAATGACCAAGTGTTGCTGAGAAATTAGTACATATTAGAAACTAAAATATAACACAAATTGTGATAACTGAACAAAGCCCTTCAATTGCAAGCTTCTGGAGAAAGCAGATCAAAAATGCAAACAGAAAGAAAACAACGAATGGCAGTTTAAAATATCAAACCTCTTTTGATAAATGGAGGGAGACATTTTAAAACTTAATTCTCATCTCTGCTGAAAATTCTCCTTCCCCCCACCATTCTTTCTGTGAATGTTCTCTATCTCGTCCAGAGTCCCTGTTTCCATCTTATTATTAAGGATCACACCTCGGCTCTTATTCTCTAACTCCCTTGGATCAGGTCTGCAACTTCCTCGTGTTGGGGAACTGCCCACGAGGGACTGCACCTGCCCCCACTTCAGACTCCTAATTCCCTGCACCTGGCCCCTCCACTGGGTCATCCAGAGAGGGAGCCAGACATTAATAGCTCATTTGTGATTCACTAAGGAAGGGATAATCTGCCAGAACCCTTCTTCCCCACGCACTTAACACTGCTCCCTTCGGTAAAATGCAGTCCATTACCTGAAAGCCCTGTGAAATTGGCGGGGAATTGAAAACCTCATGCTTATACAGAAGGCTGAGTTGCCTCCTAAGGGTTAGGCAAGTAACTCAGAGGGCTCTACTGCTAACCAGATTCTTCAGAAATGAAGCAGCCTGAACATAATCAGTTCACCCTAATTGATTGCATACAGTTTATTACATAACTGATGGTTTTAAACCCCCAGCCAATTAGTTTGTCAAACAGAGGTTAAATTCTTGACTGGTTTATTCAAACTACATTTAGGCAGGATATACAATACAACCCGCCTAATCCAGGCAGTGGAAAATGCAATCTTTTAACAAGTGAAATTAGCAAGAACTTCCCTAGAACCGAAAGGGAAGAAGGAAAGTTTCACTAAAATGCTAACCTTAACTGACCAAACCATTAACTCTAAGTTTCATTTTACCTGGTACCATTCCTTTGCTGTGTAGTTACCAGATTTTGAGATCTTTAAAACTATTCGTACGGCTGATGTCACTGGTAATGCTGCATTTGAAAGTATTAAATTAGAATTAAGGAAAACCCCATCTCATTGGCCTGATGTGTTAATTCAGACTAATCTCTTAGCTGTCTGAGTTATCACCTCTAGTCCTTCACAGATTTTACCAACTTGTAATGTTTGGCAGAGAGATAAGTCTGTCTGATGAGTCTTGCATTTATTTCTGAGCATATCCCTCATAGTCCAGCCCAGCCATTTAAAATCATCATTATAAATATTTGTGTTTACATTGCATTTTTAGGATTCCATTAAGATTTAAAAAAAAAATGTTTTTAATGTTTATTTATTTTTGAGACAGAGAGAGACAGAGCATGAATGGGGGAGGGTCAGAGAGAGGGAGACACAGAATCTGAAACAGGCTCCAGGCTCTGAGCTGTCAGCACAGAGCCTGACGTGGCGCTCGAACTCAGGGACTGCAAGATCATGGCCTGAGCCGAAGTCAGCCGCTTAACCGACTGAGCCACCCAGGAGCCCCAACCGTTAATTAAGATTCTAATAAGGTAAGTCCAAGTCTTTTCCTAAAACTGAGCAGCTAGAGAATTAAATCAGATAACTACTTTTTACTCAGTACCTGTTAAGCATTCAGCCCTGTGTCAAGTCAAATAGCACACAAAAGAAGGGTCAGACATAGATGTAGATGAGAAGCAATATTCAGGATTTCGGTGTCCAGGCCAGTGTTATAATGTTGCATTAGGGAAATTTTTACAGACCAATTGTTTCTTAAACCTATAAAGTATTTTATAGGATAGGGATCAGAAAAATTTTCCTGTAAGTATTTTAGTTTTTTGCAGATAGAGGCAAAATTGAGAATATTATATGCATACTTATATAATAAGAAAACAAATTTCTACAATTTTTAATTGATAAGATTCAAAATGTTCAGACTTACTGTGTCTCAGATAATATAATTAGCAAAGTAATGGCTATATATTTTCCTTCTAAAACCTCAACAAAGAATAGGGAATTCAAATATAGAAAATTTTCTCGCACTCAGAATTATCAGAAATTCATTTTTTATCTTGGAACTGCCAATTTTAAAAACCACTTTGGGGCATTTGTTTTTAATTAACTAGTTTTTTAAGTAATCTCTACATGCAATGTGAGCCTTGAACTCACAACCCCAAGATCGAGAGTTGCAAGCTCTACCTACTGAGCCAGCCAGGTGCCCCCAGAATTGCCTTTGATTAAATAGGTTTCAATTAAATATTTACTACAGTTCTCTTGGAATTTGTGCTAGTTGATGAGGACATGAAGAGCCATGGCCCCCTAACTTCAAAGCACTCAAATTCAAGGGGAGACAGACAAATAGAACAAAGTACAATAATGGCATATAATGTGTGCTACAACAAAAGTATGTATATAGTGCTACATAAACATTTGTATAAAGTGCTATGTAAACACAGATGGAGGGCTTAAGAAAATAGTGTTGAAATTGTTTCTAAAAATGTGTATTTCACCCCTGGCAGTCTTAGTAATAAGGACATCGAACCTCCAGAATATTTACTTGATTAAGAATTACTGTGTTGCTTCTGAATAATCATTCTGATCCATTTTCATTGTATAGCTTTATAGAGGTGAACAATCTAGGTAATTTCCCTAAATTGGAAGAAACAATGAGGACATGGTCAAGAAGTATTTTATCTATATCCTACATCTATCATAGTATGTTTTATTTTCTCCTGACAATTAAGATTCTGATTATGTGAGGACTCTAATTCATGGAGAATTTTCCCCTAGAAGTCTCAAAAAAGAAAATGAGGATTTATAAGAAGAAAGAAACAGAAATCCAGATTATTCAATATAAATCCAAATCAGAAGAAACAGGGAGAAACCTTTAATAGTATTAGTATTAGTTTTTATCTTTCAAACTAATATAGCATACAACAAGCAATATACCACCAAGGTCACACACTTACAAATTCAGAAGGAAACCAAAGTCTACTATCTTCTCTCTCCTGGGGAGGCCTGTGGTGGACTATTACCTGACATGTGACATATGCCTGATCGATGAAGTATTCAAGACTCTCATAACATTTTACTCTTCAGATATCAATCAGATGATGATTTCAGCATCTCCTTGTACTTAGACCAAAAGGCCCACCTTTGGTTTTAAATGCTGGAAAGCTTATCTGGCAAAAGACGTAAAGACAAAGGTCTAGAAGGTAAGATGTGAATTTCCTAAGGAATGTAGGCTATTCACATCTCTGCTATGATTATCCTACTGTGGAGGGTGCTTGGGACATCTCCAAAGTTATTTGTACATCAGAGTCAGGCTAGTCAGGCCAATCCTGATGAAAGGCAGTAGTCACCAGATGAGAAATGATACATTCTTTGCCTTTCCTTATCCTTCCCCTGACATCCACTTCAGTCAATCCATACCTGCACAAAGGGAGTTCACTCTACAATCCCTTCTATCATAGAGCCTATTTTCTAGATAGGTAGACGAGACATAGACAGTCATGAAACTAAAAGAATGATCCAGAAGAACATACTGTCCAAAGGTTGTACTGTGAAGGGATGTGGTGCCTGAAGAGGATGCCAGAGCCTTGTGAAGGTGGTTAGATCACAAAGCATCAGATGTTATGCTAATGAACCAAGAGTTTATTCTGTAAAATAAAGGGAAGCAGGTACATAGTCTTGTGCCAATGTTTACAGATAAGATTTGCATTTTAGAAAACTTCGTCCTTGTGCAAACTCTAGAATTATAGAGGTTTAAAGTAGCAAACAAGATAATACTTGTTTACTGCTTTAGCTTAGTAAAGGCTCACACCAAGGCAGTAGTGAGAAAATGAAAACGTATGAATTTAACAGCTATTAAGAAGATAGATTTAGCAAGACTTTGGGACTGTATGAAGGAAGCCACTGAAAGGGCAAGGTGGCAAAGAATTACTAATTTGGGGTACAAAATTAGTATACACCCTGTATACAGGGTGGAGGGCAAAAGATAAGGTAGAATGGAGGTATCTGATAGGTGATTGGATGTGCAGATCTGGAAGAGAGGTGAGCCTGGAACAGAGGTAGAGATTTGGGACCCTGAAGTCAAAAGCCAGGGTAGTGACAAGGTCAGGAGGGGAAAAAAGAGGAAAAGGAGGTGGTTCATGAGGCAACTTTAGTGATCACTAACCTTGGAAGTAAGGGTAGAAGGAGACTCAGACGGAAAATATGAGGGGGAGACAATGCCTGGGGAAGTGGTGGGTCCAAAATTTCCATTCTGAAAGGATCTAGACCAGCAAACAGGTCAGAAAGGGGCTTGAACATTCATTTGCATAGTACTTGAACTAAGAATTAAGAAAATGCAATTGTCCATATCAAGAAAGGGGAATGAATGCTACTGGATATTATGTTCTCACCCAACCTTGGGCCCACTGGTTCCTCTAGAACTGAGAGGTTGGAGAACCAGGGGAGCACATTCCCATGGAAAGAAACCAAAGAAGGATGAGATTGTAAGAATCAGAGAGCAGACTCAAAGTGAAATTCAGCAGAGATCCCATATGTAAGAAAAAAATATCCAGTCAATTTACAATTGCTAACGTTTGCCAGGGCGAGTTCATTGAAGTGATGGGGGAAGAAGCGAAAATGAGTGGGGAAAGATAGAGTGAGAAGAAAGAGTCAGTGAGGGCAGATTTTTCTTCAAAGACATTTGACTATGAAAAGATGAAGAAAAATATGGCAATAGTCACAGGGAGATGCAGAGTCAAAGAACCTCGAGAATAGTTTGAAGACCTAAGTAGAGACTCTGTCTCAGAGCTACACCCCAGAACCCCAAGTGCTAGACCTGCAATGCCTGTAGTACAAACTGATGGCTGCCCTTCTCCAGAAAATGTCTCTCCCACAGGGCCCATTTCCCTCTCAAAGTCCACTAGGAAAGAATCATTTAGTTGGGCCTTGAAAGATTTTTACAGGTAGCAGTTTTCTATTAGAGTACAAATACCTGAGTAACAACTGGAAATGAGGCCAGGATGGATGCTTAAAGCAGAAAGGGAAAGTGAGAAGGCAAATGTCAGAGAAAACCTTTGCCTACCTCACACTTTTGCCTGAGTTGGCCCCAAATTCAGTCACTAGTAATGACAGAAAATTACCTGTTCTGTAATGGATAGAGTACACTGATAAATCACAGATGCTGTTTAGCTGAAATTATCCTCCACATCCTACATACAGAGAGGCATCATACATAGATTATCAATCTCTAAGAATAAAAATTCAACTTAATAAATGTAATACTAGTTTGGATCAAAATTAAATCACTTAGGGGATACAGATGCACTTAAAAATGTTAAATGCCCCAGGGTCAAACTTATAGGAATCAATTGTAATCTTCCCTCATTACAATCACAGAAATGAAGTAAGAATGTGGGGAAATCTAAGTCTGACAGTGGTTACTAGGTGACTTTTGAAAGGTACCCCAGAACATACCTCCCCAAAATATGCCACCTTGGCATATTGATTATTTTGAGCTGAAGACAATTGAGAAGTAGCAGAAACAAGAAAAGCTCTCTGTATTTCCCTCTCTTTACCTAAAGGTAGGAGATAAATTTGTAAAGGTATCTCCCCTCCTCTCCCTATCAGGAAGGACTGAAGTTAATCATCTGAGACTCTAGACCCCTATCATCCCAGACATGATACAGAGGAATCTACATAACAAACTTAGCATTGTCACCCTTGTCTATCATTAATTTATTCATGTATTTACCTTCCTACAATTTGCCATCCCTAGATGTGAAGTCCCTTTATTTTGTCTTGCTACTTTTCTACACAATTAGTGTTCTTTGCTAACATGTTTTAGAAATTCAAGTTCTTTTTTTATTTTTTTTAATGTTTATTTATTTTTGAGAGAGAGAGAAACAGAGTGTGAGTGGGGGAGAGGCAGAGAAAGAGGCAGACCCAGAATCCAAACAAGGCTCTAGGCTCTGAGCTGTCAGCACAGAGCCTGATGTGGAACTCGAACTCATGAAGTGTGAGTTCATGACCTGAGCCAAAGTTGGACGCTTAACCAGCTGAGCCACTCAGGGACCCCTAGAAGTTCAAGTTCTAACCACCCTTTTGTGTTACTTATCACTGAGTCCTCCATGCATATGTGTGATGTACATGTTAGTAAACTTGAGTTTGTTTTTATCTCATTGATCTGTTTATGTTGGTCTAATTTGCTGGACCCCAGCCAATGAACTTAAGATGGGTAGAATTTCTTCCTCCTCTGCACATTCCTCTCTTGACATTTCTTCAACAATTGAAACAACTCACTTACATTTGTGTCTGTTGTGTCTGCTGTCTCCATCCTGAGTTCTCCTTTGGATCATCGATCCTTAGGAAAAACATTGTTTACTCATATATTGAAGAAAAGTCATTCACAGTTTATGTATGCCCAACCTGATGAGGTTGTGGGGTAATGGTGGGGTTCGTGGGGTTCAGAGCTGACAACCAAGAAAGAATTCTTGAAGATGTCTTTTGTGCAAAAAGGTGATTTTATTAAAGCATGGGGATAGGACCTGTGGGCAGGAAGAGCTGCACTGCGGTTGGGAAGAGTGGCTCCTTATATACTATGGGGCTGGGGGAGGTAAAGTCAAGAGGAAGTTTCATAAAGGGATTTTCCATATGCTAAAGACTCACGAATTACTGAAGGCCTAGCTATTGTCAAGCTAAGGTTGTTTTCCCTTCTGTTAAAGCATTAACACTAAGACAGTAGGGAGTTTCTGGAGAAATGTTTTGCTCTGCTTGACTCAAGTATTTGTCAATGGTCTGCAGGTTATAAGGAAATTCAATTTTATCTGCCATTTCCTTCTTGCCTTTGTTCCCCACATCACTATGGAGGGGAGGGCGATGTTGGGGCTCCAGAAAACTGAGGCTATAGGCTTCTAGAGATTAGGCTATTGATAAGATTGCCTTTTTTCTTGTAATTTACTAGGATTTTTGTAAACAGATAGAAACTCTATCAGTTCAACCATTTGTTTTCTGTCCTTTCCTTTGTCCTTGGGCAGCCAGAAGTGCCTGAGGAATGTCACACATATCCCACAGGGCAGCAGGAGGAGTGCTGTTAGCCTGTATTTTGCCCTCAGCTTGCCCCCTGCTCCCTCATCAAACCTATGCATGTCCCTAGGTACACATGAGCAACTGGAAAAAAAAAAAACAAAAACACTTCTAACCTATATAAGAGGTACTGCAACCCCAAGAAGGATCTTACTCTCTACTTGCAATTGAGTGTCCTTCCCCATCTCTATCAAGGACAACTTTATACACCATCTATAATTCCCATTTCACTCTAGGATTTGTCTATATTGGCAGAAAACGTGCAGCATGACTGGTAACAAAAGGGAGAAGAAGGAAGAAGAGAAGGAACATGTAGAAGAAGAGGAGCAACTGGAATAGGTGGAAGAAGACTCGGTGAACACCGGAAACCACTTTCTAGCTAACACTCACCCTCAGTCCCTAACCTCTGTCCCATTTTCTCTCTAGTCCCATCCCTGGCCAAACTCTTACATGAAAAGCCTAGGAAAATGTGAATCTGATTCTCCTCTGGAATAAAAATGAATTTGACTTCAATTCATTGAAAGTCAAGGAAGTACTATTACCTTCTATATGTGATATTGCATTTCCCAAAAGCAATAGTTGAGCCCATGACCCTGTCTTGTGCTCTGAGCTGTGGTTGGGTTGCTAAAAGTTGAGTCATTGTTATCAGAATTATTGCAAAGGACCTAAGGATTCATATGCTAATCAAGAATTGTGTCAACTGGAAAAGTAGTATTTGACATGTAGACTCCTACCTTTTTTCAAATTTACATGGCTGCATGGTGATTACTGAAATATGTTCATTTAAAAGACTTGCTGAATATAGAGTAGCTTTATGTCAACATGTATTTTTCCAATATTAATAGATAGTTAAGAAATTATTATTACAGTGATATTCTTATAAGTTTTTCACCGTTGAAAGTGGGACAGTCACATGACTGGGAGACACACTAAGGAAGAACACTGAACTGTAAATTCTGTCTGAAAAAAAAACTGACCAGCATCTTCAAGCATCCTTTCTACTTTCTATTGCCTCATTTGAGATGTTCCTATTCTTTCATAAGGCCACTTCTAGCTCAAAGCCTCCTTTTTCTAAAAATAAGAACAAGGAACTCCGGTATGATGCAGCCCCATGCTAGGAAGGATGTCTTAGTGAGCAGAGGATGAGCTGGGGAGCTGCCTTGTGGCCCCACTGGCAACTTTGCATGCTTCCACCTGTGCTCTGAACCCTACATTCTCCTGGTTTCTCAAATAACCTTGCTCCTGTACCTTTACTTTATGTCTATTGACTTTTTCTCCTGCATGTTAAAACATGTACAAGACCACCCCTATTTTAGCGAACCCCGTCCCCTTTCCCACATCCACCTCTAGCTACCTCCCAATTTCCCTTTTTCCTCCAACCTTTCAACTTGCTAGGCTTCTTGATAAAAGGTTTTACTTTCACCATCTCTATGTACTCTCACTCACTCCTCATCCCACTGTTGACTGACTTCCAGCCCTACCATTTCTCTGAAATTTCTTGTATCAAGATCACCAGTGAAGTCTATGTTACCAGATCCAATAATTTCTTCTCAAACCTTATTTTGTTTTCCCTAGTTGCAGGATTTTATATTGGCACTACCCCACCCCTCTTGAAATACATTCATTCCTTGAATTTACTTCTCTACAATATCCGAATTTTCCTCCTAACATGACTGTCTATTCCTGCTTGGGTGCTTGGTGAGATCTTCCTTGCTTTGCCATTCCTTCAACACTGGGAGGCTCTTCTTACTCTATACACACAATTTCATTTAGTCCCGTGGTCTTGGTTCCCATCTATATGATGATCTTCAAATCTGTGACCTCCCATGTGAACTACAGAGCTGAACATCTAACTCCTTATTATATAGCACCATTTGGGTATCTAGCATATCTCTTATTTACCATGTCCAAAACTGCATTCTTATTCTCTAAACCTGCTCCTCCAAGGTTGGTTTTCAGTCAGTGTCACCACCAGCCACCTAGTTGTTTTAGGAGGAAAACTAGTTGTTTAAGGAAGAACCTGGAAGTCATCATTGCCTCCTTTCTCTTCCCCATCCCTTACATTCAATCAACCAACAAATCCATCCAATTTCCCCTCACAAATATCACTGAACCCATATATTCGTCAGGTCATCATCCCAGTCTATGCTGCCTCATTGTCTCTCTTTTGGTGTTTGACCACCATACTGTACTGCTTTGCCCCATGCAGGTCTGATCACGATACCCCTTCACTTGAAATCCTTTGTGAATCTGTCTCGACCATCAGGATCTAGCCCAAAGGCCTTAACATGGATCATAAAACATTCTAGGAACAGATCTCTCACATATCAGTGTCATCTTGGGCCATCCTGATGACTAAGTGTCATCTTGGCCCAAGAAATGTTGGATTTCTCTGGATTCTTTAAAGTATTGCAGTACAGTGTCTGGGCTCTATGCTTTGGTACATATTATCCCTCTATCTCATATTTTTATTCCTATAATGATTTACCTGACTAACTCATTCATCTTTCAAATCTCAGCTTGCCTGGCACTTGTTCCAAAAAGCTCTCCTGACTGCTTAGATAAAAGATTGATGAACTATGGCCCATGGGCCAAATTTGCCCATGGCTTGTTTAGTTATAGGCCTTATGGTAAGAGTTGCTTTTAAAGGATTTTAAAAGAAGAAAAAGAGGAGGGAGAGGAAGACAAGGAGGAAGAAGAGAAAGACCATATATGGCCCTTAAAGCCTAAAATAGTGAAAACCTTGCATAGTTAACTACCTGGCACTTTATAGAAAAGTTTGCTAACTTCTGCCTTAGATCACCAGCTGAGGGCTCCCTACTGTGTGCTCCATTAACACCCTGCATTTCTTCAGTTATCACAGTCATGCTTCAGTACAATTAGCTATATAATGTCTTCATCACACTAGACTCCAAGCTTTGTAGACAGGTACCATGTTCTTTATCACACTATATCCCCAGATGCTGTACGTATTTACTATATATCCCCAGTAAACATTGGAAAATAACCACAGTGAAAATGAAAATAAATGACAGCTTCCATATCGCTGTGTCTACAAATAGGCCATGGAAGCACTTTGAGGGGCATATGACAAGAACAATCATACATCCCTGTCCTCATAGGACAATGATGATTTATGCTTGTCATCCCAGCAAAATGGTTAGTAGTCCCCCCTTTCCCTCTCAAAAGTGTCCCACTTTGGAGGAAGTTAGGATATTTGGGAAAATGTCATAGGTCTTACTCCCTGGGAAAGAGAGGTTTCCTAAGATCACTGGAACAGAAACCACAGTGACCTTTGTATTAAAAGGCAGAACTCTTCCTATGGGGAAAAGAATCATTCTAACACAGTGTTCAAGATCCAGAAAAATATTTATAAAATACTGAGCTTATGGAACATCATAATTAAAAAAGATTTTTGTGGGGCGCCTAGGTGGCTCAGGTGGTTAAGCATCCGACTCTTGATATCAGCTCAGGTCATGATCTCATGGTATCATCGTTCGCAGGTTCAAGCTCTGCATCAGGATTCTCTCTGTCTCCATCCTTCTACCTCTCCCCTTCTCTCTCTCTCTCAAAAGAAATAAACTTTTTTTTAATTAAAAAAAAAAGGTTTTTGTTCACTGAGCTGGAAATTTGCCTATTTTCCAACATAATCCTTGTGTGAAAACACATCCCATATTATAAGTAACAAATATTTAGAAATCAATCCGTCTTGAATTTGGAACAGTCAGTATAACTACATTTAAGGAATATATTTATAACAAGTTCTTTTATTGTCTATGCCGTATACAGGTGAGACACTTTTTTGGGGGGGGTGGGTGCATGGCTGGGAAATCATACATTCTAGCTAACCGATATTCAGGAATGGTAAAATAAGTTATTTTGGAGTACAAAAATTAAGAATTGAAATTAACTTCAAGAATCATCTAGTTCAACACCCTTATTTTATGAGTATGCATATTGAGGACAGGGGAAGCAAATGTTCCTACAGTATGTAAGGCTCCTTTGGAATCAGTGACAGCCCTATTTAAATTTTTTCCTGTAAATTTGAATAAAATTAAACATATATAACAAAAAAATATCATATTTATATCGTACTCCTTTTTAAGGATTTTGAATTATTTTGAGATTTTCACAACTGAGATTCATCTTAAAGAACATCACACTTCATGTGCACGGGAAACATACCTATCCAATGAAGGGTATGAATTTTACATCTCTTCAAAATTTCATTTTCCCTTCTCTAAATGGTGTTTTGCCACCACTGAGAAGAGCTGCAGACCAAACTCATCAAATATATATTTAATATTAATACTATTAAATATCAATGATAGTATTTATTGAATATGCACAATGTATTAGGCACTAAGCTTATGTGATTCACTTACTTATCAAAACAACCAGATAAATGCCACTAATTAAAAATGAGAAAACTGGAGTTAGAAGCAAATGACTTGCCCCAGATACAGAGCTGGGAAGCAATCCAGATGGGGCCTCAACTCATATCTGAGTTGACTCTGAATCACAACCCTATAATTACCATCTCTTGAGGAGGCTTATGTTGGATACCTCTCTATGCCACTTCAAATCCCCATGGTGAGAACTTTTTCTCCAGCTACCACTGTGGTTCCCAGTTCCATGCAGGAGAGATCTACTTGCCTTCTGCCTCCAGGTCTCTCTGATGCTACTGCATGAAGAACCACCTTTCATTCATACATGTGCAACCAGGAAATGTTTGAGTTGGGGTTACCTTTGACCAATCAGAGACATGAATCTGTGTCTTGTGTCTTCTCTCTTTGTGCCTGGTTAGTATTGAGATACATTTCATAAGGGTTTTCAGAAGGTCTCACAAGATCAAGTATCTCCTTCAGGCATCTTGAGTTGTTTTCCCTCCTTTATTTCACTACTGCTGTCCCCGACACTTGTTCCCTGGAATCACCTCCCAAATAAATAACCTATGTGCAAGCCTTTGTCTCAGGCTATGTTTTCAGAGGCATCCAGGATAAGAAGGGGCTATTTCCCCCACCATCTGAAACCATCTTGTCTCTACTCCTGAGCTTTATATCACTAATATGCAACAGCTAACATACTTTATCTGAAGAGGAAATCCCCTGTCTCTGATGGACCTGACTTCTTCATTTCCTGTGAATAGCAGAGCTATCTGCATCTGTAGAGTCTCAGGACAGCATTCAGAATATTTGTCTACCTCTGCTGGAAGCCCTTCTGATTAGTCAGGCTCCTTGAGTTGGAAACATAAGGATTTATAATGAAAAAGAATCACACAGTAAAAACAGAAAGAATGAAAAGAAAACAAACCAATAAAGAACCTATCCTATCATAACATTTGAGGTTCTGGTATTTGCTGGCTTTGGAGGGAGTTCAAAATAAATGAAAGAAATGTGTATTTTATTAAATGCTAATATTTAGAAGATGTGAGGGTGGGGGGGAGAAAGGAAAGATAAATGCTTCCAATCACATTTGCAAATATGAAGTATCTCCTAGCTCCTTCAAAATGGTTGGATGTTTTCCTTGCATTTGAGCCACCTACTCAGCTTTGGAAGTATTGCCCAGAACAACCAGAAAATTGTGTGAGGAGTCGCAAATTTGCACGAGCAACCAGCCAACAGAGATGGGCACTGCACTGTGCTCTCAGCCTGGATGTAATATAATAACCAGTCTTTTCTAGCCAAGCTGCAGCTGCCCATCTGACTTCCTCCACAGGAAGAGCCTATTGCTTCTGACCCCACATAGATCTGCCTATAATAAACTCTATCCTTCCCTTGCAACATCTGCTATTGTTAACATGATCTCTGTTTGTCTTGAAGTATAAATAGGCCCCAAGTTTCAAGAGTTCAGAATACACTGAACCATAACAGCATAGCTTCTTCCTTTTCTTCTTGGTAAGATTCTTAGCCCTCTCTTGGATTGTGGAATTCATTTTAAGAACAACAATGAAATAAACTGGAGAGGAGGAAGATTTGGAAGGATCAGGAGTACTCAAGGCAGTCAGAAATGAAGAGTTGCCCCTTGCTTTTGTTTTTCCTATTTTGTAGTAATACAGATTGACCTTCAATGTGAGACATTTTCTGTATTCACTTTTCTCCACATGAAAGTTAAAAGTTTGGGGCAAAAGAAGAAACTAATTTTATTATTAATTAGTACACCAAGTGTTTTCCACTTTTTATTTTACCAAATTTACAAATTTAAATTTTTGCTTGAGCAAGACACTTCTTCTTGATAACTAATAGATAGTGCTTGTTTTCAACAAGAGAAAAGAGATGAGCATTGGTCCTTTCCTCCTAAGTAGAGTATGGATAAAGAGCAAGACACTGAGACCCAAAAGCCCTAGATTTTCAGCCTAGACCTGCCATTAGGTAAACTGACTTCACTCCCCTAAATCTCAATTACTTATCAAAAAAAAATGTATGAAATGAGTAT
The DNA here is from genome assembly GCF_018350175.1 of Felis catus. Classification (NCBI taxonomy): domain Eukaryota; kingdom Metazoa; phylum Chordata; class Mammalia; order Carnivora; family Felidae; genus Felis; species Felis catus. Next base: position 49,245,597 of record NC_058372.1, read on the forward strand.
TTCATAGCACTGCTAAAGTAGTAAATGAAATAATGCATGTGAAATACTTGATAAGTGGGCTTAATAAATATTAGATGATAATGATTTGTCCAGTAGGTGTGATTTTTATCTTCCAGTGAGACTTCAAAAATCTAACAGTTCAGTTTTCTGAACTACCTTAGATAGAAATCAGTTCTATATGTATCTCCTGCTGAGGGGCTAAAACAAATAAATTGCTTAGAAGAGTGCCTAGCAGGTTGTAAATGCTTGATAATAAATGTTAGTTATTCATCACCATCACTATTAATTTATCATTAATAATGTACAATTATCCTTAGTATTATAATCAGTTTATTGAATGAGCTGGACCCAGTGGGTGCAAGAGAGGAAATTTAGTTTTTCTAACCAATTCTCATTTAAATTCATGCTATCAAATGATTTTTCTCAGATCCAGAATGAAACCCTAGGTAGATGACGTTGCTTTTTTGATTAATTTCACATGAGAAATTCTAGTCCAATACAATCTCAAATTCTTCTGAAAATGTCTTCCTTCCCTCAGTTTGGGTCTGCTTCAGGCTGAGCAAATTTGTGATGGAAAAAAGTATTGTTGGCTTTGCACCATTTCCCTCCCTTGATTCCTCTTCCTCTACTCACTATGAAGCCACTGGTTCTCCAGGGTTGAGCCTGGGGCCCAAGATTAAGAGAAGAAAGAGCAATATAGGATAGAAGAGGTCTTCCTTTACCAAAACCATTTGTACAATCTAGCACTGATATCATCTGAGTATTGCAGATTTCTGTAACAGTCTTTTTTGAGTAAGCACCTCCTACGGGTTCTCCAGGGTTGAGCCTGGGGCCCGAGATTAAGAGAAGAAAGAGCAATATAGGATAGAAGAGGTCTTCCTTTACCAAAACCATTTGTACAATCTAGCATTGATATCATCTGAGTATTGCAGATTTCTATAACAGTCGTTTTTGAGTAAGCACCTCCTACGGGTTCCACAGAGATTTATACTAAGGATCTACAATTGCCTGCTTGACATGGTGACCCCTATTCCTGCTAGCTGTTTAAGACTTCTTTAGTAGGGCCCGCTCTCTGGTGTCTACCTCTCACATGGGGTCACCCTACACCTCTTGGGTGGGTCTCTGTTAAAGTGATGCACAATCCTCTCCCCTAATAGGCCCATACCTCGACTACCGTTGGCCATCTTTGTTCAGCAAGATGGGAAGAAGGGCCCTCTTCAGCATCAGCCACTTTAGCCAGTATCTCACATGTAGACTCTTTTTCAGCATGTCAAACAGTCCCTGTCTGAAAACCTCTCCTGGTGGTGCTTTAAACACCAACTCGTTTGGATAGAAATATGAGGGCAAGTACTACGCTCTGCCCCTCTGTGAGAAGAGATGGAGAATTCATAGCACACTGAAATTATCTACAATGTGACTCTCAGAGCAGTCTTCTTTCACCTCCCACTGAATGTCCATCTTCTCTTATATACCCTGGAAGTACATAAGGGCTGGGTAGGCAGAGGCTGCACCAAGTTTTAGCCACTTCCTTTGTAAGATCAGCATCAACTGTCTTAGTCTGCACTGTCCAACACAGTAGCCACTCATCATATGTGCCTATGTAAGTTTACATTTTAATTAATCACAATAAAATAAAATAAAATTCAGTACCTCAGTCTAATGAGTCACATTTCAGGTGCTCAATTCTCACATGTGGCTACTGGCTAGCATATTCGACAACACAGATAATGAAAATTTTCATTGATGCAGAAAGTTCCATGGACAGAGGTAGAATTCTGGCATCTCACTTTAGAAGGTGAACTTTTTGTCATTACTTTTGTTGTTTTTGCTATGGTTCTCAGACCTTGGAGCCTCTCCTGAAGCTATAATACAAGTGAAAATTCACATTTATCACTTTTTTATGTAATCAGTAAGTAGATAGATTTTGACATTTGGGTTCTGGACAAGGGCTATGTCAAAGCAAATGAATACAAGACCATTTTTCACAATGCTAAAATCTTAGATAAAATGGAAATAATTAGAGTTCTCATGATTAAGCCTCAAGTCTAAAAAATATTTACTCAGGCAGAATTAGCACATCCATCATTTCTGTCCCTATGACAGGACACACAACAGCATCCACCAATGCTATTATCCTTTATATTTATGGTGTTTTATAGTTTATGAGCCACATGAATTAATCTCATTTTTTTTTCAAAAGGCAACTATGAAAAGTAGATAGACAGGTATCACTGTAACAGACTAATGGAGCATAAGTGACCTTCCCAAGGTTACAGAGCCAGTAATTGGGAGAGCCACTGTACCCAAGGTTCTTCCATTTCACTATGCACCTTCCTGGAAGGCCAGAAAATTCTTAAAACCAATTCTTACTAACATATAGAGAAAGCAGGAATTCAGAGTTGAATTACTTTCAAAGACCTCCCCAATTTTGATTTATCCATCATGTATGTTCTTCCAGATACCTAGTATGCTTAGAATTAAAATTAAATGCTCTTCTATTAGCAGGATATTGAGAAACACCTGGTCTGATCAAGAATACGTATTCCATTTCCGTCAACAAAATTGAGAGCTGTGTTTTCTCCTTGAGTATATTCCTACTTTGCCTCTCTGCAGCTTCTTGTCATTTACACAACAATACTAATAGAGTTGATGCCAGTACCTTGGGAGGACATGCGGAGAAATGTATGACCTAATCTGGAAAGGCATTTGAATACAGATGAGAACAGATTGAGAAATGTCACTGTTACTGGTACATTCCTGTGCAGGGTAGAAGCTTGTTTACCCATTCTTTTCTAACCAGACTTAATAAAGATGAAAAAGTATGAATAAGAAATACCAAACTCAAGATAGTTATCTCTGGGAGGGGCAGTGGAGGGGAGTCAATTGAAATCAAGGAGGAGCCTAAAGGGGCTTCAACTATCCTTGTAACTTTGTAATGTTTTACTTCTAAAGATGGATGGTAGGTACCTGGGTCTTCATTATGTCGTGTTTTTTTTTTTTTTAATACCATTGAACAATAAAATCCTTCAAAAGCAACTTTTAGTAAGAAAAAAGGAAAGTTAGCAAAGGCCCATTTGATAGAACGCAGATTATTTTTAAATGCCCTTTTGTCTTAAATTGTTTGTTGAAACAAGTTTACTCATGCTGTTTGAAGTGTTTTCACAGAACAAGGCCAATAGAAGGTGTAAACCAAGAATGTTCTCTGAATAGGGCTGGCTTTGCCCAAGTGGGCTGATAAAGTGTGGCATGGAATTGAGATGACTTTCTTGTCATTCAGTTTGACCACATGCTTCCTACCAGTCACTAATACACTCCTGAATCTAGGAGAAGGAGCGTTTATCTGAAAACATTCCAAAAGCACTATCAACTTTGGCAAGCTTGGAGTGTAAATATATGTAAATACAAAATATAATACAATGAGTGGTTCAGATTTATTGATAGGCCAGAGACACAAGGGAAGGGCTCTCATTCACAATGCAGGGTCAGGAGAAGCTTCACAAAGTACCTCTTCAGATGAGTCTCAAGAGCTGACTATAGTATACTGTACAGCTCCTGTTTAGCTTCTCATTTGTCTTTACCCTTTCCCATTCTCCAGGCTATGGATCCTAAGCTCTGGCCATAGGAGCGGATCCATCACCAAGCACTGTCCAATCATATGCCCCCCCCCCATCTTTTTGGACCCAGTGATTGGTCCAAAGAGGCATAAAAGCCAAATAGGAATTATCAGTATTTCCCTAGGCTTGATATACAAATATTGGGAGACAAAAATTCTTTCTCAGCAGGGATTACTAAAGTCAACTAGATAGAAAAGGTCCTTTGGCAGCAGAAGGGAATGAGGCAAGAGTCAAGAGGAGCAGAGACAGACAGCAAGAGCAGAGAGAGGGGCTGACAGCAATGAATCCTTGGTTCCAATTCCTGGTAGGCTGCAAGGGTCAGGTCCTTCTAACTCTTTCTTCTGTCAGGAACTGGAATATCCTTGTCAGAGGCATAAGCCTACATATTGCTTAAGGTTCTTAGAATAGTGATTCACCGCCTTGCTCTGATTGATATTTTTGAGTGAGCAATCAGCTGATAGGCAGGGAAGGGGATTTTGAGAACAGACTGGAAAGGACACAGGCATGAACGCATGAAAGAGCATAAAAGAGGGTAGCCTAGGTTCAAGGGGACTGGGTCTTAAGAAATAAAGCCAATACTGTAGGCAAAATTCAAGCCAAGAAGACAGTTATTTGCTTTGACCCTCACTATAAGTACCTACCACATGTATCTCATTTCCAAAGGTTAAAAGACCTCAGCAAGGTATTCCAGTGTACAAACCTTTGTTGGATGAAACCTTGCTAATTAGTTTTTCTTGCTACTGGTTAAAAATCTCTGCTGAAAGAAAAAAATCTGCTGTATCTCAGAGCATTAACATTTTAATAGTGGCCTGTGTTAGACAACAAATTCTTCATTATGCTTAGTGATCAATCTTTTCTATTAGAATGCAGGGCTGAGTTGAAGTTGTGGGAGGGATAGGAACCACTTTGCAGCATCCTTCAAATCATGCCATATAGACCACTGTTTGCTTGGCCTACACACAAACCATACTCTCTCAGAAACTGTTCTCTTCCACTGTGTATACCTCAACTGCATCTGCCCAATGATGTGGGCCATTCTTTGGTATTCTAGTAACCATTGGAATGCTTAACTCTGTTACTTACTCTGGGAAAACAAAATGGGGGAAAAGTTGTCTTAATGGAACTGAATCATGAAATATTGTCATTAATGTTCACAGCCTAGAAATGTGGGTGTAGTCACTGTTGCTTAGGAGGTAAAATCTCTAAAGGATACATAAATATATTAAAAACTTCTTTGCAGATTATTTAGTTGAAGTTTAAGCAATAAGGGTATTACTGGCGGGATTTGAAGTTGAACATTCCCCCATTTATTATCTGTCATATGATTTATAGATAAATAGAGATAGTATCAATGAAAGTGATTTATGATATTTCCAGCTTCTTTCACATAAAATGGAACAAGTACAAATGGAGATATAATCAAATAAAAAAGCCTGTAAACAGCATCTAAAGTTGATAATGCTGTTCAATGTGATGATGCATGCATCAAGACGAAGAGAAATATAAATGCAATGCTCATGTGTTTGGAGTTTATTTCTTATTTATGTTGTGGTAAATTATCATTTAAGTATTTATATAATATAACAGCATGAGGGTTATACTATTTTTTGTGTTTATGCCATTAAGATATTTCATTGTTTTATTTAATTCACTCTACAGCCTACCTGGCTAGAATGACCAGGTCTTAATATATTGACACTGCTGTTTCATAGAAATGCATAAGAAATAGCCAATTTTAACTACATCTATGAATACATATTTAACTTGAATGTCAGATACTAAAACTTCTGAGACAGGTAATGCAAAATAGAGAATGTGTCAAATTAGGAGTCAGCTTACATTTTAGGCAATTATTTTTCTTACAGGTAAGAAAGGAAATAACTTAGAGCAAAGTTTCTCATCCTCCTCAGAACAACTAACATTTGGGGCTGGATAATTCTTTATCAAGCGGGGGCGGCGGGGCTAGATTGTGCATTGTAGGATGCATAGCAGCCTGTCTGGTCTCTACCCACGAGCTGCCAGTAGCACACCTCCAGTTATAACAACAAATGAAATGCCTTCAAATACAGATGGTTCCTGACTTACAAGGGTTTGACTTAATGATTTTTTGACTTTACGATGGTGTGAAAGCAATATGCATTCAGTAGAAATCATACTGGGAATGTTGAAATTTAGTCTTTTCCTGGACTAGTGATATGTAGTGCTATCCTTTTCTGTGATGCCAGGGAGCAGCCATGAGCACAGCTCCCACGTCAGCCACATGATCATGGTGATAAACAACTGTACAGGTACAGTCACTTGTACCTGTACAACCACACTGTTTTTTCACTTTCCATACAGTATTCAATAAATTACATAAGATATTCAACACTGTATTATAAAATAGACTCTGTGTTAGGTGATTTTGTCCAACTGTAAGCTGATGTATGTGTTTTGAGAAAATTTAAGGTAGTCTAGGCTAAGCTATGATGTTGGGTAGGTTAGGTGTATTAAATGGAATTGTGACTCAAGATATTTTCAACTTATGAAGGGTAACCCCATCATAAATTGAGGAAGATCTGTATTTCCAAATGTCCCCTCAGAGCAAACTCAATCAGCCCATTGAGAACCACAGACTTGGAGGACTTTTGTGAGAACCAAAGAGACAATATCTGTTACTATCTTTATAATGTGTAAATTACCTTCCAGATATTATATCTCTTATAATAGCAGAACTAATTTTACAATATTTTAATCAGACTAATTACACTGTACAATAAATGGCATCGCTCTCTTGTAACAAAAACTTTATCATGTTCTTGGCAAAATTCATAAACCAAGCAAGGTCTAGCATCTCTTCAAGAGCAGGATCATTCTTTATTCATAGTTGTATCTACAGTATCTAATACAGCTTCTGACACATGTCTTATCACCATAAATTTTTGTGAAATAAAAGAAAGTCTTAAAGGAGATATTACTATGTGTGTTTTAAAGAATGCTTTCACTTTAGTGAATCTCAACATATGACATGTATGTGGCATTCCAATTAGGAAAGCTTTCAGATGTACGTGCATGGAGTCAGGGCAAGGGGGCATTGCACATTGAACAAAACATTTTTAATCAGTTCTATCACCAATCATTTTGATATCTTCTACTAAATATATTCCAAATTATTAGAAAATTGGATCTCCACTGCTACAAGAACAATCCATGTCACCATATTTTATCACCTGGATCACTGTAGTAGAACTACTAATTCATCTCTCTCTTATCTATTGTTGCAAACTTCTATTTCTTCTTCCATAGTTTTAAGTTATTTTTAATGTTTATTTATTTTCGAGAGAGAGACAGAGTATGAGTGGGGGAGGGGCAGAAAGAGAGGGAGATACAGAATCTGAAGCAGGCTCCAGACTCCAGGCTCCAAGCTGTCAACCCAGAACCCTCTATGGGACTCAAACTCACACACCATGAGATCATGACATGAACTGAACTGAAGTCAGATGCTTAACCAACTGAACCACCCACGCACCCCTATTCTCCCAAAGTTTTAAAAAGGCTAAGTCAATTACGTCAGTCTCCATTGCAGATAGAATACAATCTTATGTTCTCAAAATATCTCACAAGGCTCCTCAGGATCTGGCTCTCATCCACTTGTCCAACCCCATCACAGGCTACTCATTTGTGTCCCCACCATTATGCAGTCCCTCTGGCTTTCCTTCCTCCAGTGTTCCTCCCCTCCTGTCTTGGGGTGTGTTTCTGCCTAGAAGGCTTTCTCCTCCACACATAACCTGGTCAATGCCTACTCAATTTCGGTTTCAATTTAAATATCACTTCCAAGAGCATGTTTCATTGATTCCCTGCCACCCATCTCTACCATTCTAAATTATGGTGCACTTATGACACTCCTATTATAGCATTTATCATATATATAATCAAATATTCACTTATTTTTATGTATACATTTGTCTCTTACTGTTTACTTTCCCTAATAAGATATGAGGGGTGGGAATTTTGATGTTCTGTACACCCAGCTCTATCACAATACCTGGTATATAGTAGCTGCCAATAAATATCTGCTGAAAAAATAAATGAATGAATGAATGTGTATACCTTAACACTGACTTTCTAAGGACTTTCTCTAGCAGCAAAGATAGCAGTTCTAGGCTAAAAAGGAGAAGGCAGTATGGCTAGGGGAAGTATTTAGGGGCTGGCAAGACCCAGGATGAACCAATCTCCTACCTCACACTGTATCTGCACCTATTTCTACCATCAGTGCACAAGACTGGCCCAGCTTCTCCTCCCATTGGATGACACCCCATCCCATCTTTGTCATAGTTATTATTTTTCCTTGAGTACCCCAGAACCCAGCAACTAAGCATATAGTGAGAAATTTAGCTCCCATGGTGGGTAGTCCTACCTTTGTGCCTCCTTGTCTCTATAATAAACCACACGATGCCATGCATCACTCATCTGCTCACCCACTTTCAAACAAAAGTTTTCCTCAATGCCATGCACTCATCAGCACTGTGACTTCAGTTTATTTGCTTTCTCCTTCCTTGGCATCTTTTTTTCCCCCTAATGTTTCACCTACCACCTAATTCCAGATAAATTTCAATTTTTATCTCTAGCTGCAATTTACCGTCTAGTCTCTAATCCCAGAGATTCCAGCCACCAGATGCATATGTGAATAACTCCTGCCCCATACAGTGGGCACCCCAAACTGACTAAAGGCACAGCTTAAGCAATCATTCTCTGTATCTTACTTCCCCATATCTGCTATTAGAACCTCCATTCCCCCAAAATATGCTATGTTGACCTCCTCAAGTCAGGAGTAGGGAAGCCCTTTCTACTTCCTCTCTTTTGCATTTCTTTAATCTGTACCATCCTCTCCATTCTGATTGCCATCAATCTCCTCTAGATACTCAATGCATTTCCTCTAAATCTAAACAACTGAAACAGTGTCCTAACAAGTCTAACATTTGGTCCCTGCTCCCACTCAATCTTCACCCTACTTCCTACAGCCTGAGTAATCTTTGTAAACTACAGCTTCCTATAGGCTCCTCCTCTATTCAAAAATCTTCAAAGTCACCCACACCCCCACAGCTACTGAAGTAAATAGAAATACTTGAGTCCAGCACTCAAGGGGATCCAAAAATATGGCTCTGCTCTCCCTTTCTTTTCAATGTCTCTCATACTTTAATCTGTGAAAATATCCACACCCTGTGTTATCTGTGTCCTTTATTCATGCCCCAGTGTAGGAAGTTCTTTATTCCTCTGTCAAAATCCCACCCATCCAGTCTGCTCAAAGGACTCTTCCCGTATTTGCATGTGCTTACCTTATATTGCTTCATTTTAGTCAGATGTTTGGATTACTGTATTAAATGATCTCCTTGAGGGTCAAAGATGAATCTCACTTACATATAATTCTCCAGACAGCCTATGTACAGGAAGGGTCATAGGCATTTAGAAAAAAAACTTAGGCATTGAATTCAGAAAGATTTGGATATAAATTTTGACTTTACCACTGGACATATCATCGTAAACAAAGTCCCTAAATTCTGAGAGCCTCAGTTTAACTCATAGAATAATGAAAATTAGGCTTACTTTGCAAGTTATTATAAAGATATGATATATAAAATACCTAACACAAGGGCTGGCATGTGAGAGATACCCAGTAAATGAAAGCTACCATAATAGTAGTATATATTATTACTTTGTTTTAATTTTTTTTTATTTTTAAGTAATCTCTACACCCAATGTGGGGTTTGAACTTTCAACCCTGAGATCAAGAGTCCCATGTCCTACCAACTGAGCTAGCCAAGCACCCCTATTATTACTTTGTAATAGAGAATAAACACATATTGGTTAAATAACTAAAATTAGCATAATGTATCTATCCTGTCCTCCATGAGGTTATAATCAAACTGGGGAAAGAAGTCACCACCATATGCCAACATAATTAACCATTCTAAAAAAATGTAATATGAATGATTGTCAGAGTACATGGTTAGGTTTTAATAGGATGTCTGGAGGCCAGCAAGGAGGAAGTCAAGCTCCACTATGAAGAAGTCAGAGGCCTGTCCTGGTAGCACTCCAAAACAAAACCACAAGAAACTGGATCAAACCAGACATGCCCAAGATGGCTGACAAGATAAGCCAAAGGTCACATTATTTCTTCTTTACAGTACATGAACATGCTAAAATCTCCTCCTTAATGATGCCATGATAGGAACCGCTGACCAAATACAGAAGAAAAAGCACATAGCCCTGCTTCCAAGAAATTCCCACCTCAAGTAATAAATATTATAGCCCTTGTTAACAACTGTCAGTAGAAGACAGAAATCCAAACCCCTCCTGGGCTCTCCTTTGAGCTTACCCTCTCTCACATCTTGAGAATATACTTTCACTTTGCAATAAAGCTTCTTCTGCTATACTTTACTCTGACTAATGCTTGAATTCTTTCTCACAACAAAGTCAAAAACCTGGAATGGGCTGGTGGTTGAGATCTCACTCAGGTCCTAAGAATTCTTCCAGTCAGTTATCATGATGACATCTCCAGTAAGTTCCAAGGTTTTCTGAGGAGAAAGACTTCATTTGTTCCTGGAGTGGAAAGGGCATCCCCTTGAAGGACAGGTAGGCCCTCCTTAAACTCTTGAAAGATGAAATAGCCATAGTAACAGGTACACTCTGAACAGTAAAGGGTTACTCTCAATTGATTTTCATTTTTTTAAGGAAAAAAAAAGAGAAGTTTGTTTTAAATGAACCATTAATCACTTATTTACTTTACTAATTACTTTACTAATTTATTTAATTAACTTTTTATTAAAAGACATTCTAATATGGGTGGGGGGAATACTGGCTTGAAAAGAGACTATAAGACTGGTCTGCAAAGCTATATGATTGCAAAGGAGTCATTTTATTCCTGGGATCTCTGTGGTATCAACTAAAAATAAGAAAAATGCCAGATATGCTTTCAACAGGAAACTAGAAAGAGGAGATGAACCCAGCTAGTATTTCCCTCCTTAGAGAGGGAATATGGGGAATTTAGTAGCCTTTCTCATGGCTGAGTACTATCAGGTAGACCAGTGCCATAGTTTATGCCTACAAACTGATTGGCTGCTCAAGAACAATTTAGATTCAGGTGGAACAATTTTGAGGGAGGTGGGTAAACCAATGGTTGAGAATTTCCAATAGTGACGATAAACCTACCTCCAAAACTAGACATGAAAAATGTTAAAAGAATATTTAAAAAGAATACTTAAAAATATTTTTAAATGATATGAAAAATATTAAAGGAATATTTAAAAATCAATGGTGAGATGTTATTTTGGATTTGTTGTATTTCAATACAAATTGAAATATGTATATATTTAATTTTGGAATCACTGAGCATGTTGTCTGAACAATGGCCCCAAGACACCCATGTCTTCATCATCAGACCCTGAGAAAATTGCCTTATATGGCAAAAGGAACTTTGCAGATGTGACTAAGGATCTTGAGGTGGGAGAGTATCTTGCTTTATCCAAGTGGACTCCAAATATAACCATAAATGTCTTCATATTTGTTAGGAAGCCAAGGAAGATTTAACTGCAGAAGAGGAGAAAGCAATATGACCACAGAGGAAAAATTAGAGCAATGCAGTGACCATGCATTGTGCAAGAGGCAAAATGGATAGCAGAACATACCAGTCACACAATGGAGGAAATTAAGACAAGACCCAACTATGAGGCTATAGGAAGAAAATGGTTGGAGAAATGAAATGCTATAGAAGTACCTCTTATGCCATGTGGCTCAGCACTTCTTGGTTGGGGCTCTTAGCTATGAAGTTAGAGTAGGACCCTGGAGCAGGAGAAATGGTCCAAAATTAGGCTGCTGGAACAGACACGGCCTTTCTGTGACTGCTGTGTGTTTCTGCTGAGGGAAGGACCCCTCCCCAAACCAGTGAAGGTGCCTCACGGGTTCATGTGGTTGGCTTCTCCACAGTGATTATTCAGCCACCAATGTGGGAGAGAGAGTGCCTACCCATCTCAAATAGGCATTTTGATCTTTTCTAAGCAAGGCTAAACCATTGCTCCTTGTTTTAAAACTTTTTCTGTTTCTGTAGCTATTTTCATGTTCATGGAGAACCAGGTTGAGGTTTGGCAATTAAAACCTTGTGCATTTCAGAAGAAATGTAACTCAGCATGGACTTCAAAGGAATTTCCCACCACGTACTCCATTATGTCCCTATTCCATTTGGAGATATGGGAGGAAAAAGGGAAATACAAAGAAAAAGAAGAAAAATAAAACGGGAACATGGGGGCAAAAAAGTCCAGATAAGAGAGAGAGAGACATTCGGGTGCTTGTGCGTGACTCTCTTTCATATGGAATTAATGGTGGTTTAATGGGGTATGAAAGAATGTTTTACTGGAAACAATGAGGAACAATTGTCTAGCTCACGTTTCATTTCACAGGTCATTATTGCATTAAGAAGTAAATCGACCAAGTCCGGTAAATAACAGTGTGCGTATTGCCGAGAGCTTCAAACCAACAATTTTAGCCATTGCCAACTAATATCTCTGTCATTTTAACCCTTACGGGGAAGTGCTAGGGGGCTAAACAATTACAGTCTTCACCCAGCTCTAGCAGGTGAGCATAATTCATCGCCCCTCTAGCCCCTTCTTTTGCAAAACCCAGGAGGCCATATTTTAGCATTGTTGTTTTGTTGATGAGCCAGCCTGCGCCCACTGCAGCTCTGGTGGCCTTGAAAAACAACCCCCATTTTAGTGAGTGCTGCAGGCATCTTTTTAAACAGACTGCTTTCTCTGCAAAATTAATTGCTGCAAAATGCAGTGCTCCCTCATCTAAGCTTTTGCAAGCTCATACTCAGCTATTTAGGTGGGCCATAGATGTGTCTGAGAGAGCCAGGGAAAATGAGCTGCTTTCCTTTATTATAGAAGTTCACAATGGTGTCACCAAGCATCATCAGGCATCGGACATCAAGGAGTTTCTAATGCCTAAATTCTGTTTCCCTTAACTCAGGGGCAATTGGCAGAGGAGGCAAATGCTAGCATAAGAAATAAATACATCAAAGGTAGGATACAACAAACAGTTGTAGTTAAAATAAATGTAACAAAAGATATATTTAAAGGCTTACCAAAATAATATTTCTTGCTTCAACTTATAACAAAAAATGAGACAAAAATCAGGTTATGAGTCATAATGGTACATAATCACATCAAATAAATCAGGTTATACTGATAATTTTTCCATCAAAACTTGATGTTCAACCTACAGAACAGACACCGGTCATCCATATTTGTACAATGCCTCTGAAGCAAGATAAACTATGTCTTACTTTTTCCCTGAAAGAGAAGAAATCTTTCAGAGATAGCGACAGTATTCCAAGTTAATATTTCTTATTCTTCCACCATTTACAACTAAAGCTAAGACCTTACAAAGAACTAGGGTAGGCTGAATAACATCCTCTAAAACATGTTCTTGCCCTAAATCTAAACATGTGAATATAGCAAAGGGACTTTGCCAAAATGATTAAGGTTATGGATCTTAAAGTGGGGAAATTATCTGGGTGTGCCAGATCTGATCCTATAAACCATTCAAAAGCAAAGAAATTTCTCTGTCTAGAATCAAAGAAATGCAGAAGAGAAGACAGGAGAGATTCAAAGCATGAGAGGAACATATTCCACCAGTGCTGGCATTAAAGGTGAAGGAGGCGACAAGTCAGGGAACGTGGGCAGCCTTAGAAGCTAAACATGACCTCCAAGACTACAGGCAAGGAAATGGGGACCTCAGTCCTACAATACCATAGAACTGAATTTACCAAAAACCTGAGTGACATTGGAAGAGGATTCATCCCTAGATACTCCAGAAAGGAATACAGTCCTACCAATACCTTAATTTGGTCCTTGAAAGACTAAAAGCAGAGAAATCAGCCAAGGCTAACAGACTTCTTACTTGCAGAACTGTAAGACAATACATGGGTGTCGTTTTAAGCCACTAAACTTGTAGTAATTTGCTATGGCAGCAATAGAAAACTAGAACTACTGAATCTTTGAGATATGATGCCTGAAATGTTCACATAATCACCCCAGCCAGAGCCATGATAAATGGTGGCAACAGAATAGTGGTCACTAGTATTGACTTGGTGCTTATCCCAAGCCAGCCTTGTGGCTAAGTACTTCATATACATTGTGTCTTTTATAGTTCTAGATCTGCTCTTTTGCCTGTACAGCATTCAAACAGAGAGAATATGGCCTAGATGTACGGATAGTCTGGTTTCCACATGGGCAATACTCAAGTAGAGTTGTATCCCACCAACATCACCCAAAAGGGAAGAGATTATTATCCACAGCCACATAAAAAAAAAATCAGCCTCAACTCCCTTTCTCCATGGCAATTACTTTCAGAAACTTACATTCAATTTTTATTAATATTTCTCCTGTGAGGGAGTTAAGCAAATTGGAATTGGGTCCTACAGGGAGCCCCTAAATCCATAGTAAAAAGATTGGCTTCTAGGTCTAGGAAAATTTCTTTTCTTCTGTGTCCCTTTTCTTGACATGCTTTACATAATAACCAACTCATTTTTCAGGATTCCATTTGTTATATAAATGAGTTTTACTATCATTATTCTTATTAAAATAAGTAATACATATACATGATTTTAAAAATGGCAACTTCCCAGTTGTTCCCTCAGAGCAGTAGTACAGAAGATCAGGATAGCAGAGGGCTAAGAGGCAGGGAGTGTTTTCTTTTTCATTGCATGTTTTACTGTTTTGTTTATTCATTCAACAAAAATCTCTAGGATAATGTCTTAAAAGCAGAGCCACTGAGTTAGAACTTTTAGATGGTTACCAGATACCAAGAGGCCACATCAAATGATATTTGAGAACAAAGTCTGAGAACTGTTTCTCTACATTTTCCCCAACAATAGAGATGATCACACTTTTTAAATCATTGCCAAAACAATTGCTAAAACAATAATATTAATAGTAATTATGGGAGAAGTGGTCACCACTGTCTTAGTAGAGTGGTGGACACTTTCGTTGAGCTTCTCTATTTTAATCCTTGCAATAATCATGAGTATATAATATGGATGTCTCCACTTCCTAAATAGGGAGACTGAAGCTCAGAGAGAATAAAAAATTTGCTTAGAGCTGCACATCTAGTAAGTAGACACAATCCAGGCAGCATGACTCAGTGTAATAGTTCTTAACTTGGACTTTGGGGAGCCTGGTGGTTCACTTGGTTGAGCGTCCCGACTCTTGATTTCAACTCAGGTCATGATCTCATGGTGAGATTGAGCCCCTCATTGGGCTCTGCACTGATAGCACAGAGCCTGCTTGGGACTCTTTCTCTACCTATTTCTCTGCTCCTTTCCTACTCGCGTGCACATTCATATTCCGTCTCTCTCTTAAAATAAATAAACATTTAAAAGAAAAAAAATTTGTCCTTCGATTATGACAGAAATTGGGCTTTTTATATCTTTATTGGCATTTGTATTTATTTCTCTCTGAAATTGATTTTGGAATCCTTTGAATATTTTTGAAATTGGTTTGTTCCTTTTTGCTCTTTAATATTAGTGAGAATTTTTTGGTACTATAAGGTAAGTTGCTCTTTATGAGATGTAACCCTTTCTTGGTTGTTTTAGTTTAACTTTTGATATTCTTTGCACAAATTTTTAATTCTTATACAGTCATCGAATATTTATCAAATGTTTCCTGCATTTTGACTTATGCTAAGAAAGATCTCCATAATTTTAACAGTACAATCTCACCAATGTTTTCTAGTAAGTCTATATACTCATCTTTAATCCATATGGAATTCATTTTTATTAAAAAAAGGTATAAATTCCTCAATTTTTTCCCTGAGTATTCAAATGTCTCTATGTCATTAATTGGATAATTTCTATTTTCTCATGATTTAAAATGTCATCTTTGTCATGAAGTAATTTATACATTTGGATCTTTTTCTGGCCTTTATATTTTTTTGTTCCTTTGAAACATCTACTTTTAGGATATTTTTAATAATTACATTCAAACCATTGCAAAATAGCATTAGTTTTTACATCAAATCACTGTGCAAATATATGGAGAAAAACCTGAGAACCAAATCAAAGAATCTTCCAGGTCTATAATATTGAAATGAGAAGATACGAGTCGCAAACTTGTTTAGTACCTATTGGTAAGGCACAAGCATTTTATTTACTTATGGGACTGGTCAAGTATCTCCTTCCATTAAAACACGCATGTGTGGGGGTGCCTGGGTGGCTCAGTTGGTTGAGTGTCCAACTTTGGCTCACGTCATGATCTCACGGTTGACAAGTTCGAGCCCCACGTGGGGCTCTGTGCTGATAGCTCAGAGCCTGGAGCCTGCTTCACTTTCTGTGTCTCCTTCTCAATCTGCCCCTCCCCCACTCATGCTCTGTCTCAAAAATAAATGTAAACATTAAAAAAAAATTTTAAATAAAAAAAACCACACATGTGTGCACACACACACACACACATACAAACACATACACACACAGAGACACATAAGAATATATAAAGTGATCAAACAAACAGAACAAACAACATCCAGGGGCACCTGGGTGGCTCATCAATTAGCCATCTGACTTTTGATTTCAGCTCAGGTCATGATCTCATGGTTGGTGAGATTGACCCCATGTTAGGTTCTGCACTAACAGCACAGATCCTGCTTGGGATTCTGGGATTCTCTCTCTACCTCTCTCTCTGTCCTTCCCCACCCCTCCCACACACACATCAGTGCACTCTCTTTCTCAAAAAAAAAAAAAAATAATAATAATAATTAAATACAAATTCTTAAAAGCTTTAAAAAAAAAGAAAAGAAAAATAACAAACAACATCCATCTGTCTTAGATATAAAGAAAGCTTAAGTTTGACCTTTTGTCTTCTAAATCTTTCAATACCACCGTAACCAAAGATCGAACTCAGCAATGCAGGATTCTTCTATTATTAAAATTTAAAGATTAGGGACACAGTTGACTATTGAATGAAGTCCAAGAAATCATCCAGGGAGGAGTGAGGGGAGGGAGGAGCAAAAAAAGAAAGAGAGAAAAGTAAAGAAAATGAAGACAAAGAGAGGCAGTATATTATCATGGCAAAAAGTCATGTAATTTCATTTACTTACAGATATTCAAAAATAGTCACTTTTGTGGAATATTGATATTTATTGCTTCTTATACAACAAAGCACAGAAATGTGAATAGACATCTCAGTAGAGTGTCCTTCCTTAACTTGAGTAGCAAAATTCCCAGTCTCAGAAAACCTTGATGCTTTATGTGGAGGACTGGATATTTGAATGGTAGCTCCTACTAATGGCAAATAATTGAGATAAGCTTCTTTATTTTACTGACTGAGTTATATTCCCAGAAACAAGTAGGTGGTATCTAGAATGGTTTCTAATTCTGAGCTTAGGATCTAATCCCAAGAAACTCAAGCTGTATCTAATGACCTATAAAAAATGACTCATAAGACTGAAATTTAATAGAGATGAAAAGAGTCTACTATAAAGGTTAAAAAAAAATCAGTTCTCTTTATTTGACCTTCTAGAACTAGGGAAGAAAAGATACTCACATGGCAATCATAGCCACATGTAGTCATTCAGCCCTCAAAATATGACTAGTACAACTGATAATTAAATTTAAAGTTGTATATGATTTTAGTTAATTATAATTTAAAGTGCATATGCAATTAGTTATAAGAAACTATTCAGGTATATTTGGGACAACGTGTACATGTGAATCTACTTTTTCAATTGTAAAGTTTATGAAATCTAGATACACATAAAATATTTCTGATGAAAATGTAGTTTCTGAATTAAGATAGGCTATAATTGTGAAACACAAAATTTCAAATATATAATATGAAAAAAATGCAAAATATCAAAATAGTTTTATAGTGATATTAAAATGATATTTTTAATACATCAGATTAAGTAAAAGGTATTATTAAATTTAATTCCATCTATTTATTTTTATTTTTTTTAACCTGCCTACTAAAATATTTAAATTACATTTGTGGTTTGCATTATTATCTCTACTGGACAATGAAAAATCATTGACAGAATGAAGAATATCAAAAATAGCCAGTTTAGAAAGTGAAGACCTAAAAACAGTCCAACATATGTTGACTAACAGAAGGAATTTGGAATTTCTTTGCTTGAAAGAAACATATTGGATTATTATATGATCACTGTTTCACTGCTTTGAATATGTAAAAGGCTTTAATATAGAAATAATTAGATCTATACTCTGTCAAACCAAAAGGTAAACTAGGTCACTGGTAGTGGAAATCACAGAAAGAATCCTAACAATTAAAATTATTCCAAATATATTAGGTAGGCCTGTAAGGGAGTGAATTCCCACTTGGGAAAGTTAAAGGTAGAGACCATCTATGCATTGAATGGGAAGTGGAACATATTAACCTTTAAGGAACGATTCAAATTAAACATCCTGTAGTCTTTTTTCTTTCCAATCGGCATGTATTCCTACAAACTAATGAATTAATACATATGAGCCAATATTTCCCAAAATATATTCTGAAGTATAGTAATTCCAATGGACACTAATATGTATGAGCAAGTATTCACTAGTTAAAAGTTTGAGAAATACGGGGTAAAACAAATTTAAATAGTATTCTTAAATTTCACTGCAGAACTTATCAGAACCTTTAAATCTTTTTTTTAAATTTTTTTTAACGTTTATTTATTATTGAGAAACAGAGAGAGACAGAGTATGAGCAGGGGAGGGGCAGAGAGAGAAGGACACACAGAATCCGAAGCCATCTCCAGGCTCCAAGCTGTCAGTACAGAGCCCGATGCGGGGCTCGAACTCACAAACTGCGAGATCGTGACCTGAGCTGAAGTCAGACGCTCAACCGACTGAGCCACCCAGGCGCCCCAGAACCTTTAATATCTTAATGTACATGACAAATCTCCAAAATGGGAATAGCCAGAGTTTTCAAAGTTTATCTAGCCATGGACCACATTTTGCACAATTTCCTGAGATTAGTGAATAAGAACATTCTTTGAGAATGCTTAAAAAAATTATATACTGAGTAGATCTATACGATTAACTTTGTGGAACAGCTGACTGGCAACCTAAACTTGAATTCTTGACTGTTTCACTCATTTATCCACCCATCTATTCATTTATTCCCACATTCAACAAACGTTTGCTCAGCATATATTACATTACAGGGATTCATACTAAACATTCAAGGATGTTTGCCTTCAAGGTATTCACAGTCTGTGACATAGCAGACTTAAACAATGGTGGCAATTGAGCACGAGATGTGCTAAAATCGAATTCAGTGATGGGTACAGCAAGGGCATAAAGATCCAGAGCCCCAGTTGCTCTGGAAAACAGGGAACACTCCACAGGGGAGCTGTTACATTGCAACACACCATGTCTGCTGCTAAACACCGTCTTTTACTTGCCTCTTTCATGTATGCCTTGTAAAGCTTTACCCAACACTCTAGGCTCATGGAAAACTCCATTTCCTTCCTAGAGCCTTTGTCTATATCGCCAGGTATACATGGTCTCTCCAGCGCATTTTATGCCAATTTCATATTAACTAATTTTCTCCATCTCATATCCTGCCCCCCCCTCCCCGCACCGATGCACGAGGGCAGGGATGGTTTCTTATTTACCTCAATGTGTCTTTTTTAACTTTCACCAAAAATATTTTATTTATTTATATGAAATTTATTGTCAAATTGGTTTCCATACAACACCCAGTGTTCATCCCAACAGGTGCCCTCCTCAATGCCCATCACCCACTTTCCCCTCACCCCTACCCCCCATCAACCCTCAGTTTATTCTCAGTTTTTAAGAGTCTCTTATGGTTTGGCTCCCTCCCTCTCTAACTTTTTTTTTCCTTCCCCTCCCCCATGGTCTTCTGTTAAGTTTCTCAGGATCCACATATGAATGAAAACATATGGTGTCTGTCTTTCTCTGCCTGACTAGGACACCCCAACAGTACATGGTGCTTTGCTCTCAATGGACTCTCAATAAACATCTAAGTTGGAAAAAAAAACTTGCTGAATTTATTGGGGGAAGAGAGGAAGCTACAGAAAATTACCATAATAAGTTTTTGATCTCATGACCAAAGCTTTTACTTCATGTTACTCTATTGTTATCACACAGTCCCTGGGAGTTAACAGTGGCAAAATGCTTTTCTTGGATGTGACAGAGTCAGCATATTTTATACATGGAACATGACTAACTATATGAAGAAGAGGAATTAAGTGAGGCTTTTTTGTGGTCATTATTATATTGCCTTTCAAAAAATGTACAATAGGGAGACCCGGGTGGCTCAGTTGGTTAAGTATCTGACTTCAGTTCAGGTCATGATTTCACAGTTCGTGAGTTCAAGCCCTGTGTCAGGCTCTGTGCTGACAGCTCAGAGCCTGGAGCCTGGAGCCTGCTTTGGATTCTGTGTCTCCCTCTCTCTGTGTCCCTCTCTTCCTACCAACATCAGTCTCCGTCTCTCTCTCTCAAAAATAAACATTAAAAGTTTTTTTTAATGTTACAGTAATTGGCAGTTACTTTTCTAAGCCTAAAAATCTATTTGCTACCATGTAAAGTGGAAATATGTGAATTATTTAGTTAAATATCTCTCTGTGCAGCACCCCACCAGATGATTCAGACCACACAATGATAATTATCTAGACGTGGTTCCAAGCCCAGATTTTGGAATCAGACAAATACAGATTTAAATCATGGTTCTGCACATTCTAGCTGCAGAACCATGAAAAATTAGTTAGCTTCTCTAAACCCTTATTTCTTGAAATGCTGAAAAGGGATAACAATCCTTACATGTTAAGGTTGTTGAAAGGATAAACGGGAATGTTTATAAACCACTTAGCATAATGTTTGACACATGGAATATGCTAGATAAATGGTAACTATTATTATTGCTAGTTTGGATGGATAATTGCTGGAATAATGACACAGTCTCAGTTTGCTTTGTTCTGTGTAGACAGGACTCTGTGTGTGAGAAAAGCCAATAGGTCTAAGAGAGCTTACATTGGAAAATGTGGAGAAAGAAGGTGGAGGGTACCATGTACAGTATTGCAGAGTGGTAAAAACACAGGTTCAGTCCTGAAACTTCTATTAATTAGTTTATGGCTTAGGTACGTTACCGAATATCTCTACATTAGTTTCCATATCTATAACAGGTAGGGAATAAGAATGCCTATTTCATAGGCTATATTCTGTTGATGGCATTACATGAGATAATTCATCTGCAGGTCTTAGTACAGAGTCAGAAACATGGTGGATACTTCACAAGTATTAGCTGCTCATGGAAGATTTGAGGATCAAGACAATCTCAGGAATAAAGTGTCCAGATTGAGGAGAGGCAAAGGAAATTATTGCCATGGCCCATATGCCTTTCCACATCATCCTTTACAAATCACACATGAAAAACATTCCAACTCAGAGTATGGATGATTTCAAAATGCAATCAAACACTATTATGCCACTCATGGCCTGGAGACTGGGCAAGCCAAGCAGGAGTGAGGGAATCAGGTGAAGGAAAGGTACTCTTTGGGTCTCACAAAGGATCACTGAAAGCTTTATCCTCTTCTGCTTGGGATAAAACTCCCTGCAGCCACGTATCCCAAAGATTCTAATATTTTCTGAGACTCCACTGTGCCTTTATATTTTAATACCCTGACATCTGGAATCCTAAAAGTCTAATGTTTAACCATAAATATCGGCTGAGATTAAAGAGCTATCTACCAAGTTTCAATCTTTGGGGCCTATAATTGCTTGGGAAAAGAGAATGGTATTTCCCCCTCTAGCTAGAAGAAAAAGGCCTCCGCAAGCACAGATATTGGCAGACAAACCGTTTATTCTCTCCATTCTGTTCCCTCACTCCCTCCCTCCCTCTCCCTTCTCCCATTTTATAATACCATCTTGCTGTCATTCCCAGGACAAATGGGAAGAAAGAGAAGCCTAGAAAGCTTTAAAAAAGGACACATTTCAAGATCTAGCAACAAAGAGTTGAGAACACGCTGGCCACTCAGTCTGTGAGCCGCTAAGCGTATGTGTCCCCATTGCTGGAGCTTTCCCATTATTCAGTTGGAAACCACTTCATCACTCCATGGGCTGACAGTCAAATGCCAGCTTTATTTTCTTTTTTATCAACCTCATCTTTTATTTTTGATTTGGGGCCAGTCACTTTTAAGGTCTCCATAATGGTTTATAACTTTCTTTCTCAAGAAGCGACCAAGAAGTAACACCATTTGAAAAATGTTTCTTACCCTCACATGGCACAGAATGGGAAACTCTCACCTGCCCTGGAGGTGGATTTGACCAGAAGTCCTGGCCAGATCACAGTACTTTGCTGGGAATGATGTCAAGGAAAGTGTGGGAAAAGCTTATCTTGAGTTTAGGTTTTTAATATAATGATTCAATGTAGAATTTAAAAAATAAACTTAGCATTGAACTCATTTTTATCCAGTGTTGTGTTATTAAAGTGACATTTTGAGGTCATTCTACTCACTTCAATACTAGGAAAAATAATCTTCAATGAAATAAGTTTAATATGTTCTTATTATTCAAAGACTTAATTTAGATTGTAAATACTCCTATAGCTTTGTAGTTCATATTCTTTTCCCCTTCAGAAATACAGCCAGTGTGTATGTAAGCAAGAATATTTGTGCCTTTGGTATTTGGCACAGAGAGCAAATTCTTGATTTTCTGTGAGAAATTGAAACTGTTCACTTTTTTTAAGTTAAAAATGTTGTCTTCTTAACATCTTGTCTATTTACTTCAAAGGAAGCATATTACTCTAGAGGTAGTGATTCCCAAACCTTAGCACAGCACAATCACTTGGGGAGGAGTGTGTGTGTGTGTGTGTGTGTGTGTGTGCATGTGTAAGTGAGAGAAAGTATGTGAGTGTGTGTGTATGTGTGTGTGTTTAAACACAAAGGTCTGGGACTCACACATATCTGTTGACTCAAAGTCCTCCCAACATGCAAATGAATGTCTAATGTACTAGATAATTCCGATAAGTCAGTTACAGCAGCCACTATCCTAAACACATCAAATTTACCTCATCTGAAAAAAAAATTGGCAGGAGAACAGGATTTTTGTTTTGTTTGTTTTAAAATTTCCAGTCTATTAAAGGCAATACTTTAAAAAATATAACATAAATTATCTGACAAATTAGACATACAATACAAAAGCCCCATGCCTTATTTATTAGAGTCAGTAGATATAAAACTACTCTGCCAGTTGCTGTGTTTCTAAGTGATACATGTATGAAATTATCTCACTGCAGACTGGTACAAGACTGTGGGCCAGCACAGGTCGGAAGACCACTTGTGGGGTAATGCATCCCTAAGCCCCCACTAGCTTCAGCTTCCTAACTACACTGCCTGTTTCCAGTTTGACTCCCACCCTTTTCCATTTGTTCCATGGCTGCATGATCTTATCAGAGAGTGAATAAAATCTTGTCACCGCCTTTCTTAAAACCCTCCAACAAACACCATCTTATCAAATTACCCTGGCCTATGAAGGAGCTGATTCCTGGCGACCTCCAACTCCTCCCTCTCCAATTAATTACACACCAGTACCACTGATTTCCTTTTCCACCACCTCTCAGACACTTTGAGGCCATTTTGTCTCAGAGTCTCTGTTGTGGCTGGTCTCTGTCCCCAGGAGGCTCCTACCTCTGCTCAGAGCAGTGACTCTTTGCTTTTCACTCAGGTCTCACTAGAAATGTAACTCTGTTTCAAATAGCAACTCCCTTATACACATGCGTGCGCACACACACACACACACACACACACACACACACACACCTCTCAATCTACCTCTCTAACCCAAAACTCTATACTGTTTTCTTCCTACCTCCCATCACTATTGGAATGTTTTCACTTACTTGTTTATATATATCTCTCAACCAAACCAAAACATAAGCTTGACGAAAGTAGGAACATTGTTCACAAATAGAGCTCCCATCCTTAGAGCTTTGGTAGACTGTGGGTGGCCACAATGCATTTGCACAATGAATAAAAATGCCAACTTCAGCACCCAGCAAGCACGCAAAAGCTATTCAAGGAATGCTACCTTCCATTTTACCTCCCTTCTACTTTCAAATCAAGGCCCAGAAATTGTAAAATGCCATGGAGAGTAAAGCTCTAATTTCTTCCACTCTTCTTTCAACCACACAGGTACTCCACACGTACAAACTAGCCTGGGAGGTAAAGCCATCCATTTGGAGTCTGGGACATACTGGAAATGACTAAGAAGGCAGAGTGGAAAGCTCTGGCACCTGTCTAGTCCCACCTAAATGGGATATCAATTTCAAGACTTTGTTTTTGTCAGTGATTCTGAATTGTCAGATCATCAGCTGCCTCCATAACCAAAAGTAATCCTTTCCACAATAAAATGCAAATGGTTCTCAGAGGATCTCGTGCTTGGGATTAGCTGCCTTGCACTCTATTGCCATGCATGCTTCAAAGTTGGCTGCAAATGCAAACTTACAGATAAGTACAAATCAAAATTAACAGCTCACTTTTCCCCTGGCTACACACCCTGCATTACACAGATAGCAAAACCCACTGGCACAGTATTCCTTATAGCTGATCCACATGGATAATTTTTGCTTCTAATGCCAGACTATATGACAATATTCTGGGACCTGTGGATATCTGTCTGGCTTGGTAGTTTTGCTGTGAACTTATATGGGCAAATAAAATCTGTATTTTTCAAATTAAAAATAAACCTCTAAGGCAATGGACTCCAAATTATTTATTAATAAAGTTGAGAAAGAACATAAGGGTGCATCACACTCAATACCATTTGGAATAAATATGAGACTTGGTTTGTAGTGGCCTCCATTTTCGTCTCTGCTGCACGCCTCTCCCTGTTCTACAGAAGATTATAGATTCTTGTCTTGGAGAGGAAAAATACAAAATAGACATTCCTTCTTTTAAGATTGAATTTGTGCCTTTCTCATCTATCAGATTGTGTACAGGAATTGGAAAGCAGCACAGAAGGGAATGGTTCAAAAAATAAAAAGGGACTTGGATTAGGGAAGGAGGATATATTCATATTTTGGAAGCCAAAGGAAAACACTACAATCCTGTTAGCACCCAGAAGGCACCATTTACAATGCACTATCTCCTTCATTGCAAAAAGACACACTTTGTATTTCTAGAGCAGTAAACAGCAGGTTCTACTGCAGGAATCCTTGAGGTTGGTACCTACAGCAACCTCATTTAAAATGTTATAAAGTTTTAAAACATCAGGAGTTTAAAGCAAGTCAGTCATATGTACCTTTCTATATAAATTCAACCACACACACACACACACACACACACACACACTCATGCTTGTCCACATGCTAATAGTAACTAATACGTTATACTGTGATACCTTCTGGAGTTTTACCATTGAATCATATTTCACAACCAGGTCAGAGAGTGAAGAAAAATGAAATATACAATCAGCCACAAGAGCATGTTTGTTGCCTAAAAAGTACATGTATACCACATGGTAAGCAACCATCTGAGTTCATCAAACCACCATATTACTTCCACATGGAGTATTTGATCAACACTTTAGAGATCCTGTTTGCACCAGACATTTCCAAAGCCAACCCCCATGTTTTTAGCACTCAGCTTCACACACCAAAGACTGTTAGTGCAAAAACCTACCACTTCATGCTGAGAAAGGTTTTTTCCTAGCCACAGGAAAGAGCACAACTAGCCTGTGTTCGGAGAAAGCCAAGAGGCTGGTGAGTTGATGTCCAGGAAGCATCCTTTAGCCAGTGACAAGCAGGGATTTGAATTATAAATACCTTAGCTTCTTCATAGCTTAGCAGGGATACGTTTCAATCATGTGCCCAGAGTCTGCAGGAGTTCTCCCCCGCCCAGACGAGCTCCAGCTATCCACAGTGGTCACTAGTTTGATTATACCCTTCCTGGCTTCACCTTTTTCCCTGTCTTACTTTCCCACTTCTCTGCTTTCCTGACCTCACCCCCCACATAAACTACTAGATTCTGAGCCTTGTATCAAGGCCTGCCTTTGGAGAAGCACAACCTAAGACACTCTACAGTCCTCATTCATTTCTGAAATGTAATTTTCATTAAATACTCTGGGACACCTGTCCCTTGTTACGGATTCCACAGAAATGTGATCCTCACCAAAAACCACAAGCATAGAAAAACCTCACAATTATATCTGTATTTCTTTTTAAAGCATAAAGATGTTTTCTCAATGGTATAAACACCTATAACAGAGGGATGATTTTTTTTTTTTTAACATTTATTTATTTTTGAGACAGAGAGAGACAGAGCATGAGCAGGGGAGGGTCAGAGAGAGAGAGAGACACACAGAATCCGAAACAGGCTCCAGGCTCTGAGCTGTCAGCCCAGAGCCTGATGCGGGGCTCGAACTCACAGACCGCGAGATCATGACCTGAGCCAAAGTCGGAAGCCTAACAGACTGAGCCACCCAGGCGCCCCCAGAGGGATGATTCTTAAAACCAATAGAATAACTTTTATGAAAAGCTATTTGAATAGTTATAGCAGTAAATGGGACAGTAACTGCCTATCTTTTTTTTTTCTTTTCCTACTCTGCACATATTTTCTCAATATATACTTTCCCTGAATTTTATTCTTCTGTGAAAAAATGTGCTTGCTGGTTATATCCAACAGGTATAACTAACATATTGAAATGAATATTTACTTAGTGTGTTCCATGCACTCAGCACTGACTTTTTATTTTTTATTTATTTATTTATTTTTTCAACATTTATTTATGGGACAGAGAGAGACAGAGCATGAACGGGGGAGGGGCAGAGAGAGAGGGAGACACAGAATCAGAAACAGGCTCCAGGCTCTGAGCCATCAGCCCAGAGCCCGACGCGGGGCTCGAACTCACAGACCGCGAGATCGTGACCTGGCTGAATTCGGACGCTTAACCGACTGCGCCACCCAGGCGCCCCAGCACTGACTTTTTAAAAACCTATACTGTAGTCCCCACAGTTTGTCATTCTGTGCAAGATAAGCCTTCAACCTATGAAAATATTTAAGAGAAATTAGAAAAAGTGTTGAAGCATGAAATAGTATGGTAATTAAAAGACTTATGTAGAAACTTCTCTAAATGTCAAATGCTAAAAGTAGCAGGAGTTCAAAGAAGAAAGGAGGAAACAGGTAAAAAAGAGGTCTAAGAAAGTCTTGGTTCCAGATTTCATGTTATGTACAAATCCTTAAGACACTGACCTACATTTAAGCCTCAGTTTCTTCTGTCTGCTCTTGAATGGTTTGGGACAAACAGCATTAATATTCTCCTTGGTTATCAATAATTAATTCAATTGATCAACCCATCAATTAATATTTGTTGAGCATTCCCCAAATATACAACAAACAGGACAAACTTCTTGCCATCATTAAGATTGCATTTCAACAGGCAAACAGGGGCACCTGGGTGGCTCAGTTGGTTAAGTGTCAACTTCAGCTTAGGTCATGATCTCATGGTTCATGAGTTCAAGCCCTGTGTTGGGCTCTGGGATGACAGCTCAGAGCCTGCTTCAGATTCTGTGTCTCCCCCTCTCTCTGCCCCTCCCTCACTTGTGCACCCTCTTGCACTTACTCTCTCTCTCAAAAATAAATGTAAAAAAAAACTGCAGTTTTAAAAAATAAAATAAAATAAAAATAAAAGACAAGCAGTAAATCAGCCAGTAAATAAGTGTACTTATAATTTCAAGTAGGGGTGCCTGAGTGACTCAGTCATCTAACTCTTGGTTTCAGCTCAGGTCATGATATCACAGTTTGGTGGGTTCAAGCCCCACATCGGTTTCCATAATAACAGTGTGGAGCCTGCTTGGGATTTTCTCTCTCCCCCTCCCCCATTCATGCTGTCTATGTCTCTAGATAGATAAATAAATAAATACATACATACTTACATAAAAAAATATTATTTCAACTAATGTAACTCTCACAAAAAAAATGAAGCAGGCACAGTAGGGCTAGAGTAATGGAAGAATAATTATTTTAGGGTGGTCAGGGGTGGCTTCTCTGAGGAGCTATCATTTGAACAAAAGGAGCCAGCTCTGCAAAGAAATGAGAACAGGATATTTCAGGCAGAGGAAACAGCCAATGCAAAGGCAACCCCCGGGGTAAGAATAAGCTTAGCATGGTAAAGAAAGCATAAGACCATGATAAATAAAGAACAGTGTCACAGGGACCAGATACTACAAGACTTATAGGCTTGAAGTTTGCATTTTATTTTAGGGGAATGGAAAGCAATTGGAAAGTTGAAAATATCACTCTTGCTACCTTGTGAAAAATAGTTTATGGGCTAAAAGAAGAGAAGAAAAAAGACTGTCAGGAAGCTATTCTATTCCCTTGTTGGATAATGGTTTAGAAGTGAGAGGGTTTAGGGGCGCCTGGGTGGCGTAGTCGGTTAAGCGTCCGACTACAGCCAGGTCACGATCTCGCGGTCCATGAGTTCGAGCCCCGCGTCGGGCTCTGGGCTGATGGCTCAGAGCCTGGAGCCTGTTTCCGTTTCTGTGTCTCCCTCTCTCTCTGCCCCTCCCCCGTTCATGCTCTGTCTCTCTCTGTCCCAAAAATAAATAAACGTTGAAAAAAAATTTTTTTTAAAAAGAAGTGAGAGGGTTTATATCAAAAAAAAAAAAAAAAAAGAATAAATGCTCCTAGATTTTTTACTTAAATAATCTCATGAATGATGGTACTGAGCACTAAGGTAGGGTCATCTAGGGAAGGAGCAGATTATGGATGCGGACAGAAATCAAGAACCCACTTGGGGCATGTTGAGTCTGAAATGCTGATTGTACATCCCAATGGAGTCAGTTGGATATACCAGACCAAAGTTCAGGGCTGGAGATATAAATTGGAAGTCATCAGCAGTGAATGGCATGTCAACCTTGGATTTAGCAAGATTAGGGAGAGAATAAAACAGATCTGAGAACATAATCCTGGAACATTCCTTCATTTAGAACTTAAAAAGGGGAAAGGAGACTAGAGGAGAAGTATGGAAAGAATCAACCACTGAAACAGAAAGAAAGCCAGGATAATTCTTTCGATTTATGTGCAACAGATTCCACCTGAACTCAAATGGAAACTCAGAGTCCAATTGTTTGTGGAAGTAGGACAATGATCTCTCCAGGGGGTCCAGCTATTAAAACTGATCACTAAATGGGCTCTGGTTGTATAAGAGCAGAAGGAATTTTGATTACAGGCCCCCCGGGGACAACCAACAGACGGAAAAAAGGAAGGACAACTGCACACCATCTACGCCACCACCCTGAATGAGCGCCTTCAAGTCTGGATGGAAGAGAATTATTGACTCAGATGGCAGAGGGGCTGGTTCCCTGGCAAACTGAGAAACACTGAGCAGCAAGAGTGCTGCTTCAGGTCCCGGTGAGCTCACTACTGAGATGTTCTCACTTGTGCACAGAGCTGCATGTTAGAAATCTGTACCTTACACAAAGACACAAGCGATCTCATGGAGGGAATAACAATGCTGTAATGACATTGCTTAACCACTCAACATTCTTGTGATAGCAGACTCCAACTCAAAATCAGTTCCTCTCCTGGATATTTTGTTCCTGATAGACAAGCCAGCCAAACCACACGCATGCTCCCTGTACTGGAGGCATAAGTTCAGATATAACCAACCTGTGTTGAAGAAGGATCCAGTCCATTCTGCCTCTGTTTTAGGGAATACAGAAACTGGTGGTGGCAGACCTAGGGCTCTCCCATCCAGATCCTTAAAGAGATATTTTCTTGGATCTTCACAATCTGATTCAGGGCAGACCAGCATTCCTAAACTTTTCCTGTGAAGATAGACAGAAAACAACTCTCTCATTCCGTAAGCAACACAAAGAAAACATATTTGTAGTGCCGCCATGAAAAATAAATGAGGATTTTATTATTAATAATGTGTTATACATAGATAAAAAGTAAAGCTTTATAGAGAATTTTATTTCCCCGTTATATGGGCAAAAAGAAAGACATTCTTGGGGCGCCTGGGTGGCGCAGTCGGTTAAGCGTCCGACTTCAGCCAGGTCACGATCTCGCGGTCTGTGAGTTCGAGCCCCGCGTCGGGCTCTGGGCTGATGGCTCAGAGCCTGGAGCCTGTTTCCTATTCTGTGTCTCCCTCTCTCTCTGCCCCTCGCCCGTTCATGCTCTGTCTCTCTCTGTCCCAAAAAAATAAATAAACGTTGAAAAAAAATTAAAAAAAAAAGAAAGAAAGACATTCTTGTAACCAAATATTCCACATATCTGAATATATAATTTTGCTTCAGTTGCTAATTTTGTAAGAAGCAAGATACAATGAAGTATTCTTAATTCTAATATCTACTAAATATAAAATAATAATTTCTTTATGAAACTTTGGGGACTTGCAGTATTTTAAGATTATTACTATAAATTTCAATTCTATTTGTGCTATATACAAACAAGGTAAAAATAGATATTCTCATTCAACATATATCTATTGAATACCTACTACTTACATGTTGGAGAATACAGTGGTGATAAAGATAGACATATTCCTATACTTTCAGAATTTAGAGTCAGGCAGGGTATATAAACAAGTTATAGGCAATTATAGCATTGAATTATAGAGAATTTATTTGATTCCCCCTGGTCTAATAATTTTAGGTACCATTGGTAATAACATTAAATATTTATTGTATGCCAACCATGTGTCAGGTATTAATAATATAAAGAATCAGATGCTAATATCATTTAGCTTTATAACTATTTCATCCCATAAGTAAGGCATGAATGAACATAAAGAAAATTGGGCAAAGAAAAAATGATAGAATAACACAAATTGAAAATCTCATAATCTTTTGGTACCATAAAAATGGGTCAGGGATGGGCATTAAAATGAGATTACTATTGGGCCAAACACATTAACTTTCTAATCAGGACAATTTTTCTTGATTCTTTTCTTCCAGCTAAAGGAGTTTGCCCAATATTGTGGAGGAAAGAAAGTAACGCATTCTCCCTGCTCCTAACTTTCCCACTCTCTTTTATGAGAAAAAGAATTCCTCATGTAGTTTTCAGAGAACATATGTTCAAGAACAGTAGTTACAGAAGGTCTACATGCCAAAATCTAAGCCACTTCGTACAGTTCAGGGATTCCTGGCAACAGACACAGTCTCCTTCTACCTCCTAGTCCCTGCTCAAGGGTTTCCAAGCCTCCTTCAGAAAACTAGTGACACCAAACTCCATGGAAGAGTCAAGAATTGGGGTAAATTTTTTTCCAGTGATTTTGAAAACATCCCAAAGACGTATCTCTAATAAGGATAAACAATGAAACAATATCAGTAAAACTTTTCATTCTATCACTTTTGTTCCCTCTTTTAGCTAAAAACTGTCACAAGGCTCAACCCAAATTGAAGAGAGAAATAGCCTCTATCTCCGTTGTGAGAGAGACTGAAAAATCTAACAAAAGGCATGACTGTAGGTGGGGTAAAGAATTGGGGCCATTCAATCAATCCACCTTATCTTTCCAGAAGAACATATTTCTATTCACATTGATGATTTTATTCTCTTTTTATAAATATGGTTAAGGATTTGAGGAATTGACAAATATTTCACAAACATGGCTTATTGGAAATACTAAAACTGGTACCTGGTCTGCAAAGGAGGAAAGTAGAACTTGTTATTATCTTTGATATTTAACATCCTGGTCCTCTCTGCTGTAATAGGATGCACGATTCCAGTGTTCTCTACATTGGGCAGGATGCAGACATCTAGGTCATCATTATAGCAACTCTTCACAAAACTAGAAAAGGTGACATCTGAAAAAAAATTTTAAGGTATCATAATATTGGATCATATAAACTATCTAACACAATATGGACTATACAACTAAATATTCTTATACCAACGCAGATCTAGGAGTAAGTTTAAGCTATCCAGGGTAGTTCCAGGAGTTAACATAAATCCTGACATAAAATATCTGTAGTTCTGGGGCACCTGGGTGGCTCAGTTGGTTAAGTGTCTGATTTTGGCTCAGGTCATGATCTCATGGTTTGTGAATTGAGTTCAAGCCTGGTGTTGGGCTCTGTGCTGACAGCTCAGAGCCTGGAGACTGCTTCAGGTTCTGTGTCTCCCTCTCTCCAGTCCCCTATGCTTCTCTCTCTCTCTCTCTCTCTCTCTCTCTCTCTCTCTCTCTCTCTCTCTCTCTCTCTCTGATATAAATAAACATTAAAATAAATACATAAAATAATATAAAATATCTGTAGTCCTTCAAGATGTAGACACTGTATGCAAAAGATAAGAGTATATTCCAACACATTAAAGTCTCAAGAGCAATACTTTTCATCAAACTTTTGATCAATATCCAATGAGGAATGAGTACAAAAGAGACCTGATGGAAGAGTAACATCATGGGTTGTGACCTGATTCTAATCCAGGCTGCCTACCAACTTTACTAAACCTCAGTGAGGCACAATTTCTGCATCTGTTTCATCCTTTGTATAATAGAAAAAGCAATACCTACCTAAGAGAATTGTCATATAATCAAATTAAATAATCAAATTAAATAAAGTTCTTCAACATGAATAAAGCAGTGACTTTTTAATTTTTTTATTTGAGAGAAAGAAAAAGGGGGAGGGGCAGAGAGAGGAGGAGAGAGAATCCCAAGCAGGCTCTGTGTTGTCAGTGAAGAGCTTGACTCGGGGCCATGAGATCATGACGTGAACTAAAATCAAGGGTTGGGCGCTTAAGAGACTGAGCCACCCAGGCGCCCCAAGCAGAGATGATTTAAGGAGCCACTCACTGTCATTATCACCACTGTGGTTATCAATAGCAAGCAGATTATCAATTGGACAAGAAGCCCTAGGCTACATTTTACCCTCTTGTTGATATAATTTCAGAATGCTATCAAAGAGTCTATGCACAGATATATGAAACTACATTGCTTGTAAACCAGCCATCATACCTTGAATTTTCATAATTCCTGAAATTGAATGGTCATTCCTGACTCTGTGCCAGGGCTCCTGAGGCCACTGATTTGGTTCTGAGGTGAATACAGGCCATAAAATCCCAACTCGACCTCCTCTTGGATTGGAAGGAGCTCGATCTGTTGAAGTCACATTGGCAGCGCGAGGTTTGACTCTGTCCTGAATGCAATCAAAAGAAGAGCTAGTGGCCACAATGACTGAATTCCTAAGTACAATCTGTAAATTTTCAATGTGCCTCTGAGGAGCATAAGACATGTATACTGTTGCCAAAAGACCAATAGCATTATCTACCAGAGTGATGTTCTCTATCTCCACACTGTTTTCCACATGTAGCATGGCACCGTAGTCAAAGTTCTTAAAAGCTAAGAAGCCAGAAATACAGGTACAGTTGTCTAGTCCATTTTCCTTATAGAGATGAAGGCCATGGAGGCTTGAGTGGGCCACGTTGTCAGACCAACGAGCTTCAGGAGAGGAACACCTGTACCCTCGGATATGAAAGCCCAGTCTTTCTGATCCTGCCACGACATTGCCAAAGAGGTTGATGTTCTTTGCCTGGTTCACTTTGATTCCTGCCACCCAAACAGTGGACCATGATGACTGTGTCATCAGAACCAATAGGTTATTAGAGAGAGAGAAGTTCTGACCCTCCAAATCTATGCCATGGCCAACTGTGCCAAACACTACATTGTCATTTAGAACGATCCCATGGCTGGCTGCAGCACGAATGCCCCCACCACAGCTTTGGTGCAGAGTAGAAGAAATTATCCAGGATCCTTCTGATGCATTAGTAAGTTCAATGGATGAATACAATGACGACCCAAAGTTCTGAATTTCCACATTTGAAAGTTGAAGAACACCTGAAAACAAAATGAATATTATCAGGTACTTTCTCCTTCCTACAGAAGGCAAAAGATTGGCCCATTTATGGGCATCAGGAGATGCAAATTTGTTAATGTAATAGTTTGTTCTCAACACCAGAACTATATTTCCTATGATGAGTCTCACTAACAAAATTTGAATCATTAGAAATATCACAGTAATGCATGAAAGGTTTTATGTGCCATCTGAAGAGTGTGGCAATAGAATGGAAGAACAGGAAGGACAGATAGGGAAGAGAGAGAGGCTTTGGAGATGAACCCAGCCAGCCAGGCAATTCTGGGTATTTGCCTCCAGGGCTGGTCAAAGACCTGAATTACAATGAAGAGAGTGTGGATCCCAGGTTTCCTCTCGGTGACCGTGTGAAAAGGCTATCACCATCCCCACAAAGATATTGCGTGAAGGAATATCATGGTCAATTATATTAAAAAAATACTTTTAAATCATTTTAAAGACCCTGTAAAATCTTTTCTGTTTTTATCCTAGCCACACAACAGCCCCTGTCTCATTTTGACAATAATACGATTCTCTACATCATTTATGTCAGGAGAGGATAGTGAATTATTTAGTCATACTGGGAAATTTATTTGTACTAATTTAAGTGGATATTATAAAACCACATTATGAACTACACCCACTAGGTTGATTTAAAAATATAATGGGCATTTATATGTCAATGTATATACTTTTGGTAAAATAGATTAAGAACATGATTATAGAAAAAAATGAGATGAGTTAACAACTATAACAGGTGACTCTCATATAGCCCTCTTTGGTATCAGGGACTGTTTTAAGTCATTTATCAATATTGTGTGTGTGTTTGTGTACATATGTGTGTGCATACATGTCTGTGTATGTGTGTGTGTGTGTGTGTGTGTGTGTGTGTATAAACTCTTACCTTCACAAATTCTATGAGGTAGGTGCAATTATTATCCCCATTTCACAAATAAGGAAACTGAGGCAGAGAAGGTTTAATAAGTAACATGCTAGACTTGGACATAGGCAAATGCATTCAGGGGATATACTATTAACCAGCACGCAGGCACACTAGGGGAAGTGGGAGACATGGTAGAATAAAAGGAATAGCTATTCAATGGGATTTACACAACTGGGTTATAGCTAATGTGCCAGTAATTAGTCATGTGCCCTTAGCTACCTAGGTCACAACTTTATCCGTCACTTGGTTTCTTTTTTTTTTTAAAGGTACTGCCAAAGGTGACCTATAAAGTTATTTCTTTTATTTAAAAGGGAGAAAACTATAGTGTTTTAGTAATAATATGTAAGCTCAAAGGTAGTCCAGACTAAACCCTCTACCTTCCACCCTCCCTTTTCACAGAGGAGAAACTAACACCCTTGCAAATCGGCTGCCTTTGAAGGACCACACCATCATCTGAAGGAAAGATGAAGTGAAAGACCATGTATGTCTTTCTTTGTAGCCAGACACCAGCATTCCAACATATCTAAATTTCTCAAATGACAATGATTAAGGAGGCACTGGTGGATGGAATAGACATTATCACAGAATGATAAAACATCCAGAAACTACTTGTCTGGTGGTAACATTTTTTATATAGTGTCCCTCACCAGTAGCACAGAGCTGAAAGGGCTGTTGAACCTGTCTCCATATGACTGTGGCCCAAAGGACACCAAATGCTAGATTCCACACATAAATAGCTTATTTTGTAGAATGGAAGGTGGTTCTAGAATTTCAGTCAAGGCAATATATCAGTATTATTTTAATTACTGTTTTTTTAACATCTTATACTTGCATGGTTATAATTCACAGTTTTAAATTGCACAAAATCTTTTTACTTATATGCATTTTAACCAATGGCTGAAAGCTAATCAATAGTAAATACTTAAAATGTCTTGAGCATTTAAGTGGAGAATTCAGTAATGTTTTTTCCTATATTTCCTTTTGGAAATAACAATTCTAAGTACAAATTGCTGGATGTTATTGGTCATAAAAAGAATGATGGGGTACCTAGGTGGTTCAGTTGGTTAAGTGTCCAACTGTGGCTCAGGTCATGCTCGCACGAGTTTGTGAGTTTGAGCCCCGCGTCAGGCTCTGTGATAACAGCTCAGAGCCTGCTTCTGATTCTATGTCTCCCTGACTCCTCTGTTTCTGCCCCTCCCCTGCTTGAGCTCTGACTCAAGCTCCCTCATTTAACTCTTGGCCTCATTTTCTACCCTACGATTGTTCAATACCCATAGCTGGCATCCTTGACCGATAACCTGCAAATTCCACCTCATCCAGGTCCTGAGTTACATTAAAGAAAAATACAAGGCTTCTTAATTTAGTGTGGGAAACTGGATTGTATTCTAGAACAGAAAAGGGACATTAGTAGAAAAACTGGTGGAATCTGAGTAACGTCTTGAATTCGGTTGATAGTAACACACCAGTGTTCACTTTTTGATTTTGACAAACGTACCAGAGATATGGCAGATATTAACAATAGGGGAGACTGTGCAAAAGGAACCCAGGAACTCTCGATACCACAGATGCAACTTTTCTATAAATCAAAAATGATTACAAAATTAAAATTTATTTAACAAGGGCTTCGAAATTCAGGCTTCAATTTGGATGTTACCTCTGCCACTTTCTAGCTGGATGACTTTTTTTACTCTTCACTTTCTTCATTCCCATTTATGCAGCACTTAATACATAACAGTTACTATACTTATGAAGCAGCAATGAAAGACCCAACCTTATCCTCAAGTTGTTTGCAAGCTTCTGAGTTTTACAAATAAGCAGGCAATTTTATCAGTGACTCTGTTTCCTCATCTATAAAAATGTTTCA
This sequence comes from Felis catus, assembly GCF_018350175.1. Lineage (NCBI taxonomy): Eukaryota > Metazoa > Chordata > Mammalia > Carnivora > Felidae > Felis > Felis catus. The sequence continues at coordinate 49,281,852 of NC_058372.1, forward strand.
CTCACAAAGATATTAAAATTAGATGAGGGGCACCTGGGTGGCTCACTTGGTTAAGCGTCTGACTTCAGCTCATGTCATAATCACACAGCTCCTGAGTTTGAGCCTTGCATCGGGCTCTGTGCTGACAGCTCAGAGCCTGGAGCCTGCTTCAGATTCTGTGTCTCCCTCTCCCTCTGCCCCTTCCATGCTCACTCTCTGACTCTCTCTCTCTCTCAAAAATAAATAAGCACTAAAAAAACTTTGTAAAGATTAAATAAGATAAAATAGGCATGGAAACCACCATTAATCCCAGTCTATAACACCTCTTCCCCTGGGGATGATTTAAGAAACCCTGGATCAGCGATGCCAGAGGTTCAGAACCACATCAGTCTTGCTGCTCATTCAGCACTGGCTTGGTGCTAAACTGTCAGAATTGGTCTTCTAACTTGTTCCCGTGACCATGTTCCAGCTTGGCCTGCAGTTTCAGTGAAAGGAGGCCCTGTCTCATTTCTAGAAGACCAGGATTCAGCCTGTGTTTCAGTCTTCTAAAGCATGGTTTCTCAATCTCAACACTATTGATGTTTTGAACCAGAGAATCCTTTCTGGTGGGAGACTGTGCTTGCATTTGTCGGATTGTAGAATGCATTGTGGGATGTTTAACATCTACCTACTAGGTACTAGAAACTCCCCCAAGTTGTGACAAGCAAAATGTCTCCATATATTGCCAAATGTCTTTTGAGGGGGAGGCGAGGAGAGAAGTCATTTCTGTTAGAACTCGTGGAAACAGATCCTATGGAGAGAGAGTTTGTTCCATAGGCCAGGAATCCTGAACTTTTGATTTAAGGTACAAACACTGCCCTTTACCTTACTGGAGGAACAGATGTGCCAAAAAATGGTGTTTCTTTCATACTCAATATGTTTGGTAAGTAGTTAGATCCTTTATTCCAGGCCTTTTCAGAGTCTTTTTTTATATTCACATATTCAGTGACTTTCTAAGATGGAGGTACAGTGACAGCCTTTCCCAAATGTATTTGACCAAGAAACAATTATGGAATAATACCTAAGGAACACAAGTTTAAGAAAAAGGTCCTAATGAAATAATTGTGCAGCATTCAAATAGAGTTCAAGCTGCAAAGAAATGAGAAAGATTGAACTGATCCTTAAAGCAGTCTAGAATATGGAAATCATTTTTATTTAAATTTACGCTATTAATTTATAGCATGAACTGAGGCCTGCCATCAGATACAGCATGCTACTGGGAAAGAGTAATAGAAATTCAGGAAAGAGATAAAATTCAAGTGGTCATTAAATCATCTATAATTTCAAAGCAGAGGAAATTTCACATCTGCTGAAGATGTTTTCTTTGAGGTAAAAATGTGCATATGTGCTGATCGCTAGTATATTATTTTAACGTCACACTGATAATTAAGCACAGATTAGAACTGAAAATTCATAGTTCCTCAGAGCACAAAGGAGCCATCTAATTTTAACGTTTTGTCTTATAAAGGAAAATTCTCACAGCTGGAATTTCTGAGTGTCCCAGATGAATAGGCTCTAATCGGTAATGCCTAATAACTTAAAATTCCGTTTACCTGAAAATTCTTCACTGTTGGACTTTCTAAAGGACCCCACGAGTAGTCTCGCCCTGCATGATGAATCAGGCTGGATTTGTATATTTCGGGTCAAAAGTCCAACCTCTGCAGCCAAACGAATGTATCGGCCATCCTCCATGACATGGACGCTTCCTGTGGCAATAGGAATTGGGCAAGAAAAAAACTTTAAAAACCTATTTCAGAAATTGCCAGCTGGGGACCCAGAGAACCTGACAAATGAAAACACTCCTTTCCCCTCGGAAGTCCTACCAACATTAAGGATGCTTTTCCTCGGGCATTCTCCACAAATGTCAGCTGAGAAATGAAAAGCTCGTTCACATGTCTCTCTTTGGGATCAGAGTGAGAGTGTTAGAGCAAGAATTCATTTCTCCTTAATAACTGTGGGTACTGGGACAAGGAAGTCAGGGCACACCTGTCCAATTAGTGGGGTCCCTAACCTCCTTCCTTAAATTCATAGGCGTGTGACTTGAGTGTGCAGTTATACATTGTCTGTGGACCTCTTTCGTGACAGTGAAGAATTCCAGACCGACTGAGGCAGTGACAGAGCTAAAGCAGCAATATATAGGAGTAAAGGGACAAAGAGCAGGGGCAGCATCCTCTTGTGATGGGTCTTAAGTTCAGCACTACCTGAAGGAGCCTCCTCAGGAACAGGAATGGAGCCCCTTTATGGTTTGTTCCACTGCCCTCCATTTATAAGGCACCTTGCATCCTACTGGCAAAGAATACTAAATATTTCTCCCCTCTCTTCCACTTAAAAAAATCATCTTCAGAACTATGATTTAGAAATAGATTTAGACATAATCTTGTTGAATGCATGTATTTATCTCTCTCATATCAAAGACAAAGAGATATTCCCTAACCATTCTGTTTCCATGTTTCATTATTTATTAGAGTTCTTAAATTAAATGTATTTATTAGACTGAACCAGGAAACTCATGGCTATTTATCATTTATGTGCAAATATTTTAACTGTACATAGTGTATAAAACTCTTCACACTTTTTTTGAGGAAAAAAAAAGTGTTTGGCTGTTTATCTTTCTTTTTGTTAATACTAGTAGTAGTCAGTACATAAAGTATCTGGAAGGACACATCCAGAGCATGAAAAAAGAAGTCATTATTTACAATAACTACCGTATTCTAAGTGGTTGTGTGAGTCAGTGTGCCAAGAAGTGAACTGGAAATTCAGCTCCCACGAGGTTTATTCTGGCTAAGCCATGAAATTACCCAGTGACCTTGAACAAGATGCTTAATTTCTCTGCTTACTTCTAGATTTGCCATTAAAAATAAAAAACAAAACAAAACAAAATCCTTCACATCTAAGTGTTCTTTAAAAGTTAGGCAATAAAATTAATGAAGGAATAGAGGTAAAACCTTCTAGGACAGGTCTAGGGAGCAGCAAGGTATTATCCATCCTTCTGAATGGCCATTGGACACAGGATCCCCAGTCAGGTTGCTGTACACATTCTTCCTGGTCCATCCACTTTCCTTAACCAACAAACCAAAGCCTTACCAATGTGTCGGTGTTTGAGCCGTTCATAGATCCTAATATGGTGAGCCTTGACTTCTTTCACAGTGAGGACTTCTGCTTCATGAGGCTCATAAGAAGAGGAGCTAAGGATGATTTTGTCATGGGGTTGCCAATCCACTGTGTCCTCAACTATAATTCTGTAATAGCATAAAAATGGTATCAAATATACTGAAAGTGTAACACAGATCACCTACTAGTTCCAAAGAGAAAAGGAAATCCACTACAACCACCAATTCCCACCAAGGAGATTGAGTTAGAAATAATAAGCCAAGACAGAGAAAAAGGGCTTTTGTGAAAAATTTAATGCTCATGAAATCACTGGTCTGGCTTATGTGTACAAGGATAGCAAAGATATTCTCCAGCCATGAAGTACATGACAAATGAATAAGAGTAAAAGTTCCAGTTTAATATACGCCAACTACACATGGTTTCTTAGAATGGATATCTTCTTCCCTGATTGGGAAACAGTTTGAATAATAAAGATATTTCTGAAAAAACCTTTTCTCAAATTTTCTGAAGAACTATTATGCCATTTTTGGACAACTTATTATCATGCATTAAGTCTCATACCTTCATGGTCAGACAGATATAATGTCTATCCTAAAGGTGTCACATATTAGCTACATGACCTTAAGAAGTCATATAACTTTCCTGAGTTTCATATCTTCATGTGAAAAATGACAATATTGAAAGCTTCCCTCTGACATCCCAGTGCTAGTGTAGGGACTAATGGTATACATTTATTGAGTGTGCTGTGTTCTAAGCGCTGTGCTGTCTCCACAATATAAACAGTAATAGTTTGATCATTTTTGTTTGTTTGTTTTTTAACTCCCATCAGGTAAAACTTTTGTTTGGTCTTTCACTGCCGCCTAGCTTTTCCTAGTGAATATGTCTGCTTCACAGTCATTGCCATCTTCAATGGCATAAGTTTATTTTAGTAACCTGACTCTTTTGTTAGCATCCACATTTTATCCAGCATTGACAATAGATTCTCCTCTACTTTTCAATGTTCATCCAGGCAACGGGTCCATGAAACATCTATTGATTGAACAATTGGTATGCACCAGACTCTACAGTAGGTGATAGAGGCAAAATGGTAAATAAAACATGTCATTTGTATTTTTTAATAGATTAGATTTTGACTAGTAGACATCTTTAAAGAGTTTACTGCAAGGGAAGAAAAGTACACAATTTCTATATAATATGAACACCAAATAAATAAATAAATAAATAAATTACAGGGGATCATTTGTGGGCCAATGGTAAGAGTCTGCTATGAACCAAAGATTGTAACGAATTCACATCTGTGCACCTGAGGATGGAGAGTCAGGGAGAGAGTCACAGAGGAAAATAAAAAGATTACTATCAATTGTTGCAGTTTTAATGAAAGAAATTAGTCTTATCTTTGTTCCTGATTTGTGGTGATACCTAAGTTACAGAATATTAAAGCAACTGCTGGTTTTTAAAGGCAAAGTAACTAACGTCCAAGAGATAAGAGGCACCTGGGTTGCTCAATCAGGTAAGCGTCCAACTTCGGCCCAGTTCATGATGTCATGAGTTCAAGCCCCACATCAGGCTCTGTGCTGACAGCCAAGAGCCTAGAGCCTGCTTCAGATTCTGTGTGTGTGTGTCTCTCTCTGCCCCTCCCCTACTCACTATCTGTCTCTGTCTCTCTCTCTCAAAAATAAACATTAAAAATATTTTTTAATTATTAAAAAAAAATTAAGTCCGAGAGATTAAATAACAAAACTCAAGACTAGTTTGAATTAGGACAAGGGAAGACTCCTGATTAAGTCCAGGTTCTTTCCACTAAATGACATTGCCTCACCTGTCTGACTTGTAGTCCTTCCCCGGCTAAATGGTAATGAAAAGCAATGCCCCCACATCTCAGAATGATATAAAGATAATCCATGAAATTATGAAAAGTCTGTGACTTATACAATGGAATACTATGGAGTCATTTAAAAGGTACATTGTTGCAGAGTATGAATTATAAGGCATTTTGTTCATGATGTACAGAGTAAAAAAATCAAAATATGAAACAATATGCCCACTTTGTTTTTCAAATAAAAATAACAGACACACACACACATATACACACACACACACACAAGACAGGAAAGATACACTGTAAAATGCTAGCCCACCTATAGATGATGAGTTTAGTAGTGATTTTTCACTTAAATCTAAATTTTCTAATTTAACAGGTAAGAAAAAAATACTTTTTTAAAAAGAAAATAAGGCTATGGATATAAAGTCACACCAAAGTCAATGAGCAGCACAATTGAAACTGATCCTTTCCTTCATAGTCAGTATTAGCTGGATAATCTTTTTTATTATTATCTATACTGCTAAATAAAGTTCTTCAGACAGTAGGTACCCTAACGTTCTGAAGAGTTTCTTGTGAAAAGAATTGAAACTCATTTCTTGTGGACACAGGGAAATTTTAGGGCAGGGTCTGTGAGTTCTAAGCTCACCCCGAGACCATCAGCCACAGTGTGGTCTCTCCACAGGACACAGCACAGCAATACATGAGATCTTTTTCCCAGAGGCCCATGAGGCAACAGGAGGGCTCACACCACTCCTACGGACTTCCAGAGAGCTCCACCCAGGCCTAAAGAGAGCCCCTGACCCTGGAGTTGGGTGGTATAAGTGTCCCTCCACCTCTCTCTCAGGATGCCTGCTTGCAAGCCCCACCTGGTTGGGCCAGGATGTGTGTGGATGACTGCCCCCAGCCAGTCAGCTCCTGCTGGGACAGACTCCATCTTTCACCCAGACAGCCCTTGCTACAGCTCTGGTACTTTCTATACTGGGAGTAGTTGTGTGCGATGTTGGTAGGAGAAAGAGCCCACCCTGCTTGCCTGTTTCAGACTATTTTTGTTTAGAAAGTAGTGCATGTTCTTTAATGTACAAAAGACAAGAGTGAATGAAACATTCTCACATTTATTTACACCATTATCTAGTTCTTCATATTAACTCTAAGTAGGTAGTAATTTAGGGATTGAAAAAGAAATAAAAACCAAAAAGTTATGTTCTACCCTGTCTATTCTACATTGTGTCTACACTGTGTACTCACAGAGATGCCTACTTTTACTTCACCGTGCAGGAATTTAATTGTATATAAAACTGAACCTCTCAGAAGCTGAGAGAGACTAGAAGCAATGGGTCCATATCCCAGTGCATTATCCTACAATTTAAACAGTGATGCAGCTACCAGCTTGTAACTTTTAGGGACTACAATCAAGACAGTGTATGATATGGTAAGGATGGATACATGTCCTTATACATTTGCCAAAACCCACAGAATGTACAACTCAAAGAGCAAACCCTAATGTAAACTAAAACAAATAAAATCTCATTCCCCAACTTCCTTAAATAAGGCTTCTGCTCCAGCCAGATGAATTTGCTCACTCTCTCAGGAAATAGCTATGTGCTTCTCACTTGTCACTTAAAATACTATTGTCCTTACCCTGCCCTTCAGCCTCATTCTTAAAAATTGACTGAAGTTGGGGCGCCTGGGTGGCGCAGTCGGTTAAGCGTCCGACTTCAGCCAGGTCATGATCTCGTGGTCCGTGAGTTCGAGCCCCGCGTCGGGCTCTGGGCTGATGGCTCGGAGCCTGGAGCCTGTTTCCGATTCTGTGTTTCCCTCTCTCTCTGCCCCTCCCCCGTTCATGCTCTGTCTCTCTCTGTCCCAAAAATAAATAAACGTTAAAAAAAATTAAAAAAAAAATTGACTGAAGTTCCTTTCCCTTCAAGAAATCTTCCCATGGGAGTCGTTTTACTGAACACCCAACCCCTGCTTCTGTTCCACCACAATCTTGACACAATGGATACTGCCTCCTTGCAATTGGTTTTATACTCTTGCCTTCTGTGGCTATTCAACTCTGATACTGTAAGGTAATATTTAATGAAAATATGACTACCTAGTTATATAAACCCTATATCACATAGCAATGTTCTCAACAAAAAGAAAAAAAGACCTATTGAAGTTAGTAGCCCAAATTTTATATTACACATATAAATGAACTTATGGTGACCTTTTCCATTAAGGCTTCTGAAACGTTTTAAGTTCATGAACATTAATCTCTCCTCTATACTCCAGAAGCCTTGGGAATCTGTATCTCATAAGGACCATACATATATGGCAAAGGAGTATGGCCCCTTCTGGTCTGCATCCACATAGCCACAGTGGTAACTTCAAAGAAAATGGTGGTCCCAATTATCAATAACTTAGATGGTTCTGTTGGTCTGGGTGAGTATCAGTTTTCCTTAAATTCAACATCCACACTTCCCACTGATGGTCTTCTACTATTTGGTTACCCTTCAACTAGCCCAGCTATCTGATTAATACGAATAAGAGTCCTATAGCTACAGGGGACAAGATAGACCTTTCTGTTCTGAGCAAAACACACCTAAAACAATAAATAAACAAAAATATTAAAAGAGCTGTTTGCAACATAACTGGACCCAAATGAAAACCATATGAAAAGACACAGGAAACTATGAATAATCACTGCAAAAGTCTCCCAAAAGAAAACCTTTAAAAATCTATAAACAAGATGCCAGCACAGTTTTCTTTATTTAGGCACTAACATTTTATCTAGTTTTGAGAAAATATCATATTTTTGGCCAAAAGAACATAATTACAAAAAAAAGAAAAAAATGTATAGTTTCAAATTTCATTTAAAAAGTTTTTACAACCATGCATAAAGCATTCATATATAAACACCTACAACTTAAATGCATTTGTTAACTAAACATCAGGGAGGTCTTAATGATGACAGCTGCATCTGACCACAGGCTCAATGTCCCAGATGCCAACATGTTTTCTTCCCAGGAACAGGGATAGCCATAGATAGACTTCTAACACTGAAGGCTTGCTTTTACACTTCCGTTTATTTTTTTTTTTTCATTTTTTTCAGTTCCAGGAAATGTACTGCAGACCCTCAGCTGGCATTAGACTATGTGAGGTATTGAAGAAATGGAATTCTGTAGCGATGCAGACATTGACAATGATAGGAAAAGCTATCAAAAATGGCAACTATTTGTCTACCTGGCTTCCTTTCTCCTTTATTCGATGAAATCCACCACGTCTTTTCTGAGATCTGCTCTTCTTAACCGCCAACCTAATTAAATGTCCTAGTGAGCACTACTGATTATAATTCCGCAAACCCTTTGCTGACAGGCGGGCAAGGGATCTAACCTGCCTTTGTTTGGGAAAGTCCATCCCTTGGGCTTCATTTTATCAGCTTTACTGAGGTATAGTTGACCAACAAAATATAAGATATTTAAAGTGCACAATGTGATGATTCGGTATATGTATACACTGCAAAAAGATGACCCTCATCAAGTTAATGAACACATCCAACACCGCACATACTTACCTTTCTTCATGTGAGAATATTTAAGTTCTACTCTCTTAGCAAACTTCAATTATACAATACAGTGCTATCAACTACAGTTGCCTGGACTTTTGCACAGAAACTAAGGGGAGAGAAAAACTTATTCTCTCTAGTGGTAAAGCTAGGAAAAGCCTGACAGGTCTGGGTTCACTTGTACCCTACAGAATGTAGAAACCTTTTCTTCCATAGATGCAAATGAGGTTGAAATAGAGAAATTAGAGAGTTGTGGGAGGTCCTGGCACAATATCCCGAATGGATTAGAAAGGCTACTTTTACTTATTTTTACTATTAGCACAATAACTAGCATGCCCCGAGACAAATTATGAGCCAGAAACTGGCTAAGCACTTTACATTCATCGATTCACTTATTCCTTATAATTACTCTATTAGCAAGGCAGTTTTTCCTTGTATCATAGAATAGGAACTTGAGGGTTAGAAAGAATAGTTTACTCAAAAAATGACACATTTAGCTCATTACACAATTAGAATTGTTACAGTCTGCCTTCTCCCAAAGTTCAAGCTTTTTTCATTGTAGTGTACTATTTCCACCCTACATTCCTAACTCATGTGACTTTTCTCAGCATGGAGACAACAGCCAGTTTGAGATTAGGGCCCACCAGTTCACTGGACCAGACAGAATCATCTTTTTTTATTATTATTATTTCATTTTTAATCATTATTTATTTTTGAGAGAGACAGAGTGCAAATGTGGAATGGGAAGAGAGAGAGAAGGAGACACAGAATCCAAATCAGGCTCCAGGCTCTGAGCTGTCAGCAGAGTTGGACAGCAGAGTTGGACACAGGGCTTGAACCTACAAACTGTGAGATCATGAACTGAGGCAAAGTCAGACGCTCAACGTACTGAACCACCCAGTTGCCCCAGAATCATCTTCTTTTGAAGGCTACATATATAATCCTGAACTCCTGCCAATAAATGAAGAAGGCCACCAAATCTGTATTCTAATATTTCTTGAACTAAATTGTTATAGAATATTAATGAAGTTTGAGTAATAAGTGAAATAAATTATGGTGGTTTTTAAAAATAAATGTAAGATTCTCATTTATTAGATGATATGACACTGAATCAAGAGGCTCAATAAATTCTGATTTCCAGAAAAGACACATCCATTCAAGGTAGCAGGCATTTATTAGAAGTTTTCTTTGTGTACTGCAGTGTACTAGAGGCTGAGCAATATAGAGACTCAATAAAAAATATTATCTTTCTGTTCCTGTAGAAGCCACTTGGAGGAAGAGGACATAGACACCTTAAGTAGCTTAGTATCAGTCACAAGGAAGCCTATTTTTATTAAAATGATAAAGCAGAAAACCACATTCCATCGCTGAGATGGTAAGAAAACAATGTGTGCTGGAAGGAAGATCAAAGGTCTTGCGGAAGATGTGGTGGATTATAAGGATAAGCAGGAAATGTAAAGGTGAGAGGAGGTGCAAGAGCACTGTGGTCCCCCTTATTTTATTTATCAAGTTTTTAGGGAGTTGGGTAAAAACAGTTGTTTTTGAGAGTCCTGTGTGAAGTGGGAATATATCAGAAAGGAGAACAGGAAGTAACCAAACAATATACATCCAAAGAAAACCATCAGGAATTTGATACAGGAGACAGTAAAAAAGATAAAGTCGGGGGTGATGTCAGTAAAGAAGGCCAAGGTCCGGGGGGAAAGGTTGAGGTGGCAAATGATTTTTTATTTGATTCAGAGATATTTCCTTATAAATAACAGAGTAAATTGATGCATTACTCAAGAAACATAGGGAACAAGAGGATGAAGGGACTGGGTAATATCTATACACTTTCTTTAAAAACCAAATGTGGGGCGCCTGGGTGGCGCAGTCGGTTAAGCGTCCGACTTCAGCCAGGTCACGATCTCACGGTCCGTGAGTTCGAGCCCCGCGTCAGGCTCTAGGCTGATGGCTCAGAGCCTGGAGCCTGTTTCCGATTCTGTGTCTCCCTCTCTCTCTGCCCCTCCCCCGTTCATGCTCTGTCTCTCTCTGTCCCAAAAATAAATAAACGTTGAAAAAAAAAATTTTAAAAACCAAATGAGATGGAGCACCTGGGTGGCTCAGTAGGTTTGACTTTGGCTCAGGTCATGGTCTCACGGTTCTTGGGTTCGAGCCCCGCCTCTGACAGCTCAGAGCAAAGAACCTGCTTTGGATTCTGTCTCCCTCTCTCTCTGCCCTTCCCCTGCTCAGGCTCTGCCTTTCTCTCTCAAAAATAAATAAACATTAATTTTTTTTTCAAAGCAAATGAGAAAAGGAATAAGAAAAATATGAGAACTTCTGAAGAAAGTTCCCCATAAACCTACTTTTCTCCCAGTTTCTTCTTCCTAGTGGATGAGAGCCGTCCTCATTCAGTTGCTCAGGTCAAAACTTTTACGGTAATCTTGGGACTTTACTTTTCCTTCTACCCAATCCATCAGCAAATCATGTTTCCCCTGTCTTCAATGCGTATTTCACCATCCCATCCTCCTCCTTCATGGCCACCCTAATCTAAGCCACCAGCTTATGTCACTTGAAAGACGGCAATGTTACTGCAGTGTCCTAACAGTCTCTCTGCTTCCACCCTTGATCCTGCAACACTCGGTTCCCCACACAGCATGAATCAGATGCAAACATAAACTAGACCCTGTCCCCACTCTATTCAAACTTCTGCCATGACCAGGATAAAATCTAAAACCTTTATCATAGGATTGATTAAGTAACAATTGAATTTCAAAGAATACCTGTTCACCTTTAAATGACTCACAGTACAACATCTACTTAATACTTCTAATGGGTAAAAAAAATAATTTCTTTAAATCTAAGTATAAATATAACTTCTCTTGACTGATCTGAAATCCTCAAAATCCAACATGTTCTTCATCAGCCTCCCCCAAGGTCAATTTAAGCAAGCAACTATAAAGAGTAACTTAATTTAGAGATCAATTTGTATAGTATCGTATAACAAAAGAAAATAATATTGTTTCAAATATCTTACTAAGCCTACTGCCACTGGTAGTATAAGAAATAAGTATAAGTTTATAAAGTTAACATGAGGGGCACTGGGGTGGCTCAGTTCATTAAGCATCCGACTTCAGCCCTAGTCTTGATCTCACAGTTCGGGGGTTCAAGCCCCGCATCAGGCTCTGTACTGACAGCTCAGAGCTGGACACTGCTTTGGATTCTGTGTCTCCCTCTCTCTCTGCCCGTCCTCTGCCCATGCTCTGTCTCTCTCTATCTCTCTCTCAAAAATAAATAAACATTAAAAAATATATATAAAGTTAACATGAAATTTTTCCTCTGGAGATTTCACTTTAACATTCTTCATATAATAAACCAATTACACAAAAATAAATTCAGATATGCAATTCTGTTGTCGAAAGTCCATAAAGAGGTCTGAGTAAAATCTGTCGCCATAACAATATATTAGAAAGACATATTGGGGCGCCTGGGTGGCGCAGTCGGTTAAGCGTCCGACTTCAGCCAGGTCACGATCTCGCGGTCCGTGAGTTCGAGCCCCGCGTCAGGCTCTGGGCTGATGGCTCGGAGCCTGGAGCCTGTTTCCGATTCTGTGTCTCCCTCTCTCACTGCCCCTCGCCCGTTCATGCTCTGTCTCTCTCTGTCCCAAAAATAAATAAATGTTGAAAAAAAAAAAAAAAGAAAGACATATTAAACTGACTTTTTAAAATATTTTTTTAAAGTGTATTAACTTATTTAGAGAGAGAGAGAGAGCCAGCAGAGGAGGCGTAGCGAAGAAGGGAGAGAGTATCCCAAGAAGGCTCTGCACTGTCAGCACAGAGCTCAACATGGGGTTCAAATTCACCAACCCTGAGGTCATGACCTGACCTGAAACCAAGAGTCAGACGCTTAACTAACTGAGCCACTCAGGCTCCCCATAAGCTGACTTTTAAAATAAGGAAGACCAGGGGCGCCTGGGTGGCGCAGTCGGTTAAGCGTCCGACTTCAGCCAGGTCACGATCTCACGGTCCGTGAGTTCGAGCCCCGCATCAGGCTCTGGGCTGATGGCTCAGGTTTCCGATTCTGTGTCTCCCTCTCTCTCTGCCCCTCCCCCGTTCATGCTCTCTCTCTGTCCCAAAAATAAATAAACGTTGGAAAAAAAATAAAATAAAATAAGGAAGACCAGAGGTCAATGTTTAAGGAAATGGTTTGAACAAGGTCTGTACTCCAGTTAATACTATACTAACATCACCTTGCTGGATTTTATAATGTTTAGGTTATGAAATATATCAACAGAGAATTCTGAGTGACGGGTACATGAGAACTCTGTACTAGTTTTGCAACTTCTTATGAGGCTTCAATTATTTTACATTTTTAAAAGGTTTAAAAAAGGAAGGCTCTCCATAAAATGACTGCACTGTGATCATTACATATCATCCATATAAACTCACTAAAAACTCATCATGACTCATACTAAGAAGTTTGGTTTTTAATATTTGTATCATACAGAACACTAAAATACAAGCAATGGAATCAGACAAACCATGTTAAAAAAAATAAAAATCAGCCCCAGGAACTCCTAGCTTGGAGTTCCAAACTTATAAACTTGGAAATTTTACTTAACTTGTCTCTCCTCAGTTTTTGTATCTGTAAATGCATATAACAATACCTGACATAGCACGGAGAGGTTTAAATGAGATAATGTACATAAAATGTTTGGTAGATGCTTGACATGGAGCAAACCCACATAAGAAGAACTCAATAAATGGTAGTTATTATAGATCACTTTCATTAATAAAATTGAATTTCTTTCAAAATAGCCTGTAGCTGACTGTGGATTACATTTCTAACACATTCTTTAAAGAAAAATCCATTCATAATGGCTCGTGCCAAATTCCAGCTTGCTAACCTTATAATTAAAGTTTCCTGTTTATCCTTGCTTGAAATGCCTACTTCACAGATCCTTTTGGGTATCAGGCACTTCAAAGTCAACATAACCAAATCTAAACTCATAATGTTTTCCCCAAAATTTAATCCTCTTTTTGTGAATGGCCCCACCATCCATCTCTGCAGTCCAGAAACCAAGAGAGTGTCTCACATCCCATACATCTTATATTTTTTTTATCTCCTGTGTTTAAATCTGCCCACTTCTCTCCATTGGTACTTCAGCTCCTGACCATAGGTTACACTCTCTCTTGCTTGCACCTCCTAAGTAGTGTCCCTATATCCATTTTTGATGCCTGCTGTTGTCTGCATTGTACCTAAAACGGTTTTTTTTTAGATATAGAAATGTGTTTATGAGCACTCCCTCCTATCCATACTATCCTCTTAGGAACTTACAACAGTTTTACAATGCTCTTAGAGGGTAAAAACTAAAATTCTTGATACTGCCAGTGAATATGTCCTGACCCATATCTACTCCTTGGAACACTATTGTGCTCGGCCCTTGCTCTCCAAATCAGTCAACCTAACCTTCCTCCAATGTGTGGTCCATTCTTCCTCCCAATACAGAATCACCCCTTGGGCCTCTGCTTCTCAGTCATCTGTACTGACTCTTTCTCTATCATTTTCTCTTTTTCTTAAGGTTAAAACAATCTTTTTTTTGAGACAGAGGAGGGAGAGGGGCAGAAGGAGAGAGAGAGAAACCCAAAAAGGCTCTGTGCTCAGTGTGGAGCATGACATGGGGATTGATCCCATGGCATCAAGACTTGAGCAAAAATCAAGAGTCAGATGTTCAACCAACTGAGCCACCCAGGTGTCCCTTTCTCTATCAACTTCTAAAGATTTAGACCAACCCCAGTCTCATTTCCAGACTCCAATTTGCTCCTCTGCCTGTCTTCTTGATCAGTGATAGCATCTACTTCCTGGAAGACTCCCATCATTTACTGTAAGAGCCCTAAATTACATATCTGATTGTCTCCTTGATATCTTCAGTTCATGTCTCCCACTTGGCATGTCCCTGCCACCTTCCACCTTGGCATATCTGTTCCTCTTCAGGTCTTCCCATCTCAGTGCATGTTTTCACCATCCACCAGGTTGCTCAAAAAATCTGAAGCACTTCCCTCACCTCAACATTCAGTTCATTGGCCTGTCCAGACAGTGCTATCGCTTCTCTCCATCTCCATTGGCTCCTCCATGGTCCTCCAAGGTCAAGCTGCCATGATGCTTGGCTTCAACTGATCTCCAAACTCATAGCCCAGCTTCTGCTTTTTATTCCCCACCATTCATCATATGTATAGCAGCCGGAGTGATTTTCAACACATAAGTCACATTCTATCAATTGCCTTCTAAACTCCTCAGTGATTTCCCCTCTGACCTCTCACACCTAAACAAGATATCATGTGACTTGGCATCTACCGAATCATACCACTCTCCCCTCTCCTCACTCTGGTACAGCTACAGTGATCTCTCTATACCTACTCCCCAAAGGCCACCTCAGAGACAATACTGGATGTCCCTCCTTCATTGAGCTCTCTATCCCACTCTCATCAAACAGCAGGAAGCCTCCTACCATTCAGATCTCAGCTCAAACTTTTCTTCTCCAGAGAGGTCTCCCACATCCAGTTAGTCTAAAAGGGTACCCCATACACTCCACAGTTATTTTTTATTATACCACCCTGTTGCTTTCCTTACTAGCGCACTTTATAATCTGCAGCTATGTTGTTTGTATTTCTGTATTAGCTTCTTTATTGTCTCTCTATGAAGATATAAACTCCCAGAGGACAGTGATCTCTCCAAATTTGGCTTTACATATATGGTACTTACAACCACACCTAATACATAGTAAGTGCCCATCAGATATTTGTTGAATGACTCAATGCTGTTTGCTCTCAGTGGTGTGCTCTTTCCACACAAACCCGACCCCACTTTGCTTAATTAAAGGCCATTCATTTTTTAGTTCCCACCTCTGAAATCACTCTGCAGGAAGCCTTTCTCCAACCTCCATTACTGCCTCAGGATCCCATATTCATGTTTTCAGAATCCTATAAAGCCCTCCTTCATAGCATTTATCAGATATGTATTTTTACATTTACTTTATATTTATTTTATTAATGTCTGGGTGCAGAGACATGTCAATTTTTACTTATTATTGTATCTCTAGGCCATAACTCAATGTTTGACATAGGGTAAGAATTCACAAAAATTATGTTGAATAAAAACAATAATAATGTTCAAAAGTAATAACTACTTTATGAAGAAATTCTGTACATAAAGAAAAGCATACCAGAGCAGGAGCTAACTATCATCTCTCCCACAGGAATCCTTGCTATGCTGTATGTCCTTCCAGACATCTCTATCCACATAGATGCATACATAAATGCTATTTTAGTTTATTTGCAAAAGTAGGCTAATATTAGCCTGAATGCCCACATATCCTCCCCTTTGTCAACATGGATTTCAATCTTTCCCTTTGGTAATGAAATATTTTTAAATAGTGCTTAATTTTGTTTTAATTAACATTTATTTCAACTCTACTAGGGAAGAACATTTTTCTATATGCTTCATAGTCAAATGTATGTCTTCTTTTGGGGCTCGTGTATTCAAACCCTTTAATGATTACTCTTCTAGTATGTTCATATTGCTTTCCTTTAATTCCTAAGTATTCTTTACATAAAAAAATATTAGCCCTCCATCTGTACTATTTTGAATTGTAAATATTTTCGGGTTTATCATCTGCCTTCACATTTTGTAATTGGCATGCAAAAATACTGATTTTCATGTTGTCAAATCTATGACTTCTTGCTGTTACAACTGTTGCATTTTTTATAAGGTCTCCCCTCCTTTAATATTACATAATGCTTACTTAAACATCATTCAAATAATTTTATGAGCTTTTACATTTAATTTTTTAATCCATCTATAATTTTTTTAAGCGAAGCACAATTTGAGAACTTAATTTTATAGTTTTCCAAAGTGTTTACCAATTACTCCAGCACAAGTCTGCAGCTAAATTGAAATGCTAACTTGTTCAAATTCTAAGTGGTAACGCATATCTGAGCCTATTGCTAGGCATTCTCCTCTGTTTTGGTGCCAACAGCAATAAGGTAATTATTTACATTAAAGGAATATATTTTTTCTAGAAATAACTGGTAATGTTGGCTATCTTTAAGTGTTTATTATTCCAAAAGACTTAGAATTATTGAATCAGATTTCAAATGAATATATTTGGCTTGTGATTAAAATTGCATTAGATTTGGGGCACCTGGGTGGCTCAGATGGTAAAGTGTTTGACTCTAGATTTCCACTCAGGACATGATCTCACGGTCTGTGAGTTTGACCCTGTGTTGGGCTCTGCTCTAACAGTATGGAGTTTGCTTGAGATTCTCTCTCCCTCCCTCCCTCTCTCTCTCTCTCTCTCTCTGCCCCTCCACTGCTTCCACACTCTCACTCTCAAAATAAATAAAGTTTAAAAAAAAACTTGCATTAGATTTTAAACTACTGAGTCTTTCCACTGATATTATGCACCACCATTTATTTTACTCTTTTATATCTCTTACCGGTGCTTTATAGCTTTGTTTCCATTGCTCCTGTCATTTTTCTTAAGCTTATTTCTAGATAATTTAAATTGAAATTTAAAATAGGATTTTACATTAAAATACTCAAAAGCTATTGATTTGTGCATTTACTGAATGCAACTGGTAGTTTTTCAGATTCTCTACTGTGCTAGGACAAAATATATATAATCTACAAATCTGATAATCTACAAACTGATAACTTGGATTTCTTTTAATAGTGACGTCAAACGCATTTTTTCCTTGACTCCATACATTGGCTAAAACTTTAATAATAATATTTAATGATTGTTATAATACACAGTAATTTTTAGTGTCAGTGTTTCCATAAAATAGAAAGTTGCTTGAAACAGATTTTTAATTATTTGTTTTATATCAGTATTTAAAGCAGTGATTCTCAACTAATGGCTAAACCACTCTATTAGGAAACATTGATTTAAAGGAATATCCTTGTAGTCTTAATTTACTGTTTATTCCAAGAATGCAAGCTGAATTTTATTAAATGTGTTTCAGTTTTGTACCAAATTGATCATGTTCTTAGCCCATATATATATGGTCCATATATATATATATATATATATATATATATATATATATATATATGGCTTCAATAAATTATACCAAAGAATTATTTCATTTTAAACCATCCTTCTTTACTTGAATAAATTACAATCATGATTTTTCTTTTTTTCCCTAACAAACTGTTGGATTTCATTTGTTGCTGTTTTATTTAGGATTTTGTCATTTTATTTACACTTCAATATTGCTCCAGTTTTCTTTCTTTTTTTTTAGTTATCTTTACAGCTGTTTTAAAAATTATTTTACAGGGGCGCCTGGGTGGCGCAGTCGGTTAAGCCTCCGACTTCAGCCAGGTCACGATCTCACGGTCCGTGAGTTCGAGCCCCGCGTCAGGCTCTGGGCTGATGGCTCGGAGCCTGGAGCCTGTTTTCAATTCTGTGTCTCCCTCTCTCTCTGCCCCTCCCCCGTTCATGCTCTGTCTCTCTCTGTCCCAAAAATAAATAAAAAACGTTGAAAAAAAAAATTAAAAAAAAAAAAGATAAAAATTATTTTACACTTCCTTTCTAATTGAAAAACTTCCATATTTTCCTATTCTATGGAATAGATCATACAACATAAAAAGTGTCTGATATTTTAATGATTCAAAGAATATGCCGTAAATTTATTTCAGCCAAATGTATTCTTGGGAACAAATCTTTGGTAACTTCATGTCTTTAGCTTTTGTTTCAGCTATATTCTTCTGTAGCCAATTATGATAATTTATATTCATACATACAACTTATATTTTTAAATTTCAGAATGGCACTCTATAATATACACATTTTTGTATTACAATTCTAATCTCTTTGGCATCTGTTATACTTGAATTATCATTTCAGATTTTACATATTGTTTTCTTTGTATAATTAAGGTTGTTAAGGATTAAAAAATTATCTCTAAAAAAAAATTCAAGTCTACTAATTTCCTACTTTCTAATTCACCAATTCCTGCCTTTATCTTGCACCAATTAATTTCACTAGACTTACTGGTTATTTTGTTTATGGTTTCTCATATTGACAGCTTAATTCTTTTTGTACTTTACTATTCAAAATGAAAGTATTTAATGTGATGGCATGTTGGCCATGTCTCATGCAATACTGTCATTATTGTTATTTCCTTAGCAATCTGCTGCTGAAATTTTCATATCTTTCATACAAAAGTTATTAAAAGGTTTATTCTTTCTTTTCTGCTTTTTTATCTTGCAAGAGATTAAGATTGTTGGTTAAGATGTTTTCAACTTCATATTTATTTTATTGTGATCATATTCGACATCATTTTGGTTTACTAAAATTTATTAGGTTTATATTTATATTCTGAGATAAATTATATTTATATTCCTTGTATATATGAATTGCCTTTATTATATTACTCAAATTTCTTCATGCTTTCTCTATAATTTTTAACCTAGTTTAAAAGTTAAAAACTCAAAGAGGTAAGTAAATGTCTTTCATTACCATCATTTTTCTATCAAGTTCATTTTTTTTTTTTTGAGATCTACTTTATAGATTTCTATATTATGTTATCTGGTATAAAGATATAGGTTTTTTTTTTATATATTCATTTATTTATTGCTGACAGACAGAGACAGAGCACAAGCAGGGGATGGGCAGATAGAGAGGGAGACACAGAATCCAAAGCAGGCTCCAGCTCTGAGCTGTCAGCACACAGCCAGAGGCGGGGCTCGAACCCACAGACTGTGAGATCAAGACCTGAGCTGAAGTTGGATGCTTAACTGACTGAACCACCCAGGTGCCCCTGGTATAAAACTTTCTTGACTATTGGGATCTCCCTAGAGACTGAGGTCTTATTATTAATGTAAAATGTATTTATTTTATACATTTTATTTTTTCTTTTCTTATAATTTTGAGTCTTTTTGTTTTTATTTCAATGATTCATTTTATTCAGTGAATTTCGGATATTTAATTAAATATTTAATTAAAATATTTTTTCTACAGTGGTTTTGTTTTCCTCCAGTAAAAAAAAAGTTGTGATTACATGTTGACATATTATCTAATTTTTTCCTACATAGGGTCATTTTTAAGAATCATATTTTCTTTTTATAACTGGAAGATTTATTCTTTCTTACTTCCATTGTCTTTTTACAACTTCTTTTTGTTCTAATTCTCTTACTATTTAATTTTATTGTGTTTTTGTGTTTTACTATTTATTTTATGGTTTCTTTCATTCTCTTATCTGGTGATTTGTAAGGTATATATCCTATTCTAAACAACAAATTGACTCATATTTAATTCATCTGGCACTCATACCCCATTGCCAGTTTTCTATGGCCATAGTCCCAGGTAGTGAACTTAGAGTTTTATCTGAGAATTATGACCTGTGATGATTAGTTTATTTGTCAATGTGGTCAGGCCATAGTACCCAGTTATTCTATCAAACACTAACGTAGGTGTTGCTTCAAAAGTGTTCTGTAAATATGGCTAACATCTACAATGAACTGACTTTAAGTAAAGATCACCCTCAATAATGTGGATGGGCCTCATCAATCAGTTGGAAGGCCTTAAAAGCAAAACTGAAGTTTCCATGAGGAAGAGGAAATTATGCCTCAAGACAAAGCTCAAGAGTTTGTAGCCTATCAACCTGCCAACATTATTTTGAACTTACCAGTACTCATAAGCACGTGAGCCAATTTGTTCAAATACATCTCTTTATATATACTATTATATATGCTAATATATATACATACATATATATACATATATATACATATATATACATGTATGTATTCTACATATACACACACATAACCTATGTGTTATACATATTTATATAAACAGAACCCTAATACATTAACTTTTCAAATTTTATGTAGTTTCTTTTATAAGAACAATTAGACTTTGTCTTATTTTAATAACCATATTTACAGTATGATATTTAACTTATTTCAATGCTTACCATTAAAATATATTTTTATTTACCTTTACAGTATTCCTGAATTGTATTTTTATTTGTGAACTTTAAATCAATTTAATCTCTTTATTAGAAAACTTTTTGAGGGACACCTGGGTGGCTCAGTTGCTTGCAAGCATCTGACTCCTGATTTGGGCTCAGATAGTGATCCCAGAGTTGTGGGATCAAACCCCATGTCAGGCTCTTGTGCTGAGCATGTTGCCTGCTTAAAATTCTCTCTCTCTCTCTCTCTCTCTCTCTCTCTCTCTCTCTCTCTCCCTCCCTCCCTCCCTCCCTCCCTCTGTCCCTCCCCCACTGGTACACACATTGACTCTAATTTTAAAAAATAAAAAAATAGAATACTTTTTAAAAAAAATTTTCAGTTCTTAAAAAGCAAAAAATACCTTTGTTTGTTTGTTTTTACATGTAAATAGCATTTAAGCAGAGTGTCCAATTCTTTGGTCATAATCTTTTTTTTTCCCTAAACATATATATATTTTACACCACTATCTTCCTATATTTAATGGTGTAGAGAATTCTAAGGTTAACAAGCTTTATGTTCCCTTCTGTTTTTCTTTTACTTTGTTCACTGCTTTTTCTTGCACTGTAATTAAATGTACTGAAATTAAATGTAAGTACTCCAAGGTATTTTAGGTAGAGTTTTCGTTATTCTCTCTGTTGTGTTTACTCTGGGGTCTTATTAAAAAGAGAAATTACTATGTGTACTTTGGATACCTTCTCTTTATGATTTTTAAATTTTTTTTTAACATTTATCCATTTTTTGACAGACAGAAAGAGAGCACAAGCAGGGGAGGGGCAGAGAGAGGGTGAGACACAGAATCCGAAGCAGGCTTCAGGCTCTGAGCCCTCAGCACAGAGCCCGATACGGGGCTTGAACTCATGAAACGCGAGATGATGACCTGAGCCAAAGGCTTAACCAGTTGAGCCATCCAGGCGCCCCTCTTTTATGACTTTTGTCTCCTGATTTTGTCCTCTGCATTCAGGTAGATTCCATCGGTGTGTTCTTCATAGTGCTTATGCACTTTGGGGCAGAGGTGATTTCATTCTTTACCACTTCCAGTGAGTGCATTATTAAATTCTGTTGTTGCACTTTAAATTCCACAGAATTCCGGGTTCCTGAGTGGCTCATTCAGTTAAGCATTCGACCTTGGCTCAGGTCATGATGTCACAGTTTGTGAGTTTGAACCCCACATTGGGCTCTGTGCTGTCAGTGCAGAGCCTGCTCGGATCCTCTGTCCCCCGCTCTTTGCCCCTCACCTGCTCTCTCTCTCTCAAAAATAAGTAAATTTTAAATAAATAAATAAATTCCATAAGATTCTTCATATTCTTCATCTCAATCCTATTTTATTTGTCTCTCTCTTAGCCAGCTATCATCTCAACTCAGACTATCATGATTTCATGTTTTACTTCATCTAGTATCTCATATAATTCATATTTCTAAAGATTTATTGATAGCAGTAAACATGCATTATCTAAACTTTGCTCCTTAAATAAACTATAGTCTTTTCTGCCTTTGGTTGCTTTATTCTACCACAATTATGTTACAGAGATTTTTTTTTAATCTGTCCCTTATTTTACTGTTTATTCATCCTTGAGTTTTGAGTCTTAATCTAAAATTTAATTTCATGTTGTAACAAAATGTGAAACAGGAGCAAACTAAACAAACGAGTGCATTCCCTAACATACTCTCATTTCTTACCTCTCGTTGCCTGGGGCGATGTCAGCTGCAAGACGGGTCCAGGATTTCTTAGGACAAGCACCATGAAGTTGGACTTTCCCATATACCCCTGAAAGTAAAAGGAGGAACTGTTGGACAAGAAATTTTAGAGGATTAAGGCCACCTAAGTAAGGCTCATTAGAGAGGTTACTGTGCAGGATATGTTGTATAGAAACTACATATGAAGATGTCCATCTTATCAGACAAAGAATAAATTCTTCAAAACTTATTCTCATTCTCTCAAAAAGCTATAGAGAAATGCATGCTACACAACATCTAGTAATCCAAAAGTTGGGACCACTCCAATGGCTAACTAGTTACATTCTACCATTATGTGACTCCAAACCATTTGCAGTTCTGTTGGAAGTTAACTGGTTTTGATATTTTATGTTATCGGCTTCATTTTCCAAAAGGCAAGGGTAATTTTATTCCCTGAGGTAAGGGATTTGGTGCTATTAGCTTTGTTTTCAGTGGTTGGACCTCATATTTTTTTGTATTACAGATATCAAAGGATAGATCTCTAGCTCCTTTGTTTCAAAATATAATTTATTTCAGACTCATAAATTTAAGTCGTACCAGGGATATGCTTGATGCGGTCCAGTTTTATTCCTTCAGGTCTTTCCTCTTACGTGTTTTATTGCTGTTTAAAATCACATGTAGCACAATTCCTCATATTCCAATGGTCTCAAAATGTTTTGAGCAGAACCCAAGCAGTAACAAAATTATGATCATGCACTCCTAATGCATGTGTATTTATTTATTTTTAGATAAACATACACATATATGAATATCTTCACATATGATTCAATAAAAGTTCTAACATTTTCTTCCTGTACCCAAATGTATTGTTTGTTTATGCCTGGATTGGTGCATAATATATCACTAATACTGAAATCTAAAGATTTCACAATTTTTAGCAGAAAACTTGAATTAAAAAAAAACCCAAATACCAGTAAGGTGCAAATACTATGCTTTGAGTTTTAATACAATGTAAGCAAAAAAAATTCTCAGAACCCAACCACCTGTTTATGTCACTATCTATATTTTTTCCATACTCTAATTCATAAAAAGTCACAAAACTAAAAATCAGGATTAATGGAAATGCAACAAGTATTCTAACTTTTAAGACATGTCCTGGAATAATCGATCTTTCATAATGATTGTCATATATATATATATATATATATATATATATATATATATATATATATGCCTATCTCTAAACATTTCATATGATATCATCATATCATCTTTAAAAATATTCCACCTTTTTCACTATTGGCTAAGTAAAGTAGGAAGGGGAGGAACGTGAAGTAATTTAAAGAAATGTCCAACAACGATTTTGGTGAAAACCAGTTAATTTCCTTAACTGAGTTATGCAGAAAACTAGCTGATCAGACAAGTAGATTTCTTGATCATTTCTAATCATCAAACATTTACTATAAAATAACTCCCATTCCTTGTTTCAAGATTATACTACGTAAAAAAATTAAAATCTGTAATTTACCATGGTATCATACAATTTTAAGCATACAGAGAAATATTTCATTCCTTATTCAATTTAATATCAGAGAAAATTTGAAACACACTAGCTTGGCCATATCGCTGGGAGTTGAGGATTAAGATGGGCATCCTTTTATACTAAAGCAAAGTTTAATCCAATGTGGTGCTGCACCAAACAGAGTGGATACCACAGGCAAAAATAAATGGAATGTTCTGTTATCCATCTAGTAAAAAAGTAAAAATATTCTTGAACCTCATATTAGTAAAAAGATAAAAGCATGTATGAAAAATCCTTTTGAAACAATAAAGCCCTATGAAAGTACAGTACTATCTTGCAATGGTTATACTTTTTGAAACTAGGTTATCAAACTTCATATTAGCCTAACATGATTGCTTCCATTTTACTGGGTTGTTGAAATCTTAGAAAATTAGTAATGCCATACAAAGAAAGCAAAAAAAAAAAAAAAAAAAAAAAACATGTTAGAATAAGCAGCTTCTTATACCTATCCCTTAATATGGAGTTATTGTGAGGCTTCACATCCTAGTTATATAATCCCGGTCTCAGTTTCTATGCTTTTACATAGGTCAACTTTAAAATAGGATTTGGTGCTGTGGCAGTACCAAATAAAGAAACTGCCAACGGTGTTTTTTTGGATCAATTAAATATATATATCAACAACCACATAATATTTATAGTTAATAACAGACTCTTAGTCCAGGCTTTGGTGTCTGACCTATCTGGATATAAATCTAAGCTCTGACACTATAGAGCTGTGTGGCCTTCTGCATATTGTTAATCATCTCTGAGTCCTATTTTTGACATCTGTAAAATGGACACTGGTACAGAAGACCTGGTAAGTGAAATAATAAATATAAATTATCTAGAAGAGTGCCTGAAATTTAGTATGTGTTCTATGAATGTCACTTCTCCATCACAGAAATATACATTTCATTTCATTTTTAATAAAAAGTTATAGTATACTCTTACCAATTGTTCCTGGATCAACATGAATTCCATTGAAACGGTCACAGAAAACTCCTTCTGAGGCTCTAAGAAGAATCAGAAGCTTTTGCTCTTTTCCTAAGGGATTTTCCAAAGTACCTGTTTACAAAGAAAAGTAATGTAAATTAATTTGAAATTAAGAGAGAGAGGAGGAAATTGTGATGTAATTTAGAGAATGCAAAGTAGATGCTATCATGTAGACTATACACAGAAGAGCCAATTGTTACATGATGAAATGAGAAAAGGGTAGAAAATGAGATGCAGTAAACTTCTCTGAGGTAGAGTGGATTGCTGTTCAGCAAATATTCACTCTTCTTTCTCCATTCAGGAAGTGTATACTTTCCTAACTACTAAAATTTAGCCTGTCCTAGTGACTTGTTTTGGCCAATGAAATTTGGGTAGAAGTGATAGTAATACCAATTCTGAGTTGATGCTTTAAAATACTTTGCAAGTTTTCACCAGGTCATTTGCTATTATGTTCCCTGTCATGAAAGGAGAATTCCTTAATGACATCTAGTGCCTGAATGAAGGCAAAGGTAGCAGAGCTGAAGAACACAGAAGCTGCAACTGATTCTAGCGAAAATATTTGTTGTTGTAAGCCAATGAGATTTGGGGAGTATTTGTTATACATAATTATAGCAAAACCTGGCTGATACACTGTCTATGGCTGTATTCCCAAATTGCTTTACATGCATCTTAGCATTTAATCCTCACAGCAATCCGGAGAAGTAAGTATTATTATTATTTTTTTAAGTTTATTTATTTTGAGAGAGAGCAAGCAGGGGAGGGGCAGAAAGGGAGAAAGAGAGTCCCAAGCAGGCTCCATGCTGCCAGTGCAGAGCCCAACATGGGGCTTGATTTCATTAACCATGAGATCCTGACCTGAGTCGAAATGAAGAGTCATGCTTAACTAAGCCACCCGGGTGCCCTAAGTATGATTCTTAGGTCAATTTTAAATATTCATACATAACAAGGCTAAGAGGTTAAAGGACTTGTCCAAATTTATCCAACTAGTAAGTAATAATCTGAATTTAAACAATGGTGAATTTGAACAGTTTCTGCCAAGTGATTATTAAACATGTACTGGGTCTTTCTCTAAACTGAAATTATTCTAACAGCATATGAAGAAAATCCATTCAGGATATGAAGGTCAGCACGGCTTTTGGCCTTAATCCATCAATGCAAACAGAGGAGTTTGGTCACTTTTGCAGCATACAAATTGGGGAATTTTGCTGGACTAGTCTTAGTATTGACCTAATAAAGGTTATTTACTTCAGAAAATACATCTTAAGATACAGTAAGTATTACAAAGAATTCGTTTTTCAAGAAGAACCTGGTGAGAAGATAGTTCCCAAACTATATACTGTATCAAACAGGCTGACAAAGAATATCTGTCACCAAATGAGACTTTCCAATTGAGAAATCCCTGAAAACAACCAAAATGAGGCTGCTGATACACTATGAAGTAACTAGTGAACTTAA
Source organism: Felis catus (assembly GCF_018350175.1). NCBI lineage: Eukaryota > Metazoa > Chordata > Mammalia > Carnivora > Felidae > Felis > Felis catus. The sequence continues at coordinate 49,308,024 of NC_058372.1, forward strand.
AATTGCCTGGTTATCATTTTGCTTAAGCCGTTTTTCAGGGGGTGTAAAATCATTCTCCTCCATTGGCATTCCATATATATACTTGGTTACCCAAAAGGTTCCCATGTGAGTTGTGAGTTTGCAGCTTGCTACATCTTTATGGTCTAGCCTTCACAGCCATTAGTCTATGAGGCACTGTTGAAAGTAAGCCTCAGAGAGGTAAGTGAATCTGCCTGGAGTCAGACAGTGGGTCAGTGGGCAAGGATCAGACCCCACAGCCTGTTTTCCCAGTGAATTGCTGGAGTACACTGCTGTTCCAGGTAGGAATGCCAATCCTCAGCTGAGTGACTAATGTATCCTCTCGGCCCAAACAAAGACGTGCTAGAGCAGAAAGAAGGAAAGCAGGGGAGGAGGAGAATGTTAAGAAAACATGTGTGGTGTAGCTCTTATCTGGCAGTTTTAAGTCTGTCCAGTAAGCCTTTTTCCAACTGTGATTTCATTTATTTCACGGAGGGTAGTTTAGATTCTTGGGGGGGGGGGGAGGAGGCGGGGAATGGCCTAGCACTAAACAGATACCAGAGAGAAAAAAGTAGGACAGTTTTTGCCCTAGAGAAATGTATGCAGAGTCCCACAAAGAGAGTTCAGCGTTCCTCTAAAATCGGAGATTAAATCAATTATGCAACCCCAAACTGCAGCACATGTGAGCTTTCGCAGAAAGTCTGGGCAAGATTAGTCTCTGCTGTGATATTCTGATATATCTGAAATGACCAGGGTTTGAAAATTTTTGTTGTCGTTGTTACATGGGGTAAGGGGAAGACAGGGGGTAGGGACTGGGTAGAAAGGAGACAAGAATGACCTAAGAGGGGGAAAAATTATGCCATTTTAACATTAAAATGCAGCACCTCTTGAATTTGTAAAAGCTGTGAATGGGAAGCCCTAAAGGCCAGGCTCCTCTTTTATTCTCTGATCTAGCAATCAAAGACAGGTGAGGGCTGTCACCAGCCTGGGCTTTGTCCCCAAATGACTGGAGCTACCACTGAAAGAAAGCTCTGGAGATAATACAGTTCCTCTCAGGTTTCCTTGTTCAAGCTGCTTCAAGCTGCTCTAAACTGTAGCAAAAAGCATTTGTCAACCTGGATGAATTTAGATACTCATAATAGAGGGGAAATCATTGTCATTGCATTGCAGAGAAGCCAGGTGTTTTTGCATCCACAATTTCATTGAATTCTTCCAACCCTCTGATGGATTATTGCTGAGGAAATGGAGACAAAGACAAAGAGAGGTTAGGTAACTTGTCAGAAATTACACAGCTAGTAAGTGGTGAGCCTGGGCTTAGACTTAATAAGTACCATCCTAGGACACGTGGACATGAGGAACAGGAAAGAAGTAAAGGGAGGTTGCCATTACTTAGTGCGATGGTGGGCAATGGAGGGGAAACAATATGTTCCAGATGCTAAAATCACCTGAGGAGATGGAAGAAAATAAGTTCTGACATACAAAAGATAACTGTTATAACGATTTCAGGAATATGGTACAAATGGATTCCATGAACTTCAAAGGTAAGAAAAAGGGAAAAGAACCTTATATTATTTCATTAACTAAAGCTCTTTGATGGAATCAAGTATAAACCTAGTTTACACTTGAGCCCACTCTCTCAACATGACTCTCCACACCTTGTAACTAAGCCAACACACACTGAATTACTTACTATTCCCTCTACGCTCTCTCCTCTGTGCACATGAGAGTCCCCAGGCTTTAATATCTCCACTGTTGTCTTAACTCCTGGACATCCCTCAAAACATGGCTCCACTGTAGTTTATGTCTAACAGCCTTCTATGATTTTGAATTAGATGCTCTCTTCTGTGAATAAAGATGTCCACACTCCTTGCTGTCCTCCCCCCCCCCCCCCCAAAGAGCTTGTCCTGACAAAATAGTATGGAATATGGACAAAGGTGATTTCCCGGAGTTCTTTAATGCAGTGTTATCTATTTAAAATAACAAACAATTGAAAACACTTTGAAGTGATAAATGATTGGAAACCACTGTCCATTTAGATCCCCTTCCTTTTCCCCAATTTCCTTGACATGCTCAAAAGCTGAGTCATTTAAGTCTTTAACACACCAAAACCCAGCTCTGATGCCACCTCTTTTGGGATCCTTCCTTGTCAGCTAAGATTTGGTCAAGTGGCCCCTTCTATGGCTTATGTCACTACATCTAAACTGTGCTGTAAGTCCCTTCTACCTGATGGCCTCCTACTCTCTATAGTGAGCTAATCAAAAGAAAAGACCGTGTACTGCCAGTAGAGTTCATTTATGTTTTATCAGAAACGAAATGAAATGAAAAATTAGGTAATTTTAACCAATCTTTTTGCAGTAAAGAGAAATAAAGAGGAATACTCCAGAGTAAAAAAGACCCATTTCACCAATGTTGGAATAATCTTAAGCATCTATGTGCCTGGCATCAAAGCTGCAGAATAAATAAAGCAAAAATTGACAGAATACAAGGAAAATAGATATACCTATAATAACAGTGGAAAATTAAACATAACTATGAAGAGAATGAACAAAAAGCAGTAAGGATATAGCAGTTTTGAATAATACTATTGGCAAATCTGACATAAGAGTCCTGGATGGAAAATTAGACCGAAAAGAATACATATCATTTTCAGACATGCACAACAGTCACACATAATGATCATATGGTGACCCTAAAGCAAGTTTAACAAATTTAAAAGGATTGGAATCATAGATGCTTGCTGACCACAGTTCAATCAAACTGTGCAATTTATACAGGGAAACGTCTATAAAATGAACTATATTGAAATAAAGATTTCCCAATTATCTAGAGATATCATTAAGAGAGTGAAAAAGCAAGCCACAGAGTAGGCAAAGACATTTGCAATACATATAACCAACAAAAGGTACATTGTAGAATATATAAGTGTCTCTAATAAATCAATATAAAACAGAGAATTCATTATTTTAAAAGATGGCAAGAGAACATCTACTTCACAAAACGATATCAAATAAACAAAAAGTTTTAAAGTATTAATCACATTAGAGATGAGAGAAATGAAAATTAAACAATAATTAGATCTTACTACATACCTGGTGGAATGGAATTAGGTTTAATTTAGCTGTGTATTTTTTATTTTATAAACTTTTCTGTATATGCATATTTTATAATAATTCAAATTTTATTAACTGATTATTATGTTTTAAGGACACTGATCAATAAGTATTTATTAATCAAAAGAAGAGAAACTGGCCAAAATTATATGTTTTACTGCTTTTCCATGACATTAATATTTTTATAGCTCTATTGAGATATAACTGACATACATGAAAATGCATATATTTGATGTATACTGACTAAAATTTTAGATAAAACTTTTTTCAAGTCCTTTTCATTGAATCCAAAGAAACAAATGGTATTTCTACATAATTTGTATTTCTGTCCAAGTAAACCTTGAAATTCCATGAGATATCATGATTGATTTCACATGAAAGGTTAGGAAATTATCCCCCAAAATTAATTTTGCACATTTCTTCTGTCCTCTGAAGTCGGTTATATGAGCTTCTAACTGGAGCACCACTATTTTTCTAGAGCCTTGCTATGTCTATTTTCTTCAGAGCAGAGCCTCTAGAACATTTTTATGATCAGAACCAAACTAGCAAATAAACAAACTAAACCAATCAAATTGTGAAGCAGATTTTATTATGAATTAGATTTTAATTCCTAGTGTACATTTGACCCACCTATCCCTAAAACATTCCTCCCCTACAATCAAAACTAGGTGAAAAGGGGCTTTCAGTCCAAAGAAATAATGATTGGTTATAAGAGTAACAAGTAGGCACAAATGATAATCTCTAATCCCTTGGAGAGTGACTGTATTCTGGCTGACAGGTTTTTATCATTGATGAGGCCTGTCATTTTGTCCAACAATTGATAGAATATTAAAATAAAAGTTAAGGGTGCCTGGGATGTTCAGTCGGTTAAGTCTATGAGACTCTTAGTTTTGGCTCAGGTCAAGATCTCATGGTTCTTGGGATTGAGCCCTACATCAGGCTCTGCACTGAAAGCATGGAGCCTGCTTAGGATTCTCTCTCTCCCTCTTTCTCTGCCCCTGCCCCACTCTTGTTCTCTCTTTCTCCAAATAAATAAACTTAAAAAATAAATAAATAAAAGTTAATACATAATGTATTCACTCACATACTTGTAAAATGTATAAAAATCCTTAAAACTTTATAAACAAGGGTGAGCTAACTCACTTCTATAAGCCTTGGTTTCTGAAACTTTAAAATAAACATAATAATAGCATAACTTTATTGGGAGTTAAATGATGTACTGCATGTTAGTAATACATGGCACAGTGTCTACGTATCAAATGTTTTAAATGCTTTTAAAAATGTTGGCTCTTAGTAGTAATAATGGGAAAAATAGTAGCAGTAACAATGAAGAAATGCTACATTTTATAATTAACATTTAAATTTACAAATTAAGAAAAACAAGGTGAGCCCTTCCCAACCAGTAATGTTCTCTTTCTAAAGTGCTAGAAACTAGACGTTTCAATAGCAAAAATAATAGGCGAATACTTCTTTGAATGTCCAGCCCACAGAACTGCAGGAAATACAATTAAATTTATCTCCAACTCAAACACTCTTAAAATAGTTTTCTAAACAATAAAACAAATTATTTATTCAGTCATTTATTCACCTATTTGCTTAAATAATTTAGTTTTTCCATGCAAAAATAATTAAATAATACTTAATAGTTATTTTATTTATTATATAATTCACTATTTAATTATTTGAAAATAATCAATTTCTAAAGGAATTTTACTGTTATTGTGATGGAAGTTCAAGAGTCCAAAATATAGTTTCAGAAACACTGATTTAGAAAATATTAAAATATTAAAGACATTACTGTAAATGTGTTTCATAGAAACTGATATCCCAAAAAATAGAAGAATCATTTCTTGTATCAATGTTTTGCATATATATATATATATATATATATATATTAAAAAGTGACACAAACAGGATGTTACTTTTAAATATTGTATTTATTTAACTATAAGGACAAAAGCATACAAGCTTTGTTCTGTACAAGTTCAGGAAACACCAAACTTCATTTCTTTGAGTCTTGAAGAAGAGTGGCAGCCAATGGTAAATAATACATATTTCAAAATGAATTTAAACACAGAAATATCTCTTTTATCTTTAGATGGATACTAGTTCTCTGACAGATAAACATCACACTATATATAATAATAAGTATATATAACACACACACTTATATAGTGTGATGTTTATCTGTCAGAGAACTAGTATCCATCTAAAGATAAAAGAGATATTTCTGTGTTTAAATTCATTTTGAAATATGTATTATTTACCATTGGCTGCCACTCTTCTTCAAGACTCAAAGAAATGAAGTTTGGTGTTTCCTGAACTTGTACAGAACAAAGCTTGTATGCTTTTGTCCTTATAGTTAAATAAATACAATATTTAAAAGTAACATCCTGTTTGTGTCACTTTTTAATTTTATTGCATAACTAGTAATTTCATTAGCAAACTGTCAGTGTAAACAAAAACTGATTTCTTCACTCATGATCCATATTAGCCAATTTATAAATGATCTCTTTTGCAGATATTTATGTATACCTATGGTAATATTTGCACATTAAATGTGTGGTTTATTTGTATTTTCTAAGCATAAACTTAAAAGAGGATATATACATTTTTTTAATTTAATATATTATTTTTAAACATAGCTACAAGATTCCCTGGCTACTGAATGAGTCTAACTACTGGGTATTGTGGCTTTAGGCTAGAGGATATGTTTTAATCTACACTTTTCTCTGGTTTGTCTCCTTTTTATTACTTAATCATCCAATGAGCCTTACAGAACTGTCAGTTTGGAAGGCAATAAACTGTGTATGGATTTTTCTTCTTTAGGATTGAGAAAGTCCCAATCATAGAAGCAATGAAAGAAACTTCCATAGACCCAGTACTTCATTTCCTGACAATCAAAGTCATGTGCTAATGATGACCTTAGGCACCTGGCTACAAATGTGAGACAAAGCTGACAAATACCCATCACTAACTCTACAAAACAATATGTGACACGTTTTAAGATAAAAACCCAGTTCTAAGCATAATTACTGAGCAACTAGGCAGCATGTCATGTGACCTTGTTGTGACAGGCCATGGAAACAGTGAACTGCCATGTCCTCAGGGAAATTGATGTGTGGGGCATGTCTTTGCTTACCTAGGGATCAAGGAGGGTTCTATTAACTTTTAAAGACACTAATTATTACTAGTAATCCCTCTCTGAAATTCACCTACAAACCATCAGAAGAGAGTTTTCCATTTGCAATTTTATTTTTTGTTTATTAATTTTGATAGAGAGGGAGGGGGAGCGCATGAGCAGGGGTAGGGAAGAGACAGAGGGAGAGAGAGAATCCCAAGCATGCTCTGAGTTCTGCACTGAGTCAGATGTGGTGCTCAATCCCATTACCATGAGATTATGGCCTGAGCCAAAATCAAGAGTTGAACACTTAAATGACTGAACTACCCAGGTGCTCCTCCATTTGCAATTTTAAAACTATGAGCTTAAAACACTCTATTGAGCTGAACATTTGGATGAATAACATGTTAATGTCATTGGTCTCTAAGACAAAGAACACATTTTAAAGCATAGGAATGATGTCCTCTCTCACAAGATACCAGTGTAAAAGATGAGTTCAGACATCTACTCATGGACAATGAAATGCAAACATTTCAAGCAATCAACATACCAATGTTTATTAAACAGGCTTTGAGTTGGGCATTTTTATGAGTTTTTCTCTCCTAGACAGACTAAAAATTGAAAATACTTCAGATTTGTAGAATATCACCCATTTTTCATTGTTTTGTCATTATTTAATTCCTTTCATACAGAGGGGAAAAGCATTGTAGTCATTTACACATTAATACTATAATTCCTTCCTCACAGATGTAGACATTTAAGTCTAAGCTAAGGAGACTGAACATGTTACAAGAAAAAGGCATTGAGCTGAAAGACAGACTTAGATATATCCATTCATTTATATATACACTAATCAGTCACACAGTACACTATCTGAACTCTACTATGTACTAGGCACTAGGGTCACAAAATGTCTAGTCTATCATAATAGGGAAGGTGAAACATACCACCTTGTAACAATAAGATGAATGCAATAATGACAATATGAATTAAGAGAATAGACCAGAACAAAAGACACAGTGAAAACTACTAAATGGAGTCAGGAGGTGCTCACAGTAAAAATAGTCCTTGGGCACTGCCTTCAGTTGAAGGATGAGTATTTAAGGTAACTAAAATAGCCTCTAATCCTGGTCCCGGTCTTTATCAGCTAGGAGATGGGAGAACAAATCAGTTATCATGCAGGAGCTCAGTTTCCTTATCCATGCAATGAAACAGAGGATTCACAGAATCATTTAGGTCTGTGATATTACTGTTCTAAATCTCCTATTAGAGAATACTCCAAAAGTTGTAGAATGAGTTGCTTAACTAGAAATATAATCCAGCTCTCTAGAATTGCCATGAGGATCCTAAACTAAATTCTCTCTTGTTAATATTATACTTATGATATTATGAAAAAGTAACCATTTTCAGCATAATTTGGCCTCAATTGTATCTTTAAGACTTTAGAAAGCAACCGGGACTTTGCTTCATTTCATTAAACGGGAACCTTATCTGTCTTCCTTACTGCTGAGTACTCAAGTCTCAGAAAGAATATTTGCCACTGAGCAGGCCACCAATGAAGCAGAAAGAAACAGAAGGAAGCAAGAGGAAAGGGACAGAGACAGGGACAAATCTATATGTAAAACTTGGGAAAATCATATCAGAGGAATTATTTTCTCCTTAATATTTACTAATTTGCCACAAATTATCATCCAGAAGAAAGTTATTCATGAAAGCACATACAGGTTTAATGACATCACTCTTATATGGATTACTGTTCATTTTTAAACATGACATTTAATATGTTCACTTATACTTAAGATTACATTAATGCCAAAAAAATGAAGTTGTTAAAGAAATGGTATTCAATGTATTAAAAGTTACTGTCCCTAAAATAATGTTAGTTTTTTTCTTTGTTCCACATACAAAATAACGTTGTGTCAAACCTATATTGAACAGTCATTATAAAACAAAAATAAAAAAAAAAAGCCAAAATAAGATGGCCAGTTTCCTTTCCAACTTGCTTTGCTCTCTGCTAATTTCATACTAATGACTACTCCTTTTTTCTTATAAATTCCCTTCTTTGTTTCAATGTATTATTTTCTTGTCATTTCATTTTCCTTCTCCCTGAATTGCTGTTTCTTTTCCATCCTCCTTCCTGAGCTCAGTTTCTTCTATCCGCCCTTTCTTTAACACCATTGGTACTCCCCCAAATTGTAGCCACTTACATACACTGAAATCTAATCTTGAGGTGTATGAGTCCACCTATTCAACAAAAAACTGTGAGGGCTTTCTATGTGTCTGACACTATTACAAGCACTTTAATAAATAATTAATTCTCATACAACTCCATGAAATAAGAACTGTTGTTATTCCCATTTCGAAGGGAAGGAAACTGAGGCAGAGATAGATCCTGTAACTTACCCACAGTTGTTCAACTAACAAGTGGTAGAAAGGTGATTCTAACCTCATACTACCATTGACACAGATCTCCCAACCTGAAATGTGGCATGGGTTCTAAAAAACTTCTCACCTGACATCAAAATTGCTACTAGGTTCTAGTGACTTTTTTACACACTCGGTATTTCTTTTTTTTTTTTTTAATTTTTTTTTTCAACGTTTATTTATTTTTGGGACAGAGAGAGACAGAGCATGAACAGGGGAGGGGTAGAGAGAGAGGGAGACACAGAATCAGAAACAGGCTCCAGGCTCTGAGCCATCAGCCCAGAGCCTGACGCGGGGCTCGAACTCCCGGACCGCGAGATTGTGACCTGGCTGAAGTCGGACGCTTAACCGACTGCGCCACCCAGGCGCCCCCACACTCGGTATTTCTATAATTAATTATTCCTTTTTATTTCCAGTGCCCTAGTTGATTCCTTTACAAGGTTTCTCCTGAAACGTCTTACTATCTTCTCACATTTTACTGTGACCCTTCCAATATACTGCCTCATTCCCCCCACCTTCCACTGCCAGGAGTGATCTTTCTAAGACCAAATCCAATTATGTCACTTCCTTACCTAAAACTATTCAGGGACTACCCTCCTCACAGCCTTCATGATAAAATCCAAACTCCTTAACATAATGTATAAGGCCAAAAAGCTTCACTGGCTACCACCATTCTATAAAACCTACAATGCAGACATACATATTCCCTATACTTTCCTGAAGGTATAATTCATTTCCACAAAGATGTGACTTTTGAGATCTCTTCCTTGATCTTTAAGCCCCTCCAGGTTGGAAGATGGGACTCTTCCAATTATGTTTTTACTTGTCTGTCTCCACTATTTTATGGAGATATTTCTTGCAAGCTAGGGCTCATGACTGATATTTCTGTGCATCCAACTTCTCCCATAGTACTTGGCAAACAATAGGCAATGAGCAAACACATGACAAATTAAAGAATGGACACAAAAATGAAATACTTTAAGCTTATCTCAAGTGTTGTATCAGATTAATGAGATAATCACTGCACAAAGAATGAAACTGAGTTTGGCATTTGTGATGCAACTATAACCCTCTGAGCAAGGCTTTGATATTAAACTTTCCTTCTAATTCTATAGCATTCTATCTTTCTACTCTACTAAAAGTCAGTTGATACCTTCTGCCAGCACTAGTTGACTTAAAAGGACCACCAAGAAATATAATTCCACAATGTTAGGACTTGGATCAAATGGCATCAGACAGCAGACATACTTTGGCAGTGCTCTGTGCCAATGTCCACATCTATTAAGTTTGTTTACTAACCAGTCTTATTATCTATTTCATGTTGGGATTTCTTTAGGGTGTGGTAGAATTAGACAGATGGGTTGAAAGTCTTCCTTCAGGCATAATACATATAAAATTGGGCAGATGGGTTCTAGTAATCAACCTTTAGGCCTACAACACATGGACAAAGCAGGAAGAAAAATAATACACCACTGCCTACTAATAGGTAAAAATATAGTGGGGAATAGACAAATTTTAAAATAAAATTTGAAATGTATAAATCAAAACTGGAAAGTTTCCATGTTACTTCCCTTCAAAAGTATAAATTTTCAGGTAACAAGCTTTTATTATAGTAGTAATTGAACTGAGAAACCTAAAAATAATTTACAAAAAAAAGACCAATCTTAGCAAAGCTGTCCAACTGAAATACATTTTCTAGTCAGAAGAACAAGGCTCAGTTTTATTAAGTATTTCTATCAGTTAGCTGGATGAAGATTTTATAAAATATTAAATAAATGAGCAAACAAGCTTAATCTGAGAGAAAAAGATCAGAATTTAAAAGGATTTCCCCATTGTGGAAAAATAGATTGAAATGATAAAAAGGTAAGTTAAAAAGTATTACATTTAGATCCCCCTAGAACTGAAGGGAAAACAAAATAATCCTTACACAAGTGTACAATGTAGAGATATGTATTAGAGGCAGGACACAAAAAAGAGTAGGAATTTGGGGGGCCTGGGTGGCTCAGTTGGTTGAGCTTCCAACTCTTGATTTCAGCTCAGGTCATGATCCCAGGGTTGTGGGATCAAGCACCGTGCTGGGCTTTATGCTGCACATGGAGCCTGCTTGATATTCTCTCTCCCCATCTTTCTTTGCCCTTCCCCTGCTTGTGCACATTCTTGCTCAAATAAATAAATAAATAAATAAATAAATAAATAGTAAGAATTACAGTTCACAATGTAGTTGGCAGGACCAACTGCATAAAGGGCTGGACAGAGAAGGTAGTTCAATGTTTGGAAATATTAATAAAAAGATGGTATCTATTATGGTAGCTAGAAGCTAATTTAGCTTCTGTTGATGCCTCCATTTTTGAAGTCTGCCTTTCTTTCCTCTGCTCAGTGCCCCCAGGATACTGTTGACCTGCAGGTACTACATTGAGCTCTCCTTTACTCTGAGCTCCGGTTGGCTTTAGTCAAATGAAGCACAAGCAGGAGGTGAGGAAACAAAGAAAGTGAGATCAAGGTTTTTTTTTATATCTATTAGCTGTTCCTTGTACTGAGTTAGTCCCAGACACAAAAGGTCATGGTACTTTCTGCCAGTTATCTCCATACATCCTCTGCCATCTCTAATTCCAGCAATGACTTCTTTTTCTCACTCCTTTAGGGCAAAGGGTAGTAAGGATGCTCTGCTGTTACTAGCCCTGGGGAATTCCCCATGCCATTTGGATTTTTGTGACTCTCTCCTTCATTAACATTTCCTCAAATAAGTCCAATTCAGTATGACATCTATTTTCTGTGAGCACCCTGACAGATAAACTGAAACATCAAATACTTATTACATGCCAAGCACATAGAAGAAACTGTTATGTTTAATGGTTTTAACATTCCTCCAAGGAAGTTTCCATTTTGCCATGTACTTTACTGCTGAATAAATGGATGTGTCCAGAGGGTAATTTGCTTAAGGTCAAACAGCAAGTAGGTAACCAACATGGATTTGATCCCAAGCCATTTGACTTAGAGCCCATGCTGGTCACTGCTATACTCATTTGACTCTATCAGGGTCCACCCAGGAAAAATTCTTTCCCTCTGGCTTCATACTCTCATAGGAATTGAACAAAGTAGTGTTTAAAGGCAATGTCAGGGAGTGAGGGATCTCATAACTCTGAGATACGTGAACAGAGTACAAATTTGTAAAATCTTTCTGAAAAGCAGTTTGACAACATGTATCGAGGACTTTAAAACATAGACTAATCTGAACGAGAAGAACTCCAAAGACAACCATAAAACAAGTAACAAAATGACAATAAGTTAATACCTATCAATAATTACTGTGAATACAAATGGACACTCCAATCACACAGTCTGGTCAAAAGATATGGAGTGACAGATGGATAAAAGGCAAGACCCATGTATATGCTACCTACAAAAGACTCATTTCAGACCTAAAGATATATGCAGATTCAAAGGGACAGAAAAACATTTACTATGCAAATGGAGGTGAAAAAAAAGCCAGAGTAGTAATATTTATATCAGACAAAATAGCTTTAAAACAAAGACTATACCAAGAGACAAAGGACACTACATAATCATAGAGGGAATAATCCAACAAGAAGATATAACAATTGTAAATATTTATGCACCCAGCATGAGAGCAACCAAATACATAAAGCACCCATTAACAAATATAAAAGAAGTAACCAGTAATAATACAATAATCGTAAGGGACTTTAACACCCCATTTCCATCAATGGATTGATCACCCAAACAGAAAATCAGCAAGGAAACGGTGGATTTGAATAACACATTAAACCAAATGGATCTAATAGATATATTTAGAACATTCCATCCTAAATCAACATAATATACACATTCTTTTTAAGTGCACATGGAATATTCTCCAGAACAGATCACATGTTAGGCCACAAATCAAGTCTCAACAAATTCAAAATGATTGAAGTCATACCATGCATCTTTTCCAACCACAATGCAATGAAACTAGAAATCTACCACAGGAAAAAATGTGGAAAAAGCACAAATACATGAATATTAAATAACATTCCACTAAACAATGAGTGGGCAAATCAAGAAATTAAAAAGGAAATCAAAAAATATATGGAGACAAATGAAAATGAAAACACAATGGTCCAAATATTTGGGATGCAACAAATGCTATTCTAAGAGGAAAGTTTATAGCAATACAGGCCTACCTCAAGAAACAAGAATCTCAAATAAACAACCTAAACTTATATCTAAAAGGAACCTAAAAGAAGAACAAATAAAACCCCATATTAGTAGAAGACAAGAAATTATAAAGATTAGAGCAGAAATAAACTAAAATGAAACTAAACAAAAGAACAAATGAATGAAAATAGAAACTGATTTTTTAAAAGATCAGCAAAATTGATAAACCTTTAACCACACTCTTCAAAACAAAAGAGAGAGAGAAAACACAAATAAATGAAATCAGAAATGAAAGAGGAGAAATAACAACCATATCACAGATACACAAAGTATAATAAGAGATTATTAAACATGATATGCCAACAAATTGGACACACTAGAAAAAATGTATCCATTTCTAGAAATGTATAACCTCCCAAAAACAAATCAGGAAGAAATAGAAAATTTAAACAGATCAATTAGCAGTAATGAAATTGAATCAATTATCAAAAAAATTCTAACAAAAAAAAGTTCAGAAGCAGATGGTTTCACAGGTAAATTCCAGCAAACATGTAAAAAAGAGTTAATACCTCATCTTAAACAATTCCCCCCCCCAAAAAAAAAGAATAGAAAAGCTTCCAAATTCATTCTATGAGGACAGCAGTACCCTGATACCAAGTATGACAGAAAAAGAGAACTATAGGCCACCATCTCTGATGAACACAGATGTAACAATCCCTAACAAAAGATTAGCAAACTAAATCCAACAATACATTAAAAATATCATTAACCATAATCAAGGGGGATTTATTCCTGGGATACAAGAATGGCTCAATATTTACAAACCAATCATTATGACACATCATATCAACAAGGGAATGGATAAACATCATATGATCATTTCAATAGATGCAAAAAAAGCATCTGACAAAGCATAACATCCATTCATGATAAAAACCGTCAACAAAGTAGGTTTAGAGGGAACATATGTCAAGATAATACAGGTCCTATATGAAAAAAACTACAAGTAGCATCATATTCAATGGTAAAAACTGAGAGCTTTTCCCCTATGGTCAGGAACAATACAGGGATGTCTACTCTCACCACTTTTGTTAAACATAGTACTGAAAGTCCTAGCCACAGCAATGAGACAACAAAGAGAAAGAAAAAGGCAGCCAAACTGGTAGGGAAGAAGTAAAACTTTTACTATTTGCATATGTCTTCATACTATATATAGAAAACCCTAAAGACTACCAAAAAACTACTAGAGCTGATAAATAATTTCAGTAACATCAAAGGATACAAAATCAATATACAGAAATCCATTGTATGTCTGTACACTAATAATGAAGTAAGAGAAAGAGAGATTAAGAAAACAATCCCATTGAGGCGCCTGGGTGGTTTAGTCAGTTGACTTCTGCTCAGGTCATGATCTTGCATTTTGGGAGTTAGAGCCCTGCTGTCAGTGCAGAGCCTGCTTCGGATCTTCCGTTCCCCTCTCTCTTTGCACCTCCCCCCTGCTCATGCTCTCTCTCTCTCTCAAAAATAAATAAACATTTAAAAAAAAGGAGAAAGAAAACAATCCTCTTTACATTTGCATCAAAAATAATAAAATATCTAAGAATAAACTTAATTAAGGAAGTGAAAGACCTGTAGTCTGAAAACTATAAAATACTGATGAAAGAAAGTGAGAAAACACAAACAAGTGGAAAGATATATTCCATGCTCATGGAATGGGAAAACAAATATTCTTAAAATGTCCATTTAACCCAAAGCAATCTATACATTTAATTCAATCCTTATCAAAAATACCAATAGCATTTTTCATAGAACTAGAACAAATAATCTTAAACTTTGTATGGAACCACAAAAGACCCTGAATAGCCAAAGTAATCTTCAAAAAGAACAAAACGGGAGGTATCACAATCCCACATTTCAAGTTACACTATAAAACTGTAGTGATCAAAACGGTATGGTACTAGCACAAAAAGAGACACACAGATCAGTGGAGCAGAATAGAGAACCCAGAAATAAACCCACAATTATATGGTCAATTTATCTTTGACAAAGAAGGTAAGATTATGCAACGGGAAAAAGAAAATCTCTTCAACAAATGGTGTTGGGGAAATGAGACAACTCCATGCAAAAGAATGAAACTAGACCACTTTTTTATACTATACACAAAAATAAACTCAACATGGATTAAGGACCTAAACGTGAGACCCGAAACCATAAAAATCCTAAAATAGAGTACAGTAATTTCTGTGACATTGGCTACAGCAACATTTTTCTAGATATGTCTCCTGTGGCAAGAGAAACAAAAGCTAAGAGAAACAAAACTAAACTACTGGGACTACACCAAAATAAAAAGCTTCTGGGCCACACAGGAAACAATCAATCAAACTAAAAGCCAACTAAATGGGAGGAATTATTTGCCAATGACATATCTGATAAAGAGTTAGTATCCAAAATCTATAAAGAACTTATAAAACTCAATTCCCCCCAAAATGAATAATCCAATTAGCAAATGGACAGAAGACACGAATAGACACTCTTCCAAAAAAGACCAACAGATTCTTAATTATAGAGAACAAACTGATAGCTCCCAGAGCACAGGTGGGTGGGGAGATGGGAAAATAAGTGAAGGGGATTAACACTTATCATGATGAGCACTGAGTAGTATATAGAGTTGTTGAATAACAAAAATCACTGTATCATACACCTGAAATTAATATAACACTGTATGTTAAGTATACTGGAATTAAAATTTTTAAAAATGTTTCGGAACTAGAAAAAGTAATTGTTGCACATCACTGTGCATGTAGCAAATGCTCCTGAGTTTAACTTGAGTAAAGTTATGTGAATTTTACCACAATTCAAATAAAAACATGCACTTATCCTTAGGCCCATTAATTCTACTTACAAATGTCTATCCTAAGGAAATAATCGGAGATATGAATAATGATTTGAATTCTAAATTGTTCATTGCATAGTAAGGTACTTGGACAAAAAGAAATCTGAATAACCTTGATATTCAACAATAGGAAAATGGTTAACTAAATTATTATACATGCATGTATACATACTCACATAGACATGGAATATTAACATTATTAAAACCATGTCCTGGAAAAAGAATGTGCTGAGGAAATTCTCACATTGTTAACACAGAATCCAAAAGATTATCACATTGTATACTCTATGTTTTAAAGTGTGTATGTGTATGTGTGTATATGCATGTGCCAGAGAAAAATGATTTAAAGACAAGACTACAAAATATAACTGTGGTTATCTTTACATTTGGGAATATGAATGATTACTTCATATCTGTTATGTAACTTCTATTTGCTTTTCTCCATTTTCCAGTTTTGTATTGGAAAAATAAAAATTATTTTAAAGTATCAATAACTATGATTAAAAAGATATCACAATAATATAACTATGTAATCATAATAATAACAATTATTAGAATAACTATGATTTAACTGTGGTTAAAATAATAGGAACTGCAAAATCTGAAAAAGAGAATATTCAAGAAAATGTGAATGAAGGGCTATCAAGGGAAGGGAATTTGAAACTCACCCTGTACAGATCAGATCAAAGAACCTGAACCAACAGATATTAGAGAAAGACAGACTGACTTAATAGAAGGACAGGAATTTAAATAGAATTTTTAAAAATGAGAACAGGTTATCTTAAAATGTTCTGATTTTTTCTGTCATTGGAAGTATTTGAGAAATGGCTTGACCATAATTTTTGAGGAACCTTCACAGTGATTTAAACTCTAGACAGGTGGTTAGACCTAGAAATCTCTTTCACCAGAGATTCTAACATTTGGATGCTACCTAATAAAAATATCTAAGTATTTCCATTCCTCACCATCTATAACTTACTTCTTTGGGGTAAGGTATTACTGTTCCTGGGAATTCTCTTTTAACTCCTTTGGGGGTGGGGGTGGGAGGGGCAAAGCAGATTGCCTTACTGAGTTCAAAAGTAGTTCCTTTGGGGTCAGAGTACATGTTTTTTTTTTTTTTTTTATCATTGTATACTTACTTCTTACAACAGTTCCAAGTATACAGTTCACCCATACGAACTCAGACTTTTTATTTGCATAAGCCAATGCAGACTTTTTATTTGCATAAGCCAATGCAGGTATTAGACCTGACTAATACACTAACCTCCAGATCTACACCAACCACTTGTCCCTTGGCCTCAGCAACATGCTTCATTTCTTACCCGGGGTAGCCCCACCTCCTGGCATCTACTGAGCCTCTGGCCCTTCCACTAGATTCCCAGAGAGCCATGAAACATAACAAAGAAAGACCAAGTTCATGGGTTTGGGGTGAACAAAGTGAACTTCCACCCTTCTCCCCAGTTGCTCCCCTTATTGTCCCAAGATGTGGTGACTCTATAAGACTTCTCTCAAGGCACCTCACATAGCCAAGCAAATAGCCCTGTTTCCTTAAGCAGCTGTGACCATCTTGTGCTTGCTTTCCCTCTTTTTTCTTTCACTTCCCTTTTGTCACTTCACTGTGATCATTTGCCCCAGTAAAGCACTAGCACATATTTTGCTTTCAGGTCTGTATTCCCAAGGATCCACACTAAGATAGCAATTGAAATTTTACTGTGAGTTAGTTAACCAAAAAATAAATCCTTCTGAAAGCATGAGCCACAGGTAAACTCTCATACAAAGGACCAAAGGGAAGAATTGATTGGGGGCCTGGAGAAGGACAAGAGGCCTGCCATGTGCAGCAGCTGGAGGTCCCTAGGGCCAGAAACATGGCCTGATGACAGTGGGTGGACATCCAAGAATGACCGACCAAAGTCACTTCTGTCTGTGTTGTCTAAAGCTTGCAGAGGAAAAGTTTTACTAGTAAACTTGCCCCTTGCCTTAGCCCTCCCCAAACTCTATTAAGCAACCTGCTAGATGATACCATCATTTCCCAAGGCCCTTCTCACAGAGTTTAATTCCCATTATGCTCCCAATCCTTGTGCCCTCTACTCACCAACTTTCAGCTCCCCGCCTACAATGACCATGCATGCCACACTCAGAACATTGCTTCTGTCCACAGGGAATTCTAAAGTCCCCATCACATAGAGGCCTTTGAGGAATGGAAGATTCATATCCACAAGGACAGTCCTGTCTGAGGAAGAAAAAGAAATTGCTCAGACGCATAAGCAATACAAGAATTGCCTTCTCTCCTCTAGTGATTTACCCTGAGATTCTCTAGGCAATTTAGGAGCTGCTTATGTTGCTACCAATGCCAGGCCAGGTGCAGCAACTAAAACAAGTAGTTTTCAAAGGACTAGGCCTTAATAAAGAGACAGGAGTTTTAAAAAATGCATGATAGGGCGCCTGGGTGGCGCAGTCGGTTAAGCGTCCGACTTCAGCCAGGTCACGATCTCACGGTCCATGAGTTCAAGCCCCGCGTCAGGCTCTGGGCTGATGGCTCAGAGCCTGGAGCCTGCTTCGGATTCTGTGTCTCCCTCTCTCTCTGCCCCGCCCCCGTTCATGCTCTGTCTCTCTCTGTCCCAAAAATAAATAAACGTTGAAAAAAAAATGCATGATTAATAAATCCTTCCATTGCCTAAAAAAACAAGTGTTATGGCCAAAAGGCAGTGTTTGTGCCTCAAACAGCTCCCCCAGGCCTACTTTAGTGCACATGTATAGGAAAGTTCCCTATCCTTTGGCCCTTCCCTTCACTTTGACTGTAATTTCAGGTAGGCAGAGAAGCAAAGATATGACCTTGGCTTCTGAAGTCAGATGATTTGGATGTGAATCCCAGAACTGCTACTTATTAACTGTATGAACCAACACATTTACCTTTCTGTGCCTCAGTTATCTAATCTGTGAAATGGGAATAATAAAAATGCCTGCTTCATTCACAGGGCTCTTGTGAGGGTGAAATGAGTTCACAAATCTAAAGTGCTTATACAGTACTAGTAAGTAATTCTCAATCTCCTAATTCCTACAATGTAAAGCAAAAGTCTAGTGTGTGCTCAAGAAATGCTGGATATTTTCATTACTGGTACTGTTGTCAATTAACCTGGCATGCTTGTAGAGCTCCTCTGACAACACAAAACCGTTGTTCTTCATCGCCCATTTCATAAAGTTTCCATACAACTTCATAAAAAAAAGAATCAAAGATTTTTGTCTGAAAGTAACAATAAGGCAATACATGAATAAAAATTCTTATTTAAAACAGAAAATATTTTGTGTATGCCAAAGTATTAAGTGTTACTTTCTGAGGCTTAGTAGTAATTCAACACAAATTAAAGATCTCAAATAAATGTTTCTGCTTAAATTTCAAGTACCATAATCAGTGACACATGTAAAGGTTTTAAGGAATTTTGTTAACATAATTTCATGTCTCATTCCAGGAAACAATGTACCCTGCTGTTCTAAAGGACCTGCCCTCCACCAAAGTAATTTCTCAAAGGGTGTCTTTTCTAGTCCCTACTTTGCTAGTTATAAGACTGCCACACCTTCTTGTGACAGAGACTCTAGGGTTGTAAACCAAACAATTTCTCTTTTCCTACGGGGTTCACAGCTAGACTATCTTTTCTAGCCTCCTCTGCATATGGTGAAGCCCATATGACTGAGCTATAGTCAATAAAATATAGGAAGGATTGAAATGTGACATCTCCAGGCCTGGTTCATAAACTCTCCAGTAGGCACTTTCTCCTTGCCCTTGTCTCTCGGTCGGACAGTAGAACAATGGTTCTCAAGGTATGGCTGTGGTCCAACAGCCACCACCTACTCTCCCATTCAAAATCAACCCAAGTTTTAGCTCTGCTAGTAAGATATTCCCAGTCTCCTCACTGGATCCACCACTCCTGCCATGGAAATCTGTCTCTGGTTTGCTATCCCATGATACCCTATACATTCTAATATCAGAACACTAAAACATATTATAATTACATCCATAATTAGTGTGTGTAAGGAGATGATTGTCACTGGGCTGGTCCTTAGTGTAATTACGCCTTTCTCACCCACTGTAACTTTCTTACGGGAATCCATTTTTAACAACCCTTGTGCTTATTGTGAATTCAGAGATAAAGTTGTTGGGTGGCTCAGTCAGTTAAGCATCAGACTTTTGATTTTGGCTCAGGTCATGATCTCATGGTCATGAAATCAAGCCACATGTCGGGCTCTACATCAAGTGTGGAGCCTGCTTAAGATTCTTTCTCCCTCTCCTTCTACCCCTCCCCTGCCTGTGCTCTCTCTCTCAAATAAATAAATAAATAAATAAATAAATAAATAAATAAATAAATAAATAAATAACAAAAAAAAGATACAGTTGCTAAATAAAGATTTCCCAGATCTGCGGAGTTTAGGTCCCTACACAACTTAAACTCAAGAGTACATTGGTAACAGATACAAATGAACCATCAGGCTAAGACGAAAATAAATAAATATTCCAATTTCATCTCTGGTGCTTTAAAAACATTCAAACAGGGGCGCCTGGGTGGCTCAGTCGGTTAAGCATCTGACTTCGGCTCAGGTCACGATCTCACAGTCTGTGAGTTCGAGCCCCGCGTCGGGCTCTGTGCTGACAGCTCAGAGCCTGGAGCTTGTTTCCGATTCTGTGTCTCCCTCTCTCTCTGCCCCTCCCCTATTCATGTTCTGTCTCTCTCTGTCTCAAAAATAAACAAACGTTAAAAAAAAATTTTAAAAAACATTCAAACAAAAGAGTGAAATATCCAGAGAATGTTCTAGGTTTAACACACATTTTGGAAGTTCATGAGTTTAATATGACTTCAAAATTAAGATGCAAATTATTTCAAGCAAGCACCTTTAAAAAATTAAAAAAGTTCTATGCCAATAACCCCTATCTATTCCAACCTATGGCCCAAACTACCAACATTTGGCTGCCAAGCCTGATTTTAAAAATGATTAAATTGCTTCAATAAATGTTTTATCTCATCTACAGAGTACTCACACGCACAAAAGCATGATATTAGGCTTCATTTTAACATACTTATCAGTTAAAATAGGACAATTTCCGTCCTTCTGGTCTTTATCACATACTCCTCTTAGAAGAAATTTCTCCTTTTGATTGCCCTATCCTTTCCAAATATACCAACAAATTTCACACAAATCGCAGGTAGCTTAATTATTGCAAGCTCCATGAGAACAGAGACCACAGCTGCAATTCTTACATTTACTTGCTCAGGACCTTGAACAGTAGATACTCAAAAATAACACCAAAGAACATACACATACCCCGCATGTAAAATCTAATAGCTATACAAGAGGAAGTATAGGATGAAGACAAGAGTAGAAACATTGCTCTTACTTTACTTTGAAATTTCCTGGATCTGTCTAGTCACCTTTTCTTCTTTCTTTTCCTCCCACGTGATGTGTCAAATCTTGTTGAGTGGTAGGAATTCAAACATGAGGAAGACATGTCTCCCATCATCAGATGAGGACAGATAAACAAATAAGTACAATGCGATATACTTGAAATGATAATATAATTGACCTTTGAGCAATATAGGTTTGAACTGCATGGATCCACTGTATCTGATAAATACAATATGGTACTTTAAATGTCCATTATGTTCCTTCTGATTTCCTTAATAACATTGTCTTTTCTCTAGCTTACTTACTATTGTAAGACTACAATAGATATTATAAGTAACCTACAAAATATGTATTAATTGTTTCTGTTATTGGTAAATCTTCTGGTCAACAGTAGGCTATTAGTAGTTACATTTGGGGGAGTTCAAAGTTATACACAGATTTTTGACTGCACAGGGTGGGGGATCAGCACCCTAACTCCCATGTTGTTCAAGGTCAACCGTATATTTTTTCATTAAATGGAGGTTGACCTCATCTTTACTCCCAACTACTTCAAAATAGAAATTCTATCAATGTGCTTAATAAAAAAAAAATTCTGTGAAGATGAAAGAAACAAATGCCCTATAAATATTTGTATCAAGGATATTCTGTACCATAATAACAGAGACTACAGCTATCCACACAAGAAACGTAGGCAAAAGAATCCATTCCAAACTAGTCTCCAAAGCATATCAGCTACACGTCCAAACTGACCAACCCTGAGCTACAATGACAGCTTCTAGTGGATTTCTATCTTTCCCAGGTGTGGAAAGTTAGGATCAATATGCCACTTTCTTTAAGTAGCTTCATTTCCATGAAATTATTCAAAACATTTCAGAAAAAAAATCACTCAGTAACATTTATACAAACCACTTAAAAACATGAATGATAGACCACCTCTAAATTAACTGTGGCCTGATGCTTTTCATCTTGCCTTGCTTTGGCCAAGGCTTTTCCATCCTGCTCTGTCAGTGACCAATCTATCCTACTTGAGAGAATGAGCATGGGCATATGGAGGGAACCATCTGGAATTTCTGTTGCTCGATGGGAGGCTGATGGGGGAACAGATCTGGAAAGAGACTCCAAAAAGAATTAACGAGTACCAGATGTAATTAAAGACTGCTTTTTCCCCCCAAAGGAGTTTGGGACCAGCCTTGGGGTGGTGCCTCTTGGTTCCAAATTACACCCCCTTTCCACTTGTTCATCTATCAAACACTAAACATCCCACCATCTTTATTTTGGCATCTTGTGCCAAGCAGTGTTTTGTTTGTTTGTTTGTTTTCTCCCCTTAAAGAGTTGTATTTTGACAATTATAAGGGCAAAGCTTTAGAAATAATATCTGGAAATTTAACGCTATGAAAGAATCACCTGAAATTCCCCATATATCAAATGCAACAACAACAAAGATGCTTTAGTCTTCTGTACATGCACTAGCTACCCTTATGACCAGAAAGCCTGACCCAAATCAAAAACCAGATGCTTCTGGACAGAGGGCTAGGGATTTTTTTTGTATCAGGACTAATCTGGTTACAAAGTATTCCATGTCATTTTAACACTAGATTTAAACTCATTTTTTTTTTTTTTGCAACAAAGTGAGATAATCAAGGTCACTATTGTGTAGCATTCCAAGGGTCTGACACTTGTCTAAATCCTGCAGAAATGAGATCAAGGGCGAAGGGCACAGATCCTGGGAATAATGATGGGGTCACATTAACAAGCATAATTTAGGGCATGCAGACCCACTACTTGTATGGTACTCACTGTATCAGGCCCCATAACTTAGGTGCTGAAGACAGTTTCCATTACAACCCTGCTATTGTCAAAAACACAGCCTACAACCAACTTTGGACACAGCTCAGACTTCTGAGGGAGAATGATGGCATGCAAGGGCAGAGCAGGACATACAAGGATTATTTTTGGGCTTGTTATGTTCCTGTACTTTCCATAATTAACAAGTACACATAATCGTTTTTACATTCAGCCTTAGCCACAATATCTCCCATAAATATGTGAACTAATGGAAAAGTTACATGCTAATGCCATTTAAAACAGTGATTGGTGGTGGTTTTTTTTTCCTCTGATTGCTTAGCTTTTGGTGAATCTAACGATTTATCCAATATTCTGTCTACACAATTTGTGAGAATGACTGGTACATCCAAAGAAGTACTCCAAAAACAGTGGAAATTCTCATACATAAATATTTCACAGAGATGAAAGGTTAACATGATTGAAAATTAGTGTCAAGCAGAATAATATGCAGAGATGATGGTATTCATTTATCAATAACTCATTCCCTTTTAGAAAAAGCAGAACAAAGAATGCTAGAAGGGAAGGTTGCATTCGTTCTATAACTAAATTCTTTTCAAAGAGCTGCTCACTTTATACCCTGCCTTCTTTTTTAAGTCAAATCCACACAGGTGGTTTCTTTATTCTACTCTTACCTTTTTTTTTTTTTTTCAAACTGGTCTTAAAAATAAGCAGAAGAGGCAGTTTTCAAAGTGCCCAGAGGCACATGATTCAAGACTGAAAGCCAACTTCCCTAACTCCTTGAAGAAAAACCATCTGCCTGCCTGTGTGGGGGGGAGAAGGAGGGAGGTTGGAGGAAGAGCTGCTTTAACTTTGGAAAATAAATACCCATCCCACTCCCCACTCTCTCTGTGTCTTTCTCAATCACATACAGACATGCATGACTCTCATAGTAGAATCAACATTTTAAATTATGATATTTTAATTGATCAATAAAATGTTTAACATACAATGTTTATCTCTTCCTCTAGTCTATACCATCTGTTCTTCAAAAATATTTGAATCTATTTAATAGGAAGGTCTTTAAGCAAAACTACCAACTGTATCAAATCAATCCTCTGAATCCCAAATTTTGAAAGGAAAGTACCAGAAGGTGCTGCTGTTTTCATAAAAATAGAAAAGAATCTGTGCTTTCTCTCATTCCAGGCTTTGTTTTATCTGTTAAATCTTGAGATGGTGTTGTGCTGTTCTCTCCATTAGACCTCAGAGAATTCAGAATGACCCAATTTGTGTTGCCATTTTAAAAAACCAACTTGGATATTAAAAAATAATATATAATAATGATATATATATAATTATATATATGATATCATATGATATATATAATGATATATATAATTATATATATATCATATGATATAAATAATGATATATAATCAACATAAAAAAAGCTGTACATATTTAATGTATACAACTTAATGAGTTTGGAGATAAGTATATATCTATAACCATCATTATAAGTTCTATCCATCTTTTTCAAAAGTTTCCTCCCACCCTTTTTATTATATTAGTATTATTACTATTATTATTATTTTGTGATAATAACACTTAGCCTAAGATCTAGCCTTTCAGCAAATTTTTAAGTATATAACAGTATTATTTCCTATGGCCACTCTGCTGTACAGAAGATCTCTAAGATCTATTCATATTGCATAACTGAACTTCATATTCTTTGTCTACTACCTCGCCATATCCTCCTCCTCCTAGTCCCTAGCAACCAGTCGATTAAGAAGATGGCTGAGGGGTGTCTGGGTGGCTCAGTCGGTTAAGCCTCCGACTTCACCTCAGGTCATGGTCTCAGGGTTCAGGGGTTTGAGCCTCACATCAGACTCTGTGCTGACAGCTCAGAGCCTGGAACCTGCTTCAGATTTGGTGTCTCCCTCTCTCTCTGCCACTCCCCTGCTTGTACTGTCTCTCTCTCTCTCGCTCTCTCTCTCTCTCTCTCTCTCTTTTCTCTCTCTCTCTCTCAAAAATAAAATAAACATTGAAAAACAATTTAAAAAATATGGCTGAGTGACTGGGATCTCATATGTGGAGTTTAAGAAACAAGACAAATGATCATAGGGGGGAAAAGAGAAAGGAAAACCAAGAAACAGACTCTTAACTACAGTGAACAAACTAGTGGTTCCCAGAGGGGAGCTGGGTAGGTGAATGTGTGAAATAGGTGATGGGGTTGAAGTAGTACACTTGTTGTAATAACCACCAGCTGTTGAATGGAATTGTTGAATCACTAAATTATATACCTGAAAAAAATATGACACTGTACATTAACTAACTGGAATTTAAATAAAAAAAATTTAAATCAAAAAATTAAAAAAATTAAATGGGCAAAGGAACTGAATAAACGTTTATTTAAAGAAGACATACAGGGGCGCCTGGGTGGCTCAGTCGGTTAAGCAGCCGACTTCGGCTCAGATCATGATCTCGCGGTCCGTGAGTTTGAGCCCCGCGTCGGGCTCTGTGCTGACAGCTCGGAGCCCAGAGCCTGTTTCAGATTCTGTGTCTCCCTCTCTCTCTGACCCTCCCCCGTTCATGCTCTGTCTCTCTCTGTCTCAAAAATAAATAAACGTTCAAAAAAAATTAAAAAAAAAAAGAAGACATACAAATAAACAACAATTTATATAAAAGGGTGCTCAATATCACTAATCATCAGGGAAATACAATCAGAACCACTAGAGATATCATCTCATATCTATTAGTAGAACTTTCATTAGGAAGAAGGAAGGAAGGAAGGAAGGAAGGAAGGAAGGAAGGAAGGAAGGAAGGAAGGAAGGAAGGAAGGAAAGAAAGAAAGAAAGAAAGAAAGAAAGAAAGAAAGAAAGAAAGAAAGAAAGAAAGAAAGAAAGAAAACAAAAGATAACAAGTATTGATAAGGAATTAAAAGGGTACCCTGGTACACTGTTGGTGGGAACAGAAATTGGTGCAGCCACTGTGGAAAACAGAAAGGAGGTTCCTCAAAGAATTAAAAATAGAGCTACCCTAAGATCCAGGAATCCCACTTCTGTGTATAACCCAAAGGGAATGAATGACAACAGGATCTCAGGGAGCTATCTGAATTCCCATGTTCCTTGGTGTTGCCATTGGAGACAAGGTCCATGGTGCTCTGATGGCTTGGATGTCTTGAGTACCAAAAAGAAAACCTAGACCTTGTAATCCCCAGATGATCTAAAAGTGAAAAGTATACATTTTGTTAAATATGAGGTCAGATGTTAAAATACAGTTTGGCTTTATCCACATAATTTTATTACTCTATAGACCACTGATGAATCTGTACTAATCATGTTTAGGGACAAAATCCCTCTTCAATCCTTGTAGTGAAGGATATTTACATACGTGGAAAGACATGAACTAGTAGCTCTCAGGTGATGGAGTTATTACATTTTTTTCTTGTTACACGTAATGTCAAAGCCAAAGGAGGCACAGAACTTACTTGTCTCCTTAAGAAAAATAATGAGACAGATTCTAGTTAACAAATATATTTCACACTTTAACCCTGAAGAAAAAACTATATCTATAAAATAAAT
Source organism: Felis catus (assembly GCF_018350175.1). NCBI lineage: Eukaryota > Metazoa > Chordata > Mammalia > Carnivora > Felidae > Felis > Felis catus. The sequence continues at coordinate 49,334,487 of NC_058372.1, forward strand.
GATTCATTCCTGAAAGAAGCTGTTCAGGCTTAGGCCCATGTAGCAAACATTCTATTCAATGAATTTAATTCCCCCATCAAATATTTTCTTCTACAACAAATTATTTTTATTTAATGCAAAGAGTTCTTGCTTGGGGGTTCCAAAATAAATTCATCTCCCCTTGAATTTAGATACTGTCCCAGAGACCATGATGTTTCCTAGAACTTTTATTCACAATTCTAAGTATTTCTTTTTTATTTATTTATTTTTTTTTCAACGTTTATTTATTTTTGGGACAGAGAGAGAGCATGAACGGGGGAGGGTCAGAGAGAGAGGGAGACACAGAATCGGAAACAGGCTCCAGGCTCTGAGCCATCAGCCCAGAGCCCGACGCGGGCTCGAACTCACGGACCGCGAGATCGTGACCTGGCTGAAGTCGGACGCTTAACCGACTGCGCCACCCAGGCGCCCCCACAATTCTAAGTATTTCAACAATAACATCCAGATTTTACAATCTCTGCCAAAAATCCCAATGCTCTAAAGTGTCTCCATGCTGCCTGGCAAAGTTACTGAAATACCCATTTTTAGAGTTAATCCTTTTTCATATCCAGGGTATCCAGAAATCCCTAAGAGAAGAATGATATATAAAAGCAGTATTATTGACTGAGAGATGTATTCATTCATCCATTCATTTCACTTAGCAAATATCAAGTTGTGCTGTCAGATGCTGACATGTGCCTAAGAAACAAATACAAATAAAACAAGGCTCTCACTCCACAAAGAGGAGTGAATATTTTAATGAGATTGAGCAGGTGAGTTTTTGATGGAAGTAAGATGTAGATCTGAATCTTTTTCAGTATTTCCTTCCGATACCCACCAAAATAATCATGGCAAGACTCAGGTAATGTTTCAAAGTAAGGAAGACTGTTTCTCTCTTCCTTCTAGTTCCCATCCACTCCTGAGAACTCACTGCTCTCATCTGCTCATAGCTCTCCAATAACCAGAATCCCACTCATGTCCCATCTACCTACACTGCACACACTTCCAGGGTCTAAATGATTCTATAGTTTCAGTCTCTTCTCAACTGTGCCCTCATTTTATCCAGGCTCCAGTCACTAGTACCTGACTAATGAAGAATTAGTGTAGGAAAAATATACTGGCCAATTCATCTGTGACTCTTTGCCCAAAAAGCAGTCTGGTACAATGGAATCCTCACCAGATTAGAATTCAGACAGACCAAAGTTGGAATTCCAAATAAGCCATTCCTTGAAAAAATTGCTTACCTTCTATGACTTTCCATTCCTCAAGTGCAAAATAAGATCAATAATACGTTATGGAGGTGACAGTAAGGATTAGGTGAAGTACCACATATACAAGTAGAACAGTGCTTGGCATATAACAAGCATAAAGTTATTAGCTATCACCTGTTTTGTATATCCAGTACATATTATTGCATATCTACTCTATACCTGTTGCTCTGCTGTTTGGTGAGGCAAAGAGGCACAATCCTTGCTCTTATGAAACTTAAAATATTTTTAAATTTTTTTTTCAACGTTTATTTATTTTTGGGACAGAGAGAGACAGAGCATGAATGGGGGAGGGGCAGAGAGAGAGGGAGACACAGAATCGGAAACAGGCTCCAGGCTCTGAGCCATCAGCCCAGGGCCTGACACGGGGCTCGAACTCACGGACCGCGAGATCGTGACCTGGCTGAAGTTGGACACTTAACCGACTGCGCCACCCAGGCGCCCCGAAACTTAAAATATTTTTTAAATGTTTATTTATTTATTTTGAGAGAGAGAGAGAGAGAGAGCATATGTGAGTTGGGGAGGGGCAGAAAGAGAGAGGTAAAGAGAGAACCCCAAAGAGGCTACATGCTCAGCAGAAAGCCCAACATGGGACTTGATCTCACAACCTGAGCCAAAATCAAGAGTCAGCTGCTTAACTGACTGAGCTACCCAGGCACCTCAAAACTTAAAATATTTTAGAGAAAATTGACATTTAACCATAATCACACAAATAAATACATGGCACAAACTGAGCTAAATGGTAAAAAGGAAAATGAATGATGTTATGGAGATATTACACTCTAGAGAAAGTAGTATGCATGAAAAGCAAGAGACTGGAAACAGACCCATATGTTCCAAAGACCGAAAAGCAGCACCAGGGCCTGTAGAATCTTGAGGAGAGCAGTGAGGCGAGGGGCTGGAAAGGTAGGTGAGGAAGGAGATCAAGCAGGACTTTGGAGGCTCTGTAACACATTGAGACGTTATCCTAGGAATAACATTAAGGCAGGAAAGGCTAGTAAGCAGGGAGATTACATAAGCAATTTGTGACTTAAAAAGAGTAGATGAGGGCAAGAGCCGCAGAAAGGGAGTAAGAGGAATCCTAATGGTTTATCCAACATGTGATGATGCAATGATTAGGGTGGTGAAAGGAGAGATAAGAAAAGCAGAGAGATTTGAAAAATAGCTTGGAATAGAATGTACAAGATTAGTTTAAGTGTCAAGAACAACTCAGAGCAATGGATAATGGAAAAGATGACAAATAGTGAAATAGGAAAAGCTGGAGGGGGAGCAAGCTGGCAGCTGGGAAGGTGAGCCTTGGGAATGGAAGAGGATATATACAGAGGATTCTCTCTGGGTTCTAGTTTGAGATACCTGTAAGTCATCCCAGTGGAGATCTCAAGTTGAAAGTTGGACATATGGGTCTCATGCATGGAAAAAGCAAAAAGATTAACTGGCTTCCGATGTTGTCTATAGGTTGATGACTATCAAATTTATGTTCTCAGCAATCACCAAGGGAGAAAACAAAGTATGAGGAGAAAATACTCAATATGTGGAAGTCAATGAGGGCTCAAGGGAATTATTTTAATCATATAGATATATAAAAAGATGAATGTATGCTGCAAGAAAGTACAATGAAGGAGGGAAATCTGCAGATAGGAAAAGAGACAATTGAGGTACCTGAAAAGCAAGACTGGTTTTTCAAGGCCAGACACAGAGAAGAGCAGGTGATGCTGACCTTTGAGAGAAGGTAAAGCACTTTCTCTGATAGAGAAAGGATAGAAGATAGGAGCACGTGCAATCTATATACATTCACCTCTTTTCAAGAGGAAACTGAGGGTTGGTACAAAGCATAAACATTAAATACACTGGAAAAATTGTGAAGTTAGGATACACCTTCAGCTTGCCTCTAAATCATATAATATAAACACCAGACTCCACTTGCCAACAAGCAGTCAGGGATGACCTCTAATTATAAAACCCTGTGTGAAATAAATCTATATATGGGGGCATTAGGTTTAGTATTTCCCTAAGAAATTATATTACCTTAACAACATCTGAAGGGGATTCTTTTTAAAGTAACTGATGAAAATTAAATAAAGATGAAGGCTGTAGAAACACATGAAATTATTAATGTTATTAACATGTGTGTGTATATTTCCACATATCAAACCAAAAATATATTTGAACTAGGGGGTCTTTTTAGCCAATCTCAAAAAGAGATTGGTTCCATACTGCAATGTGGGTAAACCTTGAAAACGTTATACAAAGTGTAAAAAGTCACTGTATAATTTCATTTATATGAAATTCCAGATTAGGCAAATCTAAAGAGACAGAAAGTAAATTAGAGGTTGGTTGGGGCTGGGGGGGATAGAGGGATCAAGGAGTGATTGCTAAGGGGTATGGGGGTTTTTTGCTAGGTAATGAAAACATTCTAAAATTGATTACAGTGATGATTGCACAACTCTATATACTAAAAGCCATTGAATTGTACACTTTAAGTGGATGAATTATATGGAATGTGAATTATGCTTCAATTAAGCTCTTAAAAATGAAGAGGTATTGGGGTGCCTGGGTGGCTCAGTCGGTTAAGCAGCCGACTTCGGCCCTGGTCATGATCTCGCGGTCCGTGAGTTTGAGCCCCGCGTCGGGCTCTGGGCTGATGGCTCAGAGCCTGGAGCCTGTTTCAGATTCTGTGTCTTCCTCTCTCTGACCCTCCCCCGTTCATGCTTTGTCTCTCTCTGTCTCAAAAATAAATAAACGCTAAAAAAAAAAAATGAAGAGGTATTTACTGCATTAATACGGAGAAATTCTCAAATTATATCTTTTAAAGCAAGGTGCAACACAGTTTATAATATACTATCATTTACGTAAAGGAAATGGTTAAAGAAAGATATATCTCTATAAGTGTAATTTAAAATTTTTTTGTATATGCAGCACAGAATTTCTCTAGAAGGATACCCAAAGACTTAGCAATATTGTTTTCAGGAAACGAAGCTACATGGAAGACAGAGATGAAGGGAAATTTTCCAATGAGTATTTTTGTGTTTTGTTTTGAATTTTGAACAATGTGAACTCATTATTTTTAAAGATTTTTAAAAATTGTAACTGAAATTAAAAATAAGTGTTATATTTTTAATTTACTACAGGCAAAATTGTAAGTGTGTGTGTGTGTGTGTGTGTGTGTGTGTGTGTGTGAGAGAGAGAGAGAGAGAGAGAGAGAGAGAGAGAGAGAGAGAGAGAGAGAGAAATTGAGAGTCTTTTCTTCTCTTATTGTCTTTGCCAGACTTATAATTTGTATCCTCTGCTAGCGATGCCTTGAGAAAGAGAGTTAACTGTCTGCTTTTTTTTTTTTTTTTTGACTTTCTATTTCTAGTGTCCCTTAGTTTACATTTTGGTATGTAGTGCTCCTTTTCCCATTTATCTGCATCTTTGCCATTTTTACATTTGGATATTTGTGAAATGCTTCCTGCTGCTTAGTATCTGTGAATCCAGGAAGACTGACTCTGCCATTGGGATTGGGGTTTGGTCCAATGTCTTAATTTGTTCTGATTTCAGGTTTTGCTTAGTAAATTAATATTTAGACAAAACCAAACTCCAGTACCTCGCATAGATTACACTGCCCTCTGGAAAGTTCTCCGTATTGTATTTTTACTCACTCTTAGTTCCTGGAGACAACTTCATAAAACAACGATTCATGGGTAGGCAAACAAGGGATTGTAAACATAAAGATAAACAGAAAACTGTAAAAGAGGGATACTAATAATCAATGATCAATTTAATAATCCCAAGAATACCCAAAGACAAAAAATAGAGCAAATAGAAGGTTCTAGTTTAAAAACATTTTCAGAGATATTTTAGAAATTATATCCATGAAAGCAAAAATAATGAGATGTAAGATATTTTAATTATCAATAAATTTTTAGTGAATTATAATTAACATACAATGTTATATCATCAAACTTTTAATCAGTAGATTGAGTAAATAGTAAAATGGACAGTGTTAGAAGTTTGAAATGTAAAATCAAGCTCATACATTCTCCCAAAAACAAAAAGAGTAAAAAGAAAATATCATAGGGAAGCTTATAAAACATAACAATAAACAACCCTAAAGTCCTAATACCTATCTACTTAGGCATTTAAAAAGGAAAAAACAAGCAAAAAATCATTAAGGACATAATTTACCATGGTCAAAGAAAAATGTATTCTGATAAGAAGAGTCCAGTGAGTAAGACAAAATACTTAAAGTTTACCAAAGATTAAAACAAGTTACCAACAAAAAATAAAACCAAATGAATTTTGGGTCATGTGTATCAGAAAACAAAAGAATCATCAAAGTTCTTTAGTTGCTCTGTGAATGAATTACTAGAAGATATATGTCAGTGAATGAAAACCAAATCCAGAAAGATGAAGATGTGGGGTTAAAAAAAAAAGCCATATGCAGAGAATCAAGTAAAATTTACAGAGGTCTACATAACTGTTAATGTATAATGTTAATAACATAACTTTCAATAAAATCCTCATCTATAAAGTATGGTTAATAATCATACATATCTAATAATGTTATTATGAAGATAAGAATGTCGATGTATAAACCACATATATATCAAACAGCAAATACTCAGTAAGCGCTTTTATAATCTCAGTAATTTGTGATTATCTGGGGGCCAAAAAAGGATATCTAACATTTTTAAATTAATATTTTCTTGATTAGTAGTGAGGTTCAGAATTTTTTTTCATGTTTTTTGGCTATTTGGTTCATTTCTCTATGACTGTCATTAGTATTTTTCTTCATTCAGAAAAAAATACAGGATATCTTTGTATATCGTAGATAATAATATGTATTGTCATGTTGTGTATTGTAAACAGTTTCTCCTCATAGCTTGAATTTTAGCTTTGCTTATGATTTCTTTGATCATAGGTAAGTTTTTTTGGAAGATCAAATTTACTTATTACCTGCATTCAAAAACATATTGCACATCAAATAACCAAAGTTAAAAAAAAAGGTAAAGAAAAGAAAAAAGGAAGATTCTCAACTGAAGACTAACACATGCTTTTATACAGAATAAACCTCCTGAAAATTGATCTTTTCAGTACTTCATCATGGCGAATTTTTACATTCTTATGTAACCAGAATTTTAGATCTTTTCTTTTACTGCTTCCAGATTTTCTGTTTTCTTCAGGAAGGCCTTCCACAGAATATAAATAAGAATGTAAAAAATAATCTGCAATATTTCCTTTTAATTTCTTTATATTTTGTATCGGGCTTTTTAGCTTACCTGGCATGATATGGCTTGGTAATAGAACAGAATTTTTTTAACATATGGGTAGATAACTTTTCCAGCACTGATTGCTTAAATGTAGTCTTTCCCCACAGTTTTGAAAAGCCATCCTAACTACCAAGTAAATTGTCATCTATTCGTGGATCTATTTCTGGACTCTATCTTGCTTCATTCACTTTAAATTTCTCTGTTCTTTATGTGGTATTCTTATGCCAATCCCACACCACTCTGATTGCTGAGCTTTATCTTGAATAAGCCTCCACAAATTAACCTCCTCTTTAAAAAGTCTTGGCTATTATTGTGTATTTGCTTCAACCTAAAAATGTTATAATCACCTTCTCACATTCTAGTTTTCTTAAAAAACTACCTTCAATTCTAACTGGGAATACTTGAATTTATAGACTCATGTAGAAGGGAATCTTTGCAATACTGTATTTTCCTGTACTGGTTTTTCATTCAACTTACCAAAGTTTTGAGGGTTTTTTTATATGATATGTAAATGCCTTGTTAAGTTGATATCTAGTTATTTCTTAAATCAAAAGTAGAATCTTTTGCCTGTCACCTTTTAAAATTAGAAATGCTATTGCTCATTGTATGTTGTTGTCATTTCCAGTCCTGTTGCTGATCTCTCCTGTTTAATAGGGTTCCCCTTGATTCTCTCGTATTTTTCTAGAAAAAAAAATGATGTGGGTTTACCAATAATTTTTCCTCTTTCTTTCTAATTGTTATTCCCTTTATATTTTTTCTTATTCTATTGCATTGTCATGCACTTCCAGTAATAGTAATGATGGTAGGCATTCATGTTTTGCTCCTGACTCTAATTGGATGCAGTTAATCTTTCATGGTTATTTATAATGCTTCCTGTGGATTTCTTGTAAATATTTTATATCAAGCTAAGGGAAATTCCTTCTATTTATAACCTAGTTATTTTTATTATTTACCAGTTATTGAAATTGGTTAAATGCTTTCTCTTTTATACACTGATCAGCCTTTGGGAAAAGTCTTGATGCTCCTACAAAATCCTCTTGATACCACCATGCAATCATTTTTCCTTCATGTAGGAAGCACATAAATTTAACACACTTTGATTATTAGCTTTTCTCTTTAGCCAAGACTACAAATAGCTCTGTGCCACATTCAAAGGGAACCTACATATTACAAAAAAAAATAAAAAGAATATGGAGCATCTTCAAAAATCTTGCTTAAAAGAGATGCTTAGATTTTATATTTATTTGCTTTAAATCTTATATGAAATAACTTGGAGAAATTTTTCCCTCTGTGTTCCAAATATGCTGAGAGACTTGTAACTAGATAACCACAATTTCTGTTTTTTATTTGTCTGTTCTTTCTTCAGCCCTTCTTATCATATCCTTCTCTCTGCCCCACTACCCTGGAAAAGTTTTCTCTGCTCACTCATACTTAGCTCCCTACAATAAACAACACCTCCATCATTAACCGCCCAAACCCTGTTGGCTCTGGAGTCTTGGGCAATTTGCATATTTAAGAAACCCATACTCAGAGAAACAGAACTGTAGACAGAGACTGGTATTGTACTTGATAAGGGAGAGAAAGGGAGAGTTAAATTCTTACCATTCTCTGATTCTCCATATAGTGAAAATTATGCCTCATTATTATAAAAAAAAATCAAAGTGTTTTCCTCGGGAAGGAAGAGAGAAAGTTCTAATCTTGCCCTAATGAATTATGTTAATAGAATTTTCCTGAAGTAGGACTATCCTTGCATTCCTAAGATTAAACTCTATTTAATCATTTATGAGTATTCTAAAGCATGGGCACATTTGATTTGCTAAGATTTCACATCAATGTCCATTAGATTAGACAATCTAGTTTTCTTTCATTGTGCTGTTTGTCCAGTTTTAGAATTATATAGTCTTGAGAATGAATTGGGAGGGTTTCTATCTTTTTTTTCTGGGCTCTAAAAGAATTTATAATATGGTTATTATGTGTCTCCTTAAGGTATGTTTTGCATTTTTTAAGAAGCATCCTAGTGATTTCAGATATAGGTAGGGTATGGATGCAACTTTGGGAATCAACTAGCATGAATAAATTCTTCCAAGTATACAATAAAGGATAAGTATTTTCTGCTGCTGTATTTTTTGTAAAAGCAAAAAACTGATGAAAAAAATCTTAAGTGTTTATCAGTAAGATAAACACATGATTCAGTAAATCATGTCACATTCCTACTCTGGAATATTATGCACTCATATCAAAAGGATGTGATAGCTTTCTCTACTGATATGAAAGGATCTCCAAGATATATTGTTAACTTTTTAAAAAGCCACCTATGAATACTTAGAACACAGTTTCATGCCAAAATGAAGGAATCCTTAGCATGCCATGTAAGAGCTCCAGAGTCAGACCTCTGGGTCCAAATTTTGTCCCTCTACCAATGAACTTCATGGTCTTTAAGTCTCAGTTTCTTGGCTGATAAAGAAGGATACTAATAGTGCCTCATAAAGTGATTATGAGGGCTACAAAGTGAACTCATCTTAAATGCTTATCATGGAGAAGAAAGATCTGTAGCAGTAATTTAATAAGAGTAGCAGTAATCACAGAATGGCATTAATAGTATCACTAGTAATAATGTGCCCATTAAAATAATAAGATAATAATATGAGTTGAATCATGTTTTTTTAATGTGCCAGGCATTGCATTAATATTTATTCTATACCACAAAAGCTTCATAAAGATGCTGTGACATTGACATCTAACAATAGTAGCAGTAATTACAGTATGGTATTAACAGTGGTATTACTGGTAATAATATGCTCATTAAAATGTTAAGATAATAATACAAATCCAGTTTTTTTAAACATGCCAGGCACTGCATTAATGTTTATATCACCGAAGCTTCATAACGATGCTGTGACATTGGCACCACACCTTACACACAGAGAAGCCAAGACTGAGAGCAGATGTTCTTGAACCTGAGCATTCATGAGAATCAATGGAGATGGTTTTAAAACACTACTGATCTGCATTTTGAATGAGCTCTAAAATTAGTAATAAAGCAAGGTGTCCATGAACCATGCTTTTGAAAGCCCTGGCCTTAGAGTAACATTCCCTAGATTACATAGCCAGTAAAGTCTGTGTCAGGATTTAAATCTAGATCTGTCTTATTCCTGCTGCTCTATCCCAACTTTCCTTCATCTCGTTTTACAACCAAATAAAGGATTAATGCTTTCTTTTCTTGTTTTATACACCCAATTTCATAATACTATTGGACATGCTTAAAATTAGTTTAGGCTTCTATAACTTTATTCTTTCTTAAAAAGTTTAAATAATACATGAAAAATCTTTCTTGTCTAAAATAATATAAAGATATGCTGGGGTGCCTGGTGGCACAGTCTGTTAAGTGTCCGATTTCGGCTCAAGTCATGATCTCACAGTCCGCGAGTTCAAGCCCCACATTGGGTTCTGTGCTGACAGCTCAAAGCCTGGAGCCTGCTTCAGATTCTGTGTCTCCCTCTCTCTCTGCCCCTCATCCACTCATTCTCTCTCTCTCTCTCTCTGTGTCAAAAATAAATAAAAACATTTGAAAATTTTAAAAATAAATAAAATAATATAATATAAAGATATGCAAAATATCAACGAACTTATTAACCTCTTGTTGGCACCTCTTAGATACCTGCTATTCTCAATTTGGGTTATATTATTCTTTCTAATGTGTGTATTTACTTATATGATGTATAGCTTTCCAAAATATTAAAGAACAGAGCACTTTATTGTATGTCAGGTTCCATCTGAATATCCTGAATCTGAATATCCTCAATATGATATATCTTTCTGTAACCTTATATTTACATAATTTATTCTCTATTTTGGCTCAGAAAATTAAATTGGAATACCTGTGCTATTTTCTACATCATTTCTTGCTGATAATTGTTTATGGTCTTCTGGTTTTAACCCAGCTTCTCTGACCGCTGTTATTCAAATAAGCTGAGATCTTGAAAGGCATGTTCAGCCCTTGGCACTGACAATCTGGCATGGCCCTTATTAACGTGATGTGATTTGGATTGGCCTGTAATGGGAGACAGTGGAATTATATGGGAAAAGAGAAGACACGAAAGTAGTAAAATTTGTAAAAATCGTGGTGGAAATTTTCCTCCCAGAGTGAGGCTTGGACTCAGCCCGGCACAGCACAGCTGCTACCAGTGAAATCTATTCTCTTAATACCAACCCATCTTTCCTTTCTTTTTGTCACTGAAAAACTTTGGCGTGAAAATATGTGCACCTTTGGTCCTAGTTCTTTTCCCTTGGAGGGAAGAATATCCCCATTTCTCCCACAGCTTTGGGGAATAGACTCATAACTGGACTTCATGTATAAAAGCTGTGATTTCCATGCAAACTGCTGCTTTCCCAGAAAAAAAGGGAAAAGCCCTTCTCAGCAGTTTAAAATCCTTTAACTATTTCCTTCCCTTTGAACTTGACCTGCCAAGCTGGCTTGCTCTGCCTCCCTTCAAGGGTACTTCCAAATAAGTAAGATAATTTAAGGAAGCAATGTTAGAAGCCACTGTAATTCATTCAGACCCATAAAACGTCATAAAATACACACCGGGTGCAGACACTGGGAGTGTAAAAGACTTAACCACACCTCTCCGATACCCTCAGTTATTACAAATGATTTCCTCACAGGTACTATGATTTAGACCTTAACTTTTGGAAAATAGCAAAACTTGGGTCCTTTTGCAGTAGTCAGTGTCATGGCTCTAAGCAGGCACCAGTGTGTTTTCTCATTTTCACTCTTCCTTTTATACTTGCACCAGAAAAGAAAACAAACAAAAACAGGTGCATGCACACTATGCAAATGAGAAAAGGTAACCTCTGAGACTATTTCACAGCAAACAGAAGATCCTCAAGCTGCTAGCTAGCTAAAACCGCAGGAGGTGTGTCAACCGCCTAGATGCTGAGCCACGGGAGGCCTGCAGGCTGGGAAGGCAGTAAATCCCCAAAGTGCTCTAAACTCCTGATTGGCAAGCCACACCAGGCCCCTCGGTTCCTCAGGTGCTGATCCGCAGGAGGCCCATCAACCGTTCAGGTGGAAGGTGCGGGGAAGGAGGGAGGAGGCAAGCTGTGTAGAGAAGTAGCTTGAATGAAAGGCCACCAGCTCACCAGGGGAGAAGGGAAATGGGAGGCACCTACTGGGAATACTAGAGTTCAGAGAACTCCATTAAGAGAAGGAATGAGCCCGTTCTCTCTAGCATAGAGTATCTTCTTACCTGTGGGAAGCTCATCTTACAAAGAGCAAGATCCTGGCTCAAGGGTTCTACATAAATGCTGGTGTTGAATGGTTCCCAGATTGGGTTTGATGGCAGACCACCAGGGCTTCCCCATTGTGATCAGTTGCTAAGGTTCTCAGGGACCCACCACCCCCTAGCCATCCCTTGTATGACAGGACTCTTAGCATGATAGTGACATCTCTCCCTTCAGCTTCTCAAGTCCCTAGAAATACTTTAGCAGGGACTGACTGGGAGTCCCTCTCACTCTTTCAGCTAATCACTCTCGAATTCACCTGTATCTGCTACATGTGAAATCCTGTGGTATAAAAAGGGTGTGGCCTCTGTCCTCGAGGTGACATAAAAGTAAATGGTAATTGCAGAATACAGGCATGTGATAGAAATATGCACAAGGTGGGGTGCCTGGGTGGCTCGGTCGGTTAAAGGACTGACTCTTGGTTTCAGCTCAGGTGTGAGCGCTTTTGAGAATTCAAGCCTCGTGTCAGCCTCTGCGCTAGCAGCAGGAAGCCTGCTTGGGATTCTCTCTCTCCCTCTCTCTCTACCCCTCCCCCACGTGCACCGTCTCTGTCTCTCTCAAAATAAATAAACTTTTAAAAATTAAAAAAAAAGACATATGCCCAAGATATTATAAGAACACAAGGAAGGAGAATTAAATCAAATGGGATCTAGAAATACTTTCTGAAAGAGATGACACTAAGTTCAGTGTTAAAGGCATGACTGCAAGAGAGTGTTAACGGTGGGGAAGGGGAGCAGAACCAGGGGAGAGGCGGGGAGAGGCGGGTATACATGACAGGAAAGGAGCAGAAGTTGATTCCATCCAAGAACAGCAAGCAGATGGGTGTGAATGGGCCACGAGGACACAGGGAAGTAGTAGGCGATGAGGTAGGATCATAGAGGGCTCAGTAGACCAAACAACTGAGCCTGAGATTTACCTTGAAAGTATTGAGAAGCTCCTGAAATAATATACAGTATCAGTACAAGACACCAAGGCCTTAGGAAAATTAAAACTTGCTGCTTTTGACCAGTTTGGTTTTCCTGATTTCCATAAATGTTATGTTCAAAATAAAATAGCTTCTTGAGGTCAAATTTCTAATTTTATATTTTATCACTTAATTTTGAAAGCTTCTGTAAGGGGCCCTTGGTCGCTCAGTCGGTTGAGCGTCCAAGTTATGATCTCAGGTCATGATCTCACAGGTTGTGGGTTCAAGTCCCGCATCCAGCTCTGTGCTGACAGTGTGGAGACTGCTTGGGATTCTCTCTCTCCCTCTCTCTTCCCCTCCCTTACTCTCTCTGCCTCTCTGCTCTCTCTCTCTCTCTCTCTCAAAATAAACTTTAAAAAATAAATAAAACAAAAGCTTCTGTGAAATCATATACATTAGAATAATATGTACCATCTATAGCACATATTTTACTAACAAGCGCTTTTAAAGGGAAATCTTAACACAGTTATTAAACACTACTATGGTATTAAAATTCAAATAAATGCCAAACCCTCCTTCTCTAGATGAGTATAATTTTAATCATATATTCTCAATATTTACTTACTGATAAACTTAAAAATAAATTGATAAATTATATACACGTATCACAATACTAATGTAATGCATGTTATCTACATAACATAACATATACAAAGGTAATAGTTTCAAAGTATAGGATAAAAAATAAATTAAAATAAAGGATTTAGTATTTTCTATCTGCTTTTCAATGTATTATCTGTCATGCCCCATTTTGGAAGCCACAGCATTAGACAGCTCACAAATGCCTAGACCCGCCTCCCCTACACTCATATATATGCATGTAGACAGATGTCAATATGTCATTCATGAAAGCAAATCAACTAAATTCTCCAGTCAAGCTAATCACTGTGCAGCTGATAAGACACTGAGGCAATAGATCATAAGCTGACACCCCTCTCTCAGCTCCCTGGGGTCATTATGAGGCTTGAGGGATAGCACAAACTATGAAGCAAGTTCTCAATCCCTTTACAGCACAAGGAAAGCAACTGGGTGAAGTCAGAGGGGTAAAGGCAGGATATTTCACTCGAGGAGTGAGAGGGACTCGTGGGTCTACCAGGATAGCTTCTGCTCTCATATTGCCAGAATTCTAGAATCTCAGAGACAGATCCGTATTTCTAGGGGCTAATTTTCCAGTTGCCCCTCAGGAGGGTCTAGGAGTCAGCACTCTGAGACCCATGCGACATCAGAGGAACATGTCTGTATTTCCTTTCCAGAGGTAGCATTGCTCATCTTGAATCCTACTCATAGAATCCTGCCCACTTCCTTTTTCCACATGGTTTTAGTAAGAAAAACTGCCACCGTTGTGAAGATCAGATTATAAATAACTGCACCTGTGAAAGGAAACTCTGCTCTAGACACTCATTCCCTGGATCTCTCAAGAAGAAAGCATTTCCATACTTTAGCCCCTCCCTGTGATGGGCTGAAGAGAAGAGAGAGGGGTCTGGCTTGTCAGTGTCCACAGTCTGATTCAGAAGTGGAGCCATATCCCCAAGGGCAGCCACCCAAGGCTTTCGGACTCACTATGTCAACAAATTATTGTACCTGCTGATCCATCTCATATCCAGCAATCATACCATCAGTATGATGGAGGAAAGGGGCTGGGATTGAATCACCGTTCTGTCCAATTCACCATTCATTCATTCACTAGCTCACTCACTCACCCACTTACTCATTTAACAAAGAGGAAAAGAGCATCTACCCTGTTCTGGGCTATCCTGGACACTGGAAGCACAAAGATAAGAAGATCCCATTGGTACCAACAATGTGCTACAAGACAGCAGGGTGATGCCTGCAGAACAGCCCAGCCAGTCCTGACACAGCGCAATAAGTTCACCATTTTTGTGCGACCCTCCATGCAGGCTTGTTAGACATCATCTCCCCACACACTACCACTGCCTGAGAAATGCAGCCAGTAGGATTGGCCCACCATCACTAAACCAGGCAAAAACCCAGCTCAATCTACTTAAGAGCAAGGTTTTTATCCAGACACTAAATTGCCATCAGGTGATGTTATCATGTAAATAAAGAGCGGCAAACAGATGGCTTCAGACAGGATCCAGGGCTGGCAAAGCATCACTGATGTTACAAATGAAGAAAAGCGAGGACAAGCCATTTGATACAGAGCAGGCCCTGGAGTGCACAGCAGCCTGGCTAACAGAATACTGGTCTCAATAATGCAACCATAGCAAAAAGCAGTCACACCCCACTTATAGATTTTGTTAATCAGGTGCTACTCATCTCCAAATATGGGGATATACCTCTAACATATATTCCTACCTTTCCCATAAAGTAAATTTGACAGTGGTGTTGTCTGTTTAGATCTCTTGATATCACGTCGTTTCAAAGGTTTTATTCTGATCCCTCCCAAATGTGTAAATAGTGATAGTGTAACGAACTAGAGACACTCAAAGAATCTGGAAACTTGGATTTGAATCTGTGCCATCTGTGAGCTTTCTTGGGCATCCCTTTTGGGGTCCATTTTTCTCAGCGATAAAATGAGATATAACTGTCGCAGAGATCATTTGCTCCCTCCTAGTGTTTTCCCTCTCCTCAGTAACAAGAACTCCTATTTCTAGCTCAATATATTGTCACCTAGTCAAAAGATTACATTTCCAAGTCTCCTTTACAACTAGTTATGGTCATTCGACTAAGTTTTGGCCAATAAGATGTATGAAGAGGTGTCATGTGTGACTTATAGGAAGAATCCTTTTTTACTTCTTGCTGTCTAGAATGTGGCTGCAATGGCTGGAGCTCCAGTAACCATACTGGACCACAGAGTAACTTTGGGAATAGGAACAACACATGGTGAAGCAATAAGATAAATGGAATCGAAGCCCCTGACAATGTGGAACACACTCCTTTTACTAAGGAGACATAAACTTCTACTTCTCAGATCTTTGTTATTCAAAGAAGACCTTACCTAATACAAGTGAATACCTAGCCCCACAGAGTGCCTGCAAGGATTAGATTGTGTCAGACTACTTGTACTCAGTGTTTCCCTAAAACTCTGGCATCATAAGCTGCTCTGTGAATAAAAGGATTACATGGTGAAATATCTTTGAAAAACAGCACATACTGTATCCTCCTCTAGAAATTACACAATCAATATTACTACATAAAAGCTTTGAAAAGACCAGAGTCAAAGAAGTTATTTTTCTGGTTTAGTCCAAAATTTTCCAAACTTACTTGACTTCATTATCTTTCTTCCATGTGATACTTATAAAAGAGCCAGGTTCATAGGAAACAATTTGATAAATTCTGGATAAATTTATTATTAGTAATAGTTAATATACAAATCATTGTTTTTAGCATTACAATATGGATTCACCTAGTTGGATTCACTTCCGTTCTAGTCCAGGCCCTCATGGTATATGGTTTCATAACCCCCTGAATGTTTCCTATAGCACAGTTGCTAACTTTATCACTTTATACTTGTATATGTGATTACATTTCTCTCTCTCATACTAGGCAGTAATTCCAGGTAGGTATTAGAACTGTTTTGCTCACCATTTTATCCTCAACATAAGGCAAAAGGCCTGGAACATAATAAATCATGTACCCAGTAAGTATTTGTTCAATATAGTCATGATTCCTGAACTCTGCTTGAATACCAGGCACACTGTGCAAATGGCATGATGGAATAAGTGTAATTCACTTTTGGGAAAGAACATCAATGTTCACTTTCAGGAGAAGTTTTGTTGTTACTTTTTGCTCTCTTGGATAGCACGCAGGCCATTAACTCCTCCATGGCCCATGTGGAATCCTAATGGACAAAACAAAAAAATGCTCCTTCTAAGGGAGTATTATTTAATCCATAAGAAATCCTGAGTAATACTGACCTAAGGATAAATTTGGAGATTTTTAATATGCCTCCAGATAAAGGAAAAAAAAACTTCAAAGTTGTCAGCAAGACCCTATTATTGGGCTCAGTGGGTCTGGATGTCCAAGATACATCACTGACATGGTTAGAAATTGGTGTTGCCTATGAGATGGTGCTTATCTGGGGCCAGCAATCAGTGTGAAAAACTTGACCTCTCCACATGTTTTGGAAGTCCCATAGCCTGAGGGGTGTGTTCTGAAAGTAAGACATTCAGGCAAAAAGGTCTTCTTATATGAGGGTTCTTGTGATCTACTCCTAGAAGTCCCAGAACATCACTTCTACATTCTATCAGCCAAACAACTCACTAAAGCCAGCTCAGATTCAAAGGGAGAGGAGTGAGCCCCCACCTCTCCAGCAGAGGAATAGCATACACTTATCGACAAGGACTATATGACAGCACTTTTTGAAGGAGAACTACAATAACATTTAAATTATAGTAATTAGAACCAGTGCTAGATATTATCATTTAATGCTCTAATTAAGAAGCATATATATCACAAATTTTATTTTTCATATTTTGATAGCTATATTATTATCACTGGTTTCTTTTATAGTACTATTTTATTTTACATATGAAATATATTATTAGGAGGGGTGCCTGGGTGGCTCAGTCAGTTAAGCCTCTGATGTCAGCTCAGGTCATGATCTCATGGTTTGTAAGTTCGAGCCTCACGTCAGGCTCTTTGTAGACAGCTCAGAGCCTGGAGCCTACTTTACATTCTGTGTCTCCTTCTCTCTGCTCTCCCCTGCTTGTACTCTGTCTCTGTCTGTCTGTCTCTCTCTCTCTCTCTCTCTCTCAAAAGTAAACAAACATTTAAATTTTTTTAAAAAAAATAAGGAAAAAGATTATTAGCAGAATGGATCTAGGCTTCACCAGACTACCAACCAGACCTAGGGCACATGAAAAGTTAAGAACTCCTGGGTTGTGTAAAAGTGTGGTGACTCAGGAGTTGACAGAAAGCTACCTATGCTATTCCCACCCCTGCTGGCTGGGCTGTGCCGTTAATCACCTTGTCACTAGACAGACTTCTTATCTTTAAAGCTCAGCATAAAAGGAGACTCCAAAAGCAACCTCAAGAAAGTATAATCAACTCAAGAAATGGCAACTATACCTAAACCAATAATTGGGAAATCATAAATTATTTAATTCTACGTTCCAAGAATATCTGCATGGAAAAACAGACCATGAAGTAAAAAGAAAAAGATGTAATTCAATTAGAGCAAGCGAAAAAAGCCCTGCTCTACATTAAGGGCCCCATAGACAGCTGTTCCTTACTTGGCTGCACTTTCCCAACCCCAACCGGGAGGGCAAAATGCATATGCAATCATTCAGGTCTCCTTCTCTTGTAAGAAATGCCTGTGTCTCTTCAAAGAATATTAATTCCACAAGACAAATTTCCTGAGGGAATAAAACTAGGTAAAATATAAGTTTATGCATTTAAAGCAAGAAAAAATTCATTAATTCTCAACAAATTTGTAACAATGCAGATCACAGAACACGAGGTTGGTAGGAACTTTAAAAGGGATTTCTTAGTGCAGTGACCAACTCGTCCTAGTTTTCCATAGACTGTCTAGATCTCATCACTGAAAGTCCTAGGTAAACCAAAGTAGTTGGTCACTCTGTTTAGTAATGACTTTAAAGAAATTAATTCCTAATATCCACACACTAAAATAAATATCAAAATCTTTGGATGCTGCATTCAGTATTCCAAAGTGGAAAGGAATTTGAAGTGCTCTGATGGCCTGCTTTTGCAGGTGTTAAATATGACCTTCAATTATCACCTCCAGAATGAAACCTATTGTAAGTATTACACACAGTCCTCCAAATATTTTTAAAAATTATTTCTTGTCCTGTTCTATAGTTTTGTAATACTGTACCTCTTTAGGAAATGAGTGATATCTTAGAGATTATAGCCTATTCTATCTTCCCAAACCGATTGAACTGTACAAATTGGCCAATACTGTTGGAATTAACCTATCATAGGAGCCTATGAATTTAGAAAACTTAGTATTCTAACCAGAGAGTGACCAGAGACAACCTGGTTGTCACCCTAGAAGTGCTGCTCTCATCTGTAATTGCTTTTAATTTTAACAAAGATATGGGGATCCTTATAGGCAGTGATCTCTACAAGCGTTTCCATAAAGATCCAATGCAGATGTGTGAAACTATAAGACCATTAGATATTGCAGCAGCTTTTGCTGCTTTTTGCAGCAGATTTTGACTTCCAGCAGCTTCCAGGGAGTATGTAGTTTATCCTTGGGCAATTTCTAAATTGCCCTCCTTGGCACCACCTCCACCAACTTCCTGTTGCTCTTTTCTTGCCTTCTGTTGTCCTACCTAACTTCCTAGTTTCATGATTGCTCCTTCTCTGGTTTCACTTCTTGCCATTTAAATTAGAATTTCCACCTTAAATTAGAATTGTCTCCTACCTGCTCTATAGAGCTATGTGTGATGGCTTCCTGTTGGCTCTCCCCTAGTTCAATCCCCAAGGCCTCCTCAGTCAATGATTCTGAGGATTACCAAATCTAAATCCAGATTCCCAACTAGCTTCCTTTCCAAACTTCTGGTCCACATTTCCATTAGTTACCATTCAGGCATCTAAACATGACATTTAGTATATGTCTAAGGGAATTTATTATCTTCCCTGTTACCTCTATTTCTCCTCCTGCATCCTCTATCTCTACCAGTGGCATCCCTAGCCATTAACCCATGTACAAAATTGAGTACTCTTTTCCATCTTCTTTACCATTCACAATTAATAAAAGGCCAAGACCTGCCAGTTCTGCTTTCCACCATAGCAGCACGGCTCCATAGCAACCACCAATGCATTTATGACTACAACAAAGCTGATAGCTTATATTGCTAAGGTCAAAGTACACATAAAAGTCCTGGAGAAAATAATGCATTGTCCCTTTAAAAAGTAGTTTTAAACTATGCAGGAAGTATGCAGGGGATATGTAGAAGAAAGAAGTTGTTATAGTAGCAAAGAAATCACACCTATTGCAACTGAAGGAAAAGCACCAGAGGTGTCTTCTAGGCATACCTGTTACGTTCCTCTGACGCTGGAACACAGGGTGCCCAGAAGGGTATAAATGAATAAAAGCAGTTATTTTCCAAGTGGGGGTAAGTACCACAATGAGCACTGGGTCTCCTACATACTTCACACTCGCCAACACCACCCTGCCCCCTCACCCAAATTATGACCTGAAAACCCTGAGGAAACATGTCTCCTCCAAGAAAACTACTATGATACTAATACTAATGAGCTATGACAATGTTTCTCAGGTGAGTAATGACAGAAAAGGGTTTGAAAAATCACTCAATTAAAGTAGAACTCTAATTAGTTCCAGCAAGTTAGCAAGCCATAAAGAGTGTCAGGGCCTATATGACTTTGGATCCCAAGAGAAGATTCTAAGTGAGTTCTAATTAGCCCAGAAACAAACACCATGATTGAGTCAAGCAGAGATTGACAAAGTGAGATGAGGGAAAGGCTATCAACCTATTTTAATATATTTTTAAAGTAATGTTCCTTTTATTGCTTATAGGAAGTAAAAATATCTGCTCTGCTATTAATTTAACTGAATTTAATTTTTATGGAGAAAACATATATAGCTATAAAAACATATGTATATTTTAAATTCCAGCTCCTGTTTGGAATTGTCCACTCCTAACAAGGGCACTCTGTCACAGACTCTGGTCAGTAGTTAGGGTACTATTACTATTAATTTGTAAGAAGCCATTTGAATCGTGGTCATTGAAACTAGAAGGAGCTTCCTAAGCTCCAAGTGTGTCTTGTAGATATAATCTTATTTGAAGGAAATAAATCTAAAACAACAACAACAAAAAAGAAACAGTATTCCTTCTTATAAATTTTGGGAGGCAATTGGCAACACTAGGTTGAAAACAAGGAGGCTGAAATTCTGTTCTTATCCTTGGTACAAACTGTCATAAAAGTCTGGGCAATAATAATGCATTTCACTGCATTTTACGATTTCTAAAACACTTGCATTACCTTATCTCATTTTAGTTGGATTAGATAGCCACTAAATTCCCTACCAGCTTCAACAATTCTATGTCTCTGTATTTTTCCATACATGTATATTTATATTTACTTAATGCAAGTAAACCCACATAAAGACAACCCAAAATAAAACAAATTCCTAGATAATCACTGAGTTCATCAAAGAAATCCATACTGCAAAAGGATTTTACACCTAGATTGCTTTCAGTAGTGAGCTTCTATATATATTCTTAAATTAACAGACATATGAAAAGTGAGTTTACATTCAATACTTCAAAACTCTTTGGGAAGGTCTATGGAAACATTTCTACCACAAAGCCTGAGATTTTCAGTTTTCCTTCTTGTGGGAAGAATGTGGCCTTAACACCCTTTACCATTAAGCAATGTTCACGGTCTATATTCTCTGCCAAGGAACTGCCTAAAAGGAAGGAGATTTATACAGTATCTAAAGATCCTTTGATCTTTGGTTTTAGATTTTCTTTTTATTTGTTTTTATTTGACAATAATACTGATTAAAGTATTTGTATCAAAAGTATCTCTTAAAAAATCATATTCATCTCTTCTTTCCCGTAAAATCTTAACAAATAGTTTCCCCATTCATATTCTAAATAAGGTAAAAGAAAATTTTGGCTGCTGTCCCTGCACACTTTTAATTTCTGCCCCGAGAGAAATAAAATGCTCAAAATATTTGTTATCTGCTCTTCCCCCTCACCCCAGCACACTCTTCTCTCCCAAGGAGAGACTTCTGGTCGTGCATGTAAAGATTTGGATGTGTGCTGCAGCCGAACACTGTCGTTTGACCCCACCTCAAAGTAAGTAATCTCAGATCAGGGGCCCACAATTATGTTTGGAGGGTTGAAGAATCCTACTATCAGGCAGCAAAGGGCAGTACAAGACCACCAAGCATAATAGATTCTAAAAAAAAAAAAAACTAAAATCTTTTGACCACTCTGGACTCCTGGTGTTCTTCAATTTCTCATTCAGGTAAGCCAACAGAATCTAAATAAATTCTGCCAAGAGAGGAAAAACAGTACAAATTTAGCAGACCCTAACACTCAAACCTTTTGAATTAAGTCAGGTACATCTGCTCTTAATTACATGCATGCACACACACTCACACACATAAATACATACACAGTGGTAGATTAAAGACAGCTGCACATTCTTTGCTTGTCCTCCCATTGAAAGGTGGAGCTTAATTCTCCTCCCTTGTATCTGGGCTGCCTTTAGTGCCTCACCTGACCAAGTGAATATGGTGGTCATGATATTCGGAGACTGTTAAGGTTGGCTCAGAAGGCATGCAACTTCCACCCAGGTCTCTTGGACTGCTCAATCTTAGAGAACTCCCTCTTAGCCTGCCCTTTCTTGGAATCCAGCTGCCATGCTGTGAGGAAGCCCAAGAGGCTCCACAGAGAAACCCACATGGAAAGAAACTGAGGCCTCTTAGCTGACTACCCTGGCTGAGCCCCCAGCCAAAACCAACACCAACTGTCAGCCATGTGAGTGAGTCATCTTAAACCATGCAGCCAAGTTGAGCTTTTAGATCACTATATCCCAGCCACCATCTGGCTACAATGCCTGGAAGATTCAAAACAAGAATACCTCAGGCTTTCCCACAAAATTGTCAGCAAAATAAAATGTGAGGTTTAAGCTATTAAGTGTCTAGGTGGTTTGTTAAATAGTGATAGATTTCATCATAGAATGGATCCCAGTAATGTAGGCTTAAATTTCTTGCCTTTTCAACTTGCTGGTAGTCCAGAATAAATGAGGTAATGGTTTGCAAGACTCTGGTCCCACCCAAATGGGACAACGCCAGAATACTGAAAACTATTCAGGCTACAGGGATACAATACAATATTTATAACATCTGATTTCTAATTGGTTTTGCAGACTTAAATCTCAGTTACATGTATCTTAGTCTAAATTAGTTATAATCTCACATAAGAAAAAGGTAAATCAAGCTAATAATGCTATGATTACAGCATTTTGTAGAAATTCTCCCCCCAAAATTACTTGATGATTTATGATTTTACCTCATATCACCAAGTTTAATGTGTCATCATTTAAAAAGAAATGCATTAAATATTGCCACCTTTCAACATCACATGGCTTTGAGGAGCTTCTCTGCCATTTAAAATACCCAAGTATTGAAAATCAGAACAAACAGAAGACCTATTATAAAAGAAAAACAGTATTATCCCATTCATTTCTTCAAATAAGAACAGTTCAAAGTAATACAGAAAAAAAGGAACACTGTGAATTCTAACACACACACACACACACACACACGTGCAGTCTATGCTGGAGGCTATATGATATCATATCTGTACCGTTCAAAACAGAATCCTATCATTTGGAATTAAAACACATTCTCCTTTCATTAAGCCTACTCTGTGTGAAAAGGGTATCATCCTGTCATGGCTGAAATTCCTTCAAAGAAAGCACTGGAAGCATCTTACACAAATCCTCTCAGGTCCTTTCAGGACAAAACGTGGAGTACAGGTTAGCAGGATTATTTCACCCATTGACCAGCTATGCTTGCAAAAGTGTGATTTGTATAATATGTTAGATAGAACTTGTTTCCACTCTATAAGATGTCTAGAATGCATTTATACCAATTCTCTCAATATTTAGGGGGCAAAGACAATCAGATATACTTGTTTGTGTGAAGCAAAGTTATCATAAACTATAATGCAAAGCAAATTCTTCATGATTACCTTAGCTTACTCCATATAATACCACCAAGAAGAATTTACGGCTCTTTCAAAATCCAATGTCTATAAAGACAGAACGCCTTGGAGGAAAATGGTACCATACTTAAGATAGTGATATCTTTTATTAGTACAGTAAAGTCCTATTTTTATGGAATAGGATGGGTCTGAGGTCATTCCATAAAATTGATTTTCCAGAAAATGGAAATAGGCAATTTACCCTAAGAATTTTATTGAAAAATTATGCTATTCTATTTGAATAATGATGGGAATGTTCTACACGTTTCCTTTATTAATGAATTAAAATACACAAAACACCATAAAATTATATTAGAGGTTCAAAAGTATCACTTAAATCTTCTTTACCAGTCACTTTCATTTTGTAAAATCAGCAGTTCCATTAAAATCGTATTATGTAAAAATGGGTTTTTACTGTAATAATAGTTATTACCTATTTAGCTCCCAAGGATGTTGTGAAAATTAAATAATAAGCCATTGGAAAGCAAATACAAAGTGTCGCTAATACCAGGGGCCAAGAGGGGCAGTCAGATGGAAAAATGAAGGAAAAGAGCACCTGATACATTAAAAATCACAGCTTTCATCTCTAATTCCATTACTGCCAATACTCTATGCAGTGGTCATGTGTACTGTTACCTCATTTAATCTTTGTAACATTATGACCTACATATTAATTACAGCCCTCATTTTATAGATGAATGTCAGAGAAGTTTAAAACTTGTCCAAGGTCACACAATTGGTCAATGTTAAAATCCACATGTGAACCTAGATTTATCCTAGTCAACAGCCCATCCTCTATATCCTAAAACGTTACTAACTCCCTAATATGCCTTTGTGTCTCCTGACCTCCAGATTCTTACTCCATTTTTTAAGGCCCTCTTCCTCCATGAAGCCACCTCTCTTCCATTTACCTGAGACACTTTGATTCGAAACACTTTGATTCAAAACACTTCTATTGCTAACTCCAGCTATTTGTTGTATTATTATGTATTCTGTGGGTTTTTTTTTAAGTTTATTTATTTTGAAAGAGTGCAAGCAGGCAGGGGAAGGGCAGAGAGAGGGTGAGAGAGAATCATAAGCAGGCTCCGCACTGTCAGCACGGAGCCCACAGTGGGGTTTGATTTCAAGAAACTCTGAGATCATGACCTGAATCAAAACCAAGAGTCGGACACTTAACTGACTGAGCCACCCAGGCGCCCCTGTGTTTTATTGATTCAGCTAAATCCCTAGCGGTTTGAGGTCATGGCTGTATCTGATTTGCCTTTGGATCCCCAGATCAGGAGCACCTGGTACAGAGCCTTGAACACAGTGAGTGTTCCATAAATGTTGCCTAAACTGAATTGGAAAGAAGTGTTAACTTGAATTACAACTACATTTGCTGCCAGATGTAAAGAACATGCTTTTGCTAAAGGCTCATTACATCAGATACCTCTTTGGGAAGTTTCTCCAGTTTTTTCATGTGTATGTACCTAATGGGGATGTGGTAAGATTGAATTCTTTGAGCATCTGACATATGCTATGTACTCAATAAATAGTTGGGTGTTTTTTCCTTTTTAATCCCAAGTGAAGGAGACAATATGAACAATAAGCAGGGAAGTATAAATCCTGTATAATGTATAATCTGATTTGGATGAATCAGAACAAGCAGGGCTGGCAAATTTGTCTTTTTAATGATACTATGAGGAGAGCCCTGGAATCGAATTTCTTGTTGCAGCCTCTTTACTTACTAGCTGGATGAACTTGGGCAAGTTACTCAACCTCTTTATGTCTCAGATTCCTCACCCATAAAAAGAAGGACAATAACAAGATCCACTTATAAAGTAGTTGTGAGAATGAATTGAGAAAATCCACATAGAACATGTAGCACAGTGCAGGTCACACATCAAGCACTCAAATTATATTTGCTATTATTATCATCGTTATCATCATCATAAAAACCTTAATTCATAGGTATCTGCTCAAAGAAAAGACATTATTCTTCACAGCCCTGTACAAGTTATAGCTGTACTGTGTCAAATTCATGAAACTCAAAGATTTTAATTCTAAAATTAAATTATGGGTGGCAGCTTTGAGATTGTGCACTTCTTTCAAGCAATATTTGTTGTTGGTTTTGTGCCACACTTGGGAGAACAAACTTATTTGATTCAAGGAAGACTGGGAATGAAGGAAACCAAGAGAGTCAGGTAAAAGTCATGAACACAAAACCACAACTAGAAAGGTAAATTCAAACTAAAGGTCCATCAGAGGTCAAAATATCAGGGTTTGCCAAAAACTCGAAGGGAAAAGTAAACCATAACAGCTCCTATGCAAGACCCCAAACAGAACAATGGATTCAAATGTTCACTGTAAGATCATTTGTTGGGGTTAAAAGATAGCTTATTAGAGAAGAAAAAAGAAGCAACAGGATAAAAGTAAAAACTTTGTTTATTATGTATCACATACTCGTTTTCATTTACTTGTCTTTCCATTTGAAAACTGGAAATAATAAACAATAACTGCATGGCTTAAAAATATTAACTTCTCTGATTCTCACAATAAGACTGGAGGACCAATGGAAAGATACTTTCTACATCCAACACCTGTACTTCTCCCTCATGCCCCACTTTTTTCCAAAGCACTGATCTGTGCTCTTTTTTAATTCTATTTTATTTTATTTCTTGATCTGTGCTATTTAAGAACTGTTTCATGGAGAATCCAAGTCCATCTTATAAGCTGACCATGCATGAACAAAGGAATGAAGAATGACGGAGAATGCCAGGGGCTCCCAACAGTCAAGGCACACAGTGGATATAGTCAACTGCAGTGCCAAGCGAGATAGCTAACATTACTCCTCTCTCAGCATAAAGGTCCCTAAGGATACTAAAAACTTGGCAACGTTGAAAAGCTTCACTTGCTTCCTGCATGGGGTGGGGGAAACAGCTTGCTTAGTGGGAAAAACCATAGCCCAGGGCCAATCCGCTGGCTACATTCATCAAAGAAATGGCTGCAACAGAACAGATTTTTCCCTTCCGTATGGGAATGACTCATGAGCTTGTTTATTCAAAAAGTTACATTCTCCATTGAGAGAAGTGGATGATAGGGGAGTAAGATGATAATAATAGTTCAAGTTCATACTAGTCAGCCTGCCCTCTCCTGTCTCTCATCTCTCTCTGCACAGCTGTATTGGCACCACTCCAATGCCCAAAATGTGGTTACCATGTTTTAATCATTCTGCCTTCATTTTTTATCCTAAATAAAGCAAGAAACACAACTACTCTTTCTCATTTACTCTTTGCCCTCTTAGAAAGAGAATGCATTGATTCGGTAAGAATTACAGACTTTGTGTCAGACTGCCAGGGTTAAAATCCTGACTGCTGACTTGCAAACTGTGTGAACCTGGGCAAGTTACTTAACTACCCTGGGCCTCTGTTTCCTTGTCAGTAAAAATAGGAATAAGAATAATACTTATATCACAAAGTTATTATGAAGAGTGAATTAGTGAACACATGAAGAATAATTCCTGCCATGTTGCTAGTTGTACATTTATTGACATCACTTCACAGATGACCAAATATTCCTCTTCCAGTATGGATGTTTTTAAGTTCAGGATTACCTTAGGAAGTTCAAATTAAGCCATAAATGAAAGTAGGTCTTTTAGGGGAGAGATATTTGTTCTCTGAAAAATATTTTCGTTTCAGGCTAGGGAGATTTTCTGGGAGTTTCAAGAACTGGCTCGTAAGAAAGAAGAATTTTGGGGGCACCTCACTGGCCCAATCGGTACAGCATGCAACTTGATCTCAGGGTTGTGAGTTCAAGCCTCAGGCTGGATGTAGACATTACTTAAAAATAATAATAAAATAAAATCTTTAAAACAGAAATAATTTTATAAGTATGGGTGTGTGTTTCTGTTTATCTGAAGAATCGTCTTTCTTCCATATGTGTGTATATGTGTATATGGGAAGAGAGTTCTATCATCTAGATAGATGATAGATATATACATACATACATAGACTTTTATTTTTCCGTTTTATTTATCAGTTTCCTTTTCCAGCATCTTTGACATATTGTGGCAACAGAAGAGCTTATTCATCATATTTTCTATATTTGAAAAATTCTATATTCAAAGTTTAAAATTTCTGTATTTAAAATATCCATAAAGGCAAAAGAAAAGAATTTGCAAATTGCTTCTTTCCATACACTATGTCTTTCAAACATAAGGACAGTAGAATTGGCTGAAAATCTGTTCTTTGACATATAAGAATAAATCCCATTAGTGGAGTTTTCTAACTCCTTGTGGCATGGTGACTGCTCATTCCACTTTAATGAAGGTAAACAGAGCTATTTTTATCAGATTTCATAGGATTATTAAATTCTTCACCTATATTAATTCAAAAAAGAAAGTTATAGATATAAGGGCCTACAAATAAGAATGCCCACATTCTTTACATGTTGTACAATATATTTAAATGACAGATAATTCCCAACTGGATTGTCTTGGTTCAGTCTATCTGTGATTATTTACTTAAGGGACTGTTTTACTCACTGGGTAAAATCAGGACGTCATCCCCAGGACCTGGAATGGTATGGTTGTGTCCTCCCCAGCCTTCTTCAAGGCCTATCCATGCTTCAGGAAGGGACCATTTTAAAGCTGACTTAGGTGCAGAGGTAGAAGCTACAAAATGAAAGAAAAATAGAAAAGTAACTATGAAAATCTGACTCACTATAATAACTCGCAAATTCTGTCTTTATTTTAGGATACGAATGATATTTTTACCTCCCAAGGTAGCCGTCTTTTGATATTTTATAACCTTCCAAAAATCATTTTATCAATTATAAAGCAAGTATTCAATTCTTCAATTACATCTATTTCTAGGGAAAATACATTCTACTTTTGTTATTACACATTTGTGTTTTGCCTTATGTAAATATGGCATATGCTCATCATGGAACATTGGAAAATGCAAATATAGAAAAAAAAAATAGTAATAATTACCCATAATCTCAACACCTAGAGATAACTGCCATTAACCTTATATTTGCTTTTCCTTCCAGAATTTCTCAGCATTTTTATATAATTGAGATTACATCGTATATGTAATTTATATTCAGTTCTTATTTTAATTAGCTTAGCAATTTTTAAGATGCATTTTCTAATGTCATTAAAACTCCTTGCAACATAATTTTAATAGGTACATAATATTCTATCATATACAAGGTCTATAATATCCTTAATGTTTGGCATTTAGGATCTTTCCACTTTTAAAATTATAAATAATGCAGTGTTAAATCTCTCTATACAAATCTGCCAGTAACAATGATATCTTCTTAAAATAGAATCTTGGCAATGGAATCACTGAGTCAAAGGTCTAATCTTCTCATATTTCTTAATGCATATTAAAGGCAATGCATAATAAATCTGGACACCTTTCAGTGCAGTAGTTTACATACAGTTCATATGTTCCAACTGGTTTTTATTGCTTCTGCCACTGATGGTCAAATGGCATTTCCTTTTCAACCATCCACTGGCCACTTCATGAGGGAATGGTAACATAAATCTAATAATATCCAGTGGGGGCTGCCCAATATCCATCATGCACAACACCATGTTGAACTGCACCCACATGTTCTTTTCAGAAGTGTGATCCCTAGCACAGAGACAGAGGGCACAGACAGTCTCTCAAAAGAGGATGAGAAGATTCACAGATGATACCAAATGTTATTTGAGTTTTAAGAGTTCAGATAATGTGGTATCTCACGTGATGGGGGGAGGGGGCACAAAAATCTCACCCATTATGCTAATTTCACAAGGATAAATAATGAGTACCCTCTCTACCAAAATTTCCTAAAAAGTAGGGATACAAAAAGGAATAAAAGGCCATTCTTTCCTCCAAAGGAGCAAATAGTGTTGTGTAAGTTGTATAAATAAATCCTAGGAGGATAGAGCTCTGAAGGTGTTCTCTTTAATGGTACCCAACAGAGAGGAAGTGAGACCTTGATAGAGGAGCCTTCCTGGAGAGGGAGCAGCTGAGCTGCATTTTAGGCTTAGTGATAAAGGGAAAGGGTGTTGTGGTGAGACAGAGAGGATGATCATGAGTAATGGCAAGAAATAAGACATTAAGTGAAGGGTCTCTAAACAGTTTGGTGTTGCTGAAACACAGAGCAGGGAGGAGGCAATTGATGAGGCTGGAGAAATAATCAGAGATCCAAGCATGCTGCAACAAAGATGGTAACAAAGATAGAAGAGACAAAGATGACTCCTAGCATAGGTGGTAATGGGCAGAGATGTCCATTAAAACAGAATTGATGAATTCTGTTTGGAAAATATAGAGTTTGAGGTGTCTTTGAAAAGGCCTCCAGGTGGAGGTACACAGCAAGCAGGGATTAGATATGAATCTGAAGAATAGGAGAGAGCTCTAAGTCAAAGAGATGGATTTCAGGGCTGTATTTGAAACTCTGAGGATGGTGAGGATATCTCCAGAGGATTACAAATGAGAAGAAAAAATGTCTTAGGTCAGAACCCTGGGGAATGCCCAGTTACTTTGTCTACTGGAACCCAACTCCCTTGTAATCATGGTCTCATTAAAGCCCTTGGGTAACTGAAAAGTATATAGATTGTGGTCAAGTAGAAATCTAAGGAATTTAGGGGTGCCTGTGTGGCTCAGTCAGTTCAGTGTCCGACTTTGGCTCAGGTCATGATCTCGTGGTCCATCAGTTCAAGCTCCATGTCGGGCTGTGCTAACAGTCAGAGCCTAGAGGCTGCCTCTGGTTCTGTGTCTCCCTCTCTCCCTGTCCCTCCCCACTCACACTCTGTCTGTCTCTCTCTCAAAAATATATAAACATTAAAAATTAAAAAAAAAAAGAAAGAAAGAAAGAAATCCTAGGGAATTTAATCAGCACAAAAGAGACACTCCACCAAAGTAAT
Organism: Felis catus; assembly: GCF_018350175.1. Lineage (NCBI taxonomy): Eukaryota > Metazoa > Chordata > Mammalia > Carnivora > Felidae > Felis > Felis catus. The sequence continues at coordinate 49,364,840 of NC_058372.1, forward strand.
CAGTCATGGTATTGGCACAAGGCTCACTCAGAAAGAGGCTTTATAAATATCTTATAAACACCAAGACTGTAATACCTAGTTTCTTCCCAATTTTGCCTCCTTTCCAGTAATATAAATATTCAGGTGGGGATGGCATGAAGGCTTTGTTGAAATAGCCACTAAGTAGCACCACAGAGGCCAGAGAGAGATGCTCTGTTGCCTTATTTCCAGTGATACTTCAAAAGGGGAATAACCAGTTTCCTTAAAACCATATACCAAGCTTCAAAAACTCTTTATGTCACAGATATTGGAAACAAATTCCTCACTTTGTCATCTTCATTCTAATATATAAGAGAGCTGAAACTGTCTTTAAATGAACAAACTGAATCTTAATGTTCTAAGAATTATTATTATGAACGACTTTGACCATTCTATACCATTCTGCCTTAAGATAAGAACACTCTCATGGAGACATTTCAGTCTCTTGCAGAGTTACTAGATTTCTATAGTTAATATCAGGCTTCTTTGTGCCTATTACTATTAAAGAAAGGTGGGGAGAAAAAAAGAGGCCTACTAGAATTAAAGAAGAAGCAGCCAGAGACATGCATGAAGAACCAGGAGAGAGGAATGTTTTGGCAGCCTAAGAAATAGAACATGACCAGAAGGCAGAAGTGATCTTGTTAACAGTGAAGTTCTGATAAAAGAGTGAATAAGGATTGACTGCTGAATTTGGCCACCAGAGCACGGATGATCCAGATGAAAGTGGCTCCAGCGGAATGGTTGAGGTGGAACCAGTGTAGATAATAGCGGATTGAGGGATGCAGGGGAGGGAAGGAAGGGAAGACACTGGGTCAGATCATCCAAAATGCTCACTGAGGATTAAACATTTGATGATTAGAGACCCTTAGTATTTTATTTGTCTTCCTAATCTTTAGATAAATGAGTCTTACCTTGAAACCAGACTCCATGAATTTTGGTCAGGACCAACATTTATGAGGAGGCCTCATCTTGCTTTCCTCCACACATCTGTCACTCAACAAAAGCCACAATTTAAGGTGGTCTTAACTTGTTATCTATCTGAACCAAATATTGCCCTCTCCACCTTGATCCTTCATCCACCAAGCTTTTTATAGCTCTGCATCAAGAGGCTAGTCTTTCGAGAAGTTTGCAGCAGAGGTGTCAACTAGAGGAATATTCAGTATCCATGAATTTTGTTTTGCTTTATTTTAATTAAGAGGCACTGGCCAGAAGAGGCCAGCAAAGGAGAGGCTAACTACACAAGACAGAGTCATTTACTGATGGGACAAAATTCAAAAGATGTTGAAAGATGGATTAACTGTAAATAAGAGAAGGGCTGATAGATTCTCAGAAACGTGAGGAAAGGAAATAAACTTAGATCTGTGGGGAAAGGATTAAATTTAGGAAGAGAATATACCTGATTATATGAATGCTCTCATGGCACTATGCACCATATATCCAGGTACCCCCCACTGAAAATACATCATTGGGTAAATGCTCTTCAGAAATATGTGTATCTTCCCCCCCAAAGTGGGTTTCCTTGCTCATTTTCTCCTCTCCAATATTGTATAAAGCACTGTGGACATTGAGAGGATATAAGTAAGACCATAGTGTTGGAGGAATATGAATGACCTGCGCATTATACACTCATGTTGAATCTCTAAATGGGTTAACATATACAGAGAACTCCATTAATCATCCCATTAGTTGCTTTCAAAGAATTTTTGTTGTTGTAATAATTTTACTGTTTTTCATACAACTTTCCATTAAGTAAAATACACACTCATATTTAAATTTTGACATTAGCGGTGCACCTGGGTGGCTCAGTCAGTTAAGCCTCTGACTTCGGCTCAGGTCATAATCTCAGGGTTCACGAGTTGGAGCCCTGTGGTAGGCTCTGTGCTGACAGCTCAGAGACTGGAGCCTACTTCAGATTCTGTGTCTCCCTCTCTATCTGCCCCTCCCCTGCTCATGCTCTGTCTCTCTCTCTCTCAAAAATAAATAAACAGTAAACAAATTTTTTAAATAAATTTTAATATTAGCACATATACCCTATACCATGGGAATCAGGGAATATCTTCAAAGTATATTAATATTTGAAATGTCTTCCTGATGAATGGTCATGTACTAGTTCTGTAACTCTGTGTTTTAGGAATATTTCTTGTTCCAAATTATCTTGGCTAGGAAAACTGATTATATATGATTAATTTTAATTTAGGTCATAAATTAGTATATGCTTAAAAGGTAATTTAAACATCTTAGAGTTTATATGGTATAAACTCATATAGAGTTTATATGGCAGAATGAACACTGAATTGAGTTGAGTAACCTGAGCTCTCATCCAGGCTCAACCAGTGACAGGAGGGACTTAAGCAAACTAATCTCTAGGCTTCCATTTCCTTATTTGTAAAATGAGGCAATTGGATAGGATAGCATGTGAGGTTCTTTTCCTTATTAATACTCTGTAACTCTATGAAGCTTTCTATTTATTTAGCATGTTATAATTGATAGGTCAAGTGAAACATCTTCCAGTTAAACTGACCCCTGCTAAGAAGTCCTAGATGTTGGCCACCCATAGTCACCTTCCAAAGAGTCCTTAATAAAAAATCTTCCTACTAAGTCCTGAGTGGCATGACACCTTGACTATAAAGCTGGCTGAGTAATTAATGGCCACACATAAACAGTCCAGTATCTTCTGAGGGGGCCTGGCATGAGACCTACACCCAACAGATATGTTCTCTACAAATGGAGACTGACCCAAACAATTGGAAATTTGAATACAGAACTGTCAGAGAAGAGAGAATTCCAAGATACTTTTCTTGGTAACACTTATTTTAAAGGAGATTTATTTACTGATTATTTAGTTAGTCATTTGATTGACATCCCCATGTGACCATAAGACCCCATGGAGCCAAAGATCATTGCTCATCAGTTTCCTTCTACATCTTGCACAAGAGAAAATAAATAATGCATTCTGAGCCACCTAAAGGAAAATAAGGATAAAGGACAGGGGACATAAAGAACAAACTGTTATGGCAGCCCAGAAACAGTTTTGAAAACAAAGAACCACATTCTTCCCAGTCCAATAAACATGGAGAAGTAGCCATCAATACATCTAGTTTAGTTTTAGTCTAGTACCTTTTATTTCATTTATTTATTAATTTAAATGAAGGAGTTAGATCATTTTCTGATTAACATGGACTCTGCTCTGATGTAACACAAAAAAATGCCTGGAAATCAAAGGAAAACTTGGCCTTTGAAAAGATTTGTCCCTGATGCAAAGGCATAAACTTACTCAGGATAAACAAAAACAAACAATGAAATACATTAGAAGGTGTTTATGAGTCTTTTAGTCTTTGAGAATTTGGCTTTTATGAGTTAGAGAGATTTCACAGAACCATCTGACTTTTGGGGAGGATTTGTTTACCCTGATGTCCTGAAATTACTGGGAACAATTAAAGTTTTGAGATACCCTGAATTTTTCTTTCCATTTGGTAGAAGCCTAATGGCCCATCTGCAGATCTGGACTCCGGTGTGCACATATGGTCCATAATTTATGAAATGTGCTTATTTACATGTTTTAATTCTTACTTTCCAATGTTTTGAAAGGCACCCTTCTTATATCTTTCTTTGAAATGCAGACACATTTTTCAGTTATAGGGATGACACAATAGGGAATCGTTAGGCATGAAAGCATTGCCTGTTTATAAAACAATTAGATTGAAGGAATTTCTAGAACTATTATTGGAGGACATTCGGCTGTACCAGGCACTTCTATTTGGTGAGTGGGTTAATACTCACCTGAAATAGTAGGGGGCACACCTTCCTTCACCTGGAGAGTCACTTGGACTTGGCCTTCACCTGAAACTAAACACACACACACACACACACACACACACACACACACACACACACACAAATGACTTGGATGTGATGCAAAGAGCATCTTAATACAGAAGATATTCATGTGATAAAGATGGCTCTATCCTAAATTCCTCCCAACCTAACTACATTTTCAAAAAAAAAGTCCTTGTTAGTTAGTCTAGCAATTGATTTCCAACATTTGATTTTGATTGCTTTTATTTGATTAAACTTAATTGCAGTGAGGTCTCCAAGAGAATTGACACATAAATAATTAGGGAGGGGACCCTTTAGCCATATGTTCTTTGGAGGCCAATGTTGGTCAGGAGGGCACACCTCATAGCCTACTTCCTCTCCATCATTTTGAAGGCTTGGCTTTTAGAATTCATGTGTTTTTCAATAGAGTTCAGATCACCCATGAAATGTATTTGCTTTACCTTTATCCAAACAAATTGTCCTTTTAATGAAGGCTTTTTTCCACTCCCCTTTCTCCTTCATCTTCCAAACCAACTGAGCACATTTAAAAGGCCTGGGGTTCATTAATTTTAAGTGTTCAATAAATTAGTGGAAATAATCAAAAGGCCTGATTCTTTCTGATAATGACAATTTGATGTCAGTATAAACCAGTAGATTAAGCTGGGAACATATGCTCCTTTGCCAAGAGAGGCTGCTATAATTAAATAGTGGATGCATCTACAAGGTGCTCTCACGCCTGATTAATTAGTAATCAGGTGCACCAACTCCACTTTTCAGCAACACCTTGTCTCTTATTGGTTAATTACCTTTCTGCCTTATCAGATGTCATGTGAACCAACACCTCCCACCCTGGAGGGCCCACTGCCGTTAAGGCTGCAGCCTTGAGGACTTGGCCAAACCCATGCTCTCCACTTGCCTTTCCAAGGAACCCTAAACCCTTTCCTCTCACACAGGACAGAGTAGACCAAGGATCATTTTGTCTAATTACAAAGCATACACTTCAGAATATTACAAAAAATAATAGTAATAATAATCCTCAAAGAGATCCATGATGAGACCTCTCCTATGCCTCTATTCTTATTTTGATAATTATTCTCATTTAATTTTTCTTCATTATATAGAATGGCTTTCTCCTTACACTGTACATATATTGCGACTAGGTACAATGACCAACAGGTTCTCTATGTGTTCTACTTTATCACTACTTCCAAGGTTTTGCTTATATTCTTTCTTTATCCTTTGTATATTTTACCCATTTTTCTATCTTAAGTAAATAAATAAATAAATATAATGCCACCAGCCCAGTATTTCATCTTTTTTTCTATAATCTCTAACTTACCCACTTGTGAACACACTGATATTGGTATTATTTATCCCAAGCTTGCTCTCAACTTAGCAAATACTTATCAAGCATCAGCTGTGATAAATTTAGGATTGCATTATCATTAGCTCTGTCTCTACATCTTGAAGGGAGGAACTTTCTCATGTACCTTAGGACATTAGACATTGCTAGACATGTAAACATTTAATTTTCATGGACTAATCTAGAAATCCTAAATTTATAGTGCTCAACTCAGGATACCCAGGACTTAGCTGACAATTTCAACAAAATGAACAAATAGAGGCAGGAAATAACCCTTTTAAAGGGTTATTAAAAATTGTAATATTTTTAAATATTTTAAATATTGTATAAGAATCAAAATCTAAACAAGGAAAATTGGGAAAACTTCCAGGAATCATTTGGAAAGGGTTATTAGTTCATTTAAAGATTTTATATAAATCATCCTTGTTAACAGCAGCTTCTAAGTAATTGTAGATTTCAGTACATCTGTGTTCTCTTAAGACAAAGCCACAGAGGTAAAGTAAAAAAGTAAAGTTTCACTTTAAAAAGTCTTTTTTCAAAACCACTGTAGTAATTTTATAATTATTAATTTAACTCAAAATAAGTATAATTTATACTTGTAAGAGGAATGGTTGGGGGAGGGAAAAATGGAGTCATCATTTTTTCACACTACATAGGTCAATAAATTTGAAGTATAGGGAAAATAATCAATGTATCCAAAATCCCCTGGGTGAAAAAAACCACCATAAGCATTGTGCACTGTAGCCATCATGGTGATGATTAACCTGCACACTAAAAAGGCTAACCCTCACCATATCCAACCCTGATTATAGGCTGTTCCTCTTGTCCTTCCATTCACTAACTCACTTAACTCAGGCCCTGTTCTTGGTAATCCAAGGCTTCCTGGTCAGTGGGCTATCATATCTGCCGCTCTACACTGATGGCTTCTGAACTGCATGACCACTGAATTTGTTCAGCCTCTACACATGCAAAAATGTTCCCCACCTCCTGGGGAGCCTCTTCCCAAAAACATATATTGAAAAGCAATCACCTATTTGGTTAGAACGAGTGTGTGAATACCATTCAATCTGAGGAGTACTTTCAGTACCCAAAGAAATGGAGAAAAGTTACCAAAGTAGGAAAGATTGAAAAAGTCTGATTTCCTTCACCATCACTTGCACATGGCCCTCTGCAGGCTGGTTCTGAGATGTGAGTGGGTCAGAGGGTTATTCTTCCCCAACACCATTTCCACACCCTGAGAGTGAAGCCAGAGAGAGTGGTGCTGAATGAGGTCTAACACCTTGGGTTTGAATCCTGGGTCTTCCAGTTCCTTGATGTGGGTAACTGATAAGTTCTTCACCATTTCTGAACCTTACTTCTGTGAAAATGGAAATAGTTGTCCTATCTACCTCATAGCGTTATTGGGAAGAAAACACGAGGTAACTCCTGTAACATGCTTAGCACAGTTCTTGGCACATGAATAATAGTGATTATCAACACTGTTATTATGGCATGCTCATTATTCTAGCAGCCAGTTAACAAAACCCAGGAAATATGCTTCTACTCTTTTTACAGCTGTACCTAATCATGATGAGCCATAGTATTCAGAGCTGTAAGCAACTTAACCAGATCTGCTAAAGTTTGCTAAGTGCTTTGACTCTCTAAAAGGCAGTGTAGATGTGAAGTGTCACTTCCAATTTGGACAAATACAAAGAGGGATGAAAATACAAAGAGGGATGAAAATCTGAGAAAAAAGGTAACAACTCAGGAAAAAAGCCTTACGCAGGCTGTGATATTATGCATGTGTCTTCTCGGTGCTTATGATTTCTAAGTTTGTAATATGAGAGTGGTGAATCTACTTTGTTTATAAACGGAAACTCATTGCAGTTGATCCTTCCCAGGTTGTAAAAATATCTGGTTGGTCCTCAAAAAGAAAAGAAGGCTTTGGGCCAATTATTGCCAAATTATTCTTATGAGTGCTATATAATATAAGGTTGCTATAAACACAGAGATCTAGAAGAAAGTGAGAAATGTGCTAAGGAAGAGGAGAGTTACTCAGCCAAATATGATACTAGTGTCTTCCAGAATTTTGTACTGTTCCCGGCAAATTTTGTCCTCACTAGGGCACTAGGGAAGAGAAAAATTAATTATCTCCTTGAGTAGGTCCCATTCTCTGTTGCAGTTTTGAAGGGAGAAATAAGTACTTATCCATGTAAAAATTAAAAAAAAAAAAAAAAACAGGTGGCATCTTAATGGGCCTTGACTCCTTTTGTATTTCATTCTTGATCCATATTCCCATTCACACTTTGCCATTACGTTTACGCACATATTGGGGCCCCTCATTCAGATCGCATTTACATAGCATAAGTCAGCCGCTGACTACACATGGAGAGAATCTGAAACAGCACCTGCAATTTGTGTCTGCAGATTTCACCCATTCTCTCCCTGACTCATGCCTTCTCTCTCAGTCTCAGTCTGCTCTGGACCCAGGTTCCAGGTCTCTTCTCATGGACCAGCAGTCAAGTTTGATCCTCTTTCTCTACATTCCAGCTTAGCTTGCCCTATCTTCTACACCCACCTCTTCTCCCAAATCTATCTTGCACTCCTGTACACTCCTGCTCTGTGTCTACCTCCCTGTTCAGCAAACGTGACCACACATCCCAGAACTTAGCCTTTTTCTCTTAACCATTGAGAATTACTGGTCCCTGGTAGCTAAAGATTAATTCACAGGACCATACTTCCATCTGATTTCAGCTTCACAGGGGCAGCAACACAGCCACCTTGGCCCTTTTAACACAGGATCTTTTAAAATCCTTCACAGAAACATTATATGAAAATCCTGTGATCATCTTTGAGTCTTCCATTATCCCCAAAAGCTTTCATTCATGGAAGGATATAAATTTTTTTAGGTGTAAAAGAACTTATTCAAGACACAACATGGGGCCCCTGGGTGGCTCAGTCGGTTAAGCAGCCAACTTTAGGCTCAGGTCATGATCTCGCAGTCCATGAGTTCGAGCCCCGCGTCGGGCTCTGTGCTGACAGCTCAGAGCCTGGAGTCTATTTCAGATTCTGTGTCTCCCTCTCTCTGACCCTCCCCCGTTCATGCTCTGTCTCTCTCTGTCCCAAAAATAAATAAAAACGTTAAAAAAAATTTAAAGAAAGACACAATAGACATATCTAATATCTACATTAACTACAGTCCTGAGAGCGCAATTAAACCTTCATTAATTAACTCAGAAAACAATAACGATTGTTATTGTGACTCAGTGATGCCTGCCACACTTGTATGGGGCATCTGTCATGTCCTGGATTCTGTGTAGATCTACAGAAGCAGAACTTCCAAGGGAGGGGCATGGAAACAAGCATTCCAGCTGTTTGCCCATGAGGCATATTTAAAAAGCCTTGGGGCGCCTGGGTGGCGCAGTCGATTGAGCGTCCGACTTCAGCCAGGTCACGATCTCGCGGTCCGTGAGTTCGAGCCCCGCGTCAGGCTCTGGGCTGATGGCTCGGAGCCTGGAGCCTGTTTCCGATTCTGGGTCTCCCTCTCTCTCTGCCCCTCCCCCGTTCATGCTCTGTCTCTTTCTGTCCCCAAAAAATAAATAAACGTTAAAAAGCCTTAAAAGGGGCACCTACGGAGCTTAGTCAGCTAGGCGTCCAACTCTCGATTTTTGGCTCAGGTCATGATCTCATGGTTTTGAGGCTAAGCCCTGTGTTGGGCTCCATGCTGGGCATGGAGCTTGCTTAAGATCCTCTCTCCCTCTCTTCCTCTGCCCCTTCCCCCACCCTCTAAATAAAAACATTAATTAACAGACAAATATTTTAAAAATAATACAATAAATAAAATAAAAAACCCTGAACTGAGGAATTTTACAACTTCTCTCAAAAATGTGGTTTGTTCTCCGGAGCAGGTGTTCTTAGCAAGTAAGGAAAGATACCCAGATAAAAAAGAGATCCCTGTGTTCACATTTCTTACTTTTCATCAGTTATACCAAAAATTTGCAGATCACATTATATTCTCAAAATATAAAATGTGAGGTAATGATTTTAGTAGCATCAGTGTTTTACTTTAATAGCTATGAATGTTACTGAATTTTAGAAAAAGCAACTAGGTCATTGAACCCATGATTTTATGGATATTATTGCTTAAAATGAGGTTAGGTTTTAAAAATAAGACAGTGCAGGAATTGATTTAAGACAAATCTTAGGAAAATAAAGGTACAAGAGGCATAGGATGTGACAAATGGTGAAGATGGTATTCAAATACCTAAATTTAGGAAGTATAGAGCCCTCAATAAGTACAAGTTTTTCCTATAAATAGGGGGGAAAAGAATTGGTTTACAAGGGTACACACATGAGCATGTATTGAAACAAACCAACAATAATGGGGCACCTGGGTGGCTCAGTCAGTTGAGCGCCCGAATTTGGCTCAGGTCATGATCTGACAGTTCTTGAGTTCGAGCCCAGTGCTGGCCTCTGCGTTGACAGCTCAGAGCCTGGAACCTGCTTCAGATTCTGTCTCCCTCTTTCTCTGCCCCTCTCCCCACTTGTGTTCACTGTCTCTCACTCAAAAATAAATAAATAGACATTAAAAAATACCCCAAAACACTAGTATACTAGAAAAAGCACCAAACTAGAGTCAAAAAGGCTGACTTTGAATACTGGTTGTACTACCCATTCCCTACATGAACTAGGGCTACCACCAGCATCCCTAAGAATTAGCTCCTTAATCTGAGTGATTCCTAGAAAAAGTATTTGATTCTGACTTCTAAGTTTTCCTTCCTTGCTTTTTTCTTTCCTTTTCTCCTTTTTTTCCTTCGTTTTCCTTTTGGAAAGAAGTTTCTTGCAACGGACAGGCAAAGTCTCTTTTCATATCGCCAGCTCCTGTTCCATTCTCTATATTTTTGCCATAAAGGTTAGTGCAGGTCCCCAAAGTCAATCCTCTATATTACTGGCAAAAATCCTTGGGGATCTTTGGGGAATGAGTTTTCTATAAGAATGTAAATTAATTTATTAACTAGAATGCTATGGATTGCCTTAGAGGGCCTCAGCATGGGAATGGCGGCAGAGTTTCAAAGGATTATGATTCTGCTCTGCTTATAAAAGCCTCCCAAAATGCTCGGGGGAGCAAGTTGAGTCCTCTCTCCTCCACAGATGCTAACAGAATTCCTTCCCAAGGAGTTGTTGGGGGTCTTCTGGACCAGCTGAACAACAGAAGGATGTAGGCAGCAGCCTGCCCTAATCCCCGAGCCCTGAGCTCTTTGAGAAGACAGAAACCCAGGAGGTACCCATGATCTCCTGGCCGCAACCTCAGGAAGACAGACACTCCTTATTTTCAGGATCTCCCAGGTTAACAGCATCTTTTCTGAGCCTTCTGTGTGATGTGACTTGACTTCTTCAGGACAACTGGTGCACACAATAAGATCCATCTGTCTTTCTATCTACAGCCCTCTTGCCCTGGAACACAGGCCCGGCTTCTTGCCAAACAGCCTGCCTTTATCTTGGCGAGGGGGCCGTTTGGAGACAGGCACTGGCCAGCCTGGCTAGACATGTCTTTTTTTCCATCAGATCAGAAGAAGGTGGTAGGCAGGAGCCTCTGCGCCTCGCAGGCGCTGGCTCAGCTGCCGCCTCACACAATATCCAGCCCGGCTGCATCTCTGCTGCGAGAGCGGGGCTGTGTGAACCCGGGAGGGCAACTGTGAATGGCTCAGCATCTGACATGAATTTATCACCGGCTGCTGGGTGGGTGGAGGAGAAAGCAAGGGTAAGGGGCTGTGGGCGTTTAATGCACCCTGCCACAACCCAACAGTTTGCCCTAAAGAGCCTTTTCGTGATATAAAAGGACAGGGTCAAAAGTAAGTTGACCCCTGACAGAATGTACAATTATTAGGAGAGGACTGTGCACGAGCAGCTGCTGGAACCCCACTGGCTCCGCATCGGGCTTCCAAGAGTCAGAATATGAATAATCAACTCAAGATGGTTTCCTCCACCCCTCTCAACCCCCATCACCTCCCCCCAGCCTTCTCCTCCCTTTTGGGGCAAGTCCTATTATATTCCTACAGGAAGAAGCATAGCCCTCCCTAGCAGCTGCAATAATTGTGTTCCTATTGTGATGAAGGCCTCCTCCCGGCCACCCCCCTACAAGTGGCCATTGTGAGTGGAGAGTCAGTGATTATACGCTCCGCCTGATGCTTTGGGGGGACCCAGCTGCCTGAGTGCTGACACACGAGTGTGCGGAAGGCCAGGGCGGGGCAGGGTGGGGGGCTGGTAGAGGTGGAGGCAAGTGGTCGGGGGATCCCGCGTCTGTGAGACGGGACCCTGACACACCAGACCTTTTTCATAAGTCAAGCCCAGAACAAATGAGGCTTTATCAGGCCCCAGTGATGAGCAGTCTCATCTCCCTTTGAAGTGGAGCTGAGCATGGGGTCTAGCAGCCTTTCCTCCTTTGGACCAAGCAAACATCCTTCTTTTGATATGCTACATGCTCATTATCTCTGCCCCATTTAATGATTTTTGATTGAAGGGTGGCGGCTGGGATGCCGAGAAGATCGTTAGAGAGGCTCCATCCAGCCAAGCCTGCAAGAAAGGCTCTCCTTGTGCCTGGGCCTAAATTTGGAATTTCTTAACAGTGTGCGCTTGTTCTTAGAGGCAGATAAGGGCTGAGCGTGAAATTCTTAATTAAGCAATAAATAGAGAGTGGGGTGTCAGCAGATGTAGCCAGTAGCCATGGCAACGGGAATCACATGGGCAAGAGAGCTGAGACTAGATGTAGGCCTCAGGCCTGGGCCTGACTGACAGCTGAAGAATCCTACAAAGCTTGTAAACCAGATTAATTAGCTGACTAATTATTTCATAGCGTTAATGTAACTAAAAAATAAAAATAGTTAACCATGAACTGAAACATCCCTGGAAAAACAGCAGGGAAAGAGGCAGTGGGGAACTGGCTCTGAAAGGCAGAGACGGGAGCTGCTAGTTCATCAAATCGCGTAAACAGAAAAAATGGGCTTGCTGGATTTGACTCTGACTCTGAAAATATAAAAGAACGCTTATCCTGCAGTCTTCCCCATTCCCAAGCATGTCATAGAAGTTACAGTTTGGAACCATTTGTCACCATTTCTCACATCAAACGTTGCTCCTCATGGTCCTAACACAAACTATAGAACACGAGTATTTTGCTATGGTCTGTTCCACAAGTGGCTTATTAGGCAAAATTCTCAGGGGCTTTAGAAAGGCAACCTTAACCAATCTTCTTAAAAGATATGTTTAAATGAGCTAGGTTATCTTATTCTATGGGTAACAATTGCTTAAGTGGTATTAAATTTCGAACACGAAAACAATATATCATGTATGTCATGTTATCATGAATCTCAGTTATCTTATAAAATCTAGTCAAGGAAAATGGAATGAGACCGTTTCAGAAAGGTCATGACATGTACGCTAAGTTCAAGGTATGTGGCATTGCTAATCTAGGAAAAAAAGAAAAAAATCTAGAGAAATAATCTACTGAGAAAATGTGTAGTAAAGTAACAGGGTACACTAATCACATTTGAAGATATCTGGGTGTTTTGTACCCCAATTCCAAGAGATAAGTAGATATTCTTAACTTCATCGTATACTTGAAGCCACTGAGACATGGAGCATGTATAATTGTGCGCCCCAGGTGAAATAGCCAGCCACTGATTAAAACCCTAAACCGTAAGCTCTGGCCATGAGCTTTCGAAAGAACCTACATCCCATAAAGACACATTTGCTAAAGAAAGACAAAACTTGCCTTCACAGAGAAGAGCAATACTCTCAACATGTATTATGTGTGCAGGACTTTTTGTTTTTTTGGCACTGGGGATCAATGAGAAGTTTTCTCCCACAACCCTGCCTAGCACTCCCCACCCTATTTGGTCAGTGATCAATGATTATTTAGTAGGCAGCACACTCTAGTGGGGAGAGCTATAGCCAGGAGCTAGAATGCCTGGGTTCTGATTTTTTTCTTTTCTCAACTGAGTCTAAGATGAGTCAGGTATCTTCACAATCACACACAAAGCAGCCAAACGGAGGAAACAGAGATAATTGTGATTTTTTTTTAACTTCCTATCCTGAGGGATGTGTGGTAAGGTTGCAAACAAACAATACAAAAGATGGTCCGCTTAGAAGTGGTCAACAAATTAATGAAACACAGCCAGCTGTCAGTGAAGCAACACTCTGAATGCAAAGCTAGCCAGGAATAGGAGCATGGTCTCTCCATCCCCCACCCCTGGCAGGAAATTCAATGGACCTGAAAGAGGTCAAGCAGTTTCTCTATGATAAAATTAAACTTCTGTATAAACCACCCTCCCCATATAATTTTTTTTAAATATCAGGAATATGTCCACATAAACTGTGAGGTCTTGACTTATGTTCTCCTCTTAGATGAAATATATTTTATGTAAATTATCCCAGTCACAGGGTCCAAAAAAAACAATTAGGACCCAGACCTATAAAGTCACGTGGTCCAAAAAAACAATTAAACGGAAGTGACAAACTAATCGGCAAAGAGCCAGAACACTATTGCTCGGGGTCTTGGTGAGGTACCAGCAGCAACTACCTCACTGCCATCATGGCCTTATTAGCTTTCCAGCAATAATGCAAACTTTATGGAAAGGATATCCAAAATCATAACCAAACCCACCCAATCCAACACAGCTGCACAGGACACCACCACCGAGGAGCAGCACAAGACTCAGTTCCCCCTGAATCCTCACATCCTCACTGGACCGCCCAGAAATGAGAACAGAAGTAGCGCCAGCCACCTACCCACCCATTCACTCAGAGGATACAGGTGGCACAAATGACCACAGAAACCACTGCATAGAGCACTGGGAATCCTCCTAAGGACCTACAGTTTCCATGTTTATTAACCAACCAACTAACCCTCTGTGATTTCCTGTCCCTTTTCCAACTCTTATCATTTAAAGGTGGAGACCCTAGGTTATTCTGATACAAAGAATTTTGTTAATTAATAAAGGCTATCTACCTAATAAAAATGTTTTAAACTGAAAAATGCATCTATATCATATATACACTCATATATGCACACAGCTGTACATCTATATATAAATATGCATACTTACACAGATGTGCACTTAAACCATATATGTGAATAAACAGCTTAATAGTACAACTTGCCATTAATTCAATAAATAAGGATAGCAAAGGAGAAGAAGATCTGTAGTTGCATGACTTGATTTTCTTTATGCCACAAATATTCCTTTACCACATTTGGTTTATGTGGCCATTTAAAGTTTGCAGTTCATGAACAAAATCTGACCAATAGACAAGACAGACTCTTCACAAGCATGCTAAGAAATAGAAAAAACAATTTGAAATTAAAATTCTCTTCTAGAATATATATCAAGTGAACCTTGTCACAGTTAAAGTTTATGTCACCTATTTGCTCTTACTTAATGGCTGCATTCAGCTTTAGTGGTAAAACAGTCTCAGGGATCTCTGTCCATCCTGAGTTTTTATAGTTTATGGTTGATCAAATCAGAAATAAAATTTGAATGGTACAATTCAGTGCAAATAAAATATACAACAATCCATTCAGCAAAGACTTACAAATACCAGAGAATTAACCATACTCCCCTCTCTGGTGCTATTAAAATTTAATAGTCCCTGAGCTCAAGTGTAGATCAGACTCTGTGGATATATGGCTAGGCACAAGGAGAAGGGACACAGAACTCAGGACAACTGCCCAAGCTGTCAGATTTCAGAGTCCAATCATTTCACTGCAACACACGGCTCTCCCCTCCAGTTCCTCATAACTTCATACCACAAACGTTTAGAATTGGAGACTGAATGGTGGTTTCCCACTGTGTGCCCTCAAAATTCTCATCCAGTTATACTTACCCAGATAGGTGAGTTGCCTCAACTGGGTATTGAAGAACCAGTCACAACCTTGGTCCTGACCAGGTGATGGCAGAGATGGAAGGGACTGCCCTACCCGACTCCCACACCTTATGAGGATGTCAGGGTAAGGCCACGAGACCGTGTGCATGAGCAGGAGGTAATTCCCAGGCGCAAAGTTGCCAAACGTTGCTGAGTACTTTAAGTGAGAGAACAATACAATAATGCTCATTTAATAAGGAAGGCTTTCCCCAGAAAATAGATACAAAGAAAGCAAGTGGAGTAGATTAGAAACACAGCAGTTCACACCCAGAGTACTCTTCTTGCAGAAAATAGGCTTATTTAAATCCACTCCATAATAAATTCATAACCAGAGCTACAGAATCTTAGAACATGAGGACAGAAAGACTCTGTAAGTTTCTCTTGTTTAACAACCTCAACTAACAGAGAAGAAAAACAAGACAAGTGAATTGACTTGTCCCAGGTCAAACTGCTGTGAGATACAGAGCCAGATCTAGAATTCTTTTCCACTTTTTCCATCACCTAAGGAGGCAGGCAATGATAGTAGGGCCATCCATTTATAATAGTAATAAGCTAGCACTGTTGGAGCATTTGCTACATGCTCAAGTTCTATTCATACCAAGACATCCAATCTTTCAACAACTCCCTGTGTTACTATTACTGCCCCATTTTACAGATGAGGACACTGAGGCAGACAGAGGTTCAGTAACTTGCCCCACACCACAAAGCAGGGGAGTACTGCACCAGGATAGACACAAGGGTATTCACCTCCAGAGTCATCATTCTGCTGCCTTCACCTCATGAAAATTCTCCAAGATGTTCTCCTGGGAACCTCAAGGGAAGGAAATAGCTGTCCTTTCTGAGAAGGTAGGGGAAGGGTGGGAAGGGTTGCTAGAGAGAGGATCAAAGGAGATTCTGCCTTAAACTATGTCCCAAGTCAGACCTGATCTCATGACCCTAAGAAGAATGTATATGAGGAGACAGGAAGAAAGAAATGCATTAAAAGGAAGAAGATGAGCATAAAGAAATCCATTGGATTATCTTTTTTTCATAAAAATGCACCCACTTTCCACATGGCTATTCCTATCTTGGATGCCCCTAAGCATTTGACTCAACCAACCCCAATGAAGGTCCAGACCTTCATGTGCAAGTTAATCTTTGACCACAAGGTGGCAGTATGCAATGTAAAAATGTTTTGTTAAGACATTTTCTCGGGCTACAAACACTTCTCCCTGTAGAAAATTGGTTCTCCAGGAGTAAATTGGTTCTTCTCCCTGGAGAAGATTGGTTCTTAATCCCTAATATTATAATAACATAATTCTATAGGAGGCTTAGTAGATGTTTTTCATTGTATTAATAAAGTTAAAATTTCAGGTATAACCATTCTGTTATTCAAAGTAAGATTCAAACAGATTCAGAAATTTTCAAGTTTAAAAAATAAAATAAACAATAACCACCATATCTTATACTCAGATTACATTCACTAGGCCAAAATGCTGTGGTGGTTTTAATTATCAGTACCAGAAGATGCTAATACCTGCAAACGGCTATTTCACAGAAAAAAAAAAAAAAAGATAAGAATCCCTGGGAAATGGTCCATACCAGTAAATGAATTCCTGGGGTTACCTGCAGAGATCTGTTGATCCAAGGGTTCTCAAACTGCACTGAGTAAGTCTCTTGATCCAAGAGCAGAGCCATCCAGCCATAAGGGTTAGACAATGTGTCATGTACATAATTGACTATGGTTGTCTTATTTCTGCTGTCAGTCATGATTAAATCATAAGGAACATCTGGAGCATTAGCTCTAGGGTAGTTTAAAAAGAAAAAAAAAATGAGTTGTGTTATTTGTCCATTCTGGATCTAATCCACTCCTCTCCCATCAGTGGTAATTCATCTTCTATTCTTCCCATGTGTGTCTTGAGCTATCTTGTCTGTGTATCCATGGAACTTTTAGTAAGCACTCTGTGGGTCAAAATAACCCAGTGGGAAGACATCACTGGATCATTAGTGCATTCCACTGGTCTAGTGGGTTGAAGGTAGTAATACTCAGATATGAGGCCACTAATAAATGCCATCTTAATGACTTCATATAGCCAAGAATATATAATAGTATTTTCATAAAGAATTGTCCCTGGGCTGATTTTTGCCCTAGACCAATTTTATCAGCATCAGAAAACATATCATATAGTTATTAAATATTTTTATTGGGGCAATGACTCAGACCCAGAACTTAACGTGCCTAGACTCTCAGAAGCCCACCTCCAACCACCTGGTAAAAATGGCTTCAGTAGCCTTCCAATCACCTTTCCCAGAAAGAAGAGATGACCTGGCTCCTCTCCTGCGTGCCTGCACAATTCCCAGTGCTTACTCCCACCTAGTGCTGGATTTTTTTGTTTATTAACATAGACTGTGAGATCTTGAAGTTAGAGATATTTTCTCCTTTTTAGTATCCTCTACTCTGGCACAGGGCCGACACCTATGGGCACTCAAATGATGTTTATTACATGAAAGAAGAGTGAATGGATGAACTCTCTCCAAAACAGCTGGTGCCAACTTCCTAATTCATACAAAGCATTTCTAGAAGTGCATTTTAGCAAATGAGGAAATTGAGGCAGAGTACAGCAAAATTATTATGAATGTCACAAGGTAGAACTAGAAATTTATTAATTTCTACAAATTATACAGAAAGTGATTTTTAAGACTTCACTAGAACATAAAAAGATTTAGCCACATGCTAAGACCCTAAAAGAAGGTCAAAGTGGACAGAAAATAAGAGGCAAAAGTAAAAAAAAAAAAATCAATACACATTATGACTGTCCTTCCCCCTTCGGTTTGATTTTCATGAGAATCTTCAACTGTGGCATTTTGCTGCAGGCAGATAATTAAATTCTCAAACTAGAGGGAAATGAGACAAAGGAGGATGTTGGGTTTTCAAAGTAAGGTGTGGCCTGAGCATATCCAAAGCCAATTTACAATCCAGTACATTTTATAGAAAGAAAACTGTTTTTAGTGTTAAATGCTTGGGTACTATGGTCAAATGGGTATAAATTGGGAATCTATATTTGCATACTCTAGATAGATGAATTTGGGCAAATTACTGACCCTCTTTAGGATTTAGTTTGCTTTTTCTAAAATGGAGGCAACAACAGTATGTATCTTTGATATATATCTACTGTGAAACTTAGAGATAATATATGTATTCAGTCATCACCACTAAGCCCACTAATATCTACTCACAGCTCATTTAAAAAAGAACCTCATATGTGCCAGATTTGCCATTCTGTACTATTTATTTTAATGTTTAGCAATATATCCACGGTATTTGGTCATTTAAAAACACACTCAAAAATTTTCATGGTATAGATCCTTGGCCCAGGAAATGCAGTATTTTATACATACTTCTTGTAAGAATAAATGTGTTTCTTTCATTCATTAATTAATAAAATGAAAGGAATTTAAAAATGCTCAGAAATTTGAGGGAGAAAGAAAACTGCTCTTTCCCCAGGTTTCCCTATGCAGCATTAACTGAACCTTTAGAAGTTTTGGAGGGGGGTTTTCTGTCCTTGGGCTTGGGATATTTAGCATTTTTCATATGTATATGAGGATTCAGACTGGAACTAAAGAACAATCCTAAACTCGTATTTGTAGAATGGACATAAAGGTCATCTATCCTAACTTCCAATCCATTGCAAAAATTCCCTCCAAATTTCTGCCTGTCCCTTCCGCTAGTTATGAGACATTCATATCCTCCCATAGAAGATCATTACATTTATGGAGTTTATTTTTACATTTTAATCTTTAGGCAATCTTTAGAAAGCTAACTTTTCTTCCTTGTATTTTCTAGCCATTTGTCCTCAGTTGTCATGACTGTCTATGCCTCCAACTAAAACCGTGCATCCCAGAGTCCCAGGAGATGATCCAGCACAATGTGGCCCAACCAATGCATTTTAAAAAGTCTTATGAGAAATAAATGTAAAACAAACATGTTAAGAAGAGATAAAGTTGGAACCAAGAAATACCAAAGAGGTAGAGAGGTTGGCTGCAGCAGGTATAGTGATCAGTATGTAAAGTGGGATTCCTCACAGTCCACAGAATGATTCTGAGTATTTGAGATTCTGCAAGTATCATGGTTTCATGAGTTCAAACCCTGCATCCGGCTTTATGCTGGTAGCATAAAGCCTGCCTTGGATTCTCTGTCTCCCTCTCCCTCTGCCACTCCCTCATTCACTCGGTCTCCGTCTCTCTCAAAATAAATAAATAAACTTTTTAACCAATCAATTGGGGGGTGCCTGGGTGGCTCAGTTGGTTGAGCGTCCGACTTTGGCTCAGGTCATGATCTCACTGCTCTTGAGTTCAAATCCTGTGCTAACAGCTGGGAGCCTGGAGCCTGCTTCAGATTGTGTCTCCATCTCTCTGCACCTCCCCTGCTCTCTATTTCTCAAATTTAAAATTTAAAAAAACATTAAAAATTCTAAAAATTAAAAGAAAAATCAACGGGGTAGATATTTCCACAAATGCTTCTTAATTTCAGTGATGTGGCCCCAAGAATCTTCCTGATAATTTTGACTAGAATTAATTCTCAACTTTCTAACAGTATCACATTTATAAATCAATATTTAGGGTACAATTTCTCCTGGATCTATTGTTTGTAACTCCAATTATTGAAGGAGTCATTTTTTTAGACCATACTCTCCATTTTCCAAAAGCTCTTATAAACATGACCTCCTCCTCAAATATTGTAAACCCACTACATACTAACATTAATTCAGTTGTGTTTGTCTCTGGGACAGTTGTACCTTCCTTCAGATGCCCTTGTCCTCCTAAGCATCATCCAATAATCTTATGCTAACTGTCTGATCAACCAGAGACCCATCATAGCACATTGTGATACTAAGTTATCCTTTCCTCTTCCTTCTTCATGCATTGCCCTGACTCTCCCATGCCATCCCATCCATCTCAACTAAAGCTTACGTGGGATGCAGTTTTATAGGTACTCATGGGCAGCACCATCTTCGTGTAATTCAATCCATGTAGAGAAGGAGGTTATCAAATATGCCTTTATTACAACTGGTAGTGGAAATGGCGCATTCCGAAAACAAATTTAAAATGTCAAACACCCATTTCCCCATAGGCAAGATGCCTTGTGTTGACCATCACTGGGGGCCAAAACTCCAAAGTCAAATCAGCTCCTATCCTTCTAGGCCAAATGCCAGAAGTGACAATGGTGGGCTCTTCTGAAAAGCACCAAAAGAACATCAAGACTCGAAGAACACCATGAAGAGAATTTACCAACCATAATGACTACAATTTTCACTTGCCCTAAATAGCCACCAATTTCCCTGTGCCCTAAATAGCCACCAATCTCCCTCTCTTTACTGTTAATGAAGCAAAGGAGCACAAAAGTATTTCTAATTTGGAGGAGCCAAGGGAGTCTGCATGGGCCATTAGCAGCAGAGAGCTTCATTACTAGGGGAAGAAGTCTCTCCCTGAACTTCTCATGGCTTTATGTGCAAGAAATCAGGAGGCAACCAGTCCATTTTAAATGTTAACCCTTACCTCTGCATCAGCAACAGCTCTGGGTATAATCAAAAAGACAAAAGAACTACAAACCATTCCTTTCCTTTTCCGGTTCAAAGGGGTGCCTTAAGTTTTATTCTTTTTTTTTTTTTAATAACGAAGCTTGTTTTTAATTAAGGGATATTTTCCTTTAGAAATATAGCACTATCGCTTGATAAAACTTCCCAGCCTAAGTACCAATTTAAAATACTGGTCGCATAAACAGTTTTGTAATTTAGTGCCCATATACTGTGTAGAACTGTTGAATGTATACTGCCCACAAAGGATTTGTTAGGCAATCAACAATACCAATGAGAACAAATATTAACTCCCTGGTTTGTGTTTACCATTAGCTTACTTTTCCTGAGGGTCCATATCTCTGTATTAAGACAAACACTGCATTGAGCTCTAAATGCTCTCAATTCAGAACAATTGTGAAATAAACCCCTTGTAATTACACATCTCCTAAGCCAGACACATCCTAATAACTAGCCTCAAATGGTGCTGCATCTCTTGAATACCCGTGCTTACTGCTGTCACTCTCATCTTTTACTGCACAAAGAGGACAAAATCGAAATTTTGAGCACAGCCAACATTTTTTGTGTGTGACAAAGCACTGCTTGAGCACCCTTTAAAATACATTGAGCTCATAACAAGTCTCTGTCAGAAATCCATCATCCTACCTCTGAGCTGGCACCATCCAGTAATATTTTGTATGTATCAATAATTTTTATATACCCTTATTAAGAAACACCTAAAAATATTTCTCCTTCTAAGACACCTAAAAAGAGGAAGAAAGCCACATTAAGTCTTTACCCCAAACTTTTAATAATCCTTGAATCCACAGGGGTGCCTGGGTGGCTGTCGGTTAAGCTTCTGACTTCGGCTCAGGTCATCATCTCCTGGTTTGTGAGTTCGAGTCCCGCGACGAGACCTGTGCTAACAGCTCAGAGACTGGAGCCTGCTTCAGATCATATGTCTCCTACTCTCTCTACCCCTCCCATGCTCATGCTCTCTCGATAATAAATAAACATTAAAAAATTAAAGAAAAAATAATCCTCGTATTCACATTCAAAATAGAACTGGTAAGCAGAGAGGAAGCCATATGATTTAATAATCCTTGTCTTTCTGATGGGTGTAACCCAACATCACTCCATCATGACTTTGTGGGTCTCTATTTCTGTTTGTCTTTTTTTCAGAGTTGGCTGAAGCAATAATAATGTATTTTAGAGAAGCCCTGGAATCAACCTAGCATCTCCTCAAAGGTAGTGTCTATAGTTTTTACAGCACACTTAGGACAATACTTCTCATTATATCTTAATCTATGAAGAGAAGAAATAGATGCCAACTATCCTACCTAAAATAATCCTTCATACACTACTGCATCTCTTCTCTCAATCTGTTGAATTCAGCCGGAATGACTACCTCAGAACATGTGAATATCACCATTGGAGTTATGCCCCCAGAGAGTAAACAAACACTTGTCAGGGATATTGAAAAACAATGTTACTATATATCAGGTAGGGAGTTAGACTAAGAAACTTGTCTTCCTGGGGTGCCTGGTTGTCACAGTCGCTTAAGCAGTTAAGTACCTGATTTTGGCTCAGGTCATGATCTCGTGGTTCATGAGTTCTAGCCCCACATCATGGGGCTCCGTGCTGACAGCTCCTAGCCACTTCTGATTCTCTTTCTCTCTTACTACTCCTCCTTTGCTCACGTGCACATGTGCACACATGCTCTCTCATAAACCAATCAATAAACAAATTTATCTTCCCTTTTCTAAACACACACACATACCAGGGGCTGTGGTGGAACTGACCAATGCTTACTCATGAACTTTGCCAGCCACTCAACCGAAGGCTGTGTTCAGTGACGCATACCTACCATCAGTAGGAATGAATAGGTCATAGGAGAGTATTTTCACCATGAAATTGGGCAAATGCTACAAATCAGGGCTTTTTATTCTAGAGAGCTAGTTGTTAAACATTTACCAGCACACTACTGTGCCCCTTTATTATTCATGAAATTTAATAACCATGTAGTATTGTTGATGATATTTCTCAGTCTGAGGTTTGTTATGAGTTTTAGATCTTTTTCTATTTTATTTCTGTAACCTCTGCTGATAAGAAAGGATAATACTTCTTGGAATTTTCCTGTCTCACTTTTTTTGTCTTTTGAGGACTGAAAAGATACCATTAGCAATGCTATGCCTTTATCCCTAGGAAACAGAGTTAGGCGATTATTAAAGGAAAAGCTAGGCCAAAATTTCCATTTGAACTCTTCTTTACTTTTGCATTCACAGAGGCAGGGGGTGCCTTATACTTTGAACACTGACACATTAACAGCAGTTACATAGGTAAAAACTGAACGCAAGCACTACAGGAGAGGATATTAAGCAAGATCTAAGAATCAAGGTGATCAACAAGAACTTTAACCTTTTCTTTTCCAGAAGTAGGAAGAAAGAAAAAGAAGGTATTGGGGCACAATGAATCAAAGAATGTCCTCAATGACTCCAAATTCTATGATTAGCTGGAAGGTTTTGCTGGATCAGTAGATCACATAACTGTTGGAAAGTATTCCTTATTTTTGAAGAATTGGATTAAGTTATATTTGAGCTTACTTAATTCCCTTGCCAGGCATTTGTTGCTCAGAAACATAAAATCGATAGTATTTTATTCAGTTAGCAGTATATTTATATGTTGTTTTGTAAATTACAGCTGTAAAATAGACATAAAATATGTCTTTTTACAGATGACATTTATTAAGTACTCACTATATGCCAGGCAATGACCTTGTGAGATAAATACCATTATGTCCATTTTATTGATGTGAGAACTGAAGCAAAGAAAGTAATTTCTCCAGAAAAATACTTCTTAGGAAGTGGGGGGCAGTTATGACTTGTACCCACAAATAACTCTTACTCCTCTATTCTTTAGTCTTTTAAAAATAATTTCAAATACATGCTTGTGTCCTAACTATTTTATGTACATCTTATAAATTTAGAGGGACTGGTTGGCCAACCTGCAATGTCTTATAAACTCTTTTAATTTGTCCCACACTCAATAGAGTGAATGATTAGAGAGAGACCATGGTTTGATTTATTGATATTTGAATAAGTCCATGACAAATGAAATACCTGTAGAGTGCTCTAGACAATGAGGATGACGACGACGACTACTACTACTACTACTACTACTACTACTACTAATAGTAATAATAATTCCCAGGTTGTAATTGTGAGGGTTGAGTTCCTATTCTCCCCATTACAACAATGCATCTAAAACACCAGGGAAAGAAAACAGCTGCAACTGCAGGCAAACTACTAATTCAGTAGGGGTGGGTGGGGGTAGAGAAAAGAAGGAATCAGCTGTTGAAATGCATCATCTGGCCAACTGGAAGCTTCAGGAAAGCAAAAGCCTAGAAGACATTATAAAAGAACATTCTTAAATATTACATGTTCCTAGGAGTTTGGAAATAAAGACAGGATAGTATTTTAAACTTGGGTCTCCAAAACAAAAGTTGAGTGCCATGAACTCCTCATAAACATGTCCTAACAGAGAAATGGACAGTAAGGACATTAGAGGAAAATTTGGGGAAGTCAATTTTTTTGACTTACATTCATTTATGAAGTCCTAATTTTATTGAGTCACTATGTGTTCAGCATGATACTGGGCACTGTAATTTGAACAAACAAACAGCTAAGCCCTATCCCTGCCCTGCTTACCATCTACAAGAGATGGACAATTTATAGAGCTATACAGGACCTTTGAGTATTGGGCAGAGCAAATATAGATAGCCAGCACACAGCAGGGATACCAAAACCTGTTCAGGAAACTCAGGGAAGCTTACTCAAGAAAATAACCTTCATGCTGAGTTCACGGAAACTGAACTTTATGAACTGAAAGGCACAGAGAAGTTGAGCGTGGCTGAGGCATGGGATGTACAGAAGGGATGGCAAAGCACTGAGAGATGATGCTACAACTATAAACAGGGAGCAAGTCATGAAGGACCTGTAAGACAGTAACACTGTGGGATTGTCTTTGAGAGGCACTGGAAGCTCTTAAAAAGTTCTAAGCAAAGGAATGAATGGATGGCAAGACCAGATCTGCATTTACAAAGTTCAAGGATGAGGTCACAGCAAGACAGCAAGCTAAGAGGCTGTTGTCATCCAATAGGTGAGAGAAATAGAGTGGGAAACTTGGGATGGAGAGAAGTACAAAGACTGAAGAGGGATTTTTTATTTTAAGAGATAAAATGGACAGGACTTGGCAGGTGATGTATGTGGAAAATGAGGTAAAAGATGAGTCAAGGATGACTCCACGTTTCTGGTTTAGATGACTAAAGCATTTGCCTGAACACCCAGGAAGCCTCAACATCCAAAGAGGAACAAATCTATGGATAAAGAACAAAAATTCAGTTCTAACAAGTCAAATTTGAGATGGCTAGTATATACTCTGGTGGAAACATTAAAGCATTTTTGCTCAATAGAAATATAATAGAAGCCATGAACACAAGGCACAAGTATAATCTTAAATTTATAGAAGCCACATTAAAAAAGTAAAATGAGGGCACTTGGGTGGCTCAGTCAGTTGAGCATCTGATTTTGGCTCACTTCATGATTCCACAGTTCGTGAGTTCAAGCCCCACCTCAGGCTTCACGCTGTTAGTGTGGAGCCTGCTTGGGATTCTCTCTCTGTCCCTCTTTCTCTGGCCCTTCCCCACTTGTACTCTCTCTCTAAAAATAAATAAATAAACTTAAAAAATATTTTAAAGTAAAATGAAACAGGTGAAATTAATTTTAATATATCTAACCTACTCTATCCAAAATATTTCAACATAATAAAAATAAACAAGTTATTGAGATCTCTGGTTTTTTTTCTCTGACATCTTAAAAATATGGATTATAATTTACTCTTACAGTACATCTCAATTGGACTAGCCACATTTTAAGTGCTTCATAGCTATTTGTGGCTAGTGGCTACAACATTGGACACTGCAGAACCTCAGGGCAATTGGATAAATGGGTCTGGAATTCAGTAGACCAGTATAGACTAGAGGAAAAAAGTCTGGAAGCATCACTCTAAGTTTAACTGAAATGGTAAAATAACCCAGATCACCTTGGAAAAGTATGACTTGAGAAGAAGGGAAAGTGCCAAACAGAACCCTAACAAACATTAACATTTATTTTTTTAAGTAATCTCTATACCAACATGGGACTTGAACTCACAACTCTGGGACCTAGAGTTGCTGGCTCTACCAACTGAGCCAGCCAGGTGCCCCAATGTTAGCATTTAAGAGACAGGGAGGAGAGCTTCTATCAAGGAGATATGGAAGGAGCACACAACAAACTCTTGGTAATATTATCTTTGTTCCATGTAATTATCCCTATTCTGAAGAAAACATCTATCTAAATGTAGGGGAAGCAATACATCCAAGAACGGCATGAGGCACATCATCATGATGGGACC
This sequence comes from Felis catus, assembly GCF_018350175.1. Lineage (NCBI taxonomy): Eukaryota > Metazoa > Chordata > Mammalia > Carnivora > Felidae > Felis > Felis catus. The sequence continues at coordinate 49,390,937 of NC_058372.1, forward strand.
TCTGGAGAAAAACGGTTGCTGACCTATTTTTCTGAAATGAGGTCCTGACTTACACAAGGGGGCTAACACCATCCCTGTCTTCTCAGGAAAGATGGGGTTGATAGCGTGAGTCTTGAAGTAATAGAAGCTGGGAAAAGAACACTACCCAGAAGATCTGTGGCTCCTATAGAAAGCATGTTTTTACAACTGGTGAGAGAGAGAAGCAGCAGTCATGTGAACGAAGCACACTGTCATTTTAACAAAACATAAACTAGACTCTGCCTTGGAGAGGGTGGGAATTTCTTCTTCCCCTGATTATAAAGTATTATTACCAACTTCAAATATATGCATATTAACTGTTATGGTTCAAGTCAGAGGAAACGATAAAAAAGGAAGTGCCACAAACATGAGTACACATCAGACCTAAATAAGGTAGTGAGAAACAGAAACAGAAATACAAGGTCTCCAATGTCAAACAAAAAACTTACAGTGGAATTGGACCATGGAGGGGGCCTTCCCAGGAAGAAATCACACTCTAGCCACTTAGCTGTTAGCAAAGGGGAATGGATGCCTTGTTTATGCAACTCCAAGAGGCCTCACGCCCTGCCCTTGGGCGGGGGGACCTCTTGCAGGGGGAGGGAGGTAAGAGCTGAGAGTGAAGACAGCAGGGGGCTTGTGCCATATCAGATCTCCATCAACATGCAACCCCAAAAGATCAAGACTGTGGGAGCTTTGTAAATCAACTCTTAGGGTGCTTGCTCCAGGGCAAATAGCACAACAAATTAATCCTTTCTCCATGAAATGCAGCAAAGTTTGTATCCACGCTGAATTCAAATTGCTCATTAGCTCTGACATGTTCCTAATGAGGTTGTAATGCTCTGGGACAGAGATCAAGTCACTAAGTACAAATAGCTAGAGATAGAATCATAGGAAAATAAAGTTAGAGGACCTTAGAGCATTGCTCCTAAAACTTTAATAAAAATCACCTAGTGATTCTGATTCAGGATGTGTGTGGTGGGACCTGAGGTGGCCCATGTCTAAGGAGCTCCCAGGTGATGCTGATGCACTTTGACTAGCAAAGCACAAGAGATCATTGAATTCAGTCTCCTTATCCTAGAGATAAAGAAACTAGCTCCAAGAGACTTATAATTGGGAGTGTTCTGAGACTTCCCTGAGACTATTTTGGGGTAGTTGGGCATTTGCCTATAGACCTGTGGTGCACCTGAAAAATTTTAAGTAGAAGTGTAGGGAGTAGGGTAGCCAATCATCCTGGATTCCTCAAGGCCGAGACATGAGATTTTCTATTTTACAACCAGGAGAACTCCAGATAAACCAAGACAAGTCGTTCATCCTAGTAAGACTCTTTTGAATCTACTCATAATACTATATCAGAATTATCACCATTTTTACCTTGTCAGTCCCTGAGTGCTGGGATCATAACCTACTGTTAAGGTAACCATCTAAGCATCCTGTCCTGAATATTTCCAAGAATAAAAGCTTAGCCAAGATTATATCTGCAGAGCCTGTTAACATCACATCACTAAGTACCTTTCTTTTTCAATTTTTAAAGTTTTTTTTTATTTGAAAAGAGTTGGCACGCGATGTTACATTAGTTTCAGATATAAAACATAGTGATTCAACTCTGTACATTATGTCCACCACAAGTGTAGCTACCATCTGCCACCATACAAGGCTATTAAAATACCATTGACTATGTTCCCTGTACTATACCTTTTATTCCCATGACTTATTCATTCCACAACTGGAAGCCTGTATCTCCTACTCCCCTGCTTAGCACCTTTCCAAGAGACAGTCTCCAGTAGTTCTCAAAGTAAGGCATAAAAAAAGGAATATCAAAAACACAGTCAAATAAATATACAAACACATCATGCTCTTTTTAACTACACAAATCTATTAATTTTCCCATTTGAAAAGAAAGGCATATAAAAAATACATCACTAACTTTTATAAATCTCATTCATTAAAAACATCTTTGGCAAAATCACTAAACGAACAATAATACTCAGGATGCATCCTTGAGAATGAAAACAGGAAGTATGCCCTGCACAAATGAAATGATTAGAAATGAAAATATATCTCTCCACATTGCTATTTTGCTCACTAGAATTAGACCCATTAACATCTGATAGACTAATAAACAGTCGAGAAGGCAAAAGTGGAGAATTTTAAGACTATTCAATGTTAGCACTGTACTGCTAAGGTTTCTAAAAGAGAATGTCAGGAAACTAATTCCATATGCCATCAAAATGCAGACTTAGTGCCGTCCTGATGGCATTGACTTACTGTGGAGTTTATCTGTTTAAATAAGATGCCAACATGGTCTGCCTGAATCACTTGACTTAATATTCATGCACTTAGGACACTTAAAACAATGGAAGGAAAGAAGTGTGGCTAAATATATGCAATGCATTTGAAATAGGTAAAAGATAGAACCCTAGACACTCAGCAATCATTACCTGGAAATTAAAGAGAGCAGAAGCAATCCTATTATGCATTATAAACAGCCTAGCTGCTGACTTAATGGTACTTTGACTAGCATAGCCAAGGAGTCCTTGCTCCAATATTAATAGGAAATGTATTGTACGAATCCAATAGTTCATGAAATTAACAAGGAAAATGAACTGGAGTGGAGCAACTTTGCAAATAATAGGAAGGCATCATCAATTGCTTCCCCAGAGCATACTGAACACTTAAAAAGAGCTTGGGGAGAGTGCATGTATATAAATGAGAATGGACATTGTAAGAATTTTTTAATAATACTTCTAATTTAATATTTTTCTTTGACAAAGCAGGAAATAAAATCCAATAGAGAAAAAAGACAGTCTCTTCAGCAAATCATGCTCGGAAAACTGGACAATGACATGCAGAAGAATGACCCTGGACCAGTTTCTTACACCATACACAAAAATAAACTCAAAATGAATGAAAGACCTAAATGTAAGACAGGAAGCAATGAAAATCCTAGAGGAGAAAACAGGAAACAACCTCTTTGATCTTGGCCACAGCAACTTCTTGACATGTCTCCAGAGGCAAAAATGAACTATAGGGACCTCATCCAGATAAAAACTTTTGCACTGTGAAGGAAACAATCAGCAAAACTAAAAGGCAACCAACGGGATGGGAGAAGATGGTTGCAAATGACATATCAGATAAAGGGTTAGTATCCAAAATCTAGAAAGAACTTATCAAATTCAACACCCAAGAAACAAAATAATCCAGTGAAGAAATGGGCAAAAGACATGAATAGACAATTTTCCAAAGAAGACATCCAGATGGCCAACAGACACATGAAAAAAATGCTCAGCACCACTCATCATCAGGGAAATACAAATCAAAACCACAATGAGATACCACCTTACACCTGCCAAAATGGCTAAAATTAACAACTTAGACAACAAGAGATGTTGGCAAGAATGCAGAGAAAGAGGAACATTTTTGCACTATTGGTAGGAATACAAACTGGTGCAGCCATTCTGGAAAATGGTATGGAGGTTCAACAAAAACTTAAAAATAGAACTACCCTATGACCCAGCAATTGCACTACTAGGTATTTATCCAAAGGATACAAAATGCTGATTCAAAGGGGTACATGCACCCTAATGTTTACAGCAGCACTATTGACAATAGCCAAAGTATGGAAAGAGCACAAATGTCCATTGACTGATGAATGGATAAAGATGTGGTAGATATATACAATGGGATATTACTCAGCAATCAAAAAGAATGAAATGTTGCCATTTGCAACAAGGTGGATAGAACTAGAGTGTATTATGCTAAGCTAAATAAGTCAGAGAGACAAATATGATTTCACTCATATGTGGAATTTAAGTTACAAAACAGATGAACATAAGGGAAGTGAAGCAAAAATCATATAAAAACAGAGAGAGAGACAAACCATAAGAGATTCATATACACAGAGAACAAACTGAGGGTTGCTGGCAAGATGTTGGGTATGGGAAAGGGCTAAAGGTATGAGTAGCATTAAGAAGGACACTTGCTGGGATGAGCACTGGGTGTTATATGTAAGTGATGAATCACTAAAATTCTATTCCTAAAGTCTTTATTATACTACATGTTAACTAACTTGGATTTAAATTAAAAAATATAAATTTTTTAAAAAATAAAAAAATAAAATACCACTAGAAAGTTAAAAAATTACTTTTCAAATTCTCTGTTGGTTCCAAGTCTTTTTAAGAAGATGCCATTAGCTCAAAATGTCAACAAGAGGTCATGGGCTAAGTGATCTGGTCCACTAATATTGAAAGTTAGCTGTCATTTGAATAAGGCTCAAACTACCATAAACTTATGATTTGACAGCTGTCAAGCGTATTCTCATATCATTTTTATCTAACTAAATACTTTTAATAGGATATAGAAAACAATATCCCTTCAATAAACAGCCCCAACCCCAACAGGCTGAATGATATGCTCACTGGCAAGCTGATCAGTATGGTTAATTCAACTTACAAACCAATAGACATACGATGAAAGTGAACATCTTCCCCACAGACACTGCCATGAACAATCTGACTGAAGCTTGTGTTGACCAAACAAGAAGCTGGAAGGGTTTCCATAGAAGCAAGAATATGACTTCTATTTCTCCCAGACAGAGACCCATCCATGTCTTCCAAAATTGCTGAATAAGGAAATGGAAATGCTACTAAATTTGGAGAGTTTATAAATTTCAACTGGTCGGTCTTCACAGGAAATCCACCTATAAATTGGAAGACAGAAAGGCTGTTACACGCGGCACAAAAGACTGTTGTAAGAAATGGCAGCTGAATTCACTAGGATGTTTTAGCACTTTAAACTGCATATTTATAGAGTTATGATTCACTTATTTATTCAAGAAAAATTCACTGAGTGTTTACCATATTCCAGGATTTGTGGTATGTTCTAGAGACACAGACGGGAACAAGATCAGTATTGGCAATGCCTTCACGCAGCCTGTATCCTGGGGCAGTGATTCTCAACCAGGATTTGCCCTCCAGGGGACACTTGGCATTATTAATAATAATTTTTGGCTGTCACAGGTGGGTAGATGGCAGTGCTACTGGCATGTGGTGGGTAGAGAGGCAAGGACGCTGCTAAATATCCTCACTGCACAGGACAGTCCCTACAACAAAAAATTATCCCACCTAAAATACCAATAGTGCCAAGGATGAGAAACTGGTACAGTGGGAAATAGAGATGCAGATGACTAATTTACTAGTTACTAACTGTAAAGGTGCTGTGGTTCAGTCTTTAATCTTTCTCCTCTAGTTCTTCTAGGGAGTCTACCCCTATCTCTTATGAACCTCATATTTTAAACATACCCTCAACATTCAATCAATCATGTGGGTAAATATTAATAGTAGCACCTTTTTAAGTATTAGTGGCAGGGCGACACTTGTTGCAGTGTTTCCCTCACCCTGCCTCCATGTGATTCATCAGTAGTGCTGCTGATCCAGCTGACTGGCTTTCTAATTCCCATACCCCTTTCATTAAAATGTAAAAACTCAGCACACGAGTCTCAGTACATGTGCTACTATATTTTTGTGTTACGTACATCACAAATACACAAAAAAGGAAAAGAAAAAAGAAAAAGATACAAATAATTAGTGGCCCAGATGTTTTCAGTCTGCATCCCAGTAGAATCCATGCAGTGAGTTAAGTCATGCACTCAAGACTCAATGATTCTGGGGTGCCTGGGTGGCTGAGTCAGTTAAACGTCTGATTCTTGATTTTAGCTCAGGTCATGATCTCATGGTTCATGAGATAGAGCCCCACATTGGGCTCTGGGCTGACAGTTCACAGACTGCTTGGGATTCTCTGTCTCCCTCTCTCTCTGCCTCTCCCCCGCTTGTTTTCTCTCAACACTAAATAAACATTAAAAAAAAAAAAAAGACTCCATGATTCTACCTCTTGCAATTTCTATAGTTCATCCAATACCACAACCACCCACAGGTCTACAATTCAGTGCTATTGGAGTTTAAATTTTTATATATGCTGTTCCTAATTTCTGGAAAGTTTTCTCTGCCTATCTCTCCTTTGTAAATTGTATTTATCTTTCAAAACTCTGCTCAAGAGCAACTTTATGATATCTTGCCTGATCCCTTTCTTGCTCCCTTCACTGACCTTGTTTAGTCCTCTAGGACTGTACTCATCACACTTAACTACAGTGACCTGCTTAACATTTATTTTTGTACCTAGATCAAGAGCTCCTGGAAGAGAAGAATTATGTATTTTTCATCTTCATACACCCCAGTTCCTCAGACAGAACTGGAATGGACAGTTTTTAAGCAAATGAAAGAGATGGCTTAGCCCAGATCATCCAGTGAGCAGACATTCGAGGTCATAAGGAGTAGTGTGTTTTTCTTTAGTGTCCTGTGAATGATATGAAACAGTAAAGCTATTAAAGAACTGAGGGATTTTAATTTGAAGTGAATGCCATAAGGCATTTTTTATTCCTATTATTATTTCTATAATCTTAAACTCAGATGCCACCCAAATAAAAACAATCTCTGACTCTGCCTATACAGAAAAAAAAGTAAAGTGGAGACTTGCTGATTATTCATTTAATTAAAAAAACAAACAATTATCTAAATTGGTGATTCAAACCACAAGAGCATATTTACTTGAATTACTTGGTTTGGCTGTTTACAATGATCAAATCAACTAGATTGCTCTCGACTTCTTTTCACCCTGGCCCATGAGTCCTCCAAGGTATTTCTCACTACCTCAGAGATGTGGTTTACAAGTAAACAAGAATTCCTATGGTTCTCTTTAGGTATACACCAAGCCTTGGGCTGTTGGAAACATAAAGTACTCCATTCTGGCTCTTTGGGGAAAGACTGCATGTGTGTTAGTTTATGTTCATATATCTATCCATCCAACTCCATTTATTCAATCAATGAACTAACTTTGAGGCACCAAGCTTCTGGGTATGAATGACAAACCTCTGAGCATGAGGTCATGGTCCCTGCCTTTATGAAGCTCTGAGTCCAACAGAGACAGGGCACCGTAATGATGAAGTACAACAGATGTCATCATAGGGAAAGAATGGAGAGCTAGAAGAGTCATAGTGGGAGTACCTGACCACCACTGAGATTTCCGTTAGGAGATCAGAGAAGTAGTTTCTACTGATGCAATCTTATAATTGAAAGAAATGATGAGTCACAAAGGTTTTGCCACTATTTATCATATTACTTGAACGTTGGCCTTCTTTACTGTCTGTCTTATATCTTAAAACAACTTACCTTGTCCTTGGGAACAGCCAGAACAGGTCCTGATGGACACACAGTCAGTGAGATCAAAATTAACAAAGGTTGTGTTAGATATTATCAGTTCCCGTCTCTTGGGAGTTTTGATCCCAGCTGACATACACTGGCTTTCCTGTGATTTAGAAAGAAGAAAAAAAAAAGACGGGAAGTAGACACATGAAATACAATTTGTAATATGTTAATAAAAACAAGAGAATAAAAAGACAAGCTATAGAGTGGAAAAAAAAATATTTGCAAATCATGATATGACAAAGGATCACAGTAGAACGCACTATCCACATATTAATATGATTAAAGAAAATATAGTGATGATACCAAGTGCTGATAACTTCCACATGACCATAAAAACTATGGAATATGGGTTTGCATTTTCTTATCAAGTTAAACACACTCTTATCATATGACCTAGCAATGCAACCCCTAAGTATTTATTTACTTTTAAGAAATGAAAATTTACATTCACACAAAACCTTACAAAAATGATTATAATAGTTCCACTTGTAATCACCAAATCTGGGAACAACTCAAATTTCCTTATACAAATGAATGGATAAACACATTGTGGTACATCCATATAGTGGAATACTACCTGGCAATAATAAGGAATAAAATCCTGCTTCTTGCAACAAGTTAGGTAAATCCTGAAGGCATTTGGGAGTGAACAAAGCCAGTCTCAAAGGTCACATACTATCTGATTCCACTTCAAAAGACAAAACGATAGTGACAGACAATAGATTAGAGATCCCCAGGGGTTAGACTTGAGAGCAAGATGTCGCCACAAAGATAAAGCCTGAGACAGTTGGGTTGAACCAATTGTTCTGTATCTGGATTATGGTGGTGGTGGTAGTGTTTACCCAAATATATACGGATGTTTAAAATCATAGAATGGTACATCAAAAAAATAGTTTTACTGTATATTAATTTAAAAATTAAAATTAGAAAATCTAAAAAAAAAAAAACCTGCTCCTAGTATTCTCCGCAAAATCTCTTCAACAAACTCTGTCTAAGCAAGTTGTTAGTGTTTCACTGTTCAACACTTGAAAATAATTGTATGCTGAGGATTACCAGACATTTGTCAAGGGTCTCCACCATGAAAGACAGTGATAGAAAGAAAGAAGAAAAGTAATCCAGTGGAGACAAAACCAGTATAGAAATCAGAAGAACATTTAAACACTATCAAAAAAACCGCAGAGAAATAACAATATTATAGCCATGAAGAAGCCCAAAACGGGATTTTTCAGAAAAAAAAAAAAAAAAGAACAAAAACAGGAGAGCAGAAATAATCAATTCAATAGAAAAAAATTGAGGAAATATCCTTGAAAACAGAATAAAAAGACAGTGGGCAAATCAGAGAGAAAATTAAGAAAAGTAGAAAAACAACCGAGGAGGTCCAATATCCAAATAAAAATTCTTTCAAAAAAGAAAACTAGAAAAATAAGAGGACAGAATTATCAAAGAAATGACTTAAGTGGGGCGCCTGGGTGGCACAGTCGGTTAAGCGTCCAACTTCAGCCAGGTCACGATCTCGCGGTCCGTGAGTTCGAGCCCCGCGTCAGGCTCTGGGCTGATGGCTCAGAGCCTGGAGCCTGTTTCCGATTCTGTGTCTCCCTCTCTCTCTGCCCCTCCCCCGTTCATGCTCTGTCTCTCTCTGTCCCAAAAATAAATAAACGTTGAAAAAAAAAATTTTAGAAAGAAATGACTTAAGAAAGCTACTCAGATGGGAAAGATATGTTTTCTAAATGGAAAAGTCTCATCAGTTCCCTAATACAGTGGTTACAACGAAAAACCACACAAGGTACATCATCCTGAAACTACATAATACCAGGAACAAGATTCCAAAAACTTCCAAAGCAGAAAAACTAAAAGGTTACATATAACTGACCAAGAATCAGAATATCTTAAACTACTCAACCTCAAAACTAGAAGCTGGAAGGCAGTGGAGCTTTGCCTTCAAATTGTCAAGGTAAAATGAACTGCAAACTGCTATTCCATAACCAACAACCTAGGAATAAGAGGGTCTCCATTTGTAACTCAAAATATTTACTTCCATAGCCCCCACTTTGTTAAGAAATTTACTATTGGCTATGTTCTAATAAAATAAGAAATTAAATCACAAAGGAGGAAAATGTGGGAATCAGGAACAAGAGATCCAATATTAAGGAGACATGCAGGAAAACTCCAAGATGATGGTCAGGAGAAATTTCAGGGTGCATATGTGACACTCTTCTCCCAAACTGCTGGTGCAAGTATAAACACTTAGGATTGTTGTTTCACATTATTTGCTAAAACTGAATGGATATCCCATGACTCAGCAATTTTACAATTTGGCATATATTCAACAGAAGTACATGCACACGAACACCAAGAGACATACGGAAGAATGTTCATGAAATCATTACTGGTAATAGCTGAAAACTGGAAATAATCAAATGTCCATCAATAGCAACTGTTGTATAGGGGTGCCTGGGTGGCTTAGTCTCTTGAGCATCTGACTCAATTTCAGCTCACATCATGATCCCAGGGTAGTGGGTTCCAGCCTGGTGTTGGGCTCTGTGCTGAATGTGGAGGTTGCTTAAGACTCTCTCTTTCTCCCTCTCTCTCCCTGTGACCCTCCCCAGCCCTTGCTCTATAAACAAATAAACAAATAAATAAATAAATAACTGTGGTATAGTCATGAAGTGCAATACAACATAACAATTGGAAGTACAAATTATTGAAACATATAAAAACATGAATGGATATCATAGACATAATGTTGTGCCAAAGAAATCAGGCACAAAAGAGTTCCTACTCTATGATTCCATTTATATAAAGATCAAAAACAGATTTCAAATTAACCTATGCCTATAGAAGTCTGAGTAATGGTTCCCCTTTGGCCAGGGAGCTGGGGAATGAGGTTGGGTGGGAGGAGCCATGAAGGGGCTTCAAAGCAACAGATAATGTTCTATTTCTTGATCTGGGTGGTACGTCCATCGCTTTTGCTTTATAAAAATCTGTCGAGTTCTTTGCTTGTGATTGGTGCACTTTTCTCTATAAATGTTATGCTTCCATGACACATTTATTTTAAGAAGTGGAACAGATACTAAAGACAAGTAGCATACAAGAAGGGAAGGAAGAAAGACGCTGAAAGAGTTTAAGGTCATTTCATTGTTCAGGCAAAGTTTAAGGATGCTGTTGCAATTTAGACTTCATTAAGACAAACAGGCCTATTAAAAATTTAAGGTCGATAACTAAAATAACCAAAACAAAACGAGTAACTTTCAAACAGGCAAACATAAAAAAGAGATACCCTTCAATGCAAGACAAATCAAGTTTGAAAAGTAAAAAAAAAAAAAAAAAGAAAACTGACTGCAAAGTGGGAGGACAAAGTAAAATGGTAGAAATAAGTGCAAATATATGGGAGACATCAGCATGTCTAGTAATTGAAACTACTAGAGAAAATGAGATTTCTCCCAGGGAGAGCAAGTGCATTGAGAAGAGAAGGGGCCTTACAACAGAATGTAGAGAAACAGAACAATGAAAGGTCTACATTAAGGAAGACAAATCCGCAAGTGAAAATAGGAAATAACCCCAGAGAAACAGGAGGAAGAATGAAGCCACCCATCAGCATCTGCCTAAATAAGATACATGTTAAACTACTGTCATCTGCTCAAATTAATTACAATAACAATGAAAAGATAACCAAGCTACAGTTACTTCCCAAAGTCAGGTGACCATAATTTACATCCAAATCAGGCCACTTTTGAGAGTTAAAGGGGATGCTAATGAAATAGGATGTTAAGAAAACTGGCACAAATAAAATACAGTCATACTGGGGAGCATAGTGATAGGAGAAGACATCTCTTGCTCTTCTGTATTAAAGCCATCCTCCCTGCAAGCTATTCCACCCACCTCAATATAAAGGTAGTGTTGACCAGGAGGTTACCAACATACACACAAATATACTTAAAAGACATAATTTATTTTAATAAAAAGTGTTTCCCGGAAAGTAGTGTTTGTTTTAGGCTAGGACTCACTGGTAATGGCGTGCCACCAATTAGGTGTGGGTGGAAGGTCTAAGAATAGATAGGCCACAAATCTAAATTCCTAAAGGAATGGCAGGCACAGAAGACAGAAGCTAAAATCAGAGTTCCCCAACCACAGACAGGTCAGTCCTCCTTTTTTCTCTCTTTTTTTTTTCTTTTTAACAACTGACACAGTTTCATGTGGCAATAAAGAGATTCCCAAATAAATCTGAGAAATACTGCATTACATAAAGATGGATAGATATTTTCCTTTTTTTGTTTTTAACCCTATAACTTCACAGAGCCCTTTAAGTGTTAATATGGAATATAAATTTCAGGGGATGGGTGTATGGTAAGCAGAATATGATAATTATAATTAACGTAAGAATCTTGCTTTTCCCAGACCCCCTCTTGGAAATAGCCTTGCGTGAAAAATACTACAGGAAATACTGGAGTAGGCAATGCTCATTGCCAAAGCTATCTTCCACATATGATTTGAAGAGTATTTGACCAAGGGTGAGAGGGTATGCTCGTGATCCTAGCTCCACAATACTGGGCATAGATCTTGGACTATCATTTGACCTTTCAAATTCTCCATCTGTTTACCGGTAAATTCATAAGTTTTAACTAGATCAACTTCTAAGGGATAATTAGATCTAAAGTTCCATGGTTTTATGCTTTGTGTGCCTAACCAGGATCTAGATCTCTTCTAGGACAAGCTGTTTAATATCTATTCAGGGACTTTTCTTCTGTACTTTCTTTAAAAACTGAGAGACCCTAGGCTGCATTTCATTCCTGGTGAATCACACCCCAGGGACAGAATTATGTTTTATTATCTCGTGATAAACACCCTTTTGGCATAATTTGTATCTTAGTTTGTATCACTCTCCCCTAAATTATGATGTCTACTTAGTATCAATTAAGAGGCTGTGACATTAATTTACCAGGACAGTTAGTGACTCAGCCTGATGGACATTTGTTTTGGCATCTTCTTTAAGGTTATTTCCAAGGAATTTAAGGGCCTTTCATCTACCAGTATCATAGAATCTAAATCCAGGTTCCATCCTCTCTTGAAAATTCTGCAGTCAAAAAAGAAGATTTATTTCTCAAGGTAGTAATCCTTTCAGAGAAAAGGAAAAATGGGCAGGTATTTCCCTCCGGAAAACGATGCTTCAAAAAATATTTAATTAACTTTGAGAATTAAACATAAAAAAATGAAGCTTAAGAAAATTATTTTTTAATCTTAATATTTTTATCTATACCTATACAATAGCCTCCAAGAGCTATACTTATTTAAATTTCAATAGGTCAAGGTATTCAGGACAAAGTAAAGAACTTGTTCTTTCCTTTGTTTCCAGAAGTACAGTAGGTCTCTTTCATCTATGATTGTTATGACAATGTGATATGAATATACATGTAGCTCTTTCTAGAGCTCTTTTAAGAACTTAAGGAGGTCCATTACAGGTGTAAAGCCTACTAAGACCAATGGCAACCCTGGACTTCCCTTAAGGGGAATTACTACTTCTAGTTCTGCATCTGGGAAATTTGTTTTGCCTCATCTACATTCTGGTACCCTGGTCATGCAGTGGCAGAGAAGTCATCTGTAGTCCGATATTTATCATGTAGAAACCCACACTTAGGCAAGTATTAGGGAATCATCTAAGGTACTCTAGTATACTATGCAACATAAATTCATGTTAGCTCTTTGGTGAGGAGGGGCACTCTAAAAACAATAAGGACCCTATGAACAAAATGTTTATATTGAAACATGACAAACTACAATACAAAGAGAAAATGTGAAGTTTTGCTATTCTATAACCCTTGTGAAGTAAAGGTAAATTAATCTAAAATCATTAGGTTTATTACTGAATTGCAGTGAAAATAATGCTAAATTGCAACCAAGTAAGAATTTGGCAAGCTACTCATGACTTTTAGGATTTATATGGACTCATAACGTTAAAACCTTGTGTACATTTGAATTCCATCAAAGATACCACCACTGTTACAAATAAAAAGTTCTTCTAACCTCTACCAATTAAACCCAAGATTCACTAAAGAATACTATTAAAATTACATACCCTGGGTCACTAGGGAACTGAGCACGAACAATTCTGTTTTGATAGACAGTCTAAAACAACTACACTAAGGCACTTACCTTGTGGGCAAAATGACCAAGTAATAAGCTGTCAGTAACTGAAGTATTTGCATCACTTTCCAAGATGTCAATTCCAAAATCTCTGCATGAATAAACTTGGAAGTTTTTCAGGTGAAGATTGCTACTTCTAAAAATCTATAAAATAACAGCATATGTTATGGCAAAGGTCTGAGGCTTGGTTTTTCTTGCAGACTTCCTATAGCTTCTTTAATTATTGATTAAGTATAAATAAGCATGCTATACCACATTTAAGCAGCTTTTGTCCATCAATATCTGTACAGACATCCCAAAGTTGCTGTCAGGTCAGTACTAACTAGTCCCTTTTGGTAACATCCCCTCTGTACTTTTCATTTCTCCTCGTAATAACTGTTACATTAAAAATGTCAGTGTGAATTCTTCACTTATCTAAAATAAACTTGCAATTGTCAAATCACACAAAATTAATGGAGAAAAACAGAGCATCCAAGAACTCAAATACTTACTATTTTCTTCATGGTAGTGTATGTTACTATTATTATAAAAAATATAATTATGAAATAAGTAATTCCAAATGACTACAGATTAAAAATGTGCTATGTGCATATATATTTATGACAACTTGGGTGAGTGGGCCCAAATAGGGATTGAATATTAACAAAATTAGTTTGTTAGAGTTGAAAGAATCCCACTAGTTTGGAGGACAGAGCTCTTGGTTTTGACCTACCACTGATATTAACTAACTATATGATCTCAGGCAAGACATTGAACTTTTCCTGGACTTCAATTCAACCATCTTCAAAATCAAGGTGGAGGTCTGGACTAGCAAATTACCTAACACAGCATTTATTTCTTTATTAAATAGGGTCATATTTACATTCATACCTTCACGTGGAAGTTTCCTATTAATTAAGGCCAAAGTAGCCTTGATTTATCATAGTATCATGCTTCTACTTGTCAATTGGTCTTTAAGCTTGAATTTTCATGAAACAAATAGCTTGCATATCCCATTATGTATGAGCCAACAGCTTTTACAAAATGATACATCTTTGAAGACACGAAGGTTTATTTAAACAAAATAAGCATAATCTAAACTGTTAACTTGGTAAAAATTGTGACCTATTTACAAGCATCAGCCCAAGATCTGACAAATATACTCATATTTAAAAATAGCTAACACCTCACATTAGCTAGAGAACCTGGTGATTTTAAAAGAAAACCAACACACAGTAGCAAAATCATCTATTTGTTGTGTGAATACACCTTTCAGAAAGTGCTTTCATCTCTCTCTCTCTTCTAAAAGAATCATTTTGCATTTATGAGACATGGTGAGGAAAGGATATTCTTCTCAACACTTATTAACATATATGTTCAAAGGTCGCATTGAGTTGGAATCCAGCAATTCTTAGCTGTATGACATTAGTGCTCTCCCTTTTGCTCTCCCTCTCTCTCTTTTCCTCTCTCAAGAGTGAGAGGGAGAGCGAGAGTGAGAGAGAGAGAGAGATGGAGACAGGGAGGGAGAGAGGGAGAGAGGGAGAGAGGGAGAGAGGGAGGGAGAGAGGGAGGGAGAGAGGGAGGGAGAGAGGGAGGGAGAGAGGGAGAGAGAGGGAGAGAGGGAGGGAGGGAGGGAGGGAGAGAGAGAGAGAGGGAGGGAGAGAGAGAGAGAAGGAGGGAGAGAGGGAGAGAGGGAGAGAGGGAGGGAGAGAGGGAGAGAGGGAGGGAGAGAGGGAGGGAGGGAGAGAGGGAGGGAGAGAGGGAGGGAGGGAGAGAGGGAGGGAGGGAGAGAGGGAGGGAGAGAGGGAGGGAGGGAGAGAGGGAGGGAGAGAGGGAGGGAGGGAGAGAGGGAGGGAGAGAGGGAGGGAGAGAGGGAGGGAGAGAGGGAGGGAGGGAGAGAGGGAGGGAGAGAGGGAGGGAGAGAGGGAGGGAGAGAGGGAGGGAGAGAGGGAGAGAGGAATCTCTAGTAATGGCACAGTTCCCCCCAAGGTTATTAAGATCATTAAATGAGAAAATATCAATATCAATGTCATCAAATATGAATCTATGTTTATACACAATTGAAATTTTACCCAATGGAATCTTCTGTTCAAGTATCTGTATACATGACACTTATGTCTAATGACCAGAATATAGTCAGATATACCTAATAATGAAAGTTTACGAAATGTGAACATAATGTATTTTTATTGGATGCAGAAGGTATTTATCAATGTTAAAATTTCCAGAGACATCACTGTTAACATTGATCTATCACTACCTACTCCTATTCACTAACAATGGTAAGAATAAGGGCTGCTACTATGTAAACACAAAGATCCAGGCATCCTTATGGGCACCTATTTAACTCTCAACACAAATTTATCCTTTAGGTATGATTACTCTTTCTTATCCATTTTTCTTTTGTTGCTTGTTTTGGAGTCATACCTAGGAATCTTTAACTAAACCCAAGATCATGAAGATTTACTCCTTTGTTTTTGTCTAAGATTTTTTTTATACTTTCTGTTCTAACATTGTTTTTGATCCATTATTGAGTCAACTTTTGTAAATAGTATGAGGTAAGGATCCAACTTCTTTCTTTTCAGTGTGGCTACCCAGTTGTTCCAGTGCCATTTATTGAGAAGACTATTGTTTCCCCCACTGAATGGTCTTGGCATACTTGTCAGAAATCAACTGGGTGGATTTATTTCTGGACTCTCAATTCTATTCCATTTATCCATTTTCTCTTTGTGCCCATACCACACTGTCTTATTACTATTACCTTGTAGTAATTTTTTATATAAGGAAGTGTAAATCTCTCTTATTTTTTTGCAGGATTGTTTTGGTGGGAATCACTTTTTAAATTCCCTATCATGTTAATTTTACTTTATTCTCCTCATAAAAGTAAAGTTACAAAAGCATTCACATTGTTTGAACTTTTTAATTAATTCAATTTGAGTGCACAAGAGTTTCATCTTTAAGAATCTGGGTTTTTTTTGTTTTTTTGTTTTTTGTTTTTATGGGTTTAGCATTTCTGAGTGCAGAATTTGAGAAAACTGACTTTCATGATCATCTTCTAATATTCTCATTTTATTAGGTTATTTCCTTTAAAATAAAGCTATTCAAGGGCATGGAGACATTGCATAACTCTCTTCAAGTCATGAATTGCTTCTCTGTGTAAGAGGCCACTCAATCAATGTTTCCACTGGATTTGTCACCCCTTTACTCATGATGTTTATGGGAACAAAGTACTGTATAAATTCAATAAGAACAAAACACTAAAGGCAGTTGGGATTCTTCCTGTTAGCTACCCTAATTATACATTTTTGGGCTTTCCCCATCCACAGTTGTCTTCCTCTTGTTGGATATATGAAATTAATGTCTAACTTTCTTAATGTAACTTAACTGTATGTTTTTATTCTATTTCCTGAGTGCCCTGTAAACATGTTGCTTCATCTACGTATTTTAGGCTCCAGATTGCTAAATGACAGAGATCAAGTGTATGTAATTTTCTTTGTGTAGCACAAAATAGTGACCTTGGCTAATTTTACAAGTTGCTGTTATGAGTGAGCATCCAAAGCTTCCTTACCAGAAATCATTGAAGTAATGAAAAGTGAATGATTGAACACAAACTTTTTCCCTTTTGAAGAAAATAGAAGAAAATGTGGCTCATTGATAAAGGTAAGAATGACACTTTGAGCAGGAATTTTCATGTTCCAGGGATGAACAGTACTTTTTTAAGACTGAAGCATGCATTACTCAAGATATTAAGGTACCAAATGCACAACATTTGGGGTCTGAATTCTGCAGCTGGTGGTGCTGTGTGACCTTTGGGAAATCCTTTTACTTTCTGAGCCTTAATTTTTATCTCTAAATAGGCATGGGAGATAAGAAACAGATGACCTCTATGATCTCTCCTGCTTGTAAATCTCTATCACTACAATTCTATTGTTCTCTAGTAGAGCTGCTGAAAAGTCACTGTAGAGGAAATGACTTGACCCTGGTTTCCTGAGTAGGAATTCATTCATTCAACAACTTTTCCACACATCTATGATGCTGTTTGTCCCATACAACTATGATAATATTGCAGTGGCTCCCATACTATCCCCATTTAAATAGAGATGCATAATAAATCACCATGAAAAAACAAATGACAATTTAATAAAAAACTAACACAGCTTACCTGGGCACCACCTGCACTTCCCCAAACCGTGAAGTTTTGGAACACGGTGAGGCCCTTGCCATTATCCCAAGGTGGCTGAAATTGAGGGTATACAAAGAGGCCACACCTCGAAAGCAAAACAAAGAGTGAAAATCAGCCACTTTCCATGTTTCAAATGTCCCACTTTTTCACATTGGAAAATATAAAATGAAGGTAATGAGTAAGGACAGTAGAGATAACATCCTTGACCCCTTGTCCAGTCCAGCATTGCCCATCCCTCAGTCTTTCCTCTCTGTTACCCTCTATCACTTGCTCTTGAATCTCAGCAGATGAAGACTGCCACCATCCCAGTCTGTTCTCCCAGTGTCTCTCTAGGTTCACCCTTCCTAGGGGTGTGGATACCTGTGCCTTGCCCATCAGAACATTCTAGAAAGTGAACACCAGCACTGTTCTCCCTCAAACTTTTGTTCTTCTCCTTGAAAGGTCCTACTTTCACAGTATTCTGGGTACCTTCTTTGCTCACACTACAGGGCTTCTGACAGCTCCCTGGTAAAACATCATAATCTTCATGATAAATTCATGACATATGTGCTAATCCTATCTTCAGCTGGCCCTTCAACATAACACAGCAATTGTTCTTAATCCTTATTCCACTCATCTATCACTATCCATCATAGCAGTATTCCTACACTATTATCATTGTAATTATTTATAGCTATCAATTTTTGAGTTCCTACTGTATTCCAGGTGTGCTCTTATGTACATTATATGAGTCATCTCTAAAGATCACATCAAACTTTCAGTGTAGATCTGAAATTTTATAAATGAGGGACCTGACTCTTAAATAAACAACAACAACCAAGCCAGTTTTCTAGGAGTAAAGTCAAAATTTGAAGTAGGGCCTGACTTTGAAGTCTGAATTTTTCCCATGTTTCCAACATACATCCCAGATCTTGCTCTTAGCAGAAGACCTTACTTCCATGTACCAAAGATATTGAACAAGTCCCCTTCCCTATTAATGGGTACATGTCACAGGCAAAGAGCCTCTTCCCAAAGGCTCCTCACCCCACTGGGCTCCTGAGACCAGTCACTCCTGCTTCCTGGTTGCTCCTAATCACTCGGAACTTTAACTTCTCTACTAAATTCTCCTCTGGACACAAAAGATGCACTCTTTCCTGATGCCCTCTCAAGTGACTTCCCTGTCACTTTGCTTCCCTTCAATACCAAACTTTTATGATCCCAAATGCATACAAAGGCACGCCCATCAAATCTTACATGCATGCCCCAGATTACACCCTCTCTGAGAGCATTGTACAAAAAAAATGTTCAATTATTACCCTTACATCAAAATTACAGATGAATTTCCCCAAGGTTACCTTGTACAAGAATGTGCAATATTCTGACTGAAGGAGAGAAGTGGAGATTGTGATGCCTGGCTGGTCACAAGATGAAAAAAGTAGCCCAAACCAGCAACATACACCCTGTTTCCCTACAGAAATTAAGGATAGTTAAATAATAGTTATTCCAGATACAAGGAAGTTGCCAGAGAGAAAGACTCTTCTATGTGAATATTCTGCTTTTTTATTTACTTTCTGTTGAGGTATATTCATACTTCCATTTACTCTTCACACACTGCCATCTTTCCCCCAACCCTGCCTCACCTCAGGGATCATAAATACTCTCATTTTTCTTCCCCCACACAGCTCAGCTCGACTGTAATTTGTCAACCTTAATATGTGATATCTCATGTTAAAATGTTCTTGTAATCTTCCATACAAGGAATCTTACTTTGTCATCAATCCAAGCCCTCCTCTTTGGTGTACGTAACAGTATATAGGGGCAAAGGCGTACCTTAAAGCCAAGTCTACACAAAGCATCCTCTCCAATCCTTTGAACAAATCAAAGATTTAGCTATGGGATGAAGGCCAGTGGTTGTACTAACTATGCCTTAATTCTGAGACATGGTGTCTGAGCTCAAACACATCTTGAATCTCCTCAGTGTACTTTATATTCATTAGATTAATCACCTTAATATTTCTTTAATTTTTATTATTATTATTATTATTTATTCTTGAGAGACAGAGCATGAGCAAGGGAGGGGCACAGCGAGAGAGGGACACAGAATCTGAAGCAGACTCCAGGCTCCGAGCTGTCAGCACAGAGCACGACATGGGGCTCAGACTCATAAGCTGTGAGATCATGACCTAAACCAAAGTCAGACGCTCAACCAACTGAGCCACCCAGGTGCCCCAACCTTAATATTTCTTTATACATTTCCTATCTAAATAATTTGATGTATTTTATATGTTCATATAAAACTTAAATTCTCCATTAGACCGTATGAGTTTTGGGCTATAATTCTGATCAAATTGAACACAATGGATTGTCTTTCCAAACTCGATAATGTACCTACAATTTAATCATCACTGTGTAATATAATTTAAGAGGGAGTAGAAAACTAACTCCCTGAAGAGTTTATTATTGTACACAAAGGTCTTTTGGTTGGCCTACCTAATGTTCACAAAAATGGTTACTTTGTTTCCAACATTTTGTTTATTTTATTATAATTTTTTAGAGACAGAGTAAATACACATGCAAGCAAAGGAGAGGAGCAGAGGAAGAGAGAGGGACAGAAAGAGAGAGGGAGAGAGGGAGAGAGGGAGAGAGGGAGAGAGGGAGAGAGGGAGAGAGAGAGAGAGAGAGAGAGAGAGAGAGAGAGAGAGAGAGAGAAAGTGTGTGTGTCTTCAGCATGTCTCATGCTCAGCTCTGAGCCTCACACAGGGCTCGATCCCACAACCCCTTGGGATCATGACCTGAGCGGAAATCAAGAGTCAGAGGCTCAACTGACTAAGCCACCCGGGAGCCTTTATTTCCAATGTCTTAAAATCAGGAGACTTGATATAAAAATTCAGACTTTCAGTTTTTTAATAATACTGGGCCCAAATTCCTATGGGATAGCCAGGGACCAGCTGAAGCTAAGAAGTGCCCACCTTCTTGGATTATGGCTATTTTTTCATAGGCCACACCCTTTCTGCTTCACTTATATATGATTCTAGCCCAGCCCCTATGGATATCTGAATTTGCAACCTCTAATGTCAGGCAGTAAAGTAAATAGTATGTTGGCTATTCTTTGTTTCAGCAGGAGGGAAGAAGGGCCAATAGACCAAGCTGCTGGACTACTTGCTATGCAATTCTGTGCACGTTTTCTCTCTCAGCCGGAGAGGCTGGTCTGAGGCCAAGATGCTCATGTCTACCTACAGAACAGAACTCAAGAAACAGGCTCCTCAGCCAGCCTCAGGTCTACAGGGACAAAGGAAGCTACAGAGACTTCCACACACTTTATCCCTGATCACTTGGGGGCATGACATGGCCCAGCTGGTAAGACAGTGAGAAAGCTGGAGTGTCCCTTCCATGAGCAACTCATTTCCTGGGAGAATGTGCTACGGGACTAGGACAGCATCAGGTCATAGAAGAGAGAATGTAAAGCAAAAGGGATTGTGATGCTGTGGCACCCAACAAGGCATTAAATGTCTTTCTATAAAACAATACGTCAGTGCCACAGTTACCTATATATAGGGCTTGGTGGGACTGTCCTGTGAATGTCTCGTTAAAACAGTTTTTTAAACTTTACTGTGCATGTAACATAGACTTGTAACAACATTTAGCAAACAAAAACACTGAAGCCCAGTGAGATTTAAATTTCAGATTGAAAAC
This sequence comes from Felis catus, assembly GCF_018350175.1. NCBI lineage: Eukaryota > Metazoa > Chordata > Mammalia > Carnivora > Felidae > Felis > Felis catus. The sequence goes on from NC_058372.1 coordinate 49,412,183, forward strand.
ACTATTTTTTAATATGAGTATATCTCAAACATTGTATAGGATATACTTTACTAAAAATGTATTAGTCATATTTCAAAGATTTAAATTTATCCACATATGCTGTGTTTTGTCTAGAAACCCTAACCTGGGGCATATAATATACAGATTTTTAGGCCCCACCTCTAGATATTCAGACCTAGCAGGTGCTGAAAATTATGGTGAAGGATTGGAGGACAGTATTCTGTACTTTTGAGCACCATAGGTGTTTCCAATATCGTTGATCTTTTGAGCCCATTTTGACAACTACTTCTCTGGAGGTGACTGAGATACTAACACTATACTGTTTAGTCATAAAGGGCTCCAGGAGATGTTCAAAGACAGGAGAGACACTGAAAAGAATGAACTTCCTGGTGACTTTCCCATGAGCTGCCTTAGCAGCCCACTGCACATGGAAGCCATGGTAGAAAACTGAAGGAGGATAGAGACCTAGACAATTAGGTTGGGAATCTGTTACCAGATCCCCACAAAAAGATGATCTAACTCAGTACAAGTTATATTTATTTTCAATTTTTCTTTTCCTTAGAAATAATTACCTTTTTCCTAACTTAGAACCAAGTGTGATAATAATACTCATAGTAAAGATTTCTAAAGAAGATGCTATTGTCCAGGTACCAGATTTTAGAGTCTCCTTTACTTTAACAATTCTGAATTATGTATTATTATTACAGTTTCACATACAAATCAAAGCCAAACTGAGATACCACCTCACACCAGTCACAGCGGCTAAAATGAACAAATCAAGAAACTATAGATGCTAGCGAGGATGTGGAGAAACGGAAACCCTCTTGCACTCTTGGTGGGAATGCAAACTGGTGAAGCTACTCTGAAAAACAGTGTGGATGTTCCTCAAAAAACTGAAAATAGAACTACGCTATGACCCAGCAATAGCACTACTAGGAATTAACCCAAGGGATACAGGAGTGCTAATGCATCGGGGCACATGTACCCCAATGTTTATACCAGTGCTTTCAACAATACCCAAATTATGGAAAGAGTCTAAATGTCCATTCACTGATGAATGGATAAAGAATATTTATATATAAAATGGAATATTACTTGACAGTGAGAAAGAATGAAATTATGCCATTTACAGCAACGTGGGTGGAACTGGAGGGTATTACACTAAATGAAATTAGTCAGTCAGAGAAAGACAGACATCATATGTTTTCACTCATATGTGGATCTTGAGAAACTTAACAGAAGACCATGGTGAAAGGGAAGGTAGGAAAAAATGTTACAAACAGAGGGAGGCAAACCTTAAGAGATTCTTCAATACAGAAAACAAACTGAGGGTTAATGGGGGTGGTGGAGAAGAGGGGAAAATGGGTGCTAGGCATGGAGGAAGGAACTTGTTGGGATGAGCACTGGGTGTTGTATGTAAGGCAATCTGATAATAAATTATATTAAAATAATGAATTAATAAATTAAATAAAATGCTACACTTTTACCCTAAAAAAATTATTACAATTTCACAAAGAAATTGAATCTTGTAGATGTTGAGTGACTTCCTCAAAGTCACAGAGCTAATAACTCAGAGCCAACTCAATTCATGTCCAAACCTGGAAGTGTCAGAGATTGTAGGCTAAAGGAGAGAAATAAAGACAAGACCCAGAATCAGGATGCAGAACAATGGGGCACAAGTGAAGAAATGTAAACAGTAGGGTGCAATGCAAAGTCATGTCACCAGGTCAAGGGCAGAACCAAAAGGAAGTCCATAGGCCTTCCCAATAGTGGATAAAATATACTGAGCAACATTCTTTGCAGAAGTCAATGTATCATGGACATTCTAGTGGTAGACATTCTAGAGAAAAATTAATTAAGTGTCCAAGTAAATCAGCTCCTTGAAAGATGCATCTGTGGTCATGAGAAAAGAGTAACTTAACCCTTCAGATACCAGGTAAAATCTGTTGGACAAGACTGGAGTATTGTTTGATATTGCTACATAAATATAGATTTCCTAAAAATTGAACATCATTTTTCAGTTCAGACTTAACTAAGAGTTGTTCTGTTCACACCAAAATTCCAGACAGTATAAAATCCCTACCATTCCTAGCAAATGGAAAAACAGCATGCTCAGCTCAGAGGGCACAGAGAGTCACATGGGTGAGGATGTGAGCTAATTCCCAGTAGTCAACAGGAAAAGACATTTTGAAGAGTATGTTTAAGGAAGATGAGGGGTCTTAAACTCCAGCATTATGGGATTGAGCATTATCAAGACATCAACATAAAGTTAATGAGGACTGTCTACTGACATAGTTGTTTTGAACAACAGAAGAAAAAATTGAGATTTGGGGAGTATATTCCCGTGATTCATCACTTATATACAACACCCAGTGCTCATCCCAACAAGTGCCCTCCTCAATACCCATAACTCAAGCTTTGCACAGTGGCAGTATTGTACCCAATGAGGTTTATCTGAGGCGTGATTATTGCTAATTGAAAACCCAGTGTCCATAACTCATTTTCCCAACCCCCCCCCCACCACCCACCCTTATCAACCCTCAGTTTGTACTCTGTCTCTTCTGGTTTGCCTCCCTCTCTGTTTTTAACTTATTTTTCCTTCCCTTCCCCTCTGATCTTCTGTTAAGTTTCTCAAATTCCACATGAGTGAAAACATATGATATCCATCTTTTTCTGCCTGACTTATTTCACTTAGCATAACACCCTCCCAAATGGCAAGATTTCATTCTTTTTCATTGCTGAATAGTATTCCTCTGTGTGTGTGTGTGTGTGTGTGTGTGTGTGTGTGTGTGTGTGTGTTTATCACATCTTCTTTATCCATTACATCCATCGATGGACACTTGGGCTCTTTCCATAATTTGGCAATTATTGATAGCACTGCCATAAACATTGGCGTACATATGCCCCTATAAATCAGCACTCCTGTATCCTTTGCATAAATTCCTAGTAGTGCTATTGCTGGGCCACAGGGTGATTCAATTTTAATTTTTTGAGGAACCTCCACACTGTTTTCCAGAGTGGCTGCACAAGTTTACATTCCCAATAATGCAAGAGGGCTCTCCTTTCTCCATATCCTCACCAACATCTGTTGTTGCCTGAGTCATTAATTTTAGCTACTCTGACAGGTGTGAAGTAATATCTCAGTGTGGTTTTGTGTCTTCCTGATGATAAGTGATGTTGAGCATGTTTTCATGTGTCTGTTAGCCATCTGGATGTCTTCTTTGGAAACGTGTCTATTCATGTCTTCTGCCCATTTCTTCCCTGGATTGTTTATTTTTGGGTATTGAATTTGGTAAGTTCTTCATAGATTTTTGACACTAACCCTTTATCTGATATGTCATTTGTAAATATCTTCCATACTGTATACACTGTATGGTAGCTAACTTGATAATACATTATCAAAAAAACAAAAGAAAGAAAAGATTGAGATTGGCAGCAATGTCTATGGAACACTAACGCATGTCATGATGAATAATGATGTTAGGACAGGACACAAAAAAGTGTTAAAACTGAAGGAGGAAGTTCTGGCCTGCTCAGGGGCAGAGCTCTCTGTCACATCCTTTCATACAGCTTAAGGAGTTTTACTCCATTGTGGGCACAGGAGGACCAACAGTAGAGACTCCAAGGACACTCTTTTACTTGTAGCTGTTCTCTATCCTTAGGTTGAGTAAACTCATTTCAGCCCATAGTTTCAGTCATTCTAGACTAATACTTTATTGACTTCATTTCCTAAATGAAAGAAGTTTAGGTATTATTAAAGGTAGCTCTCTGAACCTGAGTAGCCAACTGGCAGTCATTAAAAGCAGTACTCTCTACAGAAGGGGACTTTCAAGAGCCTTGTCCTCTCTAGGTGTGCTACATGTTCCACTAGGAAGCTAGATACATACATACACATACACACACACACACACACACACACACACACACACACACACACACACAACCAAGTAAAGTCAACATGCAGGAAAACTCAAACAAGTTGTTTTAAAACCAGCAATCCTCAACTTCTGCCTCATGTGAGAAGAAGAACCAATGCCCCAGTGCCCTAATCCCTGGAGGACTTCTGCCTCCTGGGAAGCATAAGTGAGGACCAGAGTCCTCTGAAAGTTCCACTGACACTGGAAGCCTGACCAGTAGGCATCAGCAAGGACCTGATCGAGGAGCCAGCACATGCTGACACAACCACAATGCTGTTTCCTTAACTTCAGCTTGTTATTCACTGTGTGCCTGAAGGCTCTTTCATCCTGGGTATTTTTAATTAGCCAGCCGTTCCTCATTTTTAACTCAGTTACATACACACTGTTTTCTTTCTTTGTGGACTAGTGGCCTCTTTCCTCCTGTACTTCATTATTTAGGATTCTGAGCATTTCTCCAATTTCCTGAGGCCATTTACAATTCTAATCACATGTCTCATCTACCACACGGAACTTGGCACAAGTGACTTTTGGACATGATGGAATATGAAGTTGAATTACTATTTAAGATGGTAACATGACTTATAGAAACCTGGGCCTTCCCTAAGACTCCAATCATCTTGGGGTGGCATAGTCCAGAAATGCTGCTGTACAGAGCACAGCCTTTCACGACAAAGAATTATAGCACCTGAGGGGTTCCTGGGTGGCTCAGTCAGTTAAGCATCTGACTGTTGATTTCATAGGATCAAGCCCCGTATCAGGCTCTGCAATGACAACATGGAGCCTTCTTGGGATTCTCTATCTCTCTGTCCCTCCCCTGCTCACCCACTATCTCAAAATAAATACATGCATACATACATACATAAATATATAAACTTTACAAAAAAAAAGAATTATAGCACCCAAAATACTAATACTACCATGACTGAGAAACCTGATCTAGACTAGCACTAGGTGTTGTTGAAATAAACCACTCTCCAGTAGCACATCTCCAAATTTTGGTGGAAAGACCAACATTTATATCTTTTTAAACATGCAAATCTGGCATTAGGCATTTCCAAAAAGAACACTTACTAGCATCAAATCCAGCTATCTCAATTCTTTCCTCTTGCTAGCAAACAGGATAAGTGCTCATGATTCTCAACTTCAGAAAGAACAACTGTGGCTGGGTTGGCAAATACAAGCACCCAATATATCTCTTCAGCCCTCACAGAAACACAAGGAAGTAACATGGTTACTGACTGTTACGATTACATGAACAGAACCTTCCTCAGGGAAGTACATGTGAAGTTCCACCTTCCACACAGCCCGCATTGCGGGCTATGTCTCTAGCATACGTACGAGCCATGGGAAAGCCCATGAGTATATAAGCACTAAGAATTAGAGAATGGGAGCTTCTTAAACCCCCACTTTTTCTGCAAGTATATAAACAATGAGAAAGGTACATCTCATTTGGACGTACACCTCTATATCATTACCAATGAAATGCTCATTCATTACCAAGACTCTCCCAGGAGGGAAAAGATTCAAATATTTCAAGAATATATTCCAAGAATTACATCCATATTCATCACCTTTGTCAGACAGGTGCTCAGAGAGTACGTATTTTGAGCGAATGAATAGATTTGTAGAATCACCTGCCCTACTGTCATTAGCATTTATGGAACATCTGGGTGAACACATACATAAATATAAATGCTTTCCAAGTGCATTTTTAGTTGGGCGGAATATTGTAACTTTGGTCTTCTGTTAGCTGGTAAGGCTCACTTTTCTCATAAAAGAAGCACTTGAACAGTCAGATCACATTACTTCCCAGCCCTTTTTACTCTCCATTCCAATTGGGTATGCTACAAATGATTCATGAGGAAAAACCACATATTTATGCAGGCAGCCGGCGGCTTGTGGGGAAGGGTTTAAGGCAAGCAGGGAATTTTGTGTGGAAATCAATTCTTTGCGGAAGTCAATGTATTATGGACATTCAAGCAAGAGAAATTCCAGAGAGAAATTAACTGCCCAAGTAAGCCAGCTCCTTGAGGTGTGCATCTATAATCACTAGGAAAAAAAAGTGAGTTAACCCTTCAGGCAGCTCTTAAATATACATTAGCTATTGAGTGGGGAGAGCTAGAGAACTGAAATTGGCCTTTAAACACAGAATTCCTTACAAAATTGATTCACAAACCAGAACAAATTCCCCTCAAATTAAATGGATGTTTCCAAAGGGCTTGTCTCCAGGGTTTTTCCACGGACTATCCTAAACAGGAGTCTGGTCATGGGAAATTTCCAGTGCCTACATAAACATGGGATACTCTAGCGCTCTGAAGGTGAACAGTCCCTGGATATTTGAGAGCAAAGACTTTCAGCCTGAGGTTGACATAGGTCATGTCTACTGAAAAGATAGAGTGATGGAGCCTCTGGACAGATAATGAAATCCCCATAAATGGAGTCACAGACTCAGATGCTAGACAGTCAAGGGAAGATACCCTGAAAATGGAATGCTCTAAATGCCACAGGTGAAGCATGGAAGAACCACCACCAATCTGTTTTGAAAAGCATGGCAAAGACCTACATAAGGAGTATTCAGAGGAATACATACCACAAGTGCCTCAGATACTCAAACAGGAATAGCATGCTTGAATATCCTATCACTAGCAAGAAGACACAAAGCTCAGGTTTTGCTTCACAGAGAAACTGTCCCGGGCTTGGCTCAGCTGCAGCCTGGGCAGGGAGGCAGGCAGGCCACTTGTTGGTATTAAAGCTAAAAAGAAATATCACACTTGAAATCCCCTCGTCCTATGCAGGGTTGAAGACAAGTGAGCTGTTGGGTTGGCTGACTGGAAGCCAAGGTGAATTCTGTGCACTATGGCAGAGCATTTGGTCCTAGGTTCTGGGTCAGGGGAAACTGGAATCATGTGTAACCATAAATCACTGCAGACATTTAAGAACCAACTGTTTCTTCCCTGCCTGCCCACCAGGCCAGAGACTTTGAGGTCAGTCTCCTATATATGAGAGGAAGGGTTTAGGCTATCACCATTGGTTGTCCAGCCACTAGGATTAAGTCACTTTCTTCAAGTCCAAATAAGGGCTTCAATACAGTTAATAGTTTGCCCCAATGTCAACTTCCTGGTTTTGATATTGCTATGTTGATGGTTGATATCGTGACAGTTTTGGTATGGTATCTGAGGGATACCATACTGAGGGATATGGCAATGGTTATGGTTATGGTATCACTGGGGAAAGCTGGGGAAGGGTCCAGAGAAACTCTTGGTTATGTTTTTGCAACTTCTTCTAAGTCTAAAACTATTTCAGAATTAAAAGCTTAAGGAAACAAAAATGAAAAATCCAAATAAATCACACAAATACAATGACTTTTAAAAAAGTATTTTACCAGGGGCACCTGGGTAACTCAGCGGGTTAAGCATCTGACTTTTGATTTTGGCTCAGGTCATGACCTCACTCCTCATGAGCTCGGACCCTGCATCAGGCTGTCAGTGCAGAGGCTGCTTGGGATTCTCTCTCTCTCCTCTCTCTGCCCCTCCCCCACTTGCACGTGCATGCTCTCTTTCTCTCTTTCTCTCTCTCCCAAAATAAATAAATAAACATTTAAAAAATGTATATTTTTGCCAAACCACAAGAACACTTAAAAACAAAGCAGGAGAAAAGGAAACAAAAACTAAGCACACACAAAACTTGACTACGCTCCCTTTAGGGGTAGTCTGGCTCTAAACTACTCACATAATAAGACACAGAAGCCACCACCTATGTAACAGTTCCTCAGAGTACAGGAATGTCTCTGTCCTGAATACCAGAACAACACTACAAGGCAGCAGGTTTTTCTACAACATCTCTACCTATTCCACGTATTACACACTTACACACACACACACACACACACACACACACACACACATCATTATTGTAGCTTCCTTACCATCCCTTTGGAATTAAGGTCTGTTTCTAAAATATTTTCAAAATTGTCTGTGCACCATCCATATAGGATACACTTAATAAACATGAACTTAAAGCTTGCTCAGTGAGTGAAATAGCTTTCATTGGCCCAAAGCGTCAAGAGGAATTCATAATTTTTAGGTTTTGCCACATGCACCCAGTTATCACCTATGTCTTTAGAGCTGATATATTCTAGACAACAGAATACAAAAGAGACAGCACACAGCTAAAAAAACTGCAGGGTACTGTGCGAGATTTAACACTGAGAGCTAAGTCCCACAGTATTTAAATGTTGCCCCAGATTAAACATGCTATTTTTCAGTCATCAAAATGATTGTGGTATCTTGGAATCTATTCTTTACTTTTCTCTTTCCTCCCTCCATGCTTTAAGTATGGAGTTACACTTACATTCATTCATTATATCCAATTAATTTTTACTGAACAACTAGTATATTTCAGACACTGTGCTAGGGTCTAAAAGCTGATAAGCTAATGAAAAGAGAACTACAGACTTTTAAGGTCATCAAAGATCAAAATGTCAGGAATACACTAAGGAATAGTTTAATGAGCCTGTGCTACCAGCTTAAACTAAAACCTCATCCTCCAAACATATACGTTGCATTCGTTTTCACTTTTGTACAGTAGATATAAAAGGAGGTAAGTAAATGAACAGAAATAGCATGCAATGGGAAACAAACAGCTTGCTTTGGACTCCATTTTTTCATTGCTGACTTGGTACCATTCACAGGTCCGCAAAAGCTCAGGTGATGTATCAGCTTTTTAGATGGCCCTCTGGTCCTCTGCACACAGAACCAACGCAACTATTCCAGCAGACAAGTGGCCAGGACACTTGCCCGTGGTACACTGTGCCACTCAGTGGAGCAAAGGCAGATGGACAGCACCCCTGGCATTCGATGCAGGACTTAGATACGCTCCAGCCTCATGCAGCAAGATGAATGGGACAACTTTCCTCTGGGTATTTCAATGCAGTCAAGTTATGCGGTCTGAGAAGTGTACAAAAACACAGCTCTTTGGGCCCCAAAGCTGCCAGCGTAACTGCACAACAAGCCCCATGATCGCCAACAAGTTAAATGCTGCTCTTGTTGTTCTGGGTCTAAAGTTTGGTTTCCTTCAATCAAAGCAGTTCTGCCTCCTTTCCTTACTGGCATATTAGCTGTCCCTATTAGGCACCTAAAGTGGTGTGTAAGTGCTCTGCTTGGAATAAATGTAATTAAGAGTCTGGAAGAAGGTTGAGGAGATAACCATGACTTCTATTAGGGGGTATTCAGCTAAAAGTAATTAAGAACAGATGATCAGAGAGACAGAGACAGAAGTGCATTCTCTGGGTTCCTCAGAAATCTGGGACAATTGTCATGACTCAATAGATGCTCAGATGAGTGTCCTAGAAGACTGAGAGGCCCTTAACCCTTCGGGACATGATCCACAGGATAGAGTCATTAAAGGGGGAAATCAGGGGCGCCTGGTAGCTCAGTCGGTTAAACAGCCAACTCTCGATTTGGCTCAGGTCATGATCTCTCAGTTTGTGAGTTTGAGCCCTGTGCCTGGCTCTGCACTGGCAGCAAGAAGCCTGCTTGGGATCCTCTGTCTCCCTCTGTCTCTCTGCCTCTCCCCTGCTTACTCCCTCAAAATAAAAAAAATAAATAAACTTTAAAAAAAATTAATAAAGGCAAAACTAAATGACCTTCCCTCCTACTCTGATGTAATTCTTCATTCGTGGATCTATGGTTAAACTGTACTCTAAAAAATTAATTTCTCAGAGTTTAGGGAGAAATTTGCCCAGAAAAAGTAACATTAAGTTGTACTAAATAATAGGATAAAAAAGGTCATCAGAGTGTGCTTTATTTGTCTTGGAATCTGATGTGATCTCATATACCTCATGACTTTGCTGACCCTCAGTTCTGAATATTCTTAAAGGGTAACAATATATGGGGCACCTGGGTGGCTCAGTCAGTTAAGCATCTGACTTTTGATTTTGGCTCAGGTCATAATCTCACTGTTCATGGGATTGAGCCCCACATCGGGCTCTGTGCTGACAGCGTGTACCCTGCTTTGGATTCTCTCTCTCTGCCCCTCCCCTGCTCATGCTCCCTCCCTCACTCTCTGTCTCAAAACAAATAAACATTCCAAAAGAGCAACAATATGAACACATTAATACAGGAAGATAATGAAGATTTAATGAGTAATTATTATTGGAATTGAGACAAAAATCAGCAACCACAGCAGACAACTCAGGAAGATATTGTAGTTTGCGTTAATCGAAAGGACCAGAAAGTAACCAATATCTACTTTGTTTTGCTACCTATAGATATTGCTTCAAAGAGTGTTCACAGGAATTCTGAGAGAAATGATTACGTTTATTCTAAAGCACTTGTTTACCATAAACATCATTAAGTTGTTTCTTGATACTAGTGTGCAACAAGTAAACACTTTCTACTATTCTACCACTGCCACCACTCCAAATAACTTTCGGAGTTAATTTTATGGCCTCTCGGCTCTGAGCTTCCTGGGAGAACTACAGATCTTACCTCGACAACGTTGGTGGGATTGCGAATGTAGATACCAGATGGCGTCAACATTTCAGGACTGGAGAGTCCTTCGGTGCCAGAAACACTGATGATCACATTGTTTCTTATTATATTTCCCTGTACTGGCCAGGCTAATTTAAGAAAAGACAAATCAAACCCAGGGGAGTCACAAACATAATTAAAATTTACATAACTCAATGGTCTTGCTTCTACTAATGCATGTTATGGTTTACATAATGCATACATAAATATACATGCATATATATATACATGCATTTATATATATATAATATACATGCATTTATATATATATATATATAAAATATTCATGCATTTATATATATATATAAAATATATATATATATATATATATATATATAAAATATATATATATATATAAAATATTCAGTATGTTTCACAAATTAAGGTACCTAACATTTTGCCATCAGGCCCGTCTATCAAATACATGACAACTTAAGCATGATGTAATGGATTTAAAAGCACTTTACATATTTACCAATTTTTCTTTCATAAGTAGCCTCCCAAGAGGTATATCTTCTGTCCATGTCTGTACCTGAGAACAAAAGGTCATGTTACTTCATTCAGCATATTTCATGCCCCCCAGAAAACCGAGGGATATGGCAACGCTAGTTCTTATTCCGGGTGCACCTTATTTTAAATTTGTTTTTATGTTTTTAATCTATGAACCATACAAAGAGAAACAGATTATACAGGATTTTCAGTTCTAGAGTATTGTAGTGAATCAGAAGTTCATCTAAAAAAAATACAGAACAAAGAAACAGATGTAATGTTTCACCTCTTAGGAAGAGTTTAAGTGTCTCCATGATCAAATGCCACATGTCCATGTGTCAGCTCCAGCCCCTCCCCTAGCTGTTCAAATTGGCTACCAACTATTCTGCAGGCTACACTCTTCCCCTGGAAGATGTGGAATGTTCTGGAACAACAGGCTGGACAGTACCTGGGACCCTCATGCCTAAACCAAAGAAGTTTGGAATAGAAGAGAATGAAAGAGCATGGGCCATGCTATAGAGAACGATTAACCATGTATGTGACATCAGTAAAGAGCAGCCCCACAGACCCTTCTCCTCACTAGGTATTTAGGTATTTGGCTCCCCGTTTTCATGAATCTGAGTTTACAAACTCATTTTGCATGAAATCGAGTACTTTATAATACACTAATAAACAAACATTCTAATTTCATCACCTGCAGTATAATAGATGTCCAGAGCCTCTAATTCACAATAAACATTAAGGGCTAAATTAAATTCCTCCTGCAGGTTTTCTTCTTGCCTAGTTAATGTCTATTCCACGTAACTGTTTTCTGCTAAATTAATATCGTTAGGGTACCTTCTTGCACTTCTGCTCCAGGTTTCAGCAAACGTTTCCCCTCACACAGACAAAAGTAAGAATAGACAAAGTCAATCCTACACCCGTTATTTTAACTGCCCTGTAGCTGTCCTTTCCCAATCAAAAGATTTTCCTGCACGTGATTGCCACTATTATCCTTAGCTCTTTGTCTTTTAGAGCTGGAGTTTGTTTTAAAGCAAATTTATATGATCCCTATTTTCTCACTCAACAGTTTCCCTCTCAGGATTAGGACATTATAGCTTTTTTCTCGACAGATCATTCTTAAATAAAACACATACGTGTCCCCACTGATGGTATCACAGAATTAATTTAAATATAAAATACTATTTAACAAATCCAGTTAGAGGCTCACTTTCATTGAAACCTGATTTCCTTTTGTATTCCAATATATTCAAAGACCCTTTGTTTATTAATTCATTTCTTTCAACAAATAGACCTACAATGCACTAGTTAATGTGCTAAATGCTAAGGAAACAATGTTCACATGAAAGCTGGTGATACAAATAGACATTAATCATATGATTAGAAACATGGTAGATAATAATTTTAAATCAATAAATAATGATTGGGACTAAAAGAGCTTAAATAGAGGGACTTGACTTAGGAGTGTGGGAGAGAAAACTTTATAGGAGGACAATGAGCAGAGGGAAAAGCTTGTGTAAAAGCCCTGAGACAAAAAAAAGTGGTCTTTTGAAAGAATTAAAGTAAAATAGGGTAGCTAGAATACAAAGGAATAGAAAAAGAGCAGGACAAGTTCACAAATATTAATATAGGTGAAATCATGGAGGGAGTCTTCTTTTTTAATTTTTTTTAATGTTCACTCATTTTTGAGAGAGAGGCAGAGACAGAACATGAGCAGGGGAGGAGCAGAGAGAGAGGGAGACACAGAATCTGAAGCAGGCTCCAGGCTCTGAGCTGTCAGCACAGAGCCCAACACAGGGCTCAAACTTATGAGCAGGGAGATCATGACCAGAGCCAAAGTGCAACACTTAACCAACTAAGCTACCCAGGCACCACGGAGGGAATCTTCTACGCCAGGTTAAGGATTTAGGACTGTAATCTAAGAGCAATAAGAAATTCTTAAAGTTTTTTAAGGATGAGTGATATGATGCAATTTGAGTTTTCTAAGAATACTTCTGGGTTCTGCAAGGGGAATAAACTTTAGGAGAAAAAATGGATACAAGTGATGAAGCAGAGGTTTCTGAAATATGAGCTTCTTTAGCAAGCCTAAGGAACAGCTGAGAACAGATTTCAGGATTTTTAACTCCATGTCCAACATCAAGGTTTAACATACCATGAGACTACAGAGATTTATTTACATGACTTTGAATTATTGTGGAAATTGCGGACAGTAAATTTGAAAACCTCTCATTTCATATTTATTAAACCTGAATCGAAAGGTCACCTTTAAAAGATCAGTTTCTTATTGGTAAAGTTTAGGAAGCTAATTACAGATGGGTAAATTGAAATTCAGAATTTTAAATTTAATTTTTTTATTATTTCAGACAGAGAGAGTGCAAGTAGGAGGGAGGGACACAGAGACAGGGAGACACAGAATCTGAATCCCAGACTCTGCTTGTGAGCACAATCTGAGTTGTCAGCCCAGAGCTCAATGCAAGGCTTAAACTCGGGAATGGCAAGACCATGACCTAAGTCAAAGTCAGACACTAAGCCTACAGAGCCACCCAGGCTCCCCTGAAATTCAGAATTTTAAACTATGGCCTATTTGTACTGATCAGAGGCTATTTTATAGATTAGGAATTCAAATTTTGGGAAAATTCCTTTTGAAAAAGAATTTATCCTACTCAGGAATGCCAAAATTAAACAAGCTCATCACTTACCCACAAGCAGGGCATGGCCTAAAATATTGTAGAATGTATTACTGTCCACCTTCAGGCCCAAGGTCCTTGACATGCTGAGGCCTCTACTGAAAGAGCTCCACACTGTGCAGCCCTGGATATAGGAATCTGAACAAGAAAGAGTAAGGCAAACATTTGAAATAAATCCTGATGGCTCCTCAGATTCTGAAGATCATTTTCAAATCAAACTATTATATAACTAAGAACATTTTCCCACACAATAATGAAACTCAGGAAATGAGGAGTTGGAAGGAGAAACCAAATCAAGTAAACAGGCCAATGAGCCTCAAAGATAGCAGAGATAAGGAAGGTGGAATCCAAGAGTCAGATGTTAGAGAGAAAACCATCTGAGAAAGACACAGTATGGCCAAACTACCAAAGAACACATAGCTGTCAAGATTTCCAATTGGCCACCATCGTTGGTATCAATCCTCATCACAATGAGGCAGACAGTGACTAGAGAGAAGCCAAGGACAATGTGAAGAATATTCCTAAAGGACCAAACCTGATCTTTGAAAATCACATCTTCCCTGAGGAGATACACTCATTATTTCTTCAAGCTGTGACATAATTTTTTTAAACTTGCCAGGCAATAATATCCTTGGCCCAAGACAGGCAGAGATTCTTATTCCAAAACGGAAGCAAAGTCAGAGGTTAACCTGAGGATCATGATTCTCACATTGGAATGTGGTAGCTTTATGAAAGCAAAAGGGAAATACCTCTACTATGCTAAAACAAATAGACATTTATTAAAATCATTACATCAGCTCCATGGGTATATTTCATGTACCCCCCTGCTCAATCAAGTTATGTCAACTGAATCAGTCAATGAACAAACAGTTAATGACTATCAACATATTTCAGGAATTGGGCCTTGTGCTGAAGACATACAGATGAATGAAACTAATTCTGTATTTGTGTAACTTCATTCCAGTATAGAAAACTTACATTAAAACAATAATGGCTAATTAAAGGATAAACCCTGATAAAGGAGTTTTGTATTATTTCCACGTAGTGGGAGATACTGTACAAATATCAAATGTTTGAAGTACTGAAAAAATTACTTTGGTTTACAAGATAATTTGACTTTTAAATTGGAGCTCTCCAGGGGCGCCTGGGTGGCTCAGTCAGTTAAGCATCTGACTCAGCTCAGGTCATGATCTCAAGGTTCATGAGCTTGAGCCCTAAGTAGGGCTATATGCTGATAGCCCAGAGCCTGGAGCTTGCTTTGGATTCTATGTCTCCCTCTTTCTCTGTCCCAGCCCCCTGCTTGTGCATGCACGCGATCTCACTCTCTCTCTCAAAAGTAAATAAACATTTAAAGGAGTAAATAAAAATAAATAAATTGGAGCTATCCAGAAAATTCTCAATTATGTCACCATAGACACTGAGCTTTCACATTCCCCTCCATCCTGGCTCCTCTCGTGTCAGGTACACTCACATCACTCACCAATAAGTTAACCCATCCACCTCTGTAGGCAACTGCCTGCTGCAGACTTTTCCTGAGTCTGGATTGCTATTGTACTATTCATTCAATATAGGCCAGCCAATCTGAACAACCAGTAAGTACTAATGTGTTTTTAGAGCTATTATATGTGGAATTTAGGGACTGGTAAACCTGTAAAAGTAGCAAGGATTCCAACACCCTCTAACTCTAGTGGCTGGGAGCAACTGGCCACACAGGGTACAAGGGCCTTCAGGGCATGAAACAATAAAAGATTCTTTGGCAAGCATGCCAGAAGTTTCTAACCTCTGGGTTAATATGATAACCCCTCCCAGGAAAGTCAACTGCACTTCAACAGAGACCCATAGGGGATAATGTATTAATTCAATGACTTTCAAACTTTTAAGGCACTGAACACTTTTCAAATAAAACCAAATTTAAGGGGCCCCTGGGTGACTCAGTTGGTTAAGCATCCGACTTCAGCTCAGGTTATGATCTCATGGCTCCTGAGTTCAAGCCCCATGTCAGGCTCTGTGCTAACAGCTCAGCTTCAGATTCTGTGTCTCTATCTCTCTGCACCTCCCCACTCATGCTGTCTCTCTCTGCCTCAAAAATAAATAAACATTAAATTTTTTTCAAATAGATAAAAGTGTAGCTATTCTGAAGTAGGTTGGAGGAGGCAGATTGATTTTTGAGCAAGATTTTGATTATGTTCAATTGATACTTCCCATGTGACTGCAACCCTGACTTATACTGGAGCTGGTGCCCCATCAAACTTTCTGAAGCATTATAAGCACCAGGAGATCAAAGAACCATAGAGTAGTGCACAAAGATACTGATCATCCCAGGGCGCTAGGGAAGGAGCCATGTTAGAAACCATCTCCCTAAATATCAAAAATAAATAATATAGAAAAGATTTGGCAAATTAGGATAAATAGAGGTCCTTGGTTTGCATATGATTTCAGGTGAATAAAGAAAAAAAATGCTGCAGGTGTCAGGATTCTGCCCTCAATGCTTACTTGAGCTCAATGATTACTTTGTCATTGCCTGTTGAAATCTTAGCATCTCTCAAGGCCCACATGAACCACCAAGTATGCCCTGATAATCTTTGTCAGACATTACCCTCAGAACACCATCCCTTTTCAAGAAAAGCAAAGCTTGAATGTGTCAGTGTTAGAGGTGCTGGGGAGGGTAACTCAGAATGAGAGCTGCTATCTTGAATACTTAGCATCTCTGGATCTCTGCATATTAGCTTCTGATATTGCCTTGAATACTCCTATGTCTCTCCAACTTTGGTTTCAGTACTTTTACCTACATCTGGTCATATTCTTCCTTTCTGATTCTGTTTCTGTTTTTCACCTAGTTGTTCTTATCTGCATTTGATGCTTCCTGTTCCCTTCTTATGTCTTTAGATCTGGCCAAGATCTGCACCCATCTGCCTGCTCAATGGGCCCAGGGAAACTACCTGGTCCTCAGCCCATTCACTCCCACTTTTCCAAGCAGAAGATTCCTCTGAGTTAGGACCGTTTCACATGGAAATGCTTTCTGCTGCGCCTGGGCTCTCATAAAAGTGATTATGTGTACTATTTAATATCAGTTTGCCTGCAATCACAAAGCTAGTAAATGACAGAGGTAGGATTCAAGATGTGGTTAGCTCCTTGTCTACTGTACCTATAGTAATGTTTCTCAAAGTGTACTCCACAGACTACGAATTTTAGTAAACTACCAAAATAATTTTTGTTAGGCATACTAAAATTAGAGAACCACAGGTCTAGAGTATAATTATCCATCTTTGAACCTCCCATGTACCCTGAATGTAGAGTCTTGAACACGGAAGAAGAGAGGGAAAAAAAAAAGAAGAAGAAGAAGTCATAGACCTGGACCCGCTTACCTCTCAGAGCTCCCACCAGAGTCAGTGAGCTCAGTTGCCGATGGAAGGCTTGCCCCAAGTCCCGGAACTGCACTCCCTTCAACTGGACCCGACTGGGCTCCTCTGGGAAAGACTGAACAATGACTCTGGCCCCCAGATCCCTGGATCCCAGCATCTTCTCACTCTTGGAATATAAACAGTCTTGTAAATTACCTGAAACATAGAATGAAGTCAGGGGGACCTGAAACATGTGCAACATGCTTCCAGACAAATCATCCAGTAGGAAAGGTACCGTTGGTGCAAAGGACAAACGATTATTGTTTGTTTCATTTAATAATCTTATTTCCCTTTTACTTTGATTTTCCTCTTTGGATTATTAATTAAAACATCCAATAACTAGGACATGATGTTGCCTTCACTCTGTTATTTCCAGAAGCCCCCAAATCAATCACCTTAATTACTGTCACAAAGAGGTTGACTATAACCCACAAACCCAACCTAAATAGATGCTTATTTCAATCCAAAAGATCCCCTGGAGGGAGCATGCAATAAAATGACCTTCTCGTGGTTGATAATTGTAGGGAAGAAATGTGAGCGCTGAATGTAATCACAGCTCTTTTTAGTCTTATGCTGTCCAATGGGGTTTCCCCTTTATTTTGTTGCTTTGCAGTTTGGGGACTTAGCAATAATACCACTGCAGAAATGGCACAGGTCTCCAGAGAAGTAACTGAGTGACATCCTCCCCACCTGCACCCTCAATACCTCCTTCCCAGCCCCTTCCCTAGTGAGGATAACAAATTGCAACACCATAATGCACTCAGGGTACCACTGCAACAGGGTATTGTGGCCTCAGGATCCAGGATACCTTCTGTTGACACGTGGCATTTGGTGGCATGAACTAACCTCAGAACGGGTACAAAATCAACTTCTGAAATATTTCTTCATTATTCATATTAATAAACCAAAATGCTACAAATAAAAAATGATGTACCATTCCACAGTGAATAATTTGCTAACACCCAGGAATAAACATATAAGAGGTAAATGAAGAGGTGTTTCATATTTGTATGCTTTACCACAATTATGATTATTATGCCAGTGATCCATAATTTTTTGAGTGACTAGGTCTCATATTGTTTATTTGGCTACCTTGTTTCCTCACCTAAGCCCCACACAAATAAAGTCGAGTGATATGTTACTTTTTTTAATGAATGTCTATGAATTTGTTTTATTTTAAGAATTTTGTAATAACATTTAAGAGTTGTGAAATTGGGGATTTTTCCATTAGGAGCCAACAGACCTAAAATGGCCCAAACCTAAAAGTATCATCTCTCTAGCAGCATAATCAAAGGTAATGTTTTGGACAATATGGTCTGAGAATACCTGTATGAGAACTACCAAAATGGTTTTAACAGAATGCAGATTCCATTTCAGAAGACTTGTTAAAGCTGGCAGTCACTGGATTCTAATCCACTGTATCCAAACCTTTTTCAGAATGACATGTTTGAGAGCTAGGTGACTGGGGTGGTGAAGGGTGGACTCAAGGTCCCTCTCACCCAACCACATTTCAATATTACACCCACATGCATCTATATGTAGACATGACACAAATCTTAATTCCAGCCATGACACTTCTTTCAGGCTCCAGACACTACCAGGGCACCTCTACTCAGATCCTGGCCTGGCATCTGTCTTGACATGTACAAAATTAAAGTCATGATCTGCAGCCTTCCACTCCAAAACCTGTTCCTGTTCCCATCTCACTAAATAGCCTCATCATCCATCCAGAGCTCATGCCTGGGAGTCATCCTTGACACCCACACCATCCTAAACCAAAGTTGACAAATGAGATCTTCACAACATGTGAAAGCCTCATAATCTACAGCCTGGGAAACCAAAACATAACCTACTAAACTAACCATCCCTGAAATAGATGTTTAATAGGCACATCAGTGTGATTCAGTGCCTGTTATTCTTCTAGAAGATAAATTGACTTTTCAACCACTTACTTAAAGTATGTGGTAGTTCACTCAAAAAACAAACTCCAAAAGTGGGGGTGAGGGGAAACAGAAGAGCCCTATTAGTCTAATCAGTAACAATGTGCTGCCTGTGTCTGTGACTCTGGCATTAAACTGTTTTCCTGAGAATTTCAGAAGGGGTCTGGAATCAGAGTTAAGATTTCTGGCAAAAATGTTTGGTTTTTTTTCCAGAATATTTTTGCCCCAGAGGAATAATTTCACAAGTGGAAACTATTCTCTACCTCTTTCACTAGGTTGTGGAAGGCAGGAGAAGAAATGACAATTTATCAAGACCATTCTGAATTAAAGAATATTATGAATATGCAAAGACTAAGGGTTTATTCCATTTTGAAAGAAGTCAACAATACTACATATCATTTGACACTAAGAACATTCTTTCTCACTCATTGACTTTTCAACAAAATAATTCTCTACCTTCTGAACCACTGGCCTCCTGGCATGAAGCAAGGTGCTTCATCCTCTCAGTAGTGAGATTTCCTCGTATGGTAACACTCCTGCTGAGCAGTGCCACTGTGACCTTTAAAATATGGCGTCCTCCAGCCACCCAACTCTCTGTGAAGTTGTGAGAATATCTGAAGAGGGGGGGAAAAAAAAGAAAAAGACACATCTGAAGATACTACTCCAAATTTTATTAGGAATTGTAAGCCACTAGATTAGCGTCTCTGTTTGGGAGTCTATTTCCTTAGAAGCTCAGATACAGAAGAGTGAACTATGGGCACAAGTATGTGAAAATTAGGAATTCTGCAGATGATTGCACCATAACGCAAAAGCTCTAGAGTCTTCCAAGAGAAACGTATTTAAGAAATCTAAATCTTTCAAACATTTCATACTTTATAATTTTCTTATCAAAACATCTAGCATTATTTAATGTAAAAAAATACATCACTGAAAGACAAATAAGTGTCCAGACACCAACACAGTTAAGACTTCATCTTCTTATATCTAAACAGAGCCAAGCTGATATTCAGTACCTCAACGGTGATCTCAGATAGAGGTCTGTAGTGTGCACAGTGTCCACAATGACCATCTCTTCAATGGGTTTTGCACCTTTGACACCTATTCCACTGATTATAACAACTTCATCCCCAGAGTGCCAGTCCACAGCATCTTCCAGAGCCAGCACTTTGTCACTGGCATAGGCAGCTGCTCGAAGATGGGTGACAGTTACTTCTGGTAGCGAACCTAAAGCCAAACAAGGAAAACTTATCTAGACATTTTGATAGTTAATAGGAATTTGCTAGTATTCAGCCCAAGAATTCTGTAAAACAGGAATCCAGGAAGGCAAACGTCAGGCTTGATGAGCACTGATGCTTTTGGATATTAGGTTTCTCTTCTGTCACATGTTGTAATAAAAATCACGCAGGATTGAACATGACATGGGGTGAAAATCAGAGGAATTGGAGTCAGCCTAAACTTACAATTGAATCATAGTTTTGCCATGTTCTAACCAAGGGTAATATACTCAACGATGGGCCCCAGTTTCCTCAGCTGCAAAGCAGAAGTAGCAAGATCTTTCCACATAAGGTGTTAGGAGAGCTAAATGAGATAACTATGAAACATCTAGCTTGGATCTTCAAATAAGAGATCTAAACCATACTTTAGTCTTTTCATTCCCTGCATCATGCTGTTTTGAAAATGAAATTTAACCACCTCTTTCTTATTACAAATGGGTATTAGACTCTGAATATAAAAGTTCATAACAAGTCTCTAATCTGAAGACTTCAGTGCAACTTACAAATAGGGTTAGGAGAGCACTGATTCACGATTATTTTGGATTGGTTGTCCTAAGCCTTGATGATTTAAATGATCCCTTCAAATTCTGAACTGGGTGTATCCAAGATGGATTTGCAAAGCAAAGTGGAATATGGGGGAACTTGAGACTCTAGATTTCTTGGTTTGTATGAGGCTCCAGGGCATCCATCCGACCTTCCCCATGCCAGTACGCTCCTCCTTAACGATCAAAGACTCAAGAAGGTAGTCTGTCTCATATTTTACTCTGACCTTTTCCAACAAGGGTCAAGGCAAAGACTTTTTTCAAGCCATTACCTGAAGCAACACTTCAGAAAACACGTGGCTTACTCCGAACTCCTCCTCCTTTCCTCAGTACATTTCCTTCCTCCTTTGCAATAGATCATAATTTACCTTTAGCCCATAGCAACTTACTGTCCTCCCTTGTTGCACTAAAGTAAAATAATAATGCTTGAATCTCCAACTACAGAGGTAGCCGACAATAAATCATTTTCAAATTATTTTAAACTTCCCTCTTTATTTGTGTCTGTGTGTGCCCAGGCACATGTCTAGGCTTGGAAAGGTCCTTAGGTTAATGATGTAATTTCTGAGGTTTACTTGGGCAATAATTTTATCTTGAAATTATTTACAGAGTTCAAAATTTCTAATTATAGGGCAGGTGGGAATTAAGACATAAATCATCCCAAAAGAAAATAATTTTAATTTTATTTCTTGTTTGTATCTTTTAACCTTTGGTAACAATAAAATAAAATAAAGTCTATTTATATGTATGTGTATGTATGTGTGTGTGTGTGTGTGTGTATATATATATATATATATATATATATATATATATATATGAATTTCTATGATCCATTCTTGAATGGCTGCATGGAAAATTTTCTACCAAGCACAGAAAATGTTTATCAAAGACAAAATGCTCTTAAACTCTGTGATCAATTGTGCACAGTACTAAATCAATATGCAAAAAACACCTACTATGCACCTATTAACATGCAAGCTCCAGGTGGCAGAATCAAGAATAGGAACAACAAAGGTATTTCTTAACTAATCATTCTTATAATTATACTTAAGTCAGAATGAATGAAAAAAAAATCACAGAGAATATTTGAAGTGTGTTTTTAACTATTAACATACGCATACGTCCTTTGAAATGCTGATAGCACTTTTGGAAAGTAGAATTATCTCATAACTTATTCACTCTCATAGCAAAATAACATATTTATGTGTATGACCAAAGCATCAGTCTTGGTTATTTCATCAGTGCCAGCCTCATCTGTCCAGCAACATAGTGGATATTGACATTTGGACAGCTACTGTCATCTGAAACTCACAAATGTCAAAATAATTATAATAATCACCTGAGCTAGACCCTCTGCAAACACCTTTTCTTCTTCTGACCATTCTGCATTGTTCTTTATTTAAACCTTGCTAATTTTTTTTTTAGTTTTATCCCTTCTTTATTTATAACCTGCAGTATCTGCTTACAGTACTCATTAATAAAGCCAAAATTCCCTTTCTGATTTTTAAAACTCTCCATAATCTGACTCTACTTTACGGCCTTTGAGTCTGTAATAAACTCTATTCCAGGAAACCCAGTCTCTTTGCCTCTTCTCACTTAACAGGATCATGCCTACCTGTATCCCTTTACCCATTCTTCCCCTTCCACCTGTGTGCCTGGCCTTCCTTCTCTTATCTAGTCTTCCAAAATGCAGCTCAAGACCCACTTCTTCCACTGAATTTCATGGAACACTTCAGCCCATCCTTATGTCCACCTACTCCTATTGACACTATAGAGATGTGGAGTTCTTACTTGAGCAAAAGATATGTTTACATCTGGGATTTAGGTATGCCTGGGTTTGTGGCTAGTTTGTGGGCCATTTGTTTGAGTTGTTTTGCATGGGAGGAGAAACTTACACAAAGGAGCAGATGGGAAAAGAGAGGATGACAGAGACTGCATGTGGTCTGTCTCAGATACGGGCCCTCAACTCAGCTCAATTCATAAGGATTTGAGTTAACTATTTTGAATATTGCCTTCTGGACATTCACTTACAAACCCCCATCGGATAGACACCTAAATGAGTATATAATGGCCAATATGCTAAAAGCAGAAAAAACAACACAAACATTTATTTAGAACTTAAAACAAACCCAACCCATGCTAAGAAGTTCTAATAGAAGGAAGAACTGGTTTTTTCTTGTTGTTGTCTTCCTTTTAACAGATTGTACAGATTCAAAAACCAAAATGCTTCAAGGATAAGTTTTGATCATAATGAGATGTCAGCACTGAGTTCTAAAACTGGGTCATCTGAGTCCAGAACCAAAACAACGGGACGCGTAATAGAATTCCTGAACCCCGAAATAACTGAATTAACTGTACCTGATCAGCTTTGATACTCAAAGAATTATTTTTCTTACTTCATAAATGTTACTTAAGTGCCTCACAAAGCAAACCACTGACTTCTGAGATGAAGAAAGAATTGCCCACATTGTAAACGTGAGTCATTTCACTTCACAGAACTCTTAGGAAACCCAAGTTGGGCAGCTCCCTTCCTTTCTTTACCACAAATCAAAAAACATAAAAATACAGTTTAAAAAGCTCAATAACTTATAAATATGCTTAAATGAAAAGGGTTATGCTCTTAATGTGTAATTTAATACAATGTTTAACCACTTTGGGCTTTCAACATTGACCTGTTAACCAACAAACTATTCATTTACTCCCACTAATGACTTCTACTCATAATTGTATTTCCTACAAATTATTGTCCAAGCATTTCAGTGCCATTCATCCATAATTACACAGTCCCAGAGAACCATCTTACCAAATGGGCATGAAGAGAAAGAAAATAATCTTTGTGGGTTAACACACTTTAAAATCACTAATTGCTCTATGTTTATTTTGTAGGACTTCAATCTTTATTCCAAGTGAATAACTGCCAAGACCTTTCCAAATCACTTGGGGGAGGGGAGGTAGTGAAGGAAAAGAAGAGGAAGAGAGAGTGAAGGGAGGGGAGAAATGAAGGAAAGAATCATATTATTAAAATAATGTTCACATCAGAATAGAAATATAAAGGAACTCACGAAAGAACTAGAAATAGTTTTCCGAAATACATGCAAATTATTTCCCTCTATTTCCACCTGCAGTTTCACATTATGCATAGCAAAACAATGAATTCTGCTTTTTCTTTTATGTAGATGAACACTTCTCATGCACTGGAAAAGACAGACATGAAGGAGGGCACCTGGGTGGCTCTGTCGGTTAAGCATCCCACTGCTGATTTCAGCTCAAGTCATGATCTCATGGATGTGAGATAGAGCCCTGGATCTCTCCCTCTCCCTCTCAAATTAAATAAATCAACGTTAAAAAAAAAAAAGAAAGAACGAAAGAAAGATGGACCTGTCCTCCAGGGTCCATGACCAGTACAAGAAACAGACAAAAGTCACAAATGTACCATTTTAAGTGTTAACACAGAGGGACATCCAGGGTCTACTGGTGCACAGGTGTGGGTACTTCACTCATACAAAAGGGGGGTTGTTTCTGGGAATTCTTCCCAAATAGGTGATAACTGAGCTGGGTCTTTAGGAATAAGTCATAGTCGGCCAGATGACAAAACAGAGTACTCCAGGCAAAGGTAATGGTATATACAATGATGTGGGCCAATGTGACACATTCAAATAACTGCTATATATGTGACATTGGCAGAATGCACATATGGGGAATGGGGGTTGCTGATGAGAGTCAGTGAGACTGCATCTGGAAGGTGAGCAAGACCTACTTAGGAAGGGACTCTCAGGCCCTCCCAAAGAACTAAGAGTTTATCCCAAAAGTAACCACCAAAATAATACTTAATATGGTAACAGAGAAATCAGACTCTTGTGAGACTAGTGATATTTTAAAACCATGAGTACACATATCAAACTGAGGGGAGAGAATCCTTAGTGAGAAACTATATTTACTGCATATTGGGTAGAATGAGAAAAAACCTAAGTCAAGTCCTAAGATGATCAAGGGCCAGCCAGGGGGCAAGCGAGAGCTTGATGTGTTCCAGGAACTAAATGGAGAGAGGCGTATCTGGAGAAGGCAAATGAGATGGCACAGTGTGACTGGTGCAGGACCTTGGTGGCCTGTTTCAAAGGACTTAAATCTAACTTGAAATAGTTATGTGATCAATTTATGTTTTTAAGGGTCACCCTGGCTGTTGAGTGAAGAAAAGATTGCAGGGAGGTAAAAGGAAAGTTAGAAGTCTGTGTAGCAGGCTGCTGCAGTAAATGTAGAAGATGAGTGCAGTAGGTCAGATAAGAAGTTTTAATAAGTATTCGGCAGTGGATCTGGAGACAGATATAAAAATCTGAGATATCTTTTGGAGAATCAAGAGGACTGGCTGATTGGATCTAGAGGTAAAGGAGAAGTCAATGGTGACTTACAGGCTGACCAAGAGCAGAACCAAGTTGGTAGATAGATAAACAGGGACATTTAGGGAAGAAGAAAAAAGAATCCATTAAATAAATATTTATTAAACACCTATTATGTGCTATGTTCCATGTGCTCTTCCAGCCACTGGAAATACAGTAGTGAGAAAAACAGTCAAAACCCCTGCCTTCAGGTAGTTTATACTCCAATGGCATTCACTTTTAGACATATTAAGCTTTAGATGACCATTTTAGGCCGGTTACATTTTAGATATTAAAGAGAATATCCAAATGAAAAGTCTGAAGCTCAGAAGAGATGTCTGAAGTTACATATAAAGAGAAATATATAAACAGAGGTTAATCTATGTAAATGAGTGGGATTACCTGGGAGAAGTATATAATTGTGAAAAATACCTGAGATCAGGACCATGGGAACATTGTCATTCTAAAATTGAGTAGATGAGGAGAAACCGAAGAGGAGCAATAGAAGGAAGAAAACTAAAAGATGAAGACACACACTTGCCCATAATTAAACAAGACAATGCAGTGGGAAGAAAGTCTTATTCGACCATGCAACTGCCTGAGGACCCATTCCTCCCCACCTCCTTACCCTTGTATTACTGTTAAGGTCTGGGCACCCACCTAGCATCTCTTCGTGTTTGTGTCCTATTTCCCACTGTTCATTCCATCTCCCTTTCTGCATAGTAGCCAGAATTGAGCTTTGAGGGCAAAGGTATGGAGAGAAAACCCTGCCCTTCTATCATTTCTCATTTTTCCCTTCCTCCTGGCAGCACTTGACCCAAATTCTCTAGTCATATACTATCTCTAACAACAGGAAGAGGTGATAAATAGCCAGAGAAATTGGAGAAAGACTATTACCTATGATTCCACCTTGCATCCGACCGGTTCTCTCTGCTCCCAGAAACTGCATTGTGCCAGGAGTCTGCCTCTGGGCCACAGAAGTCATTCTAGGGCCAGAGGGACTGAGAGCACCCTCTGTTTCTAGTAATCAATAAGAATTATGATAGTAGAGCCCAAATGGAGAGAGAGGTGTTCCTGGTATCCCATAGTAGAAATGGACCTACTCTCCATGCAATTAGTCTTATACTCAGTGGTCAGCTGCTATACTCCCACTAGCATTAAACAGCGAGGAGAGTTAGGGGAAACAGACTGTTGAGGGCTCACCTGGGTCCTAAACCACAAGGTTGTCAGCATTTCCTTGAGAAAAATATATCCTAAATTCCAAACAACCATCTTACAAAGGAACACTTTGAACTCAAACCATTTGTGAATTGGAGATGATCCAATTTACTATACTTCAGAAAAGGAGACTGTGACATTAGCATTAATATAAGACTATCTGGCAGACCAAAGAGATGGAATGGGGTATTTTTCATGTACCATTTCCCTCTGCCCTTGAGAACCACTTGCTGTGATATCTCTGTTGGTCAAAGACAAAACCTGACAGGGAATCCTGCATGAGCTCAGCTCTGTATGTGCACTATGAGCCTTCTGCATCATTACTGGTTAATCATGGGTGGTACCAATGGAGCAGGGAACATGTGCCTGCAGGAAGGAGAAGGCTCAACAGAGCAATCCTCTAAATGTGCAGATCAGCTAGCTGTATCCACAGCTGAGCAGTAAACATTTCCACACTGTGATGAAAGGGATTCGAGCACAGTCTGTTCCCAATGCTAAGAAGTCTACCATTTTGTTGGCAGAGGGGTGTAGACTAAGGCTAACCAAGGTTATTTGGATGGTGCAGTGAGCCAAGCCTTTTCCAAAGGCATAAAGGAAAGGCTAACCTTTGTTTCTACCCAATCTGACTTTTACTTTTACTACCATAATTAAAAATAAGTGACTAAGAAGAATATAAACCTCAAAATACCCAGGAAATAGTGAATTGTAAGATATATGAAAACATCTGTAACGCTGTTCCTAGCTCCTGTGAGGATTTCAGGCCAATTAAACAAATGGCATTCTTAGAACTGTACTGGCCAGTCCTTTACATAGAGGTGCAAAATCCAGTTGCTCAGAACAAAAGGCTTCTGTAGCGTGTCTTTAATACCCACTTCTGTTCATTGTCCAAAAAATACAAAAAACTTCAGGTATATTTCTGACCAGATAGATACTTTTTTCAAAAATGTTTGTTTATTTATTTATTTTGAGAGAGAGAGCATGCGCAGGCATGGGAGGGGCAGACAGGGAGACAAAAAGAATGCGAAGCAGGCTCCAAGCTGCCAGCACAGAGCCCAGCGTGGGGATCAAACTCACGAACCATGAGAGCATGATCTGAGCTGAAATCAAGAGTCAAACACTAAAGCCACCCAGGCATCCCAATAGTAATTTTGATAATCACTACTACAGTTTATGGTTTGGAGTGGAGGCAACAATGAGGAACAAATGACTAATTTTCAATAGTGTAATTTCATTTTAGAAAAGCAAATGATACATAATGTTGAATATAAAAATATAGAGAAGCAAAAGAAGACACAAAAGCATCCAGAATCTTACTGCAACAGATTAATGTATGTCTTTTCTTTCCTATAGTTCTTTCCTATGTTCACACGTTGGCAAAATTTCATATATAAGTAAATAATTCAACACATACTACAGAAGTGTTCTATAATTCTTGACATACTTTTTTTTTTTGCAAATTCTCTTTACTTAGTAGGAACATCTTTCAGCTGTATTGTACATAATTTAACATCATGATGGTATCATAGCATCTCATTGAAAAGTTGTGTATTTTGTTTACAGATCCCTTATTTCTTCATACTCAGTTTCTTCCCAATATGTTGCTTTCATGAACAGTTCAGACATGAACATTCTTGAGCATAATTTTTATACATGCTAATGATCACCTCCTTAGAATAAATTCCTAAAAGTGGCATTGCTATATCAAGGCAATATCAAGGCATACACTTAGTTTTAAGCCTTTTGATATAATCACCAAATTGTCTGACAGGAGGACTCATATACTTGTATATCCACTAGGAGCATACATGGATGCCAGTTCCTCAGACTTTCTATTTTTTTTTTTTTTTTTTTGGTCAATTTGATTGTTCAGGGGGAAAAAAATCACTTTTGTTTTAATTTGCATTTCTTTGATTACTAATGAGAAGGTAGACAAAAATTCGTAAAAAAAAAAAACAAAAAAGAATCTTTTACTGTCAACATAGGATAAACCTGAGCCCTCTCCACATGCACTCATATTAACTGGCCATTTGCACTAATTACGCAGACATGTCTATTCACATTATTTGCCAGATTTTAAACTTGTTCTAAAAAGTCATTTATAAAAGACATTAATCTGTATCTATATCAGATGAGAACTGAATGTATGATCAAGCTAACATTAACAATCACAGGGAAATGTTGTTGTATTAGTTTCCTATTACTGCTGTCACAACTACAACATTATTGTCTCAAAACAACAAACTGTATTATCTAATAGTTATGAAGGTTAGAATTCCAATTTTAGCTGGTTTCACTGAGCTAAAATCAAGGTGTAAGTAGGATTGTTTCCTTCTGGAAGCTCTGAGGAAGGAAAATCTGTTTCCCTGCTTTTTTTAGCTGCTAATGGCCACCTAGTATTCCTTGGCTTGTGGGCTCTTCTGTCTTCATGGAGCATCCCTACTGTCTCCGCTCCCTTCCATCCCATCCTCTTGACTCCTCCTGTGTCCCTCGGATAAATACCACTGTGCTTACATTAAGCTTCTCTAGGAAATCCACAATAATCTCGCAATTTCAAAATCTTTAATCATATCTGAAAAGCCCCTTTTGCCAAATAAAGTAATCTTCGTGGGTTCCAGGAATTGGGACATGAACATATCTGGGGCCATTTTTCAGGTACCACAATTGAATTTTTGAATAAATAGTATGGAGAAAACTGACTAGCCATTTGAAAAAAAAAATTAGATAACTGACTTACACGCTATATAAAAATAAATTCCAGATGGATTAAAGCAGGAGTTAGCAAAGTTTTTCTGTAAAGAGCCAGATAGTAAATTGTTTCAGGTTTACAGACCAGGCAGTCTCTGTTGCCATTGCAACATGACACAGCCATAGATAATACCTAAACACACAGATTAGCATGGCTGTGCTTCAATAAAAATTTGTTTACAAAAACAGATTTGAACCATGGGCCATAGTTTGCTAACCCTGGATTAAAGACACAAATGTGAATGGATAAATACATACATACATACATACAGACAGACAGACACCAGGAAACATATATGTAAATTTTTATATCATCTGTAGAGGAAAGAGTTTTCTAAGTGTGACCTCAAAGGTAGAAACCATTTTTAAAAATTGTAGAATTGCTACTATACAGATCAGAAAACATCATAAAAATACTGAAGGTAAATAACTGGGAAAGAAACAGGTTCTTTATGTCCCCATCAAGAATACTACAAAGGGAGCTAAAAGAGATAAGTCTCCACTTGGAATCCCAACATAACCTGAAAAATTAAAATTGAGAAGACAATTCCAGAAACCTGAAAGGAGTATCTTCTGTCCATCTTTCTGCCACTGGTAAACACCTGGTATGTGTATGCAAATTAGAAGCGAGCCCATGTGTGTCTTGCGTGTATGAAGTGGATGGAATGAATGTTTGCTACCTCCCCTTCTGGGCCCCAGTTTAATTATCTGTAAGATGAAAGGAATGATCCCAGTCTTTGCTACTTCACAGAGTTGTTGTGAGAGTTGAATGAGAGGAAAGAACAGGAAGCAGTTTTGAAAATTATAAAGTGCCAGGATCTAGGTAAAATCCAATTTTAACAAATACCGAACATAATGCCCAATTCAACGATACTCTTCCTCCATGACCAGGCTGAAAGCAATACTATTAATAGTACTGCTTTGATGATATATATGGAAGAATTCTCTTTGAAGGAAAAATCACAAGCTCTGGCCCACGTAGCATTCCATTTACTTAGCAATGTTGAATTTCTTTTGATACTAAAAAATGTAAAACATGTCAAGTCAAGACTATTATTAACTATTTAATAAACTAAAAGAAGGTTACCAAGTCTGGAGCACTGCAGTGAGGCGAGAGGAGTAGGAGGGGAGCTGGAAAACAAGGCAGAAGGAGTAGGCAGGAACTATATCATATAGAATACTGTAACCATGTTAAAAATTATGGACTTTATCCTAGGAACAATGGGAAGCCACCAGAGGGCTTTGAGCAGCAGCATAATATAAACAGATCTGTGTTTTTAAAAGATCACCTTGGTGGGGTGCCTGTGTGGCTCAGTCAGTTAGGCATCCAACTCTTGGTATTGGCTCAGGTCATGATCTCACAGTTTGTGAGATCAAGCCCCATGGGGCTCTCTGCTGACAGCATGGAGCCTGCTTGGTATTCTCTCTTTCCCACTCTCTCTCTCTGCCTCTTCCCTGTTCATATGTGCACCTGAGCACTCTTTCTATCAAATATAAATAAATAAAAAAATATACATCACCCTGGTTCCAAGGTAAAGAACGAACTAGACAGGGCCAAAAATGGCAACCAATAGATAAACCAGAAAGCTTAAACTGTAAGCCCACACACCAATTGGTGGTATCGTGAACAAAGGTGATAGTAAGGAGAGGCGGGGGAGAAGTAAATGGTAAATGGGTTCCGGATTTATCTAAGAGTTAAAATGAGGACTTGGTGACAGATACAATATGGGGAATTATAGAAAAGGGGAAATCAAGAATGACAGCCAGGTCTCTGGCTGATGGATTACTGGAAAACAATAAACACCATCTTAGCTTTCTTAGAATAATAATGAGGTTCCTTTCTCGTTTTGGCTTCAGCCAAGTCCTATAGTTGAGCCTTGAACAACAGGGGGTTTGAACTGCACAGGTCCACTTATATGGGTCTACCACAGGACTGTAAGTGTATTTTCTCTTATGATTTTCTTAATAACATTTTCTTTTCTCTACCTCCCTTTATTATAAGAACATAGTATATAATACATGTGACACAGGAAATAAGTGCTAATTGACTGTTTATGTTATCAGTAAGGTTTCCTTCCAGTCAACAGTAGGCAATTAAAGGTAAGTTTGGGGGGGAACAAAAGTTATATGTGGATTTTCAACTGTGCAGGGTGTCAATTCCCCTAACCCCTGCATTGTTCAAGGACCAGCTATGCTCAAGATTGATAACCTTTGCTGCCCATTGCCCTGTATACAAAAGAGTGGCCAGTCCAGATCAAGATTCATATGGTCTCGAATCCCCTAAACTGAAAACTGTCTTAAAATCAACCTCCTTCTTTTACTAACACTTTCTAGACATAATCAAATCTAGAAAATATCACAACATTATTATATATTCCTTAATTCTAAATTTTCTATTTTTGTGTTTCTATCAAATGTGGCTTTGGTTTTGCTTAGTGAAGTGACTGATGGTTTGTTAGCATTTCTTTTTTTTCTAGCCAAACTAAATAAATTTGAATATATTAGTATCCGGTAAAGTCTTATTAATTTGGAATTACAAATTAGTAAGAGTAGTAAAAATGTTAGATTGTCATATGTTTAAAAAATAGACAAGCTATTATCTTTACCTACCCATTCTCTTATCCTGGCTACATAACACAGCTTTAATGTTAATAAACTATCTTCCCTCAACCTAAGACAACATAGTCTGGGTGGTTGTCTACACCCTTGCTCCCTCTTGGCCAAAAGAATACCTCTACCCTGGTCATAGCAACAGTTTTTGTGACAGGCTTATGACCCAAACAGGGCCAAAGTTAATTCTGAGGTTTTATTCAAACTTTCATCCAGTTGCTCACACAACATATATTTCTTAAAAGCCTACTATGAATCCAGGCACTGTTGAAGGCAATAGGAATGTTATAAATGAAAAAATTAAAAAAACAAAACAAAACAAAAAAACAGGAAAATCCCTGCAATCATGATATATACATTCTACTAAGGAAGATTCTAGAACAAGTAAAATAAATATGATAAATAAACTGTATATAATATATTAGTGTTAAAAGCTAAGGGGGAGAAAACAGAAGGAGAAATGTGAACACTGACAGGAGTAAATGTTGGAATTTGCTCAGGAGTCAAATGGCTATTGGAAAAGAATCACTCTTCCACATGGAGCTGCAGAGACCCATTTCTGCCTCTAGGAGGGGAGAACCTGACTGAAAATGAAGCCAACTCAAAGGAAAACAGAGCCTAGAGTTGCAGAGAAACAAAGGCCTGATGACTTCATTGGAGCACCTGGACGCAGCTGTGCCTCAAGTTTGTTTTATTTTTGTCAGTTATATGAGGCAATAAATGCCCTTATCTTTTGTCTGAATTGAGTTTTCTGTCACTTGCAACCAAAAAACACCTGACTAATGCCAACACTTTCAAGTATATATAGAAACTTAAAGTAGCTTACAATGTGTTTCTAAGTGGGATTCCTGCTGTACTTGGATTATTGAATAGCCAGAACTCATTACTAATTAGCAGTGTGCATTTACATGTAAATACCTAAAATCCTAAAAACCTTAAAAACAGCACGTTCACTTTAACGTGTTTAAACAAGTTCCTTAAAGTGTGGGTTATACTCTTAAGGAACCCTTTAGTATAGACTATTCCAAGGTCACTCTTGTCCAGATCAAGGAATTACAGTGTTCACACTATAATATAAACTTGACTGCATAATGATGATCTACCACGACATACCAGACAGCCAGAACCCCAATGCTGTATTGAAGTTGTTTGAATTTAAGATTATAGGGGCACCTGCATGGCTCAGTTGGTTAAGCAGCTGACTTCAGTCAGGTCATGATCTCGCAGTTTGTGAGTTTGAGCCTTGTGTCGGGCTCCATGCTGACAGCTCAGAGTCAAGAGCCTGGTTTGGATACTGGGTCTCCCTCTCTCTTTGCCCTCCACCTGCTCATGCTCTGTCTCTCTCTCTCTCTCTCCCAAAAATATATAAACATTTAAAAAATTAAGAAATAAATAAAATATAAATAAATGAAGATTATAGAAGGCAATGAACAGATGTTAAATTTTCCCCATCAGTCTTCCTCCATTTCTCCCCTCAATTCGATCTTACTTCTTTCCCATTCCTATACCCAAATGAATTACAGCAAAACACACAAAAACTCAAAAATCAACACAGTTGCCCTCCCCTTCACCCCAACATCCTTTGGCGTACCCTTTCATATGGGTGCAAATGTAGCAACTTCTCAAGCAGGATTTCTGCTCGCCTAAACCAACCAAGAGGGCGCAAGCAGGAAACAAAGAGATGATAGCACCTCACAATGTAAGTGAGCCATGAAGTAAGGAAGCAGACACTTCCTTGGGGCTTACAAAAAGGAGACTAATCTAATTCTGTCATCTGAACCATCTCTGGACAGACCCCACCCCAGGCTACATGAGCAACAAAAAGAGGACATTCAAAGGAATTCCCAGAAATAGGGGTGAGTCATCAGCCTGGGTAAACTGGCCATGGCCTTTTCCTCTCCTTTCCATAGAGGTACTTCTCTCCACTTAAAGAAAAAGGGCTTCAAAAGTAGCAATCATAGGGTTATCTGCAAGAAGAATAGCCTGGCTTCCTTCCCCAGGTTGGATGTCTGCACATGCAGCACATTTGCTGCGTTACCCATGCCTATTTAACAGGGGAAAGGATAATTTGGAAAAGGAGAGCTGGAGCAGGGAAAGGGGTGGTGAGTAGAACATCGTTGGTGTGGACAAATTTGTAACGTTCTCCTGGATCAAGTGGATTCTGGGGAAGGTAGCTTGCCTTGAGCCAATGCTCCGGTACTCCACCCAAAATGGGCCCCAAGGTGGAACCTAAGAGGATTGTAAACTTGGGGGGGGGGCCTCCACACTGTAAACAGTGGGAGGTCTCCCACAAGGCTCCAATGATCTTGTGCAGAAATCTTTGGAGAAAGAATCAACAGTCAGCCAGTATTATCCAGGGAGGCAGCCACACCTAACAGAGGCTACAACCACAGAGCACGGTAAAGAGCTTGTGAGCCTTCTTGCCTTACCTCTTCAACCTGTCCTAGCACCAAGAAAATATAAAATAAAAAGGATAGGAGGAAAAGCAAAGGAGCAGGGCAAACCCTTGCCACTCAAATATGCCTCAGGACAGAGCCTCTAGAAGGAGAATGGAAGGGAGGATTGCATGAGAACTGAATGAATTGGAACTGGCCTTTTTTTTTTACTTAAAAAATTTTTTTTAATGTTTATTCATTTTTGCGAGAGAGACAGAATGTGAGCAGGAAAGGGGTAGAGATAAAGGAGGACACACAGAATCCAAAGCAGGCTCCAAGCTCTCAGCACAGAGCCCGATGCAAGGTTTGAACTCATGAACCACGAAATCATGACCTGAGCCAAGCTGGACACTTAACTGACTGAGCCACCCAGGAACCCTGGAACTGGCCTTTATTAATAACCTTAAATCAACTGGAAAGTTATGATGTCCCAGGTGTTGTGGATTAAGGAAAGAGGAAAAAAAGACCCATCAGAACACGGATTAAGAAAGTGATTAGAGAAAAATAAAGTCTGTTGTGAGTCAGATTTCTAAAAGGTTCAAGTCTCTCAACCATCCCTAAAAATGTACCATTTGCAAAGACCTATGGCCAATTTACACACCACACCAGCTCCAGATTCCCATGAAATCTCAGGTAACAGTTTGTGGTAAAAAGTGCTAGGGGAAGACAAATAAACTCTTCGATATTGAGAAAATCCAAGATCCTTGAAAAGGTGGAAGAAAAACTACAGCATTTACAATAGTTCCCCTATGTCCATTGAGGATATATTCCAAGACCACCAGTGGTTGCCTAAGCCACAGATAGTGCCAAATGCTAGTATCCTATGTTTTTTCCTATACGTACATACCTATGATAAAGTTTAATTTATAAATCAGGCACAGTAAGAGATTAACAACAGTAACTAATAATAAAATAAAACAATCCTAATAATAGGGAATGTGGTCCCACTCTCTCTCAAAATGTTTTCTTGTACTCACCCTTCTTCTTCTTGTGATGATGTGATATGATAAAATGTCTATATCATGAGATGAAATGAGGTGAATGATGTAGGCATCGTGACGTGTCATTAGGCTACTATTTGCCTTTTGAGGACACATCAGAAGTGGGATCATCTGCTTGCAGAGCTCTTTTCTTTGGTGGTGGAAAACCAAAGTCCACTTGAAACCAGAAAATGCAGTAGCCATATAGGAGCAAGTGAAGTATAACATGCACAGAGACTCAGACTTAAGGACTATGAGTGAGTCCTGACAGCATGGGGACCATGGAGACAGTCACGCCTGAGGTCTCTTGCCTGCCTATCCACCTTGTGGCTTGACCAAGAACTCCTAAATCCTTTGTTCTAAGTTTGTTTGCACTGGGGTTCTGTCCCTTAAAATCAAGTAATTTAAGAGTAGTAAAGCTACACACCAAAATACCATGCCACTGCTATGGTTTATATTCCAGCCCAAAGGAAAGAGAGACAGAAAAGAAAAATGGGGAAGACTCATGATCTAGAAGAAATAGGTAAAAAGCAGGGGCAAGAGGGGATGTTATGGATATAGAGGGAGAACCAACTGAAAGTGGCTGGTCAGGTGACAAAAGAGCAGAGATCTGAAAATACATTGTTGGAGGGACTGTTCTAAGAGGAGATAGGCTCTGGAAAGTTTCATACTACATCACAGAGTAGATCACAGGAACAGTCCCCAAGCTCTATCAGTCTTGGGGAAAGAAGGAATCATACAAAGAGGAGCCCTAAACTCCTCCAAAGGATCTACATGCCACGGTTTAAAGGATGCGCTCATATTTGTTTTTAACCACTATTTTAGCAATGGAACCCTTGCTTCTAATGAAATGTTACTTTGAACACATATATAGAGATAAGCAATGAATGCATTACTTGAGCAATTTAAACCTTTACTGACAGACCCCCAAATACTTCATTGTCTGGGGAATCCCTGAGGCTCCTCCAAGAAATATCTGGATTTTGTGGAGCACAGGATGAGAACCAGGAACACTCTCCTACATTCACGTCTATTCCATGCACACGATACCATGCTTCAAGACAGCCTGATGCCCTTCAGCACTAAAATAGTGCCCATGATATAGTACTTATAAACAGCATGGAATTTAAATATACTTGGTGCCTTTAGAAGGAAAATAAAACATATCTAAACTTGCTTATTTATATTAGTTCTCTTTTCTTATTTGTTCCTACCAAATTCTCATGTTCCTAACAATTGCCTTAGTGCTTTCCTCAATTGTACTCCCACATACCCACTTTTCTCAGAAACTTCCATGTATATTTAATGCCTGTATCTTGTAATTTCTTGAAAAGGACAAAGACAGAAGTCCATTCAAGGCCGTAAGACTGCTTTTTCTCCTAAGAAACTGTCAGCCAAATTTCTCAGGGAGGAACTGGAAATGAAGTGAGAGACATTGATAAATTTCCCTGCTGAACAATCAATAAAAGCCCCACCATCCTGTTCAGACTCCCACTGTGGAAGCAAGGGCCGTAATTACATTGTCAAAAATTCAAGTTGCCCAGGCTGACAGCGGCCCCCTTGAAAAGTGACAGGTGATTGGCACTGGGATTGGGGTAGTGAACCTGGATTGGCAGACAGAGTGGGAAAAGAAAAAGGCAAGAGTGAAATTTCCTTATCGACTACAGCCACCCAACCCTAAGACTGCCACTTGGGAGGAATCCTGAGACCCTTTTTGTCACGTTACCAGAGGGAGCAGGTGACAGAATTGACTAAGCAATCTGAACCCCATCAGAGATTTGGAATAGCCCTCAATCCACTCCCAAACCCCAAGAAAGAGAAAGATGGCTGTGTGTGTGTGTGTGCGTGTGTGCGTGTGTGTGTGTGTATGAGCATGTGAGGGTTTTCCTACATTAAAAGAAAAACATGCAACGGGCTTTCAACTCCATCTTTCCTCATGACAGCTGAACAGCAAAACCTGTTTGCTTAGCGATATGAAACCACGATAAAAATCAGCTGGAGCAGAAGGGTTCCAGGGGCAGCAATGAAGAATGAGATAGGAGACAGAAGGTGGGAAAGCACTAACATGCCGGCCATTTGTGTGATTCTCTGGGACCAGAGCTGGAGTTAAATTAGTACCCATCAGTCAGTCCTCTCACTGTTGGACGTTAGGAATAAAATGCCTGCAAGAGGTCTCCTTGCTGGACAGTGCTCTGCTTCTGGCTATTCTGGGGCCCCTGCAAATGGCTTCCAGAAGACTTTCTTGTAACCACACCCAGGAAGGGTGGTTTTCCAGCCCCGGGGAGGAGCTGCACCACCAAAGATTGACATCAAAAGGTGTTCTCTGGGCAGTGGGAACAGAACAGAAGATGCCTGGGAATGTTGCTACCTCATGATTTCCCAAGCTAAAACCTCTCTCCTGCTCTGATCAGGAGTGGTAGACAAGAAAATTAATAAGGAGAAAAATCTCTAGGCTCCATGCCAAATTTTTAAATAGAAGCCCCTCTCCCCTTCCCCCCTACAAGAAAACATGAGATAATTGGCACTGGGTACTGAGTGTTTGGGGTGGGGGAGGGATATAATAAAATAGCCATAACTAATTTTTGCTTGAGTGTTATTGTGTGCCAAATACCTCAGAGTAGTTCACAAGGAGTAGGGCTATGAGGTAGGGACCATGTTTTCCTGGTTTCATGGAGCTTAATTTGCCCAATGTCATAGCTGATAAGTGGCAGAACTGGATGGGTTTCTGATTTCAAAACTATTAACCACTAAAAACAGCAACTCTCCAAGAGTAATCAGTGGGCAACCTGAATCAAATCGCCTCAGGGGCCCACTTAAATGCACGTTTCCGGGTCCACTCAGGCCCTCCAAGTCAGACTCTGGGGGTGAGGCCCAGAAACCTGGATTTTGTAAAAAAAAAAAAAAATCTCCCGGACAAATCTTTTGTGCACAAGGTGGTGAATCTCACGACATCACACCAGGAAGCTGAATGAGCACTGGGTCATTAGGGACTTTGGATGCAAAGTAGTGAATCAGGTTGCTCACTGTTTTGCATACGTGACAGCAAAAGAAAATTAGTTTTCCCTTAAAGCCCAGGGTCATCAGACCCATGGCAGGCCCTGGGAAAAGGCCAGTGAAATTATGTAACGATTTTAGCCTTACTATACTGCCCTGCCAGAGGGGAATCTAAGACCTCAGGTGTGCAGGAGAGGGAGACAGGGGAAGGCTGATGAGCTGCAGGCTGGGCTGGGGATTCCCTGACAGAGACCTAGAGAAGGGAGCCCTTACCTGGTGACTGAGCTCTCTCCCGTGCAGGGTTTCCTTCACATGAATGAAATGAGGCAATAACATTTCAGAGAGGAAAAATACCTTGTGTTCACTTTGAAAGCTTTGTGGCTTATGAGAGGTCCTAGTTACTCCCAAACTGGCAGGACTCTGGGGAAATGAGTACAGCAACCTAACCCTGGAAATGCAGGAAAGGAGAAGAGTAGGAGGTTGGGGGGGGGGGGGGGGGCGGGAAGAGAAACAGAAGGAGAGAAGGGAAGGAGAGGAGGTGTCTGCCTTCTCAATGTCCAGTAACATCACAGGGCTAAAGTAGCAACATTGTTTTGTAAACTTCGGAATTGTCAACATATTTTAGAAGCATCTACTCTGCTTTGGTTGCCCCATAATTGATTGATGGTCAGCAATGGCACTAACGATTTTCTTAATTTGACAATTATTTAAACACAAAGGCTTAGGAGTACAGGGTACATTGAGAATGCACATACATAAGGTATACTTACGAGCTGTTATGCTGATCCTTCATAATAGAACATGAGCATGGAAAGGGTTGGAATTAAAGAAGCCAAGGAAAAGAATTAGGAGTCCTCACACTTCTGCATTTGAATTTCCATTTCTAGCAAGAGTTGTGGGTCTGCATTTTACAGGACAGTGGCTTTCAAATCAGAGGACACCCGTGATGCTTCAGAGTCCTTCAGATGATCTACAGAAAATACTGTTCTGTGCCTGCTTGCACTCTCCACCTGTGTTTTTTCATTGCTAAACAGCAGCACATTGTATTGATGACGTAAGTGGCTGTTGGACTGGAGCTAACATTGAAGACCATGGCTGATGTTTGAATAGATAGAAAACCTTGGTGGATGCTGGGATACAACATCGATGTAAGTTCTTGCTGATGAAGATAGGAAAGAAGAGTCCTCCACAAATTAGAACTTAAGAATCAATATTGTAGACATTTTGAATTTCTCTCCAGATAGTTATAGGTTTTTTAAGCCTTACAAAATACATTCCCAGTGTGCAGCAGTCTGGCTGGTCCAAAGATGAAATGCTTGATGAAAAGATTTCACTTCCTATCATAGAAAGCTAAAAGAGCCAAAAGAGTGCTTTTCAGTAAACAATGACTGAAGCCCATAGATGACACTAGTCCCTCCTTATCCATAGTTTTGCTTTCTATGGTTTCAGTTACCCGTAGTCAACTGCAGTCTCAAAGCAGATGATCCTCATATAGATGACTATATGTCAGAAGATCAATATTTGCCTAACACTGGGTCGCAGTGCCTACCTCATTCACCTCACTTCATGTCATTATGTAGGCATTTTATTATCTCACATGATCACAAGAAGGGTGAGTATAGTAAAGTAAGATATTTTGAGAGAGAGAGAGACCACATTCACATAACTTTTACTATCATATATTGTTATAGCGGTTTTATTTTATTTTTAGTTATTGCTGTTTCTCTCTTATTGTGCCTAATTTATAAATTAAACTTTATCATGGGTGTGTATGTATAGGAGAAAACATGGTATGTATATGGGTTTTGTGCTGTCCATGATTTCGGGCATCCACTGGGGGTCTTGGAACCTATCGTCCACAGATAAAGATGACTACTGTATAACAGAGCCTTGACAGAGCAAAATGGCAGAGTCCTCAGCATATGCACACATCCATGTCTAGAGTAATTATTCTATGATAGGTAATGGGGTTTTAGTTTGTTATGCCAGTATAGGAATGCCCATGTAGGTGACATCATGTTTTCTGGAGATTGAGCCTGCATTTTTATTTCCCTTTGGCTCATGCTATGTAACCAAAAGTACATAAGAATCTGGAGAGAGATACTTAAAGCTCATCATTTTATACTTTGCTGCAGTTACTAACACAAATCTCAATGGCTTACCATGACAAAGATTATTCCCTGTTCATGCTGATGTCGGCAATAGGTGGACCTCAGCTCTGCCCCTACTGTCTTCATTTTGATTCCCAAACTGAAGGAGCCAATCCTACTTGGGACAGCCTCTTCTCAAGCAGAGGAAAAAGGGCAAAATGGCCAAAGCATTGTAACAGCTCTTAAAACTTCTACTTGGCCATGCAGTCTATCACTTCCACTCACATTCCTTGACCAAAGCAGGTCCATGGCTAAGCCCCATGTCCCAGTAGGACAGGGAAGTGTGGTCCAACCACTGGGAGACATGAAAGTCACCTGGCAGTGGGTGGAGGTTATCGAATCCTCCTACTGGTACGTGAGGAAATAACTGGGGACTAAATGTACTCTGTCTGCCACAAGAATAATAGCCACTAGCATTTCTTACTTAAGGAAATAGTGCCCATGCTGTAATTAACTTTGTCGCCTCAGCAACAGATGGTCCAAGATTTTTAAGAGGTTTTACCATTGCCCCATCACCAGCACATGGTCTAGACACCATTCTACCTCATCTCTTTGGGTCCACTGCTTCACTCACCATGCAGGGAAAGTGTTCCACTCCTCACAGCCAGGAACTTGACACCATATGGAAAGAAAGGGGTAGAGTGAGAACTCCCGTAGAGTTTGATCTCGGCTTTGCCTTGGAAGGGCTTGTCCTTGGATCCAATCCGGAGCTCCCCACCATCAGAAATGAGGATGGAGTGTACCCTGAGCTCAATGGGTCCTGGATCCATGAAAATCAGCTTGCCTCCTAATGGCCAAAGAGAAGATTGTCAGTCACTGGGAGGATAAGGTTCACCACCTTTTGACAGTTCCAATGTCTGATGAAATCCTCTTTATTTATATACATTTGCTGGAATTTAGACTTATTTTATCTTACTCTCTCTTCTAGAAGCACAATAGAATATGGATTGGACCCCCATGGGTAGACGCACTATACCACTATGCCAGTTGAGGCTGGCTATCACTATTCACCACATCTCTATGTTATTTTTCATGGCAATATCCTAAATGCCCAGCAATTTAGGACTGGTCAAATAAGGGATGAGAAAGTCACCATTTTGGCCAATCAACAGATAAAAGCAGCCTATAAAATTAAGTTTAGAAACAAGTGAATAAGAAATAGGAATAGAAGAAAATATGGGAAAATTATACAAATTATGACACTAGGGACTGTAATTAGGGCTGCCATCGTGACGTATGCAGCATTTTACCTGGCCAACATCCATTTTACTTCAGTTTTGATAATAGACACTAATTTCCTTAAGAAACTGCTCTGCTCCACTCAACAGAGTTGAGTGGGATTGTCAATCAGAGTAGCCTGTCCTACTGTAGTCTAAGCCATGTACCCATGCCTCAAATGAAAATCTGGAGCTCAATGGAAGAGAAGACAAGAAATGTTTAGATTTTAGTAATTCCACTGGCGGCATCTAAATGAGCCTGAGAAGAGGTTTCTATTTCTGAGGCCCCCACCTGCTAAGCCCCTTCAAAATGCCCTGACAGCTATCATTTCTACACCTAATTTTCCAGACTTTCTATCAGTTCTTGTAAATGACCCAATATATTCTCCCTAAATTTCCTATTGTAAAATAAAGTTGGTTTCCATTGTTAGCAATCAAATAAACTTAACTGATACATATATGTTTTCTTCAATAACCAAATTTTCTGTGATGCAGGAGTATTATTTTACAATAAAATTAAATTGTGAGAATTAAATACTTAAGAAATTAAAACATGCTTTCATCTTTATAATACTTTTCTTTAAAAGAACTTAGAATATTTGTATTTCATATAGAATTTTCCCTGTAATGCCAAAATAATTAAAGCATCCCATCTAAATAACCACTTTAACCTGAATGAGTTTCTCCCTCCTGCATATGGTTTGCAAAAGTACTGGACAAGACTCTTCTATCCTGTAACAAGGTGGTAAGAGGTTTGATTTCATACTGGAAACATCAGAAGCCCTCTTTTCCACATCCTACAACAGCTTGCCACCTAACTCAGAATGAAAGTCAAAGTCCTGATACTGGGCTGCAAAAGGCCCTTCATGATTTACCACCCATCTCCAGTTCCCCTGCATCATCATCTACAACTCACCCCTTCACTCACCTGCCCTGAACACACTGGCCTGCTTGTCAGTTCTCAGCAAGACTTACTTGTTTTCTGACCTGCTGTATTCTTCTGTCAGGTATCCCTGTGACTCACTCCCTCTTGTTTCAAATCAAATGTTAACTCCTCACTGAGGCCTTCCTCTCCAGGCTATACAAATAGCATGCCCTCACTCCTTACTCAAATGCATTTTCTTTTATAACACTTACCATCAGGCACGTTATATATTTACGTGTTTAGTGTCTGCCCTCCCCCCCTACTAGAATGCATGCTTCATGAGGGCACTAATCTGTTTTGTTTACCTCTGTATTTCATTGTCTAGAACAGTGACAAATAGGTAGGTGGCACTCAATATATATAATTGTAGAGCAAACTAATAAATGGTTATATCATTTTAGAGAATCTGGATTAAGTATCTGAATTTCGTTTATGGATACACAGAAAATGGCTCAAAAAGCAGATTCTTCTGGGGGCACCTGGGTGATTCAGTCGGTTAAGGGTCAGACTTCAGCTCAGGTCATGATCTCATTGCTCAAGGGTTCAAGCCCCACGTCAGGCTCTGTGCTGACAGGCCAGAGACTGCTTCAGATTCTGTGTCTCCCTCTCTCTCTGCCCCTCCCCCCTATTCACACTGTCTCTCTCAAAAAAAAAATTTAAAAAATTTTTTTACAAAACCATTTCTCCTGCAGAAAGGAGAATCTCAGTGAGTGAGCGGCAGTGAAGACCAAGACTCTTCAGTTGCTAAATTTAGTCCTAAATCCAATGTGCCAAGTTATTTAGTTGTATTGTTGTTTTCCAGAAATCACAA
Organism: Felis catus; assembly: GCF_018350175.1. Classification (NCBI taxonomy): domain Eukaryota; kingdom Metazoa; phylum Chordata; class Mammalia; order Carnivora; family Felidae; genus Felis; species Felis catus. Next base: position 49,455,418 of record NC_058372.1, read on the forward strand.
CTGGAAGTATTTACTCAAACATGTACTGGAGGGATGAGAGGGAGAGCAGAAAAAGGCTAAGATGCCCTTAGTCATTTTTGTTTACTTCCATCCTAGCACAGAGATAGTGATCAGTTAACATTTGACCCAATATTCAAACGTGGAAGCCATCTCAACCCTGACCTTCTGCTCTAACATTGCTCTTCCATTTTCCTCAGTCGTCTTCATTGAACCTTCTAGGCTTATATCCTGAAACCCAAACTACACACCATCAGCAACAGTCATAGGATGTTTATGTGGATTTTACCTCTGAAAGTGTTCTCTCCTTTCAGTCACAATTTAGAACAACACGCCCCATGTGGGTACCCAGTTTCTTCCTTGGTAAAATGTGCACAATAAGAGTTCTTCCCTCAGAGAATTATGATGGGATTTCTTTAAGTGAAGCTTACAGATCCCCAGTCTCGGGTCTGGCACCTATTAGACAACGCAGTAGTGTCAAGTGGCTCTTGTCAAACTCACTGTCTGCACTTGCCCCACTGGTGCCATCACTACTCATTTGCACACCTCCCCCATCACTCTAGCACTACTGGTCTCCCTCCTTCCAACATCTCACCATTGGCAGGTCCCCCTTTCCTTGTGAAGCATGGTACAGTGATACATGCTCAGGTAAGCTATTCAAGATGCAAGAAAATGTCCATTGATGTGCAGGCTTGATGCTACGGCAGCACCACATGACTTCCAGACTTCCAGAGGACCTACTGGCAATTTTGACTTTAATTTTCCCTTCCATTGTCATCACAATGACAAGAATAATCATCAAAAATGCAATAATAGTGGGGCACCTGGGTGGCTCAGTCAGTTGAGCATCCGACTTCAGCTCAGGTCATGATCTCATGGTTCCTGGGTTTGAGCCCTGCGTTGGGCTCTGTGCTGACAGCTCAGAGCCTGGAGTCTGCTTTAGCTTCTGTGTCTCCCTCTCTCTCTGCCCCTAACCCACTCGCATTCTGTCTCTGTCTCTCTCAAAAATAAATAAACATTAAAAAATTTTTTTTAAACAAATGCAGTAATAGTCATTAATCCTGCTGTGAACAAGAGGGAAGAAATGTGACCTCTTTACTAAAACTTTTCCATTCACAGTCACATGTCATTAATGTCCCAACTAATTATTTTCAACTGGTGGACCATGGATTTGCATGGTATGACTCCTCCATTATAAATAGTCAGGAAATGTGAACTGACCTTGATGAGCAAGTGGTGGAAACAGGGGGCAGACTCTGCCTATTAGCCTCTCAATGACCCTCAATAAGTCCCATAAAATTGCTAGGTCTTAGATTACCCAGTTTCCAAATCTGTCCTACTCAGTGCCTGGGGATGATCTGTTTTCTCATCATTCCCATGCAGGACAGAACCATGCACTCACCGAGACTCTTTCCAGCTTTAAAACATTGGACATCTACATCTTCAAGAATGCATTTGGATGTGTCTTTGGCACTGATGGAGACAGAGAGCTCATGTTTTCCTGATACCGCCTATGCTGCAGTGAACTTGGCATTTCACTTGGGAAGAGTATCAACATACATAGTCAGAAATTCAAATAATTCTACAGGGAAAACAATGGTGCTAACACTTATTAAGCCCCTACTGTATGTCAAAATCTTTAGATGTGTTGTCTGAAATGACCTTCAAAATAAGTCTGAAGTCAGTATCATGCATCATATTTCACAGTCCAGAGAGTGAGAGGTGGGAGAGGTGGTCTCTCTCAGCCCAGAATGAGCAGAGCAAGGCTTAGAACCCAGGACCACCTTCCAGAAGAGTTCATTTTCAATCTACATCTGCAAACCCTCCCAGGTCGCTTTTTTATTAATTAGAATTATCACAGTTATATTTAAAGAAAAACATGTGTTAACCTAAGTGAAGTTTGCCTGTGGCTTGTTTATATATGTTTTATTTCCATTTTGTAAATGTAGATATACCTTGCCTCATGCAAAACAGGATTTGAGGCAGAATACAAGGATTAGTGGGTAAATTTATAAACCTGGGCTTTGTTCCTCATCCCATCAAGCGAAATATTAAACACACAAAAACAAATGGGTAGAAATTTAGAAACGTCATTTACTGAGGGGAGCTAATAATGACGCTAATGAAGGGAGAAAATGAATGATTGGTGTTGGCAAGAGTACTAAAAACAGGACTAATTAATATGATAACCACTACTCCCTGCTAAAAAGCCTTCCCTCCTTACTTATCAGTGGAAGTATAAGGAAATCTAGGTAAATTAAGAAGAGAGTTTGATGAGGAATTCATCTCTTTTTAATTGAAATAATTAAAAGTGGTAACAAAAATGAAAGCTTCTCAGTGTGAAAGAATGTAAGGTTTATACCCAAGCTAGCTCTGTTCCAAGGCCCCAAGTGTTATCTCCTCACACTTTATTAGCTTAAAACAAATATCCAGTGAGCTGCTTTGGAGCGTAGTGACTTGAGATAGGAGGGCACAGGGAGGACTTTATTCCTCCACTTTATAGAGCTTGACCACATTTCTGAGCACTGAAATAAAGAGCAGGGCTGAAATCGGCCTGTGGCTGTGACCCTTAAGTTGCTTATTATGATTGTTCATGAAAGCTGAGCATGTCCCACAAGTGACCTGGGGTAATTTTATAAAAATCAATCAACCATCATTATTGTTACTTCCCCTCTAAGATAAATAAATGAACACAACTTTTTACATGTAATCACTCTTTTCCATTCAACATCCCTTTTATTTCTTTTAAAGGGAAGTCAAGGAGACTTTTAGCAGCTAGCTCATGTTTGCAAAGTACATCAAAACCTGCTTTTCGCTAACCCCACAATTAGCCATCCTCTGTAATAACCGCGGAATGATTTGTTGTATGTGTTTTGAAAAAAAAAAATTACACAGTTCTAGCTATTTTCCCCTTTACGGTAAGAATCTAGAGTATAAATATTTTACCACACAATAAGATTCCAAAGGAACTGGCTACGCCTTCTATTTGCAATTCTTTGCCTCCCTTCCCTTGACCCCTCCCCAGCTAGGCCTTTGCCTGACAAGTCTGTAAGAACTGGTCCTATGAAGATCATGATGGCATCCAGACTGGTGACTCCCAAGTCTCGATGCTCTGTTCTCGCCTGTCCTGAGTGGCCAGCAGTATATGATAGGCTAAGTAACTCCTTTCTGGAAAATCCTTCCCCTCACTGGCCAACACTGTGCTCTCCTGGTTTTCCTCCTACTCCCCAAGACTCCCCTCCTAGCCTCCTCAGACTCCTCCTGATTGTCCCAACTACTGACATGCAGAGTATCTCAACACTCAGTCCTTCTACCACTTTTCTTATCATTCTATGAACAAGGTTGTCTCACCTTGTCCTAGGGATTTAAATACCATCACAGGCTAACGGCTGATGACTCCCAAACTGGTATCTCCAAGGCCCACCTCTGACCTCAGCTCAAACCCACATACCCAACTACCACTCAGTATCTCTCCTTAGATGTCTCACAAGCTCCTCAACTGAGCACATTCAAAAAAATGAATTCCTCACCTTGTCCCACAGATCATCCCACAGTCCTTGCCGAGGCCACAAATGGTAACTCCATTCTTCCAGGTGCTCAGTCTGAAAATTCTAGCATCAACTTTCACTCTCACAGCCAATTCTCCAAGACATTTGTGCATCCTGCCTTCAGAAAATCCCCACGATCTAAGCACTTCTCACCACTTCCACATCTGCCGCTGGGGTCTAAGTCACTCTCATCCCCAGATTATTGCAACAGCCTCTCAATTCTGCTCCCTGCTTCTGTCCCCACCCCCACCTGCACCCCAGGGTCTATTCTCAAAACAGCATCAAGTGTAATTGTTTTCTTTTCTGTGAACCTTGTCATGTCACCTCTCTGCTCAGAGTTTCCAATGGCTCCCACCACACTTGGAGGCAAAGCTGACCAAATCCTACAGACTTGGTCCTCTCTGGCCCAGTCTCACTGTGCTCTCCTTCAGGCTCCCAGTCCTCTGTTGCACTGACCTTCTTACTCTCCCTACTTCACGGCCTTTGCCTTACTGTGTGCAAATCCCACCAACTGCCACTAAACTCCCTCTCCACCCACTCCATTTGCTTAGCAAATCGAACAAAAACTATAATTTACATTCTTGACTGCCTTCTTTAGAGAAACGAACTCTGTGAGAGCAAGAATTTTGGTATATTTCATTCACAACTATAGCCCCTATACCTACAACAGTGGCTGGTCCATAGGGAACTTGGCAAGTGGTCAATAAATTCGTGTTGAATAAGTAGGAGTTGAAGTTACAGAAGTGAATGAGGTCTCCCAGGGTGCCTGGATGGCACAGTAGGTTCAATTTCCAACTTCAGCTCAGGTCATGACCTCGCAGTTTGTGAATTTAAGCCCCATAGGACCGGGCTATCTGCTATCAATGTATAGCCTACTTCAGATCTTCTGTACCCCTCTCTCTCTGCCCCTCTCTGGCTCATTCACACACTTTCTCTCTCTTTCTCTCTCTCTCTCTCAAAAATAAATAAAAACTTTAAAAAAGAAGACATTAATGAGGTCTCCCAGGGAGATCATGGAGAGGGAGAACAGAAGAGAGATAAGAGAAACAAACTGTCAAATATTAATATCTGAAAACCAGACTAAGGAGAGGAAGTAGCAAGATTCTTCAGTGTGGGTCACAAAACTTAGGTGAATTACAAGATTTGGAAGGTCCTAGTGACATAAGCTCTAGGAAGAATTTTAAGAACTAGGAAGGTGGTAGATGAAAAGATGTCATTATGTGAACTTTAGAAGGTTTGGGGGAGAAAGAGTGGAGAGCAAGAATGCACTTCCTTAGTGGGTGAAAGCCAGGTGATAAAATGAACCCAGTGAGAATGACTCCAGGGTTAAGCAGAGGGAAAGTCAGACGGGAATGGAGGCAAGGCCCAGGTAGGCATCTGAGGACCTCAATTAATTCCATCAATCTATAACCCAAACTAGATAATTCATTGCTCAAAGCCTGAACTCCCTAAATTTGTATATATAAATTATTCCATTTACTGGTTTATATTGATGAACCCCCATTCAGTTTTTTGAGTCAACCTTAAATAATTCCTTAAAACATTTAGCAGCCTGGATCTGGTTACCTTTCCTGTAGTTATACACTCAAATACATAGGGAAGCCTCTGGAATTCTCTCTCTCCCCGGAGAATTGTAGAAAACTATCCATTCAGGGTGGACAGACCCCTTCTCTGCCTGGGTAAGAAGAGCTGGCTGAGCTATCCAGGCCCATTACTGCACCCTACCGGACGGTGTTGCTGTAGGGGTGGGCATCAGGAGGAGGTGAGAGAGAGAGAGAGAGGGGAGAAAAGCAGTACTGGGGGAAGGCAGACACAGCCCAAAGCTGTGTTGGGGATGCACACAGCTTCCTTTGTTGGCAAGATCCGGATTAGGCTTGTGCCTGATCCACTGGAGCAGAGCCTAGAAGCCTTCGAGGTGGGCTTGTCCCCGGCCAGAAAGGCGGAAAATCAATTTGGCTGGCAAACGAGAGCCCCCAAGAGCTCAGTGCACGCTCCATAATCCTATCCACTAGCAGCTCAGGAAATAGATGCCTGAGCCCTCACATATTCATGGGGGATGTGAGGCATAAATCAGGCTTTAAGGATTGGGGGCGAAGGGAATGGACTCTCGGGCTGGTTACTAATTAATCAAGCACAGAACACCTAAACCTAGCAACCTGGGAGCAAGCCACACACACACAGGCACGGGCTGCTGCTGCTGCTGCTGCTTTTCCTGATGGTTTTTTTTTTTTTTCATTTCAATTAAAATAGATATCGAATGAAAATTTCCCCTTTAGCTGATGCTGCTTATGCATCCCCCGTTCTTCCTTTAATTAAAAAACATGCTTATTGCAATACTTGCCAGAATCACTTTAACGGTATTTTAATTGTAATGTCTCTGCCTGATTACAAAAAGAAAATATGAACTCAAAAGTATGGGCAAAAGATGTTCTCAGGGTGCAGGAAAAGAATCACACACCTCTCTGAAATGGATGCCACGTGCTAATTCCTTAATTAGCCCAGTATGACTGTCAAACTGGCAATGAAGACTGGGGGGTGGGGATGGGGGTGGGGTGGGGGGAATATCTGAAATAAAATCACCGACTCAGAGCCACACACTATGGCAGTTGGGAGAAATCATTTTCATCAGCTCTGATTTCCCTGGCAGGATAGAGAACCGCATGTAATGAAGAATGCCATGCTCAGGATTGGCCCTTGCAATGTGGCCAGCCAAGTTTTCACTGTTCTTTGCAAAGGGTCGCGTAGCCTTTGGGAAAAGATTAGCAGGGCTATATTCATTGGCTTCCAGTCCTGACAATGCTATATGGCTCCCTTTACTGCTTAAGCCTAGTAGTTCTCAAACTTAAACATGCATCGAAGTCACCTGGAGGTCTCCAAACACAGACTGGCAGGTCTCATACCCAAAGCTGATTTGCTATGGGGCCCCAAAATTTGCATTTCTAGCAAGTTCCCACATGATACTGATGTTGATCAGGGACCACACTTTGAGAACTACTGCTCTAGGTAAATTAAGCCATTGCTCTAGGTGTCCATAGTCTTATGCTGTATACTCTCATCTAAAATCGGTTGAAAACTACCAGGCTGGTATTGCAAATTAATTCACTTCTTCATTCATCCAACATTTGCTGTTACTTTCCACCCTTTCTGCTAGGTGCTGACATTAAAAAAAAAAAATGCAAAAAATACAGTCTCTACAGCCACAAGGTCAGGTAAAGTTTAATTGCCCCCGGTAAATAGAAACACCCTGGTTTTAGTGAATTGGCCAATTTTACAGATAATTGAGAAAGATAAAGATTGTCAATCAGTTTTTACTTTTTGCCCTGAAACATAAAACTCATTAAGTTAACTTTATAAATTAATTAACTCTACACTAACTATAAGGTGTAAACATATTCGTGGGAAAAGAAACTACTAGAAATATTCAAAGGAACCAAAACACAGATACAAATAAATGCCTTCGTCATTATAGCTATTATCATCAATTGCTACTTAACTAAACCTTGGTTCCTTTCTATCTCCCAAAAAGCATCACTTCCTTTTTCCAACACAGCTTCTGGCATTTAAGTAGTCAAGTTCCTCAGCTGTTCCGTGGATTTCTAAAAAGTCACTTAAAATCTCAGGGTGGTGGGGAGGAAGCTGTTTGTACGGAGGAAATGAAAAGACCAGGGGAACAAAAAAAGAACAATCCACAATCACACAAAAGAACAAAAACCTATCTTTTCTTTAAAGTCTATACCAGGCAGATAAAAAAAATCTCTCTAGCTACCAAGTAACTCATTCATTCAAATGATCTCCTTGCTTCTATCAACATTCAATTAGCATGGACTCATTCACATTTTTTTTAATATTTATTTATTTTTGAGAGAAACAGAGCACAAGTGGGGTAGGGGCAGAGAGAGAGGGAGACACAGAATCTGAAACAGTCTCCAGACTCCCAGCTGTCAGTACAGAGCCCGACTCGGGGCTCGAACCCATGACCCGTGACACCATTACCTGAGCTGAAATCAGATGCTTAACCGAGTGAGCCACACAGGCACCTCCCAATCACATTTTTTAATAGCCTTCCAACTTGATACATTTCTCGAAGCAGTTCAAAAGGTTCCAGGTCTAATTGTTCTCTGACTATTGTGAACATAATTTGGCTATAGCATAATAACTTCACAAGTGAAAGATCACAGTTGTTTGCTCATAGTATTTATTTATTTAAAAAATGATAACTCCTACCTTTTCCTGACCCTCAGGAATATTACAGTACATGAGAAATAAAAGTAATGAAATGCTTAGTCTCTGATTTTTATATGTGTAAGAATCCTGGGTACATAAGCATCCCAGATTTCCAGTTCTGCTTTTGACCTTGATAAAGAGGATATGGAAAACATTAATCAAAAAAATGAGGTAAACACTTAAGGAGATGGGTGTCTGAGTGGCTCAGTTGGTAAAGCATCTGACTTCAGCTCAGGTCATGATCTCATGATTCGTAGGTTCAAGCCCTGTGTCGGGCTCTGTGCGGACAGCTCAGAGCCTGGAGCCTGTTTCAGATTCTATGTCTCCTTCTCTCTCTACTCCTCCCCTGCTCACACTCTGTCTCTCAAAGATGAATAAACATTTAAAAAAAATTTTTTTTAAAAAGAGGTAAGGAGAGATCAAACCCTGAAGGACCCTATAAGCCATATTAAGGAGTTTAGGTTTGATTTTAAAGGCTAATGGAAAGTCAGTGAAGGCTTTTAAGTAAGAAAGTTTGAAATATTTATCTTTCATTACTGAAAATATTACAGCTTCTGTGCTAGGAAGGGACTGGTCCCTTTTCGATAGCATTTTTCATGTTACAACATTCAAGTTGTCAAGACATAAAACTGTAAATTGTTTAATATCTATCTATCTGTCTGTCTGCCCATCTATTGAAAGCATGTCCTTTCTCATAGCTATGGCTTATCTTTCATTTAAGGCTAATCAAGCGTGTCTGGGACTGTTCTCTGGAGGTAAATAATGTAAGTCATTGTCTGAGTGGGAAAAATAAGGGGTTTCAGAGCCAAGTGTCCCCCACAGTAAAAAGCCTTTGTCTCTGATCTCCTGATACACAAATAGTAAATGAAATTGGTCACTGTCTGGACTAATCCACTAACATTTGAGAATACCAGGAAGGACTCTGATTACAGAGAAATCCACAACTGACATTAATCTGCCTCTTTAGGTCAGAAATTCATTCATTAGTTCACTCATTCAACAATTATTTGAATACCTACTATGTGCCTGAAGATGTAATGTTCTCTCTATACAATGGTGAGCAAAAACAGACCTGGATCCTACTTTCTTAAGTGTATAACCTATATCACCCATTCTCCAAAGGTAGAGGGAATTAAAAAACACACCCTGATATTAAATATGTAGTCACCAGCAAAAGACTAACATATGGAGACACACAAGGTAAAGGGGATTCAGGGTGGGTTTCAAAAAGGCAGGTCTGTCTGGGGTGCCTGGGTGGCTCAGCTGGCTGAGCATCCGACTTCAGCTCAGGTCATGATCTCATGGTTCAAGAGTTTTGAGCCCCATGTTGGTTTCATTGCTGCCAACACTGAGTCGGCTTCGGATCCTCTGTCCCCCCTCTCCTGCTTGTGCCCTCACTTGCTCTCTCTCAAAGATAAATAAAACATTTTTTTAAAAAACCTAAAAATGTCAGATTATTTCTTTCTGGATGCTGACATCTTCGCGAGGCTTCCTCTTTTGACTACTGCAAAACTCAGCCCATTCTGGAGCACCATGATTGGAAAAGTGGGAAGAAAGCACATTAACTCCTTTATTGCACTTCCCTCCTAACAAAGGGAAAAGAGTCACCATCAATTCCATTTTCTGCATTGATTTGAGGACCAGCACCTTACTCAAAGCTAAAAGAGAATCTGTGGCTCCCTCAAATTTGAACTCAGGCCCTCGCTTTCCTGACCAAACTGCAATAAGTCAAGCTTGCTGCGCTGTGTGCACATAATTATCCCATCCCCTGCCTTGAAGAGTAGCTATGTTTCAGCTGGGAGAAGAGTCAATCTCCTTTTTCCACCAACTTTTAATTACTTTAAACTTACCAATTTGTAACAAATTTTACCAGCCCAAATAACCTTCTCATGTTGACCAATATATTATATACTTAAGAAAGAAGGAAATATTAATGCAGAATATTTCATTTTTATCAAAACTCCAGCCTGCCTGCGGTTAGATTTTAAATCCATGCTGATATCTGGGAGGTCGAAATTATGGGCACTGGGTAATCTGCCCAGTGACTCACAGAGACCACATGCACACGGAAACCACAAGCTATGTCCCAGGACAGTCCTGCCTCATGGCATTCCCAGATCACAACACTGGTAAAGCATTACCCGAAGCCCGCACCTAGTGAAACTGAGGCTGATTGGGTGCTAACCACAAGGAAGAAAGTGTAGAATCCTGAGGATTAAAAAAAGGCTGTGCTGGGTACAGCACCAAAAACCTCACTCTGAAATCCTCAAATCCTTTCCAGGGATGAAGAAATTCCACAAAGAACTTGATAGTGGATCAAGAAAAGATAGCTCATCTCAACGAGCCAAGAATATTCATTTGCATACCACAGAAATCCCAAATATACTAAAGAGATCTCAGTACCTTCAAAACTGTAGACCACAAAAAATCAGAGAAAACAAGACCATATTCTGAACAGCACCAGAAAAACACACTTCCATTAAGTCAAAATAACAAGGAAAATGGAGACAACCAAATGGACAGACTCTGCTCCTGCCATCTCTGTATCTTTCCCTCTCCTGCCATAGAAAGAAAAGCACTTCAACATGTATTCTGAAGATAACAGAGGCAAAAGCAATACAACGTCCTTATTACCAAGCTAATTCTTTCAGTAATCCAGTTTGCTTTGTATATAGAAGCAGCCACTATCTGTAAATAAAATTGCAACTTAGGCCTGATATTTCAGCCATCTCTTCTGTTATCCCCATCAGTCCAGAAAACAAAACAAAACAAAACAAAACAAAAACTATTAATTGGGTGTTTACTCTGGACCAAGCCCTGTGCTGAGGGCTTTACAAACATTCCCTCATGTAATATTCAAAACACCCATCTGAGTTGCACAATACTTTGTAGACTTGCCACACAATAGCAAACAAGTAAATGATAGTCATCATTGTTACTGTTGCTGTCATTATAACAGCCATGACCCTAATGAGGAGAAATGTGAGGTTTATGGAGGTTATGCAACTTGCCCAAGGTCACAGGACTAGTAAGAAGCAAAAACCAGATTCAGACTGTTTTCTCTGGCCCAAAAGCCTGCTAAGCATTTAACTGCTTTGGTATACACCAGTAGACCAAGAAATAGAAAATCACATTAAAGGAGACCAGTGCACTATTAAGCAGCAACAGAGACTAGAAATAAGTTTCTGCTCAAGCATTTTAAAGGGATGGCATTGTAAGTAGGAAGAAACTGAAATGTCTTCCTTCTGAAAGCCCAAAACCAAGGGAAGATGGGTTTCTAAAGTTCATTCCCCCATTGACCCTTTCTTAATCATTATTTCTAGGCCACTTTATGTCAAACTGCCTGGCCATCAGAAGTGAGAGAAATTCATTGCTTCATTCAGAAAATATGAATGTTTCTCCAACTAGAGACTGCAAACTCAAGATCCTTGTCCAGGATGCATAACGGCTCTGACAAGAGGGTAACATCCCTCCTTTGTTATTATGGCTCATCATAATTACTTGGGATAAAATAATAAATTTTAATTCAGCGATGCTTATGGCCGTCGGGCATCTTAACATAAAAGAACAAAAAATATAATTAATTAAATCAAGGCAATATGCCTATTTCCATCCCAGCTCATTAGTATTAATTGATTGGGTTAATTCTCTTTTGTGTTTAATAGTACCTCCTAAAAATCAATCTAAAAAAGAGGGAGAAATGGAAGGGAGAAGTAGAGATGGTAAGTAAATGAAAGTTCTGAATATTTTGTTAATTAACTCAAAATATAATAAATATAGCTTACACTCTTATGGTCACAAAAATAATGTGCCACTTTTTAATAAAGTTCAGGAATCAGTACATATAGCATCATAAATAATGGCTAAAATTTTGCCTCAAAGAAATGTATAATCTTCCTTTCTAAGTTGTACTAATAAGAAAAGACTATCAATTCTATTTTACAGATGGAAATACAAGGAAGGCACAGAGAATTCAAGACTCTTGAGGGCCATATGTAGAGGTACTGTATTAGTTTTCCTGTTGTAGGGGCCTACCTAGTCTTCTACATATTAGAATGCTGGCTTCCATGCATGGAAAAATAACATAGAAGATGCAATATTTTCATAAAGTAGTTCTAAATATAGTTGTTAGGTGATCTAATTTCACTTTTATGTAACACTAATCCTTTTCTTAAAGTATATATATTCTTCACGTAGAATGTCACCTTTGTAATGTGGGAATGGAGGAGAAAGTGCCTCCACCAGTGATACTTTTTGTTTGTTAAAATCTTTTGAAAAGATTATTTCTGGCTTGAAACTTTTCATGCTTTATCTTGGCCCATAGATGATATCAGAAACCGAAAGAAAACTCCACTCAGCTATTTTTGTGATACCATGAATGGGTATGAGAAAGAGAGACAGGGGTGCTGAGATGGTTCAGTCAGTTAAGCGTCTAACTCTTGATTTCAACCCAGGTCATGATCTCACGGTTTGTGGGATCGAGCTTTGTGTCTGTTGGGCTATACACTGACAGTGTGGAGCCTGCTTGGGACTTTCTCTCTCTCTCCCTCTCTCTCTATCCCTCCCCCACTTGGGTGTCTGGCTCTCTCTCTCAAAATAAATTAACATTTTTTAAAAAGGGAAAAGAGAGTTAACAGAGATTCAGAGACTGAATTACTGTTGATGATGATGATTCAATCTTATATTTGAATAAACTTTTTATTATCCCTCAAGTACTTTCACACACTGTATAGTCAAGAGAAGATATTATAGGTTTAGAGCAATACTAGCAACCAGATTTTTGAGAGTTGGAGTCCTTTACCAGTTCCGAATGCCTTTTAGAAACAGAAAAATAATTTACCAATGGATTTTATATTTCTCACAATTCACAGTGGCATACACTTATATATAGGTATATGTATGTAAATATATGTATTTATGTGTATATATGTGTGCATATATACATGTGTGTTTACATATATACCTATGCATACATATATACCTATATATGTAAGAACAACTAAAGACAATAAAAGTTAGGAAAAGTGATAAGAAAGCAAGAGTTTAAAAATTATGCTTTTTAAATTTCATACGGGATCGGGGCGCCTGGGTGGCGCAGTCGGTTAAGCGTCCGACTTCAGCCAGGTCACGATCTCGCGGTCCGTGAGTTCGAGCCCCGCGTCAGGCTCTGGGCTGATGGCTCGGAGCCTGGAGCCTGTTTCCGATTCTGTGTCTCCCTCTCTCTCTGCCCCTCCCCCGTTCATACTCTGTCTCTCTCTGTCCCAAAAATAAATAAACGTTAAAAAAAAAAATTTTAAATTTCATACGGGATCTGAACTGTGCATCATTTTAGCTGTCCATCAACCATAAGCACATGGTTTCATTCAACCATCAACACATACTCAGTATCCTACACACTGAAGAGACAGTAGTAAATAGATTGGTGAAGTCATTTGCCTTTTGGAGGTTATGCTAGCAGAGGAAGCAGACTATGAATCAACAAGTAAATTTATAATATGTGAGGATAAATTGTTATGAAGAAGGTAAAGCAAAATAAAAGGAAAGAGAATAGTAAGAAGTGGTTGCAATTTCTGAAAAGATGACCATCAAGGCCTCTCTAATAAGTTGATATTGTCTCAGAGAACAAACAAAATAAGTGAGCCAGCCACATGCATACCTGGAGGAAGAGTATTCCAGGCAAAAGACATTTTGGGCAAAGGCGTGAGGTATGTGTACACCTGGTATGTTTATAGAAGAGCTGAAACAGAATGAATGAGGAAGACCAGTCAATGAAGGGACCAGAAGTTTGATAACGGTAAGTTTAGATTATTCCTAATGAAATGAGAAGACACTGGAGGGTGTTAGAGGAAAGAAGTACAAGACCTGACATATTTTTAAAGGATGTGTACAATAAACTATTGCGGGGTTACTTTAGCATATGGCATAAGAGTCAAACACCAATGACTTAAACACATGAAGTCTTTTTCTTCAATCATGAAATAACTTCAGAGGTGAACAGTCCCAGTTGCAGTGTTACTACTGGCAACTCCAAAATCATCAGGATCCTGAGTTTCTTCCATCTTTCTGCTTCCCCATTCTGAATGAATCACCTCATTGTCCAAGATGGCAGCTGAAAATGTAGCTATTATATTTACATTCCAAGAAGCAAAGAAGAGGAAGAAGCAAGGACAAATAGGGCATGCATCCTAATGGGTCAACTCTACTTTAGGAACTTTCCAGATACCCTGCACCACACCTCCCCTTATATCTCCTTGATTGGCTCTAAGCCACAAGGCTATGTCTAACTAAAATGGAGGCCAGGAAATGTAGCATTTTGGCTGGATACTTTGTTGCCCCAAACAAAAATGGGGGTCTGCTACTAAGGAAGACAAAGAATCAGAAACAGGGGAATCGATTACAGGGCCATTTGAAATGGTCCCAGCCAAAAATTATGTTGCTTAGAACTAGATTGGTACCAATGGATGTGTTGATCTATGAGACACAAGTCAAAGGTCCAGACAAGATTCACTGATGGATTGGTCATGGGATGTGAGAAACAGAAATAAGTCTAGGATGTTTCCAAGGTTTGGAGCCTGAGTCACTGAACATGAACAGTTCCAATAAGCAAGATGGATTCTCTGTGTATATGAATGGTCAAAACTTATCTCAGACATAAATGATAGGGTCTTCACCTCCTACCACCCAAGCCTAATCTTACATTCTTGATACCCACTCCTCTGGAGTATTCTGCCTTACTGCTTGCAACACATATTTTAGAATTAGAAATTTTACTCTTTTGAGGTGCCTAGGTGGCTCAGTCGGTTAAGCATCTGACTTCAGCTCAGGTCATGATCTCACAGTTTGTGAGTTTGAGCCCCACATCAGGCTCTGTGCTGACAGCTTAGAGCCTGGAGCCTGCTTCGGATTCTGTGTCTCATTCTCTCTCTGCCCCTCCCCCCTTGTGTGTGTGTGTGTGTGTGTCTCTCTCTCTCTCTCTCTCTCTCTCTCTCAAAAATAAATAAAAATGTAAAAAAAAATTAAAAAAAAAAGAAATTTTACTCTTTTGTATTTTCTCCCTAATTAGCTTCTCTAGTGATAATGCACATTTATTCACGTTAAGTATTAGTCTTCACTTTTTCTCATACCTCATACAAATTCCTAGGCCACTTAACAAGTATCCAGAAGGCATGGTTGAATCAAATTTGATCTGTGTGGCTTCCCTGTTATCATTCTTTCTAGAAGCTATGACCCATCTATGTATGATAAAAATCTCAGTTTCATTCCAGCCAACCCTGCTCTCTGCCAACAACTCCTGTACCTATTTGTACAGAAACCAGTGTCCGCTACTTACCCTCACATTCCTACCAATGGCCCTACTCTCCAGGAGAAAAGAGGGGATCCTTCAGATAACTCACTCTCCCTCTCCACAGGATAAGAGTTTACTCCTCTAAATCTAGCTCACTTATTCCAAGTAAATTCAGATTGAAATATATTGCCTGGACCAGGAGTATTAATAAAGGCCACTTTTAAAAGGTGACAGGTCGAGATAACTATTTGCATTATTCAGATGTTGAACTCTCCAAAAGTAAGAAATCAAGTGTATATTCCTCATGCCACTGCCTTTCTCTTACCCTTTACTTTCTGATGCCTCTTCTCCATCTTCAGTCTCTGGCCCTATCGCACCATTGCTTGATTGAACAATTACCTGGAACTAATGGGACATCCAGAGACTCAGTTGATCTAGACTTTTAGCTGGAAAAGTTCTCCCAAATAATATCAATATAAGGCAAAGACCCTTGAGAGCCTAAAGGTCATCTCATCCTTCAGCAGCATTTGACTCCTGGTTAAAGGTCTACAAAGAACATTTTTTAAATGTTTATTTATTTTTGAGAGACAGACAGACAGACATATACAGGATCCATGTTATCAGAGCAAAACCTGATGCAGAGCTCAAACTCACGAACCATGAGATCATGATCTGAGTCAAAGTTGGATGCTTAAGTGACTGAGCCACCAAGGAGCCCCTACAAAGAACATTTTTAACCTGAGATTATAAGTCTAAAATTTTCCTTTGTCACTGCTAGTCCTTAGGTAGTTGATGTCCATCAATAAGTCAGCATTCCCCAAAGCCACTGGTCATAAACACACACACACACACACACACACACAGACAGGTCAATAACCTAAGCTGACAGACAATTTTTCCTAAAGGATACAAATTAACTGATTTGCCTGAACACTTCTTCCTTGATATCAGAAACACACACACACACACACACACACACACACACACACACACACACACCTTCCAAAATATAGAATGTGAAATGCCTAATCAGAAACCTGATTCCATCCATAAGAGACAGATATCCATATTACATTAGTTTATCCCCTTCAGAATATTTTATTTTCCCTTTATTTTCCCCCATGCTCTTACTTTAACAAGAACAAATGCCCTTGTAAGTGTTAAACATATTTTTTATAAAGGGTAATGTTTTAGTGCAGAGTTTTATAGCTACCCATAACTAATCACATTTCCAAAGCTATTTTCATTTGCCAATGAAGACAGTCACTTTGATAACCATTCCTTATTATCAGCCACTGAAGTAGGCAATGATTTTTATTCTCATTTAACAGATAAGGAAACAAATGCTCCAAGAGGTGAAATAAGTGACTTAGTCATTTGGTGATGTGGTGGAGAAGTTGAAATTTGAATTCTCATCCAACTTCCCAGACCCTAGAGCTATGTGGCCAGATTTTCAATAAGGAAGCCTATTTATATGACTTTCCAGGGGACCAGGAAGTCAAAACCACAACAGGGTAAGAGCAGGAAGACATTGCTTTCTTGGCAGGGAATTTCAAAGGCAGCAACATTAACCACTTTCAGAGCATTTTGCTATATTGTGGGGGCTTCCCTGGACAAGCATGACTACAAAGTGCCTGAATAAAGAAGCATATTCTTTGGTAACATTGTTAACCTTCTTTTATTTGAAAAAATAAAATAATTAAGCTCTGTGCTTATAAGAGTCAAAAGAAAGGGCCTTCATTTTGAACACTCTGACCACTTCTTCCTTTTACATTAAAATCTCAATTTGTTCCCAGAATAAATTCTCAACCAAGTGTTGGAACTTATCCAAAAAGTTCCCCTCCCTCCTGCCCCCAAAATGAAAGAATTATATATGGTAATGCCACCACTGATCTCCAAACTCCACAAACCTTTAACGTGCAGGAAGCTGAGGATGCTTGTGTTGGTGTCAAGCAGTAGCAATTGGCCATTCTCCACTGTGACATTGTCGCCATCTTGTGGCACTCTCTCAGGAAACCAACTGTAAGCCCTTGACCATCTCAGGCAGAACTGAAAGGAAAAGTTGCCCTGGAAAACAGTTTTAATGTTTTATTTTATTTGGTTTAAAGCATAATAGTATGGAGGATCAATCTAAATGGAAATCTCTTAAACTAAAATTAATTTGCATGTAACGTTAAACGTCTCGATAAAATTAGTCACCCTCTCTTGACTAACTCAAAAAGGGATAAATACAGAAGGGGCAAAGTTACACTTGAAATGTCTCTGTGTTGGCCACTGGAATTCTCCAACAATGTGGTGCTGCTCATGTTTTCTTACCTTTTATTTTTCTCCAGGACAAGTCCCTTTCTACTGAATAGAAGGGTCGATTCCATTTTTTATTTTTATAGACATGTATTGAGTCTTGAACAAAAAGTCATAAATATCCTGGAATCGAGAGAATTAAAATGTTCTGCTTGATGGGTGGCATTTTGCTTTATGTAATTGGTATCATTTTTCATTGGCTCTACTGCCAACGGTCCTTGTTTTATAGGAACATTCCTCTTTCCAAGTCCAGCCTCCCACTCTGTCTCTTTTTGATATTGTTGTTGCCTTTCCCTCTATGCCTGGTGCATCAGTGCTGAAAACAAAATGCATAAATGAAATGCCCACTGACTTCAGAGTATAGCTTGAGTGAGTGATGGGCAGGGAGCGAGGCTGAGAGGGGCCCAGATAAAGAAGCACCCCCTTCCCACTCAGACTCCAGTCTCCCTCACAGAACTGTTGGCTTTTCTTTTAATTTATGGTCACACTGAAGTCACATGTTTTTCAAAAAAGGAACGTAAAAAAACACAGAAAGCAGTATTCAGCTCATGTAAGAGGCCAAGAACATGTCTAAATATCTTGTGCAGTTATGGGACTATAATTATGATAAGTAAAATAAAATCAGAATAGAGAAGGTATTTCCCTCGAGGTAGTACATACATGTGTCTGCCTCTTTCCACACACTTCTTCCCACCCAGATTCTCACCAAATATGAAGCCTGGGTTCCTATAAAAGAACTGCCTAGAAAGTCCTCTTGTGAGGTGTTAGAAGCAGATGGGAGAAGATCATTAGGAAGGGAAGGCATGTTTATAATACCAATAACTACATCTACACAGAGAATAGTACCCTGGAGTATTTCTGAGAGAGAAAATGGAAAAGTGTGTAGCCAGAATAGCCAATAGGTTTTCCAGGAGAGTGTACTGACCCCCCAACTCAATAGTCTTGAGTTGTATACCCAACCCAATTGCCAACAAGCCTTTGGGATAAGGAGAAGCAGTGTTTTTTTTTTTTATTCTCTACACCTACAAAGGAGAAAAAAGTTCATGACTCCTCCCAATTTAAGAGATGGATAAGCAGCACTAGCACCATGAAAAGAAGGGGCTATACATGAGCATCTTTGTAAGTCGTATGAACTATATCCCCATAATGGCCATCTGTAGACTCAGAAAGTATGAAAGAATTTTAGCTCTTTACTGATTTCACACTGAAGTTAGGCAAAGGGAAGTAAAATTACACAAAGTGGTCCTTATAGGCTATACATTATATGTACTTAGAATCCCTTAATTCATTTCCATCAAATCTAAAAAAGGGAGAGGGAGGTGAATAGGAGGAAACTGAAATGGAATAAAGTGGTGAAAAGGTGGGAGAGGCTAAACTGAATAAAGACAGTAAAGTCAACTGTAGAGAAGATGAACTAGATTATTGGTCACATTGGCTGGAAGTCCACTCTAAAAGAACTTTTGAATAAGCCTAACTAGGTTCCTAGAAGATCAGAAATGGAAAAACTCTAGAGAAATCCTATCTCTTCATTTTAAAGGGAGTTTCTCAGCTTAGAACAGTTTGAGGTAGAGAGTCCCTCAGTGCCACCATGATGAAATCAGAAGCTTAGGAGGTAGGGCCCAGGGGACCATCATTTTAATGATCCCTCAAATAACCACTTCTGCATCAAAGTTTGAGGATGAATTCAGGGCAAGGGCTAGAGGGAAGGAAGATACATCCCAAAAAGGAACCTGGACACTTCCTTCAAACCAGTCCCTGAAGCACAGGGTCTTAAGGAAGGCCAGCAAGCTGGACAAGATTGGGGTGTGGATGAGCTCTAATGAGTTTGAAGGATTCAACAACATAACTCTTCCTGAGACATTAACCTAGTGGTCAGATCTATACCCCACCTACAGAACAACAAGAAAAAGAGGCTCATGACTTTGACAGTGGAAAGATCTGGAACAATTAAACTTTAATTAGGTATGTGAGGGAGTCAAAGGAAAGCAATTCCATGGTCTCTTGCATTAATTAATTTGAGAACATCATAATACTTCCAATTATCACTGATATCTGTTATCTACCTCTAAGTGAACTTTTAAGATAACTTTCTGTCTTGCTCTGAAGACCCTGTATATACATACATTAGCTACCTTCCATGTGTTATAACATCTTGGCCTGGCCTGTCAACCTTCAAAAATTGCTACACTAAACCCCAACTTGGCAAGTGGAAAGGTTAAATATTGTTATTTCCTCCTCACAGTTGAGGAAACAAAGGCTCAAAGAGTTTAAATGATGTGTCAAAGGCCACAGTGGTAAAAACAGATGGAATTGATACAGAGAAAGCTCCCAATTCAGGCCATTTCACTCACCTTGGACTCTCCTGGAACACTCTTCCTCAAAATCTCTGCTGGCTCACTCTCCTACTTCATTCAGGACTCTGAGAAAATAACACCTCCTACCCTACCTCCTTAATAAAATAGCACCTCCAGTAACTCCCTCTCCCCAACACTGTTTAATTCTGGTATGAGAGCTTTAATTCCATGTGTATTTATCATCTATTGAGCTTACCCAAATGAAAGCAAAGACTTTGTATATCGCCCCACCCCTAAAAAGTATCTGACATAGTAAGTGCTCAATGGAACTCGAGGGGATAATTTCCCAAGTGAATCATTTCTAAGTGAACTCCTAATCCCATACATGCATTTACAGATGTTATACACACACATAAATACGCATGCACATGAGTGCAACCACCTTCCTGATACAATAGTTAAATAGGTGGAAACTAAAATACTTAAAAATCTGTACCCCATGGGTTTGGCATCCATTGGGTTTCACTCACATTCTTTCACAATCCTTTCTGCATTTTCAAGCTCTATTCAAACTTAAACCGAATGATGATGAGTGTATCTAAATCAAAACCCAAGACTCAGATTCCCTTCTCCCTGTGAAACCTTTTGTCATTTTTTTTCATTTACCTTCAGTTTCTCTACTTAGTGTGATATACCTCAAAAGAACATAAATGTTAAGCATTATGTTTCAAGAGACTTAAGCTTCCTTGTGCCAAACTACTCTTTAATATAATAATGGTACCTTGAGATGTATAAATTTTTGTTGATGATTCATGGTACAGTACAAAACAGTGACTAAATACTAAAAGCTCTAAAGAGTTAATGCAGCCTCGAGGCACCTGGGTGGTTCAGTCAGTTGAGCTTCTGACTCATGATCCCAGGTCATGATCCAAGGGCTGTGGAATCTTGGATTGAGCCCTGCATCAAACTCTAAGCCCCGCATCAAGGTCTGTGCTGAGCATGGAACCAGCTTAAGACCCTCTCTCTCTCTTTCTCTCTCTCCCTCCCTCTCTCTCTCCACCTCTTCCCTGATTGCTCTCTCTCTCTCAAATAAAAGAAATAATAAAATAAAAATAAAAAATTAATGCAACCTCAACTATGTACCAGCTACCTGGGGAAGTAGAAATGTATCGCCATAATTGCAAGTTGTCAGTGAACCCGTAATTACAAACACACAATTTTAGCTCTTGACATTTTCAGAGGCGACACACTGGTAGTGTCATTCCCCATGTCAGTGGCAGCCCTGTGACTACCAGGGCAACACTCCATTAAACCGTGAGACTGTCACACTTTCTAATCACTATCACTTTGATCCAATCTAGCAAAAAGAATTCTAAGAGCATTTAAAAACGTTTCTTTATTTTTGAGAGAGAGAGTGAGAGCAGGGGAGGAGCAGAGACAGAAAGGAGAATCCCAAGCGGGCTCCACTATGCCACCAGCCCAGAGCCCGACATGGGGCTCAGTCCCACTAACTACAAGATCATGACCTGAGCCAAAAATCAAGAATCGGAATCTTAACCAACTGAGCCACCCAGGCGCCCCTGCTAAGGGCATTTTAAAAGACATCTTGTCAATATATCTGAAAGTCTCTGAATTGATGCCAACACGGCATTTTTGGTGAAAACCACGTTTTGTGTCACCAGCTCCGCCTATTGGTCAAAGAAGTTTTCACCTCCACCTAATATAATAAGTTTCTTCCACTATTGTTCCTGACATGCTCAGCCATTAGCTTTAGTTTTCTTCTTTGAGATAAGCCAAACACTCATTTCCATCCTGCAAATGAACAAAACCATTTCCGGGGTGCCTGGGTGGCTCAGTCGGTTAAACGTCCAACTTCAGCCCAGGTCATGATCTCACCGCTGGTGAGTTCGAGCCCCACGTTGGGCTCTGTGCTGACAGCTCAGAGCCTGGAGCCTGCTTTGGATTCTGTGTCTCCCTCTCTTTCTCTGCCCTTCCCCACTCACGCTCTGTCTCTCTATCAAAAATAAATAAATGTTAATATCCACTTAAAAAAAATTTTTCCTCACAGGCCTATAGGGTGGAGGTGGAAATAGAGATTTAAGAACTATCCAGAATTCACCCTCATCTTTTACCTCAGCCCATATAACCCAAAATAAACCAAAAAATAAAATATATACATATAAGTTTATGCCTACATATATATATGTGCATGTGTGCGTGTGTGTATGTGTGTATATATACATATATATACACACATACACACACGTACACACACACACACACACACACACACACACACACACACACACACACATATATATAGGCACAAACTTCCCTGCCTCAGCTAGGAAGCTTATGCAATTTGTTTTCTTCTTGCAGCATGTCAGCACTTCTCTGAACTTCGGGAAATGTGCAGTGTCTGCAAATCTTACATGTCACCTTAAATGTACTTGCAACACCACCAGAGTCATCTTGAAAGAAGTCATTGATCAGCAAGCTTGAGCACCAAGCAGAGCAGAGACCTATCTGTGAGCAAATGTGCTAAGCTGGGGTGCTGGAGGAGACAGAGGAGGGAAATCTCTCCAGTCAGTGTCTCCTGGATGACAAAGACAAGGAAGAACTGTTCTGACACCTTACCAGAATGCCTTCTTGAGCATGCAAGCTTTGGAAATAGGACAAAACAGGTCCCTGTGACCAACATTCTCTCCACCCCTGACCCTTCTTCATTTTCTCAAAAGTATTTATTATCACTGAAACATGTATATCTGTTTACACTCTGCCAACCACCAACAAAATGTAAGCTTCACAAGAGCTTCTTGAGTTTCTGCTATATCCCCAGTTCCTCCAATGCCTGGTATGTACTAGGCATCCCAAAAATATATTTGAATGAATGGTCAGCTCTCATTAGGCTCCTAATCACTATGCCATCATTTAACTTTTTTAATGTTTATTTATTTTTGAGAGAGAGAGAATCAGTGCATGAGCGGGGAAGGGGCAGAGAGAGAGGAAGACACAGAATCTGAAGCAGGCTCCAGGCTCTGAGCTGTCAGCCCAGAGCCCAACGCAGGGCTTGAACTCACAAACTATGCGATCATTATCTAAGCTAAAGTCAGATGCTTAACCGACTGAGATACCCCAGCGCCCATAACTAAGCCATCATGTAAATTATCATTTTAATAACTGAAATTATCAGATATAAAGCCACAAATTTGGGGGGCACCTGGGTGGCTGAATCAATTAAGCATCTGACTTCAGCTCAGGTCATGATCTCGCGGTTCGTGAGTTCGAGCTCCACGTGGGGCTCTATGCTGACACCTCAGAGCCTGGGGCCTGCTTCAAATTCTGTGTCTACCTCTCTTTTTCTCAGCTCCTCCCCCACTCATGCTCTGTCTCTCTTTCTCAAAAATACATAAACATTAAAAAAAATTCAAGCTGCAAATTTTTTTCAATGCTCTTTCACATAGAAATATTTTTAATTTTTATAAAAACAAATTTATTTCTATTTTCTCTCATGACGTCCTCTTATTTTATGTATAGGACACCCTTCTTTCATTCTGACATAAACATCATTTATGTGTTCTTGATTTGTACGGTTTTATATCTGTATGTTAAGCCTCAAAGAATTTGGAATTTATGTTGGTGAGAAGTTTCCCATTTTTCTTTGTTCCCCCCCAAATAATTAACTTTCTTCACATCATTTATTAAATAACATTTGCTTTCCCAACTAATAGTCTTGGCTATTTTAATAATTGTATTATTATGTTGGGTGATATTAAACTGGTTACCCAATTAAAATCCCAAACCTTTTACATATGACCTGATGTGAAGTCATCTCTTCCAGGCACATGTGACCTTATCTTTCTTCTTAAGGTTCTCATATTATCATTGAGAAAAAGACAAATAGCCATACAATTAATATAAAGTGTAATAACTAAAGGGATAAACAAGGCACCATGAGAGTTCAACAGATTAGCTGCCTGACCCAGGTGGAGACTGCTTTATAGGTAAAATCCAGTTTATTAATCCCCTTTTCTTCTTCTTCTTCTTTTTTAATCTGAACACTGCAGATAAATTAACATGGGCTGAGATTATTTCAGCTGATTAAGAAACAAAAAATGC
This sequence comes from Felis catus, assembly GCF_018350175.1. NCBI lineage: Eukaryota > Metazoa > Chordata > Mammalia > Carnivora > Felidae > Felis > Felis catus. The sequence continues at coordinate 49,479,186 of NC_058372.1, forward strand.
TTATTTTACAAAAGTCAACTATCCACAAATCCAGGATTACAAATAGAGCCCCTGACCTATAATTTAATAACTCCTTAGGGAACAAAAAGGAAATTAAATTAGTTTGGCATAATTTGTTCTTACTAAGCTCATGCTGGCTCTAAGTGATCACTTTCTTTTCTTGGTGCTTATACACCCTTCATGATTATGAGATAACATAAGAAAGTCCTTGCACACCATCCGGCACATTGACTACTCAAAGCCATGGCAACAATACCTTTTGCCAGAATTGCACCCAGTTCAAATTTACCCATTGTACCTGTTAGAAAACTAGGCTATTTACTAGCTTACCTCTCAGTTCTACACATATCCTATACCCCATTATTTCACAAGAAATATTGGTATTAACTTAATGCTTCTTACATATAAGTTATTTTCACACTTTTGAGCTTCAGGGGACTATTAGAGTCTGCAAACAGAACAAATTTACAGAGCCTCTCTTTATCTTTTCTTTCATGTGAATCTTCACATCTCCTCTTACAATGTCTCTTCTGAATTATAAACTTGAAGATCGTTCCACTTGCCAGAGAAATAATAATGACAATGATAGCTACAAATCCTTGCATGCGTCTCATGTCCCAGGCACACTGCTAGATATTTTACTTATACTATCACTAAATTTTCTCAACTGAAAAACATACATAGTACCCTCTCCACTTTGAATTTACAATTTTTTGAATTTAGCAATTAATAATAGATAACCATTTTTGCATGCACCTAACAGAAATAACCCCAGTGAATAATCCCAGTCTCTCTTCAGCCTTCTTGCCTGGAACTATGGAGCAGGTGGATCCCTAGATTCAACAAATATTTATGGAACACCCATTGCCCACCAGAGACTGATGTAGGCACAAAACAAAACAAATCCGTGACCTCATGGAGCTTATATTTTAGGAAGATAAAGTTAAATATACAAAATGAATAATGTGCTCTGAAAGATGAGGAGGAGGAGGAGGAGGAGGAGGAAGGAGGAGGAAGAAACAGGAAGGAGGAGGAAGGAGGAGGAAGGAGGAGAATGAAGGAGGAAAGAGGAGGAAGGAGGAGGAAGGAGGAGGATGGAAGAGGAAGGAGGAGGATGGAAGAGGAAGGAGGAGGATGGAAGAGGAAGGAGGAGGATGGAGGAGGAAGGAGGAGGAAGGAGGAGGAAGGAGGAGGAAGGAGGAAGGGGGAAGAAGCAGGAGAAGGAGGAGGAAGGAGGAGGAGGAGGAGGAGGAGGAGGAGGAGGAGGAAGGAGGAGGAGGAGGAGGAAGGAGGAGGAGGAGGAGGAGGAAGGAGGAGGAAGGAGGAGGAGGAGGAAGGAGGAGGAGGAGGAGGAGGAAGGAGGAGGAGGAGGAAGGAGGAGGAGGAGGAAGGAGGAGGAGGAGGAGGAGGAAGGAGGAGGAGGAGGAGGAAGGAGGAGGAGGAGGAGGAAGGAGGAGGAGGAGGAGGAAGGAGGAGGAGGAGGAGGAAGGAGGAGGAGGAGGAAGGAGGAGGAGGAGGAGGAAGGAGGAGGAGGAGGAGGAAGGAGGAGGAGGAGGAGGAGGAGGAAGGAGGAGGAGGAGGAGGAGGAGGAGGAAGGAGGAGGAGGAGGAGGAGGAGGAAGGAGGAGGAGGAGGAGGAGGAGGAAGGAGGAGGAGGAGGAGGAAGGAGGAGGAGGAGGAGGAGGAAGGAGGAGGAGGAGGAGGAAGGGGGAGGAAGGAGGAGAAGGAGGAGGAAGGAGGAGAAAAAACAGGGTGAAGAGTATCAGAAGTGCCAGGGTGGAAGGAGTTATTTTATATCCAGCCATCAGGGACTGTGCCTGTGATAAAGTGGAGTGTGAGGAGGAGTGGAGTGAGAACCAGAGGCTATCTGAAGAAGACCTAAGGAAGGAGCATGCGTAGAATGCCACTGGGTCAGCAAGGCGGGTAGGCAGGGTGGTGGTCTGAAAGAAGAAAGAGTGCACGGCTCTATAACCTTCCTGCCGACGCAGTGGGATGTTTGTTTTTCCCACTGCAAAAAGGTTTCAAGTTCTTTACATGCCACAGAGAAAAGAATCATGTAAAATATTCAGTAGTATATAACAGGGTCAGCAAACTACAGCTTACATCCAGTCCACCCACTGTTTACACAAATACATTTTAATTGGAACATGGGTCTGACTATTCATTTACATATTGTTTACAGCTGCTTTGAGTTTGTGACTATATTGTTCACAAAATCTAAATTATTTACTATCTGGATCTTTATAGAAAAAGTTTGCTGACTTCTGGTATGTTCCAATTCATACTGTCACTATAGAAATAAGGATTGATCTTGTCAAAGCACCTGTAATATGCTCAGTACAGTACATCTATATACTGTGTCAATATTTAAATATGTTCAAAATGAAATTTTCTATAATTAAAAATAAATAAGTATACTACAGAGTTTGGGGACTGGCAAGCAAAAACATCTTAGTAAAGAATATACATTGAAATACTGGAAACTGGTTCGATTCTCCTCATTTTCCAATAAGCAATAAACCAGTTCTCTGAAGACTACATAAATGCAAGTACAAGTGTGAGCAAGTGTGTGTGTGTGTGCCACACACACATGCCAATGCACACATACACACATAGAGCCAAATCAGAAGACTGACAGATACATGCTAGCCTTTTCCACAGAGCTGACACACTGCCATTTAACCAGCGAGCACAGAGCATGTGTTTCTGTTCCCAGTCACTAGTAAGAGACAAGGTTAACATTTTAAGTGATGGACTACAGTACGTTATTTCCCCATGCAATGGACCCATGACTGCACCGCCTTTGAAAACACTTAATTTCAGTGATTGAATACACGGGAGTACACTTTCCCTGCTATAAACCTTTGACAGCTCCTCAGTTTCATACACCAGGGGAACCTTTTCTCCCCTCCTTTTCTTTTTTTCCTCCCCTTTATACCTGAAGGGAAACAAAATGAATATGTGGTGGCAGAGGGGAAAGAAGGAAGCCAGATAATGAAAACCCATTTATAAGCATCAGTGTATTTTACAATAGAAGTATTCACTGCCATCTGCTCTAATTACTTTTAATGTTTGGGCTACCATCTTCATACAATAGAAATAATGATCTCCTTAAGGGCAAAAAGAAAAAAAAAATTTACAGAAACAAACAAAAGTTGATTACATTTAGCTCCCAGGCTAAAGAAGCATCAAGCTACTTTGTAGTGAACAATCAATTAGGAAAGTGGGTAGATCTCTGATTAACAAAAACAAATTGGGCCCCCTTTGTGGTTCCCTCCCACTTTCTCCTTTTCCCATCTCTTTGGAAGAGCTGTGCCCACAGCTCACAGACAGCAAGGATCTGACTAGGCACATTTCTGGGTCTGAAGTTATTTCACAGCTATTCCTTACATTTGGATCAGAACCAGACAAAGCTGAGCCTTCTTGTTCACATCAGACATGCCCTACTTTGAGAAATACTGAATATAGAGATGGATATTCTACTAAAAGCACAGATCATCTCATGAAGTTCCTGGGAGGCAACCCAAGACCTGAACCCCTCACAGAAAGCTAGAATTAACAGTCTCATTGAAGTCTCCAAGAATAGAAATTACCCAGACTGGGCCCATTACTTGGTACTCTGGGAGAGTCGAGGACTAGGTGAAATAGTAGAGTCCAGGAAGACATGGAATACATCACTGCAGTGCCAGCAGAACCTTGGCTTTCACAAAAGCATGTCTAGAGAACTTCTCAAATCCTCAAATTCAAGCATACTATCTGTATTAAAGAAGAATCCTGAGGGGCGCCTGGGTGGCGCAGTCGGTTAAGCGTCCGACTTCAGGCAGGTCACGATCTCGCGGTCCGGGAGTTCGAGCCCCGCGTCAGGCTCTGGGCTGATGGCTCAGAGCCTGGAGCCTGTTTCCGATTCTGTGTCTCCCTCTCTCTCTGCCCCTCCCTCATGCTCTGTCTCTCTCTGTCCCAAAAATAAATAAACGTTGAAAAAAAATTAAAAAAAAAAAGAAGAATCCTGAGGTGCTCCCCAAAATTCCTGCACCTTGGTGTACAAGCTCAGCACAATCCTCTCTCCTTCAGTAGAGAGTTGGTGAGTACAATGGGATATCACTTCCACGATTAGGTTTTGGCAAGGGTGAAGGAAGGAGATGGGCTTCAACCTATCAGGAGAGCCCTTAAAAGATAGATCACTCCACTGGCCTCGAAGGAGCAAACTGCCATATCATGAAGAGGACCTTGTGACTGGGAACCAAGAGTAGCCTCTAGGACCTGAAAATGGTCCTTGGCCAACAGCCAACATGCAAATGAGGACTCAGTCTTGCGGTTGAAAGGAACGGACTTCTGCCAACAACCTGCAGAAAGACCTTGAGCTCCAGATAAGAATGTAGCAAGGCTGACTCCTTAATTTCAGCCTCAGGAAACTGGGAGCAGAGAACCCAGCTACTCTGTGCCCAGACTTCCAACCCAGAGAAACGGTGAAATAATAAGTAGGCATTGTTCTAAATCACAGAGACTGTGGTTATTTGTTATGCAATGCAGCAATAGAAAATGAATATGCCACTATACATCTCTGGAAAGTCTTTTCATTTGTTTGCACCTGGGTTTCCCCCACTTCACTGAACTTACTGCTCAAAAGAGTGAATAACACACCAAGTTGGGATGGCAGTGTTGGCCAATGGCCAGCATGTTCTCTCACTGCTTAAGTGACACCCCCCCACACACACACACAGGACATGAAACAGAATTTTTTAAATTTACAATTCCAATAAGTTTAAATTAAGACCTATAGAGACCTTCCATTTGTTCAGGAAGAGCTAAGACTACTGAAGATAAACAGCAAATGCCAGCAAATGCTGTCTTCACAACCTCTTTGTCTTTAAGCTGAAGAAATAAAAAACTTTCCTGATCCAAAATGTGTGCCCTTTGGGAGATTCTAAGAATATTAAAAGTGTATATTCTAACTCTACTTCTGAGAATAGTATTTGAATATAATTGGCTCTAATAGCACTACTCTTTGGCTTACGTTTCTTCCTTAGGACAAAAGAGGATCTGACTTTTTATTCCCTCACTGAAAAAAGAAAAAAAAAAAAAAAAAGACACTGCCTTGCTGGGTAAAACCAAGCTCAGAAACCAGAGAGATCCATTCGGTATCTGGTATCTTCACTGATCTTGATTAAATACCTTTTCCCTCATCCTTTAATCTTCAGGGTAGGATTAATATACTTTTTGGGGAGGACAAAGGGAATGTTAACTTAGGTTTTTAGCTCTCCTGGTATCAAAATAGCATCACGTTTTATCTTAGAGCATTTATGCATGTATTGCCTGGTATTTAATGATGCAAAGGTTATACATTTTAAGGCTAATATCACAAAATTATCAGTCCTACTTGAGGAAGGAGAAAGATGAAATAATGTGTTTCAGAGCTGGGATGAGATCTCGAGTATCTAGAATTAGGGGAAATCTCCTGGGCACTGTGGTACAGATGCCTTTTTATATATACAGATTGTGCTGATTAAAATCATTGCCATCATCTTTGAGAACATTCACTGGGTGCTCGCTATGGACCAGGCATTGTGGTACCTACCCCTGTACCCATGAATGGATAATTAGATTTCTAAGCTCTTAGAGCCCAGTTTCAAGTGCAGTGTTCCCTTTACTCCAAACACATCCGCCACACACTGTCCCTTTTCTGCCAAACTCTGCTTATTGGCTCCAGATGCAATGAATCATCTACTGACTTGAGTGACATTAGAGGTAAACACCAAGGTAAAATGTAGAGATAATTGAATAACACCAACTACCAGTAACAGCAGTCCAGGCAAAGGAGGAAATAGACCCGGAGATTTCAGATAGGGCAGTCTGATGGAAACCCTCCACTCTCAGGATCAAAACCACATGCCATTTGACATGATGGAAAAATATCTGTGTTTTATTTTTCCAAATTTTCATATGTCAGTTATCAGTATGGATAGCAGCAAGCAGGTGGTGACATAATCTAAATGTCCCCATGATTAAAAATAAAACATCCAAAAATCAACTACCTCTATTTAGTATATCAAAGTAGTGTGCATTAAGCTATTTCTAAAATATCTATATTTTATTTTTTATTGCTGGTAAATAAGATTAATGTATGCATTTTCCTTCTAGCATACTCTTCTTCAGAGAAAAACCTTGTAAAGCAAAAATGTTTCAAAGCCTTTTCAAAGATTCATCAAGCTCAATATAATTTCCAGATAGAAAAAAAATGGACTTTAATTGTTTGCTTTACAGTCACCTGGAATTCATTGTACACAATGCACATAACATATAAACATGGGCTTATAACATATACACCTAAGTTTATATAAACATTTGAAAAACTTTCCTTATTATGTGTCTTTAAAGGCAGAAAATCCAGAACCTTGTCAAGTACCAAACAATCCATACACATAGTTATCACCCAAGAAGCTCCACAAAGCTTGGAAGTTTGAAAGCCACAAAGACCTCTATGAAATGAGCCTTAAAACATCAGTAATCAGCTACATAGAGATTCAATGCTGGACTAATTCAACAAACAATACCGGACAATGATCAGAGGCCATGATGCCTCTCAGAACACATGCAAAATGCCTTTCTGCAGAATTCTCTCAATTTGGGGGAATTAGCCCCTTTCTGGAAATCAGTTCATTAACTTGCTAAGGATTAATTATTCATGTGGCCTCTGTTTTCCCTTAAGAAATAGAAACTTCTCTTTTCCCCATTTTCCCATCAGAAGAAATAAAGCTCTCCGTAAGTCCCTCTATTACTTCAGGGTTGCTGAAAGCTTAGATACATGTTCCAACGCACTAGTCTCCCCTCGTCCACCAGGGATACGTTCCAAGACTCCCCATGTATGCCTGATACGGCAGATAGCGATGAACCCTATATATACTATGCATTTTTCTATACTTGCATACCTCTGATAAAATTCAACTTATGAATTGGATGCAGTAAAAAATTGATAGTAACTAAAAACATAGGGATTATAACAATATACTATAATAGAAGTTACGTGAATGGGGTCTATCTCTACCTGAAGATTATCTTGTACTGTTCTCACCCTTCTTTTTGTAATGTTGTGAGATGGTAAAATGCCTATGTGATGAGATGAAGTGAGGTGAATGAGTAGGTGTTGTGACATAGCATTGGGCTACTAGTCAGATAGAGTATCGTCTGCTTCCAGACTGCGATTGACAGGGACATTAAAACCAGGGGAAACTGCGACCATGGAAAGCAGAGCTGCAGTTAAGGGGGAATAACTGTATCTGGTTTTAAAAAATGGGAAATGAAGTGACTACTACAAGACTGCTCATGGAATCAAGCAGGAGTAGAGTCAGGACAAAAGCCAAATTGAAGTGACTTACTTTTCCACCAAAGGCATGTACTTTTATTTTTCAAATTAACATAGTATAAGGAGTGCTTCTAAACTGTTCTTTATTTGAGAAAGAGAATGTGTGCATGTGCAAGTGGGGGAGAGGGGCAGAGGGAGGAAAAGAGAAAGAGAGAAGCCCAAGCAGCCTCCATGCTCAGCGCAATGCCCTATGCAGGGCTCGATCCCACGACCCTGGCATCATCACCTGAACCAAAATCAAGAGGTAGACATTCATCCAACTGAGCCACTCAGGCTCCCCTAAAATGTTCTTGATGGAGCAATCACTCTGCATTCCAGTAGGAATGGGCCATTCCAATGATCCCATGAAAAAGCTAGCAAGCATATAGCACAACTTTCTATTATTCCCGCTCTCCTACTACTTGATAACTTTCTGACATCCCTTTCTCCAGATGAAGTTTCCCTTGCCTAGGATCAACCCAAAGGAGTTTTTGCTGTTGTTCTAGAAAATTGAGAAAAAATGGCTCTACCTCTTTACCAATTACACATAGCAGAAAGAACTAACTCTACCTTGTTACTCCCTCCTCTTTCCCACTGTACTCAACCAATTCAGGAGGGAGGGTGGTTTTTAATCTGTAAGTCTGTAAGTTTCTTATATGGGAGACCAAAGCAAAGCAAACCTAAACTTGATTTAGTTTAAAACATTTTTAAACCTTTGAACATTTTGAGAACATTTATAGACAATGTAATGTACATTTGCAATTGACACCTTGCCTGATTCCCTAAGCAACCAAGATGATAAGAAGGTATCTATAGAATGTGTAGAGGCTACACGGCAAAAAAAAAAAAAAAAAAAAAAAAAAAAAAAAAAAAAAAAGTGCAGCTTATTTACATTCTGCAGACCAAGCAAGAGACTTGGATTTTAAAGATAAAACTTAGGCCGATTATAATTTATATAAAAGATGTCTCTTTGTTTTTACACAGAAGAAATCTTCATGATATTAAATTCGGCAATGATTTGTTGGATATGACACCAAAAGCACAGAAACAAAATAAAAAACAGATAAAGTGGACTTCGCCAAATTAAAACTTTTGCGTATCAAAGGACATTAACAATAGAGTAACATAGAATGGTTGGAAATTCCATTCCATGGAATGGAAGAAAATACTTGCAAATCATGTATCTGATAAGGGATTAATACCCAGAATATATAAAGAACTCCAATAACTCAGTAACAAAATCTCAAACAACTGTATTTAAAACTGGGCAAAGGAGGGGTGCCTGGGTGGCTCAGTCCATTGAGCGACCGACTTTGGCTCAGGTCATGATCTCACAGTTTGTGAGTTCGAGCCCCGCGTCAGGCTCTGCGCTGACAGCTCAGAGCCTGGAGCCTGCTTCTGATTCTGTGTTTCCCTCTCTCTCTGCCCCTCCCCAACACTCATGCTTTGTCTCTCTCTCTGTTGCAGAAATAAACATTAAAACAATTTTTTTAATTGGGCAAAGGAGGGGCGCCTGGGTGGCGCAGTCGGTTAAGCGTCCGACTTCAGCCAGGTCACGATCTCGCGGTCGGTGAGTTCGAGCCCCGCGTCGGGCTCTGGGCTGATGGCTCAGAGCCTGGAGCCTGTTTCCGATTCTGTGTCTCCCTCTCTCTCTGCCCCTCCCCCATTCATGCTCTGTCTCTCTATGTCCCAAAACTAAATAAACGTTGAAAAAAAAAATTAAAAAAAAAATAAAAAAAAAAATTGGGCAAAGGATATGAATAAACATTTCTCCAAAGAAGATAATAAGGATATGAATAAGGATATGAAAACATGTTCAATGTCACTAACTATAACCATAAGGAAAATGTAAATCAAAACCAGAGTGATGGGGGTGCCTGGGTGGCTCTGTCAGTTAAGCATCTGACTCTTGATTTCAGCTCAGATCATGATCTCATGGTTTGTAGAATTGAGTCCCACATTGGGCTCTGTTCTGTTAGCAAGGAGCCTGTTTGGGATTCTCTCCCTCTCCCAATCTCTGCCCCTCCCCACTCATGCTCTTTCTCTCTCCCTTCTTCTCTCTCTCAAAATATAAATAATTATTTAAAAAAAAAAACATAATGGGGGCACCTGGGTGGCTCAGTCAGTTAAGCGTCTGACTTCAGCTCAGGTCATGATCTCGCAGTTTGTGAGTTTGAGCCCCACGTTGGGCTCTGTGCTGACAGCTCGGAGCTTGGAGCCTACTTCAGATTCTGTGTCTCTCCATCTCTCGCCCCCCCCCCCCCCGCCCGCTCATGCTCTGTGTCTGTCTCTCAATAATAAATGAATGTTAAAAAAAATTTTTAATAAAAAAAATAAAATAAAAACATGATACCACTTCACACCCAAAAGGATGGCTATTAGTAGAATCAATCAATCAATCAATCAATCAATCAATAAAATGCCAGATTTTTGTAAGAATGTAGAAAATTGGGATTCTTGTGCATTGCTGGTAAGAATGTAAAATGATGCGACCACTTTGGAAGTGATATGGCAGTTCCTCACAAAATTAAACATAGGATTGGCATATAACCTGACCTTTTGACTTCTGGGTATATATCTAAAAGAATTGAAAGCAGGGACTCAAATATTGGTACACTCATGTTCACAGTAGCATTCTTTACATTAGCCAAAAGTGAAAGCAGCCCACACACTCATCGCAATAAATGGATAGAAAAACGTGGTGTGTGTGTATATATATACAGTGCAATATTATTCAGCCTTGGGCTCCTGGGTGGCTCAGTTGGTTAAGTGTCTGACTTCAGCTCAGGTCATGATCTCACCATTTGTGGGTTTGAGCCCCACGTCGGGCTGTGTCCTGACAGCTCAGATTCTGTGTCTCCCTCTCTCTCTGCCCCTCCCCAACTCCTCTCTCTGTCTCTCAAAAATAAATAAAACATTAAGAAATATTATTCAGCCTTAAAAAGGAAGAAAATTCTGACACCTGTTACAACCTCTATGAACCCTAATATGCTAAGAGAAGTGATCCAACCAGCAAAGGAAAAATATTGTATGATTCTACTTAGATGAGGCACCTCTGCTGTCAAATCCATAGAGACAAAAAAGCAGAATGATGGCTGCCAAGGGCTGGGGGCAGGGGGCATGGGGGGTTATTGTTTAATGGCTACAGAGTTTCAGTTTGGGAAGATGAAAACATTCTGGAGATGAACAGGGGTGATGGCTGCACAACAATATGAATGTATTTGAACTGTACTGTATGACTGAACATAGTTCAAATGGTAAATTTTGTTATACGTATTTCACCACAATTTAAAAACTGGGGGACTCAGTTAAGTGTCCGACTTCGGCTCAGGCCATGATCTCACAGTTTGTGAGTTCAAGCCTTGTGTCAGGCTCTGTGCTGATGGCTCAGAGCTTGGAGCCTCCTTCAGATCCTCTCTCTCTCTCTCTCTCTCTCTCTCTCTCTGCCCCTCTCCCGCTCATGCTCTGTTTCTCTCTCAAAAATAAACATTTAAAAAAAATTTTTAACTGGGGGGAAAAAAGGTGTTTGTTTTTATTTAAATCACTAAACTTCTTGAGGTGCCTGGGTGGCTCAGTTGGTTACGCTTCCAAGTTTGGCTCAAGTCATAATCTCACAGTCCGTGAGTTTGAACCTCATGTTGAACTCTGTGCTGACAGCTCAGAACCTGGAGCCTGCTTCAGATTCTGTGTCTCCCTCTCTCCCTGCCCCTTCCCTGATCACACACTCTCTCTCAAAAAGGAATAAACATTAAAAAAATTAAATCACTAAACATCTTGGGTTCTCAAGTTCTCTAGACCAAAGCAATAGATTAAAATGAAATTTAGGCAGTTGTTTTGATGCTCCTATAGACCTCGTGAGGAATTGAGGAATTTTAGAGCACCCAGTCTCCTCATGTTTTAGAGAGGGCATTGGAGCCCAGAGAAGTTAAATGACTTCTTCAAGGTCCCCCAAAAAAACCAGATGAAGGAACAAAAAAACAAAAAAGAAGACAAGTCTCGGCATACATGTCTGCCTTTTTGCTCTGTGGAGTGTGTGTTTGCCCACTGTCTGTGTGTGCATGCACGTGTCTACAAGGCCTCTCTGCTCTAGTCCCTGTTCACCTCTCTGGAGAGGCCACTCACCTACCCGCTGTGTGACAGCACACAGAAATCACCTGTTTCCCCCAGCCACACTCTATTTCACACCTCCACGCCTTTACTCAGGGGGGTCACCTCTACTACCTCCCTCTAGAAGACCTTTCAGCCCTATTCTATCAGGCAAATGCCTGCTCAGTCTTCAAAACCCAGGTCATCTCCCTTTTCAGTGAAGCTTTTGCTTGTGCCTCCCTCACCCTAGTGCAGAACTAGCTGTCCCCTTCCCTCTTTTTTCTGCTCCCAATGGGCTTTACACTTGCTTCTATCGTACTTACCCCATACCATGTCACTTCACAGTGTTTAAAATATTGTAATATTTTCTAATCCCACTCTCACTTCATCTAAGCCAAATGAGAGGGAATTCAAAGGAAGCAATAGGAGAGCTTAATGGAAAAGGCACTAGCCTTTGATTCACACCTGCAAAGTCTACAGGTGAGAGCCTGGAGCCTTTTCCCTGCCCAGCAGCAGAGGGGAAAGAGGGCACTGGGTTGGGAGCAACTACATGTCACTGCTGGACAAAGGTGATTGTGTGTCCCAACAAAGGGAACAGATATGAGGTGCTACCAAGGGATTTTTGCCAAGAGGCAGACTAGATTGCTAGGGGAAAGCAAAGTCCCCCACCCCAAAAAAGCAACGGGCCAGCCATTCAGAGACAGTGCAGTTCAAGGACATTGGCAGGATTTCTAATGGGCCCACAGAGAAGCCCATGAGAGAGCTAACAATTGTATGAAACCCACCCAGAGGACACATGTTAACATGCTTTGTTGCTGTGCCTGCCACACATGATGTGTCTTTCTGCCGTCATCCTCCCGTACCCTGGGCCAACTCTTAGAAGTGGGAAAGAGATGAAAAGAAGAAATAACGGTTCCCCCAGTGGAGGTTTCCAAGCCATCTGGGGTTGGGGGAGTCTTTAAAAACTGACTGAAAGTTTGAGGTTTTGAAATTACACTGGACTGAATTGGAGTTAGGTGATTATTAGAGCCCAACAAGACTAATACACTTAAAAGCAGGTCATAAGGACTTAAAAATAGTCCTTATTCAGTAGGAAGTTATAGGAGAACTTGGCCAGGGTCATTTCAGTGCTGAGAAGCTGTCAATGCCAAGAAACTTGAGGGGAAAGGTGGAACAGAGGCAAGGAACTGGAAACAGCAATGGTGTCACCCTTTCAACAAGCATGTCTGGAAGGGAAGGAGTGAACACAACCAGTTTGTAAATGGAGCCATAGGGTCCAAAGAAGATTAGGGGAAATTTGGAGTTCCTTAAGACTGAACAGTTTATATGCTAAGGAAAATGAGCTAACTGAACAAGAGACACAGAAAATGCAGCGACGGGTTATTAAGGACATCAAGTTGTGCCAAGGCAGAAGAGGCAATCTAGAACACACAGGCAAGGACCAGCCTCCTTCTCTGGTCATCCCACCAATACTGGTAGTCCCCAAGTGTCCATCCCCTTCTTCTTCATCTTCCCTTTCTTCCCAGATATTGTCACTACCTCCCATGGCCTCTATTATCATCTACCTTATAACAATTCTCAAATCTGTATCTCAAACACTGAACACTCTCCTTAATTCTAAACAGCTGCATTTCTCCATTTGTATGTTACATGGAGCACTCACCCACAGCATGCATAAAACTGCATTCATTATTTTCCCCTTCCCACAAACTTACTCAGCCATCAATACCTGAAATATTGCCTAATAACACCACCATGCACCAAATTACAGAGTTCCTCCACATGTAAACTACAGACATCTACAACTCCTCCTACTCTTCACCACTGACATCCAACAAGTCACCAAACTGTGATCAGTGCTTCATAAATGCTTCTTAGTTCATTCTTTTATTTTCCATGTGCAGGGTATCAGAGTTGTTCAACTGTCACCTGGATCTTCTTGTCTACAGGCTCCATGAGGACAGAGAGCAGGTCTGTTTGTACATCTAGAGTTTAGCACAGTGTGTGGCTCACAGGTGTTTAATGAACACTTATTAAGTGAATGAATGGATGGTGGGTGAATGACCACTGATTGTAATAGCTTATCTGGTCTCTGCTTTCACTCTGCACACATCCCTCCATTCTTCTCTCCACTGCAAATACTGGTACTATTCTCTTCCTAGAAAAATTAGCATCATTAATTCATACATTCTCTCTGTCTCTCTCGCTCTCTCTCTCACACACACACACATACCCCTACCCCCTCCCCTCCCACAGACACAGCATACACAGGTTTGAAGCTTAGAAGAGAGCTGGTTGCCAGTGCCCAGAGCATAAAGTCTAAATTCAAGTAAGTAAAGAACTCTCTGCCCCATAACATAACCCTCACCACCTAATTGTTCTCCCCAGCCTGATCTCTAGCTCCTCCCGATGCCTTGCCTAGGACATGTACCATCCTCAAGCTATACCAAAAGACACACTGCCTTGTGAACATATCATGACCATGCTTATGTATATGTTCCTTCTCTCCTGGGCAAGAGAGTCATCTTTCAAAGACTAGCCCTATTTTAAATTTGCCTGTGATGACTTTTTTTTTTTTCAACGTTTATTTATTTTTCGGACAGAGAGAGACAGAGCATGAACAGGGGAGGGGCAGAGAGAGAGGGAGACACAGAATCGGAAACAGGCTCCAGGCTCTGAGCCATCAGCCCAGAGCCCGACGCGGGGCTCGAACTCACTGACCGCGAGATCGTGACCTGGCTGAAGTCGGACGCTTAACCGACTGCGCCACACAGACGCCCCTGTGATGACTTTTTTAGGCTCTTGAGAAACCATTCTTCCCCCAACACCTGCCCTGCACTCTGCTTTCCTGGTCCACATTTACGTCAATGTTTTACCTTGCTAGATTGTGAGTTCCACAGGCCAGGGACTACATCATAGTCACCTGTACGTTACAAGTCACTAGCCCAGTACACGGCACATAGTGGGCACTTCTCAAGTTAATTAGACCAAATTAGTGAATTAGACCAGCTATGTGGAACAGGCAGGCCACAAACAGTGGATTGCAGTGACACCAAAAGCTTTCTCTTGCTTGAAACTTTACAATTTCTTTGTCTTCTGTTAACGTTATTTAGTGTTTTTGAAAAGATTTCCGAATATATCATCAAGGCATAACTCAGACTGCTGGCATTGTGTCTGCCAGCCGAGTGTGTCCAGAGCTGCTGCAATAAATTGATAGCACTTATTTGTAATTTGCAACCCCCATTTGCATGCAAATAATTGATGTGCTAGAGTCCATAAAATTGATTTTTCTCTTAAGTTAAATATTCTACCTAGAATCTTGTTAGTGTATCAATTAATGAAGTTTTACTATATTCAAGCAATAAACATTTATTGAGCCATGTACTGTGGTAGACCCTAAGGCAAAAATGATAAATAACATAATTCCCTGCTCTCAGGAAGCTCACTGTCTAAAAGAAACCAACATACAAGCCAATTCTTACAATACCACACATCCTTGTTTCTTTTCTTAAAAAGGCAAAATCTAGATGTGTACAGGAGAAGGTAGAGAAGATAAAAGCTAAGAGAGTATTCTTAGGAGTACTTCTGAGTCTATAATCCTACTCCAAGAAACCTATAATTACTTGGCTTTTAAAAATAAATCATTCTAACTTTTAGTACTCTTTTTAATTTTTTTTAACGTGTATTTATTTTTGAGACAGAGAGAGACAGAGCGTGAGCGGGGGAGGGTCAGAGAGAGAGGGAGACACAGAATCTGAAACAGGCTCCAGGCTCTGAGCTGTCGGCACAGAGCCCGACACGGGGCTCGAACTCACAGACCATGAGATCATGACCTGAGCCAAAGTCGGAGGCTCAACCGACTGAGCCACCCAGGTGCCCCCTAACTCTTAACAATATAGCCCACTCAACAGGATCCCATGTTATTAAATCTTTATCTGTGAGCCAAATATCACTGAAATCTATAAACAATAACTTAACACACATCCATTTATAGAATGTAACTAGATTCCTCTTAACAGCAAGATGGTAGACTGCTTACAATTAATGACCTTTGGTAGCACAGCAAAATTTGTCCAAATCAGTTAACTTCTTTAAAAAACCTAAACAAACTGTTCCATTGTTTTGATGAAAAATGGAAAAAAGCCACAGGGCTCACAAACCTCTGTTTGGGGCTCATGCATACCCCGGAGAGAATCGCCATAACCCCTCTCCAGACACCCCCTGCTACAACACCATCCCGATAAACACTCAACCTTCATATTCTCCCCAGGACCCTCTGTCTCAACTCTGATTGCAGTCACACAAAACCACAGTGCAACACAAGCCTAAATTCCTCAAGACAATTGTGGCCACAGAGCCCAATAAGAGAGGCTCCAAGATATCCATGCCAGACCACCACTGAGGCATCTGTCCTGGCTCCTTAAGCCTCCCACACCACACCCTGAAATCCAGGCCTTGCTTCCTCTGTTCCCAGAAAGCCTTGCAGTATCGAGGAAGGAAGTACACTACAGTGTGCTACCAGCAAAACCCAGAATCAAAAGGAAGGTCAAATTGACATCAAATTTGTAATTGATAGCTTCATTATTAATTATTTTGTCATGGAATTTAACACAACTGGCCAGCCCACAATCACAGCTGCACAAGTAAATTCAGAGCAGGTTTTTAAAACTTAGTCTTCGTCTGGTTTTCCCAGGTAAGCACAGTGGTGAGAACCAACCAGACTACAAATAACAGGGGTGCTTGCTTGTATTAATATTTTCATTTGCAACCTCATTACTGTGTCAACGGAATCTCCTTGTGCATTTGTATTCAGACAAGGCTGGAAACAGCATCTGAACACATAATCATATCACAGTGTGTTTCTCCCGCTCCAAAGCTGAACCTTCTGCCTTAACACTTTCACAGACTCCTCCAGGCCCACTTCAAACAGACAAAACACTCCTCCTAAAACTCAAAGAAACATCGCAACACCTTTGTAATAGGCCTATTTCCCAAGGGGGGGATAAAAGGACAAGGCAAATTAAGGGAAATGCGGAATATAAACTTGAAACCTACTGTCAATAAAACCCAAAACAAACTCGAAGCGGAGGTGAGGAAAGCAGGGGGAGGAAAAGCAATGTTAAATGGTCATCTTTCTTCTCATTTTATTTGAGGAAGTTAAGTTTGCACAGCTCCTTACAAGCTGTCTTTGGCTAAAATCACTATTAATGAGCTTTGACATTTGAAATTTAACTGAGCATGAGTTAACAGCTTCCAGCACTGCACCACCCATGAAGGCAACTGGAAATGTTTTGCTAGGGCCTAACAGTGTGTTTATTGAAAAGACACAGCTTTCAAGAGAAAGTGTTTATAGCAACCACTTTACCTGCTATCCCTGCCCTGTGATGTCTGTTTGGTTTCAGGGTTTGGGGGCTTTTCTTTAACTCCTTCAAGTCACTGCTCTAATTGTTTTTCAAGTCTAGCAGGAAAACGTTAATGAAGTTCTTTGCTCCACAGCAACCTGGATCATAAGGACAGACTGGAAAACTTTGCATTATGACAAAGGGCCAGGCCACAAGGCAAAAAGAAATGAACCCATAGAGAGATTTCAGCTCAATCAAAAGGCAAGATGAAAATACTTTTTTTTTTCCCGTAGCATTAAAAATATTATTTTCCCAGAGAGAATACAGTGAATAGACTGATGAGGCTGGGAAGATGTCATGGATTCTTCTTAGGTAAAATTCTGGTTCAGTGAATGGAAGTGAACGCATCATGAATCAAATAGTTTCCCCAAGAGAAAGGCCTACAAGGAAGCTATTCACTTTACTGTTCACCAAAGAAGGTTGTAGGCACACAAAATTGTTTTTAAAAAAGGAGTGCAATGGGGCTCCTTGGTGGAACAGTAGGGTAAGCATCCAGCTCTTGATTTTGGCTCAGGTCATGATCTCATGGTCATGAGACCAAGCATCCCATCAGGCTCTGCACTGATAGCATGCAGCCTACTTGGGATTCTCTGTGTCCCTTTCTCTCTCCCCTCCCCAGCTCATGCATGTGTGGTCTCTCTCTCTCTCTCTCAAAATAAATAACCATTTTTTTAAGGAGTACTGGGACACCTGGATGGCTCAGTCAGTTAAGTGTCAGACCCTTGATTTCGGCTCAGGTTGTGATCTCACAGTTGATGAGTTTGAGCCCCGAGCAGAGCTCTGTGCTGAAATCACAGAACCTGCTTGGGATTCTCTCTCTCCCTCTCTCTCTGCGCATCCCCAACTTGCGTGCATGTTCTCTCTTTCTAACAAATTAATAAATTTTTAAATAATAAAGAGCACAATGGAAAAGAAGGAATGAGCTTGAGATAAAAGTATATTCGCACACACTCTGCCCTTGCACAAAGTTTATATGTTGTCAGCCTCCACCTCAATGACCTATTAAAAGAGACTGGGAGTGGGGTGCCTGGGTGGCGCAGTCGGTTAAGCGTCCGACTTCAGCCAGGTCACGATCTCGTGGTCCGTGAGTTCGAGCCCCGTGTCGGGCTCTGGACTGATGGCTCGGAGCCTGGAGCCTGTTTCCGATTCTGTGTCTCCCTCTCTCTCTGCCCCTCCCTCATTCATGCTCTGTCTCTCTCTGTCCCAAAAATAAATAAACGTTGAAAAAAAAAAAAAAGAGACTGGGAGCAGGACTCTGAAACTCATGCCACAGTCCTAAGAACATTGTTCTGTGTCAGTGATCCCGTACAGACTCTGGACTTTAAACATGCCTGGATGCCGATATTGATATGAAGCTCAGAACCAATGCTCTTTCCCAAAAGCCAGTGTTACACTGAAGAATTTAAGGGTATCCTTCGCCTAAGGCATTCCTGGACCAAGTAAGAGTAAAAGTAAAAGGAGAAATGAGACTCTAATCTGGAATGCCTCTAAGGAATGCAAGCAAAATCTGAGTTATAAAGAAAAGGAAGTTCAGAATCTGTGAACTAGAAGGCACATGTGATTTCAAGGCTTTCATTCATCAAATCAAGGCTAGACCACCCCTACAACACAAAGGAGGAAATCCTCAAGGATGACACTCAATCATGCAGATAATTCATGGTTCACAAATGAAGGAATGTGGGAAAAGCGGGAAAGGTGGGCTTTGTCTCCAAAGATATTTTTGGAAGTACTGGATTTCATTTTCATAGAAACATCAAGGGGCGCCTGGGTGGCGCAGTCGGTTAAGCGTCGGACTTCAGCCAGGTCATGATCTCGCGGTCCGTGAGTTCGAGCCCCGCGTCAGGCTCTGGGCTGATGGCTCAGAGCCTGGAGCCTGTTTCCGATTCTGTGTCTCCCTCTCTCTCTGCCCCTCCCCCGTTCATGCTCTGTCTCTCTCTGTCCCAAAAATAAATAAACATTGAAAAAAAAAATTTAAAAAAAAAAAGAAACATCAATTATTCAAATGTAATTCTTAAAAATAACATACAGAATCTTTGTTGTATGTTCCCTTATTATTGTGTATTACAAGACTTCTAAATTATTTCTAGAAGTTATACAATGGGCAGCTTTTTAAGTTTATTTATTTGAGAGAAAGAGAGAGAGCAGGTACATGCAAACCGGGGAGGGGCAGAGAGAGGGAGAGAGAGAATTGCAAGCAGGGTCCCCACTATCAGCACAGAGTCCAAAGCTGGGCTTAGTTTCTCAAACCATGAGATCAGATCTGAGCCGAAATCAAAAGTTGGACACAACCAACTAAGCCACCCAGATGCTCCTAGGATATTTTTTTAAAATCTTCCCATTGTAGGGGCACATCGGTGACTCAGTCAGTTGAGCATCTGACTCTTGATTTCACGGCTCCTGGGATAAAGTCCCACATTGGGCTCTGCACTGACAGCATGGAGCCTGCTTGGGATTCTCTGCCTCCCTCTCTCTCTGCCCCTCTTTCACTCACACTCCCTTTCCCTCAAAACTAAATAAACAAAATAATTTTAAAAATTTTAAAAACACCATAAAGATAAGTAATAGCATTTTGCTCTAACTCTGTAAGAACACTATATGAGGCCCTGACGGTGAGAGGCACAGCACTGATGCCTCACAAACTCCGCTGAGTAGTTGCCCACTGAACCTCACGCACTTCTTCAAGAAATATCTTTTAAGGCTGCTCTCAGAATCTTTTTACTCTGATTTTGCACATGTATCTATTAAGATTTTGTTACCTCATTCCTTGGTGAAGAAAAGAAGGATGGATTAGATGAAGGGGAGGCTGCTGACAGCAACTGGATGTGACACCTGACCCCTGGAGCTGACAGCAAAGGAAGGAACAGAACATATCAGCACAGTCATGGGTCACTTAGTGAGGAGCACACACATTCCTGTGATTTCGATACCACCAGGGTAGAGGTATTGTTTTTAAGAAGTAAAATAACAGGTGTCTAGGCAAATGATGCAGAAGCATCAAGAAACCATTTCATTCTACTGCCTATCTTCAGTCAAAAAAGCAGAAAAGCCTCTACTGTTTTATAAGATAATACACAAAATAAACATGGCTAGGGATTTAAAAGGAAATCTTTGGGTTGCCCAGAAAATTAACTCCTACATTATTCCTCATTCCCCAAGGAAAATAGAAGAGTGAGGACTTTGGTCTAGGAATGAAACTTAGACATGTTATTTAGTCAACAATTAGTGGCACAGCACCCACTAAACTCCAGGCGCAGTGCCAGGGGTTCAGACCATCCCTCAGGTGTACATAATCTAAAGGGAAACAAAGGGCGCCCGGTGGCTCAGTCAGTGGCTCAGTGGTCTTGACCTCGGCTCGGTCAAGAACCTGCTGTACGTGGGTTCGAGCCCCATGTTGGGCTCTGAGCTGACAGCTCAGAGCCTGGAGCCTCCTTCTGATTCTATGTCTCCTTCTCTCTCTGCGCCTCCCCTGCACTGTCTGTCTGTCTGACTCTCTCAGAAATAAAGATTTTTAATAAATAAAATAAGTAAAGGGAAACAAGTATATTAGCAGGTGCTGGGTATATCAATGGGTACAGAAGATAGGGGGAACCATGATGGAACACCCACTGCCTGAGGTTGAGGGCAAGCAAATGCATGGCACAGTCTCAGACTCAGTTGTTTCCTCACTCACTGTAAGCTCCCCATTTTGGCAGCATTTTAAATTGATTTGAATTTGCAAAATAGCAAAATAAAAACCAAAACAATTGAAATGCTCAGGACTGAAGGCGAGAGGCTGGGAGGAATGATAACTGTAACAATAATAATGGTAAACACTGATTGAATTTATCAGACATCAGGCACTGCACCAAGACCCTTCCTTCCACAACCCTATTAAAACCTCACAACAACCTTCCGAGGGATCCATCTTGGTCATCCAATTTACAGATGAGAAAACGGAGACTTGTAGCCACCCGGCGACACATACCCAAAGACAAAATGCTAAGAGTGGTGGAGTGAGGTCTTCAAAGCTCTGTCTTCAGACATCAGGAGCCTCTGCCCTAGAGAACAATCTAGAGCAATATAATAACTTGTCTCAATACTGGTAAAGTTTCCAGAAATCTGAAATTATGAGAAAAACATAGCCCCAGAAAGATCTCAAATTAGACCAAATCACCAATCAAAATGTACACTCCATTTTCTGCCCTCATGAGGGAGAATTTCTTTTCGTTCAGATCTTTTTTCCTGAAGATGTGGACTTTCAGCATCACTTTCAGTGATTCCGTGGAAGACCCTCTGGTCTTCAAATCACAGCAACTGTTTTCTTTGACCCGTTGAAGAAAATAAGCTTCGGAGTGGGCAACACACATTCAAATGCCACATTCACCATTTACTGTGTGACCCTGGAAGTCTCATAATTACTGGAAGCTCAGTCCCTCATCCGTAAAATGGAGATTTTTTTTTAAGGGTCATTATAATGAGTTAGCTAATTAAGTGAAGACTAACTCGGTGCCTGACAACAGGTGCTTAGTGAGTGCCCTTGCTTACTCTTGGCCTCTCTCATACTTCTTAAACAAAAACAGGAGAAAGATTTTGTAAGATTCAGTTGTTACGTTACCATTTATGGCAAAAATATTAAGAAACAAAAATAATTAAAGCAAAACCAACTTTCTTGCTCTATCCCGTAACTTTGAACATGGGCTTCACAGCATATGTGTCGATGAACTACACATTTAAGACCTATGCATTTTATATGTAATTTATACATCAATAAAAGAGATAAATTCTTGACAAGATAAACTTTAAGTTTAATATCACAAACATATTAATTCTAAGAGCTCACCAAATTATACAGCATATATTTTATATTGCCGAACTAGAAACCGGTAAAAGCACAAAAAATACACACTATATACATTATTCATCTAGCTCTAAAATTTTATTCTCCCACCATGCTCCCACTTTAATCAATCCTATGGAAGTTTCCAAGAACCAGTGTTTCATTGCTTTATAATGCAAATTCCACATTACAGTTTTCTGTGCAGTAACCTGGCCATATTACAGTCAACCACACCACCACCTTAGCTACTGGAATCCACATTAATATGAGAAATGTCAGAGGTGAATAATGCTTTAATACTTCCAGAAGGTTTTCTGGGGTGCCTGGGCAGCTCAGTCAGTTAAGCATCCAACTTCAGCTCAGGTCATGATCTCGCAGTTCGTGGGTTTAAGCCCCGTGTCAGGCTCTGTACTGACAGCTCAGAGCCTGGAGCCTGCCTTGGATTCTGTGTCTCCCTCTCTCTCTGCCCTTCCCCAGCTCACGCTTTCTCTGTCTCTCCTAAAATAAACAAACATTTAAAAAGTCTTAAATAAAAAATGCTTCTGGAAGGTTTTCAAATCTTTAGACTCATTTAAATCTGAAAAATTTTGCAGGAAGATGTTGTGAAGCACTACTGACGTTGTATACATGAGAGCAATTATGGCTCTAAGAAACTGAACCATTGAGTCAGGTCCCTTAGTAAGATGGTGTTAGCAGAGACTAGAAGCCATGTCTTCCAACATCAAGTTTCATGTTCTTCCCTTGCTCTGATGCCTCTGACAGAGGAAGGAATGACAAAACAAAGGGGAGGCCTCCAGCTTGTGCTAACTAAAGATGACCCTGCACAGGACTGGCTAGTGAAAACCAAGGATGTACACCAAGGGGCCACATTGTTAAACTCCTGTGACCTTAGAAAAGGATGAAATCTGCCTACAATAGATTCCTCTCCTCTTTCCAGAGTTGTTTCTGGGGACCAAGACTTTTATGTCTGACATGACTGTTCTCAAAGGAGAATATTAATGCCATGGATCCACTCCAGCCGTCAGACCCTTTGCACTAGAACCAACATTTTACCTTCTACAACACTCTATGAGGGAGAAAAAAACCTGGATTTTTCCAGGTCAAATTAAAAGAAAAAAAAATTCATAGTAATTAAAGCCATATTCTTTTGGACAAAAATACTCAGTTCTTCTTTCTTTTCCTTTTCCCCTATAAAACTTGTTTCAAGGCTAAAGGGAGCCAATTAAAGTTTCTATTATCATGAAATAGAATTCTGTTGGTGCAGGAAATACTGAGCAAAAACAATTTTATTCCTGCCTCTCCAAAAGTGTATAGAGCTGCTTGTGAAAAAAAACTATGCACATGGGCACACCTGTGGGTGTGTGTGTGTGCCCGAGGAAGAAGACAGGAAGCTATTACAGAATTGAATTCCCATGTCCACTACAAATAATGTAAGAATAGCATATTATAAAGTCATATTTTTCTATTATCTGGTGGAATTTCATTTTATTTGTTTTGGATCTTTCACTCTTGGAGTATCATTATTTTACAAAGTTCCAGGCTAATTAATGTCTGTAATTTCACCTCTCCTAGAAATTAAAAGAAAAAAAAAAAAAGACAACAATCCCCATCAGTCCATTTAAAATTTCAAGAGAAAAAACAAAGACCGTAACTGCATCTGCTAAATATCCTGGAATAGCTTAGGGTCTCTCTTAATTTAAAAGAAAAAGGGAGAAAGAAGGAAGAGAGGGTGACGAAGAAAGAAAATAGAGAAGGAAGGAAGGAAGGAAGGAAGGAAGGAAGGAAGGAAGGAAGGAAGGAAGGAAGGAAGGAAGGAAGGAAGGGAGGAAGGGAGGAAGGAAGGAAGGAAGGAAGGAAGGGAGGAAGGGAGGAAGGAAGGGAGGAAGGAAGGAAGGGAGGGGAAAGGGAAAGGGGAAACAGCGATTTCACTTATCCCATCTGTGCACCTAGCAGCCGCTTTTATTGTTATTTATTTATTTCCTCCCCTTTTGAGCTAGATCCTTTTTTCTCATTTAGTCCGACAGAGATTGTCCTCCTGGAGTGACCTTTTATTCTTTCCTTTTCCTTCACCCCTCCAGGCTATTGCCCTCATGCCAGTAACTAGATAACACATTCTATCAAAGATTTTTTTTAAAAAATCATTGGGAAGGCACTAGGGCTGATAGTGGCATCAATCGTAGCCTGACACGGGCTGGGGTCAACCATTTATCTCTTCACATAGCCTGTGGTTACTTTAGCGGCCATCTTGACTTGCTACATCTTAACAACCTTGTGCAGATGTTGCCTCTCCCAGCACTGATAATATCTGCTCCCAAGTCCTTTTCTTCCCTTGTTTGGCATATTTCTTTGTTTTATTCCAGTGGACATCTTTTCATGCAAAATCAGGGTAGGAAGCCCCTCCCTTCTTTCAGAGTCTTTCCATATTCCAAGACCAGGGCTGTGAAAGCATCTTGCTTTGGGGGCCAAAATTTTCAAAATAAAATTGGAACACTTTTGTCCCTTAGTTAAATAAAGCCATGTCCTTGAACTTAAACTGTATTCACTAGCATTGGTCTAATTTTACGAGACATGAGATTTTATTGAAAGATTTAACACATATTTATTTTCCAGACTACTCCATCCTTTTCCCATCTCATTCTCTCCCCACCGCTGCATGATGTACCATTTGCGATCATTTTAGTAACTTATTCAGCAGGCAGCATCATGCTTAAGAGAAAGCTTAACACTAGGCAGACTGCATTTCACAATCCCTGCACCAGCATTATTAGCCATGGGGCCTAGGGTAAGTCTCTCAACCCTCAGAAGCATCCATTATCTTATCTGTAAAATGGAGCTAATAATACATACGCCATAGTGCTGTGAAAATAATTTATGCAAAATAGTTATGTGCCATATGCCAGTTACATATAAATGCTCAATATACCTGAGCTACTATGTATTCCCTTAAAGTTACTGAATTTTCAGTTGCTCAAGCAATGAAATGCAAAGGGGTACCCAGCATGCCCCACCCCATATGCAAAAATTATCCTCACTGCCTATTTTTCTTTTTTTTTAATTTTCTTAATTTTTTAACTTATTTTTGAGAGAGAGAGAGAGAGAGAGAGAGAGAGAGAGAGAGAGAGAGAGGGGCAGGCAGCGAGCATGAGTGTGTGTGTTTGGGGGAGGGGGGGAGTGGGAAGGAGAAAAGGAAGACACAGAATCCTAAGCAGGCTCCAGGCTCTGAGCTGTCAGCACACAGCCTGACATGGGGTTTGAACTCACGAACCATGAGATCATGACCTGAGCCAAAGTTGGACGTTTAACCTACTACTGAGCCACCCAGGCGCCCCTAACTGCCTATTGTTCTACAATTATATCTTCATTTATCTTCATTTATCTTCTTCACTTATTTATCTCCAAGAATTCTGTTATAAAATGCAGATACACCTGAAGAGTTTTAGACTGTGTGAACTTCAACCTTAAATAGGAGTTGAATTTGAATAGAAAATAGAAACAAAAGAAAAACTAAAAGGTACTCAAAGTAAAACATATATATGAACAATTTTTAATCTAATCTCCAGATGCCTCATGTTGCTATAGATGCAAATAAATGTGAAATACAGTCCTCCTTTTCGTTCCGTATATGCTCTGTATAGAATACTAAAGTATGAGAGATTTCTGGGTTAAAATTTGCTTTCATCCTTAAATTCCTATTAGCAGATTCCCTTTTTCAAACATAACCCATATAAAATAGGCTTCAATTAAAGGTTGAAAAAACAGGGGCAGCTGGGTGGTTCAGTGGGTTAAGCATCTGACTTCGGCTCAGGTCGTGATCTCATGGTTCATGAGTTCAAGCCTGAAGTGGGGTTCTCTGCTGTCTGCACAGAGCCTGCTTCGGATCCTCTGTCTCCCTCTCTCTCTGTCCCTCTCTTGCTTGTTCTCTCTCTCTCTCTCAAAAATAAAAACATTTTTGAAAAATAAATAAAAATTAAAAATATATAAATGATTAAAAAGTTTAAAAAACAAAAACAAGATAGTGGTTGAAGGTTGGTAATATGTTACTCTCTCTACTTTTACATGCAGTTGACCATGGAACATGGATTCACTTATACAAGGAGTTTTTACAGTATACAAATTTCCTCTTCCTTATGATTTTCTTTTTTTTTTTTAAGGTAGGAGCAAAGTTCTTTATTTTTATTTTTTTATTTTTTTAAATTTACATCCAAATTAGTTAGCATACAGTGAAATGATTTCAGGAATAGATTCCTTAGTGCCCATTTAGCCCATCGCCCCTCCCCCAACCGCTCCCCTAACCCTCAGTTTGTTCTCCACATTTATGAGTCTCTTTTGGTTTGTCCCCCTCCTTGTTTTTATATTATTTTTGTTTCCCTTCCCTTATGTTCATCTGGTTTGTCTCTTAAAGTCCTCATATGAGTGAAGTCATATGATTTTTGTTTTTCTCTGACTAAATTCACTTAGTATAATACTCTCCACTTCCATCCACATAGTTGTAAATGGCAAGATTTCATTCTTTTTGATTGCTGAGTAATACCCCATTGTACATATATACCACAGCTTCTTTATCCATTCATCCATCGATGGACATTTGGGCTCTTTCCATACTTTGACTATTGTTGATAGTGCTGCTATAACCATGGGGGTGCATGTGTCCCTTCGAAACAGCACACCTGTATCCCATGGATAAACGCTTAGTAGTGCAATTGCTGGGTTGTAAGGTAGTTCTATTTTTAGTTTTTTGAGGAACCTCAAAACTGTTTTCTAGAGGGGCTGCACCAGCTTGCATTCCCACTTTATGATTTTCTTGATAGCATTTTCTTTTCTGTAGCTTCTTCTATTATAAGAACACAGTATTTGATACTTATAAAATACAAAATATGTGTTCCGGATGGCCAACAGGCACATGAAAAGATGCTCAATGTCGCTCCTTATCAGGGAAATACAAATCAAAACCACACTCAGATATCACCTCACGCCACTCAGAGTGGCCAAAATGAACAAATCAGGAGACTATAGATGCTGGAGAGGATGTGGAGAAACGGGAACCCTCTTGCACTGTTTGTGGGAATGCAAACTGGTGCAGCCACTCTGGAAAACAGTGTGGAGGTTCCTCAAAAAATTAAAAATAGACCTACCCTATGACCCAGCAATAGCACTGCTAGGAATTTACCCAAGGGATACAGGAGTACTGATGTATAGGGGCACTTGTACCCCAATGTTTATAGCAGCACTCTCAACAATAGCCAAATTATGGAAAGAGCCTAAATGTCCATCAACTGATGAATGGATAAAGAAATTGTGGTTTATATACACAATGGAGTACTATGTGGCAATGAGAAAGAATGAAATATGGCCCTTTGTAGCAACGTGGATGGAACTGGAGAGTGTGATGCTAAGTGAAATAAGCCATACAGAGAAAGACAGATACCATATGTGTTCACTCTTATGTGAATCCTGAGAAACTTAACAGGAACCCATGGGGGAGGGGAAGGAAAAAAAAAAGAGAGCTTAGAGTGGGAGATAGCCAAAGCATAAGAGACTCTTAAAAAATGAGAACGGGGGGCGCCTGGGTGGCGCAGTCGGTTAAGCGTCCGACTTCAGCCAGGTCACGATCTCGCGGTCTGTGAGTTCGAGCCCCGCGTCAGGCTCTGGGCTGATGGCTCGGAGCCTGGAGCCTGTTTCCGATTCTGTGTCTCCCTCTCTCTCTGCCCCTCCCCCGTTCATGCTCTGTCTCTCTCTGTCCCAAAAATAAATAAACGTTGAAAAAAAAAATTAAATTAAAAAAAAAAATGAGAACAAACTGAGGGCTGATGGGGGGTGGGAGGGAGGGGAGAGTGGGTGATAGGTATTGAAGAGGGCATCTTTTGGGATGAGCACTGGGTGTTGTATGGAAACCAATTTGACAATAAATTTCATATATTTAAAAAAATACAAAATATGTGTTAATCAACTGTTATCAGTAAGGCTTCCAGTCAACAGTAAGCTGTTACTGGTTAAGTTTTTGGAGAGTCCAAAGTTTTGCCCTGATTTTTGACTACACAGAGGGTCAGCTATTTAAACATCTATTGTAATTTACGTTGTTTATTAAAAAATTAAAGAAAAGGGGCTCCCGGGTGGTTTAGGCAGTTTAGCACCAGACATCAGCTCAGGTCACGATCATGGTTTGTGAGTTTGAGCCCCACATTGGGCTCTGTGTGGACAACTCAGAGCCTGGAGCCTGCTTCGGATACTGTGTCTTCCTTTCTCTCTCTCTCTCTCTCTCTCCCTCCACTGCTTACACTCTCTCTCTCCCTCAAAAATAAGTAAACATTAAAACAAATTTTTATAATTAAAGAAAAATTAGGTCCTAATAACAATATTGCCTTAAATACACCAATTGCATTGTTCTTCCAATTTTACCATAGAAGTGTATGACATTCCTATAAGAATAGAGCCAATTTCCCTTGATTCTCAAAGAGAGGGATTCTTAGGATGGAGCACAAAAGTCTTTAAAATTGTCTTGATGATGGATTTTATGGATAGATATATAGTCATAGATGTAAATATATCACCCCACGCATTACCAACATTAAATTTATGACCTTTTCAAATTTACTCATATACCATACAGAGAATGTCTTTAAATTACTTCACCAAATTATCATACTTCTATAGTCAATGCCTGTAGACATTGAAATCAGGAGTTGCCATCTTTAAATGTTCCAGCTTGAAGGTTACAAGGTGAAGGTGCCAAGAAAGACTTAAATGGCTGATGACATCACTGGTCATCATTTCCTTGGCCACAATCAAAGCAATGGATGCTGAAATCATGAAGGATATTTTTTGTCTCTTTCTACTATCTCTTTAAATTTTCTACTCTAAACACGTAACATTTTTGTAGTAAGATGAAAACGCATTTTCTCTTCTTTGGCATACTAAAGCACTTAAGTGATATTGTAGAGATGACAAAATGGTAGGAAGAGTGAAGCTGGAATTTTGGGTCAATATAAAATTGGCAAGTGCTTAAACCTTAGGAAACATCTGTATCTCCCACACCAGCATCCCTCCTCCTTACCTCACAAGATGTACTACCCCACTCCCCAGAAAACTAAAAAAGGAAAATTAAACTGGACATCCCGGAACTACAGATCTAGCTTCCTATTACATCACTAAAATAATACAGCAAAGAAACTTACAAGGTTCTCTCTAAACTGAAAAATAAATCATTTCTACTAAATATTACAGTGTCAAGACTTAGTGAAAGAGTTCAGAAAGATACCAAGAAAAAAATCAACGATGTCGAGTTGATTATCTCCACATCTGCAACCCACAGGAAGACACAGGCAGCCAATAGTAAAACTTATGGTTTTATTTCTTTTTAAGTTTATTTTTGAGAGACAGATGGGGGGTGGGGGGAAGAGAGAAAGGAGAGAGAGAATCCCAAGCAGGCTCCATACCACCAGCACGGAGCCTGAGGTGGGTCACAAAAGTCATGAACCATGAGATCATGACCTGAGCTAAAGCCAAGAGTCAGATGGTTAACCAACTGAGCCACCCAGGTGTCTCAAAAACTATTATGGTTTTAGAAGCCAAATGCCTTCCTTTGAAATGGAAGGGGCTTTTTAAGTAAAACCACCCTTTGTGTAACATTTCTTGGGTAATGGTATGACTGTTTTGTGTTTCCCAATGTCTACAGTCTCAGAAAAGTTTCTGAAAGTTTCGCAATGAAAGTTTTGATAACTGATTTCAATCTAGTGACCATTAACCTTATGTTCATGCACATATTCATTCATTCTCTTGTAGTCCTTACAAAGCAGATGTAAAAACTAGGCCTTACAGCACACACTACCCTACCAAGATAAATGCGCATAAACACACACACACAGGCACTTCCACTCAAATCACTGCCGGAGCAAAAGGGTAGGGAAGCAGGAAATCTCCCTGGAAGGACCTAGAACACAAGTGGTAGGTTAATGCCCACAAGATGGTGTGGTAGGTAAAGTGGACAGAACTATGTAGCCAAGCTCATAGCTGAGGTTGAAGCTCAGGAGATCAAATTTTAATGTACTTATACTTTTTCCACTACCCTGAGATCTACTTCCACTAATCGATATAATTTTACATATTTATTTTGAGAAATGTTTACAAAAGAGAACAGATTTTTCTTTTCCTTTTTTTTTTTTGAAATATTTTTTCAAGAGAAAATTAGCAGTAATAGTACGGGTTCTAGAATTCTTTTATCTTTTAAGTCCGTGGTCCGCCATTTACCAGCTGTGGGTCCTAGAATAAGCCACTGGCCTTTCTGAGAAGTAACTCTGTGAATTGGAGATGATAACAGCAATCACTTCAAAGCCTCATTTTGGAGGGGCTCCTGGTGGCTCAGTCAGTTAAGTGTCTGACTCATGATTTCGGCTCAGGTCATGATCCCAGGGTTGCGGGAAAGAGCCTCATGTCAGACTGTGCTGAGTGTGGAGCCTGCTTAAAATTCCTATTTTCTCTCTCTCTCTGTCTCCCCCCTTCCTCTCCCCCACTCCCTCTCTCTCAAATAAGAAAACAGATTAAAATCTAAAAATAAATTAAAATAATAGTAATAATACTACTACTAATAATAATAATAAAACTTGCAGTTGAAGTCAATGGCTTCACTCAGCTCCTGACAAGAAATAAGTATTCTGTTAATGCTATCACTTTCTTTTAGTAGAGGTAGTGTTTCTTTGCAATAAAACGGAGCATAGGGACACCTGGGTGTCTCAGAGGGTTAAGCAGCCAACTCTTGATTTCAATTCAGATCGTGATCTCACGGTTTGTGGGTTCAAGACCTGCATTGGGCTCTGTGCTGACAGCATGGAGGCTACTTGGGATTCTCTCTCCCTCTCTCTGCCTCTCCTCCCCCTCTCAAAATAAATAAACTTAAAAAAATAAATAAAAATAAAATAAAATGGAGCATATACTTCTCTACATGGCTTCAGACCTAGCCCTGATGTTTCTCCTTCCACTTTCCTCAGTCTTAGCAAAACAGCAATTACAGATTTTGTTGTTTCATTCTGATGTTCAAAAACTATTGGTTTATGCAGGTAAACTGACGCATCCTGGGAGAAGAAATCCAGCAAGGAAGAAGGATTAACTTTTGACGCAATGGTCCTGGATTAGATGGAATACGGTGTAAAGATGAATTTAAATGCTAGAATGGCTCTCCAAGAGATCTCTTCAAGAAGCTACCAGTACAGGAAAATATTAAGACAGTTTTACCGAAACAAGGAGCTGGGAACTGTTCCCCATGAATTTTCAAGGGTCCCTCAGGCATGGACACTGAAGGCTTCAATGAGTGTGAGGCTAGAGGACCTGAACTGTAGACCAAATTGCATGCCACCTAGCAGAGTGAGGCTTTGTTCCAGGAGCAGTGCATTGTTAGCATATAAGAAACATTAATAAATTCCCATCTCAAATGTGGAGAAACGTCGCACAGGAAAGAAACCAGTTTGCCCTCTCACCGCACCATTCTAGCTCTGGGTTAAGAAGGTACAACTTTCAGTGCTGCTGGGACAAGGGTCCCCGTTCAAACCTTCGGTCCCTGCTACCATTAAAATTTAAAACCAGATTCCGACCCATCACGTAGTGGCACCAGAGGATTGCAATTTCATCCAGCATGATTTTTATTAGCCTTGCAATTTCTTAATGGGCTCCCCTGAGGGCTGGCTGGTAGAAACCTGCACTACCAGTCCGGATTTGCTACAGGCAGCTTAATAAACATGGCAGATGCCCCGTGACAATTGTCATAACATCCGACCAGGGTGCAGAAGGCAGAGCTAAAGGTTAACAAAACCACAGCTCAGGTGGCAGGGAGGCGAATGAGGAAAATACGGGAAGCCGTAGTCATCTGAAGGAAAAGACTGCTCGCTGGATCCACAGTTCTTCCAGCGTGGCCAGAGTTCCCAGGAGCTGAGCAGGCAGCTCGCCGCCTCCTGCAATCAGCATGTTTCACACACCTCATCAGTGTCACCACTCCTGACATCTCATTATGCACCAGAGGTGGAAGTGGACAGGTATGGAACACCCGAACTTTTCCTTTTCTTATTATTTCTGCAGCACACCATGAAGCTGGGAGTTAATTAAGTCCTGTGGGACAGACAATCAGTGTCTTTTTTGCTAGGTTAAATTACATTATATACAGATACAAAAAAGAGAGAGAGAGAGAGAGAGAGAGAGAGAGGGAAGAAAAAAATAATCCCTCAGCTCTTTCCTGGTGAATAGAGTATGTTAGAAATATGATGATTCCAAACTGGAAGCTGAAGTTGATATAGCTCCTTAGCATACAGGGTCTCTAATGAAGTCATGTGACAAACCCACCAGGGATCTTCCTCCTCAGAAGATCTCAAAGCACTTGAAAAAGCACTTTTAAAGAACTTCTTGCCTCAACTCAGAGAGAAAGTTGATTGGGGGATGACGGTAAACCTATATTATAGGTAGGAAAATTCACTCAGCCATTGTAGAAGAGAACACTTTTTTTGGATTTGTAAAATCATAGACTGAGAAGAAACCCTCAGTGGTAACCCAGAATCATAGAATGTGAGAAGGAGCCTTTTCCCTTACAATGATCTAATCCAAAATTTCCACAGGGAGCCAATAGGTGTTACACGGGAAAAAATAAATAAATAAAATTCTTATGACCAAAGAAGTCTAGGAAAGGCCAAGTTTGACAGAGTAAAACTGTACTTTTCTGCAGGACTCCCTAAGGCTCGAATGTATTCTTGGGTGCCATGACTCACAGAATGGAACGACACCTGCAGCATTTCCCAAACTTATCTGACCACAGACCTTTTTTCTCCAATGTGACATTCTCCATTGCTAACTGCCTAAAGAACTCATATTGGAAAATGCTGATTTAGTCCCATTCCTCATTACAGATGAGAAAACTGAGGTTTTCCTCAGGACTTGCCTATACTCTCACAAGTAGGTATTACCCATAATTACCCATAGCATTCTCTGTAACTTACCAGGAATGTAGAACACCAGGAATCCCTATGCTTCCTCTCACTTGGTAAGTCATTCAGCATTTCTCTATACTTCCTTCAGAATACCCATCTTCAATCCTCTCAGCTACAGCTTTAAGATGCTTCATTTCCTTATGCCCTTGTCTCATTATTGACCTTCACCTACCTGTATCTGAGCACCAAGAGAACAGCAGCTACCTGTGTCAGGACTAACCTGGCATCTAGGTCACACTTCAGCCAGACTAGGATTCTGACTGATATGCACTCTAAGGGATATTTCATGAGACAAAGTGGTAGCTATGAAATTTATTTATAAAGCCTCTAACAGCTCTACATTTTCTCCTGGATTAAATCCACTCTTAGTTTGACATCAAGACCACTCATGTTTCCCAACCTTTGTTTCCAGTCACTTCCTTCCCCATTACTTCCTTTCAAACTTTATATTCCAGCTGAATATAATTACTTATATATAAACCATGTCTTCCCACCTCTAGCACTCTGGAATAACTGTCTCTTCACTAGTATATACCTTTGCTCCTTATCTCCCTTTATCCTTACAATCCTCATAAATTCAGTCCCAGATCAAATGGCACACCCTCCAGAGAATTCCCAGGTGATAAGTTTTCCATCTAGATGATATCTTGGCCTTCAATGATTTTCCATAATAAAATGCAAATATGTTTATTACCATGTTTATGACATTTTGCTCATAGCGCATTTATTGGGTTCTTAGATCTCTCCTATCAAACAATACCTTCCACAAGGTAGGGGTTGTAACTGATTCATCTGCAGAGTTAACACAACCCTTCCAAAGTTAAAACCATTTTATCCGAGCCCTTCATACTTTCACAATCTTCTGTTGTCTCTCAAAGTAACCATATAAAAATCCCATACACGGACTAATATGCTCAATATCTGAGGAGGACTAAAGGACAATAATTTCAAGGAGTACCTTGCTTTCTCTGCTGGTCATATTCTTCCATTCATTTAATTTCTGAGTAAAGTCATCAGGTAGTGTCCTTCAAACTCTTATTAATCAATGCCAGGCAGAAAGAGCACAAAATATATTTGCTTCTGCTTGGCTGTGCATACGTTTCCCCTCTGGGAAGGGAAAGAAATTAAATGGCACTGCTTTTGGGTGACTGGTACTGGAGCTGTGAGCCTAGTAGTCGAGGTCCTTGCTTTGACATTAATTCATGGAAGGGCTTTCGTCAGTGACTCTGTCAACTTCACTCCATGTAAATAGGTATTTATTGGGCAGGGACACTAAGAGGCTTAAGTAATTAATGTTTGTAATGTGTTTTAGAGGACCGATTATGAGAAACAAACCCTATAACAGACCATTTCTTTCCCTAGTTTTTTTCTATGTTATTAGAGGAGGGTTGACTCGCATAGAGCTGAATGATGAGCCATCCCCGTTGGGAGCTGGTACATCATAAAAACAAACACTGTCATTTTGAATCAGGAAGATTGCATATCACCAAAAATATATATGTATAACTGATTTAGAGGTCCTGCAGGCTACTGAAGGTGTATATGTTTTATGTGGTTATTATGCTTCCTTTGCTTATTCGTTTGTTAAAAGCAAACACTCTACTGAGTTCTACAGGAGATTTACCAATTCTGTTTCCTTTTCATGTAGCCAATTCTCTTATACAGAAGAGGTGCTTTGTTTTCACACATGTAAAAATGCCATGCAACCGCAATGCATTGTTATCAAAAGGGATCAGTGAGGAGGACCAGAGGAAGAGGCCTTAGTTTAGAGCCACTAAGAGAAACGTGAGGCCATTGTAGTCAAGCGCTGGGTGATCCCCCCAACTTCCATTCTCAGCTTCCCTTCATCAATAGCCCTTCATCAAGATTTTTCTTTGGGGCATCACTGAGCTCATATTCTCACCCCGGTGTTGGAGTGAGATTAGCTCTATTCTAAGGTCCACAGTGAACACTCATTGACCAAAAACAACCACCAAAGCCTATCTCCCTGCACACAGGGAAATGTGGTCAAATAACTCAATTTGGACCAATGAGTCATGAGGAGACATTTGTTGGGAGGTCTGGGAAAAAAGTGTCCTCCTTCTGAGACTGCTCATTAAAGACCCTTTCATTCCCATGTAACATGAAGAGGAAAACAAGCAGCCTTGGGAGCTACTGGCAACCATCTTGTGGGCCCAGAGGAGGCAGTCTTTGCTTAAATCTGACCCTCTAGAAGGTAGGGCAGAGACATGGAAAGAGCCATCCCAGAGCCATCCCATTTGTGAGTCCCGAACGGCTAGATCAAGCCATACCATACCTATGATTCCTGAGCTTTCCCATTCTGTGAGCCATTCTGTGAGTCTCTTTATCATTTGGGTCTATTTAAATTGTGTTTTTTGCCTTGTGATTAATGTCTTTATAGCAGATTTTTTTTAAAAGTAAAATTTAAAGAGATAAGAGGGCATGCATGTACAAAAAATACATATAAATAGGTGATACAGAGCTATGGGTGTTAAGTATAGACTATAGATATAAATATATGCTCCATTTTAAAAATGGATTCAACATTATGCACAATGTCCCAGAGTGACTCTTAGGAGGAAATAAACAAGATATTTAGCACTGGCAGAAATGCCAGAAATAGCCAAGTCTCTCCACAAACCCCCAGAGTTTGCAACAATATTACAAAAGAAAATAATTCATCTCCCAGCACTAGAAAATCCCACAGAGGATCTTCAAAAGATAAGAACTGTGAGTGAGAATGGCAGCACATGGGGTACCTGGGTGGTTCAGTCAGTCGAACATCTGTCTCTTGGTTTTGACTCAGGTCATGATCTCATGTTTCGTGGGTCTGAGCCCCATGTCAGGCCCTGCGCTGACAGTGCAGAACCTGCTTGAGACACTCTCTCTCCCTCTCTTTCTGTCCCTCCCCTGCTTTCTATCTATCTATATCAAAATAAGTAAATAAATAAACTTAGAGAGCGAGAGAATAGAAGCACACCACCAGTGAAAGGGAGGAAAATAGGAAACAAGAATATAAAAAGAAGCTGATTTTACTCCTCTAAATCCTATCCGGTCCATAATATCTGTCACCTTATTGTTCAGCTTGTCATATCTGCCATCAAGAACATGAACCAGGTCATGATTCCATGTGGATTCATGGAAAAGAATTAAATACACCATGTGGAAGGCAGGGAGTAAGTCATAAGGCTAAAGGTGAAGGACGATGTGGCTAGTCACCACCTAGGACTGGCTAGATTATATGCAGTAACAAACGATCTCAAATTATCTTATAATTGTTTATTTCTTGCTCACACAAAGTCCACTAAAATATTGGCAACTCTCCAGGGTAAAACAACTGTCCTCTATACATTGACCCTATGCTTTGAGCCATGTAGTCATCATGGCAAAGGAAAAAAGAGGGCTGGAGAATCAAGCCCTAGAAACTAAATGTTTCTACCCACATTTTAAGCAACTCACATAGCCCATCAGCCCTTAAAAGGGTGGGAAAGTGCAAAGCTTCATTGTGCTCAAAATAGTCAGAACTGGATACTATAGATGGCTATCACAGAGGAGAATAAATGCAGAACCATGATAAATTCTCTTGGTTAAAAAAGAGTGGCAGTTCTGGAAAGTCACTTAAATATCCATTAATCTTTGGAGGTTCCTAGCACTTAATTGGAAGCAAGGAAACATTTCACAATGATTCCTTCTGAGTTATAGCTGTCTCTCCCATCAAAAGGAGGTTCTGAAGAAATTAGTACAGTGGTAATCATATCCTATAAAGGCCAGAAGTTCTTTTGTCAAATCAACAGAATCAACACATGCCTTTCCTGGTTTTTGTTTGTTTGTTTTTTAATGTATAAGTTCCTATGAGCGATTTATTTCTTCAGTAAATGGCTTCTTCTACACAATTCCTTCCTTCCTCCTTTAGAAAGGACACATTGCCCTCATTTTAGTAAAGCCAAGGTGATCTCTTGGTGTCTATTTTATGGAAAAGCTGCCCTCATCCACGTATTCTTCCCTTGACTTGCATTTATGATGTTTCCATAGAGAAGGACAGCCAGAGAGATAAGTTGAAGCATTGTTGGGGTCAGATACACCTTCATCAATACCCAGGCAGTAACCTACCATCAACAAACATTAGCCAACAACAAAGAGCCACAAGAGGTCCTGCCTGACTATCCGACCAGTGGCCAAAGCAATCCATGAAGACAGCTGGACAATAACTAAATGAACTATCAAAAGGAATATGGCATATGTGCCCTCCATTGATCTGCCCAATGACATTAGTTCAATCACCTCAAAGCTGAAATGAAGCAGTAAGAAAAGAAGCAGAATGTCTGAAATTATGCAGGAAAGTCTATGCCTGAGACTACCATTTCATAGACTCAAAAACAAGTTAACATCATCCACCCATACGAGTGACAGTGCCATAAGGAGAATCTCCACTTCTGGGCAGCAGTTTTTATTAAAAAGCAGTTCAGCACTCTCTTAACTCTTTTAACTTTTTTAATGTTTATTTTTGAGAGAGAGACAGAACACAAGCGGAGGAGAGGCAGAGAGAGGGAGACACAGAATCCGAAGCAGGCTCCAGGCTCTAAGCTGTCAGCACAGAGCCCAATTCAGGGCCTGAACTCACAGACCACCAGATCATGACCTGAGCCGAAGTTGGATGCTTAACTAAGACACCCAGGTGTGCCTTTAAAAAAATTTTTAATTTTTTTTAAAGTACTCTCTTATTTCTATCCAACACCCCTGCTTCTATTCTCCTGTTCCCTTTCTCTCCACCTCTAAAGCAACCCCCTGAGAGACAAGAGTTCTTTCTTTCTGAGCTGGATGTTCAGTTGATGCAGTCAGTTTCCATAATGCTTTCAATGCTTGAACAACCACATTCTCTTTCATCCAAAATGAGATGTCCTTCCCATTCACTTTTACCCAAATTTCTTCACCCTCATGACTCCAGCTGCTGCTACAGCTAGGTAGTCAAGGCCCTCCACCCTCCTCTCATATAGACATGCATTTCAGGGGCAGTACCATGGTTCTTCGAAGAAAGAGCAGAACTCAGTCATGGCACTATCATCAAGGACCTTGTAGAAGAAGATGAATGACTGAGCAAACAAGATTTCAAAGAGGACATCACTGAGTAGAAAGCCCCAGTTTTCCAAATTAACTGAACTGCCTGTTGTATTTCTTTTTTTAAATACGGAATTTATTGTCAAATTAGCTAACAAACAGTGTATACAGTGTGCTCTTGGTTTTGAGGGTAGATTCCCATGTTTCATTGCTTACATACAGCACCCAGCACTCCTCCCAACAAGTGCCCTCTTCAATGCCCATCACCCATTTCCCCCCTCCGCCAACCCCCATCAACCAGACTGGGATCATTATTTGCCATTTCAAATAATCATCAAATACTATATTAGACTCAAAACTGAGAACATTTCAGTTTTTAGCACAATTAAAAATGTTTAACATGCCTAGTAAGAAACCACATATCCAAACACTTAGGAAACTCCTATTGTTGCTTCCACCAACACAGACAGCACATCATTCCTACTACCACACCACACCACACCGCACCACACCACACCCACAAATCTAATCTACATCTAATTTCTGACATCTAGTCAGCTACTATCTGAGACACTTCACGCCTGGGCAGCTACTCATTGTTAGGTAGCCTCTTAATTCTTCATCAGGCTTCAGGAAGATGTGATTCACCATAATGTCTCCAGAAAATGAACTAATAAACCCCTGAAAAAGCAAGCTTTTCTCTCAGATGAAGAATTAAATATACTGATAAAGTAACTTATTCATATATCACAATTTTCACATTCTGTGGCTTAGGGTTTCCATATAATCCACCCACGTCACAGATGGGGAAACTGAGACAGGAGAGTGGAAAACAAGTTGTTCAAGGTCACCAACGAGTCAGCAAATAGACTAACTTGAGCATCTCTGGTTCTTCACTCATCAAGCCTCAATGCCCTGTAGAATCCAAAGAACTCTATTATAGGGCCAGCCTACCACCCAAAGCAATTTCTTAGCACCTACGCTTATCTGCAAGCTAGCTAAAGTCTCATATTTGGAAAGTCTCAGAAAAAATATAATCATTACATTCCCAGGATCAGACCCAAAATGAGCCCATGTGTTTTTGCATGACATTAGGTTCCCTGAGAAAATTCCACACAGTATTTATTTAGACCAGAACGGTTTCCATTTACGAAGCTGTACTTTAGAAGGAAATAATCATGTCATGTCCCAGTGGGACTGCCCTCTGCCTGTCATTAATAGAGCCATTTTCACAGAGCTAATAAAACTCACTGTTTTCCAATGAGAACAGAAACTATTATTTTAAGATAAAAGTTAAGAACAAATTTACCTGAGATGATTCAAACTCCTGTGTAGTAATACAATAATTACTTAGTGATATTATAATACCTAAGCATGATAAGGACCTTTTTTTTTTGGCCACAATGTGATAGAGTCTTTGAAACCATAGCCTCATTTGCTATTAAAATACCTTGGTGAAAAAGGAACAACAGGCAATGTCATGAACTCATTTAATATAAAGAGTCCTTGAGAAACAGAGAGGCACAATTAATTTGTTTGGATGAATTTAAGCCTGCATTCAGGCCTGAATTCTATCTTTTTAAAGAAAGAACAAGAGAGAGAAGCCTTCAAAGTCTTGGGCTCAATGAAGTGGCAAGGTCTCTTTTCCATAGCATGTTCTGGTTAGGACAATACCACAATAAACAATGCCACAAATTGTGACACCTTAACTGTTCATAATGGTTTGCAGAACACTCACACACTACCTTTCTTAATTGTATAGTCCCACTCTGTATTCAACCAGAGGTAGTAATATCCAGCATATTATGACAGTTTCCTATGAATGAGACATTGTGCTAACTGCTCCACATGTATGAAATAGAAATTCACAGACAAGAAATTTTGCCCCATGTTCTATACTAAGTAGAAGGATTAGTGTTAGGGTTTTTATTCAGAGCTCAAGCTCATAACTACTATGGCATAATGCATCTTGAACTTAGTTTCCTCCTGCTACCACCCCTTATAAGGATTGTCTTCCTCCCTCCAAAACCTGGAAGTCAGAGAGTACTAACCCTAACCACTGCAAAGGTTAAGTGACTTGCCACTCTCTCAAAATCTGATAGGACATTGCCATAACTACAAGCCAGGCCCCAGGAGTCCTGTTCAACCATTTATCCCATTTGTCTCTGCTATCTGCCTAATCATCCTAAGGAAGTAAAGTCCCTTTCAGATGTGAAACCATCTGCCTCCCAATTCACCCTGTCCTCACAGTATGTAACTGGTATACATTAGGGGCCTCATTTCACAGAGAAACTACAAGTGGTTCCATAAGTTTTCTCCAAGTCAGGGAGGAATGGTTGTATTCTTACATCTTAGGTCTCTGGCCTAACAACCAGCTCAACCCTGCTTTCAACAGCACCTACCTCCACAGGCACACAAGCTCCATGATACACACTGAATAAAATGTCGTTTGAAAGGAAAGGAGAAGAATAGGAAGAGGAGAAGGAAGGGAGGGGAGGGGAATGAGAGGATAGGAGGCAGAGGAGGGAAAGGGGGGGAATACTAAGAGAAGAAAGGAAAGAATAAGGAAGGAAAACAAAAGAGACAACAAAAAACAAAAGTGAAAAAGCGTTTTTGTATTTCAGTAATAGGAAAAAAAAATCAACGAGGGAATGGAAGGTCACTTCAAATTAGCCTCTATCTAGCTACACATACTTTTAAAATGTACAATTTGTCACATCACTGTATTACACCAATTTTATAGGTGAGTCCCCTTCAACAAAAGTAAACATTAAATTAAGCAGTAGTAAGTAGTAAGCAGTAGTAAGCTTACTAGTAATCCAGTACAGGTATATACTTTTATCCACCCATCCATCAAAGAGGAATCCAATATAGATCCCACTCTCAGAGAATTTAGCGTCTAGTTGGGAGAGAGGAGATTTTAATAATTATAAATATTTTTAATAATTTTAAAAGATAAATTCCTTAAGACAAGTATGATACACTACTATGAGATTTCCCAAAAGGAAAATCCTTCAATTTGTATTAAGGAAAATACAATCCTCCTGAAGGAAGTGTGCACTGAAGAGCCCAAGTAAAATTTAAAAACAGAAATCCCTAAAGATGGTGGTAATTTGACCATTTGACATCAGGGTTGTCTGAGAGCTATTTTGTGGTCACTAGATAAATAGATGTGGCGAGAACCCTGTGGAGTCTTTGCCTTGTCGACTCAAATAACACACTTGAAGACCACAGCTTTAATCTAAGCACCTTTAACTGAGAAACCAACCATCCCTATCACTAGTGATGTTAAGGATGGGCATGAGGAAGGTACTACTCAGCCATGATACTCATTTGCATCCTTCTTTTCTCTTCCTGCTTGTGATCTATACCAGATGCCTTCATTTCCTTGCCACTCCTCAACCCTACCAAATCTGGTTTTTCTCCCCACCAATACCATCCTACAGCCTTAAATGTTACTAAGGATCTCCTCATCATGATATTTTTGACATATCTCATCACACCTTCCTTCAATCCCTCCCCTCTCCTGTCTTTCATGATGCTGCTGCAAGAGCTTTCAAACATACATTTAGCAACAGAACCCTTCTTTCAATTGAGATCTTAAAGCTCCAATTGATTACCATAGCTTTAAAGTAACACTTGAAATGAAGCAGTGTAAGTACTCAAAATTTGTTCTTTTTCAAGGTAGTTTTGGCTATTCATTGTGTTTCCATAGTATTTTCGAATCTGCCTGGAAATTTCTACAAAAAAAAAAAAAGGAACCTATTGGGATGTTTTGTTGGAATTGCATTGACTCTAAATGTTATTTAGAACATACAACTGAACTGGAAGAACTAACATCTTAACATTACTGATAATTCCAATAATGGATCTCTTAAGGTTTCCTCTAGTTTAGATTCATTAATCTTAGATTTGTGGGTTTGTAATTTTCATCAAACTTGAAAAATTTTTGCCATTATTGTATTAAATATTTTTTCTTTCTTTTTTAATATAATTTGTTGTCAAATTAGCTAACATACAGCATATACGGTGTGCTCTTGGCTTCAGGTGTAGATTCCTGTGATTCATCACTTACAGAAAACATCCAGTGCACATCCCAACAAGTGCCCTCCTCAATGCGCATCACTCATTTTACCCACCGCCCCACCCCGTTCTACCCTCAGTTTGTTCCCTGTATGCAAAAGTCTCTTGTGGTTTGCAGGCCTGTTTGTAACTATAAAAAATATTTTTTCTTTTTTTTTTAAATGTGTATTTATCTTTTTGAAAGAGAGGGAGAGAATGTGAGGAGAGGGGCAGAGAGAGAGAGAGAGAGAGAGAGAGAGAGAGAGAGAGAGAGAGAGAGAGAATGAGAGAAAGGGAGAGGGTCCCAAGCAGTCTCCATTGCTGTCAGCGCAGAGCCCAATTCGGGGTTTGATCTCAAGAATTGTGAGATCATGACCGTTCTGAACCGAAATCAAGAGTCAGAAGCTTAACCGACTGAGCCACCCAGGTGCCCCTCATTGAACATTTTTCTGTCCCTCCTACCTCTACCTCCTTTTCCATACCAGCTCCCTACATAAGTGCCCTGAACTGTGATACCTGATTGCTTCTTCCAATGAGATTGCTTCTCTCTGCTTGGGTTCTATTTCCCAGTGCTGTGTTTGGAACTGTACTCCCAGACAGAAAGCCACTCTTCATGTGCCCCAGCCCCTTCTCTCAAGAACCACAACCTTGTGCTATTATCCAATGTCCGAAATTTATTCTGACAGGTTTTGTAGTTGGTTGTGGCAGGAGGGTAAGTCTAAAACTCATTAATCTCTCGTGGCTAAACCCAGAAGCCTTTCCATTCACATTCAAGAGCAATGCACTAAAAATCTAAGAGGATGATCTAAGTTGAACTTCATGAGGCTTTCAAATATAAAAATCTGTGGGTCTTTACTCTGGCTGAATCTCTCCAAAGAAGGATCTTCGACTCCTTTCTAGAAGGAGGAGAATTTGGGTTGCCAGAATTCCAAGCTGGGCAGAAGAAAGAATTTAATGGGATCAGGGGAAGTTGACCTCTCTCTAAAGAAAGAAGACTTTCCATTCATCTGCCAGATTTCAGTACCATCCACCAACCTCATCTCCTTACTTTTGCTATCAAGCACCTAATTAATATCTCACTAATTCAATCTGTGTACAAATTATGCCTCTGTCTCCTAGTGGGAGGGGTAGGAATAGATATCTGGTTGGGTTGGCAAGCAGCAGTATTCTGGGGATCTTGCCCTTCTTTATAGGGTATTTCAAATCCACACACACACTTAATTTTTAGCATCCTGCTTCAGACCTCTTTCCTGGTACTTACATTTCTGTAAACCTAAAGCTTGTTCAGGGTTCTTTGGGGCAAATTGTCTTGCCTTTTATAGAAATTTCCCTTTGCAGGAACTTAAATCTTATGTGCCTTTCATCTTCATATAATGTTTGTGTTTGTGTTACAAATACCTCATTTTGTCAAAGAAGAGATTTATGCCTCTGTTTCTTGTTCTCCTTTTAATATACCTAACTTGAAACAGGTTCCTGACTCTGCATGGTTAAGAATCTATTCTTATCTATAGTAAGTTTCACAGCCACATTTTCAACACTTTTTATTGTCGGGGGTTTTTTTTGTTTTTTCAGGGGTTTTTTTTGGCTGTTTTGGGGGATATTGGTTCATTGCTGTTTCTTGTATCCCATATCATCTCCATGCCTGGATTAATTTTACAATTTGCCAGAGTATATCATTTTTAAGAGAGTACACAAGGGTGATAAACTTTCTGAACTTTGTATAGTGTGCATGTCTTTATTTTGTTCTTACACCAAATAGTATTTGACTGCATATAGGATTCTAGGTTTAACATCATTTTGCAGATAACTTGAACAGCATTGTTTTCAGACTTCTTTTTTCACTGATATGGCAGATCAGATGTTCAGAGAAACCTCTTCCAGTTAGCACAACTGAAATTGCTGGGTGAAACATCTGGATCAGTCAAGTGAATGTAAAGGAATCCCTTTGAGGCAGAAATGGGGAGAATGTTATGTTCCTGCCCCTCCCTCCTTCCCTGGAGTTTCAAAGTTGCCATGGGTTTGACTGAGTTTAACAAGGGTCCTAACATCCATAGTAGACAAAATCCAAACA
The DNA here is from genome assembly GCF_018350175.1 of Felis catus. Classification (NCBI taxonomy): domain Eukaryota; kingdom Metazoa; phylum Chordata; class Mammalia; order Carnivora; family Felidae; genus Felis; species Felis catus. The sequence continues at coordinate 49,522,977 of NC_058372.1, forward strand.
AACAATTCCTCTCTGTTTTATGGGCTGCACTTAAGACTTCACCCTGAGAGCCACAAATCCAACCACTTCATGTACAAAAGGAAAGAGAGAGGGAGGGAGGGGGTAGCAGGGAGGGAGTGATGATGTAGAGGGAGGGAAGAGAAGGAAAAGATTGGGAGAGGGAGACAGGGAGGGATGGAGAAGGAGGATAGGAGGGAGAGAGAAAAATTGTCAACCCAGCAATTCCCACAATCAATCCCTCTGTTAATTACCCCGACTCAGTATCTGCCCTGTCCCAGCTTGGAATTTCTCCCAGAGTTCCATAGAAAAGTATAGCTTAGGGGCACCTGGGTGGCTCAGTAGGTTGAGCGTCCAACTTCAGCTCAGGTCATGATCTCACAGTCTGTGAGTTCGAGCCCCGCATCAGGCTCTGTGCTGATGGCTCAGAGCCTGGAGCCTGCTTCCGATTCTGTGTCTCCCTCTCTCTCTGCCCCTTCCCTGCTCATGCTCTGTCTCTGTCTGTCTCAAAAATAAATAAAAACATTAAAAAATTAAAAAATATATTTAAAAAAAAGAAAAGTATAGCTTATATTCTATCAGTTCTCTCTAAACTTGCTTGCTTTGTGTTTGTTCTACTGTGGTTTCTCTACCCATTCAACCCAATCCACTATTTGTCCTTCAGAAATCCTTCAAAACTGCTGGTTGTCTTAGAGCACCTTATAGTGTTTTCCAGCATTCTTTGAATTCTTTGCTCTAATAGATTTTCTTTTTTCAGTGTTTCACAGTAATACATAGTAGGCATAATTAATGCCTTGTAAAGAAAAGAAAAACATACCTGAGCTGAAATGAAAAGAAGACCATGATGTATTCATTCATTTGTAAATCCATTCATCCATTCCATAATTTTTAATGAGATCTGCCACGTACTGGCCTAGTTCAAAGCATTTGGAAACAGCAGTGGCAAAACCAAGTTCTATTCAAAGGAGCTTATATCCTAGAGTGCCATTAGATTTTTTTATTATTATTATTACAGGTTATGAGGAGCCTGGGTGGCTCAGTCAGTTAAGGGTCCAACTCTTGATTCTGGCTCAGATCACAATCTCACATTTCGTGAGTTACACCAGGCTCTGTGCCGACAGCTTACTTGAGACTCTTCCTCTCTCTCTGCCCCTCCCCTGCTCATACTGTCTTTCTCAAAAATAAATAGTAAAAACTTTTTAAAAATACAAGTTGAAGAACAAGATAAATAACACAATAGCATTTTTGTGTGGAAATGGGTGTGGGTACACCTGTGTGTGGGTGTGTCTGTTTCCTTTCAGATAAGAATCTTCAGGGGACAGGATTAGAGAAGCAATATGTGATTTGGCTTGTTTTAACTACCCTTGTTTGCATTTCTATACTGTTAGTACAATTGATTCAGTCTCTGTTCTAGGTACTTGGGATATACGAGTGAACAAGGCAGGTCAACATTTCTGCCTTCTGGAAGATCATATTCTAGCAAGTCAGACACTAAACAATAAACATAATAAATTAGTAACTGATGTAGCATATTGGCAGGTGATAAGGACTATGGGAAAATAGAACAGATTAAGTGAAATTGCAAGTATGATATATGGATTGAGCAGCAGTGGGGCGCAGTTTTAAATAGGGTGGTAAAGGTAGACCTTGATGAGGAAGCAACATTTCAGCTTTTACATTTACATTACATTTATAAAAGTAAAAGGTTATATCTCAAAAAGGAGGAGGAAGAGTATTCAAAGTAGAAGGAATAGTCAATGCAAAGGTTTCAGTGTGGAAGCAAGCCTGGTAGGTTCCAAGAACTGCAAGAAGCCAGTACTCCTTCCTTGGAAGGAAGTTCCAAGCCCAACTTCCAAGGGCTTGGAACAGAGAAGGTACATGTGACAGAAATGAGGGGTAAATATAGAGAGGAACTGGAGGAGGGGGTTGGTGCATAAAATGGCCCTTTAGGTCAATGTAAGAACTCAGCTATTAATTGCAAGAGAATTTGGGAGCCAATAGAAAGTTGGTGAGAAAAGTGAAATCATCTGACATATTTCGAAATGATCATGAGAGTCCCATTAAAAGAGCCTGAAGGGAGGCCAGGGTGGAAACAAGTGAACCAGTTGGGTGAGTCTTGTAATACTCAGTAAAGCATGGTAGTGATGACGATAGCTGACTTGGTACAAAGTAGTCAGATTAAAGGTACAATCAGCATAATTTCCTGATGGATCTGATGTAGAATTTGGAAGTCCAAAAATGTCTCCATGGCCTGAACAACTGAAAAGACACCAAATCAGTCCAGGACTATGGTGGGGAACAAGGAGTAGCACGGACAAGCAGGGACAATCAGGAGTTGAATTTAGAATCTGAGGGATTTGAGGTGCCACTTCCATATCCAGGGAAAGAGATCAGTAAGCCTTAAGGTTTAGGAATCTAAAGTTCAGGAGAGAGCTTTGGGATGGAGGGGAAGATTACAACTGGGGAGTCATGAGCATGGATGTATATATTATATATATTTCAAAAACTTGAAGAGATCGTTTTCAAGAGTCGGTATGCCATTTTCTTACCTACCACATTTCCTTTTCCATATCTTTGAACACTTTGACTAACCCAAGTTATCAAGTGCAGACTATCGTGTGTGTTCCTCCTCTCCATTCCCTCCACTACTTCCCTAGTTCGGTGCTCTGTCGCTCAGTTGAGATGCTCCTGCCTCCCATGGCTTGCCCAAGTTACCCCACGCACAACAAACAGATCACACTGTTTTGTGTGACTAAAGCACACCTGTGATCATGCAATAACTGCTCAAAGATAACCCGTCACCTAATGAATTCAATGGCCAAACACTTAGCCTGCCGTCCCAATCCCAGCCTACCATTCCAAACCTACAATTCACTAGTCCCCTTCACACACATCATGTTCTTTGCACTATCCCTATGGGTTCTTGCCTCAGTGACTTGTGCATCCTGGTTCCTCTACAGAAACACCTTTCCTTGGCAACCCTGAATGCCTAACCCGTGCCCATTCTTCAAGGCATGATACAAATGCCACCTGCTTCAGCAGACCTGGATGACTGCCCCATATGGAAATAATCTTTCCCACCTCTGATACCCCACTTAACAGTAGGGGAATAGCACAGCATGAGCAACATTTTCCTAAGAGCAGCAAACACACATAAACACAAGAGAGATTCTGAAAGTAAGATGGTCTGGGGACAAACAGATTTGGATAATACTCCACACAAAAGCTCTCTCTTAGAAATTCGCATTACGTGTTCACATGTGAACATTCTCAAAAGTCCTTTGGGGGAGAAAAAATACGTACCTTTCTTTAATCCAGCTGTCACAAATGCATTTGACCTTGGAACACTTGCATCACAAAATACTCATTAACATTTTATGAAAGATATGTTCCAAGGTTCTCACCTAGTACTTAGAGCTGGAGACCTGAATTCTAGTCCCAGTTAAGCACCTGTCAGCACTGGTTTTCCCCAGATTCAGGTCCAGATAAGGTAATTGTGTATGCCTACACAGGTAACAGGTCAACACCACACCTGAGAAGGGAAACCAGAAATCCCAACACCTATAGGGTAACCATACATACCAGGACTGGTATCTCCTAGACACTGGCACTAGCCTAGTAGATTTTCACACACAAGCCCAGCTGGTTCGTAAAGATTAAATGGTTTACATCCCTCATAATGATTTATGGCCATGTGGGCTATGATGCCAAATTACTAGGTGTGTGACCTTTGTCAGGCCACCTCTCTTTAAGGATCTGTTAGCTCATCTCTTGAATGAGGGGGCTTGTCTGGATGGTGCCAACATTCCATGCAACTGTGATTAATGGACACTATGTGTCCAGCTTTGAGCCTCACCTACTTCTTATATGGTCTCTCTTCCCTATTATCCCCTAAAGGGGTCTCTTTCCATGTTATTTTTTATTTCTTTCAGAGCATGGCAGAGAACCTTGAACATGGCTGGATCTCAATAAATACATGCTGCATACAAATTTAAAGAAGACTGAGGCATTTAGACCTCTGACAAAAATTCAAAATTACTCCTTGAGATGATGAAAAATTAAATGGAATCTAAGAAGCAAAATGATCTGGTCAAAGCAGCAAGCCCCATACAGAAATAATGGCAGATCATTTGCTAACACTACTACCAACAAACTAGCCCTGCCAGTATCAGCTAACACTGGACATTTGTCTGCTGTGAGGAGTGGTTACAGTGGCTCACATGTTAGGATATGAACCTCCAACCAATCTTATTAGGTGGGTACTATTATTATCCCCACTTTACAGATGAGAAAACTGAAGCACAGAGGGGTTAAGCAACTTGTCTGAAGTCCACCAGGTGGCAAGTGATATGTTCAAACCCCAACAGTCTGGCTCTAGAGCCCGCACTTAGGCACTGTGCAAACTGCCTCTCCCTCCCTTTCACTGGCATTCTTCACACGAGCATCCCAACAGCCCACATTAGTGCTCAGGCAGAAACCGGGGCTTGGGAAGGCTTCGAGGTTACTCAGTGTCCTATAGCTCTCGTTCCACAATACAACACTGATACACAATACAATCAGCAAAGTTACTGCCCTATGATAAACATTTGACCTATCGCTGACAGCCAACTGCCAAGAGAGGGGCACGGGGGGCACCTGAGTAGCTCAGTCAGTTAAGCGGCTGACTCTTAATTTCGGCTCAGGTAGTGATCTCACGGTTTGTGAGTTCGAGCCCTGCGTCAGGCTCTGAGCTGACGGCATGGAGCCTGTTTGGGATTCTCTCTCTCCCTCTCTCTGTCTGCCCCTTCCTGCCCCACTTGAGCACTCTCTCTCCAAACAAATAAATAAACTAAAAAATAATAATAATAAACAAAAACTATGCCTACAAACCCAGGAAGTATAGTTTGGGATTGGGAAGGTTTAACCGAAGCAGCATTCAGTAGACAATCTCATGTAGTGTGCAGCACATAATAGGCACTCCATTAATGCTTCTTCCAAATCAAAGAGACAAAAAGGAAATCAAAGAATTGCTTTCATAATGAAAACGGCACCTAAGGCAGTAGGTGCTCAATAAATATTATTTTTTAGGGGCGCCTGGGTGGCGCAGTCAGTTAAGCGTCCGACTTCAGCCAGGTCACGATCTCTCGGTCCGGGAGTTCGAGCCCCGCATCAGGCTCTGGGCTGATGGCTCAGAGCCTGGAGCCTGTTTCCGATTCTGTGTCTCCCTCTCTCTCTGCCCCTCCCCCGTTCAAGCTCTGTCTCTCTCTGTCCCAAAAATAAATAAACGTTGAAAAAAAATTAAAAATAAATAAATAAATAAATAAATAAATAAATAAATATTATTTTTTATCCATGCATCGTGAGAAGTCCAGAGAGTTGTAAAAGATGATCTGATATATTTCCAAAGAGCCCTCAGCCTCTGATTTCAATTCTCAAAAACTCCCTGAGGAGGCTATGGACACTCACTCTCAGTGGGGATTTTTAAGAACACATTCTTAGGGGAGCCACTTGGAGGGGTGGTTTAGATTATTTCCAAACAGATAAATTAAGGTAAAGAGGCTAGACCAAATGCCCCCACAGTGCTTCCCAGTTCTAATTTCCATGTAATCACCTCAGAAGCTGAAGCTTCCACTCTGATCTCCATGGAACAGATGAACCGGATGGACCAGCAGACATTGCCATCCCGCCAACTGAGGATGGCTGAGTGATTTGGAAACCTTCCAGAAGGGCCTGGTTAAATTGAGGGCCATTTATTTCATGAAGAAATAAACCACAGAGAGCCTCTTTCAAACATGCACGCAGAAAGCAGGACAAAATGCGGAGGAGATTATCTGTTCAGAATTTGCTTTAAAAGAGCCCAGGCAGCACTCATTTATTTTTGAGAAAATATATGATTAACCAGAGTTAACTACGAATTCAGATGTTGTGCATTAGACCAGCTTCTCAAAGTTTGAGAGCATTTAATATTACATATCGCTGCCATTTGGACTAAATTGTTTTTTTAATGTACACAATATTACAAATTTAATTTGAGCTGTTTGAATCAGTCTGTAAAAAAGATTTGATTATACCTGAGTGTTCTGGCCCCGGCTTTTCCGTATCTCAGTAATCTTGGCGGTAATTGGCTGATTAGGCGTCTCACACTCCATCTTTGCCTCAGTTTCCATGGTAATGTTACAGGAGCTATTATAGATGAGAACTTCATCTCTTTCCACTTTAGGGCTGAAACGAGAGGGGAGGTTAAATGGGGTGTCATCAATCTTAATGAAATGCAATTATTTTTACTCTTATTAATCATTGCAAGCCATTAGCTTGTGGCAACTACAGGCCACCATTTGTCAAATTTTGCAAATTTCCGTAATTTTGTTTCCATTCTTTTATTGTTTATTTGTTTTCCTTTTATCTGCACACCCTGCAATGAAAATGCACATGGTAAATATCTTTCACTGAGGCCTTTCTCTTTTCCGAATCTATGAGGAACATTAGCAAAAGCTTCTCCAAAACCCAACTTAACAAGCAATGTGCACACAATACTTCCAGTGCCAAAAATGGAAGCAAATGTTGGGCAGAGGTGTTTTTTTTTTCTTTTCCCCTTTCCTCTTTCTGTTCTTACTCACACTTAGTGTTGGGGGAGTGAATTGCCTGAATCCCCCCAGGGCAGATGGAGAAATTGGAAAACCCACACAACTGGCTAACTGGTCCCTAATTCCAACTGTGAAAAAATGAGCTCATTTAGGCTTTCAATTCCCTCTCCCCAGCTGATGGCAATGAGGCTCTGTTGCTAGCAGTGGAACATTAACTTAGTAAATTAATTAAACTTACTTAACAGCCCAGACTAAGGAGATTCGATATATGTGCCAGTTATACTACCAGCCACTCGCTTTAAAAGTCCTCTTGCTTTAAGGAGAGAAGCCAGACTGGATTTAAAATGAAAAACAGCAGTGTAGCATTGCAGAAAGTCTAAAAATATGCTGTGTAGCGGAGGTGAAAGCATGGTTATTGCAGGCTATTGTCCCCAACAGGTGTGACATTTACTCAACAATAATCC